>NC_142838.1:30005000-31255000 GCF_061612785.1 Hesperophylax consimilis | reverse complement strand
GTAAGTACTTACATTATTGTTTTTCACATAATCAGTGCAAATTTAAAAAAATGACTCTTAAATTCAAAGCAAATTGGACTTCATTGAATCAGATTTTGAAAAGGACTAACGCACAGCACAGAAGCCAAATTTAGTACGTTTGATATTGTGGAACATTTAATCATCCACATCGATACAAAAGTAATAGTAACAAAAAAGTCAAAGAAGTTGTTACTCTCTGAAAAAGTTTTATATTTTTATTTTACTTAATGTAATAATACGGAAGTGTAGAAATGTATTTATTTTCATGACTATTTTCAATGACATATTTTCAATCTATTTTCATTGGCAGCCATTTTGATTCGTATGATGGATTGACAAACAAAATGTAAGAGATGCCTCGACATTTCTGGAAGACTTGGGTCCTATAAGGTTATCTTCCATCTGTATCGAGTATTTTTTTTGCATTCTTTGGCTATTTTTCTTCCCTTAGATCTGTCAAATAATCAGACAAAAATATTAGAAAGATAGATGGACAGAAATAAGATTAATAATACGGAATATATTTTATTGGTCAATACTGGCTTTCACAATATAGGTTGACTTGAATAACGGAGTAGTTGGTATAAAAAAAATATAACCATGCGTGGGCAATGTTTGGTATTTTTAAAATTGTTTTAGTTTTAACATTAATTTGATTTAACGTCATGAATTTGTCAAAGGATTAAAATATGAAAATTAGTAAAAGATGAGATTTTCCCAATCCAAAAAAGTACTAATTCTTGCGAGGTGAGATTATTGAAATAAAAAAAGGTTAATAGATTGAGAGGCGGATACGGGTACCGCCCGGTAACTACAGGAATTTCCAATAAGAGGTGTTTTTTTGATATTCAATCGTTAAAGATCAATGGTTTCGTTGCTTGTGTGGCATGAAGCGCAGTCTTGTTGAAAGTAAACGTTGTCCAAATCAATACCATCCGGCCATTAAAAATCATTAATCATCTCTCGATAGCGCAATCCATTCACCGTAACTGTTGCTCCAGCCTCATTTTCGAAAAAGTAAGGTCCAATGACTTCGCCAGACCCTAAACCGCACCAAAAAGTCACACGTTGAGGATAGAGAGGCTTTTCAACAATAAATCTTGGGTTTTCCGAGCCCCAGATGCGACAATTTTGCTTGTTGACGAAAACACTGAGGTGGAAATGGGCCTCACCACTCAAGATGATTTGCATTTTATTCACTCAAGTGAATTTTAATAATTTCAATGCGTTTTTGAAGCGTGTATCGTTCCATTTTTATTAATGGCGTAGTTTTTACTTGTCAAATGTTAAAAAATGACAGCTTCAAAAGTACCATCTACCGAAATAGCGGGCTATTTAAAATAACACATCTTATTGGAAAACCCTGTATTTATTGGATATCCAATACCTCTGCCATAGGTCACCCCAAGTGGTTCGCTACGTTAGTGACTTAGCAGGAGTTCCTGTGTTCATGGGTGAGGTGTTTCTAGGTATTGGCGATGGATGCGTCTACACACGTGGCGGGCCCTTTCGGGAGAGACTGGTTGAGGGAGATCTTTTGACTACTCCAGTTGGACTCTCCTACACCGCAGTAGGATGGATGGATTCATATGTTTGTCACTCCTGGACACATCTACCCCCAGATTCCTACCCACCCTTTTCCTTCCCAGAACATCCTCTCCTTCCGTTCCTTATAAATAACCTCCACACATCATCCAACGTAGGCCCTGGGGAATGTCTCGTTCTGAAGAACGTTGCTCAGCTTACGCGTAAATAAATCGTTTTTATGATAAAATCATCTCCACGACAAAAACGATATTATTAATACCAAATCAATGTAAAAAAACCCGGGCGTTATGTTAGGTACGGCTGATATTTCTATGCAGCATTTAGTCGAATCAGGAAAGCATTCAACCGAACATAGTAATTATATATACAAAATTATAATTATATTTATTCATATTTTTGAACAACTATGACATGAATGTAAATGTATCTCTCAAGGATTACTACTATTGTATCTGCTTATATTTTGTACTCGGCCTATTATGCTATGTTATTACATATTACACTCTTTATTGTACTCCTGATCAGCTTACCTTAAGCATTCTAGAAATGTAAAAGCCTTCATGGTGTGAATAAATAAATAATTGTGAACGCTTTCGAACATCGAGTAAAACGGAAATGGGGAGAGCAATTCCAATAAAGTGTTTTAAAAACTAATCATTTATTTATTCGTGTGTGTGCTTTTGTTTAAATCTGTCAATTATTAATTAATATCACATTAAAACAGTTACGTGTTCTATTTTACATCCATAGTCGAGCAGGATTTCCTTTGACTGGAACTTCATTAATGTTTAATAATGCAGTATAATTAGTTAAAATGAAGCACCGATCAAAATATATTAATAAATAAAGATCTAAAACAAAGTTCTCTTGTTTAATTGAATTTATAATGTCACAGCAAAAAGTGTTTGCTTTCCACGAACAAATAAATACACAAATTAATAATATTAGCATTGAGAAGTATGAATTGATAATTCACAGATTATCGCTAACATAAAATAAACAATCACACTTTTTTAATGCAATCAACTCATAACATGATTACAAATTGAAACAAATAACAAAATAAAGTCTAATGTTTATTTAGTACCTCATTGATTTGATAGGATAATATATTTCATCCAGATGTTCAAAATAAAACGCGTAAATCCTCTTCCCTGTACCGGGGCCAAAAACTCTTTAAAATAAATCACCCCTCGCTCGTGCTACATGTAATCTGAACTAACAAATCCTAAAGATATTGTAACTGAAATTTGTTTCCAACTTCTTCCAAGTTATCGGCTTTGTACTACATTTTCCCCAAAAAATCCATTGAATTTCTATAATGGATCGAGTATTACTTACGGTGTAAGAAACGTGTATTAGAAAATCAATGGAAATACTAGATGAAAGATTGGAGGTAACCGAAATAATCTATTACTTAGTCCAGTTTTCATGAAAACCCGACTACATGCAATTTCCCCTTTTGTTACAAATACAGATATGATATCAAGCAGTAGCTGGTGCAATAAAACTGTTATTGATGAGATCAATATTATTGATGAGAGCGCACTACTTATATACAATTAACTCTTTCTGTCTCACTCTAACACTGCTAGAGTCATATTATCATTTTACTATTCCCACAAAACATCATAAAATATCCCGTGTGAAATAATACTTTTCAACAACTTAAAAGGTTTTCTTATAAATAAATTAATGTTAGAAGTACTTTTTTTCAACAGTTTTCCTGGGGATAGTGAGATTTGGAAGGTTTGTAAAATATAACAATCATTACCAGCACAGTAAAACTGGCAGCGCGCTTATGTAAACATAAAAATATATCTAGGCAATACGATGTTTTTGTGATTAAAAAGCAATGGACCTCGCGACGCGATGTAGGTGCTGTTTCCTAGACAAAAACTGTATTTTCTGTACAAAATTACATGATATGTTTCAATCTGAAAAAATGTTTATTGAAGGTGGCTTAACCTAGTATTTTCTACATCACTGTAGAAAACCATTTTAAGTACCGAATACCATGAAACCTTGAACTGTAAAGATACATTTTAGAATTTCGCTGAAAATAAACTGAGTTTATTTCCCGAGCAGAACGAAATCACGAAATATATACACAATGTAGGACTGCTATTGTTGGGAAGGCAACGCTCAAGTGTATAAGAAAAGGTAAAATGGAATCGGCCATGAGATGCAAGAGGGCTGGATTTGGGTGATTGACTTGTTTTTTTCTCACAATCACAACTAATGAAAATTATAAAAGGTTTCATCTTCTGACTTGTTAGATGACAATGATCAACCGTTTAATTTACGCAACACTTTAACTAATACGATACAATAGTATTAGTTAAAGTGTCTAATAAATGTTATTATAAAGCAGCTTGTAAAAATTGCGTCATACTTCAAAACATCGCACTGCGGTTAAGATGAATCAGGGCCAAATCTAAATATTCTGGGCTCACATTAGCTCTCTACACCTAAATACAAATAATATAATATAATATTGAATTTTGTGTGGAATTTAACATTATGCTCGTATTAAGATTTTTTCACAGGGAAGTAGTGTTGTTTTTTTTTTGCTGCTTTTAAAACTGTTCATGAACTTGGAAAAATGTTTACTTACCCACAGAATAATATTAATAATTTTGTCATTTTCAGCCACCGGCTCTGAATCTAAAACCGTTTCGAACAGCATTGTCTGTGGAATGGTTCTCGTGCTGAATCTCTGATGGCGGGAAGATTCCCACATTTCCAATAAACCCCCCTGGAGCCCCAGCAAGCAACCACCTCCACCCCTACTAGCATAAAGAATACTGGAGTCCTGATTCCTTGACAACAGCACTCTAACCCTGAGAGCACAGTTGTGTCACAGATATTCAAATACCGAACAAATGAACAAACAGAGATGCGGAGGATCTCTGAACTAAATATACAAACTGTTTATTGACAGATGAGTTCGTGCTGTGCAAATGGGCCATACTGAATCATTTATCTGAAGCAATTTATACGAAGTCGCTTGCTTTTGTGAGATGACAAACCGTGTTGCTATTCCTACCCCTTCTCTGCTGATCCTGGACACTTTTAGACGTTGTCGCGCGTCGGACCTGGGGGGGGCCCTGACTTTCCCTCGGCCAGCTCAGATGCGGGGGCATGAGACGTCTCTCTCATAGTCAGGGTTCGGGGTCAGCGCGAGGCTCAAGAATCCATATCCCACCGTCTACACAAAACACTCCCATACAACCGCTATCCCCAAATGAAAGAGGTTAGGTTTTTATAAATCAACATTGTATTTGAGCGGCAAAATGGACATTACATGGGTGAATGACAATAGAATACAGGTTGTTACATCCTAACTAGAATTATCATCAAAGGGTTCCCTAATCTCTCTCTGGGAAATAATTAACAGCTCTCTAGACCGACAGGCAGCGTGGACGAATTTAGGTTATTAGCGGACACATTCAAGGGTAATAGGAAATGTAAGAGACTCACAGCATGGTGTTGTCGGGGTATCCTGTTGATTGCAGGACTGTGCGCCGTGTTTCAAACAAACGGTGCCAGCCTGTCGATGTTCAAAGCGCGACATTGTCGTACATTTGGCTTCTCGACCGAGCGGTGCGAATTGGAACGCGGGCGCCGAAACGAACACACGTCCAGCTAGGTCAGAGGTCGGCGCGTAAGAAGGAACGAGGAGGTCGGTCGCCGGGGGTGGGGGGAACTGTAGCGGATCTTTTGCGCGTTACGTTTGACCCAGCAACTAACCTGATAATTCCCGCTACTCAAGTTGGCAACTGTAGGATCTTTGCGCCTAAAATCTGTTATATGACAACGTCTGTTCGAAACGTTCGCTCAATAAAGAGAGTGCGTTAACTTAAACCTAATCTTGTTCGAGGTTGTCATCAAATCGGCAATCAGCATCAATTAGAAGTTTGACAATTGCCATTCAAGCATCGGTTAACCGCGGTTTTTTTGACCCGCCAGGTTTGGTCTAATTTTAAGTTTAGCTATTCAGTCGTCAAACATAAGGATCGGCGATTAATGGACTCCATTGCTTGAAATAGGAAATGCAAATATGACGGGGATTCAAACAATTGGGCCTTATCAAACAACGAAACAATCAATTTAATACCAATTACCCAAGACACTGGAAGAAGGATCAAACATCAATAAATTTTGTAAAAACTCAGACTGTATATTGTTTTCCAATTCAAGCTTCCCTTCGTATGACATTTTTCATATAAAGTCTGCCTATCTCCATCCCGATTTACAAGTTAACCGTATCCCATTTTAGGAAGTCGAAACATGTCTACCCTTTTATTTGCCGCCTTAATGCACTCTTGAGATAAAACCATCTTGCACTTACCCTACTTTATTAAATCGGCCACGAAACGCTCGACGATCACACAAACGTTTAGACGATTGACCTAATCGTGGATAGTAAGTAGTTTATTAGTATTGAAAGTGAGTAAGTAAGATATGCCCTGTTCAGATTGGGAGTCAAAAAAATACCGGTGCATGTGGTCGCAAATAGGTGTTTATGCGGATATGGTCTGTTTATGAGAAAACTGTTTGGTATTTTTACAGTCCTTCTAGATAAATGCACCATTAAGAAAAACTAAATTGGATACCTGAAATTAAGGTTAAGGTACTGAAAAAAAATGAAACAAACATTGTGTTATTTTAGTAATTTGTAGGTCTGTTATTAATTTTTTTATATATTTTATAGTTTTTTATATTTGTTTGGGATTATTGTGTACGAAAAAAAAAGTTTTCGAAATTGAGGTTTGAATACTGAAAAAATCCCGAAACATTGAAATAACGGTAAATTGGTAAAACTTATTTTATATGCATATTTTTATTTTTATTTAAACACTGTGTTGTGGATGAAGTGTCATAGGTAAAAAAAGGTAATCTCTCACTAAAATAAAGCTCTTTTTATCATACATAGTTATGTTTATTATTTAAATAAAATCTTAAAATCTATTATCGATTAATCTTGCGATTTTCTTATTTATCTTTTTTGTTATTATTTACATTATTTTATTAATAACTTGTATGTTATTTTTTATAATTGACCTAGAATTCCCCCACCAAACACACGAGTCTATTTATATCGAAAAAATACTATATTTTTTGTTTTACATTATAATACTATATGACATGTAAAAATTGTATATTTATTGTAAAATATACAAATAAAAAATGTTTTATTTCTTAAAAATATTATTATGCTTTCGGAAACAAGATATTATTATATGCGTAGCATTTAAAAGAAGAAAAATTGAACAATGGAAATAATATTTAGGTATGTACTAAAAACAAATCTTGAGAAATTGAACATTTGTTCTGTTAAGAATTTATTCAAAGTTCGTTTCCAATATTTATTTAACATTATGAAAAATGTATTCTTACTGGGGTTATTGTAGTACCACGTGATAAGGTCACATGGTTTAATATGTATTTAAATTAAGTTATTTGAGAATGTTATTTTATGTAATTGCAGTGCAATAAATGAATATATAATATATTTCAATTTTAAAATGTAACCAATACTTAAATGTATAACTTAGAAAAAATATAAAAAATAAGAAAGAAAAAATGTAATTCTAAAAATTAACACAAGACATTTAAGGAAACACAAACGAATGTTGTAGATTGATTTTATGTAGAAGATATAGGACCAGCAATATTTTTAAAAGTAGTGAGTGTAAAGTTTTATAATGGCAAGAAGCACTTTTATTTAAATGACTTATTTCATTACAATATTATTACATTTTTTTAACTATTTTTGGTTAACACATGTTATACATAATACGTTTATAAACTGGACCATCTTGAACCAAGAACTGCATTAAGTAAAAAAATTTCATCATCAAATTTCAAAATGAAAAAAGATTTTGTACCCACTAAAGATATTTTGAGAAAGAAAAAAGTTAAGAAAAATGTGTAAATAATATAAGTTAGTAGAAATAAATAATAACAACCCACTTTTACAACACAGGTCGCTTAAATAACCAAAAATAAAGTTAATAAAAACTAACTTACTGCAAATATCAACAGCTAAAATTATTTCTCCAAATAGGGTAAAGTTAATAAAAACTAACTTACTGCAAATATAAACAGCTAAAATTATTTCTCCAAATAAGGTAAAGTTAATAAAAACTAACTTTTAAATATTGAAGACAATATTAATGATTTCTAAACGAAAATCTGAAACAGAAAAATCAGAAAAGGAAACGGTCACATCTGGGACTCGAACCCAGGACCCTTGTCTTTCCGTGACAGTGCTCTACCAACTGAGCTAATGGGACCCTATTCCCCTCGGTCACTTTTTAATTGTATCGTACTTCGAATAAGAACTACTAACATTGTCTTCATTTTTTCACCGCACATTTTTATTTTTAGTTAAAATTTCGAAACATTTTAAAACAATAATAATAACATGTCATATTTTCTTTATATTGCTTTCCTGAAGGACCCTGGTTGACAAACTATATTTAAGTAAAATGTATATATTTTTTACTGTTTATTTTCGAGACTTTAAAAAATCCATGAAGTAAGACATAAAAATCCATAGAAATGTAGAAAAATACATATTTAAAAAGGGACAAAAGTTATACTACTCATAAAATAAATAAAAAATATTAACGTTACGAGCCTTCGAAATCAAACAAAAACAATCAATATTTAAATTATTACAGTTAGAGTCAAGTTTGATCCACGACGTATGTCCACGCTGGTAGCAAAAACAATAACATTCAAGTCACATAAAAATAATTAAAAACTCAAAAAGTATTTTCAATCATAAAAAGAGAGAACCCATCGGTTCTATGGGATGAAGATACCATGCGACGTTGTTTTTCTTACCAATGACAACCACGAAAACCATCTCTAAAATTAATTATTTGCGTAATTTTCGTATCTCATATTTCGTTATGTTATATTATATTATATTCATTAAGACTTTTAGAGAAAGTCATTTCGTGACCCACACAAATAAAAATTGGATATTTTTATCCGAGACACTACCTAGGTTACAAATAAATTCATGAGAACTTTGTAATCATTCAAAAAAGATCGCAGCCAAAATGATGTAAAAAAGTAGTTGAATATAAAATTATTTATTTTGAATTTGAATTATGAGATCGACAAAAATTACGTTAAATAATTAGGTCTCAATGGCCAAGGCGTTACAATTGTTTGATTCCCTGTTGAAACCGTTACCTTTATTATTTTTTTGTCTTTTTCTATGTCTTTGAACTGGTTGGCTAAATTTTTTATAAAATTGAAAGACAAGCGATGTTACCAGTTTACATAAAACCTTTCAACTCCCGTTCTCACAAAAACAAATCACTTTTATAAATGTTTGATCAATAAAATTTCACACAAGTGAGAGAAATTTGGCCTCACTTCGGACACACAAAAATCGATTGACAAAAAGTATATTAAGCTTTTGTCGTACCTCAATGACAGTTTTACCGTATAAACTCAGTTTGCCTTTTCTAATACATATATTTATATGTGTTTTAGAGATATTATTCTTTTCATATAATATCTTCACCTTTGATGCCATTTGTCAAGAATATAACAATTGTTTTGGAGGAATGCAAGACCCAAATCGAAAAGGTAATTTTCTCCACATAATAATTCGGGTCACTGTGCACCTATGGGTACGTCTTCCGAATAGAAATTCCAACCTGAGGTGGGACGGAATTTCATTGTAACTTTAAGGGTTTAATCTCCACTGACCCCGGAAAAGCTAAAATTACAAAGTTTAAAAGTTTTCGAAAGAGGTCACGGCCGGGAAATAACAGCTGATGAAAAATCTTTTTGTTTTTTTATAAAGTAAAAATAAATTGTGTAATTCAAAAAAATCTTGCCATGGTTCCGCAAGTTAAGTGGGTAAAACCAGGGAACCGCGTAAACATTTCGTTAAAGAAATCTTTCGTTTTTTAAGATCCAAAATCCAGTTTCTAATAAGAAAGCTGTAAGATAAGGTTCTAATTTTAATCTTACCCCCCTGCCAATTCCGCACACAGTGACTTTGCGTATAAAGAGATAAAAAATATTTGCCGAAAAAAACAATTATTAAAGTTTGTTCTCTTTGTTTGTTTCTTTCAAGATAATTTTTATACAGCATTTTGCCAGTGAATAAAGTTGAGAAAAATGAAAGTTGTTGAGATTTAGCTAGCACCTTATCAATCAATACACATGGATTGTTTGATGAATTATTGATAAGGTGCTAAGGTTTGCAAGCACATTATAATTACATAATACATAAATTTTAAAAATTTCTCAAATACTTAATGCACCACTTTACAATAATGCGTGTATGTCACTAATACGAGTAGTTAAACACTGTGAAAAAAAATGACCCTTTGTTTGGTTTTTGGATCGTGAAATGGATAAACTTATTTTTGTTAATTATAAAAATTGGCATGCAAACATAGATAACATTTCATTGCAGAAAAATCTGGGAGAGTGTTATGCTATCGGAGATTGTCGCACGAATAAAAATTTTGCCCTATAGTGATGGTAAAAAATTAATTTCGTAAAATAATGCTTTCATGACGATAGCGTATTAGAAATCAAGGTCCATTACTAGGAGCATCACCCCCCAACTTTTCACTTTCCAGATATGTCATTTTCACAAGAAATATACATCCCATGTTTTGTAAATAGCACGTAACTACTTGTAACGGTTTAAAGAATTGAGAAAATTTCTTTAAAAAAGAATCATAAAACAGATGTATTTATTTAAAGTTAAGATTGAGAATGCAGATTGTTGCTGACACCGTTTTTTCTCAATTGTGTAGAAATATTTTAGTTAAAGTATAGTTGAAAAAAATATGTATTTTAAAGAAAAAACGTTATGAATGTAGTTAATTTTAGTTTTCCTCCCACCTTTTTATACTTATTGTGAAGGTACTGGGTAACAGCGGCCTTTATGCGCAATTGCTAGCTTAAAAGCTTCGCTAAGCCGAGTTTTGAGCTTTTAAGCCACTTTAGTTAGCAAAGCTGAGACAGCAGCCTAAATATTATTATTTGCCGGCTTTAAGAACAGTTACTTAAGCATCGCACAAGTTTTATAGTGCCAAAGTTTGGAAAATCACATTTCAAAAATTTATATTAGTTTTTGAGTAACGGTTACCCTTATCCTTTTGTTACTTTTTTTAGGTGAAATTGCTTTATTCGGTAGCTAACACTGTAATAACCAAATTATGATAAAGCAACAAAACTCTAAAAGTTCTGAATTATTGCCGGGGTCAACTTTCAGAATCACTCTTTCCATTTTTAAGCCTTTATGTAGTAATTTAGCTCGGAAAAGCCTGTTTCTAAGCCACATAAAACTACTTGCGGGGATTTTAGTACCTACTAAGTACAAACTCTCATCTCGAAAAAGGTTATCCATTCTACCCTCGAGGAACATAGGATAATTAGCACAACTTAACTCCTAAAACAAAGAGATTATGGCAATCTTTCGGTTAAATATTTGATAAATTTTGAAATAAAACTCTTTCACAACAAGAACGATGTCTAACATATTAGATAAAAACAATTATAATGAGTTTTGAGAGACAGGAAGCAAATGTCCAAATTTTCTTCACCATAAAATAGTTGCAGAAAACAATTATTTTTTATTGTGCATACTATTAATAGATTTTTTTATCATTTATTAACATTTGTTTTCTCATATATAACATATTGGCCACACTGAGCAGCGAACAGTCACACCTAGTAATATTATCTATTTATGTTTGTTATACGCCCATACGGGCTTCTACAAACATGTTATATATATATAATAATTCAGTGGAACAATAAGATAAAATTAAATTTACCATTAAAATTATATAGAACCTAAAAAAAACAGTACTATGCTCATATTAATTGTTATTTTTTGAGGATGTTATTATAGCCTTCTTGTAACTATAATTTTTCGACCACCTAGCGTTGTGGTAGAAAAATTCTCAATGATTGTAATGAACAAAAAATAGAAATATTTGTATTTCATGCAGTTGAACACATCTACAATTTCTGCGCAAGTATTGTTAACTGCATGCAATCTAGATACAAGCGAGTATCTAAATGACGTCCTGATATTGTAGTTACAGTTAAAAATATTTATCGATAGAATAATTCTAGTTGGTATGTTGAAGGTGAATAGGTTCAGTAAATTAGGGGTGTCTATAATTCAATTTACAATTATATAAATAAAAGTCAAGCGGAAAAACAAGTCTTATTATGTAGGTATATACTGAGCGACGGTGACACTTAGCTATTCTTCAACGTCTTCACCCCCTTGGATGACTTGCATTAATAAAATACTGTCACGTATTTCTTTCTACTGATAAAACTATCTCCCAGAATCACCCTCTCCGCCTTATAGTCTCCTGGTAGTTAGTTATTCTAAAAAAGACCGTCGCTTTTACCAAAGTGTATATTTTCTTCTAGCAAAATAATATATCCTGTGCCACAATATATTACCACAAACTGTTAATCTAAAGCTCGGCAACCGTAGAGATTAAAATTAAAGGTAAATTATGCTAATCATATACATTTGTATTCAGCGCTGGTTCATTTTATTTCATCTCGAAGGAAAAACCGAGCCAAGGCTAGTAAACAATTTGCAAAGAGTTTGCTTCATATTTCAGGTTCTTTATGGGGTTGAACTGTGGCGTTGCAAAACAACTTTTTATTAATTTTTTTTTTACTTTGGAGGTTTCATCAATTATTTAGTCTTTAAGTAAGAAGCTTCGATAAGGTAATAAAAAAATAAAGTAAGCTACAAAGTTTTTGCAATTTCAGTATGTCAAATCCTAATGGAATTTACTTTCCGTATTTCTTTTGTTATTTAAAGATCACATATTATGTTCCGGATACTCCAATTTAACGAATATCTTAACGTTAGACAAAAAGAGATTCACTAAAAATCATCATGGCTTGATCACTCTCCCTTCGCTTTAGTTTTTTTTTTTTTGTATTAGGCAATTCACCCTAAAGAGAGTGCTTTATGCCGATTGGGTTAAGATATATGGTTAAACTGATGTGAATTATCTATAAGGGGACTGGACATATTATATATTAAAGATTCATTCAAATCTATAAACTTATAAAGAATAGAATATACGCGAGAGTTGTTGAGAGACAGCAAATATGGAATACTAAGGGGAGACTGGTGGGTGATTTTAATAAGCAATCGATACATGCCTTTGAAAGAAGAGTGGTTTTTACAATTGAAGAAGACATGGTCAAGAGTCTCATCCTCCACACCACACTGGCATAATGAACTTTCGAGCACCCGAATTTTAAACAAATGAATTGCAATAGAGCAGTGGCCAATTCTCATTCTCGAGATACAGGAAATAAATCTTTTGGACTTTTTTTGCCGTGGAACCAGGGTTTACTTGGAATATGATTTTGTATTCCAGCATAGAAAGATCCAGTTTGAGTTTTCGTGACTGTCCAATTTTCTTCCCAGGAACGAGATATGTTGGATTTAAGAATAGAGAAGACGTCAGAGACAGGAATTTTAAAATCTAAAGAAATAGAACCAGATATAGTTCCAAGTTTAGCGAGAGAATCAGCTTTCTCGTTACCCTCAATTCCTAGATGGCCAGGCACCCAAACCAGTATTGTCTCAAACATAGATTCGTTTAAAGCATCGAGGATGTTTTTAATATTACAAATAACATAGTCTTCTGGACATCGAACGATATTAGAGGAAATTTTTAATACTGCACTTAGAGAGTCAGTACACACTAAGGCTCGACGAATATTGAGGAGTTGGATTTGAATTAAAGCTTGTTCAATTGCGAAGCATTCTGCAATAAATATGGAAATTTCTTTAGGCAATTTATAAGACAGATTAACATTGAATTCAGGAATATATACCGATGCGTCACATTCTTTGTGGTCGGATTTGGAACCATCTGTGTATATGAGGGAAAATCCAGGAAACTTTGAAAATATAATGTTTTTAAAATGTTCTTCAACATTTTGAAAGTTATTAGCTGAAGATAAAATGTTCGTCCGGAAGTCAGAAATTATTACGTTTGGGATAAAATTAATAGCATTAAACGGGGTACTGTAAATAGGAGGGATTTTGAAGGTAAGAAGACAGAGATCTAAATGAAAGAAAACTTTTTAATAAAAGAGGAAATCGATCTCTATCTATTACCCTCCTTCTGTTATTCAAAATACTGAACAAACGATCGAGACTCTGTTCCAATGAGTGACGCGATAAAGATAACGCTTTGAAGATATATCTATCCGCGAGGTATTGTCTTCTCAAAAATAAGGGAGGATCTACACATTCTATCTGAAGAGCATTAATTGGAGAAGATTTCATTGCCCCAATAATCATTCTGAGCCCTTTTGATTGGATTCTTTCAATTTTTTTATCCAGGTATTTAGGAAGTGGGTCGAAAAGAAATGTGCCATAATCCAAGTGACTTCGAACGAGGGAATTATACATTAGTTTAAGAGTAGTAGGATGGGATCCCCACCATACTCTGGAAACAGCTCGCATCATATTAAGACCCTTTTCACACTTAGCAGAAACGTTCTGAATATGCGGGAGCCAGGAAAGCTTATGGTCCAAAAGCAGGCCAAGAAATTTTATTTGCTTAACGATTTGAAGGGGGAAATTATCAAAAGAGACTGTAAAGTGAGGCAGTTTTCTTTTGCGAGTAAAAGCCACTACCTTGGTTTTAGAGGTAGCTTAATTCATTCCATTCGTCAACATCCAAACTTTAATATTATGTAAGGCCAAATTTAATTCCTTCGCAGCATGCGATAAATTTTTGTGAGATAAATATATGAGAAAATCGTCCGCAAAATAAAGTCGCTTAATAGACGAAGGGATTACAATGTCTAAATCACTCATATAAATATTAAATAATAATGGACTGATTACAGACCCCTGGGGTAGCCCTTTCCAAAGTTTGCGCTTCAATATGTTTGAGGAAGAGTGGATAATAATGGATCTGTCTGTTAGCAAGTTGATAATAAATTGAACTAATTTTATGGGGATTTTTATTTTAAGTAATTTTTCCTTCAAAACATCAATTAATACATCGTCGTAAGCTGAAGAAAGATCTAGAAATGTGGCCAATGTACAAGAGTTAAGGGATTGAGAAATACGGATATCTGTTGTTAACAAACTTAAATTATCCATAGTAGATTTCTTTTTCCGAAAGCCGTATTGATTAGGAGGGATAATACTGTGATTTTCAACAAACCATTCTAATCTGTTCTTTATCAAATATTCCACTACTTTAATTAAACACGACGAAAGAGCAATAGGACGATAGGATGAGACTTCGGACGGATTTTTCCCTGGTTTTAAAACCGGGGGGAATAAATCCTGTTTCAAACATGTTATTAATTAAGGATAAGAAATATTCAACCGACATGTCGGAGAATGCTTTAAAGAAGCTATATAATATTCCATCAGGACCCGGAGAAGAGTCAGAAAGAGATTTAATTACTCGTTTTAGTTCACTAACTAAGAAAGGAGAGTCTAGCCAGTTAGAGTGAGATGGATATGAAATAAAAGAGGGCATTTCTTCACATCTGGCAACTGAAGGAGGGGCAATCTTATCAGCAAAACCAATAATAATTTCCTCCGGAATATGTTTGGTACGATCCGGAGCATATGACGAACCGAATTTTTTTAAATTAGTCCAAACAGAATGGAAAAGTCGCAGCTTTCCATTCTATGCTTAATAGATTAATTTCTATTCCTTTGTCGGATCCTAATTATATCTCAGAATTAAATATCATAAAACAAATAGCATCTAATAACGGCTATCCTAATAAATTGATAGATGAAATACTAAATAAAAAATTAAACATAAATTCTTTAAACTTTATATTTATCCTATTTATAAAGATACAAACAAACAATGGCGTAGAATTCTATTTGTAGATAATGATACTTCCAAAATTATAAATAAAAACATCCCCTTCACTATTCAACCGGCGTTTTATACGAATAACAAATTAAAAAAATATATTCTTAATAATAAAGATATTGATAGTCAAACTAAAAAAATCAGGTGTTTATAAACTCAACTGTAATGATTGTAATTCCTTTTATATAGGAAAAACTAATAGAAACTTTGAGATCAGAATTAAAGAACATCTTAGGGCTTTAAAGGGAAACTGTGAATCAGAATTTGCGGATCATTTATTAAATAACGACCATACTTTCGATATTAATTCAGGTTTTAAAATACTACATTCTGGTTACAAGGTATCTCAAATCAATAATTTTGAAATCCTAGAAATAAGAAAACACGTGAATATGAAAGCAGATATTATTAATAAACAAAAAATTTTTATAAACCCCATTTTAAATATTTTCCCAATTACCCGGTCTTTCCCATCTAATGACATTTTAATTCCTACTTTGAATAACCCTCCCCCACTCTTACCCCTCCCCGCTCCTTCAACCTCTTCTTTCTAGACCTAATTTTAATTATAACTTTAGTATACTTGTGCTCCTGATGAAGTGAACTTGGTTCATGAAACATGTTGAGATTTTGTATCGAAATAAAGTGATGTAAACAATGTTATTTGTATTTTAATAAAAAACAAAGTGATTGCTTCCCACGAAAACAAAATATCATTATGTTGATTTTTATCAATAGAAGCAATAAATTTTGGTTTTGGTTTTAGTGGTATAAAAATTGTTTCCCTGTGAGAAGATGATGGAGGAGATTTAGAGTAAGATAGATTGCAAGGAATTGAGGTAGATGTTACCTCTGCAAACGATTTTATTGCAGGTGGGAATAATTTTGATGCCTGGAAATAGGAAATGTTGTCTGAAGCCATTGATTGTTTAATATTCCTTTGTCTGATCAATTCTGGACAGGCCACACTAACCGCTGTATGATTTCCCTTGCAGTTAATGCAACGTGGATCATTCGATGATTTTTGGCAAAGATCAAAGGGGTGGTCCTCTCCGCAATGAAAACAACGTGGAGGGGAACGACATATGGGTTTTGAGTGTCCGAAACGGCAGCAGTTAAAACACTGGATCGTCAGGAATTTGTATACTTCCACAGGGAGTGCGTTGTAATAAATAAATACCCGAGATGGCAAAGTTTGGCCTTCAAAAGTATTAACAACTGATTGTGAGGGTTTCCATGAAGTGGTTCCATTAGATGTATCTTTTTAATTTAATCTACGTGCTTTTAAAACCTTGGGGGTCACTTGAGAATCATTAAGTGCATCAACAATTTCAGATTCTTAGAGATCGGTTGGTATACCTCTCACTCGGCCCATTCTAGTAAGGTTGTAAGTTGGAATATAAGATTTAAATTTGTGGTGTGAAAGCGTATCAATTTTTTGGACAAATTCATTTGAAAAGTTTGCGGATTTAAATTCTAGGGATAACTTATAGCGGCCTTCCGGCTTAATAGATCCGTTAACTATGCCAAGGTTACTGTTTTTTGAACTCAAAATGAATTTCCCGAAATCCAGAGGGTGAATGATTTTTCCTTGTTCAGTACTTTGGACATTGATAATGAATGGAGCCGAGGAAGATGGGGAATAACTTAGTTCAGTATTTTTAGATTCTGATAATATGGTATCCTTACGACTTTCCTTAGGGTTTGAGGTTTCATCGGATTGCGAAGGTTTAATTTTGGGTGGTACATTAAGACAGAGCGATGGTCTTCGTTTTCTGGAAGGGAGTATTATAGAAACATCCGATTCATACTCATCTCCAATATTAAATATGGACTCGGGGTCAGGAGGTCGATTTTCATCTTCTTCCATATTTATAAATTAATTAACAAAAAAAAATAATAATAAAGTCTATTTGATTGACTGTACACACTAATTTATCAAAACCTAAATATAACAAACAAATAATAGAAAACAAAAATGCAACAATAATTTCTTATCTGTACGAAGTCCGCGACAGCAGGTAGGCAATTCGTCAAACACAGAACACGACTATCCACTACCGTAGTTCGATGACTAATCCTTCGCTTTAGTTGAATTGATGAAAAAAAAATGATTTAAATACGAGGCATATCCAGAAAGTAAGTGTACTGAGGCTCTCACGACCGAATGAATTTTATTTTCGATATGTTGGCTACACTTACGTGCAGACTGACTCTTCCCCTCCGCAACGAAACCTGTTAAAGGTCAGTACGTTAAGAAGTGTCAACGCGACAACACGTTTCGTGAAAAATGTCAATCCAATCTCCCATCAAATGCGAAATACGCGGCGTTATCCGTTATCTCGTTTGGAAGGAAAAACCTCCGTTTGAGATTTATAATGAGGTTAAAACTGCATATGGTGATAAAGCTATGAATTGTACGAGTGTGTACAAGTGGTATCGCGAGTTTAAAAACGGTTCTCACCTCTTCACCCTCCACCAAAAAGTTCAAAACCACAATTTCAGCCAAGAAAATCGTGGCATCCGTGTTTTGGGACTGTCAAGGCATAATTTTGATTGAATATCTGCCTCAAGTGGAGACTATCAACTCTGCAAGATACTGTGAGACCCTAAAAAAATTGCGGAAGGCGATTCATAACAAGAGGAGAGGCATGCTGACAGAGGGAGTCAGCCTGCTGCACGACAATGCCAGACCACACACGGCCAACGCCACGAAGGAACTGCTTGCTTCGTTTAAATGGGATATCCTGAACCACCCCGCGCATTCCCTTAACCTAGCACCTTCAGATTATTATCTCTTTACCTCCCTAAAGCTGTACATGGGTGGAAAAGGGTTTTCAACCGACGAGGAGGTAAAGGAGGAGGTGGAGAAGTGGACGAAGGGGTTGACGGGAAACTTCTTCGAGGAAGGCATCACAAATTGATACCCCGCTTCACCACCTGCATTGAGAGGAATGGTAATCATGTAATTTTTTTGTTTCAATAAAAAGATTTGTAACCTACAAAAATTCAGTACACTTACTTTCTGGATACGCCTCGTACTATTATTTTTATGTGAATACCGCACAAGAATCTGCTCCCAACCGTCTGGAGCCAGTGAGGCATAGCAACCCCATTAGGGGAATGTTTATCAATTTGGAAGGCGGGTTTGGGTACCGCCGCCCCTGGAACCATTTACTAGACACTTATTTAAGCTTTATTTTGAGTTGGGAAATATGCAAATTTCAGTCAGTTTTTATTCATTTAAATTTACACATGACGAACTTTACTGACCGGTTTAGCCCGAGGCTTGGATTGAAAAAATAAAAAACGTGACGTCTTATGTTTAATTTTTAATGAAAAAATGATAAAAAGTAGCTCCATAGCTCATAAAGAAAAATACTTTGCGGGTTAAAGTGGTTGCATTGACCAAGTAACAAAAATAATGAGTCTTGTCATTTTCATGTCTCAACACTGCGGGACGTCGGTTATTCTAATATTGGGGAGTGGTGTGGAAGAAAATTGGGAGAAGAGAGTTTGTAATACCAAAACACTTTCTATTTCTTAATTAAACCAGGGTGATACTGAACGTACGTTCTGCTGGTAAACTTAAATAATGTATAAATTGAAGGTAAATTAAAATTTTTACTGAAATTGTCGATTCTAAAAAGTGTTTTTGAATTAAACAATTTTTTAAACGACTTGTGTCTTTTCCGTGAATGGAAAATAAAACACCCATTTGTGTTATTTTCGGAAAATAGCGTAAAATTTTAGTAATAATGTAGTTTTTACTTAAGGTCGGCTATATACCGTAATTTGTCGGGTTATAGGGCCGGTCCTCTTTTGAAAGCGTTGGCATTTCCTCGGCGGTGTGCGGCGGCCGCTTTTGAATTATAATACCCCCCCCATCCACCACGAAGGGGTGGCAGGCGGAATTTCTTGTTCAACAAAATTAGAATGAGAAATTTAAAAGCAAGAATTTTAAACATTAAATTAGACTTACTTACACAAAGGCAACAAACCACAATTTTTTCCAGTAAAAATGAGATGTTGTAATTTACGAAATTATGTACAAACTTATCAATCTACATAACAATGATGGTAGTTCTTATTCAAAGTATGATACAGTAAAATGTGACCGAAGGGGATAGGGTCCCATTGGTTCAGTGGTAGAGCGGTGCCCTGGCAAGTCAAGTGTTCTGGGTTCGAGTCCTAGATGTGACCGTATCCTTTTCTGATTTTTCTGTTTCAGATTTTCGTTTAGAAATCGGTAATATTGCCTTCAATAATTAAATATTACAATTTGAGGTTTTACTGAATAAAATTATTCCAAAAAATAAATATATAATAATGATTTAATGTAATAATTTTAAAGAGCCTACCTTTGAACGTATTTGTGCACACCGATAGTGGTTAAAATTAGTTCGAAACAGTTTGGAAGGTCCGCTCGCAGCTCGTAGTCCCCTCTTAGTCCTACGATTTGTTGTATTTCGCCACTGTTCTCTAGTTTCATCAAACAAATTTCAACACTTAAAAAATATTAATAATATGTCACATACAACACGCATGTTGTTGCACAATATCTCGTTTTAAAAAACTAAATGATTATTTTAAAGCTTTATCATTTTATGTGGAAATGACGTTGCCGCCGTATGATTGCTTCGACCTATGTATTTCATCTAAAGTTAAATTTTTCATTTAAGAGTTTTTCATTGAAGAAGAATATAATACTAATACATCTAAACGAAATATGAAACAGAGCAAGACACAGAAAAATAAACAGGTGATGGTCTCCATTGAGAATCGAACCCATAGGTTTCCCGTGTAAACAAAAATCGAATCTGTTTATCGAAGACACTATCTAGGTTAATAAACAAATAAATTCGGTAGAATTTAGTAATTATTAAAAAAGATAACTGCCAAAAATATGGAAAAAATGAGTTGAAGATAATATTGGTAATTCTAAATTTTAAAATATGAGATCTTAAAAAATTACGTAATATACCAATATGAAAATGGCCGAGTTGGTTTAGGCGTTGCCTCGGTAAGACAAAGATCCTGGGCTCGATTCCAAGTTGAGACCGTAACCTTTTTTTTATTTTTCTGTCTTGTTCATCATCTTTTTCAATAATATTTAAAATTGATGGGTTTAACCTTCAAAAGCTATTGCAATAAAAATGAGAGTTTTTTCTGCTAAATACAGATTTTCAGAAGTATTTAACTGTTCCAAAAAATACTTCGAGAATAATTTAAAATGTTAAAATATATTTGCAAATTTTTGGTAGATATTTAATGAAGTAGTCGTTTTGTGGTAAAGTAAGTAATGACATAGGAGATGAAACTCCGCTATCGCTTATAGAGCCAACAATAGACTAGCGAAGAAAGTTATAAGTTTTGACTTATACGATTTATTGGAAGTTGTCTCTTAAAACAAAATTTCACATTATTTTCAAATGCATCATAGTAATTAGAATATGCTGAGGAACAAAAATTTATGAATTTTTGGAAAATACCGAAGATATAAGCCGTGAAAACGTTGATATTTGCGGCCGGCCTGAGCATGTGACATCACTGTCATTCGAATTTTAAATTGTACTGCACGTCACGTCACGTGACAAAATTGAGTACATGTTCCAAAGTTCAGTTTGAAAGCTCATAATTTCGTCATTTTTAAAGATATCGAAACACAATTTTACTGTCAAGTGTTTAAGTATTTTACAATTTTAACAAAAAAGTGAGACCCCATTCATTCACCGCGCTGGATTTAGATCTCATTGATTAGTGCGCGGTTATTATGAATTATTAACCATATTCATATCATAATATCATTGAAAGATATATCAAATAACATGATTGTTGTGTACGGTGAATGTTCTTTAAAAGTTGTTGGAGGTATGTAATTTTTCTTGCAGTGTATTTGAAATATAATGAATAGTGAGTGATAGTTTGATTATGGAATCTTATTGTGTACAGTGAAAATTCTAAAAAGTTGGAGGAGAATATAATTTCTCTTGCAGCATATTTGAAATATAATGTATAGTGAGTGATAGTTTAATTATGGAATCTTATTGTTTAGAGTGAAAGTTCTAAAAAAGTTGTGGGAGGTATATAATTTCTCCGGTGGTGTATTCATTGCTTTTTTAATATTTTTTATAATGTTATTATAATTGCATATTTTTAATAATTTTTGGTCATTTAACATTGATAAGAGATAGGTTGAGTTAAGTTGTAATACATTTTGAAATAGAACAACTTTAAGACGAAAAAATTCATTTTCCGCATTACAAAACAATAATACGAGCATGTCATTTGAGGCAAGTGAGGCACTTGGATGGAAAAAAATTGACACCAACCGGTTTAATTCACAGCATTAATTATTCGGCATTCCATAATTCTCAATACCTTTATGTATTGTTGGCCATTCTTATGAATACGATAAGTTTTCCTTTTGATCCGGATGAGATGTCTTAGGTAGGTACATATATTGTGAACAAGATATTTGTAATAAATAAACGGGGGTTGATCCAGGATGATCAGTCCGACCGAATCAGTGAGTTAGAGTAAAGCTTTCCTACGAATAATAAAAAAGTATACGAATAAACACGTATTTCTCAGAGACAGAAATATATATATTTTTTATTCTAAGCATTAAAAAATAAAAGTTGAATTTTGTTTGGTTTTTTAAAGAATAAAAAGGGAATAAAATTAGAATTTTCATTACGCAAATCTTTTGAAAGCTTTCGAGTAATGTTCCACTTCAAAGGAAGCGCCATGCAAACAACATTTAAGGAATTCAGCGTGTATAATGCGTTGAATTTTTCAGCTCAAATAAGGACATTGGAAGAGAGCTTTTCCGAGTTTCAACCTAAAGAAATTTCCAGGATAAAATTAATTATTTTAATTTCAAAATTTAGTTTTTGGTTTTTGCTGCTTCAATTTGCCACTAGCCAGAATTAATAAATTCCAACGAGAACTCGTCTAATTACTGTATACGTAATATATATAACATTTTTTAAAATCTCCTTTAAAATGGACGTAAAATGTGATGCGTGATCGACGAGACTATAGAGCCCGTACACAAGTAATTTGCCCAGTAGGTTTCTCCAAAACTGAGCAAACTGAGTTGTATGGAGGCACTTTCCTGGCCCAGAAAAGAATAAGCCATAAGAAAGGAGAACGGATCACTGGGCCATCAGGTCACCCCGGCGGCTTGCTCAGTACTAACTGAAGCAACAGAGTCGAAAGGCATGGCCGTTCGACCATTCTTTTCTTACGCCAAGCACATTGTTCGATCCCCTCTTACGTATTTTCTCAAAAAGGGTGGGAAACCACCTCCACAAATATGTGTGGAGGCGGTTGTTCTGCGTTCTAGACCTAGTATGCCCGGTTAAAAACCAAGCGTGTGGAGCCAGCAGCAAAAAGGAAAAATTCCTAGATATAAGGAGGAACAGATTATTTCAGGGAAAGAGAGAGTTTAAAAACAGTAAAAAATTTGGGTGATTTTCTTTTAGGAAAAGATTCCGTAAATTTAACAAATTGCTTCCGTTCACAACGTAAGCAAATTTTCTGAGATTTCAGGTGTAATTCCAAAATTGTAAGTTTAATTTTAAACCCCAACCCTCTTCGATTTGAACATATTAAGATGCCAAGCAAAACGGGACTATCTAAAATTTAGGGAATTTTTTATTTTTTTGCCATTGCCTTAGTTTATTTTTTGTTTTTAATCAATTGGAATGTCACTTTTTTGTTTTCTGTTGTAAGTGAGCAAATTTAATCATAATTATATTATTTGCTATTTATTATTATATCGCTGACGTTCTTATGACCACAACAGGATGGTGAAACCTACAGGATGGGGGCCATGCACAATTTATGTCACGCCGCCCAACTTCTGGGCAAACCACTCATATAGGGCCAATCGAAAGAAAAAAATCTGGTACGCCGTTCGACGCTACAGACTAGACATTATTTTTAATCTGTACTCAATTTTTTTTAAATATATAAGTGAGATGTTCTTTCCATTCGATTGCGTATACATCTTACAAAGCGCCTTTGTGGGTTTGCTGTGACTTAATATACAGATTATCTAAATTTTCTGAAGGCTGTAACGTACATACGTAAGATGACAACTAATCGTGAACATAAGATGAAATAATACAAATAAAATTATAATAGATAAAATACTGTTAATTTTGCCAAAATATTAATACTGTGGATTATATGATTTTATTTGCAACTCTTGTTGTGATGCTCATTGTTAATTTTAATGGACTTTACAACAATGTCCTCACACCCGTCGTTAAAGCAACACTGGTGAAATAATAAACCACCACTCGTTAAATATACGGACTTGTCTCCATCACACTCCTTTTGTTACTAGCTCCGTCTTATTTTAGGAGCCATTTGGTGTGGCTTAAGAAAACATATAACATTATCCCTTCGGCATCAGCCCCGCTTGTGGTAATTCATTAACCTCTTCACTTCGGATGTAATCTTCGTACGAGTCCTTCGGACTGCCAGATTAACCTTATCACGGCCGGTTCCCGTTCACAAAGCTGTGGGCGGATTAAAAGGCCACCCTGGGCGGGTCTAAAACCAGTAGACTTCAGGCTTCCTCCGACATTGGGCATTATATTTTGCTTTTCATAAAACACCTGGTGATGACTGAGTCTTCGGACAATGGAAGAAATAATATTTTTATGAGAATACATACAAAATTGTAGATATATCTAATCCCTTTTTGATTATCAGCAGTAAAATGAGGATGATAATATTGAATTTAAAAAAGTATATCATTCCCGAAAGACACATACTTTGAAGAGCTTGAAACAAAATTTTATGCAAAAAATTAAAAAAAAAAATTGAAAAAATAGTGACTGGTTGAAAAATAATGTATTCAATATTCAAATATAATTTTATATATTTTTAACGCATTCGCCTATTTGTCTTTCACTCCCTTATAATAATAATATTTGAATTATTGATGTAGCGCCGTTTTTGTGCAAAATCACCTCAAGGGCGCTGTACAAATATATGATCCGTTTCTCCAATTATCGATCTTATTATTAACTATAGGCTAGTCAAATTATTTTCAATTTATAGATAGATACAACAGATTGCATCCACCGGTTTGTCGATCACCAATACAAATGCGTTTGATTGATGAACGTGATACTATAATGTACATTTGTTATTATTATTATTTATTTTCATTTTAAAGAAGCTAAAGATGAAATGCAGCACCATAAAAGTACCATACTTACCTGGTAAGTCACTTGAAATTAACACTGTTTATTATATCAAATTTGTTCTGTATAAATTCAATGTTATATGTCTCCTCAAAATCAAGTCATCTCTTCCAAATTATTTATTTATTATCCGTCTCGGAACAGAAATTGTCTAGTGAGATGGGTAACTTACCTACCAAAATTGTCAAAGAACTTTTTTTTAATACAATAAACGACCGGGTTGCCGACAAACTATTAAATTGTTTATTAGAAAAATCTAGGAACGGTTCAAACCCGCCAGAACATAATTAGAAAATGGGACATAATTGGACTTTCCGGTATTTATTTTAATAATATGCATTTATGTTCTTTAATGAGCGTGAAAAGAAAAAGCAAACTTTATGCTCAGAATTCATCTTCCTAAATGTGATCCGTCCCTCGGTATAAGAGAGACTTAGAATAATATAAATCCACAAGAAAATTGTGATTAGGATGTATTATAGACAATAAAAGAATGCTAATTTCAGGCAGAAATATTTAATTCAAGGGTATGAAAGCTTAAAAAGGTAAGTTTTTAGTTAAGACCTCCATGTTTCCACAAGCCTTACAAATATCACGACAATCGAGAAAATTATTGCAAGATCAGTAAAAAGTCTTACTCAGTATTATATAAATACATTATATATACTCAGTTTTCTTCCCCTCTTCATCCACAAACATTATTATTTCAGGAAAGCATCGTCCATTATCTTCCAGTAAGAACCCTCATTTATCCACTGGATTTGGGCCACCTCGGTTAGCCAATCCCTCACCACCCCGCTGACATTCTTTCAGCCCCTCCGAGTGACCGCAATTTATGTCCCCGCGATATCGGCTGTAGCGGAACTTCGGGGGATGTTGCCCTTATCGTTTTACCATAGTTTTTTTTTTTTACTTTTAAAGTGTCCTTAAGCTTTATTATAGAGCAGGGGGTGAATTAGGTGGTTGTTAAAGTATTAAGTTGATTCGTGTTACAGATTAAAATTTTTGTAGCAACCCATTTTTTTCTTGTCAATGAATTATATATTTTTAAAGTTCGCTACGAAATTAACTAGTAGAACACAGATAAGCATTTATTTAATTATAATAGTAAATTTTTGAGTCTATTGAAAAGTCTCCAAAATATATAAGAAACGATTAAAAAGCAAAATCACTACATAAATCACTGTTATTTTTTACCCCACATATGCTGCCAATATTCTTTTAAAAATATATTCAAAATAAATAATAATAGGTATAAATGGTGTTTTACCTTCATATATGATCTAAATATATTTTAATGTCATGTTTCACTAACTTTGATAGTTAAACCGATAACCCATTTTGCTTTAAAATAGGTACCCATTACATTAAAAGTTAATATTAGTTCTTATTTCTCGCCTACTGTACACCGAAATCAGAAAAAAAATAAAATAAAAAACAAACGAAACCAAGTAAGTTGAGAGGTGTGATATCCTTTAGAGTAGTTCAAGAGGTTACTCATATATGGCACTTGATAGTAGTTTGAAAGGTTACCCATAAATGGCACATAGCTGTTGATAATTCATTGAGACTATAATAAATACTATTGCAACTTCAAAGTCGATGCCCAGGATAATTCCTACAGCCTGTTAAATAAGTCGTTAAAGATAATTGTTACCATCACATAAAGTCCGGTGTTTTATTTAAAGAGTTGTGAGCAGGGGGGTATAATTCCGAGAAAAAAGTGGGTCAGAAAAAAGACACGGTAATCTCTATGGCTGACTTGTGACGTATATTTTCCACAAACCAGTGCGCACTTCATGCATGTTTATAGGCCGCTGTCATTTGCCGATTTTAGGCTAGCCAATGGGGTTGGCTCCGAATGAGAATTATATTGTCTATGGTTACGCCTTTTTTATAGTTTCTATCCTAGTCGATGGTGAGTATGTCGTGTAGTGACGTATATTTTTCAGTTACAGACTTTTATCTATGGAAAACTTTAGGACCCATGGGCTCAGTACGAAAAACCCAAAGATATTGATCTAGTGAGTGGTTCATTTATGGTTGTGAGTCAAATCCGGAGTTACAACAAACTGGTGCGGGCAAATAAGCATTTTAGCAAAAAATATTTTACAAGTAATAAACGACTAAAAATTCAGGTGTTTCCAAATTAAATTGCATATTTTAAAAGCTGAATGCGTCATTTCTCAGAAGCAGCATACTGTGAAACTGAAAGAAAACAATTTGTTTAAGGTTGTATTATTTAGCATTTCCCTGGCCGATCTATCATGAAGAATTACGGCCGTAAAACTGTTTTGGCAGTGCCTTTTTTCCAGAATTTTTATTACTTCCGTTTCTTGTTTTGATCTCTCTTTATGCTTCGGAAATTTATTGCAAAAATTTCCTTTATAAAATTTAATATCTGGCATAGTTGATTCTCCGAAAAAATCTCGACAAGTGATATAAAAATACAACTTTATGAGCCTTTCGCCAGCAGGCGCACGTATTAAGTAGAGATAAAATATGACCCCATAGGTAACGCGCTGTTTTTAAACGTACAATTTTATAAAGTAATACAATATTTTGCGACTGAAAAAGGAGAAGTCACAAATCAGCTAAAAAATGTGTTATTTACTATTTGTATTTTGTAAATTCTATTAATAAGCTCCAAGGTTATGTTTAATTTAATCATTGTAAACAATATAAACGATTCTCGATTCAGTCGCATTTAGGAATCGAACCCAGGACCTCTTGCTTGCTGGGGAAGTTTTCTACCCACTGAGCTAATTCGGAGATATCAACTTACGTAATTATCATACTTCGACTGAGAGCCACCAATACTATCTTCATTTTCTCAACGTTTCTTCATTGGCTGCTATTTTTTATGTATGATTTCGAGATTCAACCCGAACTAAATGTAATCTACATAGTGTCCTGGATAAATATACCTATTTTTATTTTGATGTGCGATATTTATTCTCAAGTCTAGGATAAATATTAAAAAAATGGAATAACTTAACGATTAAAACCTCAAAATGTAATATTTATTTTATTTATTTATTAATTTTATTTTGGTAAATTGTAGATTAAAGGTTACAAATGACTTTTTAATTGTTACGTGCATATATGCTATATTCTCCTACTTGATGTGGCTCCTACACAACATCTTGAACCTTCCAATTGGTGCAGACTTTAAGTTTTCTTGCAGCGCATTATTGTACTTAATATTTAATCATTAAGGCGATGCCATACGTAGTAATGCAAAATCATGTGTTTTTGTATTGAAAATTTGGTCGCCTAGAAATGTTTCAGATGCTTTAATTAAATACTATGAGTAGAATACATCTTGGCCTTTGAAATAATCTAGTATTTTTTAGATAAGTCTTTTTATAAGCTCAGAAAAAAATAGTGTAAAGGCATTTGAAAACTGCTTTGAAGTTCAAAATCTCCTACTTACGAACCCATTTTTGGTTATGATTTTATTGTATAATGTGGAAAATTAAGTTATTTATAAAATGATCGAAAAAAAATTAAATATTTATGCCTGAACATCCACAAAATAAAATAAAAGGCACTTTTTGGCCATGTTTTTTTCTTGCATAAATCAAAACAGGCGGATAGTGTTAAGCGGGAATTTAAACCTTATTGCCATCTACGTAAGGGTTGTTATTGATAGCGGCTCAATTTAAAATATTACACGACGTAGTGCATCGCCTTGAGAACAATATTACATTCTAAAACTTCCTTTTGTCAAAGAAACTATTTATATCAAGCACCACTTATGTTTAATATTCTTCCAAATCATATTAAGTTTACCAATTCCTTAGTTAAATTTGAAAAATTAATTAAGATGTTTGTATTACCAGACGATTTTCTTAATATTTTTTCATCCTCGTCCTTTCTTAAAAAATAAGATGTTAATATTTTAATGGTTTCAATTCCTAGATGAGACTGAAACTTTTTCTGTCTTTTCCGTTTCACATCTTTCGTTGTCTTGGACGACTTTCGAGTCGTTAATATTGTCTTCAATGATTAAATATTTCAATTTGAGGTTTTACTCATTAAGTTATTCCAGTATAAAAATATTGTTTAATTTCTTTGGATATGTGCAATACAGAATGAAATATTGCAAAAAGAACTCTGGTTCCTAAATAAACTGTCATCGAGTTGTGAATGTTAAAACAAAGTATATTTATTTTTAATTGTGTTATACTCTTATTTATTGCTTTATGCACTCATAGCGGCAGTCAACGAGTGACTGGACGAGCAATTTTAATAATAATAGAAACAAAGAGAATTTTAATTTAAAATGAAAATTATTTATTATCATGGTGGGAATTATTAATAACCCCGAAGGCATGCTGTATGTTTTGGTCTAAAAATATATAAACTAACTATTTAAAAAATATGTTTTGTCAGGCGTTTGACTTATTAATGTTTTGACGAAATGAAAAGTTAATAAACTTAATTTTACATACGGTAAAAAATGAACGCACGATCCCATTACTGCGAAGAAAAATTCATTTAATTGAATTAAGAAATCTGGCTGCGAAATTAATTAATGTTTCCTTAATTCTTCAAAGAGATTCTCGCCAAGAATATATATTCAGTTTTATAATTAAAATAACGGAAAACGTCGTATCTTGGTTTATATAATGTAGTGAAAATACACCCGGCCATGTCGGAAGTAGTTATTCAAGGCAGTGGTAATGTTCTCCTGATAGTGGCCCTTCCGTTGAAAAACATGACTTCATGTGGGTCTGTAATTATTATTGGTTTATATTTTATTTAAAAAATAATAAAATTGGTGAGCATAATATAAATATATATTATATATAGTAAAACTATATATATATATATATATATATATATATATATAGGTTTATGATACGGCACTTTGTACATCTTAGCGTCTGCAAATAACCGGAACTATTGGATCATTTCGACTTACTTGATCATTGAGCACTTACTTGATCATCGACAAATTGAGATTTAAATGCCATTTTAATCGTCTCGGCGAGACGAGATCAGTGGCATTTTCAACTCAATTTGATGTGACAAGTGCGATTTTCGTGAGCATTAGATATGCTCCTATATGCGATTTTATCTCAGATATTCAACCTGACTTTGTTAATTATTTCTATCGTATGTTAAACTAACTTCATTGATCTCAAAAAGCGACGTTGCCATCGTTATTTGTGTCAAACGCAGGTGTACAAATAATTTTCTAAAGTAATTAAATGTTTTAACAATTGTATGCAAAAATAGCCTCTAAAGTAATATTATTTAGAGCTTATTATCGTACGACATTGCGTATTGGTCTAAACAATATTCGAAAGGAACTATAAGGCTCAAGAATTGTATGCAAAATTAACCTCTAAAGTTATATTATTTAAAGCCCATTATTGAATGATGTTGTTTGCTAGCACAAGGCTGGTTTGTTTGTATTGGTCCATTTGAAGCTAGCTTCAGGTTAGTTTTCTGAAACACTTAATGACTTGTAACTGGCTAACAGATAATATTAAATATTACCGTTATTCAATGTTCGTATATCACGAATCAGTTGACAGGTTGATTTGTTTTTGCGTTTTATTAGCTTTATTACGAAGGAGATTTAATAAAATCTTTCAGCTTTGCGAAATGGATTTTAAATACGGTAAGCTATTACATATTTCTAAATAGGTAATAACCTTAATTGTAAAATATAGAATTAATATAATAAATATAATATTAACAATTTTAATCTATGCTTATCAAATGAGTACAGAATAATTACCGTATTTTATTATATAGGTCATGATTTTTTTCTTTCTTTTTTGAGAACCCAAGCAGTAAAATTATTTTGAATAATAGATATATATTATGTATTAACAAAATTCAAAAAAGCTAACCTAACAACTTGTGGTAAAAATGTCAAATCAAACTAAAGCCATATTCCTATACTAAAATATGCATTTAAAAGCATGTTTTGTTTTCAAACAGTTGTTTCTTAAAATAATTAAGTTAAAACGAAGTTTTACACGTCGGATAATCACCCATTAATTTGTTCATATTCAAATTAAACAAATTCCTTTGTGGAAATAAAATTTGCAAAAACAGAAAACTGCAGGTACATATATGTATGTTTCAATGTGTTTGTTCTTGATATTTTATAGATGTTCCAAGAACCAGTGATTTACGTACATCAATAAACAGTACTGACGACATGATCTCGTCTTCACCCTTTTCGCTAATTTCCAAAGGACAAAGTTTAATCATCAGCAATATGCAGAGCATACTGGGCGAAGAAATTAACCATGAAACTTCCTCAGATTCAGGTAATATTCACTGATAATAATCTGAAATATTACAGAGCTACCTTAGCTTATAGTAAATTGTTATAGGTAATATCAGAAATGCTGCTAATTAAATATTCCGTTGCAAATGCTTAATTAGTCTGTTGTTTTGTCATTATATTAGGTTAGGTTTCATATTTGTGCACATGACTTACTTACTACATTGAGATATTATTATTGGATAAATATATAATATATTTTTTATTTTTTATATATTCAATAATATTGTTATTGGGTTTATAAAAACAGTTTATTTTTAAACAAGTTCTGCTGTGTAATTATTATTACGCGTGACAGCTGTTTCGCCCTCTGAAGGCATTATCAGTTTGATAATGCCTTCGACAGTTTGATAATGCCTTCAGAGGGCGAAACAGCTGTCACGCGTAATAATAATTACACAGCAGAACTTGTTTAAAAATAAACTGTTTTTATAAACCCAATAACAATATTATTGAATATATAAAAAATAAAAAATAAAATGGAGTTCTACAAATTAAACTTAATAACAATAAATATATAATATATTATGCTTTATTTTAGAAACCAAAACTGAAGTAATGTTAGAAAGGAGTCCGCCGACGTCCGAAGATGATTCACTATACAAACCGAACAACGTTACTTCTTCGATAGAATCAGGTATCTACAGAAAACATGTTTAATACTCTTGAAACAATCAATAGTAACATATAATTTGATTATTATATGGTCAGAGGTGCGGCCCAGAAAGCCGAAGGTCCGGTGCGAGTCCCAGATGTGACCGTATCTTTTCTGTTTCAGATTTTAGATTGAGTGATGCTAATATTGTCTTCATTTAATTAAATAATTTAATTTAATTATAATTATTTTAAAAGCAATAATTATTCGCCTGAAACACTCATCCACATTGAAAAATCTCCTGATAAAAGATACTTTATTTATTTATTTAAACGCCCATAGGGCTTTTACAGATAATAATGTACATCTTTATTTATTTATATATTTTTTTAATTATACAGATCTTATATCTTATATGATAAATATATGTTATACAAAATAATATAAGAAAATATCCGAGTTAACAAAATATAGGTACAAATAATTGAGATTTACATAACGCCAACGGGACTCGAACCCGTGTCCCCTCGATTTCCGGTCGACAGCTCTGACCACTGAGCTATGGCGGCTTATCGCTTATCCGCGAAATAATTCAATATATACTAGTGTTTCATTCAACAATGACTGCTTTCTTATAATTTGAGGTTTTACTAATTAAGTTTAAAGAAAGCTAAATAATGTATTGTTACTTTTTAGATATGAAAATTTCCAACGCCGATGATGAGCAACATCATTTAGAGAAGCAGGAGGCAATCGAAGTGTCATCGACTACAACTCGAAGCACTATTTCTACTAGTAAATGAGCACGAGTGCATGACCGTAAAAACTCATGTCCATATTGTACTAAACTGGTAACGAACATACCTTCAATTTCAACCTTTGATTTAGCGTTTGACCCTGTGCATTTTGATGTTTTTATTAAAGCCGTACAAATAAATAGTGGTTACGATGAAATTACAGGTTCTGTAAAAATTCCTAGCATGCCTCAACGACTTTGTACAATCTTTTATAGCCGTACAAAGTCGTTGAGACATGCTAGGAATTTTTACAGAACCTGTAATTTCATCGTAACCACTATTTATTTGTACGGCTTTAATAAAAACATCAAAATGCACAGGGTCAAACGCTAAATCAAAGGTTGAAATTGAAGGTTTCTGTTCTTTAATAACTATATACACCTTGGCTAAATCCCTCATCTTCGATGTTATATGTGTATTCAAATGGTGTTCCGTGTGATTACTTAATAATAAAGACCCATATGAACATATTAATGGGTCAGACATTGCTATTTTTGCAATATTATCATTTTTAAATACATGAAATATTTGAGTTTCTTAGAGATTCTGAAATTTCAGAATTGTCTGGGCATAATAATATAGAAGATGATTTTAGTACTCTAACACGATTATGTGGATTTTTCTCAGGTAACGTACTTTTTGTACATTTTAAAGATAATTACCTCTGTTTCTAAAGGATGAGTTGAATTTGCATTTTCTGGCTGTTCTGAAGGATGAGTTGAATTTGCATTTATTGTAGTGTCTGTAAAAGTTGGTTTTCTAAATATTTCAAAAGTATGTTTATTATTATTCTTTCCAATTGTTAGATCTAAAAAAAATATTTTAGCTTTGATCTCATGTTCGACTGTGAAGCAGATTTTATTATTAACAGTGTTGGTCCAAATAATAAAGATATCTAATTGACGGTTGGTGCCTTTCCAACATATTCAGATATCGTCTACATATCTGACATAGTATATTATATATTTAGCTAAGGGAGACTTAAGAATAATATTTTCAATATGATCCATAAATATCTCCGCTAGAAGTGGGCTTAAAGGGGATCCCATGGGAAGTCCGTCCAATTGCTCAAAATATGTATCATTAAAAAGAAAATAATTTGTTTGTATGCAAATTTTTATGAGCTGGAATAACTCTTTTCTTATTATTGGGTTGACATTAGATTTTTCTAGGATATTTTCAATTATTTTAAGGCATTCTTTAATGGGGATGTTGTTAAATAAGGATTTTACTAAATAAGGAAAATTAATTAGTTGAAAATGAATGCAATTTTTTTTTTAAGTGTGATTTATTTCTCTATTTTGTTAAACTCTGATAATGTCAGTTTGGTATGACGTTTTCCATATTATTTTAAACTGAAATTATGTAAAAATCATTAATTAATTATTTTTTAAGTATGTTTTATTTCAATCGATTTTGCTATTATATATTTTGTTAATATCTGATAATGTCAGTTTGGTATGACGTTTTCCATATTATTTTAAACTGAAATTATGTAAAAATCATTACTTCATTATTTTTTAAGTATGTTTTGTTTCTCTCGATTTTGCTATTATATATTTTGTTAAACTCTGATAATGGCAGTTTTGTATAACGTATTGTATATTTTTTAAACTGCAATTATGTAAAAATCATTACTTAATTAGTTTTAAAGTTTGTTTTAGTTCTGTTGAATTTCCTAATGAAAGTTTTTAAAAATGTCTGAAAATAAATAAATTAAAATGTGAATTTTTTCAAATTTGTTTTTATTTTACCAAACAATGAATTTGTGCAAAATTTTATTAAAACACAAGACTTGTTCAATATGTGGCTAAGGTAGATTATACTACAGCTACTGCCGGGTACATTCCAGAGTGGAAGACGTGACTGGTAACCCCATGGGGAATGGCGACCATTCAGGAAAGTATCTTCTAATCTATTTACAATTTGGTACTGCCACCCCGGGAACCATTTATTGGATAACTACACCTCTGCCATAGGTCACCCCAAGTGGTTTGGTGACTGTGCCCGGGTTCATGGGGTGAGGTTTGCTCGGGTCTTGGCGGTGGATGTGTCCTCCAGCTACGTGGAAGGCCGGAGAGACAGGTTGAGGGAAACCTTTCAGGCAGAACTCTTTGGGAACATCGTCTTGCACCGCAGTGGGAGGGATGGATTCATACGTCCGTCACTCCTGGACCCACAGACCCCACCCACCCACCCCTTATCCTTCCTCTCCTTCCCTTCCTTTAAAATACCCTCCACACAGCATCTTCAAAGATGACATAGGCCTGAGGGAAAATATTTTCCTCAGGGCTTCCTGTGTGGAGCTATTGTTAAACAAACAAAAAAATGGCTCAGTAACATAACTAGTTCGAAGGTCGCGGGTTCGAACCCGGCGTGCGCAAATAAATTTTATTTGATTAATTTGTGTTATTTCACAATTAATTAATTAAAATAATATATAGTATATTTGCGGCACGTTCCAGAGTGGAAGATACTACCAGTATCGCCCTGGTGTAAGACCACCATTCAGAATTGAAACGTTGCTCCAAATGGGTTTAGCCGTGTTTAGTGACTAGATCTGAATAGCCAGGTACTTCCCCACCTTCCTCTTTCCCTTCCCCACTTACCCTCAGCCTCACAACATCCCCCAATTGGGGATGCCATATTCTCACTGGCTCCAGACGGGAGCAGTTGGGACTCTTGTGAGGTATTCACTATAAAACAATTCACTATAAAACAGTTCTGAATATTTCAATTAATTGAGGTTAATGAGGGCGTACTGTACAGGGCCCGCAAATACTTGAATAGTACACAACTGCTAACCCTGTACAAATCACAAGGGCGCCCCACGGTTGGATTTGGCAGCCACCTCTGGTGTGAAGCCCGAAAATACCTGAAAAAACCCTCGACTCTGTGCAGAAACGGGCGGTCTGTTTGATAGATTCTCCCATCTTAACAAACGGATTGCAATTTTTAGAGCATATGCTTGTTCTACCGGTATTTCTATGGAAGATGCTCCGAGGAACTAGCATCATTAATCCCTTCAGCACCGGAGCATAGTCGGGAAACACGCCAAATGCATGCCCAACATATGTACACGGTTAACATTAGTCGCATGAGAACGGGTCGTTTCTACGACTCGTTTCGGTGTTCAACGGCTCGGCTCTGGATCAAATTTCCGGCCTCTGTGTTTCCTCCCTCATATGACATGGGTCTCTTCAAGACACATGTTCACTCCTTCCTCTCCTCAAAAAGACCCTCCACACAGCATCTTCAAAGATGACATAGGCCCTGAGGGAAATTATTATCCTCAGGGCCTCTTGTGTGGAGTAAATGTAAAGAAAAAATCAAAGATTTATTCCACTAAAAAATAATAATAATATCTTTATTTAGGAAAGTTTACACATTACAACTATACATACATATTATGGTGTACATTGATTTGTAACTTTTATATTTAAGGTTATAAAATTAACAAAAATGAAGAACTATTAATACAAAATATGTATTAATAGTTATTATTATACACCAGCACAAATATTGTGTACAAAAATCGTTTTCTGAAAATCATATAATAGGTATTTTATAATAAAAGGAAAGAAAACAACTCAAATAAATCAGATTTTATAAAATATACTTCCAATAATACTGTAAACACAATACTAATATTATTGAACTTTGGTATTTTAATTGTAAATCAATCTACATTTTCAAATAATAAATTAATGCTATTAAAAAGATAGAATATCTTATAAAAGCCTGTTCTACAAAACTAATTTTAAAATAATTAATTCAACTGTAAACGTAATATAAATAAGTTTTGATTGTATAACTTTACTTTTAAATAAACCCGCAATTTTAAATATTCGCGCCAAACGTTCCAATGCATTACGTATTTTCGAATATTCAACCAATAAATAAATCTGTTCAAGTCCGTCCAAACAGAAGCTCGACAGAAGGACAAAAGATTTGGCAACATTGCATATCAAGTAAGTGCTTTCATAAAAAAGATCAACATGCGTTCATGATTTAATGATGAAAATTTTGTGAGCATATGCATAAAATAGCTGTATATATAATAGCTGACCACATTTTAAATTTATTTCACAAAAAAACATGTTGCCACGTAATTTACAGCGTTATATATCACATGTGAAAGGATGATCAAGAAAGGTGGTTTACTCAAAGATGTTCCAATAAGTGTTGTCCGATATAAATATATATATATATATATATATATATATATATATATATATATCAACTTTAAACAATTTACATTACACATATATATATATATATATATATATATATATATATATATATATATGTGTAATGTAAATTATTATATCAATAATACAGTCGTTTTAAAACTTGTCGGATGGGCAATCCATTTAAAAATATTAATTTCGGTTGTATGTCTCGGATAAATAGATTATAAAACTTGGATTTGCTTTGATTTTTAACATTGGAACTGATTGTGATTGCGAAAACAATTCAGACAAGCGATGAAGAAGGTAGAAAAATTATTTTATATAAATTAATAATTATTTATTCTGAATTTGTAATTTGTATTTATTTTCCTTAAAATTTTTGACAGATGTCGTAAATTTTCATGTTTAGATAGTATCGGTGTTCATTAAAAAGCTAGAATCTTCGGCGTAATGGGCGGCAACATACTGTAGCAATAATAAGTAGAATATTCGGGAACGTTCTTAGGTGCAACTTGAATCGCATTAGAAAGTACAAGCAGTTAAATCGTAGGTACTGCGCACCTACATACTCGCTGGATTATTGTCAATGCATTCGCGCCTCATATAAACAGTCGGCAGTCTACTACTTTTTTTAACGCCATAATCAAAACAACTTAATCATTTCGCGCCGCGAGTACTTAAATAATCCTTGCTGTTTACGTTGTGATTAATAACTTGTGAAGATATAAAATATTGTTAAAATTTAATCACGGCTGTTTTATCACAGCGATAGAATAAATCTATTATAAAATAATACATACTTTAAGTTTAACACCGAACATATCTTCAACCTTTGCAACACACAGAATATTCCGTGATTTCACGGGTCTGCACTAGTTACAATAATAATAATAAAAAGGTGCAAATTCGTAACTTACATTGAGCTTCGAGTGCTATAACTCCCTTGTATTCTACACGTTGATATGAAGCCGAATTTAGTTATTACAATGTTAAAGGTAGTTCAGGTACGGTAGGTACCTTGATTAATTTAAAAAAACAGTTCAATATTAAGCTAGGGACACATGGTAGAACCATTTGACTGAATTCATTTGGACACAATTAGGGAGCCACACACGATCGAGCCGAGGAGTCGAGCTAGTTTGATGTATGTCCAGTGATGCCACACCGCAAAAATGAAAATCGGAAGGTTGTTAAATATATATAGGGGTTAGTTGTTATATTTCAGATGTCTAGAGGACTTCAGAGAGAAAATTTCCCCCAGAATATTTTAACAATGTCATCACCAGCGAGGGACAACTCAAATTTGTGAAATAAAATCGTAAATGGGTATTTTTTTTCCACTAATATTCAACAGAAGTTTATTCAAAATAAGTATTAAAAATAATTCAGGTAAATATAATAGTTTGGTTTTTCGAATACACAACAAAGAAAGTTTATTTAAAAATGAGAATTTATAAAACATAAAGTTAACTGAAATAGTTATTTTACAAATATGTAAACTTGTAAACATTGAATATGTATATTTTTTCTGAGATACAAAAGGTTGATGAACATAACAAGAAGACCAATAAAAAATATTGTTTGTTTCGGGACCATTCTCTTTCATCCCTCACATTTATGTGGGGTAATTACATACCCTCTCGGTAGTGCCTTTATTTCAGGGTTTCAGAGGCTGTATGACGGGGTGGCTCAGGTTAATGGGGAGGTAAGTCTATAAATAATGCACTTAAAAGATACTGGGAGCACCTAGCCAATGAGGGAACAATGTGAAACAAGGCCAGGCTTAAAGTTTTAACTTCAAATACGCGGCTATTATTGAAATATATTTTAGAACCACTCAAAAGCACAAATTTCAATTACGTTATTGATTTTTTTGGCATTTTCATTTCGTAAAATAAAATTATTTTAACAAAAAAATATATTTATATTATCGCAGATCCGTGAAAAATTGCCGGGTATATAAGTATATATATAAAACAAAATAATCGCTTCAGTGAAGTACATGTTACTCATATAGAATTATGTTCGTACCTACTTTTTCGCTTGTCTGAATTGCTACCACAATCAGTTCCAATTTTGAAAAAGAAACTTAAAATCAAATCGAGTATTTTGAATTAATAAGAGTTATGTGGGTCTCTGCGGTGTTGTTTCCAATTTGTAAAATTTGCAAAATCTATATATATTTTAGATTTCAAATACTTTAAGAGGATTATTATTTGATACATTTTTGCAAAGAATAAAGAATTGACCGGTCGGTGGCCGAGTTGACATCGCGCTTGGCGTAGTGTGTTCAATTCCTAGGCTGGCTAAGTCCTCCATCACAACACAAGCAACATTTTCGGCTTACTGTGGTAGTAGTAGGAGATTTTCAAATATTGTCAGGTTATTCGTAACCCGGGACTGTTTGTCTTTCTTTTTTAAAAAAATTATATATATATATATATGCATTTTTGTGAATTCCATTAGTTTATTGCGCTTTAAAGTCATCCATTCATATTCAATATAAATCTGTTATGATTTATTCTTATCGAACTTGGCATCCTGAACTCTAGAGGTTCGGCTATTATTGAATTCTTACTATTGTTTATCAGTATATAAACACTGGAAAATTTTGAATTACTTGTATTCTTTTTAGGAAATAGTTGACCTGAAATGAATATTTGATTGAACGTATCTAAATCATGTTTTAACTCAAACTTTTGGCATTACATCTGTAATTTAGATTTTTTGCCTGCTCCGTTTCCGGTTTCGATAATTCGCTGCAAGCTGTATCCACTTTATTATTCAAGCAAGCCTTTCTTTGACTAGATGGGTAACATTGACTATGGTACCTGCCTACCTGAAGAAAGTTTGAAAATAGAATTATTATTTATTTTTCGGAAAAACTTTATTGAGTAAAACCTCAAATTGTAATATTTAATTATTGAAGACAATATAAGCGATTTCCAAACGAAAATCTGAAACAGAAAAATCAGAAAAGGATACGGTCACATCTAGGACTCAAACCCAGGACACTTGACTTTCCGGGACACCGTTCTACCACTGAGCTAATGGGACCCTATCAACATAGTCTTCATTTTTTCACCGCACATTTTATTGGCAACTCTCTTTATGTATGATCGCAAGATTCAACCCGAACTAAATGAAATCTAGACAGCGTCTTTTTAGATAAACCTTTCTTATTTTTTATTTTTAATGTGCGACATCTATTGACTTTTCTGCAAATCTAGAATTAATATTTATTTTTCGGAATAACTTTATTGAGTAAAACCTCAAATTGTAATATTTAATTATTGAAGACAATATTAGCGATTTCTAAACGAAAATATGAAACAGAAAAATCAGAAAAAGATAGCGGTATATATAAAGTAGAGCGGTGTCCCGGAAAGATAAGGGTCCTGGGTTCGAGTCCTAGATGTGACCGTATCCTTTTCTGATTTTTCTGTTTCAGATTTTCGTTTAGAAATCGCTAATATTGTCTTCAATAATTAAGAATAATTATTATTGAGATAGTGACGTTTTTTTGAAAATTTGTGTAACTACTTTTTTGAAATAAAGTTTTATATACTTTATAATTAAGTAGATAGGTGTTTCAATACTTACTTACAATTTTTTTTACAAAATTACAATGACTCATAACGTATAACATTTACGATCAAGTTCCAGCTAATACCTTTACGTGGTACAATAAAAAGTATGCTTTTAACTAACACTTCTTTTAACGAAGAAATTCATTTCGAAACATTCTGTTTAATAAGATTAGTATGTATATATTCTTGTTTAAGTGATAAACTTAATTTGGGAGCGAGAATCGGTTCCACCGTATTTAAAACATTCATTGCATAACTAACACCTCTGCCATAGGTTACTCCAAGTGTTCCGGTACGTTTTATGACTTATAAGGGGTGCCCAGGTATCATGGGGTGTGGGTTCAGTCTTGGCGGCGGATGCATCTGCCCACCTACTACGTGGTGGACCATATCGGGAAAGACTGGTTGAGGGAGACCTTCAGACCTCTCCAGCCGGACTCTTTCGGCCTATCGCCTTGCACCGTAGAAAGAGAGATGAATTTGTACGTCCCTCACTCCCTGACACTCTGACTCCCAGATTCCTACCCACCCTTAATACCTTTTTCCTTAACAGAATTTCTTCTCATTCCTTTCTTAAATTTTTACTTAAATGAGTTATTATTTGATATCATATGCATAATTTTACAGAAAATTAAATTCAATCTTACGCTACATATCTTACTGTAACACAGTTAAATGCCATTTTCTAGAAGGTCTGAGCAAAGGGGGCTAGAACTGATTATCGCCGAGGGGGGTTACAAGGCAATATATTTAACGTGGCGTTTATTTAGGATTTCCAGTACCTAATCTAATTTATAAAAGCTGAAATCTGACTCGACAATTCTTAATTACTCGGAATGACCGTCGAGCCAGGACGGTTTAGTTTAGGTTGGAATGGCCCTACCATTTTCCGGATTATAATGTTCCAGGATTATGGTTTTAAGAATCCTTCCTAAATGGGATTTTTTTTAAATATATTTTTTACACTTTTAGACGTTTTCTAATGCGATTTATTGTAATTATTTTTATGTGAGTATCGCCAACTGCTCCAAACTGTCTCAAGCCAGTGAGACTCTCGCATCCCCGATAGGGATGTGTTGTGAGGCCGAAGGTAGTGAGCAGGGGAAATGGGGAGAGAAAGGTAGAAAAGCAACTGACTATTCATATCTGGTCACCAAACACGGCTATAACCACAATTTCAAGCAACGTTTCTATTATGAATGATGGTCTTACGCTAGTGCGATGTTGAAAGCATCTTCAACTTTGGTGCCAAACCCAGTTTTTTTTTTAAATTTCAATTAATAGATTGCCAAAAAACACAAATTATTCAGTATCGTAACTACTCAACCACAGAGTTGTACAAAATAAGTTTTTTCATTATTATTTGGTAATGTGGACCTCACAGAGTGCTTACCCGTGCTTAATTTACTATGAATATTATCGTATTACTATATACTAGAAGTTAAAAACCCGCTCCGCGGGTTTTTTCTGCTAAGCCCGTCGGGCGGCACTTGGTTGGGCTTCGCCCAGTTTAAGTGATACTAACAACAGTTACATTTAATATTTAGATATTAGGTCAATCACAGAGAGAGGGTGAGTATATATTGTAAATAGATATTACAATATAGCGCCCCTGAGCGGATAGCTCACAAAAGCGGCGCTATACAAATTGTCCAATAAATAAATAAATATAATGTTTAAATTTTATTGAGTACATATGCATTGATATACAACGGAAATAAAAAAAAATAATGTAATCTTATTGAACTTTATTTTATTAAAACACAAATAACTTAGTTTTTTTTTTTTTTTTAAGTCGGAGGCGGTTTACTTACGTTCCCCGCGAGCACTTAGGCCATAGGCCCATTGTACTATCTCCCATTTTACCTCATTCCCTTGCCAGTAACCCGGTCCCTTTTATGAAGTTCACCAGGGCTGTCATTGGATACGTGGCGATGTCTTCTGGTTCCACACTGTGTCTTCCCAGGTATCTGAGCCTTATTCCTAGCAGAGCGGGACATTGGCACCATAGGTGAATTGGAGTCTCTTCCTCCTCTTCAAATTTCCTACAGAAGTTGGTGTTTTCCACTACCAACAGTTGCATGTGTCTCCTGAGATGGCAGTGTCCCGTTAATAGTCCTACCAGTTCCCTCAGTGAGTTTCTGTCCATATCGAGTAGTTGCCTGGTTCGGTTAGGGTCCGGTCCGTTTATGAGCACTTTAAATTGCCTCATTCCGGGTGCCTTCTTCCATTCCTTCCAGTGTTGGGATTTGACCCACCTCTTGATATGTAGTTTGGTGTGGCAAGCTGCTACTCCTACGGCCGGCTCGGATCTCGCAAGTGGTGCTTTCGCCCCTTTCCTTGCTAGTTCGTCAGCCCGCTCGTTGCCCTCAATACCTTTATGTCTTGGTACCCAGAGCAGGGTTACTTTATTGATGGTCGCCAGTTCTATAAGGATAGTCCTGCATTCCATCACCAGTCTAGAGTCACATCGGTTACTTTCCAGTGCCATTAAGGCCGCCTGGCTATCCGAACATATATTTATGTTCTTATTTCTGTACCCGATACTCATATTTGGACCTGAGATCGTGTCCCATTTCTCCCTTGTGGGGTACGTCACTTTAAACAGCTGTCCGAAGAAGTATTCGGCTTGTTTGCCGTCCTGCTTCATCCCAGCCGTCGGACTAATTGCCCTCAGTCTTATTCCTCTCTCCGTGTGACTGTTTCTGGGAAACTCTCCTCTCCATTGGCCATTGCAATGTAACCTGTAGGCTGCCGCCATCGCCGCCCCCTCTATTTCTATGTTTAGTGGGGGTAGGTTCAGCAGCACTCCCATGGCTAGTATTGGAGTGGTTCTCATGGCTCCTGTGATGCTTCTGCATGCAAGTACCTGTATGTGATTGAGTGTGACCATCACTGTTTTCAGTGTTGTACTCCTCCACCAGACCAGGGCTGCGTGTATGATCCTTGGTTTTACAATGGCCGTGTAAAGCCATTGCATCATTTTAGGTTTGAGACCCCACAATAACTTTGTTTATATTACTTTATTGTATACAACCACTACATGTTTCATGAACGAAGTTCACCTCATCAGGAGTAAGTATACTCCGAAGTCAAAAATTAAATATAGATTACAATTGGAATGAAGTAGTGGAAGGAGGGGGGAGGGGTAAGAGTGGGCGGAGTTTATCAGAATTTGGAATTACAATATCGTTAGACGGGAAAGAGCAAAGAGTGGGAAAATATTTTAGAGAGAGTTTATTAAAAAAAAATTCTTGTTAATTATATCTGCTTTTATATTAACATGTTTTCTAATTTCTAAAAATATAAATTATTTTTTTGCGATGCTTTATATCCTGTGTGAAGTATTTTAAGACCTGAAAAAACAAATAGCATATAACCATAAAACAATATATTCATTAAAAAAAATATCATTTAATAACGGTTATTCTAATAAATTGACAGTTTAAATACTAAATAAAAAAAATTAAACATAATCTCTTCAAATCGTATACTAACCCTATTTCTAAAGATAGAAATAAACATTGGCGTAAAATTCTATTTGTGGATAACGATACTTCCAAAATTATAAATAAAAACATTCCTGGTACTATTCAATCGGCGTTTTACACGAATAAAAAAATGAAGAAATATATTCTTAATAATAAAGATAGCGATAATCAAACAAAAAAAAATCGGTCAGTTTATAAACTCAATTGGGATGGTTGTAATTTCTTTAACAAAGATAGAACCAATAGAAACTTTGAAGTCAGAACTAAAGAACATCTCGGAGCTCTAAATGGAAATAGTGAATCTGAGTTTGACCATTTTTTGAATAATGATCACACTTTTGATAAAAATTCAGGTGTTAAAATACTTCACACAGGATATAAAGCATCGCAAATAAATAATTTTAAAATTTTAGAATTAAGAAAGAATGTCAATATAAAATCAGATATAATTAATAAGCAAAAAAATATATAAATTCTCTTTTAAATATTTTCCCACTCAACTGGTCTTTCCCGTCTAACGATATTGTAATTATTATTTTTATAAGCAATAATTGTTCGCCTGAAACACTCATCCACATTGAAAAAATCTCCTGATAAAAATACATGACGCCACGTCATGTATTTTTTATCAGGAGATTTTTTCAATGTGGATGAGTGTTTCAGGCGAACAATTATTGCTTATAAAAATAATTGTTATCCTTTGTGCTATGCGTAAATAAAATCTTGTCTTTAAAACATTAATTTATCAAAAAAATAATAAATGATATTGTGATTCTGATAAACTACGCCCCCTCTTACCCCTCCCCCCTCCTTCCACTTCTTCTTTCCAATTGTAATCTATATTTAATTTTTGACTTCAATGTATACTTACTCCTGATGCGGTGAACTTCGTTCATGAAACATGTATAGGTTGTATGTAATTAAGTGATGTAAACAAAGTTATTTAAGTTTTTATAAAATAAATGATGCCATCACAAAGTGATAAGCTTCCAGAAGAAATCTTCTTATTAAACGCTTGTTAATGGTCAAGTAATTTTACGCAACTATGTGTATTGTTAGCTGTATATTTAAATATTCGTGCCAGTCATTTGGTTCGTTCTTATACCGCCAGAGGGGCAGAGTGGTCGAATTTTGTCTGCAAACCCCCGTATTCGGGATTTACCCAAAACACACGATTTGAATTCGACCGATCAGAGAGCCTAGATCGCCCAGACGCTACAGTAATAATACTATCAGATTGAAGTATAAAGATGGAGTTTTCGCATATGGCAATTTCGTCCAAATAATAAAGATTTTTCGGGGAGTTAAAATAATTGTGCAATGTTTTTAATTATTTCGTAGTGCTTTTAGATAACGAAGTATTGAATTCCATAAGATTTACTTAAACTTTAGTCAAATTATAAAAATTAACGTATATAAATTACGCAGGTACTAAAGTACGTAGGTTACGTATGTTTATTGTTAAAATTATAGCAGCAAAGAAATGAAAAATCAATGACAGGTGGAAATGAAGATTTCTGCGGATTGAAATGAAAATAAAATCCCTTTTTATTTCATTACATGGATTCTTTCGTAATCCTCTAACTAGCTAGGGCTTATAACAATACCCTTTCATGCACCTAACTAACTAGTACTGTGGCTTATTTGGCCTTATTACTATTACCATCTGATGGTTGTATTTACTTGACTGAATGGGAAAAAAAGTAAACTCTTTTTTTTTGTATTTCAGAGAAAAGCCGTACATTATTTTCTTTGTTTTTTCCGAGTACAAATATTTGCATTTAAAATAACATAATATTTTACATTATCTATTTAAATAGTTTTTTATTATTTAGAACAAACGAAAATTTACATTAAATGTTCGTTTGTTCTAAATCTTAAGTCTTCAAAAGTTATTTATTTATTTATTAAACGCCATAAAAGGCTTTTACAGTAATGTGAAACATTGGATTATAAGTACACAGTTCAGGGCTGTCAGAGACTTGACAATTAGAAATAGCATTTTTCATTAAAATAATACATCCGCAAGCAGTTTTTATTGATGCTATACATATACATTTCACATATATGCATATATGTGGAATGTATATGTATAGAACACCATATATATCTTACACATAAAGAAGAACACAACAGTCAGTATGATGCAGTACAAACAGACATTAAACATTTCACAAACATATCAGTTACATTCACAACCAAGTATTTTTGCCTTGATGCAAGACGGTGAGGTTTTGAAAATATCAAAAAGGTCTGTATACGTGTTGGCAGTGCGGTGAAAACGCGCCAACGGTGAATGATACAAATAGTTATATTATAATAGTTATTATTCACCGATTGCTTTGATATTTTAACGCAAAGTTGCTTTGGAATACGCGTGTGTTTTTATATACCCATAATATATAGATGTCACATGTGACAGGTAAAAAATGCTTCTTTTGAAAAACAGCACCGTCTGTTGGACGTAAAAGCAACATGCGCCATTGTTTATCTATCCACACAGACAGACTGAGCCACAGCAACGCGTGGCGGGATGCGGCTATTATTATATTTAAAGAAGTTCAAAGGAAATTTAATTAGAAGTGCTTTAAAAATATATTATAAGAGTTCGTAAATTTTGTATTTATTGATTTTCAAGAGAAATTCCCGGTTCCAATTTCGAATTCGAATTTTCCACAGAATTAATTATAAGCGTTAATAATTTTAATGAATTTTTAATCCTTACTGATGAGTTAACTCTTTTGCAGAAATTCACAGACCTTGTTTATGTTTTTACTCTTTTTAATATTTTTTTTGTAGGTATTAGAATACCCATTTAAGCTGTGAAGTAGCGAGTTGAAACAGAAAATTGTGAAAAATAGTTAATCTCAGAATATTACAATTTTAATTCACTTTGTCTTTAAGTTTTTGATTATTTGAGAAGGAGACGATTATTTATAAGGCAGCGACAAAGTGTTAAAAGCAAATAAAGCGTTGGCGGATACTTCAATGTTATTTCATTATTAGCTTTAGAACAGGATTTTCAAAGTTTTCAGATTGATTGAATTTTAAGTCTTAATTTTAGACAAAGGTTTAACAAATAAGGTTTCTATGATAATAAATCATTTTTATTTGATTACTAAATTTAATTTTTTTTTGTTGTTACTATTATATATTGTAAGCTGTAAATAGAGTTAAAACACTCGTTTTAAGAAAAAGCTTTATTTTTTAACATTTGTATGTCAAGAAATAAAATAGCGGCTTGTCTTCTTATTTGGCAGTTAAATGTATATTTATAATTCCCATAAATCACGATGAAATTCACAAATTTCACGACGCCAGAACTACATAGAAAATGGTAGATGGAACTCATCCACACACCTACTATAAATGGAATCTGCGATGGCTTCAGAAACCATTGTAGTAAGGCGCAAAACGGTGCAAAATATTTGAGTACTAATTTGATAAAAGCTTTCCAACCCTATTTTTTCCCAAAAAATGTATAATATTATTGCAAGCGTGGAACAAAAATAACGTATTGATCAACTCAACTTTGACTTTCTTTGCTCAAGAAATTGCCTTCTATCGCCAGTGTAAACATTAACGGCTGCAACGTGAAACTTGGAATATAGTCTGTTATTATTAGAAAGTTCTGGAAAACTTGTATGTGCTTAGCGAAGATTATCTGTAAGCCTATAATCACCATGCCGCTCCGATAGCTCAGGCGCAAAGGATAAAGAAAAACACAAGAAGTGTCTTATGGGCGTGTTTTATATGAGCGAGCCCAATTTGGGCGTATATTTCCATACAAAACTGTGTTCTCCATTATTACAAAAATCAAATGGGATATACAATGTCAGGCAAGAGACAGACGACGTGCTAAATCGTCTAGAACCATAAGGTACTAAGTCAGTGGCACATTTGTTTCCATTCTTCTATATTCCTTGCTTGAGCGGAATGCGCTAGATAGCGGTAGAGGCGCAACTCGACATTACCTGAAACAGGTTCCACGGAACCTGGTGCAAGCGCCTGGGAAATTAAGGATTAAATTAAGAGAGATTTATAGGTCAGGATCCTTGTTTAGCACTTAAGTAACTTGCAGCAAACGGATCGGAATGAAGACGGAGTAGTATTAATGACATACAGCGGCATTACTTGATTTTTTATTGATAGTTGATGGAGTTAAAAAATAGTAATGAATGATAATAAGTTACAAGTATTTTTGTTTCTCAATAAAATAATATAAAAACGGAAAGAGTTCCATAACGTTAATGTCTATGACGTGTGGGTAAAGAGAGTGAATAGTGTATTATTACATTCACAAGTTCACGGAAAACGTGACGCAGGGTTAAATTTTTCTTTGTCTAAGGCAAACCAATAAACGTTATTGTATCTCTGCTTACTATGCAGATTTCTGTGTTGGGAACTCTAAATAAAGTAAAAGGTTCTTTAAGATAATTGCGTTTATTTACGTCACAATAAATAAGTCTGGATTTAGCTACACTGTTCATTACCCGGGGGTTGGTAATTCTCTGTTTCTAGAAGCTTGTTGTCTGACAATAATACCCCACAGGCAATTGCTACACTCTAGCGACATCTGTCGGACTCTGGAGTAAGCTTTATGACTAGTGTCATCTATCGCTTGAATACCCACCTTATTACCATACATCACAGTTATCGATTTTTATTTTTCGAACAGTCAGTATCCCAACAATATTTCGACCAAATTTCTTTTGAATTTTCGTAAATATTTTTGTAGTGTTTAAAATGGAAACCTTTAAAAAATATCAGTTTATCCGGCTAGTAGCCGGGTAGACAAATTCATCAGAATCCCATCCAGACGTCGCTAGTTCAAAACACTGAGAGCTAATCTCCATCATTGCACAACCAATATTTTATACATGAAACTGAACGTGAACTTACGTTAAAAAATATATCTTTTTGGCACCTAGCCGGGTTCCCTCCGACAACAACAATCTCCAAATTTCTTGCCCTAACTTGTCGTTTTATATGTTTTGCAGCTTCAGGACGCATATTTTATAGAAGCTGAAATAATTCACAAAATATTTACATTAAAAAAGATAATATGATGAGATTACTTTAAAAACTAACCATTACTTGATGTGATTTAAGATTGTCGGAGACAACGGCATTATGTTTGTTTACTTCAAAGATCATCTGTGTTGCATCACCATTTCAAGCTAGAATATCAACTTCTTCAATATGTAACCACCACAACACGGGCATGTGCCTAGCTTGGTGGTCTAAACATTCTCAATGCCTGTAATAAACAATGCTCTGCATAAAAATAAAAATAAATCTTCTTCAATGGATATAATTGCAAGATTGACCGAAATGCTTGATTAAAAAGGAGGTAGCATTGGAACATTGCTCCGAATACCCCAAAGTCAACCGTCACAATCCCCATGGCTACTTCAGAAAACCGCACCCAAACTTAACCCCACGGTTTGAAACTTTCCTCAGTAATTAAAAATCCCCACTGATAAATTTTAAGCCTCGATTATTTTTTGGAGTGTATTCTGAGATAGTCTAGTCTAGTCTTTGCTGGAAGATGAGAAACAAAAAAAAAGATTTTTATTGAAGTAGGTAAAAATTAAAGTAAAACGTTTATATAAATTGATAATAAATCAATTTTTTGTTATTATTAAAATATACACAAAGAAATATAATACAAATTAAAAATTCATTATCATGTGGGATAGATCCATTGCATTTTAGTAAAATAATAAGTTTTGAGTCACGAGGCTGGCTGAATAAAGTGACATTCCGTTTCCGTAGAAGAGCGTCGTTCCGTCAAAAGTTCCGTTCATTCTGCCAAAATATGCTTCACTTCAATAAAATTCAAAACTCTAAATATTTTTCTTTTTATAGAACAGAACTTACGGCAACATGTATTTAATTTCCAACTCTAGTATATCTAGAAGAGAGTAATATCATACTAGAACACTATGTAATAATTCTAATAAACCATCACTTATTCTCAGAATTTTTTAATTACACCGTTGCAAATGTTCTTGATGTGCCTTACTTCATCCGTAATAAGATGAGATATTATGCTTTGAATAGAGGAGAATTGGCTTATTTTGTAAGGTTTATGTTTGAATAGTTTAAGTATTTTATGTATGGATAAGTCCTCTCTTCTGCGCTGGGTGGTGGTGCGAATCAGCGTGTAAGTACCGATTCGTATGGGTTGGTTTCCTATATACAGTATGCCCTAGGCTACCATCGTGTTTTCGCATCACCTACATATCTAGAAAAGGCAGGATTTTATCTTCGTTTTCCAATTCACAATGTAACATTGGTGACCCGAGCGACCAGAATATGTGAAGAACATAAAATCGGAGCGGAACTTACGAAGCTGACCGATGCACTGGAGCGTAACGGCTACCCAGCAAGTCAGACACGGCAAATCATAAGAGCCAAATCTGCACCAAACGAAGACAGAATTGAACAAGAGTTGAAAGGCTGTGCCTTCCTGCCTTATGTGCACAATGTGACAGACAGAATTGCCAGGCTATTGAGAAAGGAAAATATCAAGACTGTCTTCGGAACAAAAACAAAGATACAGGACTTACTGAGGTCTGCAAAGACTAAGTTTCCTCTGGAAACAGATGGAGTGTATAAACTCAGCTGTTCCGGATGTGACAAGGTCTATGTAGGCCAGACAGAGCGGACTATCTCCAAAAGGATTTCAGAACACTTCAGAGCTTGTAAAATCGGCCACCCCGACAAATCGGCAATTGCCGAGCATTTGATTGACACCGGGCATTACTTTGGATTTGTTCCTGAAATCCTGGGGAGACCGAAAACTTATAGAGCACGGCTGATTACGGAGGCCATTGAAATTCATAAAAATCCCGTAAACATTAATAGAGACGATGGAGCTAAGCTCAATAGTTCTTGGCATCCGGTAATTGACGGATACACCAGAGCTAAACGAAGAAAACCACTTTAAATAAAAAAAATGATACGTTAATGTTAGCTCAGAGGGTTGGAGCTGGCAACACGGTATCACAACCTCATACATAAGCTCACATTTTAACACAACCTCAAATAACACATCTGCCCTGATGATGGACACTGCAATGCTGTCCGAAACGTTGGCTAAAGAAGGAGTTAGTGCAACACGCCATAACACCCCAAAAAAAAATAACAAAAACGTCCTAAGTCTTATTAGCATTACTCATTTTTCTCTGGGTATCGAACAATATGGCAAGGTACATAATAGCAACATTTTTTTAGTTACTAAGCCTTGTTTTGAAAAATCTAAATAATGAAACATGATGAAAATTATCTGACGAGTTTGAAAATATTTGTCAAACCGTCATAAAAAATGATATGATAAATTTCATGATGTCAGTACTTACTATTTTGCCTCCTCGGATTTCTCACAACCAGACTTTCAGCATTAGAGGTATATCCTTCATAAGAAAAGATAGTTTATAATCCCTTAAATAAACGTATAATAATAACGGAGTCAAAATGGCTGACAAGTTTATTAGTCGTATCAAAAATTTAAGGAGCTATTCCATGATTATACGACACACGGGGGTCGTGGGAATGGCCGTTTCCTGTAGCGTAATTTCATCTCAATCTGAGCATCTTCTCTTTTCTGATGATGTTGTAAAATATTAAGATCTAATAACGGAGATTCTCGGATGACTTGGTTAATCAAATATTATTTTGTACACTGGATCGGTAATGACTCCCGTAATATTTTATAGTTATTTTTATAGAATGTTACATTAGAGCTTATTAACGTAACTTATAGTTATAAGTTGTTACATTAGCCTTCAAGCCAAGTAATATTCTATAGGTGAGTACACCAGCAGAGCTTGTACTCCAATCTTCAGGGTGTGGATTTATATATAGTCAATTTTCCAAATGAAACAAGTCTCTTGATATGAGTTTTTATTGTACAGGTAATACAGGTTATCAAACAGTTCTACAAAAGGTACATAGCTCTTTAAGGCCTGACTTGTTTCTAGCAATCTATTGACTCTAAGGGCTCTGATTGACAAAGGTATAATATTAGCTCACGTGTACTTTACGGTGGATGCGGTGAGACGGTCAGCAGGTGCCATAGGCAGGGGCCTAGGCAGGGTGCAGGACGGAAGCCGAAGGACTGCCACCGGGGCACGCCACGCTGGACGACAAGGGACGCCAGAGCGGCGGCTGGAGGCGCAGAGACGATGGAGCAGGGCGGGGGCACTGGTTGGAGGGCCAAGGGGCTCCCCACAAACAGGCTGGAGCGGCAGACGCCCAGGGCTGAGGCAGGGGTCTACAAGTTCACTGGTCTCAGCCTGGGGTGAACGGTAGGTAGGGCGGCCGGCATCAACAGGCGAGGAAGAGCTGGAGCACGGGTCGGTTCGCCAAAGGGGTACTTCACGACCCGGCTGTGGTGAGCAGAGGTGTCTGGGCCGTAGACAGCATGTGGCCCGGACGGAGGAGACATGACCCAATTATAATGTTACGTGCTGGTGGGCCTCAGGCAGAGGGAGACATGACACAGCTCTACAACGTATGGGGCTGGTGGCCAGCGGCCGATGGAGACAGGACACAGCTCTATAATGTAATGGTGCTGGTGATTCTGGGGATCCCTTTGAAGTGGAGAACTGGTACTCGAGAGGCGACACGCAAGGTGAAACAATTCCGCCGGTCCATTTTTACGGCGTCACAGATTTGAGCGGCAAAAGTTAACTCGGAACCAACACAGCATGTTGCAATCCACGCGCTTCCCAGGGAACTGAGGCGTGGGTAGCTGGCCGCGAGTACTTGACCTGCGTTGGTCGCTCGCGGGGGGGGGCTTGTCCCACTCTTTGGCGCGTGCCCCATGCCCTTATAAGGACACGTTTTGCATCTTAGCCATATGATTGGTTGTAGGTACTTATAGGCCTACGTGACCAATATCAGGTCGGAGACATCGCGGATGTACGTGTATGTATTGGTGTTCACCCGATTGTAGACATGCCGAGATGCGTATATACTAGTGTGTTTACACGCTCTGGGTGTATGATCGAATTCCGGCAACGCGTGAGCATATACTTAACTTTGCAGTTAGCTCTTGCAAGCTTTGTGCAAACATAACACTACCCTCCTTGTCGATGAAACAAGATCCCAGGCAACGTGGCTGAAGCAGGGCAACGTCCTCCTGTTTGCCGTACGAGAGGTACAGAGCTACCTCATTTCACAAAGATTTAAACACTCCCTAACTTAAGAGCCAAAACAAAAATTTAACTACCTGAGAGCCAAGTTGAACAATCCCTAACAAATACACTGAACAAGGGTTGCCAAACCTCTTTCAAAAATAATTGCAGAAATGATCTCCAAGGCGCGATACAAAACACGCTATGATTTACATACACAACTTTTTCCAAACAAAAGAAAACACATGGCCTTCTTCCCAAACAGAAAAGAATACATACGATTTTTCCAAACAGAAAAGACTACACATCACCTTCTTCCCAAACAAAAAGAATACACCTGGCTTCCTTTTTTTTTTCTTAAAAAAAAAGACAATACCAAAACAACCAATGTAGCATACAATGTGGTATTACCGAATGGATGTACACAATTTACCACCAGGCCTACACTTTCCATTAAACCACAAAAGAAGAACAATTAACAATGTTCACAATTGTACAATGTTATACAAAATGATATTCTGGTTAGAGAATATTATACGCTTATGCGATTGACCAAAATCAACCCATATTTCGCGTTTTTTACAATGAAATTCTTAAACTAGACATGTTTTTTTTTTATACACAAAATTCCTGTTATGGAATGTGTACGCTGATTATATCATGCGATTGATCGAAATCAACCCATATTTGCGTCTTTAACAATGAAATTCTTGACACTATACAACACAAGTATCAATACACATGTTATGTTATTTCTTATTATCCATTGATAATTTTGAAAAACGGAAAATAACAAAAATTCCACTCAAGATTTTAACAATATATTCTCATTTAGTCATGGTTTGTCTGGTTGCTAATAATTCTTAGGCATATAGACCAATCCTCTCGTATCGCATATTGATTATACAGGTCAACGCTACCAAGACCTACCATGTAATTAATTATAAGGCTAATATTATCCTATGACATTTAACGATTTATTTCCTATAAACCGTACAGCGCTGTACCAGGTGTTAACAAGAAACACCAGCACGTCGTAACGAAAACGTTCGACAAAATTTTCAGAACACTCATAAAGTGTTCTCACCAAATGACCAGACAAAACCCAAAATGACCTTAAGTGCAATTATTAACCCAATTCATTGGTTAAGATTCAATAATGTCCCAAAATGACATAAATATGCAACCACCATTTGTCCTTAATGACCAACAATTTTAGATTTCCAAATCTAAGACATAATTACGTTATCTTTACAAAAACTATTTCTTCTTACCGGGTATATATTATAATTCATCTTCCTATGAGAACATACACACCGCACTTGACATGGCGTAACACATATTACAATTACACAATTTTATTTCGTCTCAACTTTATGAAGGACTTTACACGCTGGTTTTTTTTTATTGATACCGAGGCAATCAAATACGTGTTTACAATTAAAAAAAAATTTACACCATAATTGACATGGCATAACATATAATACAATTACACAATTTTATTTCGTCTCAACTTTATGAAGGACTTTACACGCTATTTCTTTTTATTGATACCGAGGCAATCAAATACGTGTTTACAAAAAAAAATTCACACCATAATTGACATGGTGTAGCATATAATACAAAAACACAATTTTATTTTGTCTCAACTTTATGAAGGACTTTACACGCTGGTTTTTTACCATATTGATACCGAGGCAATCAATTACGTGTTTACAAGAAATTACAATACACAACCCATAACTAATTAATAATTAGTTAGGGAACAATTACACAATTTTAATTTACAAACATATTACATACCACTCAACAACTACTGTGTGTGATAATTCAATTTCTGTTATATAAGACTTATTCGAGTCTTTTTAATTTAAAAATCGAGAACTACATAATCCGATTTCTAGAGATTGACTTCCTTAAAAATAACGACACGTATTCACTGCGCAAGAAGGAGAAAAGAAAAAAAATTCCAGAAAAAAAAACAAATAATTGGTATGTAACCAATTAAATACAAAAACATTTGACATAATTTTCTATATAAGAGAATGTCTGAACAAAAACCACATACGGGGTTTCTCATTTGAACTATACAATTTATAACACAAGATATTTGAGTTATATTTACAAAATGGGTTCCTAATCTACCACTGATAACTTTAAGTGATGAAGAACGAAATCATCACTTCAAAAGTACAGGACATTTCTTACGCCGTTTCCTGTCAACGAAAAGAAGATTATATATACAAATATAACCTTAATTTGTACTAAAAATTGGTATATATTCTTAGTACAATAATTCCACGAAATATAAATTAAGTTTATTTTTCGGTCCCGGGCAGGATATTGAATGCTTAAGGCGGTTTTTTCCTTACTATAATAAAAAAAATTCCACTAAAACTTAAGGTTCTTGAATTTAACCCTCAATCAATGTAACGTGTCGTGTTTCGTAACGAAATATATACAAAAATGTATATTTTTAAATATAATTTTATATAACTTATGTAGTTACTTCATAACTACAACTTATATCTTCTATAACACAATACTCACTTACTGTGATAAAGGTGTCTGAGTTTCGATTTATTGTTATTATTACTTTAAAACGAGTTATAGTTATGGAAGAGAGAGGTGAAAAGAGAGAGAAAAAAAAAAATTTATATTGTATTTCTATAAGATGTCTGCTAGCTAGTCAGAATCTCACAGAAACATAATAGAATAAACAGAGTGGCTACTATGTCAGCCAAAATAAATGTACTCAAAGATTCATGACGTCTTTGAGTTATAAACATTGAATGACACACAGCCCCTTGTTTATTCAAATAATATTATTAAAAATGCACGAAATATGTATTATAGTTTACATAATATATCGCATTAAACTGGGTGCGAGAATGAAATATACGTATCAACATGAAAGCGGCGACCTTTGACGAATTCATATTTATTATTATTATGCGTAAATATTGTCTGTTGCGACGCGGGAATGGATCCTTTGTCGGTATTTTAATAGTCGTGAATTATTAAGATATATCAAGTTACTGCTCGTAGCGTGTTTTATTTTTGACCAAACATTTATTTTCTGTGTAATATTTTTTGTTGCGAGTTTTTATTCTGTTCAATGATTTTATTTTTTGTAATATAACAACAAATTCAACCCGATTAGTGACACGTATTAAGTGACATTGTTACCTAGTTTTATTATGTCTTTAATGTGAAACCTTCCTACAGTTTTTCCGTTTAAATCTTCTAGCTGGTACACCGTGCTAGAGATTTTTTGTTTCACCCGATTTTCTACAAAACGAGGCGCTAGTTTATTTGAGAAGTACGTCCCAGCTTTCGATTGTGCAAAGTTACGTCTCCATACGATGTCACCAATTCCGTAAGAAGCCAACTTGTGTCTTGTATTGTACCGAGCGGCACTCTGTTTATATGCTTCCGCCATAGAATCACTCACTTTGTCATAAATAGCTATTAGTTCTTGTAATTTTTCCGCGTATTCTGCTACTGTATCTGGTTGTTCGTCATTTCGACTACCAGACGAGATACGCCAATGTGAAGTTCCGTGTACTGTCTTCTCGAACCCGTGCATAAGAAAAAATGGGGTGAAACCAGTCGTAAGATTGACAGTATTGTTTATCGCCGCTTGAACCGTTTTGACGTGTTTTGACCACTGACGGTGATCATTGCCTACTAGAATAGCCAATGTAGTACCGATTGTTTGGTTATAGCGTTCCACTACATTATTCATAGGCGTATAGAATGTGTTGTAATAAATATCTGGGACGCCGTACTGAGATAAGAAGGCTTTAAAGGTGTTTGATATGAACTGTCGACCGTTGTCCATTATCAGTGTTCTAGGGACAGAGATTGGTAAGAAAATATTATATTCTAAAACTTCTATTATGGCTTTAGCCGTAGCATGGCGTAGTGGGAATAACCAACAGTATTTAGTGAAAACGTCTACCACACTTAGAATGTGAAAGTTACCGTCATAACCCTTCGGGTATGGACCTATCAAATCTATGCTTAAACTCTGCATTGGTCGGTCGACGTTCTTGGGATGCGACATGTACCCTAAAGCTGGTTTCGTTGAATGTTTATAAGCCTTACAAGTATTACAACGAGACACTAACTTCTTCACATCATTATACATACCGGGCCAAAAATTTCTTAATGATAATTTTTTAAAGGTCTTAAACACGCCTGGATGTATTGACGTGGAAGAATCATGACAATCCGATATTATAGCTTGCCGATCTTCTACAGGGGACACTAATTTCCATTCGTAATCTTCTTGTAAAGAAAAATCAGCTTTGCAATGTTTAAACAACTTATTTTCTTTTATCAGGAAGTTAGGACAATTTTGTGGGGTATCAACGCATTTTTTATAAAGTTCTGTGTACCATTTGTCTTTAGTATTAGGCGCGCTTAATAATGAGTCTAGCTGAGTAATTTCTATACGTGAAAGTGCGTCCGGTACTATATGCAGAGAACCTTTACGGTGAATAATATTAAAATCGAATTGAGACAAACGAGTTGCCCATCTGGCAAGTCTTCCTGAAGGATTTTCTAGTGACATCAACCACCTTAAACTCGAGTGGTCTGTGACTACTGTGAACTTCGACCCTTCGACGTATGAACGAAAGTTGTACACGGCGTCAAGAATGGCTAATAATTCGCGCTCTGTGGTGCTATAATTTTTTTCCGCTTTTGATAATACTCTCGAGTAATATGCTACAGGGTGTTCTGCGTCTTCGAACTGTTGAGAGAGACATGCTCCGATTGCAAAATTTGAGCTATCGCATTGTATTATAAAAGGTAATTTAAAATCAGGACAACTTAATACCGGTGCCGAGATCAATGCATTCTTCAAGGTGGAAAATGACTTTTCTACTTCATCATTCCATGTATAATTAGGTAGGTTCTTCTTACCCCCAGTTATATGAGTTAAAGGTGCGGCAATGTTTGAAAAATTGTCAATAAAACGTCTGTAATAACTACATAAACCTAAGAATGATTTCACCTGTTTTGTATTCTGAGGACGGGGAAAATTCTTAATAGTTTCAATTTTCGCCGGGTCTGTGCGGAGACCTTCCCTGTCTATAACAAAACCTAAGTATTTTAGTCTTGATTTACAAAATTCAGATTTCTCTATATTTAATGTTAATCCCGCATTCTTAAGTATACCACATACTTTTTTAAGAAGTTCAATGTGTTCTTCAAAAGTTTGCGAAATAATAATTAAGTCATCTAAATATGCAAAAAGGTTTGGTTCAAATTCTGGACCGAAAAGAGTGTCTACCAGACGTTGTAACTCACTTGGAGCATTTCGTAAACCAAAAGGAAGTCTTACAAACATAAATGTACCTCTACCTGGTACTACAAAACTGGTTTTTTCGCGTGACGACATGTGTAATGGAATCTGCCAGAAGGCTTTAAGTAAGTCTAGCGATGTTATGAAATTTGCATGACGAAGATTGTCCAAAATACGATGCACATTTGGAAGTGGGTAAACCTGGGCTTTGGTAGCCATATTAAGACGTCTACTATCAAGGCAAAACCTTGCAGTTCCATCCTTCTTGGGTACCAGTATCACTGGATTTGACCAAGGAGATTTACTTTTTACGATCACGCCTAATTCTAACATTTTGTCAACTTCGTTTTCTAGCTGCTTCAACCTCACAGGAGATAAGGGGTAATAGCGTTGTTTAATTGGTAAACCTTCGGTTTCAATAACATGTTCGATTAAATTCGTTTTACCCAAACCGCGTTTAGCAAAAGATATGGATTGAAATTCCTCCATTACATCACTAAGTGATTTCATTTGTTCCGGTGTAAGATCGTTTTTAGATTTTACAACATTAACCTCTGAGATAGAAGTGTACGAAATATTTTGTTCCGACGTGAATAAATTCGGAGCAATGTTAAATTTCTTCCAGAAATCGATACCTAAAATGATTTTTTGACCCAGTGAGGGAATTATTACGAACTCTATAGTTTGTGATATACCATTATAAGTTATTGGAAGTGATATTTTTCCCAACACTTCCTGTCTCTTGTTATCTGCCGTTGTAATTAACAAGTTGCAGGGTGACAACGTATAAGAAGAGAAATGTTTGTGTAAATCGCCTCCAATACAAGACAAAGATGCTCCCGAATCTAATAAACCTGATAACATTCGATTTTTGACATAAAATGTTACATGCGGGCGACCATCACCGCTGCAAGTTACATTCCAAGCTTCTAGGGAATCAGTATACGAAAATAATTTTACATAATTTAGCCAGTCATTCCATTCTTTTTTCCTAGTGTTTAAAGATGGCTTTGAATTAGAATGACCGTCTACCAGTTTTTTTGATTCCTATTACATTGAAACGGGGGTGGTTTTGACAAATCCGGCATAACATTTGCTCTGTTGTCATCCGGCTTTTTCCATCGCGGGCTACGGCGCGGGACACTACTATTGCTAACTGCATTACAATATTTTGCAAAATGGCCATTTTGATTGCATCTGAAACAAGCACGGTTAGCTAAGTCAGTCGACCTTTGTGTAATCATTGCTAACTGAGAGTTTTTATTCTGGCCAAACAATCTATTTTTGTTACGTAGTTGAGAATTATCATGATGAGTTTCATCCATGAGCTCACAACTTTTAACTAAATCGTTACAAGAGCTAGGTGCATTGTACGAGAAAAGTTTATTATATTTGTGTAATAAACCATTTTTAACTGTTAAAGCCAAGTCTTCCTCGGACAATGGAGATGTTAATTTATTATTCAAAGACGACATTAAATTTACATATTGTCTAACAGATACATTATATAACTGTTTGTAATGGTGTAATTTAGATTTAATTCTGGAATCACCTTCGAGAATTTTAGAGCCCGAGGCAGTATCGGTCTCAACATAACTCGAGACGGAATTGAATTTAATCTTGTCCATCTCGTCACATAACGACTGCAATTCCGTAACATTAGAGATTTCACGACCGATTTTTAATTGCGCATATACCGGCAGGAGACCTTTTGTGATTAATGATAGAAGTTCCGATTCCGGAAGAGGTATATTTAGTTTAGAATTTATCGCTAATGCCTCCAGAATGTAGTCTGACGCCCTCTCATGAACTTTCTGACTTAAATTAAATAACTTCGACTTCTCAGTTATTTGGAATGACGGGTTTTCAAATCTTTTTAAAAAAGCTATCTTAATTTCTTCCCATTTCAGGTTAGTCTTAAAAATTTTCCTGTAAAATAATAAAGCGGAACCGGTCAGCAAGTCAATGAACCCTCTAGCTAGGTCTTCCCAATCCACGCCTCTGGCATATTGTAACTCAGTAACTCTATCCAAAAAAACACGAACGTCCGTATTGCCATCAAAAGAAATTTTCCAGTTCGTTAAATTACTGATTTTCTTCTCGACGTATCTTAAATTGGTTCTATCAACGTTATGGTGCACCACAATCGGGTTTATCACATCGTGGGAACCGGAACTGCTTGTTTTAGGTGTCGTACTAACTTCTGGCGAACTTAAGGAAATAATTGGAGTTTCTGTGTTCAAATTAAGAGATGCATTATATGCCACACATTGTTCTCTTAGAGATGACACGGCTCTTTTTGGAACAATCCCTCTTTCTATTAACCATTTTTTTATTGATGACGCCGTCGCTTTTTCAAAATTTAAAATTCTACCAATATTGTGAGGATCCATGGTTTAATAATGGGAACGACCGGTAAAGTCTATGGATCTTAATTTAAAAACAACCAATACGATATTTATTAAAGAACGTGAATTAAAACAATAACTGAATTTAATCCTATCGCAAATTGACACTTGGAAGTTCTTTATAGTATTTGAATTATTTCAACTTATTATAATGAAACAGATAAGCAAAGCTTAACCTGACAAAAAGAATCATTTCTATATGAAACAATTAAATTGCATTTCAAAATTGAAATAACACCTCTATCTCTTGGAAACAACCACATTTAATGTTTATTACGCCGTAATTTCTCGTATTTGTTTATTGCGTATTTAGAAATTGGAACTGCGCATTACGTACATGCGTAACCCGGCGGACAAAGCGCGTATTACTACGTATGTGTACCGGTCGACGGAACAAACACTCCCGGATCAGAAATGAATTATTACACACAGCTGTGGATAAAAACATTAATAGACAAGAATATTACAGTAACACATTATAAGAAAAGACACATTCCATCGGGTAATTGACTATCCAGTTGTGGCGCCAGTGTTACATTAGAGCTTATTAACGTAACTTATAGTTATAAGTTGTTACATTAGCCTTCAAGCCAAGTAATATTCTATAGGTGAGTACACCAGCAGAGCTTGTACTCCAATCTTCAGGGTGTGGATTTATATATAGTCAATTTCCCAAATGAAACAAGTCTCTTGATATGAGTTTTTATTGTACAGGTAATACAGGTTATCAAACAGTTCTACAAAAGGTACATAGCTCTTTAAGGCCTGACTTGTTTCTAGCAATCTATTGACTCTAAGGGCTCTGATTGACAAAGGTATAATATTAGCTCACGTGTACTTTACGGTGGATGCGGTGAGACGGTCAGCAGGTGCCATAGGCAGGGGCCTAGGCAGGGTGCAGGACGGAAGCCGAAGGACTGCCACCGGGGCACGCCACGCTGGACGACAAGGGACGCCAGAGCGGCGGCTGGAGGCGCAGAGACGATGGAGCAGGGCGGGGGCACTGGTTGGAGGGCCAAGGGGCTCCCCACAAACAGGCTGGAGCGGCAGACGCCCAGGGCTGAGGCAGGGGTCTACAAGTTCACTGGTCTCAGCCTGGGGTGAACGGTAGGTAGGGCGGCCGGCATCAACAGGCGAGGAAGAGCTGGAGCACGGGTCGGTTCGCCAAAGGGGTACTTCACGACCCGGCTGTGGTGAGCAGAGGTGTCTGGGCCGTAGACAGCATGTGGCCCGGACGGAGGAGACATGACCCAATTATAATGTTACGTGCTGGTGGGCCTCAGGCAGAGGGAGACATGACACAGCTCTACAACGTATGGGGCTGGTGGCCAGCGGCCGATGGAGACAGGACACAGCTCTATAATGTAATGGTGCTGGTGATTCTGGGGATCCCTTTGAAGTGGAGAACTGGTACTCGAGAGGCGACACGCAAGGTGAAACAATTCCGCCGGTCCATTTTTACGGCGTCACAGATTTGAGCGGCAAAAGTTAACTCGGAACCAACACAGCATGTTGCAATCCACGCGCTTCCCAGGGAACTGAGGCGTGGGTAGCTGGCCGCGAGTACTTGACCTGCGTTGGTCGCTCGCGGGGGGGGGCTTGTCCCACTCTTTGGCGCGTGCCCCATGCCCTTATAAGGACACGTTTTGCATCTTAGCCATATGATTGGTTGTAGGTACTTATAGGCCTACGTGACCAATATCAGGTCGGAGACATCGCGGATGTACGTGTATGTATTGGTGTTCACCCGATTGTAGACATGCCGAGATGCGTATATACTAGTGTGTTTACACGCTCTGGGTGTATGATCGAATTCCGGCAACGCGTGAGCATATACTTAACTTTGCAGTTAGCTCTTGCAAGCTTTGTGCAAACATAACAAGAATTTCAGTTTTGTGAGTAAAATTTGTGGTCATAGGTTTTTAGGAGTGATTGGAGACTATAATTGATGAATTTCAGCTTTTACAATGCTATTTCTGAAGGTGCTTCATATAAGGACAAACCAAAAATCATCACGAAAATAAAATGAATTATTTTTTATAGTGGTAAATTAATAAACAAAAACATTGTTTTCGTACAGGACTGTATAAAAAACACACAAAAAAAATAGTAACGAAGTCATCTCTCACAATCCTATCTTATCCTTATTATATGATCATAATAATGATATAATTAATTCAGAAATCCTAAGTGTTGTCTTTGTATTCATTCAAGTACTCTATTACAAGTACATTTTATCAATAATGAATACAATTTTGATTGAAGCAATGGGACTTTTTTTCGGCTTATTCTGCTGATTTCCCCAAAAACATAATAAAACATTGCCAGAAAACCAACCCAAATCCCACCTGATGAACCAAATTTTAAAATTAACGATCAATTTCCAAAAAAGGGTGGAACGAAAAATTAGGGTGTTTTGGAATCCTATGGGAAATTTCGCAAAACGAATACAGCAAATGGGAAAGTGAATATCTCAAAAATATGAAGGGTCTATAACAACATTATTTTATTAATGTGTGAAAATGCGAACGGAGTTTTCTTTTTTGTCACGAACATAATTCATCCCCATTTGGGGCGGAAAATTATAAAGAAGCTCGTGCTATTTTTCTTAGTAGTTTTAAATAAATTCAAAGAGATGGGTAGATGTTATACTTATTAAGAGTCTTTTAATTGCGAATAAGTTATTCATTGCTTTATAATTATATTTAATAATAATAACTTCAAATTATTGGTAATCCCGTTAATAATGGGTTTGCATGCCTTATAGAACTTTCAGAAAATTACGAATATAATATCACGATGTCGTATATTCTGATATTTATGAACACGTGTTCATAAATATCAGAATATTTTCATATTTTGTCATGACATATAATCAAAGCAATTGCATGTGAAATATGCATTTGTTAAGGCCTGCAATCGAATTACCAATAATTTGATAAGATTCGCAATAAAAGAGCAATACTAATTTTTCTCCGTGCATGGTCAAAGACTTTTCAGCGTAGTTTTGGCGTTGATTGTTAAGATTGGTGGATTAGTTAAACTACCTTTTGAGTTATCATAAAATACATGGCTAAAAGGTATTTCATCTAAATAGATAAGCTCTAAATATATAACAATTGTAATAAGATACCAGCACGTGAGTGACAGTCCTTTAGAGTTAGCCGGAAAAGGTTACTTCCAGCGGAATAACAAAGTAATAAAACCACCCCTCTTCTCTATTACTCCGCCAACCACCCAAATTTCCTCTCCCCCTCCACCCGTCAGGTAGCTCGCCGTGTTTACGGTATCATATTTTAATTCAACTCTCCGGCCAGTTAAGGTTCGCGCACACTACAGATTTGATACTTATTCACGTTAAAAATGAGATCAATTCTTATCAGCCTGTCTTTGAATGTGCCTAAAAACATTATTATTAAAATCTTATTAGCTTACAAGATATTGTAATAGAGGTGAGACAAACCGTGGAAAATAAAACACAAATAAATATCTACAAACGATTTTATATTTATTTTTATCAACTGAATTGAAAACAATTGTTTAGATTTTGTTTTTGACTTGTGATCCATACTATTTCGTAGTTATCTAAGCATCAAAAAAATTAACTTTTAATAAAGAAAGCTTTTTTACCATAACAAATCCATTTTCAAATTTTGACCTAGTTGCCCCATATCTTGGACAGGCTAATAACTTCAAAGTTTTTTTATTATTTTTATTTGACTGAGGATTGAACTTTCCTTCCCAGGGACGGCCTCTTAAAATGCTGTGAACTTTTAAAATTTCTTTCTAAAACTTTTTTGGTTTAACTGAGGATAGAACATTCTTCTCCAGGGACTACCACGAGAGTGCGCCAAATTCCAATTGGGTGGGACCGACATTTATTTTGTATATTACCTACTGTAATGAAAACCAATTTCAGAAAAATGCGTATACGTCTACATATATAGGCGTGATTGCCACCAAAATTATTGGTTATTAGAATGCATTGTCATCGACAACGAATCTATCTGCCAAGTTTCCAAGCACTTCCAAGATTTGCATTCATTCACTCATTCAAGAAAACAAAAGATAAATTCAAATAGATTTAAAAATTGATAAGTATTTAGTAGGCAAACAAAAGTGAAACTAGAACGGAAAAATATTTTTGTACTGCATCCATAAAAGGTATACCTATTATACTTGTACTCATAACTGCACACAAATATATTACGAGTTTGTAGACCAATTTGTTAACACGTTTTGTAAATAAATGATTGTCCTCCTAGTACACTCGATGTGATTGCACCTTTACCTTCAAAGGACATTGTTTTTCGTGACGTGTCCCTTGTTCAGCTTTTTTTATATTTTCCGAGTCCCGCCGGGCACCTTTGTCTCTCAATGGAGGTAGTCGCGAAAAACACAATATGAAAGAAATTAATTTTGCTTTGTTTGAATGCAAAACTTTATTTTACTACTAAAGAGTCTATTTACAATTTATAGTTGAATTTTAATATTAAAAAAAGAAAGAAATAACTGTTGGGCAGCGGCGGCTCGAGCACTTCTTCGATGGTGGGACCGGAATATGTGTACAGAAATCTCACCACCCTACAAATGTTCACGGAACGAATCAGCTATCTAAACATAAAATAATTAAAAAAATTCTCTAGATATATTTACAATTTTATAATATGGAATAATAAAAAAAAGCTTTATCTAGGAAGATTGTCATTAAACTAGCGAGGGTCCTCAAGCTCTATGAAATTCGCATACAAGTGCGCATGCGCGGTTTCACAGCCTTGAGCTCAACTTACTAGTTTGTATTATTGTGTTAGGTTAGGTTAGGCTGTTATTATTAGTATTACTGTGCATTTTATGCTTTAGTAAACTAGTGAGTGGTTTCTTCTTCTTCTTCCTAGCACTATCCCAACTCATTGCCTAGGTAGGCTGTTGGGGTCGGCTCTTCTCGTTCTCAGGTTATAGCTTCTTCGGTTCTGAGTGTCGCTTTCATCTAGGCCGTTTCTTTGTAGGATTTTGGAGCATTGGGTCATCCAGGAGTTCTTTGGTCTACCTCTGGATGACTGTCTTTGAAGCTCTATAGACATTGCCTGCTTCACTGTGTGGTCTGGTGGTCTCCGTCTTATGTGCCCATACCATCTTAACTGTCGTTCCTCTAGCTTACTGTTTATGTCAGTGACACCCAGGCTACCACGAATGCGTGAGCTTTTAATTTTATCTTTTAATGATACTCCTGCCGTCCATCTAAGCATTCGCATTTCTGCTGATTCGAGTTGCCTAGAGTAGGAGTTGTACATAGTCCAGCATTCGGAGCCATACATTATCGCGGGTCTAACAATAGTCTGGTATGTCTTTCCTTTAAGTTTTATTGGCATTTTCGTGTCGCACAAAATTCCTGTTACGGATCTAAATTTCATCCATCCCACTCCTATCCTATGGTTGACATCCGCTGCACATCCTCCGTCTCCGTGGATGAGTGAGCCCAGATACTTAAATGAGTCACAGTTGGCTAATGTTACTCCATCCAATTGGTTTATTTATGTAAAACTACAAGGAAAGCGTGAAGAGGAAGTCACTTCTCCTATAGGAACTATTCTAATTTTCGGCTTGAAAAAATTAAAAAACAATGTTTTGTATCATATTTCTGCTTTATTTCTTTTACATTTAAAGAATTCACTAATTTTGGTGTAGAAAAATTTTCAACTATTATTTGTAGGTTTCGAGAATATATGTGGTGGGGACAAACCCCATCGTCCCCATATGAAGAACCGCCACTGCTGTGGGGTATACCGTTCTGTTGGTAGTTTGAACTAACTCCACGTCATGTGTTGATTAGGTTGGCACAGCTAGCACGTCGCTGGAACGAGTCTCGTAATAAGTTTATAATTAATAAATGTCTCTAAGAGAACCATAATTTAATCGTAAACCTAAGACAAACATATTACAATTATGTCGGGACCATAACAAAATATCTTGTTACACTTCTCAAACATCAAAACTGAAATGGTTCGATAATTTGAAATGATATAATCAAACTTCTATGTACCTACCAAACTTAATTTTTAGTATTGCGTGAATATTTCGTAATTTTTCTAGAGTTTTAAGAAAAGAGTAAGGCCCTGTTCTTTCGCAGAATTTCAAATGTAACAACATCATCAAATGGCCATTCAGTACCATTTTTTAAATTTTTTTAATTATAATAATATTTGTGTGTGATAAACTGACAAGCTTAAAAACATGATAGCTGTCTTCTTCTGCTGCTCACAATTTGCTGAAAAGAAATTAGAATCGATATTTAACGGTATCATTTCAACTGGCCATTTGACGACTTTGTCACATGTAAATTTCTCCGATACAACTGGGTCTATCTTTTTGCGAACCTTTCGCTGCGAAGTTCAAGTTAAATCGACCAATACATATTTGAATAAGGTGGGGAAGAAAAATATACCATGCTTGCGAGCTGAGAGAGAAACAATGTTTTCTTTTAATTTGACGAACGGTACGTTAGCATTATTTTGCGAAGAACTTTGACTTTCTTGTACGTTAAAATCACACAAACAATGTTTTCATATACAATTATGAATTAACGCCCTCGGGCTCTAAGGCATGTTTTACGAAACCTTTACAAAGGGCTACACGCATGGTTGGATGGAAAGAATGATGAATAAACCGTTTTTCTATAAATCCGTTTAAAGTCGTATTACTTAATTACTGTTGTTATGGAGATGGTATGCAAAGCTCGTGTAAGCTCATTTATAATGTGATTATTATATTTTATACTTACTCCATTGACAGCAGCAGTCTAGCACAGTCGTTTTAATAAAGTTTACCGGGATTGTCACGATTTCATGACAGATTTGAGCCTGTTGCACCATACATTATTTGGAGTTTTATAAATCTTCTAAATATTTTATACTATAGTGATAGGATCATTTCTATGGCGTCAATTTCGTGAGAAAATCATCTCGACAGCGTTTCACAACTTTATATGTAAATTTAACCTATTTCCCTAGACTTATCACTTAGAGTTAAAACCTCAATTTATTACCAGTGGCTTGCAATTAAATCTTATAACTATTGGCTTGCAACTAAGATTATTAGCTAGTGACTTAAGACTTATTGATGGTACTGCTATTATATAGTTTACATTTAACTTACAATAGCTTAAAAATAGAGATTTACGACTAACATACTTATTTAAATTTAAAAAAAAAAAATTATTGAATAATTTGTAAATCGCCGTTTTTGTGACAAATCACCTGAAAAAACTCAAAATGACCTAGAATAGAGCAATGAGACAAATTAAAAATAGTAAATATTGCTATGATTACTGCTATTACATTTAAAAAATATATTAATTAAGTAAATAAAAACAATTTGTACAAATTTAGGTTAGTCCCACAAAGCTGTCATATGGCAGCTTGTCTGTAGTTTCTACCAATTTAACATTATACTAAAAACAAGATATGTAGGCAGATACATAAAAAAATTCAAGGATACATGAAATTTTCATTCATTAACCACAGATTTACAATTTTAGGGCATAGTCTCTCATTTTTTCAAATTAAAAATTTTTATGTCTTTATTGAAAATCACTGGAATTATGTATTCAAGAGTACGGCTTCCATATTTATTTAATATTCGAGGATTTTTAGGTCCTTTCCTTCTTTAAATCTTGTGGTATGTTTGTGTACCAGTGGGTGTTTGTATGAGCTTTCCCCCATGTTATCCATAATAGTAGTGAACCAAAGGAGACCTTGTCTCTGATTGTAAATATTAGATGTGACAATTTTTTTTTACTGTGACAGTTTGTAAATTTTGAATAAATTCAATGTAAATAGTGCTTGCGTGTCCCCAAGTTCGAATTCCGTATCTAAGGATGGATTTGACCATGGAATCAGACCAATTAAAGTGGCTATTCAAGGATAAAGATAAATCCCTATCTGCAGATAAAGAAAAAAAATACGGTAATTATTCTGGGTACGAACTTTTGAAATTTGAGTCTTTAGTTTTGCTCTGAACTCAGATAAGCTGTCGATTTTTCACAAATGTGAAGGGAGTTTGTTTGTTTGGCCTGCTGCAGCAAAAGCCCGGTCTCCAAAATTGGTGTTGGGATTGCGCATATTTACTGAGAGTCTACCTATAGCTGTTGAAGATGCTGATCGAAGGGTTTAATTCACTTGAAATGCACAGTTCCGACAAGTATACACATTATATCAAGGTTGGCTCAAAGGCTGCAAAAAACTTACTTATTATTTTATGTATTTTCCTACCTAAGACGAAAAGATATACTAGATAAGATAAAAAAAACATACTGTAAACCAAAATGTTCATTTAAAAAAGTACATAAAACAAAAATAAAACTCAATTACAAGGTATCGAAGCAAGAAGTTTGACTATAATTGTTCAAAACAAATTGTTTGAATTTTATTGGTGTAGATACCTATATATTTATTTTGCTAAGCAGTTAATATTTTGTTTAAATATTTGATTTTAATTATTATGGGCTTCAAAGGGTTATTTTTTAAAAGTAAGGAACAAATCCTTTATTAAAAAAATAATCTTTTAAGTATAACATGAATATGTAAAACTAAAGTAAAATGAAATAAAAATAATAATCAATCCCAAACCATACGAGACTATCGAAACGGTATCTGTCAACATATTTGCGGTACTTGTTGCAAAAATAAGCAATACAACCTAGCAGAAAAAAATAGACTTCATAAGAAATGTCCTTCACAAGCGATATTCAAGCAAAAGGGTTTTTTTTTCACAGAATCCAATAAAATTATTGATTGTTGAAAGGGCTGTATCTAATTATATTTCTTTTCCAAGATACCTCAGCAGTATTGGGACAGGGCGACATCTGACTGGCGTATTTTTTATATTATATATGTTCATAATAGATTAGTTAATAAACTATATTATAATGTTATGTAAATCTAAGAAACAAAGTTTAGTGATCAAGTACGAGAATATTTGTGTTAATAGTTCTTGCAATCATATATAAAGCCAATTAAAAAATGCGTTACGAAAATGAAGAAAATATTGGTAGCACTCCGTCGAAGAACGAAATAGTCAAAATGAAGTAAGTTGGTCAAATCAGCTCACTGGTCAGAGCACTTCCCCGGCAAAAAAGAGTTCCTGGGTTTAATTCCTAGATATGACTGATTCTTTTTCTGTCTTTTCTGTTTCATATTTTTCGTTTGAGAGTCGTTAATATCTTCTATACAATTATTTGGTAAACACCAGAGGCGTGCAGTCCATATAAGCTGGTAAGGTGGGAAGATGCATACCACATGAAATAGCTGCAAATTACAGCAAATAATTATGAAAGTTTTGTAGAACATTTGTGAAAAAAATACAGTGTGTGGCAAGCCTACGCACGACGGAAGTGAAACTTTTAGTTTTCTTTTCTCTCTCTTTTCATTTCATTCTCTCTTTTTTTCTGTCTATTGACATATTTATAAGTAGCATGTGATAAAAAAAATTAAAAGTTATAAAAAATATGGGATTCGAACCCGGGTCCTGCATATTGAGTGTCGAACGCTCTGCCTCTAGACCGCGAGGAGAGGTATCTCGCGCGACGAGAACCGCGTATACAACGTGTACTCTTCAATTGACTTGTCTAGCGCAAATTTTAGTTTACAAACACGGCAAATGAATAATATCACATAACGTCTCGTTAACGCTTTATATAGGGTCGAATCGAAGATATATCGGCAGTGTAAAGTCATATCTGTCGTTTTTCAAAATATTTCCGTATATTTGTCCGTTTTGGAAAAGATCTACCGTGTTTTAACAGTCTCATACCCGTATGGAGTCTGAATTTGAAAAACATTTCTAAATTTTGAAAAACTCACTTACGGCTATGTTTTTTACTAAAAAAACTTGTCACGCACGTCTGCGAGGGTAATTAGTCGCGTTATCGGCCTTGATTAGTAATTTTAATGATTCAAAATAAAAATAATTAATCAAAATACTGAACGACTCTACCGGCTCGATTTGTAAGCTATATTTCGACCAGAATATCATATATATTCTGTCATCTATCACTAAATGGATTTAGACATTTCGGGAGACTCTCGGTTAAAATTAACAAATTTATGTATTTTTTTACTACATTATTACAAATCACGTAGATATCTTCTTATATGTATGCCTGGCAAAGTCGCAGCACGAGAGCATTTTATCACTTTTCCTCGTATTAAAAAAATCACAAAAAGAAAAAAAAATAGTTAAAGCGGGGATCGAACCTCGGTTCTTCACGACGTCCGTTGGACGCTCTGCCTCTAGACCGCGAAGCTGAGTTTGAAGAGCGACCTAAACTAGGTATATAATATTAATATTTATGTTCAAAATTGTAAATGGTGGTATAGACAGTCCTGATTTAATTAACCTTATTGAATTTCATATACCCACGAGAACTACTCGTTCTAAAATTTTGTTTAAATGCAACAATATCAGGACTGAGTATTCCAAACACTCGCTTGTACCTAGGTTGCATGAATTTAGTAATAGATACGCAAATGTGGCAGATCTATTTAACTGCACGCAAGGTAGGTACAAGAGGGCTATGCTATCAAATCTTTTCAATCAATATTAATTCAATCTAATTCTACCTTATTTGCACTATAGAAACTTATGTACTTGTATCTCTTGTTTACTTACTTACTTACTCTCTAATGTCATTTCACAATCAAATGCCACATATATTTATAATTCTTTTTTTAAAATATTTCTACGATTTTAACTGTGTCATGTTATCATTGTTTATGGTATATTTATACCGTTGATATTAAATAAATAAATAAATAAATATTAGCTAGGCTCCTAAAGCGAAATGATCACGTGACGTTTTTCGTGACGGTCATGAGTCGGTTTTACTCCGATCCTCGAAAATGCATAACGCGCGTAAAGAAGTTTCACTTCAAAAATAAAAAATATTTTAAATTTATAAAATCCAGCTTAAAATCTGCCCAAAACACAGACAGTCAAAGTACCAATAATATTTTTTTCTCTAAATTTGCTTTTGTTTGGCTAAAATTTTTGTGTGTGGAAACTGAAATAAACTGTTGATACTGACAGCCTTGCAGTTTCTGTGCACTGCACGCCCCACCAAATCTGTTACATAACTTAAACACGTCTGTGCTCCACGGGGTCAAATCACGAAACAATACGTAATAATCACCGTAATAAGAGTTATGAATAGGATAGTTGGATTGCATTGTGCAGAATTACTTGCTCGATCATCCGCCTCGGCATGTAATTGTTGGAAGTAACAGGCGTCAGTCTGTCTCGCCCAGTTTCCCGGAACTGAGCGCCATTTCGAGTGGAAGATCATAGGGAATGAATATTCACTATTCACACAGCAAACTAACCTACCCCTAACAGCACCCCCTATTGTTCCCGCTCTGGCTGTCGCTACCGGCGCAGAGGGAAATGTGAGAATCGTTCAGTTTAACAAAAAGGTAGATTAAGTGACAGGCATTTTCAGCGCATAACTTGTATCTTCAAGTGGAAGTGAAAAATGGATATGAAATGGCATGAAAAATTTTGTTGATTTCAATACGTTTTCAAAGGTATAAAACCAAAAACCAGATTAATAAATTATAATATTCGCCAGGTATTATTTTACAAAATTATTTCATAAACATATATACATAATATAGTATATTTGCACATAGTTCCAGTGTGAACGGTGCTAGTCATAGATCACAATTAAAAATCGAAACGTTGTTCGTAATTGGTAGCAGCAATGTGACAAGTGACTTGGTCTATATAGCCAGCAACTTTAAAAAGCTCTTATAAGTTCGTCCCCCGCTTCCTTTAGTTTCTACCAGCTCCAGCACATTGAAAGTATATGCCCAATGCCCATGTAATGTAAACTAACATTTCATAAACACCTTAAATATATATATATATAAAAATATATATATATATATTTTTTTTAAAGGTATTTATCCGTTTTTGTTGTTTATCACCTCAAGGACCTTCCATGAGATTAAGTAAAAATAAAAATTTTCCTCCGTGGTCATAGGGTAAGGCTCTCGAGTAGCAAGCTGGAGGTGGCGGGTTCAAATCCCGGCGTGCGTTAGTAAATTTCATTTGATTAATTTGTGTCATTACACAATTTACTCATTAAAAATTATATATACTTAGTATATTTGCGGCACGTTGCAGAGTGGAAAATACTCTCAGTATCAACTTTGGTGAAAGATCATCATGCAAAGTTGAAATGGCTTTGGTCGTGTTTGGTGACCAATTCTGAATAGCCAGGTACTTCCCCAATTTTCTCTTTCGCATATCCTTACCCTTCCACTACCTTCAGCCTAACGACATACCCCAATTGGGGATATCATAGTCTTACAGACTCGAGATGGTTAGGAGTATTTGGGACTCTTGTGTTTCACAAAAAAGAGGCTTTCAGGAAAATAATTTCCTTCAGTGCCAATGTCATCCTTGGTTATGTCGTTTGGAAGCTCTTTTTGGGGAGAGTTTTCATGGATTAAATTATATTAACGTAGACATCGAATGATCGTATTATTTTTTTGTTTTGCATTTTGGTGTAGTTTATTTATGTTGAATAGAAATTCATTCCTGTAGTAGGAGCAGGGGGGTTGATGTTTTATTCTCGAGTGATGTCTTCCATCTACCGCGTGTCTACTCCGGTGGGGTGAGCTCTGGTAACAGCCTGTCAATAACAATTACCCGGTGCAGCAAAACGCAGCCAGAATACCAATGCAAAGGCTTCGCGGCGGCCAGTCGATATATGAGATGGCATGAAACATTGACATAGAATTAATAAGATCAGCCCCAAGTCTATCGGTAAAACCAACCAAAATTTTATTGCTTTATTATTACTGAACGGTAGTACAGGTCCCAGATACATTTAATATTACACAGTTGCTGATTCAGTTGAAATCGGCCAAATTTTGAATTTGGCAGCCACCTCTGGCCTGGAGCCCCAAAATACTTTAAGAAACATTAACTCTGTGTAGAAAGGGGAGGTCCGTTTGAGAGATTCCCCTCTCTTAATAAACGGTTTGCAATTTTTTTAAATAACTTTTCTTATGTGATTGGCACACAAGAGCCTCAACTGTACCCAATCGTCTGGAGCCAGTGAAACTATGGCATCCCCAGTAGGAAAGGGAAGGTGATGGGGAAGAGGAAGGTGCGGGAGTACCTGGCTATTCAGATTTTGTCACCAAACACGGCTAAAGCCATTTCAAGCAACGTTTCAATTTCGGTATACGGGGCGATACTGAGAGTATTTTCCTTATTATACATACATTACTAGACATTATTTTAATTGAATAAATTGTGAAATAACACAAAGTAATAAAAATAAAATTTACTTGCGGAAGCCGAGAGCCTAACTCCTCGACCACGGAGGCATGCGTATATGCATCAGGCGGGAATGCTGTTTGTGTTCTGCCGGTATTTCAATGAAAAATATTCCGAAAGACTAGCGTCAACGATCCCTTCGGCACTGGTGGAAATATGCCAAACATGCGCCACACAAGTGCGTTGACATTATCCACATGAGGACTCGTTCTTGAGCTCAACGCTCAGCGATTGGAACGATTTGCCGGCCTTTGTGTTTCCTCCCTCCTACAACATGGATCTCTTTAACACCCATGTATAATCCTTCCACTCCTTTAAAAAAATCCTCCACACGGCATTTGGCCCCTGAGGGATATTATTTTCCTCAGGAATTGCTCTAAATAACCAGGCTCCTCTCATCACGGACTTGCGCTGTACAGAGAGCCGCGGACTCCTGAATGCCTTTAATACTTTTCAACCTGCAATCTTCCTCTGCATCTCTTAATATTCCCTTTACCAGTGACCATATACGTATAGGTTGCAGGCAGGTGTGCTTGGTTTAGTACCAACCTATCTCATTCTGAATCAACGGATACCAAGAAAACACGTACCTCTTCTAGATAAGTAAAATTCACATAGCAAAAAATCATGAATGCAAAGAGTGGAAGTGCAATATAATTCCTTGTTTTATTATCATTCGAGACTGTTTTATGCGCTGTTTTTTAAGGTCATGGAGTTTTTTTCATTCTTGAATTATATTCGGTCTAAGAGTAGTAGCAGAACGTGAATAAACTTAATTTTCTTAGATACTAAATCCATCTTAAATTATATATTTTTGTATGCGGTTCACTTTCAGAAAATAATAATATAAGCAAATTCTCAATTTTTCATCTTCAAATAACGCTTTTAACCATTTTAGAAATAATGACTTTTAATTTTTTACTTATATCTAACTATTCATTTTTAGCTCCATAAAATCTTCGGCCTATTACTATTTTGTGTATTACAGAAGAAGCGACAACCTCCCACATGGACGATTCTTAAATTTTAATGTTACTTTTTAAAATTTTGTTTGTTTTTAATGTTTTATTAGGTTCTTACTAATTATGTTTTTTCTATCTGTCTTTAAATTTAATAGTTGTATTTATCTCATGTAATATGGCAAGCTGGGAATGCAATCTCCTCCCAATCCTGCTGTATTTAATAATTAAATAAAACAAATCCACACTTTCAAATATCTAAAAAAAAACACAGAGAAAATGGATATGCCAACATTATTACCATAAATTATGATAATCTGAAAAACTTCGGCAAAACAGAGGTCAAATAAATCCAACTATTTTTCTTGCCAAAATTCAGCGTTCCGTAATATTAATCGCAGTGATTTGTCCTGTGTGCTTTTCTCCGGCTCACGCAAAGCTCGAGCTTTAAGCACAGATGTATGGCAGATATATGGCTGGCCAGTCATTTGCTCGACAACAATGGTCTCTATAACGACGTGCACAGCGGTCAGCACGTTCGCAGCCCACTGACCGTGACGGAGTGTAATTATTCACCAGAAAGTAACAGTTTACGGAGCTCGGGTTATAATAACGTCGCTAATTTGCGAGACATTTGAGGACATTCTTCGCTTAAGCGTACAAGAGATATGGAAAAGCGGCTGTTTGCTGAAAATATTTTTTGTTCAGCAAGTTTTTGTGGCATGTTACGAGCTTCTGAACAAAAAGATTGACACAATAGCACGTATGGCTCAAAAAGCTCAAAAATAAACATAAAGTTTTTGCAAAACGTTTAAGTTTTTATGCTTTCGTGGTGGGATTCAATTTTACCTAATAGTAAAACTGAAAACTTTGCAAATTTGTTCTTCTTGTGTGTTTGGACCAGTACCTATCACCCTGCTATTTCATATGCATTTTTAGGGTTAGTATTTTCTAAGTTAAATTAGCAGGAATGAAGCATTATGTAAAGTACCTTGGGTTATTTTTGCACGTCTCTCCAAACAATTAATACGAATTGTTCAAAAGAATTAGTTGTTTAACAGAATTTGGACAATTCCGCAAAAGTTTAAAGTTAAGAATCAAGTGTTGTGGAAGTTCTATATAAGTTCTGTTATTATTTCATCACAGATTGGTTGTTTCACAACACTTAATAATAGAACTTGAATAAGACTTCCACAGTACTTGAATATTAACTTTGAAATTTGATGATTTGTTCGAATTCTTTTAAACAAACCGTCCTTAGATATTTTCAAGAATCAATTTCCGGTGAATTGAGCACACAAAAAGTTGGCGGTTTTATTTGCAATTTATTTTCGAAATCGTATTTATATTATAATTGAATTATTAACAAAATCTCATCTGCATGTGCAACTCTACTGTATTTTTTCACCAAGATTGATAACCGATAAATTATGAACGTTCACTGAAAAACCCTCAATATTTAACCACAATTTCTATCATAATTTGTAAGTCTCAGCTTGTGTCCAGTTTTTGGTTTGTGAGTTTCACAAGGTTGGGCGATTTTTGCTGCCTCAGTGCAGTCTGGTGCCGCCCGCCCTACCCCACCCAAGCCGCCCTCCGTGCCCAGCCCACTGGTTCTGCTGCCGCCCATGCGGCATAACGTGGGCGGCAGATGCTGTCCTGTCCTCTGTCCCCTCCAAGCTGGGAGGAAAAATACGTCAATTCTATTCAAGAAGGAACCATACACAAAGTACTTCATAAGCGCTTCATATGCGAGAATTATCTGAACGAAACGAATATTTTCGCATTTGGCGAAGGTTTATTTATTTATGTACATTTTTTTAAAGTTATATGGATTACATTAAGAATCAGTGTTAACAAAATATAGGTTACATAAAAAAATATCAGAGTTATCAAAATATAAGAGTTTAAAAAATATAGATAGAGTACAAATAAGTGAGACAAAAAATAGAAAATCTGCCAAACTTCTCCAAATCAACCATAATGATAATAAGAAGGTATAAAATTAGTTCATAACAATAGTTTACAAAGTAGGTGGAAATAGTTCGCACATACTCCGTTTAAAGTTTGCCAAGTTCAAATTATTGTCAAATACATTTGTATTGTTTATGTATTTGTTACCAAGACTGTTGTATTGGAGAGTGAAAACTATAGTTGGAATGAGATGTATGTATGTAAAATTTAGATATTTGCCTAGTTGTTCGTGTAGGTATGTTTAGATTTATTAAATGCAGGAGTTCACTACAGTCGAATTTAGAGTTCAATAAATTTTATAAAAGGGCTAGGTCGTTTATTTTTCTTCTGTTTTCTAATGTTGGAATATTTAAAAGATTTATTAACGACAGGTAATTTATGTGTTCTAAAGGGATGTTAAGTTTAAAATTTACTTTGAATTCTTTCAAAATTATGAATATGTACATTGTTGAAGGGCGACCACGGACCTGGGATATGTGCAATAGTTTTATGATTTGTAAAGATTCAAAGTTTTTAATTGTTCTTAATATGAATCCTAAGGTTTTCATATCTTAATTCACAATTTGTTGAATGTGTCCCGTAAACTCTAGTTTCTTATCCATTATTATGCCAAGATCTCGCATTTTTTTTACTCTTTCTAAGTTTGTTTAATTTATTGAATGGCCAAAAATTTGTGATGTTTTTTTTCTGAGAAAGGTCAAAATTTTGCATTTTTCTACATTTAAATATAAAATGTTTTGTGAACACCGGTTATTTAGCATGTCTATATAATATTCATAAATTTGAAAGTCGTTTAAGAAGGTTATTTCTTTATATAATTATTATCGTCGGCGAATAATAATAATAACATAGCATTTATATAGCGCAGTTTAGTGTCATTTCACTTCAAGTGCACTTAATAGCAGTACATTGACATTTTTAAAGCAGTTAACAGTGTCGTTTATAAAAAAAAATGGCCAAGATGACTACCTTGCTGTACGCCACTAGTGGCTAAAAATGGTTTAGATAAAAGAAATTTTATTTTAACAAATAAAATTCTACTAGATATGTAATTACTTAACCAGCTTAACATATTTGCTCTGATTCCTATAGCATGCAGTTTTTGGATCAGTACTTTGTGAGACACTTTATCAAAAACTTTCGAGAAATCAGTGTATATACATCTTGTTTATTTTTAGAAAAATACTCTAATATATAGTTTTGGAACAGAAGTAAATTTATTGTAGTTGATCTACCTATAATGAAGCTCTGTTGTTTGTCATTTATTACCTTTGTTAGTGCGGGATATATTTCTCCCAGAACTAAAGATTCAAAGATTTTGTGTAATACAGATTGTATGCATATTGGTCCATAGTTTGAAATGTCAGTCTCGTCATCTTTTTAAATGTTGGAATAATATAGCTGGATTTCCAGTAGACGGTAAAATATCCAGAAGATAGTAGATGATTAAATAAAATGGTGAGTGGTTTAGACAATACGGAGGAGCACTGTTTTAGGAAAATTGGCGGGATGGTTTCAGGGCCTGCAGACTAGTTAATGTCTAAGAAACTTAGTTTTTATGCAAGATTCTTGGGTGATGTAGCAGTCTGTTAAATGTGTGGTTTGTTTAATGTGTGTGAAGGAATATTTTCTTCTGATGTTTCCTTTCTGACCTTTCACCTTTTCATTCCCCTTTTTAATGAAACCAGAAAAAAGATTTCCGATGACTTGTGTGTGTATTGTTGGCGTATTTGTCGTCCATATGCATTTCTGGAGGATAGTATGTACTGTCGTTGTTTAGTAAATTTCCAGAGATTGAAGATTTTCATAGATCAGAGACTTCACTGAAATTTGCATAGTCGATTTTTTTGAGAGTTATTTGAATTTTTTATGAAGTATTCTTTTATTGTTGTAGTGAGGCTATTCGTTCTGTTGAGAAGTAAGTTCGACATGTATGTTTTTTAGGAGTAAATAGTGGTACATATGATTTGATGGTGGTGGAGAATATTGAATATAGGTTTTCTAAGGAATTGTCAGTATTAACGTCAGACAAAAAAGACCAGTCAACATGCGTATGATGAGAATTTATAGATTCAAAGTGTGTTTTTTTGTAGTTGAGAGTTTATTCCACAGGTTTCGGCATGACGCCACATATATTTAACTTAATATAAAGAGAGAGGTGATGGATGTCAACAGGTAACAGAGGATAATTACATTTCTCAGTGAACAATTTAGGATAATTTGATATTGCTAGATCTAGTAAGCGATCATTTGTGTTGTATATAAAGTTATGTTGGAAAAGATTTAAAAAAATGTCATATGATTTAATTTATTAACGCGATATATGAACAACAATATTTATTGACCGTGAATGAATAATGAATTCGGGAAATATAGACAAAAGTTTCGAGTTATGGAATAAAAACTTACTCTTATATGTATCGATAGTAATTAAAATTTATTTATCCATTAAAAAACGTACTAAAAATCTTTTAATGCGAAAACGGAAATTTATGGTTTTAAATGCGTAGGTAATTGAATACGTTGCATAAGATGAAATTACATACCTACTATTTATTTTAAAGCAACATCCGGAGAAATTAACCGAGTTCTCTTGTTGAACTAACATTCAATTAATAACCATAGAACCTCAAATAACACCCAGAAGCTCCAGTTAACGCACCTCTGAAGCTCCAACGTAATCGTTGCCTGTTCTCTTCGTATTATTAATAAATCCTGCTTGGCTTGCAATCTCAATGTGTTCATAACTGGCATTACTGAGCGCGGCGCTTCAACCATCATATCTTAATACTACATACTGGAAAATGCGTACAATGCAGAGACGTGAGGCTTTATCAACACCATGTCATTTTTTATTTTCTTATTAAATTTCAAGAATTGTGTGAATGATTTGAGAATTAATTCAATATTTTGTTGATTTTTGATTCTAAATGATTTATTTAACGATTTAAGAACCTGACATAAGTAAGTTTTCAATAAAAAATAAAAAAAACACTGTGTTTATCATTGTCAACCGTTCATCTAAGAACTAGACCACTCGCAGGGCCGATTTTGTGCTGGTATAATTGGTGCTCCAATTATACCACTCCATGTCCGCTCTTGGCGCCGACTTGCCATGGGGCCAAGGAGCCAAGCCAGAGATTTTACTAGCACCAGGCGCTGTTTGGCTCAGGGCCGGCCCTGATAACTAGAAACCTGGGTATCGATTCTCCAATCCAGGCCGCTTGCAATTGCCGTCGAAAGTAAATACATTGGTCGACATTATTATTCTTGAGTCTCCTCGAAGTTACATACTTACATACGCAAAACGACAAATGTCATTCCGCTCGAACAACGGCTTTTGACGGTGATGGCAAACGGCCTGGATTGGAGAATCGATACCCTGTTCTAATGTTAATTCGAGTTATAATAGCACAAAATTTACATTGAATCAGTTATAATTTGGCTTAGACAATGAAGCGGAAACAAAAGAGTAAAACAAACATATATAATTTAGAGCATACAGTTGAAAAAACATACTGAGATACTATCTATTACATAAACTCAAAGTGAAAATATTAACCCAAGTTTCTCAAACCCACAAAATTCATTTAAACGTTATAATAATAAAAAAGCGGTGCGTATGCATAAAGCTGTACAATTAGAAGCGCTATTGCGTACTAATATCTCGTATGAGAACGCGCTAAACCGTGCTCGTTTCTGGGTTCGGTAGTTTTAGTTAGAGCTTTTGGAGCGTTGGAAGTCGATTGGAGGTTAAATAGTGGAACCTATTTTTTCGCTTTGTGTGTCATCTAAATAAACATCAATCTATGTATGAATGACGGCCTCCGTTGTCGAGGAGTAAGGCTCTCGACTACCAAGCTGAAGGTCGCGGGTTCGAACCCCGGGGCGCGCAAGTAAATTTTATTTGAATTATTTTTGTTATTTCATAATTTATTAATTAAAAATAATATATGGTATACTTCCGGCTCGTTCCAGAGTAGAAGATGCTCTCTGTATCGCCCTGGTGTGAGACCACCATTCAGAATGGAAACCTTGGTTTAAATTGCCTTAGCCGTGTTTTGTGGCCAGATCTGAATAGCGGGTTTTCATCCTTACAACATACCCCAATTTGAGATGCCATAGTCTCACTGGCTTCAGACGTTTGCGAGCAGTTGAGACTCTTATGCGGTATTTAAAAAAAAGTGTTTTATTTTTTCATATTTACATAAGCACTATATTTATTTTTTTATTTATTTATTAAACGCCATAAAAGGCTTTTACAGTAATGTGATACATTAGATTATAAGTACACAGTGGTACATAGTCGAATATTAGTATTACATTTAAGAACACAACAATATATAAAACGACATTGAATGTGATACAGCTGAAATTTTCTTAAGGCATAGAATGCTACAATAATAGAAAACACTTCATTTAAACAGGATAAAATATACAAAAAAGGTGACTTGCCAACAGATATAATCTAGCAAAATATTAGTAACAATAGCTATCCAATAATGAGGAGCGTTTCCATGATAAAAAATCAATTTTTTTCATATTATAATGATTAATTTTAGATATTTAAACGTATGCATTATATCATATCCTTTTAATCAATTAATATTTACCTCCATAGTCAGATCAAGGGACGCCATAATTCGATAATAGATTAGAGTGCGGTACAAATAATTATGCTGTTTTAAACATTGTGTTTGCTGTCCAGTTCGGGGACGAAAATAATTAAATCAGATTCGCTATGCAGTGCTTCAAACTTCAAATTGTATTCATATACCATAAATGAGCAAACACAAGTTACCAGGAGCACAGAAGAGAGAAGAGCGAGGCTGCAGTAATTTTAGAGGTTGTAGTGGCGGTACTGGTGAGCGAAGGGGCCATCAACGCCGGGAAATTGCATTAGGAAAGTACCGTTTCATTGATATAGAATCCAACAGATTATTCAATATTAAATTACATGCTTTCATGAGTTTTATTTAAGTACTAAAGGGTTTGAAGAAGGTAACAAAGGAGGATTCATGCATTTTTATTAGACTAGATTGCAAATTAATGAACAGAAACTTTAAAAAAACAAGAGAACTACAACTGCTCTATGTAAAATGTATACAGTGAAAGTATAAAGCAGCATAAAATTACTGACTAACATAATGTTTGACCCGTTTCCTGAAGACATTAGAAAGAGATTTCTATTTAGAAAAAAAATCAGGTCAAGTAAATAACTCCAAAGTAAAACATGAAAACAAACACATATGTAAGTATAAGATGCCATATGTAGAAATAAAGCGAATTTAAACGTTTTATTTATATTACTTATTTTTATTTATTTATTTATAGAATACATGATAATACAATAATACATTTACTTACATGTGATATATTAAATCACCACACTAGGCGACTGCCTGTCTCGTGGCGACCAATGGTATATAGTTAGTATGTGAGGTCTAGTGTTAACATATGAATTAAATATTTATACATGTTTAAAGTATGAAAGATTATATTAGAATGAATTATAATGGAAATAGAAAATATAAAAATGTTAAAGTAGAAAGCAGAAGACAAAAAGAAAAATAAAAAGAATAAAGAAGAAATAAAAATAAAAGAAAAACAAAAAAAAAATTTTTTTGAAGTCTAAGACATGCTATTATGCAGGAAAAGATCAAATACATAACTCTCTTTTCTGGTTGTGTAAGTGTACATGCATGTATGAGCGCGTAAATACGCGTGTACACGCATACATCCACACACACACTTATTCATATTTATAGATCCATACATATTCATACAAAGATATACAAATATATATGTATACATACATACATACACATATATATATATGTATGCATACATACATACACACATATACACATGCCTACTTGTACATAGTTGTTTATTACGTACAAATAATTTTGCTTTACAATCCAAATAATGTTTTACAAGTCACATTTTATTTTTTCACTTTTCTTCCATTTAAAGCATTTACTTGTGTGTGGAAGAGGGATGTAGACCGTATTACAATATTTAACAAGTAAAATTTTAACTTAAAGTATTTTGACAGCAAAAATTATTGATATTACTTACCATGCAAAGAAATAAATATGTAAATATGAATGATTTTGTACAATCAAACTGAATAACACTAAGCTTTGTAAAACTTATGTAAAATACAATTATTATAAAAAAATAGAAAAAAAAAATAAAAAGGGTGAGCTTGATATGTTAAGGACCCACCCAGTAGGTTCTTAAGACTCAAAACCGATCCAAAGAAATGGCATTGTTAGAAAATGCTCACCTATCGTCAAATTGTTCATTTGACCGAGTTTGCATTCAAAGTACTTTCTTCGGTAGATTGGAAAATGTTATCTTACCTTAAGATAACCTACCGATAGAATGATAAAAACCGCAGCAAGCATGCAATGTTCTCTAATTTTAATATTTTTTTAATTAGACTTCTCGAAATTATTAATTCATGAAAAATATCCTTTGTAGCATAATATTTTTACAAGTACATATATATTTCGAACCACATATTCTTGCACCTCTCTTCAGAGTAGTAGATACTCTCAGTAACGTCCTGAGGAACTATTTCGATTCTACTTAAGGACAAGGAATCGTCCTTAAACTTAACATTTTCACAGCGATAACTAGGTGCAATTCTAATTCTACATAAAGAAAAATTGGCATTAACCTTAAAATACAACAACTTCGATTGCAGTTCTCTCGGATGAATGCGAAAAAGTCGTTATTTTAAAGGTTAAGGACAATTCCTTATCCTTAAGTAGATCCGCAATCGTCCCCCTTGTAGCAGAGAGTAACGACCATAATTTAAAATTGAAATGAAAGCGTTGCCTGAAATAGCTTTAGTCATTCTACTGACAAGATCTTCTGATTACTATCCCCTTTCTCATTCTTCTTACTTCCTCATACCTAAAATATGGGGAAGGAAGATGAAATTTCTGTAGTTAAAATAAACAAGTTCGTTGTTTTAGTGTTGTCATTGTAACATGTTAACCTCGAAGTTCATCACAGGTTTCATCGCTGAATTCATGACTGGATTAATAATAATAATATATATTTGTTGTAAATTTAATTTGATACTACTCACCAAACAACACAAAGTAAGGTCATGATTAGTTTCTTAGAACAGGCACTGCCTATTTAGAGACTAATGTTGATTGCTTTGTTAACTGGGCTACAATGTTTTTACGCCTGTTTTGCAGCTTTTCCTTGCAGTACATTTCACTTGTCAATATCATTGTGCATATATCCAATATACATGTATCATTATTTGGCCTAGTATGTAACTTATAAATAAATAACATAAAAATACCATAATATGGTATCTAGTTTACTGTAAATCAGTGGCGCGTTGCTTTACGCAGCAGAAGGGCGGAGGGGTAAGTGATGCCACTTCCCGCCATTTAGAGACTATTGAACATCGAACCAATGTGCATCGACGGGAAACTTTGAACTCCGGAGCATAACTTTAGCCTTCATTTGTTCGACCATCACATTCGCCATATTCGTAAAATGCTCTCTAGCTATATGCATTTTGATTCTATTTCCTCAAAACGTTGTTCAACCGAACCGGTATTATAATGCAATGACGAATGACCTCCACTAGGAATGAATAAACTATTTAGGTATGTCTTTTTACAAATAACAAGTTCAGATTTTAGTTAATGGAGTAGGGAGAAATCAAATACTATTGAATTATTCGAAACATATGAAAATTAATTTGGTCACTTTTTTAAAAATCATCACAATTTAAAACTACCACTTTCCTAGTAATTAAAAATTTTTGCACAGTAATTTTGCAAAACGGTTCTTTAACAGTATTTTTTGTTTAAGTTTCAGAAAACTTATTGCATATTGTAAAAACATTGTATCGAGGACGTACGAGATTTATTGATGTGCCTCATTCTTGCTGCACGGAACATTGAGTGCCGGCAAAGTGGTGTATCATATAACCTAATCAACCGAATAACCTTGCACTTTGTCTCTTCATTAGAGCTGGAGTGCTGAGATAGATTCGTATTTTGTAGAAACAGGATGTTTTAAAATAATTTAAACATGCATACCAATTTTCTTAAAAACTTGTTTATTTATTATTTACGGTATAAGTACCTTTGAATACAGAAAAAAAATTTAACAAAAAGACTACAACCATTGATATGTAGATGAGACATCCAGCGAAGGTTTTGCGTTTTTACTTCTGACTGACCTCCAACTCTCCCAACGCTGTAACTAAAACTAACGAATCCGGTCTAGGCGCACCACTTATTGAGTTCTAATAGTGGAACAAGTTTCGACGAGATATTAGTATGCAGTAGCGCCTCTAATTGTAGATCCGTGATTTCAACACATTTATACGAGTAAAGTGTAAACATGCTATAACTAAAATTTACAATCAGGCTATAGGAAAAAAAAACTAATAACTCTTAAAAAAACATCTGAAATGCCTTTTGATAATTTCTTCCCGTACCATTAAAAATATCTGCTACTTCTGGATGTTTGATACTTAAACCGTCTATGCGTGAGTTTATAAACAAATTGGTATTGAAATTACTGTAGCAGTGAAAGATATATTTTTAGTTTGTGTGACTGTAATGAACATGAAATGAAATCAATTTATTTAATGCAGAGCTGTTAATGATATTAATGATTTAAAAAAAAAATGACATCAGATACCAATCTTCTTTCGAACAGCTTTATTGAATTAAAATTTTTCGTTACACAGTTTATGTTTTCAATGGGAGTATTATGTTTCTAATAAAACTTTAAAGTTTGTCTTAAACATTTGTGGTGTATTTTTTCAATAAAATCTAAATGAACCTCATAATGCGGTTACCAAATAAAGTAATACTCAATTTGGATCCGGACTAATGAAGTATATAAACATTTTAAAGTCTTTGGAAATTCTTTGTTGGTAACGATATTTGAATGTGAAAAAAAATATTATCGAAGACTATCTACGAATTATTTATTTCATGATTTGAGTATCAGTAAGAGAGTTATGATATAAAACGACTTTGCAATAATTTTTATTTATTTTATATTAGAATTATATTAATTAATTGTCTCGTAAAAGTGCAGCATTTGCAGAACAGTAAACATTCTGGTTATGGGCCCAGAGATCACAATTGAATACCAAATATTTCTGTAAAAAAATTAAAATGTGTTATATTTTTCATAGTTTTTACTCCAGTGGAACAAAATGAGACAAATTTCTCTGACTCCTAAAGCACACGAACTACCTGCATTCGTCTTTCGTCTCTAAATTAATTCAGATCTCTTCAAGATTCGCGTTTACACATCCCTTACTGCAGCATCCTCCTTAACCCGTCTCACAACGTCGTCCGCTCGGATGGCGAGATAATTATATCGGTTGCATGCTTAACAAACATGGGAGTTCTTATGAGGCGTTACATTTTTTCAAATAATATATTTATGAAAAAATTGCGATCGAACATTTTAGCACTTTGACTGACTGATTTTTTGTTTCAACAATGTAGACGTTAGAAAAGTTTTTTCAACAGTGAATCTGGTATCAACAAAACTGAACATAAATCACTAGGTAATACAGAAAACTGCACTATAAAAACAATGTTTTATATTAAGTTCTATAAATTATTAAATATAAATTTTATTTTTGTCGACTTTTCATCTATGTTCAGTTAAACACACGATCAGGCTTAATATATTTACAAAGGTGCTGTACAAAGAACTGTTTACGTTTATTTTAATAATTATCTTAACAAACTTTCATTAACTGCGTTATTACTTTAATTCTCTTAACAAACTTCGGAGGCCGTCAAATATCAAAAAAGTTACTGCACATTGCTCTGAAACTACTATCATAGTACCTTAAGTACTTCTTTTTTACTTTTGTTATTGTATACAATTATTTAACTCTTTTGAACAACAGAACTCTTTATGATAAATAGTATTGCAACTGCTTATATCGTTAATTATCAGTTTATTATGACATGTTCTATACACATATTATTGTATTCCTGAACCTAAATAAAATATTTACACGTAAAATTCATCAAATTTCAACGTTAATTTTCGGGTTCTGTAAAAGTCGTATTCAAGTTCTGTTATTATTTAATTATAGTCTAGTTATTTTGCCACAATTGAAATAATAACAGAACTTGAAAAAAGCTTTCACAGGTTTTGAAAATTAACTTTGAAATTTAAAATTGTTTAAATTCTTTGAAACAACCCGTCCTTTTGAGATTTAAAATTAGAAAAATAAATTCGAAACGAGATTTTCAATAAATTTTATAAATTAATTACATAATTTTTTATAATTGAGCCAGAATTCCCCGACTAAACACAAGAGCCGTGTCTCTTTATGGCGGGGAAAGGCTATTTTTTTTACATTAAAATACCGTATGACATGTAGAAATTGTATATTTTTAGTAAAAAATACAAATATTAAATAATAAAAAAGATGCACAGATTTTCAAAAAAAATACATTAAGCAGGAAGGTAATAATTCATCGTAAGCCAAAGACGACATGTAAATGACATATTTTTTTAATCAACAACCTGTAGATTTAGAATTAAACTGAAACTATAGTAACGCGGCTTCAAGAACAAGAGAGGGAAACTTTGATAAGTGCATTAAAAATGCACCTGCCGCCGTCCCGACTGTTTGACAATTTATAAAAGTTTAATTACTCCTCTATCGAACTTCCTGGGAGGAATACTTAAGCTGACGTAAAATGCGAAAGAGGTTCTTTAATTCAATCAAAGAGTTTGGGTAATGTCTTCTCTAGTGGTATAGAAGTAAGTCTTGCGCATTTGACGATATTTAAAGTTAAGTCACTAATTTTCACAGTTCATTTTTTAACTTTTTAATTAATTCATTATTTGGTTTACTTGTAATAATATTATTTTTATAAATACTCGCTTTACCCTGCTACGCATTGCTGTGGATCAGTCTTTCTGTGCAGATTAAGAAACAATAGCGCGTGTTGCTTTTACGTCCAGTAGATGGCGCTGTTTTACAAAAAAGTATGTTTGTTCAACAGATGGCGTTATTTTTATAAAACATCATGATTTTACCTGTTACATGTGACATCTTTATTATACTATATGTATATAAAACCACGCATATTCGAATGCAACGTTGGGTCAAAATTTCTGTGCAACCGGTCAAGAACATTCCTAGATTTAAGATTTTGAACAAACGAACATTAACATTTTTATTTATATAGATAGATAAAATTATTTCTTAATGACTCAAGGTAAGAATGTTACGTGTACAAAAGTTACGTAGATATTTTGTAACATTAAAGTAAATTAAAAACTTTATTCTTATTTGCATAGGTACTTTTATATCTCTTTGCATTTCACTTTCGTTTTCGATATTGAATGAATAAAAATTAAATTAGTGGAAATTAACCACCTTCCCAAAATCTGGTCAAGCTGAAACTCAGCAAATATACTCGTTGTCGATGACAATGCATTCTACCAACTTTTGGTTTCAATCACGTACGCAATTCTATAAAGTCATTCGATATTACAGCAGTTAATATACGAAAAAAATGTCGGGATCTCTCAAGATCAGTAGCGCGGTTTACGCCGTTCCCTAAGAAGGAAGGTTCAATACTCAGTCAAACCAATTTTTTTGCTATCCATTTTAAAATTTTATTATTTTTATTTTATTAATACAAGACTTAGAATTAAAAACTAAAAATAGGTTTATTGTTTGTTTTTTTTGGGTTGATTTTTAATCATTTAATATATACCTTAGGTTCGAAGATGACTTCTGTATTCTTAAAACTGATCGTAACTATAAAACAAAAAAATATATATTGAGAAATAAAAAATTTTGAACGGTGAAGTTTGGCGAAATGAAAAATAACCTTTTTATTATTTCAGATTTTTTAGAACTTCATACGAATGTCGATAGTCCTTTAAAATATTCATTAAAAAAATAATGCCATTTTTTTCATTGGTCAATGGAAAAATAATTTGAAAAAATAAATAGGTCGATATTCCTGTCCAGGTTACGAGCACCCATTTTAGTAATCAACCACCTTTAAAAAAAATCTTCTCAAAAACAGAATTGTAAAATTGGTTTATTTATGATAAACATACCTACATGTTTTAAAATTTTTTTGAAGATAGCAACTATACAGATTGGCGCTGTGAATAAAAATTATACGTATACGTATATAATTATACGTATACCAAATCTTAGGTATTAATTAATCTCAAGTATTATTAATAGTAAAATTACTACAGGACTTCTAGAATTATATATAGAATGAATTAAACCATAAAAGGCATGTGTTAGTATTATTTATCGATAAACTATCGATAATTCCAAAAGGTTTGACACAATTGATCCACAAAAAATATTTATAATTTCAGAAGCAATTGGAATACGAGGAAACCTTCAAAATTTGGTTAGAAAATATTTACTTAATTGACTTATATGTGTAAAAATATTAGAAAAAATGAGTGGGGGAAAAAATGTGACCCACGCTTTACATTATGTTTGTATCATTAATGAAAAAAACTTTTTTCACATGTTAAACACTTTTTATATGCTGACGTCACGGCTCTTGTCATATCTGATGCTATTAAATATTTTCAACAAGACTTTAAATCCCTAATAAAATGGTCACATGACGTAAGCCTGATCATAAATACCAAAAAACCAAATTTATGGACATGCCTCAGTTTTGATTACACCTGAAATAATATCACAACTTTAATATTTTAAAAAACATTTACCTATAACTCACAGAATCAACTCTACGATAGGGAATAACCACTTGTGGACATTCTTGCAAAACTAATTTAAATTACCTACAATCAGTTCTAAATTCTATGGTTAAATTACTAGTTTCAAAAGTATTTTTTCGTAGAGACGTAACAGTACATTGTTGTATCGAAACATAAATAGTTTTGCGTGTGCAGGCCGTACTATGGGACAAAATATTGATTCATCATATATCTGACTCTGAATATAAAAATAACAGCGAACCCTAGAATATAACGTGTCCAAAATGTTCAACATGTTGCCAAGTAACATAAAAATTTATAAATTCCCAAATAGTTTCAGGAATATGCTAAAAAGACGGCTCATAAGTACAAATACTTTATACTTGTCATCACTATCAATCAATAGTGGTTATTTATTAGCACGTAGATTAAGTGTTATTTTAGATTATGTGTGTCAATAATAATAATAATCTGAATATATTAAAAGCTGTAACAATATTATGTATATTTATAATTAGTGTATACATATTATTGTGTATACATATTTAATTTGTAATTGAACATTTACATCCTGTTGACAAAATTCTTGGCTGTATTTTTGCTATTTGTTTTAGGGTGTTATGCCGTGTTGCGCTAACTCCTTCTTTAGCCAATGTTTCGGACAGCATTGCAGTGTCCATCATCAGGGCAGATGTGTTAACACACCAAAAACAAATAACAAAAATACTTTTGGCCGTGAAAATCTTAAATCATATTTGCCTAGCTGTAGTTTAACGGGATAATACTTGAAAGAACAATAACGAAAATTATTATGTATATTCATTTTAAATTATGTCATAAAATGCTAGGATATGGGGAGTTTAGTTGCAATTATTTCTACTTTCTTAAATGTTTTATCTTATCCTTCTATCCCTAGAAGAGAGTTTCGACTAACAAATAATAATATGTATTTATTTTGAGCTTTAATTAATGATCTCAGTATCGCTCTTGCGGGAGTTGGATTTCAGAATTGAACATTTTTTTAAATGAATTTATGTTTACACATAATATAGTAGTGCCGAAGAAGTTTTGCTATTCCACTGAAAACAAAAAGTTTATATTTTTTATGTTAGGATTAATTCATTCCGAAATTCTATAAAATCACAAAAAACTTAAATAATACAGCTCCATGTGCAAATTTTATTTTGAAATATATAATATAAAACATTTTTAGAAACTAAAAATGTACCCGTAAGACTAAGTTTTAAGACAAAAAAAAACATCACGTAAATAACGAACTTTTTTAAAATTATAAAACGACCTTTAATAGTGACACATATATTTTCAGTTTGACAGAGTATTGAACCCTCCTACCCAACTAGAGTCAAAAATTCTACCAACCTCGCCAAATGCCGATCAGGTAGGACCGACATTTATTTCGTATATTAACTGTTGCAATGTCATCCGATGTCTGAGAAATGTGTATAAATTTCCGCATGTGTACTTGATTGCCACCAAATTTGGCAAGTTGGTAAAATGCACTGTCACCATAGACATATGAATATTAGTAGACCTGCCCTAAGTGATTAAAAGCGTATTATCCCCACTCCCCATACCGGTTCCATTGGAGCCGGCTGTGCTCGCGTATGGCCTCAAGTGAAATTTGAAAACGTGACGTCATCATTCTTGTGCGAACTATGGTCGAGGCATCATCGGTTCATTTTACGAAATAACACGGCAAAATGTTGACTTGTACTATGAAAACTTGTAAAAATAGATTTGAAAAAGAGAATAAACCCAATTGTCGTATTACATTCCATATATAAGCATTATTTTACTTTATTTTAAGCATATTCACATCGTATAATATAGATCAGTTTTAGAAACATATACTATCACATCGAGAAACGTCTGGACGCGAAACACAAAGCTGGTTGGTTGCTGGGAAGTAAATTATGAACATTTATAAAAGTGTTTTAACTAAATACTTAAACGAAATATTCGACTCTGAAAAGGGAACCGATTTTTTTTGCCGAATTTGGACTTCGCAAATTTGTTCATAACGTGGCGAGTAATTTGCGCTCCCATGTAAAAATGTCTATTCATTCAAAAGCAGATTTTACTTTTAAGAAGTAAATGGTGATATTATAATGCGAGATGCCTATTTACTGTCAGATTGATTTATTGACGAATCACAGTCAGCCTTACTCCCTTCGTTCTTCAACAGTTGATTTTACCCCTCGCCATTATCTTCTCGTCTATTAATTCCTATGTCTGTGACTGTCACCGACATCGAGTCTACCAGCCGAGTCTCAGCTTCATCTGATGTCGGGAAGTGGGTTGATTTCTGCTACCAATATTTACATTCACTTATTCATTCTGCATAACTAAGGTGAAATTGAAATGGATTTACTAATTTAAACAAAGGTGTTCTTCGTAAATTGATCACTTCTTGGCTACATCAATTAGGGAGAAAGGAGAATGAACTCTTTCTTTTTAAAAAATAAAATCAAATATAAACATTATTTACATATTTTTATTATATTTTTTCATACAAAACTTTTTTTTGTTCAAAATATGTATGCTAATTCGTACATAATTTGACTGTCCTAAAACGGAACTTCCTCCTAGTTGGACAGTGAAAACATTTTACAAATGTTCAATATGTATTTCCTGTACTAAATAAATAAAAAATATAAAAATAAGGATATTGATGGCGATGGCTTGAAAGGGATGTGTACATCAAAAATTGTAAATTCTCAAATTGATTCAGATATATATATTTTCTCATCATATAATATGAGAGCTTGGTCCAGCCTCTCTTTGAATAGAAACCAGCTTCCTGTCTTATGACAGATTGCCCCCCGACCTTTACAGATCGCATCCATTGGTAATTTGTAATTGTAATTGAAATAATTTTATAAAAAAAAATTATCTCAGCGCTTCCGGAAAGATGCGCTCCCGGACCGATGATCGCACGCCGCTCCAAAGTCTACCAACTCCGGAACTCCGTTACCAACCGCCTCTTTCGACCGCTAATCCTGAACGTGTTTGCAGCTGCCAGATCCAGCCCTTTGTCCGGTTCCGCTTGTCGTGCTGCAGCGAACAGAATCCGAGCCCTGGCCCCGGATTCCGATTTCTCCCGTTGAAATCTTCAATGTCGAATCAATTCAATGTCTTCTTCTTCTTGAAGCGCGCATGTGTTCGCGTGCCTACGCCAATGCTCTCTCAATATACTGCGGATGCAAGCTGCTTGTGCTGTATTCTTATTCCAAGATGTTGGCGTTTCCGTACATGTAACAATTTTATATTTTTTCGCGAAATTTTTTAAATATATTTCGCCTTCAGGTTCTTCTTTCTCCGTGGCTGCGCCAAATGTAGTATTTCGAGTATTATGCCTTTATTGTGGTGTGTGGAGGTTCAGTAAAGTAATACGTGATCTTGTACTGGTATTATTGGGGAGCTGTTGTAACAAAAGAGGCGCACAACTTAGGTGCATCGCCTTTTATAAGATCTTGCAAGCAGACTATCTCGATTGCACTGATACAAATTCGCACAGACATCACAATGAGGAATAGAAAAAGGCTTATGATACTTCCTTGTGGAAATCCGAATTGAAATGGTTTAGGGTTACTTATTGTTATTTTTTACGGTTTACGATCTGCCCGTTAAGTATGAGGAGAACCAGTCTAGAGTTCTGTCCCGGATTCCTTTACGAGAAGTATTGGATGGAAAACCGTGTCAAATGATTTGCCTTAGTCTAGGAATATGGCTTGGCAGAAGTCCCCTCCGTCCAGGCTATGAGTGATATTCTCCGTCAGATCTAAGCTTGCCGATTCCGTATTTAGTTTATTTTTGGAAGCCAATCTGATTAGTCTAAAGAATCTTCTGGGTTTCTAGATGGGAGACAAGTCTACTTTTAACATTTTTGACGATTATCGACAAGGTTTAATGATTTTCGACAATACGCTAAGCCATAAAGTGGGCCTATTATTTTCAATATTTATTTTAGCGCCGCTCTTATAAGTTGGGATAACCGTTGCATGTTTTAGTTGGTTTAAGAAGGAGAAAAGATTTCCGCTTTTAAAACTTAGATTAACAATATGCTTTAATGGTGCGGTAATAAAGTAAACTATGTGTTTTAATATACATGGTGAAATTTTATTATTTCCAGCTGCACTATTTGTTTTGCTGGAGAATACTCTATTGACAATTTCTTTAGTGGTTGTGGGAGCTAGGAAAAGTTCGGGATGAGGACAGTTCTGTTGTTATACTCTTGTGGCTAGATTTTAAGTTTTATAAGTGGCTTCAAGGATTTCGTTGGCTAAGTTCGTTCCGATGTTGCTAAAGTAATGGTTAAGCTAAGATTTTTGGGTCATCATAGACCAGAATATTTTTTTCTGTTAATATGAGGTTCTTTTTATTTTCTGAGATGTCATTTACTGTATTCCAAATTAATTTACTGTCATATCTTAAACCTTCATTATTATCAGGTATGAGATCGACAAAAAATACGTATAATAATTAAGCCCCTATGGCCGAGTTATTAGAGGTGTTGTTATAGTAGAACAGAGATGCTGGGTTCGATTCCCAGATGAGACCGTTACCTTTTTATATTTATTCGTCTTGTTCTGTTTCATGTCTCGTTTGAATTTATTAGTGTCACGAGTATCTTTTTCTTCAATGTATTTTTTTTGGTTGTGGTAATGAATTTGAACGGATTTCTTGCTAGTTTTAAATCAGGTTACGCAAAAAAGGGACTAAATATTAAGATGCATCATTAAATAACGTATAAAATTAATGAAATTTGCCAAATTTTGGGTGGCTGGTCCGCAAAGGAAGAGGTTGTGGAAGTAGGGGAGAGCTAGTTCCCTTCAGCCAGGGCCAGGGCGGAAGACAGTTAAACTGCCAACCGGATTATCTTTATGCTCTAACTTCCTTCCAGAGGAAAATCTTATGCGCACGTGAGGGCTGTATTGCCCGCCGCGGCAAGGCACCGCTGGCTGGGGGATGCAGTGCTTTGATGTAGAATGAAAAGGATTAAGAGAAGAGAATGAGGTGGAGTACGTGGAAGAATAATGACTTCCTTGTTGGCTTTTGTTTATTTTGCGAAGGCTTTCGTGTTTGGTTACTAGAAGGTGAGATGTTTAAAACAATGGAAAAACTTATTCATGCAAAACAATAAAATTTTGTGATAGTGTTAAACTCCACTTACAACAAATTTGTAGAATCAACGCGAGTAACTTCGAAAGAATTGATAATTATTAATCAAATTTCCGTTTATTTCTGTTTTAAGTTCTAATTAGCTACATTACCCTCATTAGGATTAGATTCGAAAGGAAAATTTGCTTTTTGAAGAAGGAAATAATTATTTGTTTTAAATATATAGACCCTAAAATTACTCGTAACAACGCAATCAATGGTTCATCGAGCTGGAACCAATTTCGGTCAATATTATAGTACAGCAAAGAGATTATAATTAGCGTCCCTAAGGCATAATATAAATCGACGGAAAATATTGTTTTTAATGTATAAAACATTTAAAATTAAATGTAAGGTACTTAATACAGGGTTTTCCAATAAGAGGTGTTATTTTGATATTCAATCGTAAAAGATCAATGGTTTTGTTGAAATTAAACGTTGTCCAAATTAATACCATCCAATTCTGGCAGTAAAAAATCATTAATCATCAATCGATAGCGGAATCCATTCACCGTAACTGTTGCTCCAGCCTCATTTTCAAAAAAAGTAAAGTCCAATGACTCCGCCGGACCAAAAAACGGACCAAACAGTCACACGTTGAGGATAAAGAGGCTTTTCAACAATGACTCTTGGTTTTTCCGAGCCCCAGATGTGACAATTTTGCTTGTTGACGAAGCCACTGAGGTGGAAATGGGCCTCATCACTCAAGATGATTTGCAATTGATTCACTCAAGTGAATTTTAATAATTTCAATTGAAGCGTGTATCGTTCCATTTTTATTAATAGCGTAGTTTCTACTTGTCAAATGTTAAAAAATGACAGCTTCAAAAGTAACATCTACCGAAATAGCGGGCTATTCAATAACATCTCTTATTGGAAAATCAAAATGTTAAATGTGGTGAGGAGAGAAAAAATATATTCAAAATAGACTAAGCCATTTGTTATGCATTCGAGTAAGTACCTACCAGACTAGTTCGCATTATAAATACATAGAGAGATGAACCACAATCTTTGATGTATTTAAAATACTAGAAAATTATAAACTAACCGAAACAAAAATAAATATTATTATGGTGCTTAGCCAAATATATTTTGTAGGCACTATATTCTATTTCGTAAAGGTTATTGTAATACGTCTGCTTCAAGTTGGTGCCGTGACTTGTATTATAATGAAGAACGGTTACGTTAAATAAACACAATATCCCTTAGTTCCTTACTTCAGCGGAAACTGTGTAAAGGAACAAAACTAGTATTCACTCGCCGGTCTGGCTAGAAGCTGTTGGCTTAGAACTTGGCCATAATACATTTTCCCTCCGGGTCATCCAAGTTCCCTTTCTTACGTGAACACAAAACGATGCAAATATTACCTACCTACCGCTACTTGATGTACCATGTAACTATTCAATATGAAGTTCTTGGGCGAGCATACGAACAGAAAGATGACTTGAGTTTTGTTTTACCTAGTTAATGAATATATGCAATTTGACTTATATTGCATTGAAAACTTTAAAAAGGCTTTGAACCAAGATGTATATTTTTAATTTAAAATTTTAAGATTTTTATACTTTATAATACCTATGACAGGACCAGTGGCGGTTCGTGGTTTTTTTAACAGGGGGTTCAGAAATTCAAGAGAAGATAAACATATCTAATTAAAATTTACTTACTGTTGTCCTACGTCAAATAGTCGAATACGGCAGCAGTCACACAACTTAAATAAAGTTAGTGGGAGGGGTACCTACATATTATTGTTTTTAAATCACTTTACCTAGACACAATTATTAGATAATGAGAAAAGTTTTATAGGAATTAAATTGTTTAATGTTTTTATAGCACTCAATGTAGGTACGTTGCTAATTATTATTGTTTTTTAGAGAAGAATAATTTCGTAGAATATATAATAGATATTTTAAAACATCAAAAAAACAAATAAAGGTGGCACGAAATAAATTTAAAAATAGGTAGTAGATTTACAAATGCCATAAGCAAACGGTTGGAGAAATGCAGAAACAAGAAAACAAAAATATGTACAAAAATGACTACAAAGTTAAATACCATAATATAACATAAAAAAATAACACTTAACTTGCATCCCTATGGTTCAAAGGTTAAACGTCGGCCGCGAAGTTCTCGGGTTTCTTCGGTTACATTCGTCAATGTTCGGAGGTCACGTGATATCACAACGCGTGTTCGGCGCACACAATTTGTCTTATTTTTGCAAAGAAAGACCAAATGTTGTATATATCACCGTCATAGGGTCTGTACCGGCTAAGATTATTTTGTATGGAGAGTTTGGCGCGGATTTTAACTCGCACAAATTTGGAATAGGCATCGTACTTTTCGGTGGCGCGGGTTTTGAAGGCGAAATTTTAATAGCGTGCTATCTATAATGTGCTTATATTATTATAAAACAAGGATGTTTTATTTTCTCATATTTTTAATGGGGGTTCGCCGCACAAACGCACTTTAGAGAAAACCGCCACTGGACAGGACTATCATATTACTATCATTACCGTCTAGTATAAGAGGATAGCAGATACTTCAATATTGAACAGCTGCTAGCCCTGTACAAATTTCAAGTACCCCCAACATTTAAATTTGGAAGCCACTTCTGGGCTGGAGCTCCAAAATACTTGATTAACTTACTTGATTCTGCGCAAAGGAGGGTGGTCCATCTGATTGACAATCTGTTCTACTGGTATATTAACTGCCGTTGCTCCAAGAAGCTAGCTATTAATCCCAGTGCGCCAGTACCCACACGTGCTTGAAACTCAAGTGATATAAGCGGAACACCCGTTCACAGTTGATGTTGATTTCATGCGAACGGGTCGTTTCTTAGATTCGTTGTTGCGTATGTGGAACCACCTCCTCTATCATATAATCCGGGCCACTTCAACACCCTCAATAATAAATCCCTTCCTACAGCCTCTATCTTAACCCGCCTCACAATACTGCCCAACCGGTTAGTTATATAGGTTCTCTAGCGATGAGCTCTTTAAACAATTTAATGTACTTGATGTTCATCAAAACTATATAAAAAAGGTTATTATCCATGTAGATAAAAATCTAGATAATATTAATAAAATAGACCATTAACATATCTCACAAGAAGCCACACCTTATGATCCCAACGAGCAATACGGTAAAGTATCAAAAGACACACACATACTTGGGACCTAAACTGTACAACAAAATCCCCCCTGAATTAAACATAAAATCTTGTAATATTTCCTACATAGGCCCAATAATAACTAAATGGTTGATTGGACTGGGTAGAGGAGAATCTGAAAAAATGTTAAAAAACGTCACAAAATAAATAGACATAGTATAGACATAGACTAATCACACACTATATGTATCTTCCACTATTCTAATTATTGCTCATATACAACTGAAACATACACAACAGCTCAAGTTCGATTCTATCATAAGATTGTAACGATTAAACATCACAAATTAATACATTAATGAGATATATTATAGACATAGACAAATCACACACTTACTTTGACATATTTTTGGTTCCTTGGAACGGGTAATTTGCCTAGTTAGGAACCAATACTTTCGACCTGATAAGGTATATTTATCTATAATCACTAAAAATATTTTAATTATATCTTGTATCATATTGTACTGTGTGTAAATCTAAAGGAATAAATAAATAAAAATATAGTCTTTACAATTTATAGACAGGGGCAATTTTGTGAGGTGGCATGTAATTTTAAAAAAATATATAAAAGTAATTTTACTTATTGAAAAGTTCTATTGAGTAATTATTTTTAAGCATGACATCTGTTTCGCAGGCATCATTGAACTATGGTGAAGCCACTTATGTACGATACATTTATATAACTTCTATAAAGGTACCTTAGTGATTTCCGAAAGAAAAAATATAAAACTAAAAAGTGCATATGTAAGAAAAAAAACCTATTTTATTTTGACTGTAAGTACCGATATACGAGTAATTTAAATAGATCGGCTATAAGAGTGGTTTCACCAGTTTTTCTTCAACAAACTTCATTAGTATGATAATACCTTTGAACGGCGAAACAGCTGTCATGTATTACAATAATTACCCAGAAGAACTAGGTATTCATAGAGATGGCAAAAAAATACATGACACACAAAATATGCACATTTATTTTAGACGTGATGGGGTGGGTCAAGGGTTTGGGCGAAAGGGTTGACCTATTGGGGAAATATTTCCGAAACAAACATTTTAACTAATTTAAACCGTTTTCGGTTAAATGAATGAAAAAAGAATATTATTAAGTATTAAAATTATTTAAATTAAAATTGAGTTCTACGAATCAAACTTGATAATAAAAAAATAATTACAATACTTCTTACTATGTCTTCCCACGCTGGGTTATTATGCTCTAATCTTGAATATTAATGAAAATTATCGCGAGACAGTGTTAACTACGTACTTAAATTCACTAAAACCCATGACTTAACCATCCGATGGGCAATGTGGCCTTGGCAGGCCATTTAGATTATCAAAAGCGATATTCTTTTTTTCCCTTGACTTTTTGGAAAGCGAGCTGCGTCGAATAGTGCTGTTGCCGATGAGTTTGCGTTTGGTTGGTAGATCAAAAAAATAAGAAAAAAATTCAAGGCCACACCACATCGCGTTTAATATTTTTCATTGACTGCATTGTTCTTTATCTCGACACGTTCATCAATCACGTTCGAACAAGTTTGGTTTGGCTTCTGTGTACATCATACAGCATATATACATACGTAGCTGCTCAGTTTGAGTTAGTCGAGTTAGAAACGTAAAGAGGAAAAATTTGCGCAATATATTCCGTCTAAGCCGGCCAAATACGGCAACAAGGTCAGATGGGTTTGCGATTCGGATACCAACTACCCGCTTAGAGGTAAATTTACACTGGAAAACTTCCAGATGCTGATCGTGAAGTGAAAAAAGGTGTATGAGTGGTTCTGGATTTAGTTGAAAAGTATCAAAATACCGAGCGAACAGTATACGGCGACAATTTTTTTTATGTCTCTCGACTTTCAGCCAGAATTTCGATGGAAAAAAGAATTGAAATCGTTTGTACTGTATGCGAAAATACGGTGTTTGTCCCATTATGTTTTCCACTCAACAGAAATAAAAAATCCGGCCATTGTATCAAACTAAGTTTGCTTTTCCCAACGAAAATGTGACAATGTTGTACGTTGTCAAGATAGACAAATATTTTCTATTGTTGTCAACTCAACATTATACGCGAGCCACTGAAACAACTGATAAATATTGTTAAACAACTGATATAGAACACATTGACACGTTCATACACACTATTTGCACACTTGCCTTAATTTAAAACTAGTTTAATAGCCCACATCTCTCGTATGGCCTGGCCAGGCCACATTGCCCATCCAAAGGGGTAAAATAAAATTGCCTACAGAGGGTTAAATACCAAACGCTTTTTTTCAATCCTTATGATACATACTTTATAGCGTCACTTTATGATAAACTGGAATTCTTTGATATGTGACGTTAATAAATGTTGAACGTATTTGTGAAACGTCTAATGGAAAATTAACAAAGTAGCAAACGATTTACTATATTATTTACATAAGTAAATATTTGGTACGGTGCCGCAAACCTCAAATCAGAAAGAAAATTCTCTCGTCTGACTCAAGCTCTTTTTAGTATGATTCGTGCTATTCAACGTTACCTCACCTAACGTTGTCTCAACAATGCGTTCAGTACGATGTGTATGATGATGCAAACAATTTTTTTAATGTTATTTTTAATAGATTTGGCAGGTGTATTCATCATTTAAATTCTATTAAAATCACAAAAAGGTAAAACAGTTATTAAATTGACATACTTTATAAAAAATCTTTAGAGACATACAAATAAAGACTGTATAACCATTCAAATGAGATGTCAGTAATGAAAATATAGCCTGACAAGTAACGATTTGGATTATTTACGGAAAATTCTACGAAATTCGATTAAAAAAGTCTTTGACTAAATTATGACACATAAACAGTACGGTGAATTTGTGTATTTAAAACATTTATTGTCGTACTACCTTAATACTTAAAGTAGAACAGCAGCTGAACATAAATTATCCGAGAGAAAAATAACAATTTTAGGAAAACTTTTTACCTAGTCGCACCAAACATAAATTTCCAACTTCTCTTGACTGAATATTTATTTACTTCTTCTCCCTTTAATTTATGCCGCGAAACATGTGAAAAAGCAACTTTTTAAAAAAGCAAATTAAACTAAATGTTTTGATATTTTTGAAGAAAAGTTAAATTACCTGACAGATTCTTTTCTTAAAGATAAATAGTTTTTGTAAGTGAAGACATTAACTTCAGAAAGAATTCACTGCAAAGAGAAAAAAAAACTTTGGTGCCAACAAAGAATTGTAAATGCGTAATTGAAAAATGGAGACATCATTTTTTAGGAAGAAATTGGGGTCCGTAACCTCTTTGCGGATTCTTTTTAATATTTTACGTTTTCGCGTTTCAGTTACTTGTACTGTACAGTTAGTGTACCTACTTTAAAAAAGCTTTTGCTAGTTAATTAAAATAATTTTTTTTCGGAAACAAACAATTTGAAAAACTTCCTATAATTTGCTGTTCAAATCATTTTGCAGTTAGTTTGAATTGAAGATAGCCGCTGGAATATCAGAACATCAAAATATGTTCAACTAATTATTATTATTATCATGATTAACTAGTTATTAACTCATATGAGAGAAGTATATTGTAGAATTTTATAAATTGTACATTACTCAAGCGTTATTACAAACATTTAAAATGATTTGTACCAAAATTATAATAAAAATTCAAGATGTAGGTACCCCGCCATTCATTTCTATAGCCCAGTCTTCGGCCAAGTCTCAGCACAGATGTGCAGACAGAAAAAAAAGTGGTGTTTAAAAACATGTTTGTCCAATGGATTACGCTGTTTTTAAAAAAGCATGTTGTCACCTCTTACAGGTGATATCTATTTAATATATATGTAAAAACACACGTTTATTCGAATGCAATTTTGTGTCAAAATTTCAAAGCAATCGGTGAAGAAATTTCGGAGATTAAGATTTTGAACAAACTAACATTTACATTTATTGTAAAAGCCTTACGGGCGTTAAATAATTAAAATAATAATATTTAAATACATTTTGTGAAGACACTTTTTATTTATTTTTATTAGCGACCATAAAAACATGCTAACATACAAAATATTATAGTGCATTGAATAAAATTGGTGTATCGTAGTCCTCCTCACTAAGGGCCTCGTGCTGAGGTAGACTAAAGTTATTTAATCCCTTTAATTAAGAGGAAGCTACAAGCCTAAAACATGTGTATATTATTGGTATACATTATATTGTAGGTAATAGGCATTAATATCGCTTGAAAAACGGAGTGTAGAAACGTTCGATTTCAAGCACAAAACTGGTTTTTATTCATTTTGTAAATAATTTTATAAGAAAGCAAAAAAGTTAATCAAGTGAAACTGTCACAGATAATCTTAGCTATAATTCTGTATTTTTTTAAAGTTGTTTCCTTTACGCGTTCATACATTTCTATTGAAAAAATATTTTTTTTAGCATTTTATATTTATATTTTTTACTGGAATTTTTTTTATATTTGTATTCTACTCAAGCGAAACGATAGAAGAACTTTCAATTTATCTTAAGCTTATTTTTTGGTATTCATAATGTACACCAATTCGTTATAAAGATAACTCAAATGGTGATTTAGCATTAAGCTTAGCCTTAAGTAATTTTTATAGTTTTTTCACCGACCTCTTTCAGTCAGATTTTAATTCTTGAATTAAACTTTTCTATTCGTTTTATATCTGAGGGAAGGATTTTGTGGAGTTTTTTTGCAAAATAAATTTTGTTTCTTTGTACGAATGCGATTTTAGAGCATGAAATGTTTTTTATGTCATTTTGATTCGATTAAGTGTCATCACACTAAATCAATCCGTTTTTTAATAGTTTTATTAGTATATATTTGTTTACGCGTTAATGTGAAAACTTTTGAAAATTTCAATGAAGGCATTCTTATGGATACTTTCCGTGTTGTCTTTATGATTCCTTTTTGAATTGTATTTAGGTTACACTTAGATGTAGCAGATGTATTTTTGTACACTTAGATGTAGCAGATGTATATTTGTACTAAGATGTAGCAGATGTTTATTTGAAATTACATGCAGCATATGTATATTTGTACTTAGATATAGTAGATGTTTGTTTGTACTTAGATGTAGTAGATGTGTATTTGTGCTTAGATGTATCAAATATATATTTGTACTTAGATACAGCAGATGTATATTGGTACTTAGATGCAGCAGATGTATATTTGTGATAAGATGTAGCAGATGTATATTGGTACTTAGATGTAGCAGATCTATATTTGTGCTAAGATGTTGCAGATGTATATTTGTACGTAGATATAGCAGATGTATATTTGTACGTAGATGTAGCAGATCTATATTTTTACTTAGATGTAGCTGATTCCCATCCTGTAATTCGTTTTCATTTTGAAATAACAAATCTTTTATCATAAACGACACGTGTACAAAATTTATTTTATTTAAAATAAGGGGTAGAATTTGTAATTATGATTCAATACACCAATAATGTACAGATAAAGTTAAAGAAAAAAACATTATTAAACAAAATATTTGTGTAAGCCTAATTCAAGATTTAGTAAAAATTTAATTTTAGTAGTAACATTATTTAGTCGTAGTAAAAATATTTGTACGAAATGAAAATCGAAAAATAATGTATCAAATCAGCGGAAACGTCCGAAAGGCTCAATGTTTAATAATACCCCGGACGTAGTAGACGTTATTTACACGAAAAGCACTATCAAAATGCATCTGGTGGAATTGCTTTGAAATATTTCCCAAGTACGTTGGGAAAGCGCATCGGTTATGGGCAACACAATATCTTAAAATATTTATTTCAATAAATTATCTCGACTATCTGAGTAGGATGTTTAATAGATACCTACATCAAAAAAACTGTGCAAAATTGCATAAGGATTACATTTTTAAACTTATATATATGTACGAAAACCTTTTGCATGCAATGCCAGATTAAAATATAACCCCCTCACTTATAAACGCAGTGTAAATATTACGCCGCGCGTAAGTTGAGAACAGTAAAAACTTGACTTATTACCATGGCATTTGTTTGGTTAAAACGTTCTTAAACCAGGCTCAAGGCTGGTTTTGCCACTCCAATGTTGAACCGGCGTGCAAGAATCTAATTAGTAAGATGGTAAGTGTTCAAATATAGAATAATACTTTTACCAGCAAAAATACTTTTTCATACTATTTTGATAATTTTTTTAAAGTGTATCGTTTTGGAACATTTTTAGAGAGCAAAGCTCGTGTAAAAAAAAGATGGTAAGTGTTCAAATAAAGAATAATACTTTTACCAGCAAAATACTTTTTCATACTATTTTGATAATTTTTTTAAAATGTATCGTTTTGGAACATTTTTAGAGAGCAAAGCTCGTGTAAAAAACGGGTGAAAATTAGTAAAGCAAAGTTTTCAGAAATGTTTTCTTTTCATATATCATCAATTCATAGAGTTAGCATAAAATACATAACAAAAAAGGGGTTGGTTTTGAAATGGTTAAAATATTTGCAATACATTTCTGAAGTCAACACCAAAAGTAAACAAATAAAACGTTATTAATATAAGATCTACCTTTTTAAAGTTAAGACAAAACTTTAATCTTAATAAAATATTTTTATTGCAAAATTTTTGGCCATTACTAGTTCATTCGCCTTCCCAAGGTAACCATCGAGCAAAGTAAAGCAGGATTTATACAAGTGCCACCTCTCACGACACTAGCAATCTCTGTAACCCAACGTTATTCCAAAGCCGGGTTTACACCCGCTCCACATCTGTCACAAGCTCCTTTATATTCACAGGAAAAAAACGTAATAGCCGTTTCGTCGGGAAATATATCGGATACAATTATTATTATGGCTAAGCTTAAATTATTTATTGCGGGGAGTTATATCTCATTTTCGGAACAGATTTTGAGACAAAGCATTTATTTTGTCATTTTTTGTTTCAAAGTGTTCTACTTTTCATAGCGATGTGAAAATTAATTAAAGACGTGTGACAAAATACGCATCTACAAAGGTATCTCACTTTTGACGCTGAGACATTTTTTTAATTAACTTTATTTTTCGCAGTACTGCTAGGTATGCGCTTTTCAAAAATAGGAAATAGGACAAAATAGAAAAATGTTAGCCATAGTTAGAAATTTATTCATAAGATTGCATTTTTGTTTTTTATTAAAATTAATTTTTTATTAGGATTTGAAATTCAAATACGTATATAATAGATAAAACCAAAAAAAGCTTCGAAATTAACCCATTTTTTTGAAAAATTTAATTCTATTTTTTGTATGGATAACATATGTGAAAACTGAGCTTTACTGTTCAAACATAAGAAATCTTTCATTGGACACACAATACAATACGTGTTTGAAACGTGTTTGTATGTGTGGACAAAATATAATATCTGAAGATAAGCCAAGTTTACGATACCACGGAGGACGCTTTTTTAGACTACCTGAAAATGTAATTACAGGTGTGTATTCTCTTCTGAAATGTCGATTTCAATGAGGGTATCCACTATCCACTCTCGTTCGAAGGCCCATGGATGATACAGACATGTGGGAATCATTTTGATGGCATTATTGTATTGTGCTCCGGGAGGTATGGTCTAGGGAAGATAAAACCGTCAATTCTGAGTCAGAGTTGTTCGTTCTTTTACATTATTCTCTGATTTTATGAGTATGATTAAAATGATCTTGAAAAAGAGTTTTTCTGCCTTGTCTTTTTCACAACACCTTTTCAGGGGTGTATCGTGGGATTTTTGATTATTGCATATATTTGTGACTGAATTATTTTTAATTATGTTTTGTGTTATATACGTGTATGTACATCTGTACATACACTTATATATTTTAAAAAATAAATAAATTTGAATACGCAATTATTTAATACAAACACATTTATGTTACCTTCCGATTTTATTGTCCGGGTTAAATCTTCCCCATAGGAAAAACTAAACCCTTCCACACACTTTTCCACAAATGATCATCTAGTCAATTAACATTATGTAAGTGCTTTATATAAGCAAAATAAATACAAAACAATACAAGAACAACACGTCAACTCACCAGATATCAAATGGGAAAATAATTCACCGACTCCAGATATTTTCATATCAGAGGGTTCGGCTCGGTAGAACTTCTAACAGGGCATATAAATCCTACTGATCCCTCAACATAAATATTTAAAAAATCTTTCGTTATCCTACATGTATTCAAAATGACCGACTTTTGCATCTTTATATATAATTTTTTTGATAGATCTAATACGCCTAAATTTTTAATTTTGTTTATTGTTATCAATTTTGATTAAATGTGAATTTGCATTAAGGAACTCCTATTCCTTTATAAAATATTTTTATTTATCAAAAAATACCTTTATACTAAAATACCAGTATTTTTTTTGTTATAGTTAGTTTTAATAGTTAAAATAATTTTCAAAGTTGTAATTTTTCCGGTCTTCGAAAATCTCACCAAATCTATGCCCGTCACCAGTCACTTAGTCTCAAAAAGCCAACGTTTTTTTTATGGGAGTATGAGATATTTTTAATTTTCAAGATTACCTGTTTTTTACTTTGGAAAATATTAGGTAAAATGTTAGCATATCGTCACTAATGTTATTGTATTGAACGAAAGTGCTACAATAAATTTATGACCGCACCTGATAAACAATTTACCGGTGTTGTAAACAAAAAACCTACATTACTACGAAAAAATAAGATAAAATCGGTTCAAATGTGAACGCCGGGATGACGCGATGCCAACTCATCCACTCTCCAGTTTTGTGCCGTGAACTTGAAATGGAAGGATATTTTTTAAAACTTTTTAACTAAATATCATAAAAACTTATACTTATGAATTAGCAGACCCGTGAAAAGTCGTAGGATAGGCTGAATCTTCTGAAAAATCAGTTTCAAATTTTAAAATGAAAATTAAAAGTATTTTCTATTGTAGATAGGTCTCTAGATATTGTTATCACTTGTCTGAATCATATCCAATTTTGAAAATAACATTAAATTCAAATCAATTTTGAGTTCATCATCAAGTATATAAAATACTTGAAAAAAAAAAATGTTGTACCTACTTAATTATTTAATTTAAGGAAAAATAATTTACTTTGTGAATTGCCATAGTTACAACATAAACAAATTAAGTTCATTTATAAACCACTTTATTGTTACGAATGTTACTTGAGTAAACAACTGAGTGGCTTAAATTAAATTAAATCATCTTATTTCCACCGATCATACTTTTAATAAGAACAGAGGAGTTCAAATTTTTTGTCGCAAAATTATAAAATCCCTAAAAAATAGTTCTAGAATATTGAATAACCAAGTAAAATTAGTTCCCGTTTATAGGTCACTCACTCCAACAACTTTATTTATGTGTATCTGTCAGTATTTTGTATGTCAGGCTAGTTTTTATTTTAATATTATCGTGGTGAAGAAAGGGTACTTCTGAAACCAGTTGAGCAATTTGTAAAAATAGAGTGGTTTAAAACATATTTCTATTGTACCTAAGTATTTGTTCTTATCAAAAGAGTACATTTTTGCTGATATGCGAAAGCTTCATGGGCTATAACAATAGTAGGTATGGATGATTGAAAAAAAACAGTGTCAGAATCAAAATGTACAATATTTATGTTCAGAGAATCTTTTAATTCTGTCGCAAATGAAATGTCAATGAAATTGTTATATTAAAAAATGATTACCCCAGTTCGATATTTGTTTAGAATTTCTATAACAGCACCGTAATATTCGGTCGGCCACCAAATATAACGATAAATGGACCTATGTATCAGTAAAGTTTTGTTATTCTGTGCCATACCTCCGGCCCGACCCTCGCAGCAAAGTCTTGCTTGCGGTGCAATATTTATAACAGCAGCTTTCGAGAAAACCGCGAAAGGCGACTTCATGTAGTTAATAGCATTATTTGCAAAGCTTTGCATCTAGCTTCAGGGAAAATTGTAAGAAAAGCTTTAGTGGGAGGTGGTGTTTGTTTTTCTTTTGTAGTTTGAACTTGTATGTAACGCATTATATAATTAACCTATTATGTTCCAAATACAGGGAAAATCTAATCAATCATGCAGGTCTGATAAATCTGTTTTATGTATTATTTTTTACATCTAGTACGAAAATACATAAAATACAAGTTAAAAATATATTAAAAAAACCATAAGATACAGTTCAAGAATCACAGTTAAATTGGATTAAAAAATAAAATAATTACCTTTGTACATCGTAAATCTGAACAAGTAAATAGTTTTATTTTTGATTCACAATTGCAAGAAGTTGTGCAAAGGTATTAATTAACTTTGTCGCCTGAAAGAGGGGTTACCACTTGCGTTAGATCTGCTAGTTCTGATTTCGTGCTGAGTTGTTTATGATGTTGGCCCAATGAATAATCCAAGTTTCTGACCTAGAGTGCCGAACGCAACATTTTCAAAATCAAGACGCTAGGTCTGATGTACATGGTTACTGGACTTGTAAAGGGAGCCTCCGGATGCGCATTATTGTTATTTGTAGCGTCCGTTTACACGTCTAGCACCTGTATCAAAATTCTATCTTGGAATCAAACAAGAAATCTACCGCTTCAAAGTCAAATACAGATGAACAGATTGTACCGCCAAAGAACGTCTCAGTAACTTCTGCCGATGAAATGAAATACCAGAAAAATACAATTACTTTATTTAAGTCACTGAATCCGACTAAACGAGAAAGGGGTTTTATTTCTAAGAAGTTTAATATTTCCTCTCACTCGTATTCCGACCTGTCAGTTTTTTTAAAACCAACGAAAAAAGTCAAGTCCAATACTTACAAGTAGGTAGATGAAATATTTGTTATATACTTTTTTTTTCTATGGAACCGGCCTTTCATGAAACGTATGATTTCCCCGAGGCTAACGCCAGAATAATGAGCAAACATGATGGAAATATGAACATAATGAAATCTTTGCTAACATTGGACCTACGTCTACCCATTTTACCCTTTGTTGTTCGGGGGATAAATGGCCTTGGGTTTTGTGGTTCATCCAAGGTGAAATTCAGGAGAAAAAACATGTGCTCATTGTTCGTTTGTTCCATTATTATATTTTGTGTTCGTGCACAATGCAAATTTAATCATATGAAATGCACTTAAATTTTCGTTTGGGTTATTTGAAATTTTTATTATTATTATGTTGTTTCTGTATTTTCAAATTTAACTAGCAAAAAAAAGAGTTTATATTTCCTATGCATAAAAACCATTCATATTGGAGAAAAGAGAGTAGACACGAGTTGGTACAAACAACTTCAATTTACTTTATTTAATTTATCGATAGGTTTGTTTTACTTCCCGGCTTTGGTCAATTATAAATAATTATTTTTCTTTTTTTTCACACGTTTTCTTATTTCATACTTCGATTTAATATTATCGAATAAACAATAAAATTTTGTCGATGTAGTTGACACTTAAATTAATGTTTTGATGATGCAATTCTGTTGATGGTAAAATTACGCTAACCTAGATTCTCAGTCAGAAAAAACCTCAAATTTCATGACACCAGAATTAAAAAGTTTGTAAATTTCTGGTACTAAATACGTTCTAAATTCTGTTTTAAGTTGGGATGTTTTCGTTGTTATTTATAATGTATTTTTTTGCAAAAAATATGGTGCCATATCACAAATAAGGTTCTCCACACGATCATTTCTGGTGAGTGCTAAGTATGTTCTGTTTAAAAGTGGTAATTTATGTATCATTTCTGTTTGATAATGTAATAGTCTTGTACCTGAAACCACACTCACGACTGTATCAGATAACTTCAGTGGCATAAACTTTCCAAACTTTCCAGGCCCCATTTCAATTAATTTATTATATATTTCAAATGGATGTTTGCAAACCATCCTACATTGTGTAGTGTGTCCTGTTTGTGGAAAGCACACGACAACTAAAGTGTTTAAATGTACATTATAGCGAGTTTACAAATTATTACGGACGAGTTGAATAGGTCAATCAAGGATGTGCAAAAATATTTCTTAAGTACTCCTTAATTTACTATTTTAGCTAATTGATATATTGACATTGACATTCCTTTCAATGGCGGAAAATAGAATTTATTTTGTACTCGTGGACTGTGTTTTGTGCTTTTTAATTTGTATTTTTGATTATTATTAATAAAAATAATAAAACAGTGTGTTCATTGGTGTAATAATTACAAATAACAACAACAATACGACTACCATAATACGGGCGTGTGTCTAGTGTGGTAGTCGAAAAGCATGTAAAAACTGTACACATTAATATTTCATGAATAAAGAAAAAAAAAAAAAAAAAAAAAACAATCCCAATAGTATATCAGAATGCCAAAAATCGTTGACAGGTGAGCTATAATTGAGGGAATTGAATTGATTTAATAATAAATACTTGGTCCTCATCATAGCATGTATAAATGTAATTAATTATCATAATTGGTTACATTAATGTGCAAAATATGAAATCCCCCAAAAAAATATCACGCATTTTTTTTATTACCATCAAAGACAGAGTTGATGGTCTTTTTAATTTTTTTTATGTATGAGCAAAAAAGCAGCAAGGTCGTAATGATTTCTATAATTTTTTAACGTTAATGAAGAATATTTTTTACATATATTGAAATGTATGAAAGAAAACCAAGGCGCACAACTCACGCCGCTAGGAGGCGCTAGTGTAGCATGCTGCTGTCATAATGTATGTGAAATGTCGGAAGTTTGAGGTACTATTCCTATTATATTTGTTATGATAGATACATCTTATTCTACTCTTTACTCGCTTAAAACAGTGTACTTCCTTATCCCTCCATAAAAATCCTTAGATCATCTTTGATTAATTTGTTCATACCATCGCATAAAAATTTCATTTATTCTTTTTCGGTAATACTATGACGAATTGCAATATACCTACATTCATATCCGGGATGTAAATTGCGATGGAAAATTAATCGAAATTTTGTACTTCGACTTCATCATGTCTACTCTGATGTAACTGCTTGTTACAATTATTATGTTAGTTAGTCCGCGTCACCGTTTTTATATATTTTTGATTTATTTGAGTATTTTAGAACATGGATATTAAACATATTTAATCAAAGAGTTTTATGCCTATCACAAAATTCCAGTTCTTACCCAAATCGCGTTTTCGTTTGTTTTGTTCCATTCCCAAATGACACACCTTCGAAGAAAGCAAGAATGAAGATTAAAAAAACTCAAAGTACGTGTTGTTTAGCTTTTGATATTTGAATACTCTTGAAAAATTTGTAAAAGGGTATAAATTATCATCCCCTAGTGAAAATGCATTAAATATTCTCGTGCGGTGATCACAAAACAGTTCGCGGTGTGGAAACAACAATGCTAGTTGTACATCTAAAAGCTAATAGTGCCCACGGAACCTTCCTGAAAACACCAGAACTTCCAAATGAAACAAATATAATTCACAACGTAAAATCCTCCTTTTCACGACTCCTTAATTTTCCTTGTGATAAATAAACACGATCGTTTGATTTTTTTTTCTCATTAAAATGACAGTGCCAATCACCGAACGCTACAAGGGATATTTTAAAATATGGATATAAATTTTTTTTTATCAACGTGTGTGTATTTTATGTTTGCTAAAACCTGATTAACTTTGGAAGTTTTTCATGATGTGCCTACGACAAAAACGATTTTATATATTTTGTGAAGTTGAAGGTGAAAAAATATAAATGAAAACTAATTTTAGAATCTCGCGTTTCAAAGGCAGAGTATCTTATACGACACGCATTGGATTATGCGTAGATAATATGAAAAATTTACGGCTTCACAGGTAAATTAAATTAAATTTAAGCTTTATTAATTCTAAAAGTTCTACATAAATGATTTGAGAAACCGATTACTCCTTTAAATATGAGAGGTTATTCAAGAGAGCTCTAATATTTAAAGATTTTTTTGTTTTGTTTCTTTCACATATTCTGATTTAAAAAAAATGTTTATCTATTTACAACTAATTTAAAGATAAAATTTAATAATACCTTCAATTTGTTTTGCACGATGATTTTTATGATTGTTTTACGTACCGTCAATTAACCCTATATGTGTTCTCGACCCCAACCTTTATGTAAAGGGATTCATTCATAACCGTTTCAAACCCATACTTTCAAGTACAAACCGTGTAGAATATGTCCCGTACGTAATGTATAGAAATCCCAAAACGCGCAAGTAGGGAGAACTCAAAGTGATGAATCTCTAGCACTTACCCCGATCGAGAGCTTTTGTAAATGTGCCCTTCAATTTCATCGAAAGCTGCCTCCGCCGCGAAGGCTTTTCGCTAATCTTTCCGTTTCGCTAATTACAGAATATTATGCGAGCTAATTGAATTAGCCACGTGGCTTCGCAGACGTGACGTTATCTCGTTACAACGTTTTCCGTTACAATAGCTCTTGGTATACATCGCTATCTACTCGTACAACTTCGCGAATGTTTGATCCAAAACAATGTGAAAATCACCCACTTTTATGGCTTTATTGTTTTGTTGGAACTTTTAACCTTTCCCTAAGTTATAAATATAAGAAAAAGGGTGATCATTGTACGATTTTCAGGAGTTTATGAACTTTTTTTATTTGCGAATTTGTTTACGTATCAGACAATTTTATAAGTAATTATTGATGATTGATAGCGTACAGTGAATATAAATTATCAAAAGTCAAATTAAGTTATGTTTAAGATTAATTTAAATAATGTACAACTACCATAATACGCGCATGAGCCTAGCATGTTAGTTGTATTTTGTAAATGTGAAAAAATACGTTTGTTTTATGGTTATCATAAATAATAAATCGATTTTCGTTGTTCTGAAAAACTGAACGTTTAATTTTATAAATTTATAATAAAACATATTTTTAGTAAATTAAGACAAAAAGTCTCTAAAAATTTTTTGAATATATTATAGTAGACAATATTTTTGTTCATTTTCTGTAGCTAATAAAGTCGCCGAACTGTAATACCATTCATAAAATTCACAGAAAAATTGAACGAAATTTTTCAATGTTCACTAGGTCTCTCGTTGACAGACATGCCTATTCATTTCGAGATTGAAAGTTTAGTGAGCGTATTATAGGTACTACTTTTTACAAGTATTTCGATTTACAAATATGCTTTTGAAATACAGGCAGTCAATTTAAAAAAAAAACATACTTTACTTTCATTTCCGGATTTTGTGCGTTCTCAATTTGTAAATTTAGAAAGATTTAAAATATTTATTCGGAACCATATAGTAGAGACCTTCAATATTAACAGAATATAAACAGCCAAGAGAACGGATGTAATTAAAAAAAAAGACTTGAATTATTCAAAATCAAACATTTTTTTTACAATGTTGAATTCAGATGTTTTCTAGTTTGTTTTCCACTTGCTTGTTATTTTGTTGCTCAGTTCCAGAAGTTTTTTTTTCGGTGTTTGCCCATTTTTGATTCTTACTTTACCTAATTCCACCATTTAAAGTCAAGTGGCTACTTCAACTTCTCAAACACTGATTAGAATTTCAGACGTTTTCCAATCTTCCTGATATTTTATACGGCTCTTTACCCGTACATAATATGTTTACGAAATGCAAATTCATGAAATCGAAGACTCAATTTTTATTGATTATCTTATTAAAAGCTCCATTGTGCCTTTTAAAACAATATATCACACCAAGTATATATTTTTTAATTTGATTTATTACAAAAATAGTTTGTAGAGAAGAAATTCAGTCTTATTTTATGTATTTTTAATAGCTCAGATGGTTTCTTAGAATTCTTTGAGTATCCTTAGAGTGAGAAATATGATCTAAACGGTGTTAGAAAGGGAAAACGCTATCCTTTAAATTGGAATATAGAAGTTAACTACAGAAGATTTACAATGCACACCTATATGAATCCGAATGTTCCGACCGCAATTTGAGAAAGTGGTTTTAATTCAGTGTTTAGATGAAAATACGTTAGGTGAGCCATTTTATAAACTTTTTTATTCAAAATTTTAATATTTAAAATAATTTATATTTATTTCTGACAGTAAAATTTAAATGTTTATTTTATAACCTTTCAAAAGCTGTTATTAATTTTCAGATACGTTTAGAAATATTCCATTTATGTGGATTTTATTGAAAAAACGTAAACACACTCAAATTCTCCGATCTTCTGACAGCTTTTTAAGAATGGTCAAAATGACAGAGGCCTGAGAGGTTAATAGTGAAAAATGAATATGAATACGAACAGCGTTAATTAAAAAAAATAAGTTCATAAGTTGAGAAAGGTGTGTTACACCGTCGAGTATTTTTTTCCAAATATTCCGATGGCATTTTAAAGCGCGCCTTGCGGATTGAAAAACATTTTCCGGCAAGCTTTAATGGAAGCTACGGACCAATATTTATTTATTGGGCTGCACGGAGTCTTCGGCATAAATCACCCGATGGCCAATACCGAGTAGGGTGGCCAACGGCCAACATTGTATTTTACGTTAATTAACAAATATGTACACCGCACACCACACATCGATGGTTATTTATGGGAGAAAAATAATATGCCAAAGTACAAGCAATTTTCGGTAGCGATCTGATTGAATTCAGCAAAAAACTGGTTTATTATAAATAGTTTTGCGATCGTATTTTTACTTTTTATGGAAAGGGCAAAGGTTATTTTAGCTTTATTATAAGTCAACCCTAAGTCTACTGCCTACATTATGTAGGTTTCCCAATTGATTTGCTTTATTTCATTAAATAAAATTAAAAACATCACGTAAGAAAACGAGGTTTTTTTAAACTAATATATATATACAGAAATATATATTTTTGGTTTGACTGAGGATTGAACCATCCTACCCAGGAACTTGAGTCGACAACTCTAGCAACATCGCCAAGTGCCGATCGGGTAGTTCCGTTATTTATATCTTGAAATAATGTAGTGTCTTCCTATTTTACAGAAATGCGTATACTTAAAAATAAAAACAGTTATGTTTGGAGAAAATCAATCGAAAATATTTTTAGTTCGGCTGTCTGCCGCCTGCAAATTAAACCATGCTCTGCAGTGTCAATAGAAACAACTGGTTTAATAACAGAATATAGTTACACGAAAATGTTGCAACATAATATATAATATGTAGTTTTTAATTTAGAGATATTTTTTGTTTCATAGTTCTGCAAATGTTTCTCATTTCGACAGGACTTAAGAATATTCAGATATTCTTGAAAATATCTCATGAAAACCATTAAATTCACAATAATCTGTGTTTATTGAATATTATTTTGGTTATAGCTATCTCAAAATCACTTGCTCGCTTTTTATTGGGGTTGGATTCTTACAGCGGGCATTATTTCATATTACGACTCGGCCGCTGAAGGCTTTATGGCTTTAGAACGGAGCGATAAAAGCTCACCATCAAAAAGACGCCACCCCTGTTCCAGCTAGGCGCGGAAAAACCTCAAAGAAAAGCGGTTACCAACCAGTGGATTGAAAATATTTTTAAAAAATGTAGGAATAACGTTTGTTTTTAAAACCTATTAGAGTTAGATTAAGAATCTTACGTTGATTGTAAATAGTTTAGTTTCTTGTTATTATTTATTTCACCTATATAAAATTTAAGCCCAAATTCTATGCATGAATCAAAAGGCACAATAATACTGAAACCAACAGTGTATTTTCATAGTTTTTTTCGAATAAAATGCGATAATGTTATTTTAATTTTATTTTTTTGTTAACGAATTAATTTAATATAATGATTTAATGGTGTCATTTAGGATTTGACGCCAAAACAACATGTTCGTTTTTATTTGTGAATTCGGTGGCGTTGACGTCACGCCAGGCGATGTTGGTGACAGCCGTCTTACCAAGACATTGGCGTTTTCTATGTCATAATGACGTTGCGGCCAGTTTGAACAGTTTCAGAATGTACATTATTGGATTGTTTTTGAAATCAATAATTATGAACAAATACAATTACAAAAACAAAATTTAAATCTTCCACATATTTCGGTATTTGTAGATTATAAAAAAAAAAAAAACTTTTTCAAATACCAAATGTCCACCAATATTATAAATTAACCTAGACTGGATTTTTTGCACTTGTTATTACAAAGTGTTTTTGCCGTTTTTGTTAAACTTTAACCGAGAAAATGGTTATCGATCAAAATATAAATGATTTTACACATTCATTCATTTAACTTTCGAAGTGGTTTTAACAGTTTTAACAATTGTTTAACTTCCAACAAAAAAATTAAACGGTTTAGTGAAAAATATATTGAATGAAAAAAACATACACTTAGTAAGACACCACTTTATTTTTGAATTAATAACAATAGCCAACCGGGTTTCGCTTGTCCCAAGCTTCATCAGGACTAAATATCAACTAAAGCAAATTAGATACAGGCACATATAAATATAGGTAAATGAAAACAATGAGTGAAAGAGATACAAAACAGATAGAAAGAGATGCAAATAGAAAATGTGGAGACAAATTATTAAGGATGATGAGGAGGGTGGGGGGGAAGGAAATAACAGTTTCAGCGGCGGAATAAATTTAATATGGGACTATCAGATAAATTAATTTGGTTATTTATTATATTTAAATTATTATTAACTGCTTGATGTAGTCAACTTATTCCCTAATGTACCTGTCACTGAAAGCAAAACCCTAATTTCTAATTTACTGAATAATTCTCACTTGTCTAAAGATTTAGCTAATGATTTATCTCGTCTTTTTAATATTTGTTTGAATCAAAATTACTTCCAATACAATAATGTTATTTACCAGCAGAGAGAGGGACTAGCAATTGGCGCTCCTACAAGCCCCCTTATCGCTGACATCTTTATGAATAACTTAGAAAACAATATTTTTGCTTCAAATTCACCTCTCTTAAAGAATATTTTACTATGGAGAAGATATGTTGACGATGTTTTTTGCATTTGGACAGGCACTGAAAGACAATTAAACTCTTTTCTTAAAATATTAAACTCCTTTCACAAACAAATTCAATTCACTGTAGAATTAGGTACAAACTTAACCTTGAATTTTCTAGACCTAACTTTAAGTATAATTAACAATAAATTTGAATTTAATATTTATCGTAAGCCCACGTATACTGATATTACAATTCACAATTCATCCAACCATCCTATATCCCACAAACATTCAGCATTTCACTCCATGATTCATAGATTGGTTACCGTTCCGTTGAATAATAATAATTTTTGCAACGAATTATCCATCATTAAACAAATCGCTTTAAACAACGGGTATGATACAAAATTAATAGACAATATTCTTAATAAAAAATTGAAACAAATAGCATCAAATAAATTCCTATTTAACAAATCTTATAACCCTAATAATATAAATATAAATCAAACATTCCAATGGCGTAGAGTTCTGTATACAAATAACTTTTCTTCTTTAAGCGTTAAAAAATTCCCATCTGAAATAAAACCCGCTTTTTACACTAATAATAATTTAGGTAAATACTTAATTAATACTAAAGATAAAGACGACAAACTAAGCCACTCGGGCATATATAAACTTAATTGTAATGATTGTTCTGCTTTTTATATCGGAAAAACGGCCCGGAATGTCAACTTAAGAGTAAAAGAACATTTACGATGTTTAAACAATAATGCCTTTTCAGAATTCGCAAATCATTTAATAGAATCTAATCATTCATTCGATAAAATCTCGGGAACTAAAATATTGCATAAAAATGGATCTGGAATTAGATTAAACAACTTAGAAGCCCTTGAAATAAAAAAAGCAGTTAATAATAATTTAAATATAATAAATAACCAAATTAATTTATCTGATAGTCCCATATTAAATTTATTCCGCCGCTGAAACTGTTATTTCCTTCCCCCCCACCCTCCTCATCATCCTTAATAATTTGTCTCCACATTTTCTATTTGCATCTCTTTCTATCTGTTTTGTATCTCTTTCACTCATTGTTTTCATTTACCTATATTTATATGTGCCTGTATCTAATTTGCTTTAGTTGATATTTAGTCCTGATGAAGCTTGGGACAAGCGAAACCCGGTTGGCTATTGTTATTAATTCAAAAATAAAGTGGTGTCTTACTAAGTGTATGTTTTTTTCATTCAATATGTCACACCCCAAAGTATTTGCTTCCTTCGAAAAATATATTATTTAAATTTAAAAAATTAAACGGTTTAATGATAAAGATATTTGTTAGGTGTTCATAACTAATTTTTATTTATTTCTATGCTTATTCCCAACCCGCTAAATAATTCGGGTTCATTACCCGTCGGCGGCATTTATTTTTACTCGTCAGATATATTCAATTTGTTTGGGATTTTAGGCGAATAATAATTTTTCATCCTTTGTGCTATGCATAAAAAACATTGTCTTATAAACATTAGTTTGTCATTATAAATTATTATAATGACAAACTAATGGTTATATTGGTTAACTTTTTTTGTGAGTTATGAGGTGGCAAATATTTCAAAGTGTGACCAAGTCCAAATTGTGGGGATAATGTCTAATGTCTCTGTTAATATTTATGTCAAAGCAACAGTTTTCAAAGCACAATATTTGCAGTGCTAGAAAAATATGCAGTAGTTAATATTTTATCATAAGACCGTGTTATTTTTATATGATTCATATTGTGTACCCACTGACGTACACCTTCATTGTACTACTTCACGGAAAACAAAATGTTCTTTACATTAAAAAAATGTTTAAGGCTTCTGTTGTAGAATGTTTTAGACGCCGTTTGAAAATTTTGCATACCACTTCAGAATGAAACCTGATGATGACTGGAGGATTTAAAAGCATTTTCAATTTATAGAGGCCCGCAATTGTAATAAAATAGGGATTTCCAATGATACATTCTCGCCTTCGCTGGTGATACGGCACAATCGGTTTATCTTTATTCGAATAAATGAAACGTTACAAAATGGTAATCGATGTATTCAATGTTGGTATTGTTTTCAAGTTTTTATCAATGCTACTTTATCAGTGGAATAATAGGTAAGTTCATCAAAATAAATATTAATACTCCATTGATGACAAATTATTATAAGCATTAATTACTTGCCTGAAATATCCACAATAATTGCTGCCGACGGGAATTGAACCCGCACCTTCTGTGTCCGGTCTATGTCCGGTCAGGTACTCTGGACCACTGCGCTACGTCGGCTTATCCCCAACTTGCCAAATAATTCAAAATGTACAAGTACTTTGATCGACAATTACTGCTTATTATATTTTTTTCACCTGTAAACAACCAAATTTATTTTTGTAGGAAAGGCTTTGTTAGTGCTGAATTTCCCACTAGATGTCGTCGAGATATATTATATCTACATTTGTTGGTGAAATATTTTGACTTGTCAAATATTATTATTTTTTAATGATAAACTGTTATCCTTTGTGTTATGTATAAAAACGATGTCTTATAAACTGTTATCCTTTGTGCTATGCACAAAAACCTTGCAATATAAACATTAGTTTATCATGAAAAAATAATACTGAATTGATGGTTTATGGAAGCTAAAATACTTACTCACTTTATTTTCTTTCATAAATTGGTATACATTTGAATAATAATTATAAATGTAAATAAAGTTAATTTTTTTTTTGTTTGTTTTTGGGGTGTTATGCCGTGTTGCGCTAACTCCTTCTTTAGCCGACGTTTCGGACAGCGTTGCAGTGTCCATCATCAGGGCAGATCCGGTAGATCCGAAGATGTGAAGATGTGAAGATCTACCGGATCTGCCCTGATGATGGACACTGCAACGCTGTCCGAAACGTCGGCTAAAGAAGGAGTTAGCGCAACACGGCATAACACCCCAAAAACAAACAAAAAAATGCTTTTGGCCGTGAGAATCTAAAAACTTAATTTTTTTTTTTCAAATTTTATTTTAATTGCTAGATCAACTTGTAAAGAATTGGAACGTTAAGCCCAGGTGTTCGTTACAAATGTATATATACGCATTTAAAATAGATCGACAATATGCCAAAAGGCTGACGGCTGGACAGGATCTCTGCTTTCAGTTCAAGGCAGGGAGGAGTGGTTGAGCGACAGACTGACTGGATATGATTTTATGGATTGCCCCAAGAAAACACAAGCTGCCATATGCGCGACCTGCACTCGCTTCAAGAAACCAGCAAACCATGCCACGGGAGATACAGTCTGCCCTGCACAAAAAGCCGCAATTGATATGCAAGTTTGCATGACTGATTATGGTTTGTAATAACTTTCACAATGTCTCCACATAATAATAAAAAAGTAGGCTGACTGTTGGTTTTTTAAATGCACAGTCACTTGGTACAGGGTTTGATGATTTATGCATCTATATTAGAGAATAAACTCCTAGGTGTTCATCTAGATGAAGATCTCTCACTCAAAGCCCAAATTAACAAAACAGTAAGCGCAGGTTTCTTTCACCTGCGTCAAATCAAATCTATAAAAAGAAATATTCCGGCTAGCGCCACAAAGATGTTAGTAAACTCCTACGTTGTATCACGACTTGACTATTGCAATGGCATATACGCAAGTCTCCCTAAAATATACACTGACAGACTTCAGTCTGTTTTCAATGCTGCAGCAAGGCTGATAACTGGTGTTCCCAAATATTCCCACATCTCACAACATTTGCGGAACCTTCATTGGCTTAAGTGCCCTGAGAGAATCCAATTCAAACTCTGCTGGATGGTTTTTAAAGCCGTACATGATATGGCGCCACCCTACTTGTCGGAACTCTGCATTCCAAACGATGTTAATGTTAGGCAAGCAACGCTTCGATCAGCATCTTCAACAGCCATAGGTAGACTTTCAGTACCTATGCGCAATCACAATACCAATTTCGGAGACCGAGCTTTTGCAGTAGCAGGCCCAACAGCTTGGAACAAACTCCCTTCATATTTGCGAAAGATCGACAGCTCATCTGAGTTCAGAGCAAAACTAAAGACTCACCTTTTCAACTTGTCGTATCCAGAATGATGACCTTTTTTATTGTTTTATTCATCAGTAGTATTTCATTGCTCAGTCCAGGAGATTTTCTATTCGACTTTTCTTTCACCGTTATTAACCGTTTATTACGCGTAAACAATTTTTTTTAAATATTTTATAACTGACACCACGCGCAGAAATCATAACAATCGGTATTTGTAAATATAAATTAAATATGTATGTTAGTCGTAAATCTCTAGTTTAAGCCGTAGTTGTAAGTCGTTTTGTAGCGGTATTGTGTAAAAATGCCCACTTGGTCATAAAAATATGTATAGCGTCATTAGTTAAAAGTCTTAGTTGTAAATCACTCGACATTAGTCTTAGTTATAAGTCTCTCTCTATCTATGAAACTTAGTTATAAACCAAAAGTAATTAAGTCTAAGTGATCAACGCATAAATTAAGTTGTTAAGCGCCCTTGAGGTGATTTTCTCACGAAAACGGCGCTATATAAATAATCCAATCATTATTATTATTAGAACATGAAATTGATGTATTAGCTTTAAACGAAACTTGGATTGATGCGAGCAGAGTTACTACAGATAAAGCAATTCCGGGCTGTACCTTACATCTTTCCCCTCCCCCCAAACGAGGTGGTGGTGTAGGCTTCTACGTACGTCGTGAACTGTCTAGCACTATACTGCTACATGAAAACAAATACTTAGAACAAATGTGGCTTAAAATTAAGGCCCCGAATAGTAATATTTGTTTAGGTACAGCGTACAGAACTAGTAAAAACAGCGTAAATGATACAATAGGTTGTAAAAGTGATAACTTATCTGACCTCATATTTCAGTGTGAAACGGTTTTTTTGCTTGGTGATTTAAATATAAACATAAATGAAAAAGAAGAACCAGGCGCCAAGAAGTTTATAGATGCACTGCAAGTATTTAATATGTTGCCAACTGTAAACGAACCAACAAGAGTAATAGTTACTTCTTCGACACTTATAGATATGGTATTCACTAATAAACCTGAAGTAGTTGCACAAACTCAAATTTACCATTATAAATCTATTAGCGACCATATATATACCCAAAACAATAACATATAGAAAAATTACTGACTACACTGAAACATGCGGGATTATACCAAGTCATCAATCGGGGTTTCGTAAAGGCCACAGCACTAAGAGAGCTCTGCAATGCATTTCAGACGATATTATTGCCTCCACTGATGCAGGCAAAGCCACGATATTAGTTCTTCTGGATTTCTCTGAAGCATTTGACTTACTGAGCATTCCATTGCTTGTTTCAAAGTCACGGTACTTCGGTTTCAATGATGAAGCAATAAAATGGTTTCAGAGTTATTTCAAAGATAGAACTCAGCGTACAGTCTGCAGGGATATCAATGGAGCTCTAAAATATTCATCAGATGTTAAATAACGCGAAGGGTACCACAGGGATCGATACTAGGGCCATTGCTTTTTGCCATATATACCGCTGACATGATGCAATCTATTAGAAACTGTATGTCGCACATGTATGCAGATGATACACAACAAATATTTATCGTTTGAAGTATGTAACGCTCATCTAGCGGTGGAAATGATAAATAGTGAACTACGTAGAGTTTGCGCTTGGGCACAAGAGAATGCACTACTTCGCAATCCATAAAAAAACTGTTGCTTTGATAATGGGAACTAAACAAAAAATATCATGTGTAAGGAATAGAGAACATGATGTAAAAATAGGTGAAGTCACTATTCCCTTTGGTGAATCTGCGCGCAACCTTGGAATAGTGGTGGACGGTAAATTGAGGTATGAGGAACATATTAAAAACAAGTCGCAGTGGTGCTATTCGAGACTTCGTCTGCTGTATAATATAAGAAATCATATATCATTGAAATTACGAATGATTATTACTGACACTCTTGTTCTCTCAATATTGGACTATGGAGACATAGTATATGGTCCCTCTTTACTGAAAAAATCTCAAAAACAAGTACAACGAGTCCAAAATGCATGTGTCCGATATTGTTATAATGTCTCGAGACGGGATCATATCTCGCCTTACCTCTATCGGCATCAGATTCTAAATATGTCGAACAGAAGGAAATTACACCAATTGTGTCAAATATTCAATTTGATGAATTCAAAGGTTCCTGCCTATCTGTTTGATAGATAGCAGTGGTCCCGTGTACGCGTCAAAGAAACCACTTACTCGTTCTCCCCAAACATAAAACTACTGTGTTTGAGGGTAGTTATAGCTATTCTTCGTCAAAGCTTTGGAACGAAGTACCACTGTCAATTCGAATATCGACATCGTTGCATTGATTCAAAAAGCTTTGCTGCGAATGGTTGCTATCGTTACAATGAAGGGAATACTTACGTACATGTGGTTGCGATTATTGTTTATTTTGAATTTTTGTTGACTATATTATTAATTTGCACTGATTTGTACACCTACTATTTCTATTTTTATTTGTTTGTGTTGATTTGATTTTTTATTGTTAATATTATTTAATTGTTCATTATTATACCTAAATATGTATATATTATTATTATATTGGAGGCACTGCTGAAAACCAGTTCCTGGAGAGATCCGAAATGCATAGCTGAGCAGTGACCTTTTTGTCAATAGAATTTATATTAAAAAATATGTAAAATTTATCTATTGGCAAATAAATGCTTATTATTATTATTATTATTATTATATTTAGCCATAATATTAATGCTCTAGATCATTGCTACATTTGACAAACATAGACATTTTTAGCAATACACTTCACAAATATCGATTAGAAGTAATTCGTACGATCGAAAATTAATACAATAGTATGGAATGTATCCAGAGCATCTCCTATCCTCATCCTTAATTCCTATTCCTCCTATCCTCACCTATAATATATTTATATATATATATATATATATATATATATTTTATGCAATAAAACTCCATCTCCAATCAATTCTAATATAGGAGACTTTTTTGGCTTGACTATAATTAACATAGCATCGCCCAAACCTCCAACGGTGTTGGACGCGAGTGAGCGCAGTAAGCGGTAAATAAATAAAATAACACCTTCAATCCAAGACAAATTATATAAATACATAAATTTACGGAAAATATATTTTTAACCTGGAAAAATGGAGGAAGCGGTTGATCCGCATGCCTTCATAACAAAGGCGAAACAAAACATAAGTGACCTACATACAATCATAGAAGAAAATAAACTTACCAAAGAAACCAAATCAAAAATGATGAAAGAAATAAATAACATCATGGAAATGATATCGCACATGGCAATAGAATTAGCTAAATTACAAGAAAAGTGTGATATTCAAGAAAAAAACCAAGCACAAAAATACCCATTTTCATACTCTTCTGCAGTAAAAAACTTAATACCACAAACGCAAGAAAAACGATTTCCTATAATAATTAAAAGCTTAAAAGAAGAAGACACTGAAAAAATAAAAGAGAAAATACAAAAGATTAAAATTTCTCAGTTGGGAATTCGAGTATGCGAAATTAAAAAAACAAAAAAAAACCTTATAATAACATGCCCAGAAAAAGAAGACGCAAAAAAATTAAAAGATAAGATAAATGAAGTCGACAAAACCATAATAGCGGAGGTACTTCTGAAAACGGATCCATGCGTAATATTCAAAGGTCTTGACAAAGACTATACCGAAAAAGAATTCGTAGAAGACATCATTGAACAAAACAACGACATCAAAATGATATGTGAAAAATACCAAGACAAAGAAATATTACAAGTTAAGGCCATCATTACAAACAAAAAAACTAACAGCAAAAACTTAATACTACAAACAAATCCCGAAATGAGACTACATCTTATTAATAAAAAAAAAATTCATCTAGGATTCATGAGAATCTATGTAGAAGACTGCAGTCCTCTTACCCAATGTTTCCACTGTCAAAGATTTGGACACACAGCACAAAAATGCTACAATAGAATGGATAAACCAACATGCAAGCACTGTTCAGAAGATCATCCCATCTCCGAGTGTAAATCCCTGGAACTGCCACCCAAATGCGCTAACTGCAACTCAGCTAACAAGAAGAAAGAAATAAACTCCTTGAACAGTAAAATGAATGAAGTAGACCACCGAACAAACAGCGAAACATGTAAGTTCCGATCTTACATGCTTAAATTAGCCAAAGAAAGAATTAACTACGACATTGAATAAAAATCTTATAAATAATTTTGTAAAATACAACCGAAAATGCATTAAATGGATGATTTCTCAAATAACGAATTAGAGTTAAATATTAAAATTCAAGAATATGAATGTATAAGTACCGATTCGTGTAACAAAATTATTTCTAAAAACATCAATGATATAATTATTATGCACATAAACATCCGTAGCGCTCAAAAAAATTTAGATGAATTAATTCTAAAAATAAATAATTTAATTAAAAAACCGGACTTTATAGTGTTATCCGAAACATTTACAAACGATGAGTCACCGTCTTATCACTTACCTGAGTACAACTATATTTCTACCAAATTAGACATCAATAAAAATTCGGGAATAATAATATTTGCAAGCAATAAATTTAGTATTGTTAACATAATAGAACATCCAATACACTTAGTAAACTGCATCGAAGTACATTTCAAACTCGGCAAATCAATATACCATCTAATAGCTATCTATAGAACGCATGGCTCGAATATTATTACATTTATTAATGACCTCAAATACATATTATTAAAATTAAAAAATAAACTTTGCTTCGTCGTAGGAGATTTTAACGTTAATATTAATGAAAAAATAGAAAATAATAACAAAAATGAATACATCAATTGTATGACTGAACAAAATTTTATATCTTGCATAAATAAAAATACTAGGGAAATAAAAGAACATACTCCATCTTGTTTAGACCACATTTGGACAAATGTAAACATTAAAGATCTTCACAAAATAAAATCAATTGTTTGGAAAACTAACATAACTGATCATCACTCATGCTTACTTCTGTATAATAATAATATTAAACATAAAAAACATAATTTAATAACCAAAAAATCAACAATAGATATGACTATTCTCTCTGAAAAATTAAAAAAGGAGGGTTGGAATAATGTTTTAAACAGTGATGATACTGAAATTTGTTCGACTAACTTCGAAAATATTATGTCACAACACATTAAAAATTCGACAACTGAGATAACAACACACATAAAATCAAAATTAAGACGTTTAAAGCCTTGGATTACCAAAGGGCTTATTATATCTATCAGAAATAAAGAAAAACTTTACAAAATAACTTTAAAAAATCCCCAAGATGAAAAAGCATATATTTTCTATAAAAAATATAAAAATAAATTAACATCTTATATTAAAAAAAGTAAGGAAGAGTATTTTAAAAATAAAATATTATCTTCAGAAAATAACCATAAACAAATGTGGAAAACTGTTAATTTCGCCATAGAAAATACAAAAAAAACACAAAACATTAAGTACATTGAACATGATAAAAAAATTATAGATGCCAATATACAGCCTAAACAATGTGCAAACATACTTAATTCCTTCTTTGCAAATGTTGGGAAAAATCTTGCGAAAAATATCCATAAGCCTTCAAACCAAGAAAACCATAAAAATAAAAATATACAGAAACATAATATACTTTCAATGTTTGAAACAACAACAGAATGTGAAATCTCGAAAATAATAGAAAATATGAAAGGAGGTTCGTCTCCCGGTTTTGATTCTATTACGACACACATGTTAAAAACTATGAAACCTCACATAATAAAACCTATCACTCATTTAATAAACTTAAGTTTAACAAATGGAATTTTTCCAATGAACTACAAAACCACAATAATCTCACCTATTTACAAATCTGGAGATCCACATCAAGCAACGAACTATCGCCCAATATGTCTAATTTCTAATATAGGAAAGATCTTTGAAAAAATAGTAAAAAAACAATTGGTAAATTTTCTAGATAATAATAAAATATTACACAAAAACCAGTTTGGCTTTATAAAATCACTCAGCACACAAGATGCTATTGCTAACGTAACTTCATACATTCACGAATCATTAGATAAAGGTAAAAAATGTGCGGGTATATTTATTGACCTTAGAAAGGCATTCGATAGCATATCCCATGAGATGCTATTAAAAAAATTGAATAATATCGGCATAAAAGGCAACGTGATTAAATGGATCACCGACTACTTAAAAAACCGTCCTCAAGTGGTAAAAATCAATCGTGTTAAAAGTGATAAAGAGATTACAAGCTTTGGAATCCCCCAAGGTACAGTGCTTGGACCAATTCTATTTACTATATATGTAAACGATATTTTTGTTCAACCTTTACATGGTCAAATCACGTCATACGCCGATGATACAGTATTAATAATAAGTGATAAGACTTGGGAAAAAGTAGAATTAAAGGCCACAGAAGACATCAACACGCTCAAGAATTTTTTCGACACCAATTTACTGTCACTTAATAATGAAAAGACATTTGTAATTCCATTTGCAATCCATACAAATGATACTCCTAAAAATTTTAACATTGTCATACATAATAATACTAAAATTCACAGCCAAAACTATTGCAAATCAAACTGTACAGTACTAAAAACAACAAATGAAATTAAATATCTAGGAGTAATTATTGATAAAAATCTGAAATGGAAGGAACAAATATGTCAAGCAGTAAAAAAAATTAGAAAATTAATATATATATTTTTAAGAATTAGAAACTTTCTGTCGATAAAAAATCTATATTTAATTTACTATGCCTTAGTTCAATCCACTTTACAATACGCTATTATTAGTTGGGGATCCGCGTATAAATGTAACCTTCTTCCAATTGAAATTATACAAAGAACAATTATTAAAATTATATTAAAAAAATCCTTTGACTACCCAACAGAACGCCTGTTTGAAGAATTTCAAGTACCTACATTTAAAGACCTATATATTAAAAACTCATTAATCCAAATTATAAAAGAAAAAGATAAATATCAATTTTTAAATGAAAACAGAACGCGACTTAGACATGTTTTTCTATGCCCAAAACTAAATACGTCTTTTGCACAACATCATTATACTTACCAGGGAAGAACTTTTTTCAATCGTCTACCAGAAGAAATCAGAAGCATTAATGATAAAACCCAAATACTGCTCTCTGTCAAGAGACACTTTAAAAATATTCTGAAAAAAAAAACTACTGTCACTTAATTAATCTCACAAATATCCTTAGTTTTCCATAACTTTCTTTCTTTATTAAAATTTATTATATTAATATATTATCCTTCACTACTATCAAAAAAAAAATACTACAGCAAACATACATTTATGTACAATGAATTATCTAAGTACTAACTAACAACAACATTTATGTACACTCCCCTTCCATACACAAGCAAATGCTTTCAATGGAAGAGTAGTAAAAAAACCCAAGATGTAAAATGAATTATGTACCATGTAAACTTATTATTAAAAATAAAAAATAATTCCAAAAAAAAAAAATATATATATATATATTTATATTTGCTCTGTTAAAGCTGTTTGTCTCTCTACAAAATAAATAAATAAATAAATAAATTTGACGCCCTCCATGGTGATTGTAGTTATATTTAAAAGTTACAAACTCTTCTGTTGTTAAAAACGTATTTTAAATTGCTTTTTGATTTGCTCAAGTAGTTCGATTTACGATTTTTATTTATTCAATTAATTTGATTTATTAATTTATTGACTTTTATCATTATTTTTTTTGGCTGTTGCATGAATTAGAATCTTCTTTTATGTATTGTGTTTATTTTCACTATAAACATAGTAATGTACCTCTTTTTCCATTAGGCTAACATCATCACTTTGGTATTTTATTGATAAATTATTTATACCGTTTTTGTAATTTAGTAAAATTTATGTAATCGTAAGGATTTTTGGTATGTTCATATATTTTTTGTGATTAATACATTTTTTTAAATTCCCTTTAAACCTTTTGGGATATTTAGATGGTGTAAGGTTGCCCCCGGAAAAAAAGCGTTCTATTGAGGTATTTAAAATTAAGTAAAATTGTTCTAATTGATTATTCAAATTATTTTCCTCAGTATTCAGCGTTGGAGAAGGTATACGATGTGCTAGTTAGGTTAGAAGATCTTCGAGACATATTTGTTATGATAATATCTAATGGTCGATGGTTTTTATCGAGAGGTAATAATAGTCAGGTTTCTGAACTACTATTTTAGGATCACTTGAAAACACTAAATCTAAAATTCGATTGTTAGAATTAAACACATTGTTTTATTGAGTTAGTCCCAATAATATGGATATTTCACGAATTTCACTGGATTTAACGCACTGTAATTCGACTTTGTTTGTGGCAGATCCGATGTAATCTTGGCTGGTCCAGTTTGGCAGATTATAATCACCAATAAATATGAATTTTGCTTTGGGATATTTAAATTTCAGTATTTCTATGTCCTCATTAGGTTTTTATTTATTTGCAAATTTGATGCAGGTGGGATGTATGTAGATACAGCCGATAATAATTTTGCCACACGTGCTTGGCCGGTAATCTACAGGTGAGATGTTTTTGGATACGCATAACATCACACCTCCTCCATTTGATCGAATTGGGACTTCGATTGAGGCGATAGGTAGTATATTGATTTAGGTTTAATTCTGACGAGTCGATATTGATCTTTAGTGATTTTAAAAGAGGGATCGACAATGTTTTATAAATTTAGATAGATTTTGTACTTATTCAAGAGCAAAACAAAAACTCGACAGATATCATTGACATGTTATTGTTGTATTAAATGGTACAAGAGGCAGGTCAAAAGTAAAAAGCAGCAGTTAACCCTGTGGAAGCCGTATAAAGCCGTTAAAAAAATCTTTGTCTGAGGCCGTTTTTATATTTGCCACGTAAGTCGGCGTAATACGTGAAAACGTTTTTTTTTTCATCATCATTCTCTTAGAGAGAGTCTTAAAATGAAAAATATTTCCGCTAAGCAAAACAACACGTTTTCATTTTCCATTTAACATTTACAATATTCGCATATCATGTTAAATTCTATGTTATATAAATATTTTTATCCCACAAATCTTGGAACCTTTCAGCGAAAAAAAGTTATGACTCTTCCAATTTATTTAACTGTTCCATAATTTTATTTGTGAATGACTTTTATATTTCCAAATCATAATATTCCGAAGTTTTTACGTTTTCTTGAATGCCTGCTTTATGTCCCCTGTGAAGATTTGTCGATAGAAGTAAACAGCTCTGAATAAAGTTAATTGGGCGGGATCTTTTATGAGTTAGATTTATAAAAAATGTGATAATTGAATTTAACATTACAAAGTGGAGCTGATTTTTACGCGATCCTTAACAAATAATTGTTTTTCACACAAAAGCAAAAGTTACTAGTTTTATACTCAATGTTAAAAAAAATAGTGCTTCCATGAAAAATGTTTTTTCTGGGCCATCAGAGGGGTAATGTTAATTTGTATAATAATTTTGTATAAATTGGTAAATTCTTAATTATTGGACTCAAATTCAGACGAAATTTTAGATAAGGCTAGATGGAAAGATGATATTTGTTTAGAAAGTTACAACCAAACAAAATTATGATCTAAAGATCCAATTTTTCACCACAGAATGTGCAATCTGTGGAGTCAAGTGCGTGAATTTTAAAAATATAAGAAGAAATAGAACAATTTCAAATCCTCATTCAAATAAGTGAAGAAATATTTTTTTTTGAGAAATGGGGGAATTGTTGAAACAACGGTTTTGATGAGATAGTAATTTGTATTGAGACATAGCAGGCTTCCTTGGATTGACCAGCAATATGCCAATACTTTGTCCCAATTAAAATAAAATACTGATTAATAACATTTTTTTATAACAGTCTCTGGCAAAGCCTGGTAGTAAAACGTAGGACGTGTCGTTTCGCAGGATTTGAACGATCTATCAAATTTTAAAGTTGATATTTAAGTTCTGTGAAAGTCATATTTAAGTTCTGTTGCTATCCAAGTACTGTGAAAAGCGGCCCATGGTGAAATAATAACAAAACTTGAATAGAACTATCAAAGAACTTTAATTCTCGTTTTTAAATTTAACGTATTGTTAAAATTGTGTGAAAAAACCCGTCCTTTTAGCATGTATTTAAAAAAAAACAGTAATTATGCTGACATTACCTGACATTTCGGTTTTGATAGATTTAAACTGCCATACTGCAATCGTAAAAGCTCTCGTTTCAGAAAGGAAGAGTTTTTGATCTCTCTAACTGTTTAGTTAAATAGTTTTTCTGAATTGCTAGGTCCTCTCAACTCTCACTTTCCTTCAACTTGCGTTCCACAGTACAACCTTACCCTCTTGTGCCCTTTTCTCATTAAAAAAATATTAAAGGCATAGTTTTATCGGCATTTGATAAGCCAAACGTTACATATTTCTTAGCAACAAGTAACGTATATATACGGAATAACTTTATCATTTATATTTTCGAGTTGAGTAAACGTAAATATATTGCGAAAGTCTGGCGTGAGTTTATTGCCCTTTTTGATTTCATATTTTCTAGTTTCAAAGGCGAAGTGAGAAAACGCAACAAACGTAATAAAGGATTTGAACCGTGCTCCTAGTGGTCATAAAGCTAGTTCTTTATCACTTACTCTACCAACGCTAGTCTGTAGTTTATACAAGTAAACTATAGGAACTCTCCCGCATCTATTATTTAAGGGATGTAAAATATTGTTTTCGCCCCGCAATAGCGGTGCATTATTTCCTGCAGCACGACTTAGCTTTTAAGAGTAAAGAGTTTTATCAAAGCTGGCTTTTGTCTGTGGGATCGCAGTCGTATAATACTGCATTTAATGGTTCTGAGGATGAACCCGATCATCAACCTGGATGTTAATGCATTCCGTCAGTTCATTTTGTGGAAGCTTTTTGAAACTGTGTGTAAAGTTGAAGATTAAAATTACTTTTTGATGACACATTTAAGGCTGCCACAATAAATATTTTATGTTTTTGGATATTTGCTTCCGATAAAGATCTAAAAACTCAACGTGTTACCAGGGCAGAACCAATGATTTTAAATCGGGAATCAAAGAATCGATCCCTGATGAAATCCATTTTAAGATAATTTAATTTATTTAATTCAATGGCGTCATGCAGTAATAGAAAATTGTTTAAAAAATTATAGAACGTAATTTATTAGTGATAAATTATTGTTTAATTCAGGTTAGAAAATTCAGCTGTCCAGTTTTTGTTTGTATTTCTTTCTGAACATAAAACATTCCTTTGTACGACTTTCTAAGGAATAATATCTGTAAATTTTGATGTAGAAAAAAACCTTCATTATTTAATCGAGTTTTAACAGTTTTCAAAAAGGTTCCATGATTTTCTTGATAGTGATTGCACATTTTTTAAAGCTAAATAGTTAAAATTACCAGAAGTTTTCGATCCTAGAATCTTGGAATAGCCCAGTTTAAAATTACCAGAAAATTTCTATTCTAGAATCTTGGAATAGACCTGTTACCAGTTTAAAGATCGTTAGAAACAAACACATTTTTTTCACGCGGCCATTGCATTAACTTATTATGTTTTCATAATTAATGTAATTTTAATATGACTTTTTTATGGGTTTAAAAGCCTTTTATAAATTTCTCCCACTTGTTTATTTATGACCGGACCGATTTCGCCTAGTGACGGGTATCTTTAGAATGGTCTCGGTGTGGTTCGATCCGCGGACCGATTTCACCTTATAACGGGTATCTACAGACTGGCGTGAAACCGATCCGGTCATAAATAATAAAATTGGAAGAAAGCTAAACAGGAGCTTAAGTTACAAGTCACATTAAAACGGTATACATCCACGAATTAAAGGTTTCAACAGCAGAAGTAAATAATTTAATATTAAGACAGAAACCAGTTTTTTAAGAGTAGGTACCTACTTCACACAATAACATTTAAAAGTAATTAGTGAAATAGACCGCTTGCCAAAGTGTTGTTTGGCTTTGAAAAAAGTTTGCTTCACATAATAAACTGCCAACTAGGATTTAAGAACAATGGGTTTTTCTTTTTATATTTCACAATAAAGGCAATAAAAACAGTTATCGACAAAAAACGTCCGAAACACGAGACAATAACTCACATCTTTATATCCTTGGAGAGTACTTTGATAAACAATACCGGTCCATTTATATGTTAAAGTGTTCTCCGCAGTATATGGAATATGTTTGTTTAGCTTATTTCTAAAGCAGCACGACCAATGATTTAGTTACTTACCCATTATATTGACATAGAATATAGAAACTTACTGAAAATGTACTTCGGAAGTACTGCAGGGCAGTTTCAGCTTTTATGGTGTTTTATCTTTCACTTCTTAGAGATGATGTAAGAGATTTATTGAGAATAATCTATAGTTTGAAGTTAATTTGCATCGACTAGAAATTTAACGGATTTGAATAAAGTCTCGGTGGGGAAGACTGCTGTACCATTAGCTTTGTTTTACTTGCGAACTTATAACTTTAATTGATTAAAATTCTTCAATAAAAATTGAAAAAAGGTCATGGAAAAAGATTTATATGTACCCACGTCCATTTGAGCTATAATTTATGTTGGGCTCGCAATTTTCTGATGAAATTTTAAGTCTAAAGTTTGCTGAAGACGACACTTTTAAGTGGGAAAATTTCTTATTACTTTTCCAAACGATAATCAGAAGGAAAATCTTCAACACTTAACTCACTAGCGTAATAATGTGTTCCATTGCGTCACAGGAATAAAATTTAAAATTTAAATTGTTCCATTTCAAAATAACGACGTAATAAATTTTCCCTAAAACAAATGAACGGGAGGGCGATTTTATCAGATTTTTGCGCGAAGGGCATCGCGTATGAAAAAGAATAAAAATTATTCATTTTAATACTCTCGCCCTAGAATTTTATTCGCATTTTGTTTGAAATATACGGGAATTGCCAAGGTGGAATACATAGCCGTATTAATTATGAAGTTATGTAATACATTATGTTACACCCTTATTAATTTGTAGGAAGTAATCATCCTGGGAAGCGAATTTTCTCTCATTTAAATGGCGCGTTAGGAATAAAAAATGACACAGAAACGAACTGACGTAAAATGCGCAAGTTTAGCGAATGGTAGAATGCGATATAAAACAATCACAAGTTCGAAATTGGCATTTCACTTGTAGGTACACAAAAATTTCTAGGAGTTTGAAATTTAATCGTTGATGTCTTCTACGAGCATTTTGTATTTTATATTTGAATTTTTTTTACTTCTTGGGGGAAACACATTTCTATTCTTATTACACTTTTAAGATTTTCACTATGCACATAATTCAATTTTCCTTTAACGTTGAGGAGATCTATTTTAGATGAGTCTTGTTTATCGATAAAAATGTAATATTTTGTCACAATTTAAAATTTAAAAAAAAATGATATTAATTTATAGATGATATATATGACAAAGTATTATATTAAAGGGCATTATTAGTGATGTATACCTTATCAGAAAAGATAAACTCTTATGTCTGATAAGAGAGCCACGATTTTAACTTTGAAATCGAATTGAATTATGATTGAAAATTGAATTGAAAAAGTGATGGAAATTAATTTCCTGATAAAATCTTAGCGTATTTAGATTATAAATAACATCATGTTCATGCAAGTGTTCTTTCGCTGATAAATATGATGACAAATTTCGTATTTTTTAAACACATATTCCACCGTCCTCATAACAGATTCGCTTTTTGCTGATAATTTGTTAAGAAATCTGTCAATTCATTCGAGGCCTGCACACCCATTTTTAACAAAAATACGAAAAATTAGATCAGATTCTTGATAAATTAACAATATTATAAATAAATATTGAGCGAGCTGATTGAAATATTAAGCGGTTAGATTTAATATATTATTTTATATATCTGTAGCAGCCCCGTGCAAAGTACGAAAAAAACACACGTTGCCACCGAAGGCCTATTCTTTCATATATTATTATGTAAGAGTAATGTAAAGAAAGATATTATAAAGTAGGTAATCTAACGTATGAACATCTATAACTACGTACTCACTTGGTCACAGGTGCCATAAATTATCCAATTATAGTAATTACCTAACGTTGGTAGGTACTAGCGTCACAATGGAAGTTGAATTTTTCATCTATGTAATCATTGAAACATGAATAACTAGATTGCCTGTAATTTTGATTTTAATTATAATTTTTTAAGGCCCCGTAGTAAGCGTTCAAGGATGGTTTGAAAAGGAAATATGTAAATACGAATGATAGAGAATGTTGTAATTAGATAATATTTAAGGCGATGCCATACGTAGTAATGCAAAATCATGTGTTTTTGGTTTGAAAATTTGGTCGCCTAGAAATGTTTCAGATGCTTTTATTAAATACTGCGAGTATAATACATCTTGGCCTTTGAAATAATCGAGTATTTTTTAGATAAGTCTTTTTATAAGTCCAGAAAAAAATAATGTAAAGGCCTATGAAAACTGCTTTAAAGTTCAAAATCTCCTACTTACGAACCCATTTTCGGTTATGATTTTATTGTATAATGTGAAAAATTAAGTTATTTATAGAATGATCGGAAAAAATTAAATATTTATGCCTGAACATCCACAAAATTAAATAAAAGGCACTTTTTGGCCATTTTTTTTTCTTGCATAAATCAAAACAGGCGGATGGTGTTGTTAAGCGGAAATTTAAACCTTATCGCCATCTATGTAAGAGTTGTTATTGATAGCGGCTCAATTTAAAATATTACACGACGTAGTGCATCGCCTTAAGCAAAAATGCTGAAAATATTTAATAAAATACGACTCGTTTGAAATAGAGCAAAAATCTCTCGACAAATAATTTAGTAGTATTTAAACATACACTGAAATGAAAAAGATACAATTTTCCATGCCTATAACATATTAAATAAAAAAACAAAAACTGTTTTTAATAATTTTCGGAGCTTACTTTGAGATTTTTTTCCATCGAGGGAATTTCATATAATTAATTTTTATTTCGGCTTTACAATGTATCGCTATTACATTCAATAATTTTTTTTTGGAATTTAAAAACTCGAAGAGTTAACGAGAAACTTGTTATAAATTAGATATGCGGGGACTTACAGAACAAGCATCCCACCTGCTTCCACCCAACAACCTGGAGCTAGTGAGACTGCGGTGTACCCTGGGGTAAAAATAATCTCGTCGAATTTAATGTTTCAAAGACCCAATCCTGTCTGATTACGTCTAAAAGGGATCCAAATGATAATCTAGTCTCCTTCAACGGAAGCAATCTTCCGAACATGCCTTCCATTGATATGCTTGGTGTAACTATAAGTGACCAGCTCAGGTACGGGGGCTCCATCGAAGCCAGAGTAAAGTTGGCCTCTCAGAAGCTGGGCGTACTGTACACTCTGTACAGGGCCCGCAGATACTTTAATAGTACACAACTGCTGACCTTGTACAAATCGCAAGTGCGCCCTACTGTCGAATTTGGCAGCCATCTCTGGTCCGGAGCCCCAAAATACCTGAAAAAAACCCTTGATTCCCCAATCTTAACAAACGGACTGCAATCTTTAGAGCACAGGCGTCAGGTAGGTATGCTGTCCTTGTTCTATCGGTATTACAATGGAAGATGCTCTAAGGAACTAGCGTTATTGATCCCTTCGGCACCGGTGCGTAGTCGGGATACACGCCAAACGCGCGCCCAACATTTGTACACGGTTGACATTTGTCACATAGAACGGGTCGCTTCTACGATCGAAAAAAAAAAAAAATACCCATTTGGGATATGTTACGAGTCTGAAGGTAGTAGGGAGGAGAAGGAGTTGTGGAAGAGGATGGTGGAAAAGTACCTGGATATTCAAGCCAAAGTCAAAGCCATTTCAAGCAACGTTTCATTTCTGAATGGAGGTCTTACACCGGGGCAATTCTGAGGGTGTCTTCCACTGTGGAACGTGTAACAAGTACACTATATATATTATTTTTTAGTTAATAAATTGTAAAAAAAGAAAAAAAGAATTACTTGAGCATCCATAAGATTCTCGACAGAATTAACAAAATAACTGTTATTTGTTGTTCTGTAATTCGCTTTTCACTAAACATTTACCAAGATTTTGTAATATATTATTATACAGGGTGTATCGGCAAGTACCCGACAAACTTTACCCAGTTATTCCTCAGCACATTTGGAGTAAAAAATGTTATGGGAGCGTTGCTGTCCGGTAACATTTTTTTTCCATTAAAAACAAAAAATAAATAAAAATCCACACTCCGTCACTGTCATTTGCATTGTTTCTCGTGTTCAACAGCTGTTATTAGCAAGTGTGTCAAAAAGTGTCCTCGCTCTTTCATACACACAAAATAATAATAGTTAAAAATGTGACGAATGGTGCCGTGCTATTTCGTTGTGATTGTAAAAGCGCGCCAACGTAGGTACTGTCACATAAATATTATGTGACTAGTGCAGTTCTTGCCTATTTGGGTTATTTTGTCTATGGTGTTTTTTTGAAGTTTGGCAATTTTTTTGAGGAAGAAAGACAGTTTTTGTTTATGGTCACTTCCTCCCCGTCAGCTTGAGCTAGCTGCACGCGGAATTGGTCACTCACGATCAAGGTGTTTTAATCTGAGTTAATCATGTGATTAGAAGTTGTTTTTTGTCTTTTAAAAAGGCGTGGGGTGTTTTTCCTAACACGAATAGTTCGTGTAGGTTTTATTTTAGTGGAGGTTATGGAACCCCACTTTTTTCGGTGATGGCAGGTGCTCAGTTTTGTGGATTTTATGTTTTGGACTTGAAATTGTAAAGAGATTGGTCCTAATTGTGGCTAGAATATTATGCCTGTTTAACCCCGCGTCGCGAAGTCACGGATTGCTGTCGGTTCTTCCGAAGTTCGTAAGACTTGGAGACTGGTTGGATTCCACGTGCTACTCGGATGAAGATTCTTGAGACGCTCTTTGAAGGTGTTGCGCCCTTACTCCCCTAAGTGAAGGATGACCTGGCTTCCCTGGTTTCCACCTGCTACTCGGATGAAGATTCTTGAGACTCTCTTTTTAAGGTGTAGCGCCCTTTCTCCCCTAAGTGAAGGATGACCTGGCTTCCCTGGATTCCAGGCCTTCCCCGGTAGATCCAAGGTCCCGTCACGGATCTGTTCCCCTCTACCAGAATCAAGTTTTCGTTTGCCATCCGTTGTTTTTCCTACGATTCTCGGCCACGTTTAGTTAGCATAGTTCGTTCAGGAGTCCATCTGTTATGTGTATATTTTATATTCTTTATGTTACATACTTTGTACTCCCATGTTGTGTTCTTTTGATGGTTACATTATAGTTTTGATAAAGTTCATCCTCTTTTTATTTTTGACTTCCTACTTACTTGACAGAAAACTAATCCCACAATCATGAGTTTAAGATCTCTGCTCTGCCGTATTAATCCCTCTACTTATAATTTGGTAGGCGGGAATGGGTACCGCCGCCCTGGGAACCATTTATTGGATGACCAACACCTCTGCCACAGGTCACCCCAAGTGGTTCGCTACGTTTGGTGACTTAGCAGGGGTGCCCGGGTTCATGGGTTAAGGTTTGCCCAGGTCTTGGTGGCGGGTGCGTCGGCCCACCTTCTGCGTGGCGGGCCGGTTGGAAGATGCTGGTTGAGGGAGACCCTTTACAACCGGTTACCGCTGTCCGGGCCGCTCGATAGTACAGGGGCCCGACCCTCAGGCTCACGACTAAGGGTGGGCTGCCCCATCAGCGAGTGAAAAAACCCTGCCACTGCTGTTGTGCCGGTTCGTGACCGGAGGGGACCCAGCAGCAGCGTTTGGGGCGCATTGGATGCCCTCTCCAGCCGGACTCTCCCAGCCTATCGCCTAGCACCGCAGTGAGTGGGCTGGAACCAAACGCTCATCACTCCTGGACAGCCTGATCCCCAGATTCCTACCCACCCCTCATACCTTTCCATTCCAGACCTTCCTTTCCCCTCATACCCTTAAAAAAGAAAATATTAAAATCATGAATATACAAAAAACCAAACTTAACATCATTACAGCGGCGAGTAGCAGGCGTCCCCGGTGCGGGCCAAAACTGTTGGTAAATTTTGCCAACATTCGCGGCCTGCACACAAATTTAAATTCCGTCCATCACCATCTTTTGTCCCAACGTCCCAACCTTCTTTTCCTATCCGAAACTCAGATAGCCGAGCCGCCAGACTCCTCCTATCTGGACTGCCCGGGCTTTACCCTCGCAAGCAAATTTCGACTCAAAGGAGGAGTCTGCCTCTATAGTCGAGCTGACGTCAACTGTGTACGACTATTGAGTCTGGAAAATTCCAGATTCGACGTAATGTGGGTGCGCGTCAATCTTGCCAGTACGGCAAGATTCTACGCATGTTTATACCGCTCACCGAACCAAAGCGAATCAGACACTTCCGAGCTCTTCAAACATTTGAGCGATACTATTGATGATCTCTTGCCCCGCTACCCTTCGGCCGAGTTTGTTGTTCTGGGGGACTTCAATGTTCATAACGAACCATGGTTGAAGTTCTCAGGCCCAACGGACTCGGCTGGCCGACAGGCGGAATCCTTTGCCATTTGCTACGGATTAGAGCAATTAGTTCAGGAGCCTACAAGGGTTCCTGATGTCCAGACTCACCGCTCCAATCTGTTAGACCTATTCTTAACTACTGTGCCACACGGTTATAAGATTGACGTCACAGCGCCTCTGGGATCATCTGACCACTGCCTAGTGACGACATCAATCCCTGTTAGCTTCAGACCAACCAATGAGAGACTGAGGAGAAAAGTGTGGCACTATAGGTCAGCAGATTGGTTCGGTATGCGGGCCCATTTCAACGCTTTTCCGTGGTCAGCTGTTTGTTTTCGGACTTCGGACCCTTCAAGATGTGCCCAGGAGATTGGTGAAGTCATCAAATCGGCGATGGATGGCTTCATTCAATCGACTACTAAAGAAACTGGTGTGGGCTCAAAGCCGTGGTTCAGTCGGCAATGCTCCGAAGCAGTTCGACGAAAAAACGCGGCTTACCGAGCCTACAACACATCTCGAACGCCCGAAAGCAGATTAGCATACAACAAATCGGCAAAGGAATGCAAGAGAATCATTAATAGGTCAAAATTCGAACACGACCTGCAGACCAGCAAAAAGCTGGCTGCCTGCCCGCATGGCAGCAGAGCATTCTGGTCGCTTGCGGGCTCAATAGGTCGAAATTTTTGCAAACCCAGTTTGCCACCTCTTACCAGACCTGACGGCTCACTAGCAAACACCGCCACCGAAAAGGCTAACTTATTAGGGAAAATGTTTGCGGAAAACTCGACCCTCGACGACGGGGGTGCTGTTCCGCCGTCGGTTCCTCACTGCGGCTTCTATATGAAAAAGCTGAGGATCCGGCATCGGGATGTACTCCACGTCATACGGGGGCTCGATGTTAACAAAGCTAGTGGACCTGATGGAATACCTGCCCTGGTATTGCAGAGGTGTGCTGCGGAAATAGTTCCGGTTTTGACAAAGCTCTTCAAAATGTCCCTGAAGTGTGGCACTGTGCCCTCTGGTTGGAAAAAAGCGGTAATTCACCCTATTCCCAAGAAAGGTGACCGCTCCAACCCGGCCAACTACCGCCCCATAGCGATCACATCAGTTCTGTCCAAAGTGATGGAACGTGTGATCAACGACAAACTGCTCACATACCTCGAGAAGAACAAAATTATCAACGACCGTCAATACGGATTCCGGCGGAACCGCTCGTGCGGTGATCTTCTCGCGTATGTGACGCATGTTTGGGGGCGGTGCCTGGAACGTCACGGTGAGACCCAAACGGTCGCACTAGACATATCCAAGGCCTTTGACCGGGTCTGGCACCGAGGACTTGTCAACAAATTGCATTCTTACGGACTTCCCGCATCCCTGTGTACGTGGATTGCTAACTTTTTAAGGGATAGGTCGATTCAGGCGGTTGCTGACGGTTTCACCTCTTCCTCGCACTCCATAAATGCTGGCGTCCCACAGGGATCGGTTCTGTCTCCGACTTTGTTTTTGTTGCACATCAATGACCTTTTGACATGTGCACCGATTCATTGTTACGCGGATGACAGTACAGTTCATGATAGCTTTTTGTTTGATAAGCCCCCAAAGGGCACACAAACTCCAACAGCTCGGAGGGCTTTGAAGCAGAGAATGGACGGTTATCTCGAGAGTATTTCCTCCTGGGGTAAAAATAATCTCGTCGAATTTAATGTTTCAAAGACCCAATCCTGTCTGATTACGTCTAAAAGGGATCCAAATGATAATCTAGTCTCCTTCAACGGAAGCAATCTTCCGAACAGGCCTTCCATTGATATGCTTGGTGTAACTATAAGTGACCAGCTCAGGTACGGGGGCTCCATCGAAGCCAGAGTAAAGTTGGCCTCTCAGAAGCTGGGCGTACTGTACAGGGCCCGCAGATACTTTAATAGTACACAACTGCTCACCCTGTACAAATCGCAAGTGCGCCCTACGGTCGAATTTGGCAGCCATCTCTGGTCTGGAGCCCCTAAATACCTGAAAAAAACCCTTGACTCTGTGCAGAAACGGGCGGTCCGTTTGATAGATTCCCCAATCTTAACAAACGGACTGCAATCTTTAGAGCACAGGCGTCAGGTAGGTATGCTGTCCTTGTTCTATCGGTATTACAATGGAAGATGCTCTGAGGAACTAGCGTCATTGATCCCTTCGGCACCGGTGCGTAGTCGGGATACACGCCAAACGCGCGCCCAACATTTGTACACAGTTGACACTTGTCACATGAGAACGGGTCGCTTCTACGATTCGTTCTTAAGTTCAACAGCTCGGCTGTGGAACGAACTGCCGGCCTCTGTGTTTCCTCCCTCCTACAACATGGGACTCTTCAAGACCCATGTTCACTCCTTCCTCTCCACAAAAAGACCCTCCACACAGCATCCCCAAAGATGACATAGGCCCTGAGGGAAATTATTTTCTTCAGGGCCTCCTGTGTGGAGTAAATATAAAAAAAAAAAAAAAAAAAAACTTGATCCTGAATATCTCACTATTACATCGGAGTTTAACCTTTACAGTACGTAAGTACATTATTCAACGAAACTCGAACAAAATATTGCCAGATGGGTTTTCAAACTTTGACAAAGGATAAAACATTGGTGACATGTGGTGAAAATATGAATAGTAAATTTTTTATTAAAAAAAATGTTACCGGACAGCAAAGTGCACATAACATTTTTTACTCCAAATGTGCTAAGGAATAGCTGGTTAAAGTTTGTCGGGTACGTGCCGATACACCTTGTATAGGATTTTAATTTTAGAGTTCGAGTAAAGAATGCAAATAGCTGAATGTTGATATACTTACAAAGCCTATCTTGTGTGTTCCGCTCCGATGTACATCATCCCATGTATAATAATAATTCAAACGGGGCTGTAAATTTCCAGCATTGCGAGCCGTTTTGTGTGGAAGTTCCGGACGTTTCCCATCTATTATAAGCCACACGGGGCGGCGCGAATACTGCCACAACTTACCATTCACCATTAAGATCGGCCAGCAGCCAACCACCTTGGAACAGCTGTGACAGCCCAACTTCAAAGGTGCGCTAAACGTTACTCGCCCTGACTATATGTTACTCCAACGTTTCTGTTTAAATGTTTCCCCATTCGGTTCTTGTTGATTTTAGACGAATTAATCAAACAGACGGCCTCCGCAATCGAGAAGTAAAGCTCTCGACTAGTAAGCCGAAGATTGCGAGATCAAATCCTGACATTCGCAAGTAAATTTTATTTTATTAGTTTGTAAATATTGAGTATACTCCTACAAAATACCCCAATTGGGATTCCATAGTCTCACTGGCTCCAGACTGTTGTGAACAGTTGGGACTCTTGTGCGGTACGCAAATAAAAAAATATCAATTTGGGAGGCTTTTTTTATGAGGTATTTCTATAATCCCTCTCTATCCCGCGGATTTGTGTCATCTATGATTATTGCTAGATTTATAACAAGAATTCGGCAAATATGGGTACCGCTGCCCCGGGAATCATTTATAACTATCACCTGTGTCATAGGTCGCCCCAAGTGATCCGCTACGTTTGGTGAATTGGTAGGAGTGTCCGGTTTCATCCGGTGAGCTGCGTAGCGCGCCAGATCGGGAGAGGCTGGTTTGGGGAGATCCTTTGACCTGTCCAACTGGCCTCCATTGACCCATCGCCTTGCACCGTAGTGGGATGGATAGATTCATACGTCACTCCTAGACACACTGATCCGTAGATTCCTACACACCCCTCAAACCTTTTTCCTTCTCAGAATTTCCTTTCTTTAAAAATAACCTCCACACAGCATCCATAAAGATGACATAGACCCTGAGGGAAATTATGTTCCTTACAGCCTCCTGCGTAGGGTTAATGCAATTTCCAACACAAGGAATTTGGTTATGTATTTCCGCAGTGTTCAAAAAAAGTACCACCCTGTTATCACATTTTACAGCGTATTACCAGTGTTTTTGTAAAACGTGTTAAAATAAGTTTCTTATAATCTTTAACTTTTTTCGACCTCCTGATTTTTATTTAAGAAAAGTGCTTGTTTACACAACTATTACAAAAAAATCTAACAAAGAATAACAATAAAAAGTTCCATTATCAGATGGGTAAGCGGCCGGGGCGGGGCTAAAATACCGTACAAGGGCGGAGGTGCGGGGCAGTAAGCACCGTAAGTGCTAATGTTCTTTTCTAACGTTGAAGATATTCCAACAATAGTTTTAAAGACTTGCGCAACTAAGTTCAGCTAACGCCAAGAGAGTTGCGGCTTACGAGTTTGTATTGCTCCTCCGTGCTCATTTCATAATAATGACACTTTGTCTTTCCTACTATCCGAGGTGTTATTAACTGCTGCATACTACATTGTTGGAAACTTTTAATATTCCAGTCTGGAAGTATTGCCGCGCTTTTAATGCGATTTTGTGTCCTTTAATGTCCACTTTTCTTCCTGTTTTAATATCGGGGTAAACGTGTACCACTTGAGGTTGAGAGAAGTTGAGATTATGCAGTCTGGCTAGTCTACAAAAGACTACATAAAGGTTCTAGGGTCATATATGAACGGGCGTCCATATTTTACAAAAAATAATTTTATCTTGAATCTATCATGCGGAAGTACGTATTTTTTTTGACTTTATTTATACTGGATGCAATTAATTAAAATAATCCTAAAAATATCCAAAATGAAAAATTCATATTTCGCGACACTATCGTAACAATCTTAAACAATATTTCTATTTTTTTATTATATAAACAATATAAAAGTGAAGTAATAGTTTTCTTACAAATTTCCTAAACAAAACGAATTTGTTTTTGAAATATCGAGTTTCTACTATTGGAATAAAAAATTAAGTATAAATGTAGTTAGCGTTTTTGCTAACATTTTTCACGTTTGCTATTAAAATGTTATTATTTAGAAATAGTATAGTTCATTTTAAATGCGTACACCAGAAACATAATTTTATCTAGTTTCTATAACAGTAATTTTTTTACGGAAAATTAACAAAAAATATTTATGTAGAGCGCCCTTGAGGTGATTTCTCATGAAAACGGCGCTATATAAATTGGCCAAATATTATTAAATATTATAGCGCATTTGAAATACAAAAAAACATTGCAAATTGAACAAAGTTTCGTTGCTCTTATTCTTACCCCCTTAATAATAAATGAGTATAATTTGAAACACGTTTATTAGTAAGGCCCTTGGAAATAAATCTTTTCTTAAAACCTTTCCTTATCTGTGGTGTGTATTTACTACACATTGCTTCTAATAACCTTAATAACTCTATAAATAAAGTTAATTCTAGGTTCAGATTTTAGGTATTCCTCCGTTATACATTTATGCACTGAATTAAAAAAGAATATTTTACATAGTTTTCAAATTCAATTAAAAATCAGAGATTTTTGTTAAAAATCGGGAACAAATACACCGATACAAGTGTGTGCGAGGAAATGACACGCTATTGATATCCCGCTTTAATTCGCTATGTGGGAACATGAGACATCCACACGTCTGCAGTTGTATTTTGATTTAGACCATCGATACCTACGACCGCACAGCTGTGTTTGTGCCAGCCGCCAGCCGCTAGCCAGTCGGCCGCGAACCGTCGTTAGATGTGGACTTCTCGCACGTTTCTTTAGCATCTGCCGATGGTTTTTTCATGTTTTCAGCAATTAAATTACAATTTTTATCACTTTTGATATAAAATATAATAAATATAATCAATTAGCTATGAATATTCATATTTTTCCGATATTAAATCGCTTATTTTGAGATGTGTATTGACTACATAGCACCGGAACGCGTGGATTTTTTAAGCACAGTAAAGGAAAGGTTAGAATAGCCGTAGTAGGTACAGGGAAGCAAAATGCCCAAACCCTTTACGTTCAATGGTTACACAAACGATGAAACTTTTAATATATTTTATATGCTTTGAGATGGTAAGACGAGTAAAAGACATTAACACACTAGAGAATGAAAAAAACTTTACGGAACAATCCAAGTGCACCTAAATCTACAAATACAAACAATGAAAACGAGCCATGAAAAACGAAATCAAAGTGATGGAATAGTGAACGTCGAACTTTAAACTGAGCAAGTATTATGTATCCATAACAATCTAACATTTCCAAGAATTAAAACATTGTAGGTAAAATAAGCGCCTTAAAAATTTTTAATTTACGGCAAGTACGGAATGGTTCTACGGGATTATTTTGCATATTGCTTGAATGAATTTTTAATACGTTGAATTAATATATACTAGGAATTCCAATCAATTGATTAGATACTCAAGAGTTTGATAGCCTACGTAGTCGATAGGCAAGGCTCTTGAATAACAAGTTGGAGGTCGCTGCGCGCGGGTTCAAATCCTGGCGTGGGCAAGTAAATTTATATGAGTAATTTTTGTTATTACACAAATTACTCATCAAAAAATTATATAAACAGTGGAAAATATTCTCAGCATCGCCCAGGTGTAAGACCACCATTCAGAATTAAAACGTTGCTTGAAATAGCTTTGATGATGATTTTAAGGGTGTACGATTTTTGATTCGACCATTCAATAATTAATATCATACCTCAAAATATTAATAGGAAAACATATGAATTGCATACTGAGGTTGAAAGTAAAAAAAAATCACCTATATTAATATTTGTTTTATAATAAAAATTAATAAATCGTTAAATATATTATTAATTTCAATTCATAAAAACGACCTACCCAATTTTGGGTAGCCATCGCTCGAATGGTTAAAAAGCGATTGATATGTTTTTAAAATTGTCAAAAATTTTATGTTATTTACACACACTTTACAAACATAAGTCCCGATAAACTGCTTTTTAGCAGTTTGTCTAATAGGTTCTTTACATTATAAATCTTATTATACTGAGTTTACAGTTACATTTTTACAATGATATAAAACAAAAAAATTAAAAAATTTACAGAAATTAGCTAAAAAATTCGTCTGCTTTGTTTCAATACAGGTATTTCATTAAAAATTTTGATTTTCTACTTGCGTTATGCTTTGCACTTTACATTTTTATATCATGAAAGGCGAATATTATGTGTTTTATGTCAGTGTTTTCGTACAAAATTTCTTCCATTCATGCTGGCTACAGATTCATGGTTTCCTCTCGAATGATTTATCTAACTGCGAGGCAATTGCAATAGCAAATGTAATTTCATAGTAATGTCTCTGTACAGCCAAGAGTTAAAGGAAACTCGTAAACGGCACTTACTCAGCGGTTATGGCGTACTTAATCTTGTAATGTTTGATAATGTAGGGGTGTTTTGGTGCAACGATCCTCTTCGTGGTTTAACAGTAATATCTTTAATTTATTCGACTACATTATAAAATACCATACACATCAACTTCCTGCTCTCAATGCACTATGTGAAACATATCATTCAATATTTACTTACTTTTATTTTTTGTTAATACTTATTCATACCATTTAAAACTGTAAATTCATACTATATAAAATGTAAAACTTGATATTAAAATGGAGGAAAATAAAAATAAATTCACACACAAAATTACAAAATGGATCAAAGAACAAAAAAGACAATATTATCAAAATGTCATAGCATAAAATAAAAATAGAACCTACACGTAACACACAAAACCAATATAAACACACACCACTCACAAACACACAAGATTATATTTTAAATGTATTATTTTCTCTTTAAATATATTATGTAGATTATATTTTCAAATTATAAAATGAAGGCCTCAGCACGAGCAAGCCACCCAGTGAGGCCAACATTACTGGAAAACATTGAAATGTAAAAAATATTTTACCAAATAAATAAATAAAAAAATACTTTCCCTCTTGACATTGTCAGTTAGAACTTACTCTCATTCCTTTCCTTAAAAAGGCCTCCACGCAGCATCTCCAAAAGTGACATAGGGGAAATTATTTTTCATTGTGAAGTTAAAGTAAAAAAATCCGTATTTTTTATATCAGGGTATCTGCCCGAATCGAAATGAAACGAAACTCAATAAGATGAACACACCAAAAAACAATCAACATAAGGAATTACTTTTCATTTGAAAAATTTGAAAAAATTATTTAAACGGTTTATTCGATTGCTTGCTGAATTATAATATCAATACTATGGAGATAACTGCAACTAATTGCACGAATTTTACTTACAAGAAGGCTATAATAGCATACCTAATAAACTAATATTAATCGTTGCTTTTATTATTCTTTCCTTGTGTTTTAAAATTTCGTTAAAAAAATTTTGCCAGTGTTTTATTATAATGTTCCTCTAAATTATTTATATATAGCATGTTTGTAAAAACCCGTAAGGGCGTATAATATAAATATCTAAATGTGGGTAAACTCTGGCGCAAAAACCGCTTCAGGGAAAATTTATGGTATATGTCTACTTGAGATATTAAAGAATTTAACCAACATGGTCTTTCTAATTGTCAGGTTTTAATCCTCTGTTTCATTTTATGATCGGTGAAATATAACTCACCCCGTTGCGTCGTAAAACATACATATCGTTTTACTATCAAAGCAGTAAAATTTTATAATGTTCCCTCATTTTTTCCCTGCAGAGTGTTGAGATCGTTTCGATCATAGGTGACATTATTTTGTTTTAGTTTTATGATATTTTTGGTTATTTGGAACTGAACAATATTTACCTGTCGCAATATCAGTGAAGTGTCCGCTATGTGACATGATACGATGTTTTTTTTCCAAAAACATTTTTTTTTTCGAACAGTTATTAAATACGGAAATTGAAAAATGACAAGGAAGATTAAACCGTTTTCCTCAATCGAAAATATTTATTGGGTTAGATATATTAATAATATATGTTTACACTAAAAAAATAAAATACAGGAGGCATAACTAGTATGTATTTTGTGGAGTACAAAACACTTATTTATTGACAATAACTTTTTACACAATCCACTAGACTAGAGATTCCTGTTCCGAGGCAGACTGTAGGTAGTTGTGGTTGATTTAACCAACTTCACGTTTGTTGACAGTGTTTGTTGACCGTAGATTATGTTGGTGTTTTTTCGTAATGTTTCTTGATTTCATCAACTTCATGTTTATTGATTTCATCGTCTTCATGTTTGTTGATTTTCTCATCTTCATGTTCCTTGACGTGTTGGTGTTATTTCATATTATTTATAATTTCCTCATCTTCATGTTCCTTGACGTGTTGGTGTTATTTCATTTTATTTATGATTTCCTCATCTTCATGTTAACTTAGTCTTATTTTGATTTTGATGGGTGGTTGAACTTTAAAGCATAAAATTTATGTTTTTTCTGGACAAAAGATGTATTTAATTTTGGGATGTTCAGTAGATATAAATAAATAAAAATATATTTGGGCTTATATGTTTTGGAAAATCTATCTTCCGCATCATTCACTTATTCCCAGCCAGGGTAACCAGGTGTAAAGTCAGGTAAGCTATAACTCGATGAGAATATTATTCTCGACTCATGGCGCCGCCAACGGAGCAGAAGTGCCTAAGCCAATTCTCCCTGGCGGTGAGCGGCGTGACGTATTAGATTAATGCAATGCTGGCTGAATCTGGGCTGGACCAAGGCAACCAACATGGACTATCTTTTTACAATTCTCATAAAACAAACTGTTCGTTATATATTTGGATTCCTTTTATATTAGCCAAACGATATTGGTTACAAGTATGTTTAGATGGTTTAATAGGAACATTTCCTTGTTATTTTGTACAAATAATGCTTTTAGAGATTGGTGGATCGGTGATAAAGTTGTTAATGTAAAATTTCTCATCTTAAAAGGCAAAAAGTCAGTAAATTGTAGAGACTTTGATATCTTTTTGTTGTCGATCATCATTTTACATTTTGCTTATTATTTAAAGAAGTCCAAGCAGTCCCTACGTGTATAATAAATACATATTTCGCAAAACTTTTGATATCAAGTTTTAGTTAAATAACTTTCAATTTTTTTCCACCACTTAATTTGTCAATTATTTTCTGTATGTAAAGACGAATTTTGGTTTACTTTTCACTTAAATCTACAGTTTTTCAGAAATTTTGCACACTTGACTTTCAAATCAAGAGAAAGCTCATTATCTACATAAGATATCTTAAAAATACCCCCATCCCCTTTTCCACCACTTAAAATAGAATACCACGCTGGGTACTTCAGCTAGGTATCAATAAAGACATAAAAATAGTGTTAATAATGATGACTTAATCTGATTAGCCAGGTAATTTATACATCTTCCTTTCCCCCATCTCTTTCCACACAACACCTTCAGCCTCACAACATACCCCTATTGGGGATGCCATAGTTACACTGACTCCAGAGGGTTGGGAGTAGTTGAGACCTTTGGAATCTTATTTGCCACATTTCAGAGTGGAGGATTTTACCATTTGAATATAAGTACGAATATATAAATGTAATTTAGGTATGTACACTTTAAAAATTGTGTCAAATGGAAAAAATGTTCATACAGCCCGAATAAAACCTGCTTGCCTCTAAACGTTCCTGTCATGGGTCGTGGATGTTTGGGGCCCGAAGGCTTCGTAAATCGCATATTAAAAGCTTCACATGATGGCTACATCGGCTGCAATATGGAAATTCGTGGGAAGCTCCCGGGGCATCTCGTAACTGCATATATGAAGGATGCGCTATGCGCTAACCTCACACATAGAAATAACACGTTTTTAATGTATGGCGTAACTCATGCGATTTGCATTGTCATATTGTAATCTTCTCTGAAAAAATCTTCGGCTAAAACCAAATTTTATTTTTATGTCTTGTATTTTTACAATTTACGCAACTAAAAATGAACTGAAAAAATCGGAATAAATCGAACAATCATTCTTATTGAGTTTAATTTTAAGAACTCCATTTTATTTTTATTTTTATTTATTTATTAAGAAATACAGAGTGCAATAAGATACAGTTAAGGATATTTTTCGTTATTACATAGTTGTTGTACCTATTACGTATGTACATAAAATATCATTACATAATTTTGAGATTGTTCTTAAAACTTAAATAATGATTTTAAATTAAAACCAATTAATATTATTTAAATTGATGTATTAATAGATAATTGTTATAAAAGGAAGAAAGTGTGTGGAGAGAAATAAATAAATTAAAATCTCTACTATGGCCACGAATTTTAATTGACTGTTAATACATAGAAGTTTTGAAAAATGAAGTGAAAGTATTTTTGAAATATGTCACGCTTAGAAATTTAAGTTAGTTTTGTATGTTAGAAAGGAATCGTGAAATATGTCTAAATATAGCAATTTTTCGTATATATTTTTGTATATATTCAATCATATTATTATTCAATTTATAAAAAATGGTTTACATAAAAACAAGTTCTGTGTTTTAATTTGACAGTTTGATAATGCCTTCACAAGGCGAAACAGCTGTCACGGTTAATATTTCTGCGTAGTTATAACACGGTTATAATTTTGCAGCAAGATACGCAGAGATTTTTTTCACACCCATAAAATTTGAAATAACAGCGGAACATACTTTGCGATCTTTTTATGTCGAGGGAATATCATATAATTACCGTTTCAGCTCTAAAATTGGAAAGATATTATCGTCAAAAACAACATATGCGTTTTTATAAACTAACAAACATTAAAGTTTTCAAGAGAAATACGTTATAAATCGGTAGAAATATAGAATGGCACTAAGCCATTCAACCACTAAGTTAGGATGATGCATTCTTTCCGTTTTTTGAATTTTCACTCTAGAAATGTTCATCGTAAGTGTTATATGAAAAAACGCGTCGAAAATATCCATGAGATCATTCACTGAGTTCCTAAAAAAAGTTCAGTGAATTAATTATTATTATAAATGAATTGTGTTGAGTTATAAAACTGCATGCTGTAAGAGTTATGTTCGTTATTAGGAATTCTTTTTATCGAGATCAGGAATTTCGAAACAAATTCCTACTTGATATAGAGAATTTTTACCATCCTGGATACGTAGAAATTGACATGTCCATATTAATTGGACAAAAATAATAACGGGACAAATTATTTAGTTATTGACGCACGACTCAATAGCGAGCTTTCTAGGCCACAGAGCTTTCAGAGTGTCTATAATTATGGTTAATAATAATTGACAAACGGTGTTAATACATTATTAACATTTTTAATTAGATTGGATATTCTGGACGTGAAAATTTCATTGGTATAACATTTATGCAATGTACGGTGCACTGATCTATAAATATCAGAACTATGTTTATTCATTAGTCTTCATAATGTAGATCTAAATTTCTAAATTAGTTAAGACTTGAAATTACTATCAGGCTTATTAATTTTAGACTAAATTGGCATACAAACTACAAAAAATATATTTTTTTGGAACTTTTATACCTATAGATATACCAAATATAAATAATTAGATTTAAGGAAGTTAATCACAGACTATAGATTTTAACGGTTAGCCCCTTCTTGATGGAAATACTATTTTTTTAAATAATTTTACTCTCGCTAAAATTTAACGAAAAAACTCTGCTTTTAAGAAAACATTAATACCTATATATGATGCGTTTGTTAAAAAAATCGTGTGGTTGTAATAACATTAATAAAATAATACAGTGCATGTGGCCGAACCACAGTTTGATAAAGCATAAAAAGGGCGAAACGAAGCCAGAGAAAGAAAATAATAGGACTTTTGGAGAAAATTGAATTATTTTTTACATATATTTTAAGGATTGGTACTATCATATTAACACAATGCATAAGTAGGTACCATGTTTGATATGCGTCTGGAATTCAATGTTGATGAAAGTGGGGTTTTAAACCGCTTTCCGGGGCCCGCTGAAGGAAGTTTTAATAAAACGAGCTTCTGTGGTCTGTGGGCCGCAAACCGAGAATATGCCAGGAACTCTGGAGTATTTCAGTGCTACCAGTACCTACGTGTGAGCAATGTGAGTGTGCCCATGAGATGCTCGCATGTGTAGTGTGCAGTATGCGGTATGCACCTAGACGGGCAGTTCTAGAACTTCACCAAGAATAAATTTAAACATATACTTTTGGGTGTGAGATTATATATGAAAATATAAAAAAACACACTTTGTGATACGCTACTTTAATTGAATTAATATATTACAAACAATCTGGTTTCGCTTATCGCAAGCTTCACCAGGGCTTTATCTAATAATAGTTACATATGGACACAAGCATATAAGAACATATTACAAAGAAAAAAAAAGATAAAAATAGAAAAGATGTAGACATGTTATTTGGCGACAGAAAGAGATACAACTAGAAAAGTTGGATACAAATTACTATAGGAAGCGGTAGGTAAAGGGAGGAGGATATACTTTCAGCGGGGGTTAGCGGAAAAAAAAAATATAGGACTATCAGTTAAATTTATTTGATATTTAATTATGTTGGGGTTATTATTGACGGCTTTCTCAATTTCAGGGGCTTCTAAAGTATTTAATCTAATTCCTATTCCATTTTTATGTAATATAGTTCAGAGGTTTTATCATAATACCGATATGTTTCCATATAGAGTTTCATAAATTTCGCAAATTCTAAAAATGATTTATTATTTGAAAATCGTAGATGTTCTTTTACTCTAATGTTGATATTCCAAACCGTTTTTTCGATATAAAAAACGGAACGATCATTGCAATTAATTTTATGTATGCCAGAGTGGCTCATTTTGTCATCACTGTCGATCGTATTCATTACGTATCCAACTAAATTATTATTTGAGTAAAAAATAATTCATGTGAAAATGGTGTATAACAAAGTGGTTTTTTCGTTTAATAATAATTATTAATATTGTCAATACAGTATTCGAGGTGGTGGAATTTTTATAAATTTAATTCAGTATATTCAGGAAAAAAAGTTATACGTGTGAATTAATTTTGCATGTTGCATGTTGAATATAAAATAAACCAGTCAAGTTCTTTTAAAATATGTTTTATGGTTACAAAGAAAGTAGATAATTAAAATTATATGTGAAGGAAAAAAATATGAAAAGGTTAGACGAAAAGTATAAAGAATTTTTTGGTTTAAGTACACTGTAAGGTTAATTTGATTAAAAAAATTAAGGGTGCAGTGAAAAATATTAATATCTCTTAGGGAATTGTAAGTTTTGCAGATGCGTATTTTGATTTGAATTGTTGTATGTAAAATACTGTACCTTTGTGTACACGTCTTAATCATATAATGTATAAAGCTCTTCATAAACTTCTAAAGGCTTAGTTGTATTTGTGTTTTGTATTATACCGACATTACCCGTGAGTAAAATCGTAATACCATATCATCCAAATGATATTTCACATAAAATCTAAAGATTTTAAAGTAGCATGATGATTCGACACGGATTATAGCCCATGAGAAACCTACTAAGTAAGAGTACCTATATCCATGAATGCAAATCAACGTACATTTTACACGAATTTTATTGGTTTACTATGTGATACCGTCGGTGTAAATAATTTAGATATAATGTTAAAGTGGTAATAATGTAGGTAGCAAAATTTTCCTTTAACAACGAAGGAACAATAAGATAAGTCGTACGGAATAAAAATAAAATCTGTCAATTTTTTAAATGTCTAAAAAAAACTCTTTTTTGCTTGCATGGCGGCGAAAATCAAGCATTTTAATTTGTGCGTGTCTAGAGATTTAGTACTTATGTACATAAATATAATATTACCCTAAAACATAATCAAATATAAATGTAACCTCTCAATGCTTGACACCACACAAAACCCTCACACCCTTATCTAGAAAAGTACTTAATGTTGAGGAAGGATAAACCGCCAACCTAAAACTTTGCTTGATCCACATCATTCAACTTCTGACACGTCAAGCTCTGTCAGGTTTGCTGCGGTCTTAAAGGTCTTTCAAAAACCATTATTACTACAGAGTATTGACCTTTGACTGATGTATGTTGTGTTGCGGAAAATATTTTATTATTTATGTAGGAGAACAAGGGCATTACAATATATTTTCAGGTATTTTTAATAATCCACAAACAATCTCCTGTGAGGTTAGTTATAAATTTCATATTCAACTATTCTCTTTCTTCTTTGAGTACGTCACGCGTGCCACAATTTCTCACAATATGTGGACGGGTCGACGGAAGACAGCCAGGAGATTGTATGACGCTCAAGTGGATGGAAAAAATCAGGAACGCCTAAGGCATGTTCAAACGAATTAAAAATTCATTCGGACCATGTCAAGAATCGAAGTAAGTGAATGAAGCAGAGAGTTGTGTGGTGTTTTCTTATCTCTACCTACCCCTATGGTGGAAATAGCATGATGGTTAGTGGATTAGATAATTACACTAAAGTGTCAGTTGACAGAAGTATATTGTTAAAAATAAAATTAATCACAGAATAAAGAAGAACACTCTTTATTCTGGATTTGTGAGAGTGAATTTTAGTCTAAAGTGCGAACGATTGCACATCTCTCCTATTTGAGTTAAGAAGGACTTTCATATTTTCTACCTTCATTATATTTCGTTTAAGCCGATTTCCGCGGAAACGAGAAAATATTAAAATTAAAATCCGTTCTATTTTGATAACCACGCGCGCTCAGACAAATCCAGGGATGAAATATTACTATTACCTTCCTAGGGAGAATTTAGAGAAAGTTCTGACGTCGATTAAGGGGAAAATAGTACAAGTATGAGGAAGGAAAAACGTATTTTTGGAATAGAATTCAAATGAAAATTTTATTTGACTGGCAAAGATCTAAGTGAACCTATTACAAGTCAAATTATATATTAAAATTCATGGAAAAATATCTCAACTTCAGCTCAGAAGAAATGAACAAAATATAATATTTTATTTTGGAAGTTTATAAAATTGCAACCAAATTATAAAAAAAAATATAATTATCAAAGTCAGTAAGCTTTTATGTGCATGAAAGTGATTCATCTGAAACAAACTACAATCCTTTCCCTCAAAGAAGGGTTAGCAATACCGCGGGATTTGTTTCAGATGAACCACTTTCCTGCACACAAATTCAGTAAGCTTTTATGTGCAAGAAAGTGGTTAATCTGAAACAAACTACAATACTGTCCCTCAAAGAAGGGTTTGTAATCCCGCGGGATTACAGCAATATTTGATCTTTTTTGTTATAGTTTTTTTATGATCGTGTATATCAAAGCTTTCTTAAAACACTAATTATGTTACCTTTTTAATATTACTGGTAGCAAAAATGATTTTTGCAAAATCCTCTTAAATGACTTAATTACCTTACCTTAAAATTACAATGATTTTTTTATAATAAACTTGTATCAAATATAATAAAATGATAAATGATAATAAAAAATGTTTATGAAATAATGGTATTATTACAAATTTAATAACTCTTAATGAAAATCCAGCACATTTCGTGGAATGCCGCGGGATTTCGTAATTTATTTATTATTTTTTTTAATATTGCATTTAGTTACAGAAATCACTTATTGCCCATCTCACTAGGTGTGAAACGCCCGTGTTGAAATGGCAATTTAAAGAATGGTTGCTAGCTAGGTTTTTATTCACGTGATATTGTTAATATGACAGATAAAATAAAATCGGTATTTTTTTAGATAATACAATTCAAGTATGAATATATAGACAGTAGGCATAAATGAAAATATGGTAAGAAATACTCCAGATGAATATGTTTATTGGAGGTAATCAATGATTTTACTTTTAAAGGATGTTTTGGTTTGCGTGTTTCTAATGTCTGCAGGTAATAATCACATTTAATCCATCCCGCAATCCAGCAGGATTTGATAAAGGTGCGTATTTTGCAAACCCTCCTAAAAAGATATTTGGTAAAATATTTTTTGACTGGTAGAAAGTTGGAAAGAAAATTAGTTTGAAATAGTTGGCCGTTGAATTTTTTCGAATCTCACAAATTTTCCAAATTACAATAGCTGTCGGAATAAAGGCGTTAAGTTGGAATGTTGTATTTGTTTTTACAATATTTTAAAAGAAAATGCTTATTGGTCCTCTCGGCACTGGTGTACGGTTGATATACCGCATGATGCTGTCACAAGAGAACTTGTGCTCAAAAGTTTGGATTTTTGAATGACTTATCGGCTCATATTGTGTCCCTGCTTTACTCGTCCCTCTCCTTGAAAGACCTTACGTACAGCTTTTTGAGAGGTGGTGTTTGACTAGGTTATAGTGAAATATCACAACTCACTGGCTTCTTATTTTCTCTGAAGGTCTCTCATTTTACAGGTTAGTTGGGCGATATTCGAGAAGGCGGCGAGCCATTGGATTGAGGCTGAAGGAAGATTTTCATTCAGCGTTCGGCTTCACATCGCTATTCACGAGGGTGGGGAGCCATGGGATTGAGGCTAAAATATCTTTTTCCACTCACCGTTTAACTTCACATCAATATTCAAGAGGGCGTAGAGCCATGTGATTAAGGCTAAAATATCTTTTTCCACTCACCGTTTAACTTCACATTGATATTCGATAGGGCGTAGAGCCACGTGATTGAGGCTAAAATAGGATTTTAACTCACCTTTTAGCTTCATATCGATTTCTTGTGATTCCACCGAAGAATAAATTTTATCCAGCCTCAACGTATTTTGTATAACTTTACTAATACTTAACTTGGATGTTTTAAATATCAAGGATTAAGCAAGTAATCATTCATTGCAGAGAAAAATTTATTTCAAATTCTGGAAAAAATATGATGATTAATTTCCCGATTAACAGTACCTGCAATTCCAACTACATCTTGGGGATTGATGAATAGAGTTAAAAGTTTAATTACTGAATTTATATCTAAGTGGTTTATCTGTCACCAATATTTCAGACAAGCTGTAATAATGAATTATTATCAAAATAGCTTGGGCGTTGTAACCAACCAAACAAACCGGATTTCCTCGAAGGAGAAGAAATGATGACATCATTTTAAGAAAGCATATTGTTATTTTTCCTTCTGAAAAATTAATAATATTACGTAGAATTGCTCTCTTGTATTTCGTCGAGATATCAATAAATTCTACACATTTTTGATGAAGAATTATTCATTTTATCCATGATGTAGATAAAATTATGCTTTATCCTCTCTTTTGACTATATTTCAGGGTAAGTAAACTTGAATTACGTTTTGAAAATGTTAGGATTTTTCTCGTAAACTCAATATTTTTTGATACAAAATATTGATTGTGAAATCACTCTTTTATGTTTGATGTTGTAAAAATGTGATAAATATGCTATATTAACTGTGTGTCATTCCTTCATTATGTATCAAATTTTATGAAAAAATTATTGATTGTGCTGTTAAGTAGTTTTAGATAATCAATGGGCAGTCCTTTCGCATTTAGTTCTCTTAACTTTCTCAACGTAGGAACATAGTATTATATTTTTAGAAAACGCCTCTGATAATATGGCATTTCCTTTGCCCGAACTCTTTTCCTCTAGTATCCAAGTATTTTAACATCGACCCCTTTCATTTTATGTCGTCAAGTCAATTTTAGCGAAATGGTAAATTGAAATACGTATTCTTTAGTTAAAATACCTCAGAAAAAATATTTTACCTTTAAACACGTGAAAACCAACTTTTACAGAAAAAAACATTCGAATCATTTCAGAAAAGTACCCGCTTAAGAAATAAATACTTTGAGACGTCACTGAGTACCTTTTTTAGAAGGGTCATTGGCTAGAGCTGCGCATAGCTTTTTTGTTGAATTTGGACACTGCCAAAGCAAAATGATATAAGATATTATCTCATTATAATAGTATTTTAAGAGATTTAATTTTTTTGGAGAATGGGCATTTGAGACATTTCTTAGAATTGCCTAGTGGGTGATACGATCCATAAATACATTTTTCTTATGTAAATATAAACGATATAATATGTAGATATTTAGCATTTATGTTAATATTTAAGTCCACCATTTATGCATTTTACGTCAAAAATTTGATGGGAAAGTTTAAGAATGAATTTTTCGAAATGCTAATTGCCAGTACTAAAATGGTTACATTGCATTCATAATAAAGCCTAGCTGAGCGTGCATTATTTCAAGAAATAGCAGCACCCACTGCTAGAATTTCAATTCTACGCCGTAAGTCTTATAATATTATTTTTTGCCACCCCTCAGCGCTTGTCAGGGTTGTCACCTCCCGCCCTCGCGATGATGGATGCGGCGTAATTCCGATACAAATGACACTTCCAGGGCGTGGCTCCCATAAAGACGTCACGAACAATCTTCCCTTGGCGACCCTTCTGCATTTATGGCCCGGCGAGTTGTTGTTGGTATCAATGTTATGGCCCTCGGGGGCTAAAGACAAAGGCTGCTGAAGGCTTAGTTATTAAGGGTTGAATGGACACCCATTTCCGCTTACTTCGAAGTTGCAGGGCTTATTCATACAATTTATTCTAATTCAAATAGAAAAGTACATTACAAGGTATTTACAAAGCCGCGTAGGAGATAAAACGTAATGTCTGTCCAAAATTAATTTGATAAACTATTCTAACGTGATAATTATTTTAATATTTCATTAATCTGACTTATTTTACTGCGCGGCTGATTTAATAACATATCAATATTCTTTGGTTTTACTCCCACATAAACAACCTAACTTCGAAATTAATAATTACAAATATTATAATGAATAAAATTTAACAATTGTGTCACATATTTTTGAGGTTGACTAAATTTATTATTCTTTGTATACTACTCCTGCTAACTTATATTCATACAACCTCATGTATTATCAAAAATTACTTCAAATTTTACCGATGATATATTATCACGTCTTACTTCAGTAATGAAAAATGTTTTTTTTCAAATTATATAATTTTCCACCGTACCAACCCTACTACCCATAGTAACTGATTTAAAGGATTACCAAATCTGATATCACATAACGACTAAAAACACGCAACAATATTGAACTCAAAATGGATTAAATAAAATAACAATCCGTATAAATTCCAAGTAACCTTATCGTGGTCCTAGCCGAATAGAAATTTTGGCACCAACCTAAGTGTTTGTGCGGATCTTCTTGTTTGCCTTTCACTTGAGCTGGCCCTGCCAATGTCCTAAGATATTGGCTCTATAGGACCGCACCAAGGAGTTTAGAGGAGAACACGCTTTTAAGATTTTAATATCATCCTCAAGGTGGCATGATAGAGGCAGCATGTGAAAAACTTAAATTATTTATTACGTATTGTTAAAAATATTCATCGTTTCGAGCATAAGTGCACTTAAAAATAAATTAACATCTAATTATCCTTAAATAACAAATATTTTTTGTGAAATTATGTAGGCTTCAAAGCTGGATAACCAGAACCTTCCGAATCTCCTATCCCTCCCTCACTTCCTTCAATTACAAAACATCCCCAAATGAAATGATATATTTTAACTGGTGCTGGGCAGTATTATTGCTGTATGGTATCAAGTCCTTCTTTGCTAATTAAAACTTATTACCTAGCTTCTGAACGTGATAAATTTGACATTATGGGGGGGGGGGAGAGATTTTTGAAATTAAATCACAGAGGCAATGCAGAGTATGGACGACTACCTCGAGTCGTAATGTGTATGGTCAAAATGCATGCGGTTCATTAGCTTAAGCCTGGGATCAGCGGGTCGAGACCTATTTTCATAAGGGAGTTATCAAAGCATGTAGTGAACATTCAATGTTCACAGGTTCATTAGGTCGAATTGTATTAGAGGCAGTGTAGGTAACCCGGAGCCCTTCGCCTGTCTACATATTGCCATGTTGGTATCCAGGATTAAAAACTGTTTTGTTGGAAAATATTCTGTTATTAAATAGTAGAAAATGGGCAGTTAATCAAACGGAACACAAGGGAAAATTATTTTTTAGAAGACAGTTTAGAGTACACTTTTAAATTATTTTAAAAGAAATTTACGCACATACAACGAAATAAATAATGAACATTTAAAAGCAACACAATAATATACTTCAAACACCTGAAAATATAGAGTAGGTACCTAAACAAATAATAATAAATACATCACAGGTCTAATACACAGATATCAGAAGAGGTCCAAAGCCAAAAAAATAATGTTTCTTGGAATCCACATTGGCCTATAAAATATGAGCTGTCTTTTTTTATTTTTTCAATGTATTTATTTTTATTTTATGCCTATTAAGGCTTTTACATATATAAAATATTTATGAAATTATACTCGTAAATAGTGCATGAAACGAATGATTAAAACACTTGAACCAAAATAAATATCAAGTAAAATATTATTTAATTTGATCCACACAGTATGTAGGTACAAATTATAAAAAATCCAAAATATTTATTTTCTTTCAGCCGACAAAATACAGTTAATGTAAATTTAAATAGATTTATCAAAATATTCCCCTACTTGATGAAAAAAACTTCAACAAGGTATGCTTATATATTGAAATTGTTGTAATAAATATATCAACAACATCGGAGTATTTGTTTCGTAGCTGTTGAATCCGTCGCATACGAGTGTAATATTGGGAAGTTGATATAGAATTGCTTCAATAATATGGTAGGTACTGTCTTGTAACTGACCTATTTGGAGTATGAAATGAGATTACACATAATAAATCAGTGGTATCAAACATTTATTGAATATAATTTTATTGAATTTAATGAACAAAGCATGCTAAAGTACATTTTAAAATTTACATATCTTATAAATTATTTTGGATTCTTTAAATTGCACGTGAATGAACTTCATAATTTGGGGTCCAAACCGTGGAATTGTATTCCATATTACTCGTTACTAGTGAGATATACAATGTTTTTACAGTATTGACATTATTGAAATAAATCCCAACATTTTCAAAGCTTTATTGGTTATTATTTCCATATGCTTGATAAAGTTGAGTTTCGTGTCAAGCCAAATACCTAAGTTATTAATTTACGAGACAGATACTAACGATATATTATTAATGGAATAAACGAAAAAAATGGATTCTAGATTCGATAAAACTTCATAATTTGACATTTGCTTATGTTAAGTTGCAAGCGGTTGTCATGACACAATATAATAAATCTCAACAAGTTATTTGACAATATATTGCTTTGAATAATTTCAGTTGTCTGCAAACATTAATATTTGAACATCATTGAAAATATATAACACATCATTAAAAAAAATAAAAACAGAATTGGACCTTAAGGTGACCCCCGGGGAACACCACTCGCAGCAGTGAATTTGTATGAAAATGTACCATCAATGCGTTGAAACAAACACTCGCCAAGCGCGTGTCGACTTTTTGATGTCACACTTATTTATTAAAAAATGCTCAACATAAGAGAAGAACTAAAACAGTTTAAATACAACATGTTAACGACTTATTGCGACGCTATAAAGTCCCATTTGTGGGTGTTAAACGATTTATTATTCTTGAGTAACGGAAAAAGTGTTTCTAGTAACAACTGATCTAAATAAGTTTGCGAAATATCAGCAAAATATTTAGAAAAGCATAAATCGAGTTTTCGAAAAAATTGGCTTACTTGTTTGGGATACACATAGGACTAATAAACATTACACGAACCTCTCTTTCATCTTTTTGGAATTCTTGATCTGCAATTCATTTTTTGGATATTTAGACAGTTATACAAACATTTATATTTATGACACGCACATAGGAATGTTAAAAAGTGAGTAATATGTGAAAAGGTGTTTTTTTGGTTTGGTTCGTGTGTCGTTTTGACCAAATATGATCCGAAACAAATATTATTTATTAACTAAATAGTGCCATATCATCCAGGTATCCGTGTTTAATTTTTCCGTTCATTTCCTCATCAAATATACACTGTGCTCTAAGCTAATACCGCGAGACTTTAGGGTCGTTCCTGAAAAACTAAGCAATTTTTTTTTCAATAGTACCCAAATTATGATGAATTTATCATTTTTGTTCGTTTTTGTTACTAAATTTCTCCGTGCTGTTCTACTGTTGTGTTAAAATTAAATTACATTGAATTTGATTTACACTCTTCACATAAATCTATCGTTTCATTGGTACGGCGTCATTCCTTGAGACTTGTTCTCCTCGTCGTGCTTTTATGTGGATGGTTTTAAACAGAAATTCATTTATATGTACTTATTATATTTCCAAACACGTGTCTTGCTGAAACATACGCTTGTGCTAACGTCATTTCCACCAACCGACCTGTTATTGCGGCTTCTTTGAACTAGCGTGAATAATTTTCGCATTACGCAAAATTTATGTGTAACGTACCTGAAGCATAATAATCTAGGTAATTTGACAGTCTCATCCTCTGTTTTCAAATTATCTTCTTAAAGCTAAAGAAAAACATTCATAAGTTGTAGTGGAATATTTTTCAGATCAATCAGATGAAAAAAAACATTAAAGACTACTGTGTGTTTTTATGTTTTACAGTCACAGAAAAAGTTAGATTTTTTTTTAATTCGGAAAAATTGAAAAAAACACAGCCAAACGTTAATGTTCCTTAGATTTATCAAATGTATTTTTTTTAATTTCTTCATCACTTAGTGGAAGATATTTTCAGTATCGCCCTGTTGTAAGACAACCATTCAGTATTGAAACGTTGCATGAAATAGCTCTAACAGATCTGAAAAGCCAGGTACTTCTCCACCTTCCCCTTCCCCATCTTCTTCCCCACCTCACTACCTTTAGCTTCACAACATACCATAGTGCGGTGTTCACGTAAGAAAAAAAATTACTGCCTACTGTTATTTTAGAAAAAAAAAATTACTGGTAACTTAATCGATGCGTACTCACAATGCTCTACTACTCAATATAATTCAGATACATAGATTTCCATACAAGTTCACACATAGACACACACATTCCACCCTTTGTACATTAAATAATTCCTTAGCATATACAAAATGCTATACAATCACTCACTAGATATTTCATAGATACATGTCATTGGTACCGATCCCTGTAATCATTTATAAAAACTTTTTACCACTCATTCCATCTATGTATTCTTTTTTGGGGAGTTTACAAAGAATAACCTCAGAACTGATAGACCTATTCTTGGGGAGTTTACAAAGAGTAACCTCAGAACTGATAGACCTATTTTTAAAATCTTAAAATCGATTAAACACATATTTTAGTAACAACCGATTCGCTTAAGACTTAAGCGATACAAAGGAATATTTGAAGGAGAATGTTAATAAAAACTTGGAGAATTTCCAGCGCGGATCTTAATTATTCAAATTTAATTAAAGTTTAAATCTCTCCTAATTTATCATTTGAATGTAATCTGAATTTTGCTCATTCTTTCTGGATAACTGCGGAATTTAGACTCTAGAACTAGAGATATAAAGAAGGGAGGTTGGTCGATAGGAATGGAGGAGCTTTATAAAACGCGTTTTGAAAGTTTTTCGGTAATTGCCAAATTTGCTGGATAACTTAGATTAGGTGGTGTTTGCTTGATTGATGTAATTTATTATTTTACGATGGCGGGAGAGACTTTTGATTTCTGAAGAATTTCGTTTGAACGCATTTTGATTTTATTTTATTACCCAAGGATTTGTTGTATTTACTCGGTTATTGGCGCGCGCAGGGTGTGTGAGCCCTTTATCGCCAAATCGGAATACCATAGTCTCGCTGGCTCCGGGTTGCTGGGATTCTTGTGTGATAATCACAAAATTGACAGATATCCTACAAAATTATTTTTAGGCAATTATTTTACGTTAAATCATTATACACTCACTATAATTTCAATGCACATTAAGAGGAATGGCTTCATGGCCAAAACAAAACTATGGATTTTAGGTATAAAAAAACCTAAAAAAAAATTTGAGAGACATTTTATTTATTTTTGTCTAAAATTATAAAATACAGGCTATTATTTTTTTAATACAGGAATTCAATTTTGTAATGACAGAGGCAGATATGGCATTTACAAAAAAAAAAATAGAATGCTATGAAATAAATAAGAGAATATATTCAATTATTATAATCAAAATGTTTTTAGACCCTTTTATTTAATCATATTTAAAAATTAGGCAGAGCAAAATTAGTGTGTGGCAACGATTAGTTTATAATACCTCACTGTTTATTTATAAGCTAAAGAATAAAATGTTACCTGACTATATGACAAAGAATGTTAGAATTAATAGTAAAGTTCATTTATATCCTACGAGAAACTTCAACGATTTTAGGCTTCCTGAAACACATTCATCGGGAACACAAAACAATATTTATTATAAAGGTTTTAAAATGTTCAATGAACTCCCGGTAATTGTTAAGGAAGCTAAAAGTCTTGCAGTTTTTTGTGGATTATGTCTCAATGTTGTGAAGTCCTAATTTGAGTATATACGTAGTAAATAATATTATAGTAGTCCTAGAAAATAATATATTAGGTATAAGATGTAAAATTTTGTAACTAAATAAAATATACATTAAAAAATATATATATTAACAATTATCAATAAATCACAAATAATAGTCAAAGTTGTCGCAATAATAACCAAAAATGTAATTCTTCAATTGGCTGTATTTTATTTTTGAAAGAAAAAATATTTGCTTTAATTTTTGTTTCAAAAAGTGATTTTTCCTTTTTCCCTCAAATCCAAAATGTGTATGAAAAACTCCGCGCAGCCGTTCCTCTTAATTTCTTGTATTATTAAATTATAACGAATGAAAACCTTTAATATTTATTTATATATATATTTTTCCAAAAAATATTCAGTTGTACCACATTGCAGAGCCATTTCTGACGTAATGTAGTTGTATCAAATTGCAGAGCCATATCTGGCATAATGTAGTTGTACCACATTGCAGAACCATCTCTGGCATAATATAGTTGTACCACATTGCAGAACCATATCTAGCATAATGTAGTTGTACCACATTGCAGAGTCATATTTGGCAAAATGTAGTTGTACGACATTGCAGAACCATATCTAGCATAATGTAGTTGTACCACATTGCAGAGTCATATTTGGCATAATGTAGTTGTACCACATTGCAGAGCCATCTCTGGCAAAATGTAGTTGTACAACATAGCAGAGCCATCTCTGGCATAATTGAATTGCTTAACTGAATTTAAAATCGCTTCTAAGTAATCTTCGCTCACGGAGTTATCAAAGTAAAAAAATAATTTTAAATTAAGATTGAGCTAAAAAAAGGTCACTGGCGAGATTAAACCAGATCTGGGTGTACGTTTTCTAAATGAAGATTTTAATACGAGTTCTCAGATTTTTTTATCTCGAATGTTATCTACTTAATAAGAAAGAAAATTTTCATCTAATGATAATTGTTTTATATTAACGTAATGACAAAAAATAATCTGGAAATTAAGCCACTTAAAATAATAGACCTTCTCCATTTGTAAGATGTAAGAGGAAAATAATTAAAACAAATCATTCTATTAAGTGACGGCCATAACGGTTCATATTTCTTATCTTTGTACGTTCGGTTCAGTGCCAGTTCTCTAGCAGAGCAACTCTTTTTATACCCAACATATTTATACCAAAAATATATTTTTTAATATTTATTTATTTCATATTTAATCAAAAAGATATTTCACTTCATACCTAGAACATCCACACAAAATTATATATGGAAATAAAACTGTTAACATTAAGAAAACTATATTAACATAATACATGTCTCCTTATATACAAAATGAATAATAAACTCATACATACAAATACAGAATTCATTAAAACGTCTAAGAAATTCATTAAAACGTCCAGAATTCATTAAAAAGTACAAACACACACTTTACACGGCAACACGATAACATACATTTGTTATCTTAATATTTGAATAATTTTTTTTTAATATTTGTGCTATTTTAAATCTCTTATAATCTTTGTACATTTTTTTTAATATTTTGTAAAATTATTCACCTCAACACAGGCTTGTCCTAGTGAAGTTAAAAATTCTAATTTAAAAAAAAGATACAATGTAAAAAAACGATAAATAAATAAAAATAAATACTCTTTATGCTTACCAGGGGGCAACATATATAATTGCTTTCCAGACAACATTAAAAATGGAAAGTATATTTACCATTAAATTTTTTTTTCATATTAATGCTCAATCAGCAAAACACTGAAAGTGAATAATATTGTTAAATTATTAAATTATGATTAATGCAATAAATTTTTTAAATTTATTTTAGTTAAATAAGGGGAAATGTAATTTTATTTTATCTGGAATAAAATTTTTAAAAAAGTACCCTTAGTTTGCAGTAATCGAGACGTTAGCCTACGTAAGAGTTGATAAGTAGTTTTGTTGTTTCCATATGAAGGTTTCTTCGGACAGACTTGAGTTGTCGTAGATGAAAAAACCGATGCTTACAGTCCTATTTATTTGACTTTAAAACAAAAAATCCGAATCTAAATTGACACTGAGAAGTTTGATTGTTGTTTTTGGCATGATATCGCTGCCGGAAATAAAAATAGGTGAATCATCTATAAAATGTTCACGTTTGTGTGTTGCCGCCCGGAGAAACTCAGTATTAGCTGGTGATTCCAACATATGTGTACCCTTAGATGGTGATTTATACCCTTAGAAGGTGATTCCAACATATACCAGCTTCAAAGTCGATTAAGTTATTTTTAAACACATTCATAAATCACCTTGAAAATCCTATATTTATGTTTACCCTGTAGTCATGGTTTCGCCAATTATGAAAATGATTTTTATAGCAACAAATGTCAAAAACTCTAAAATTCTAAATTTTTTTTTTTTTCATCTCTTACCAACTTTTTAAAACTTTTTTACCCTTCACAGGTAACATCTATATAATATATCTAAAAACACATGCATTTAAAAATGCAACGGTGTGTAAAAATTTCAAAGCAATCGGTGAAAAACTCTCGGAGATTTAAAATTTTTGAACAAAAACATTAAGATTTTTATGTTTATTTAGATAAATAGACGAAAACCTTATTTTTAGGTTGTTATTAGATTCTTACACGCCGGTTCGACGTCGATGTGGTGAAGCCAGCCTTGAGCCCGGCTTAAGACCGTTTTAACCAAAAAAACGCCATGGTAACAAGTCAAGTTATTCACTGTTTTAACCTTACGCGCTGCCTTATATTTACACCGCATTTATAGTTGAGGGGAGAGGGGATAAATTTATAAAAATATCAAGTTAATATTTTCTTTCTACCTCCGTAGAACGAAACAAATACATATGTATCTAAAAACCTAATTTTAATATACTGCAATACGGATCACATAAAATTTTAGTAGCTTCAAACTTCAAACTTAAGTATAAGAAACAAAATGTACTGATAATATTAAAGCAATTAAAAAATGAACGATTTCTTACAAACTGAATATTATAAATGTAAAAAAAGAAACTGAAAATAAAAAATAATATTAGGTTGGGAAGTACCTGGATATTTAGATTCGTCACCAAGCAAGAAAAGCCATTTCAAGAAACGTTACTTTCTGAATAGTGGTCTTTTACGATGGTGATAATGACACAAATACTACTCGTTGAAATCTTGATTTGGTCCGGCTCCAGTTGATTGTGTCTTAGTGAGACGTTCGTGACGTCTTCTGCAATCCGTTTGCTCTTCAAATATTCTGTAAATTAAGGTTGGTATTAGAAATCATTGAAATAACACTATGTAGCTTAATATTATAACATGAACATATATTTTATAAAAGTTTTATCAATCGATTTTTTTTTACTGGCAAGCGCAGTAAGATCTGTTTTTATTTAGTAAGCGTCCAAAAAGAAGATTGTTAGCGGAAGAGCGGGTTTTAAAAAAAATATTTTAATTAACTAGCGTAAGCGAAAAAATTAATAAAGCATAACTTATTTAAAATAGAACAAAAATCTTTTCATACCCATGACATCTTAAACAACAGAAGCAAATGTATTTTTTATAATTTTTAGAGAATGGTTTGGGATTTTTTGTTTATCGAGATAATTTCATGTAATTGTTTCTTTCGAGCACCAAATATGCAGAGATTATCTTTAAAAATAACTTAAAGCGTTCAAGAGAATCATGTTATAAATCGGTGAAAATTCGGAGTTCAGGTTAAATGATTGTCTCGTTTCGTTTGATATTTATGTACAGGGCTTTCCAGTAAGAGGTGTTATTTTGATATTCAATCGTAAAAGATCAATGGTTTCGTTGCTTGTGTGGCACGTAGCGCCGTCTCGTTGAAAGTAAACGTTGTCCAGATCAATACCATCCAATCCCGGCCATAAAAAATCATTAATCATCTCTCGATAGCGCAATCCATTCACCGTAACTGTTGCTCCAGCCTCATTTTCGAAAAAGTAAGGTCCAATGACTCCGCCGGACCATAAACCGCACTAAACAGTCACACGTTGAGGATAAAGAGGCTTTTCAACAATAACTCTTGGGTTTTCCGAGCCCCAGATGCGACAATTTTGCTTGCTGACGAAGCAAGCCACCGAGGTGGAAATGGGCCTCTTCACTCAAGATGATTTGCATTTGATTCACTCAAGTGAATTTTAATAATTTCAATGCGTTGCGGAAGCGTGTATCGTTCCATTTTTATTAATGGCGTAGTTTTTACTTGTCAAATGTCAAAAAATGACTGGTTGCGCCAATACGCAATAGACATTAATTATACACACATCTCATGCACACATACACACATACCTGCGACCACTGTACTGAGATAGTATTGTTGTTCCTTTGTTCCTACCTTCCTTCCCATTCCTGCTAATTTATGTGCCCTTTGGTAGTCAGTATGTTGCAATAACCCAAACCGCTAACAATAAACCGCATCCGCTCGAGATCTCGTCTCCCTTATCTTACGAAATTATTATTCGCGACGATATAGTGCAATCCGCTTGTGTTAAGTGAAATTGTTGTGAAGAAAAGATGGGAAGAAACAAGTGCCCCTTTCCCAATGGTGAGTCCTTCCTGTATCCATACAACAAATATTATCTTATGTGCAGTGGGCATTGCTCAATCATTCAAGGTCCTTCGACAATCATTTTTTTACACTAACATAAAAAACAACTACATAACTTCTTACACACCATAGTTGGCCCAAACGAGCCTGATATTGAACCGTAATTTCCGTAATTTCGGTAATAAACCATAAGAGTGTTATTGCGTTTTACATACCCGCGTAATCAATTAATAATTACCCGCATTTTATTTCTGGAGATTCCTATCCGATATTACTGGATGAATTGAATGGAAATAACATATTTACCCGCAAATAGAATAGATTTATAATATATGCCAATACCGCTATTTAATATCTATTTCTAATAATAATACCGATATTGTTATATCAACCGCATTTAAAATTAACCGCATTTCATTATAAATTATTTGGTTATTGTAATACATCCCAGTATTGGATGTATTATACATAAAAATAATAATACTTTAATAAGACGTAAAGTGATAAATTTGGTCTACCCGCATTATCTATACTTAACCCTTCACGGCACCCGCACTGAGTTAACCCTACGGGCATAAAAGTTAATTTATTGAATAAAAATTAAATATCAATCAATTTATTTTCTATAAATATTATTATTATAATATTTTTTACCGCATTATATAATAAAATAACCAGAATCAGAAAATGGCTACAAGCGCGTCAGGGTCGTCACGTGACGAAAGACTCTTGAAACGTTTAAATGCCAAATTGGCCGCTAATTTTGCATGTTTACAATCAGTCTTCGACAAGATGAAGAAGGCTTCTGATAGTGTTAACAATCGGCAATCTTTTTTATCAGGCGCAAGTACACTAGAAAGAATTCGGTCCGAATTTATAACGCTTCTAGATGAAAAGGTTAATTGTGAACTGGAATTGAACCCAGAAGCAGTCGCTGAATATTCTCAATTAAATGCTTTTGAGGAAATTTTCGGCATTATTAAATATACCGAAGCGAACATGCTGGCCAATCCGGTTGAAAAACCTCGCCGTCAAATTAAATTACCGCCTTTAGAAATAGCGTGCTTTGACGGAAAATTAGAAAATTGGCCTCTTTTCTATGAGACTTATATCTCGGTTATCCATTCAAATAATTCATTGGATAATTCAGAAAAGATGCAGTATCTGATGTCCAAGTTGACGGGAAAAGCTTTAAATATTTGCAAAACTATCACACCTACCGGTACAAATTATCAAGTGATATGGGACGCATTGTGCACCAAATATAATGATCCACGCGTTCTCGCTGAGTCATACTTTGATCGATTGCTGAAAATACCTGCTGTTACTTCGGTTACGCCCGCTTCGCTAGAAAAATTTGCAGATACATACGCGACTAACATTGCCGCACTGAAACAGTTACGAATCAAAGATCTCGCAGAATTTATATTGCTACAACTGGGCCTTAAACGTCTTGACATAGAGACAGTGAAGGCTTTCGAATCGTCTATTCGGAATGATGAAATTTTCCCGTCCAGCTCTGATTTAATTGATTTTGTGAGAGGACAGCAACGAATCCTTAATCGCGCGCAAATCGCACAACCTACGTCGAGCCGTCTTGGCTCAAATAATAATAATTCCGCAAAGACATTTATTAATGTCGAAAAAGGCGACAATCACTCTGTCGAAATTTGTTTTTGTTGTCAAAGGGGATCGCACCCTTTGTATCAATGCTCTAAATTTAATGGTTTAGAACCACGCGAGCGATTTAATTTAATCAAGTCATCGAATATACGAGTTTGCGTGAACTGCCTCAGTACTAGGCACGGCACAAAAGCGTGCAAATCAAAGAGTACGTGCAAATCATGCACTCTCAACCACCATAGTTTGTTGCATTTCAAACAAACTGATCAGCGAAAACCACAACGAGACCAAATACCGTCTCCCGCGTCGCCAGCAGACGTCGATAATGACGATTCAAATTCTGCAAGCCCGGTATCACTGTGCGTGACAAATTCATTTACTAGAGCAAATACTATTGCACTCTTAGGAACTGCCGTTTGCACTACCCGAGATGCTAAGGGCCAGGTGCAGACAATACGCGCTCTGATAGATAGCGGCTCCCAAAGGGATATTATTACGCGTAAATGCTGTTTACGTTTGAATCTCACGGTGCGATCATCGCAAGGCACTTACGTCACGGGAATAGGCGACTCAAGAAATTTGACAAAGGGCATGACTTGTCTAAAATTATACTCTCGCTACGACGACACTCACTCGTATATGATTGAACCTTATGTAGTAGAAACTATAACTAGTGAGTTGCCTACTGTTAACGTCAACCGCGCCTCGTTGTCGTATCTCGACAATTTGCCCTTAGCAGATAATACTTTTCACACGCCCGGTGAGATTGATATTATCTTGGGATGTGACATGTTTGCTCGCATTTTTAAAGCAAACAAAATATCAGGTTATCCCGGCCAGCCAATTGCTATCGAAACTACTTTGGGCTATCTCATCCTAGGCACTGCTCCAACGATGACTGAAACCCCAAGTATAAACGCCACACCATCATTTTGTACGTTCGCGAAAAATGATGACTTTTGCCTTTCGCGCTTCTTCAAATTGGAAGACATTCCAGACGAGAAGTTTTTAACGCCTGATGAACAGGAATGTGAAGACATTTTTAAACTCACCACTTCCCGTGACACGACAGGTCGTTACATTGTTGCGTTGCCGTTTCGTAACAGTCCTTCTATCCTCGGTGAATCGTTGCCAGCCGCTGAGCGCCGGTTCCGATCTCTCGAACGCCGATTAATAGCTCAACCCGCTATAAAATTAGAGTACGACAAAATATTGCGCGAATACCTACAGAAAGGGTACATTTCGCCTGTCGATAATTCTGACTTACCCCATTACGTCATTCCGCATCATATTGTAGTTCGCGAGGACAAATTAACTACCAAAATCCGCATGGTTCTGGACGCGAGCATGAAATCCGATTCGGGCTACTCGCTCAACGACATTCTACGTACCGGTAAGAATTTACAAGGTGATTTGTTTCGGATTATACTTAAGTTCCGATTGTTTGCAGTAGCTATAACCGCCGACATAAAACAAATGTATCTTCAAATTGTAGTGCAAGAAGAATGCCGTCGTTATCAGCGAATACTTTATAGATTTAACAATAGCGACCCTTTACAATTGTTCGAATTTAATCGCGTCACATTCGGCATGTCTTGCAGCCCATTTTTGGCAATGCGTACACTGCGCCAACTCGCGTCGCATGAACGACCTCGTTTTCCACTTGCTGCAAACTTGGTGGAAAATGGCTCTTTCTATATGGACGATTTCGTCACCAGTTGTTCGTCGGTCGAGGAAGCCTCCGAGTTATCGACGGAATTAATTCAGCTGTTCGCTGCTGGAGGATTTGACCTTGTAAAGTTCTCTAGCAATTCTCCTAATCTTTTGTCCACGATTCCTTCAGCGCGTCGTGTTAAGGAACATGTGGAATTTAATCCTGATGAAAACCTAAAAATACTAGGGCTTCATTGGATACCCGCTTCAGATAATTTCGTATTTGTTGTAAACTCCAACGAAAGAATTTGTACTAAACGAAACATTCTCTCGACGATTGCTCGTCTTTGGGATTTGATGGGTTTCGTTGCACCAGTTGTATTATTAGCCAAGCTTATAATTAAGTCTCTTTGGGAATACAAGCTTGATTGGGACGATACTCCTCCTGGAACTGTTGTCACGCTTTGGCGACAGTTTGAAAAAGAATTGCCATTACTGCAATCTATTAAAATTCCTCGTTTTGTAGGAATCGAACACCAATGTATACTAACCCTTATCGGGTTTTTAGACGCAAGTGAACGCGCATTCGGAGGTGTTATTTACTTACATGTTTACTGTCCGAATACTGATAAAACCACAATTAGTTTATTATGTGCCAAATCCAAAGTCGCTCCTGCTAAAACGATTTCACTTGCGCGATTAGAACTATGTGGAGCACTAATACTTGCGCGATTAATGCATACGGTCAGTAATACCTACGCATCAAATCCAAGAGCTCATACGACATTAGCTTTTTGCGACAGCACGGTTGCTCTAGCGTGGATAAATTCACCGCCTGCGAAATGGCAGACCTTCGTTGCCAATCGTGTGTCACAAATACAAAAACACCTGGGGGCTGAATGCTTCTATCATATAAAAGGGAAAGACAATCCCGCCGACTGCCTGTCGCGTGGTCTCACCCCCGCTCAACTCATAGACCATCCGTTATGGTTTAATGGCCCCGCATTCGCTCAGTTACCTAAAAATGATTGGCCTTTACAGCGTTTTGATTCGAAATCTGTATCTGATCCACCCGAACTGAAAACTAAAGTTTTGATGTCCGTTCAAAACAATAACCGCCTCAAAACAATTGCTCCACCTTTACTGTGTGCACTAGCTTCTCGTGTTAGTTCATGGCCGAAATTAATTCGGATTGTAATCTATGTTTTTCGTTTCATTAAGAAATTACCGCGAACATTCGAATTAAGTCATATCTTAACTGCAGAAATAGCTGTTATAAAATCAATACAGCAAGAACATTTCTCCGAAGATATAAAGGCAGTCAATGATGGGAAGAAGGTTCGGCGAGCTATTGCAAAATTGAATCCGTTTCTTCATCACGGTATTCTAAGGGTAGGAGGCAGATTAAAAAACGCTGAAATAGAATTTGACAGTCGTCATCCCATTCTATTACCCGCGCATGATCATGCAGTCGATTTAATAATAGATTACTATCATATAAAGAACCTACATACGGGTCCCACTTTACTCATGTCTCTACTAAGACAGAGATTCTGGATACTTTCATCGCGTAATCTGGTCCGGAAGCGCGTCCATCGGTGCAATACGTGCTTCAAAGTTAAGCCTAAACCACAATTCCCAATAATGGGAGATTTACCCGCTTGTCGCGTCCGCGAAGCTAAGGCTTTTCTACACACAGGTGTTGACTACGCTGGCCCGCTACAAATAATCCCTTATAGACGTCGGGGGGTCCGAAGTCAAAAGGCATACATTTGCATATTTATCTGCCTAGTGACCCGTGCGGTTCATATCGAACTCGCTTCAGATCTTTCCACCGAAGTCTTTCTCAACGCTTTCAAGCGTTTTTTATCTAGACGTGGTCCTGTGAGTGTAATGTACTCCGATAATGGAACGAACTTCGTGGGAGCTAAGTCTCATTTAAACTCTTTATTCGATCTAATAGAGTCTCGTAATTATAAGAAGGAACTCTCAAATAATCTACGGGAAAACCGCATCGAATGGAAAATGAATCCTCCTCAAGCTCCACACTTTGGTGGAATCTGGGAAAGTAACATTAAATGCCTGAAGAGTTATTTAAATAAAATCGTAGGCACCTCTCTACTGACTTACGAAGAGATGCAGACAGTGCTTTCTCAGATTGAAGCAATTTTAAACTCACGTCCGCTGTCGGTACTTAGTGTCACCGATGTTTCAGCTCCGTTACCTTTAACACCCGCGCATTTTTTAACACTTACGCCGTTAAAATCTCTACCCGCCGCTGACTTGTCCAACGAGTCCGTAAACTTACTGCAAAGGAAGCATCTCGTCCAGACTTTCTGGAACCGCTGGCGTATGGAATATTTAAATACTTTACAATCGCGGCAGAAATGGAACACGAGTTCAAACCCGGTAACGGCAGGCACAATTGTAATGATCAAGTGTGACAATATTGCGCCTCTTCAATGGCCTATTGGCATAATAGTCAACGTATATCCCGGTTTGGACGGAGTGACCCGTGTTGCTGATGTCAAAACGAACACCGGCATATACCGCAGAGCAGTAGTAAAACTCTGCCCTTTACCGTCGCAATAATAGTCCTTGGCAACTTGGTCATCAGATGGTACATCTATGGCCCTCTTTTTTATTTTCTACATTATTCTATTTAATTTAGTTTAAATTTACCGCTGATTAATTTTATTACTAAATTAATACAATAGCATCACATATTAACATTTTTCTGACCTTTTTACAAATTAATACTAATTTTACCGCGTGTTACTACAATTTTGTTCGTTTTAACGTTAAAGCGTACTGACCTTTTTATGGTTTATGGAAGTGGATTCTTTCATCCCCTTCCAGGCGGGGGGCATGGTTGCGCCAATACGCAATAGACATTAATTATACACACATCTCATGCACACATACACACATACCTGCGACCACTGTACTGAGATAGTATTGTTGTTCCTTTGTTCCTACCTTCCTTCCCATTCCTGCTAATTTATGTGCCCTTTGGTAGTCAGTATGTTGCAATAACCCAAACCGCTAACAATAAACCGCATCCGCTCGAGATCTCGTCTCCCGTCCTTCCTGTATCCATACAACAAATATTATCTTATGTGCAGTGGGCATTGCTCAATCATTCAAGGTCCTTCGACAATCATTTTTTTACACTAACATAAAAAACAACTACATAACTTCTTACACACCAATGACAGCTTCAAAAGTAAAATCTACCGAAATAGCGGGCTATTCAAAATAACACCTCTTATTGGAAAACCCTGTATATTTAATACAACTCCAATAAATTGAAATATTACACGTGTTTGCTCCGGAGCGCCATACATTTAATTTTATTTGACTTGGGTTGACTCGGCGGGTGAAACACAAATATTTTCTTAGAGGGAGGTCAGCGCCAAATGCGTTGCTTGGATAAATATTTCAAAGAGAATCGACAAAATGAAAAGCTCCCTTTTTCTTTTTAACAAAATTTATTTTCAATAAGGTAAGTCAACTTTCACAATTTATTTCACTCAAACAAACATTACAAGCCACAAAATATTTAAAAATCGATTAAACATTTTAAGTTAATTCAAATATCCAAGGATAGCCAAATTCAACATAAAATAATGATTAGGTAAGCTGTATTAAAAATCACACCGTTAAAGTCTAAAATATTTACATATATACTTTTTGGTTATTGAGTGAATAAAAATACTTTATTCAAAAAATACTTTACAAGTTTAAAAGATAATGACAACCCCTTTGTGGATAAAGGCGGAAAATAACATTTTACTTGAAGCACGTACTCTTTTAACGGTTTCAAAGAACATGAGTTATAAGTAATAAAGGGAACAAACATTCACAAAATACAGAAAATTTTCTGAAAAACTATTAGACTTACCTATTTCATAAAAGCATGCAACCTAAGACATTTTTGGTGAATACGATAATCACATATTAATCATAAGAGCACGCCACATAAGAGATATAGTTTGGTGAATATGATAATCACATATTAGTCATAAGAGTGCGCCACCTAAGGGATATAGTTTGGTGAAGACGATAATCACATATCAATCATAAGCGTACGCCACCTAAGGGATATAAATTTTGGTGAAGACGATAATCAGACGAAAAAATATCAAAATATTAGAAATAAAGAAGGTTTTAAATTTCTTTTTTTTTACAGACCAAATTATTTGACTGTACTATTATTGCTATGGCGTTTCATATGACTGACTTTAACTCCCGACAAATCGATTGGCTTTGGTTTTTTATTAAACATGTCAAAAAAAATTAAAATATGAATTGAAGTAGTTCAAAAACCTAAACAGCTCAGGCACTATATTCGCATATACATTCATAGAAATAAAGCTCAGTATTATAATCGCACATTCATTCATAGAAGCATCGTTCAGGTACTACAATCACTAATACATTCATAAAAGTATAGTTCAGGTATTGTAATCACACATATATTCGTAGAAGTTCAAGGACTATATTTGCCAATAGATCCCTAGAAGTATGGCTCTCTAGAAGAATTGCTCACGTACTATGTCCATACATCCATTCACAGAAGTATAGCTCAGTACTATAATCGCACATACATCCATAAAAGCATCGTTCAGGTACTAAAATTACTAATACATTCATAAAAGTATAGTTCAGGTATTGTAATCACACATATATTCGTAAGAGTTCAAGGACTATATTTCCCAATTTTGCTCAGTTACTAAGTCCATACAAACATTCACAGAAGTATAGTTCAGGTACAATATTCGTACATACATTCATACAAGTATAGTTCATGTACTATAATTGCACGTACATTCACAGACGGTGCTATAATCGCACATATACTTATAAAAGTATGGTTCTGGTATAATATTCGAACATATATTCACAGAAGTATAGCTCAGCTACTATATTGACACATACATTCACAGAAGTTCGGGTACTATAATCGCATATATATTCACAGAAGTATAGCTTAGGCACTTTTTTATAAGTGACACCCCACAAGAGCGCCTCTGTCTTTACAGTGTAAAGGCAGGGGATCTATGGCATCACCGGGTTGGGCAGCGTTGTGAGGCGGGTGAAATTAGGGGTTATAGGAAGGGCTTTATTAATGCGGTCTTGAAGAGGCCCGGATTAAACGAAGGAGGAAAAACAGATGACGGTAGCTGGTTCCACATACACAAAAACGAGTCGAAGAAGCGGCTCGTTCTCATGAAGTCAACATCAACTGTGAACGGGAGTTTTACGCACGTGTACCGGTGATCAATGCTGCTGGTTCCTTAGAGCAGACTCCATTAAAATACCTGTAGAACAGACTCAGCATGATCACATTGCGTCTGTGCATTAGAGATGGCAATGGATCAGTTGACGGTGGATTGTCAATCAGATGGACCTCCTTCCTTTGCATAGAATCAAGTAGGTTTATCAAGTATTGTGGGGCTCCATCCCAGAGGTGGATCCCAAATTCAATTGTTCGGCGTACTATATTTTTACATACATTTGTAGAAGTATAGTATAGGTACAATATTAGCGCTCACATTAATAGAAGTATAGTTCAGATTCTTTATTCGCACATACATTCATATTTATTTTAAAAACCAATTGGTTTTAAGTAACATTAATGTAATTTAACACAATTCTGAAAATAACCTATTTTCACCAATATTTACAATAATCCCGCTAAAATAATGTTATCCCGAATTCGTATATTCAGAAAAGCTTCGCGCTGCCTGCGGTGCCGAGATAACTATTATTACTTTAAATTTCAATAAAACCTTTTAAAAAATTGACAAAAAAGTCCTGTAGTAAACCAATCTACGTCCATTAAAGCAAAATCTGAATTTTTCATACATCTCCAGCGGCAGCACTCTGCGGCGATTACTATCCATTTCCAAATTAGAATTTTAAATTCGCCGATGGGCGGGAAACGCCTGTCTTCTGGGGTGAAAGACCGCTAGCGTCGCTGGCAGCAAACGGTAAATCCTCAAACTAAAATTTGAATAAAACCTTTATTATCACAATCAAATATTTGCCGTCATGGCAATCAGGACATCTCTTCAGGAGCCTTAAATTATGAATGTTATATGATGATTACTGAGTAAATGCCATAATTACTTTTTCAACTATTGAATTAATAAATTGATTCGTGTTTTTCAAGAACAGGTAACCACAGTATACCAAATTAATTAAAAACCAAAGAGAAAAATAATAAATATTTTTTTTCATTTTAAAGGCAAAAGTAAGTGAGTAACAATTTTAGAAAATAATCTAAGCATGTTTATTTCATTTTTCGGAGTAATAGTAAGCCGGTTATTTTTAAAGCAATTATCTGCGTACAAAATCGTAGATGGTGGAGTAGCAATATTGTACGCAAATCTGCTTGTGGTTTTATTGTGAACTGTAATCGATATTTGACATAACTATTGGGGTAGCTGTGGTTAACATTTCAATTGCTGAGCGTACTTGAGATTTATATAGGGTTAGCAACTGGTTACTATTGAAGAATCTACTAGCCCAATAAAAGACTCCCAATTTCTTGGAAGCACGATTTACCCTAGCTTCAATAGAGCCCCGATACTTGAGCCAGTCTGATATACGTAGGCTACTAATAAATTAATGTTTTTCAATTACAATCGAAAAAATGAAGTCTACATTTGGTCATAAAGCACGCCACTGATCCAAGTTGATAGCCAGTTGTCTTACAAAAAGAGTATGGTTAACGTACGGAGACAAAGATACAACCTGATTTTGTAGTACCTAGTTATTTGAAAGCACTTAAATAATATTTATTCACGTTTCAAATTTCAACGCGTACGTAAACGTATTTACAACGCGTTTTCAAATAATTGATAAAAGCAACATCTAATAATCTTAATTGAAAATTTGATTACAAATTTTTTAAATGGAGAATTTTTTTGGAAAAACTAATAATTAGGCAAACTACAGAGTGATTTCTGCGGAAGTTAATTATGAAAACACGCATCATGAATCGGCAAGAATGAAATTGCCTCCCGTTATGGAAAGTAGAAGGCCACGTTGGTACAAATGCCTCCAACGAAATACTATTCTTTTCAACCATGGCTTAGTGCACCAAGGTTGTAAGTATAACTTTGCACCAAAGTGAAGTTAATAAATTTATCGTTTCCCCGAAACTGCAAATTTTCTACGTACTTGCAATTATTTTTGGTACTCGTGGAGTAATAAGACAAAAAACACATAAGTTCTGTTTGAAACTTATGTAAAAGATATAAAAATGTTAAATCAATCCTAATTACACTAATTCGATATCTTCTTGTGTAGCAGTCATTTCCTGCCCGCTACAGAGCATTAGCATTATTCACTGCCCATCTCTATTTACAACACCGCATCTATGGCAACTCTGGACAACGGGAGACGGGGCTCGCAAGCTAGACGCACACCTCGACAATTTAGTATTTATCTGGCCGCGGTTCCGGGACGTCGTGAAACACCGGAAAGACAAGAACCTCTCCATGAGCAATCACGATTACGTACAAGGATGACGACACCGTTTTGTGGATTTACCTTTGGTCATCCTTGTCTCTTCATTTAAATAACAGCAATGCATAAACGCATCGCTTGGCGCCCGTCATTACATTCTTCAGGTTAGTTTATTATAAATGCCACCCACTTGTCGCTTTCAATGCAATATTTAAAATTAGCAATCGTGCGTTCATCCTTCGGATGTAGCACACGCCTGAGATAAATGTCACTAAATAAAGAGTTCTCATGTTATTTAAAGGTTAATGAAGTGTTGTAGAAATAAATGTTGTGTCATGGAATTCATTTCCCTTATCTTTTATTTAATACACTGTTGCTACATACATTCCTGAGGCACTCATGCCCTACACCTTTATAATTTTGTTTCAAAACCGCCGAATGTGGCAATAATCCTCTTACAATGGCGCACCACGTGGTTTAACCCGATTGGCATTTAATTTTACTTTTTTCGGTCTCGTTGGCATTGAGAGTTGACAATAATTTTTGCAGGTGGCATTTTTTTTAACTAGCTTGATGAAGGTAATTTTTATGTCGGCTCATGGGGGTCTCTCTGTTTCGCGACGTTCCGGCCGCATTTCTTATAATATTTTGATATAACCATAATTATACGATAATTATTTTAAAATTAATTTTTGGCCGTGAATACTCTGCGGGACTGGTGGGTGTCACGTATATTTTTTTTTTATTGTTGTAAGTTGTTCCAGATTCCCACATCTGAAATTGTAGTATTGGTGTATGTCCATTTCTGAACTTTTGTCCATTAGATGTGTAGGTACAAATAATTATACACCCATTTTTCCTCTTTTGGGAATTTTACTTTTTATCATTGCCGTCTTCGGACGTGATTAATGTTGCCTTGTTTTTTTTTCCAATTAATCTTTAGGTACATCTAGTCACAATGCCTGATACAAGGAGTCAAGTAAAAGAATCCGCCATGTCTTCCGTCAAGGACTCGGACATTATTGTTCCCACATCTCCGTTGGTTCCACTGCATTTATGGAATATCAAGTATGATGGCACTACTTGCATTAGGAAGTTTCTTGAACGTGTTGAAGAACTCGCCCTGTCTCGCTCTGTAAGTAAGCACAATCTTTTTTTAGGCGCGTTTGAACTTTTTGATGGGATTGCCCTTGATTGGCTGAGGGTCAATCGCTCCCTTTTCGAATCCTGGGATGACCTTGTGGTAGGCCTCAAGGAGGAATATGAAATTCTCGATTATGACCGTAGACTCCTTGCACAGTTGAGGTCAACTATGCAAGCACCTAATGATTCACTTGGCACCTTTATCACTAATGTTCTCATACTAAATAAAAGATTAAACAAGAAATTGCCTGATGTAGAAATTTTGGAAATTCTCCAGTGCAATATGCTTCCCAGATATATTCAGAAACTTGCATTAAACTCCATTCCGGACATAACTACCCTAAAAAGATTGGGCAAACTAATTGAATTGGCAGACAGTCGTTCTGACCAGAGGAAAGGTTCAAAGTCCCCTCAAACCCCTTCAACTGCCAGCGTAAAGGCGCCACCAAATACAAATGCTCCTTCTAAACCTAATTCTTTCAGGCATGTGAATTCTTCTCATAAAAACATGTCTTTCAAACGGTATAACGTGAATTCCAGGGAGGAGATTCATTGCTTCCGCTGTGGATGTCCAGGCGTTAAGACTCCTGACTGCACTTGCGTTAGGTCAAAAAACGCGAGAGCCGGACGTTAGCTGTGCCGCTGGCGGAAGACGTCTCCACCAGTATCACTGCTCTCGATCCGGCGTGGCAAGAATGGCTTTCGGTAGTCAGGAATTTTTACAGAAATTTAGGAGCATCAGGTTACGGAGGGAAGGCTGACAGGGACGGCCGTCCTTTCGTATCCTTTTCTACACTCGGAACTGTTTTTTCTGGCCTGTTGGACTCAGGCTCACATGTTTCCATTCTCGGTAATAATTTTCATTTAAAACTTTTAAAACTTGGTGCCAAGTTGGCTAAGCTCAATAATTCATTTTCTTTAACTTCTGCGACGGGTCATTCCGTTTGCTGTAACTTGAAAATCTCGCTTCCTATAACATGTAATAATGTTGTAAAAGAGTTTATTTTTGTTGTCATGCCAGATATAAAGACGGATGTTATTCTCGGTATTGATTTTTGGAAATCTTTTAACATTTGTCCGGATATTTCTAAGTTTATGAATACGAAGGTAGTAAAATCTGCTCCTCGGATTACTTCTGAAGTCAGAGGTATTGTGGACAAACATCGCTTATCCAAATATCAACAAAATTTACTTGATAATGTAGTTAAAGATTATATTTCAATTTCTGGGGACAAACTTGGTCGTACACATTTAGAGGAACATGTCATAGACACTGGTAATAGTATACCTGTAAAACAGCGTTACTATCCGATTTCACCTCACCTGCTCCCGGTTGTACACAAGGAACTTGATAGAATGTTGGAGATGGGCGTCGTTGAACCGAGCAGTAGTGCTTGGAACAGTCCCGTCTTACTTGTACCAAAGAAAAATGGCACTTACCGCCTTTGCTTGGATTCCAGACGAATTAATTCGATCTCTAAAAGGGACGCTTTTCCTTTACCATACATTTCAAATATTTTAGACAGCTTGGGGGGAGCTCGTTTTCTGTCCACTATTGATCTAAAAGATGCATTTTATCAAATTCCACTAGAACGTAGTTCAAGGGAAAAAACGGCTTTTACTATTCCTAAAAGGGGTCTTTTTCAATTTACTTCTATGCCTTTCGGTCTTCATGGAGCCAGTTCGAGAATGATGCGGCTCATGAGTAAAATCTTTGGCCCAGAATTTGATGGTAAAGTTTTCTTTTATTTAGACGATATTATTGTAATTTCCAGTACTTTTGAAGAGCATTTAACATTACTCAAACTTGTAAAACGTAAACTGTTCGAGGCGGGTCTCACGATTAACATTGAAAAGTCAGTATTCTGTAGAGAATCGCTTAAATATCTCGGTTATGTCATAGATAGTAATGGTCTGAGAACTGACCCAGACAAAGTTAAGGCTGTGGTTGATTTTCCGGTACCTACCTCACAAAAGAGTCTGAGACGTTTCATCGGTATTATATCATGGTACAAGCGTTTTATTTTAAATTTTTCTATTATTGCTGCTCCGTTACACAACTTAACCAAAAAAGAGTTCATTGGTAAAAAAATTTCTTGGAATAATCAAGCGCAGGCGGAGTTCTCAAAATTAAAGGAAACTCTTGTCGCGGCTCCGGTTTTAGCATGCCCAGATTTTAATAAACCGTTTACTATTTCTTGTGATGCATCAAACGAAGGTTTAGGCGCAGTACTCTCTCAATTAGATGAACAAAACAGGGAACACCCTATTTCCTTCATTAGTAGATCGTTATCGGCTCAGGAAAGGAACCACTCTACTACTGAGAAAGAACTTAATGCGTTAATTTTTGCTTTGGAGAAATTCAGGGGTTACATTGAAGGGTCACCCATCCCTGTAAAAGTAATTACGGATCATTATAGTCTGAAGTGGCTAGTAAACTTAAAATCACCTTCAGGAAGATTAGCTCGGTGGGCTGTCAGATTGCAGCAATTTAACTTTATTATTGAACACAGGAAAGGGAAGGAAAATGTTGTGCCAGATGCTTTATCTCGCGATCCTTTAGTTATTTCATCAATTGTTCAATCTCCCATTATTAGTACTGATCGGTGGTACAATAAAATGTGTCGTGACGTTTTAGCTAAACCTGAGTTATTTTCGAAGTGGAAACTTGTAGAGGGAGTTTTATATAAGCATGTGCAGAGTATGGAAGCCCTGCATAAGCCTAATGATTGGAAGGAAGTTGTTCCTAAGGATCAAAGACAAGAGTTGATTGCGTTACATCACGTACCTCCTACATCTGCCCATTTTGGGATTATGAAAACTCTGAATAGGATTTGTTTGAAATTTTACTGGCCTAGAATGTCCTCAGACGTAAGGAAATTTGTATCTAAATGTCACACTTGTTTAGGACAGAAAAGTTCAAATCAGGCTGCACCCGGTCTTATGGGAGATCCTAAGTTGGTCCAGCGTCCTTGGCAGGTTATCTCGACAGATTTATTGGGACCTCTTCCCAGCTCCTACAAGAAAGGTTATAAATATCTATTAGTTGTCGCTGATTTCTTCACTAAATTTACAAAATTTTTCCGCTGAGAAGTGCGAATGGGAAAAATGTCTTTGCTATTATAGAGGATGAAATTTTCCTAAAATTTGGCGTTCCGGATTGCATCATCGCAGACAATTGTCCCCAATACATTTCGAAAGAATTGAAACATTTAGTTGACAGATATCATGTACGTCACATGTTTTTTAACTGTAGATATCATCCACAGAATAATCCTGTAGAGAGAATTAACAGAGTTTTAGTTACAGCCTTAAGTTCGTACGTGGGAACGGATCATCGAACTTGGGCAAATCATTTACCTGAAATAGAGCTTGCTATTAACACTGCTGTACATGAGGTAACAGGTTACACCCCTTTCTTTTTAAATTTTGGCAGGGAAGCCATTATTTCAGGCAAAGATTACAAATCACCTGACTTTTCTTCGGAAGATTTAACATTCTCGAAACGTGACACATGGGCTCAAGATGTTTCTGAGCTTAATGACATTTTCTGCCAAGTTAGGACGTGTTTACGTCAATCCTACGAACGGAATAAGGTTCACTATGACCTTCGTAGAAGGAATGTGGAATTCAAAGTTGGTGACATTGTTTGGAGACGCTCTTTCGTGTTGTCCGATGCTTCTAAGCATTTCTCCGCTAAACTTGCTCCAAAATTTTTAAGAAGCAAAATTATTGATAAGGTCTCGGCCGTCGTTTACAAACTGGCAGATATGAAAGGAAAGCCTATTGGAACATTCCATATTAAAGATTTAATTAGGGCAGAAAATTAATTGTTTTTATTATTATTTACAAAGGGAAAAAAGTGAACGGGTTTTCGGTACCTACACTGATCACGTGGGTATAGGAAACTTATTTCCTTTTTGTTACCTTGTTGATTGGGAGTAATGGTTTTCTTTTCCCTGGAGAATTCCATTCCGCCTTTCAACCTGCTTTGTATGTTACTATGTCGTCATTTCTAATGATTATTACGTATCTATTGTTAATTGTGTTTTGTCTGGAAATTGTCATACACATCTATTTCTCTTATGAGGATCCGCTCTCTTCGTTATGTTTATTGTTTACCGCTGTTTTCTCAGTATCATTGATTAAGATGTGCTTATTTGGCGCTCTACCTTACTTATTAAGTTGTCATGTCTGGTTGAATGACCTTATCATAAGCTTATGAGCTTCGTGCTTTTGTTTTCACACATTAGCATACTAGCTCTTCTGTTGTGTTTCAGTATGTTGAAGGAAATATACCTTCTATCTAGATGCTGTCATTTCAGCACTTATTTGGGATAGTTGTTGTGGGGTTATAATGGCTTAGGCTCTTTAGCACATGATAGCCCTCATCAGGCTTACAATTAAGATATTTTTGTTGATTTTTTTATGAAAATTTCAATATCAATAGTCGGTAAGCCATTATCACATTCACAGGTTTATGGTGGTTGGTTCTGTAATGGGTTTTATGTTTTACATATTTAATCATAGTGCATGTCCTTACATTTTTCTTCGTAATTTGATTCCTTCCCTGCTTTTCCAGAGCTCGGAAAAGTATGAAATGAATCAGGTGTTCTGTCAATTGTTCATCGGTATTCTTCAGCCACCCACTGGTTCACTTGGTGACGGAAGAATATGTGTATGAAAATGAAATTATTTATTAAATTAATTTTCGAGATAATTTCTACAAACTATCGGTACACTGTTGTATAATAATTCCAAGAAGATTTATTATTGTTCATTAAATACATTACTGCCATCTATGTCGAGATGAGCTAACTATTACCTACTGATCTTCAGTTTGGTTTAATTTCTGGATGCTTTTATCAATTTTTCACTGGAATGTTGTTTTGTCATTTTTCGTGGAGATTTAATTACAAATAAAATCACTTCATAGGGAATTTTAAAATAATTTCTAGCTGTCACGTAGACACTTTGGGTGGTTTTGACTTGTCATATAGTTAGGCATTGTTCATTTAAGCTATTCACAACTCTGTTGCAAATTTTGCTCAACCTTTTTTAAGATTGTTTTAAGCTATTACTATTAAATCTTTGTGTTTAGAACAATGATTCTTTTATATACATTATTTCTTCGAGAAGGGCTTGCCATTTTACTCAATGTTTCTTTTATTTATTTCAACGGTGACCAAGGGTTGGTTAGGTGTAAACTTCTTCAATCTTCAAGGAACTTCGCTATACTACGTCAACTGAAGACATCTGGACTACACTCTTCTCTCGTCATCGCCAGAATACGTCAACCAAAGACATCCGGACCGCTCTCTTCTCTCGTCATCTCCATGCGGGGTTTCAACCGCTCCAGACCTTACCGAACCTCAGGGAATATTTGGATTCGGAACTCTGCAATGCCGAAGCCGCTACTACCCGCCTAATCCGCACCATACATTTCTGCTGCTGGAGGGTGCATCAAACTTGTCAGGAGGTGTCAGGCGAACCTCAGACTTATAGCCATAAGTCCTTTGGCTGAGGGGGCATTGTAGCAGTCATTTCCTGCCCGCTACAGAGCATTAGCATTATTCACTGCCCATCTCTATTTACAACACCGCATCTATGGCAACTCTGGACAACGGGAGACGGGGCTCGCAAGCTAGACGCACACCTCGACAATTTAGTATTTATCTGGCCGCGGTTCCGGGACGTCGTGAAACACCGGGAAGACAAGAACCTCTCCATGAGCAATCACGATTACGTACAAGGATGACGACACCGTTTTGTGGATTTACCTTTGGTCATCCTTGTCTCTTCATTTAAATAACAGCAATGCATAAACGCATCGCTTGGCGCCCGTCATTACATTCTTCAGGTTTGTTTATTATAAATGCCACCCACGTGTCGCTTTCAATGCAATATTTAAAATTAGCAATCGTGCGTTCATCCTTCGGATGTAGCACACGCCTGAGATAAATGTCACTAAATAAAGAGTTCTCATGTTATTTAAAGGTTAATGAAGTGTTGTAGAAATAAATGTTGTGTCATGGAATTCATTTCCCTTATCTTTTATTTAATACACTGTTGCTACATACATTCCTGAGGCACTCATGCCCTACACCTTTATAATTTTGTTTCAAAACCGCCGAATGTGGCAATAATCCTCTTACACTTGTTTATATCTACGTATCCTAAAATGGCATTGTCCAATAATATGCTTCCTTACAGAATAATACCAATTAGAGTAACATTTGGTGTCAGCTTGCTTTGGTAACCGTTCTTATGGAAAAGGGAGTGGGTTAATTTTTTTTTTTTTTTTTTTTTTTTCGTCGGAGGCGGTTTACTTACGTTCCCCGCGAGCACTTAGGCCATAGGCCCATTGTACTATCTCCCATTTTACCTCATTCCCTTGCCAGTAACCCGGTCCCTTTAACGAAGTTCACCAGGGCTGTCATTGGATATGTGGCGATGTCTTCTGGTTCCACACTGTGTCTTCCCAGGTATCTGAGCCTTATTCCCAGCAGAGCGGGACATTGGCACCATAGGTGAATTGGAGTCTCTTCCTCCTCTTCACATTTCCTACAGATGTTGGTGTTTTCCACTCCCAACAGTTGCATGTGTCTCCTGAGATGGCAGTGTCCCGTTAATAGTCCTACCAGTTCCCTCAGTGAGTTTCTGTCCATATCGAGTAGTTGCCTGGTTCGGTTAGGGTCCGGTCCGTTTATGAGTACTTTAGATTGCCTCATTCCGGGTGCCTTCTTCCATTCCTTCCAGTGTTGGGATTTGACCCACCTCTTGATATGTAGTTTGGTGTGGCAAGCTGCTACTCCTACGGCCGGCTCGGATCCCGCAAGTGGTGCTTTCGCCCCTTTCCTTGCTAGTTCTTCAGCCCGCTCGTTGCCCTCAATACCTTTATGTCCTGGTACCCAGAGCAGGGTTACTTTATTGATGGTCGCCAGTTCTATAAGGATAGTCCTGCATTCCATCACCAGTCTGGAGTCGCATCGGTTACTTTCCAGTGCCATTAAGGCCGCCTGGCTATCTGAACATATATTTATGTTCTTATTTCTGTACCCGATACTCATATTCTCCTGTGCGCAGGCTAAGATGGCTTTCATCTCAGCTTGAAACACAGTGCAGTGCATTCCTAGAGGTATACTGAGTTCCCTCTTAGATCCCTGTAGACAGACCCCGGCCCCTGTTCCTTCCTCCATCTTGGACCCGTCTGTGAACCAGATTAGTTCCTGTTTGGAGTTTGGACCTGGGACCGTGTCCCATTCCTCCCTTGTGGGGTACGTCACTTTAAACAGCTGTCCGAAGAAGTATTCGGCTTGCTTGCCGTCCTGCTTCATCCCAGCCGTCGGACTAATTGCCCTCAGTCTTATTCCTATCTCCGTGTGACTGTTTCTGGGCAACTCTCCTCTCCATTGGCCATTGCAATGTAACCTGTAGGCTGCCGCCATCGCCGCCCCCTCTATTTCTATGTTTAGTGGGGGTAGGTTCAGCAGCACTCCCATGGCTAGTATTGGAGTGGTTCTCATGGCTTCTGTGATGCTTCTGCATGCAAGTCCCTGTATGTGATTGAGTGTGACCATCACTGTTTTCAGTGTTGTTCTCCTCCACCAGACCAGGGCTGCGTGCATGATCCTTGGTTTTACAACGGCTGTGTAAAGCCATTGCATCATTTTAGGTTTGAGACCCCACGTTCTGCCACAGATTCGCCTAGTTGCCCACATCAGAGCACAGGCCTTTCTGCCTACAGTTTCCACCTGGTTTTTCCAGCTCAGTTTGGCATCTATGATGACTCCGAGGTACTTAACCGTGTCAGAGGGTTCTAATTCCTTTCCATAGAAGGTTGGATTGCTCCATCCTTCTAGTTTCCTTTTACGCGTAAAGATTACTAGTTCTGTCTTGTCTGGGTTGACTGACAGTCCTGTTTCTTCACATCATTCTTCCACTGTTGCCAGTGTTGACTGTATAAGGCCTCGGGTTGTGTCTGCATCCCAACACCTTATTATGGTTGCAATGTCATCCGCATACCCTTGCGTATATAGGCCCCTGTTGTTGAGTTTCCGGATGAGGTTGTCCACCACCAGGCTCCACAGCAAGGGTGATAAGACTCCTCCCTGTGGACACCCTCGTGTCACCAGCACTTTGATGCTTACCTCACCCCTTGTCACCGTAAGTATCCGGCCTGAGAGCATGTTCCTCAGCCACCTTCTGGTGGTTTTGTCGAGTCCATGTCTTTCTGCCGCTTCATCAATGGATTTAATAGTGGTGCAGTTAAATGCTCCCTCTATATCCAGGAATAGCCCTACTGCCAGTTCCCCAGTCGCTTGTGCCTGCTCCAGTTTGTACACCAACCTGTGCAGTGCCGCGTCGACTGACTTACCTGCTTGGTAAGCAAATTGTAACTCGTGGAGGGGCTTCTCTTTCAGTGCCCCGTCCCTTATGTGCCTGTCCATTAGCCTCTCTATTGTCTTCAAAAGAAATGAGGTGAGGCTAATTGGGCGGAATGCACCTGGTTGGTCGTAGTCAGCTCTCCCCGGTTTGGGTATGAACACTACCCTTGTCTTCCGCCATGGTATGGGGATGTATCCGAGGGCACAGCATGCCCTCAGGATCTTCGTCACCGGAAGTAGGATTGTATCTAGGCCCCTCTGTAGAAGTGCCGGAAAGATTCCATCCTCTCCTGCGCTTTTAAAAGGGTCAAACCCTCTGATTGCCCATTTAACTCTGGAGGGAGTAACTATTTTAGCCGCAGTGTCCCAGTCCTTACCTTCCCGTGTAACTCGGGCTGGTGGTGGACCGGTGTCATCTGCTTCTAACTTTTTGTAGCCGGGAAAATGTTTCCCCAGCAGTACCTCCAACTCCTCCTCCCAACTGTTGGTAAATCCTCCATCAGATTTTTTGAATGGGCCTTTTGCTGCCCCTGGGTCTTTTGCAAGAATTTTTTGGATTCTTGCAGTCTGTGGGATGGTTTCCACCTCCCCACAGTATTTCTCCCAGGAGCATGTTTTGGCTTTCTGGATTGCCACCTTGTACTCTTTCTGGTATTGCTTGTGGGCATCCCAGTTTCCTGACTTTTTGGCCTTGTTGAAAGCTTGCCTTACTATTTTCCGTAGCTCCTGCAGTCTTCTGCTCCACCACGGTGTTTTGTCCCTGGTACTTGTCTTCAGAGGGCAGCTATTTTCGTATGCCCTTATCATTGAGTCCCTCAGTACTTCTACTGCGTCCTCAATTTCTTCGGGGCAGCCGTATTTAGCTGGGAATCTTGTCATTCCTATATTTAGTTCCTCCGAGTATCTAGTCCAGTCAGTTGCTTTTGGGTTCCTATATGTATCGGTCCCCGTTTTGCTTGTTTCTCCCTCTAGTTTAAATTCTATGTGTCGGTGGTCCGACAGGGATGGTTCGTCCGATACTCTCCATCCTGAGACTCTCAATGTTCCTAGGGTCAGGTCTATCACCTCCTGTCTGTTACTTATAACGAAGGTGGGTTCCCTACCTCTATTAAGAATCTCAAGGTTCACTGTCATCAGGTATTCCAGGAGGTCCTGTCCTCGTTTGTTGATGTCCGTACTCCCCCACACAGTGTGGTGCGAGTTAGCATCTGCTCCGAGTATCAGTTCCCTACCCTTCTCCCTGCAGTCCTGGACGAGTCTCGTTATTTCCCTTGAGGGTGGTGGTTCCACAGAGTCATAGGGCATGTATGCTGATGCCACAACTACTTCCCTGCTTCTTTGGTCCAGCGTGACCTGTAGCTTCACAGCCACTAAGTCCCTACTGCAGTGTTCGGGTAGCAGTGTGCCAGGTATCCCTCTGATGAGAATACAGGCCCTGGGTCTGTCCCCCGACTCGTTATAATAGAGTAGACCTTGGTTCATGTTTAGTCCTCTGACCTTCCCCCTATAAGTCCAGGGTTCTTGGATCAGCGCGACGTCCACACTGTCCCGGGTGACTCTACTGCTAAGCACTGCAGTCGCTGCCGGACTGCGGTGCAAGTTTATTTGAATGAACTGTAAGTTTTTAGCCATTACTGCCTAATCCTTAGGTCATTCCTCCTATTAACGCTCCTCGGTGTTAGGAGGGCGCACTGTGAAAGTGGCCTTCCTTATCCCGACATGCGCTATTTTCCAGGTCCCCTGATGGTCCCTGCATTTTCACGTCTGGATCCCCTGGGGGATCCCGCCGCGTTGCGTTCGTCGGAGGTCCTTCTTTACGGTTCCCAGAGGGCCCCTCAAGGGAAGAGTCCACCAGGGTGGTCCCATCTCTCCTCTCCACTTCCTCTTGGTTTCTCAAAGGCCCCAAGAGGGATGAGTCCACCGAGGCGGCCTCAACTCCTTCTTCCACTCCCCCTAGGTTCCTTAAAGGTCCCTCGTCAGTGTTGTCTTTGTTTTTGCAGTCCATATTTGGTCCCACGAGTATCTAGGGAAATAAAAGGTCCACCCCAGCAGAGCCCCGAATGCCGGGGTAAGGTCTGTATACTCCGAGATGCGACCTTGTGTCTCGGAGGAACCGTTCGTGACACTGTTCCCCAGTATCATTCAGCCCTGGGCACGGTATCCCACACCTTAGCTTGGGATGGCTATTGCAGGTCGTGTTTCCACTCCCTGAGCGATGGGTTCGCCACACTCCCTACGCTTCGAGTGGGTTAATAAATATTAGGTTTATTTAAAATAAAGGTTTTTCACAAGATCTCAGTAAATCAAAGCTAAGCTGAAAAGATTATAAATAATAATAATAATGTTTATTTCAGCTAGACAGAGCGGTGTGTGCAATGCTCTTCCTGCAATAAAAGTTTATATTTAATTAAATAAATAATAAATTTATATAGAAATAAATAAAAAATGAATAAATTGATGAACACATTAGGACTTTATGGTGGCTTGAGTGAAATTCTCCATCTCTGGTGTAGAGGCGCTCACTGCCACTGGGCAACGGCCTGGACAAGAGTGTTGTCCGATCTCTGGTAGCGCTGACTCGTCCCGGCTATTCTGTGGGGAATCAAAGCAGCAAACCCATGCACCCTTCCTTCGGGGAACATCTGTGAGGCGCTGCATCGCCAGGGGAGGCCAAATAGGGCTCTGTATGCGTGGTTGTACTGTACTCGGAGTGTGTTCATGACGCCTTGTGTTCATGTCGTCCATAGCTCGCTAGTATAGAAGCTCATACAGTATGTTTAGAAAAGTTGCTTCTTCACCGGAGGTCTGCACTTGTTGAATCTTCTGGAAAGCATGTTAGCTCGCACACTCAGTACTTTTCTTTGGCGTTCTATGTCATTTTTATCATTTAGGTCATCGGTGATGACATGCCCCAAATATTTGATTTCACTGCAGATTTTCAGGTTGGCCCCGCCAAGACGTATGGGTAGAATGACAGTGGGACCAGTATTTGCTTTAAATATCAGCAGGGATGACTTTTAAGCATTGAACATCAGCCCGTGACTATCAACGTAAGCGTCGCATATTGCCAGAAATTTTCTCATCGCTCTTACCGATGGAGCTAGTATGACCATGTGGTCTGCATATCTAATATTGTTCAAACCCCGGCAATATGGCATCCGATTCTTGTTGTATTTAGTGTTTTACTAAGTTTATCCACTCCTTGAAAACGCCGCACTTTAATTTGGCTGCTATTGATAGGCTATCATTCCATCTGCCAAAGTTTTCCTGTTGGTTGTACCATGTTCTAAATATATTAACAATTTGTGGTGGGACTTGTCTTTTGGTCAGTTTTTTCCACAACGCATTATGACAAACCCTGTCAAAGGCTTTGCTTAAGTCTAGGAAGCATGCGTACAGCGTTGTTTTTCTGGCTTTATAGTATTCGATTGTTTATTTGATGCTATATATGGCCGTATCAGTAGAGCATCCAGCTTTGAAGCCCATTTGAGAGTCCTCCGTATTGAACTTGTCTTCCGTTAAATTTAAGATGACCTTTTACAAGATTCTTGCAATTATAAGATAACATTTGTGATTGGATTCACCTTGTAAATAAATTCATTATCTGCTTCAAAATAATAATTACAATTTTCATATTCTGTTATAATGTGAATAGCTGATAGCATTCAAAATAAATATGTTTGTCTACAAATAATACACCAACTTTATTTCAATGCCAATTATATTTAACAATAAAAAATTACGACAGTACGTAAACATATTTCAAGTATTTCTAAATTGATAGTTATGAAATTTACCCTTGAAAATTTTCTTCGAATTCCATCAACTCAAAACACAAGTTCGATTGTGATCTTATATTGAATTCTCCCGAACAGCAAAGAGTGGAAGGCTGAGTTTAAGTTAAATAGAAACTTAAGTTGGTTTAGTAAAGTGTCTCCTTAGACAAATACTTTGCAGTAATTAGACACTTTATAATTGAGAAGCCTTCCTCATTGTCTTAAAGGTAAATACTGTGACGCGCCTCTGATAAGGCTTTAAGGTATAATGATATTGCAGGAAATGAGATTATAATTATGATGGAATGGTACTATCTTATAATATACTTTAATGTGTTTTGATTTCTCCGCAAAATAATGAAAACCTAAAAACTGACGTGGCAAAGAGAAATAGATTTAGATAGATATTATAACATGTTTATCCTTTTGATGTTTTAAAACCAGGTAGTTGAGTTATGAGGAACAATATAATAATTATTTGTTGAAGATGTAGAGAGCAAACAATATGGCTTGTTATTACTATCTGTATTATTTTTGACAAAAACGTGCATATTCCAAAAGCATAGCTCATGATAGCTATATAAATGACATTGTTTATATAGGAATTCTAGAAAATAAAAAAAATCATTCAAATTTTGTGAGGCCAGTACCCAGTCTTTTCAAGACATGTTTCTGATTCAGAATTTATTCAAATATCTGCTATATAGAAGGTGCTGGTAAACGAAAATATATTGCTTTTTATTGCCTATTGTCGAACAATAATTGTCTTTGCCGTCAACAGTCTTGTAGGAAAAGGTGTTGGCAGTCAATTGTCATACACCTTTAATATTGCCGTATATGTATAAGACAAAGATAACTTGTATAAACTTGAAAAAGATATCGTAAAATTATTTACTAATATTAATCATATGACAGATTTGGTAGCCGATAAATGGCAAACAAATGCGCACATTTTTGTAACAGAGCGCGAGGGAAATAAATTTGGTCCAGCAATATTGTGGTTATATTTGTAACTGGGTGAACTCACCGCCAAGACAGGGCAATACTTTAAAAATGTTCAATGAATTCCCTTTAAATGTTAAGGAATCCAAAAGTCTTGCAGTTTTGTGGGGGTTAAGTCTCAGTGTTGTGAAGTCCAAATATTAATACGTAGTTAATAGAATGTTTATAGTAGTTGTTGAATAGACATAAATTACACTAGATACTCGACAAATGCCTCTCTCTCTTTTTTTATTTTAATTTCTTAATTTTTTTTTATTTATTTAGTTAGTTCTTCATTTTTGGCGTATACGAGTAAATTTTGTAACTAAATAAAATATACTTTCAACCGACAACCGGTAAGAAATTGCACATTTACCAAAGCCTTTAAATAATAGACTTACACAATAATTTTGTAGGTAGGTTGTAACGGACTGGCAGATCTGATATCATATTATTTTATTTTTATATTATGGAAACCAACAGTGCACTGTTGAGGCCGGTTACGGTGATGAAAAAATTAACAGATGTAGGTACCTATGATTATGTTTCCTTGTATTGTCTTATAATGTAGTAAGTATAATATTTAGTGATTTCCCGGTGACGTGTGTAGTATATAGGTTTGAGAGCATGCGTGTGTTGGATAGTGTGTGTATGTTTATGCACATTGAGCAGTTTGTAATAACCGAACCATAATAAATGAAAAACTAATCGAGCTCGATTAAAAAAGCCAAACTGAAGAACAGAAACTTATTTATGTTTAATGGACGGTGATATTATTTTAGTGGCCTGAAAAAAGTCTTAACGACCACTTTTCAAACCATGTATTCTGAATTTATCTAATTTAGAAGAAAAATCAATGTGCCGTTATAACCCAGTTTGGAAAACCAGGTAGTTTGTATGTATATATACTCCTACGAAAAATCCATTAATGTCACTACATAAGTATGTTAAGAAAAAAACTAGAGTTTGTCAGTACGGATGAAAGTTTAACACATTAAGCATATTGTCTATTTTTATTTATTTTTTTATAATTTTTTTTTATTTTTTATTGTTTATTCCAGATCTCGGGGAGGGTTGTGCAATCCCCCGAGATCCATATTATACATTTAATATATAAAGTAAATACAAAAAATATTGTAAGATAATACATACACAGTAAACGAAAACAAAAGACAATAATAATAATAATAGTACAAAAAACATAATGAGACTAAAGTTTTTTAAAAAGAAAAAATATTTTTCGAAAATATATATAATTTTTTATCTATGACATCAGGATTTGGCTCCATCGCTTGTAAATAGGTCTCTGACAGAAGTGCAGTGCTGCCATCACAAGACCGTTTTCGTTCCGTTCAAAAGCTGGTGGTATGCGGGACGGGCGGATGATTTTTTTGAACATTTGACAGTCAAAATTCTACGTCTGGTGCCAAATATGCGTCTTCAAAGCTCAAAACTCGACAAAGCTCTAAGCTCAAATGTAAAAGCTCAAAGCTCTAACCTCAAAGCTCAAAGCTCGAATCTCAAAACAAACATCGACCGACTTCGTGCTTCAGTTCGCCACTCAAATAGCGATAGATGCAGATGATGCGGCGGGCACCCTGAGGGACGATCAGTTAATTTTTATTATAACTTATTTACGTGTTTTATTATGATCGTTACCAATTATTTTTCAATTGCATTAATATTTTTTTCTTAAAACGTAATTGATTATGTTGATATTTGCACTTTAAAACTACATCCAGCTTACTAGAATTCACAATTACAAAAAAATATTATTTTGAATGATAAAAAAATGTTTTTTAAGAAAAAGTTTTTTATGCATGGGACAGAGGATTACAAATTAATATAAGCAATAACTACTCTCCTGAAATATCCATATAAATTGAAAATATCTCCCGAGTAAAAATATGTTTATGTGAGATTTCGGAAAATCACCCCATCCTCTTTTCTCACACCTTAAAACAGAAAAAAGTTCGGGCAACGCCGGATACTTCCACTAGTTATTTATAATCACCTAAACCTAAGGTTAATCCTCGAATTATATAAATATTAGGCTGAGGTGTTTGTATCCCGTCACATTTGGCGTCGTAACAAATTGTAACAACTTGTGCTCTTGTTATTGACAGTACATAATGTATGAACACTCTAAACTTATTTAAGTTGATGTAAACAACTTAAAGTGGTTTGATGAAGATTTGTCCAAAGTAACTAAACCCACGTACGAATGTACAACAATTTTAGTCCTCGTAGTAGTTTATAATGATATTTTTTATGATAAGAAATTACTATGTAAGGTCGAATTTAATACCAAATTATGTTTTGGATGAGACTGAGGAATAGCTGTAGAATAATTTAAGGTTTATTGTGTGATATAACTGGCTATTATTTAAGCAGTAATGTATCAGTGTACCCTAATCCCGGCCGTAAAGGAAGCTGGGCGGGATGGGCGGATTGGGTGGGTTGGTATGAGGGCGGCTAAGAGCATCCCTGTATCCAGTAGTAATTTGCAAGTTGAAACGTGGAGGTGGATTTATCGCGCATAGCAAAGCTCCCCAGGGCATTTGAGATTGTGCTCACCGAACTATAAATCAAGGATCACTTACCTTCTTACACATGTGCTTTACTTGTTAACACCTTCGCTGCCACGCGCGGATCTACTTCCGTCACACGTGGCTGGATTCATTTGATTGTCATGTGTCATTGTACGATCTGTCTCGGTGATTTTGAAGGTTTCGGGATCTTCTCAACGTAGTTACAATGTGGTTAATCGTGATATTCTTAAATACGTCCATTTGAAGTACCATTTTTTTTCTTGAAGGAATGAATAAGTGTAATCGTGGAAATTAAAAAGCATAACCACTACTCGACATCCGATCAAGCTGCAACTCGGCAGATAAACTCGTTGTCGATGACAGTGCAGTCTATCAACTGGTGGTACAGAGACATGCGTACACGCATTTCTCTGAAATTGATGACCATATATAAATATGAAGTTTTAAAAGAAACTTCAAAGTTCACAGCAGTTCTTAACTGTCAGCCCTGGGGAGGAAGGTTCAATGTTTAGTCAAACCAAAAATAAATCTGTAAATATATTTCAAAATAATTCATTTATTGATAAAAATTGACTATTATACTAAAAAAATGTTTTTAAATGGTTGATTAAAAACATGTATTTTCGGTTTTTATTTATTTTTATAACGCGTTATTGAAATACGCTGACATTAGAAACAAATCGTTTGTTTAGTTATAATCTTTGGTAATCGGTTCTTATAATACTTTATAACTACTCTATCTTAGTAACTAAGGTGTTAAATCTAGTAGGTCCCTAGCGGTCGGTTTCTAAAGCACAAAACTCTTAATGCTTCCCTATAATGTGCTACCACAAGGTTTGTACACAATTAAATACACCATTTTAACACTATAAAGTTAGTGATGCCGGTCCTCATTAAAACAGAAGAGGACGTTAAAGTTTTAAAGTATTAAATGCTCCCATTTGGAAAAAGGAGTCATATTCAAGCAAGCTTAATGATTATCCTCGCATTAAACCATGAATTATGAGATTTAGGGCTAAGGACTTGGGAAGATCGTCAAATTAAAAGTCACTATTAAATTTAACGCGCAAATAGGTAAAATAACTACAATGCTTCTGTTACAAATAGTACCACAAAAACCTTCCCTTAATATAAAAAAATGTATTTATTGTTACGGCCATTCATTTCTATTTACCAATAAAGCGAAATAATTATAGTTTTCACACATAAATAAATATTTTTATATGCAAAATTGACCTTTGTACAAAAAGTAAAAAAGTTCATTTTAAGGAAAAAGAACCATACTGATTTCAATATTTTGAAATCAAAACACCAAAAATCTATCCCCGATGAAGACGAACATCGAGGTTTTCAATACTTTTGTTTGGCTGATTCAGATATTCTCACTAATAATATTTTCAAAATAACATTATCGTTATTAAAATAAGTCTTGGTGCGTACTCGCATGGTGTATTGCCATATTTCGTATAAGAAATAAATAAATTCTCAATACATAGCATCCTGAGTTCAATTCCTCGGCTGGCTAAGTCATCAAACATTACGACAAAAGCAACATTTTCCACTTACCTACTGTGATAATAGTAAAAGATTTTCAAATATTTTCAGGTAATTCGTAACCCTGGAATGTTTCTTTCTTTTTAAAGTAAATAAACCTGCGTTGGTATTTGAAGCGGAAAAAATAAAATTTAGCAAGAAATATATGAATCTAGCTGGTATAAAACCTTTATTATATGATATCAAGATGAGAAAAAAAACTTGATATATCAAAGCATAAAAATTTGGTATGCTAAAACAAATTTAGTGGAATCGTCTTTTTATGACGTTACTAAAACTTTCAGGCCACAAATTTCACCCGTCGTTCTTCCTAGTTCCTACATATACATGTAAGTTTCTAACTTCACATCTTTGTACTTTATCACTTATCTATTTAGGGTTCATCAGCCCTGCACTTCCACGTGGGAAACTTATTATAAACTCTTGTAATATTCATCCCAATCTAGCTTCATTTTGCTCGGGAGATTGTTGTCTTCATTGCCCGTAAGCTCGTGTGGCGCCAGAAGGGGTTGTTTTTATAAAGGAGTTCGAATAAACAAAAAATTTATGTACTTTTATCAGACTTGTTGGAATGAAGTGTAATTCACTATCTAGAAATGTGTGAGATGGCTAAAAAGTGTATTTTAAGAAAGTTTACTAAAATAATCCTTTGAAAGCATGAGAAACTTCAAGACATAGGAGAACCCAATTAATGATTTCGGAAAATCGAATTCTCTTACTGAATGAGATTCATTGTACAACAAGAAAACAAGAAAAATAAAATAATCACAAAGGAAGTGATTTTCCTCATTATTTTTTTAAAGACCATTCTATTCCCTTTTCAAAGAAATTAAAAAAAAGTCAGATGATTTGATCGATTTCGGGTTATAAAAAAAACTAAATCATGATGATATGTTTATATCGCTTAAGAGATTGGCAAAACAATTTTCTTTACATCAAAAGATCAAAATTTTGCATGCACTTCGACATAGGATTATTCTTTTCAATGTAACTATTGAAAAACTAACCCGCTTAGATTTGCGCGAATCTTACACCGAGATTATGAATTTAGACAAAGAAGATATTTGGAAGATCGCTACTGCAAACTTTCAGATTTATGGTAGAAATTCTCAAGTTTTACAATCCGGATTATGAATACGAAATAATAATGAGTCTGCCAATTTTACGGGAGCATTTCAGGAGATAATACCCGAGAATGGGAAATGGGACTATAGGATGCGAAGAAGCCTTAAATTAAAGCACCGTGACTCCAAATTGCCGGAGATACGAGCATGGGCTCAAGAATTAACTAAACTCCATGATATAGAGCAATCTAGGTGAACTCAGCGACATTATCAACCGAATTAATATGAACTGAAATATCTCACGTACCCACACCTTCATTCACGCGCGGAAGAAAATATACCAGAATTTAAAGTCTTCTCACTTACCCTTACTTTAGTATTATATATTAGTTATTATTCGGGGATTATGGTACATAGTAATTCTCTAAAAATGAATACACATACACTGTTCAGGTAGAATATCACTTTATTGACGGAATTTGTTAGTTGTTAGAGTGGATATCACTAGATAGAAAAAAAACTGAGTACCTATGTCAAAGTCGATACACTCATATCGGGATGATTTTGAGACAGTAACTGTCTAAATTAGTTTTTTTTTCTTAATTATATTTGTAAACCCATCTGGGTGTTTCATATCAGTGGACCGTGTCAACTTTTTACTGTCATACGTAAAGTTATACATTTAATATCAATTGATAAGAATCAGAATATATTCCAAGTAATATTTACAAAAAAGTTTGTTGCGAGAGGTTTTTTCCTTCCTGAATAAAATAAATTATTTTAACATAATATTAAATAGTGTCAAAGTTGTAATTTTTTATGACAGCACGAGCAATGAAATAGTAATAAAAAACTACCATTTCAGAATGAGGCTATCTCTCACATGGTATTATAACAGCCATCTATTTAATGAAGGTATTCTTCCTTACAATGTTCAATGGGTTTTCTTTTATGGAAGCATTTGAAGTTTGTTTATTCGAATTTGTTATCTCTGGGCGCTACTAGTCCGTCGATTTTTCAATAATTGGATACTATTTTTTTCATTCACAGAAATTGGTATTTCGTTTCCTTTTTTGTGAATCCAAAACCAATTTACAATACAGAATAAAAATACTTTTCCGTTCGTACTGTCCACCTTTATTGTAAGGGATTTGATTTACAAATCTGTAGCTTAAATAGCTACGCAACTAATGTTGAACACTTATTGAGAAAGACTTTTGAAAGTCTCAAACACCGGGAATGAAAAGTGTTTACGATAAAATCGATTTGCCAATTTTCTTTACTGTTTAATCCATATAAAAATCACAATCTTGAAACATGATCTCCTGAAGTTTTTGTGCCTAAATAGAGAAAAATTCAAATTGTCCCAACACATAGTCCGTCTGTAAAGACTAAATATAGTTACTAGATTAACACTTTTAAAGCAGCGGGTCATTTAGTCATACGTTTTAATAAAGTTTTGATACATTTTGCATGAGAAGCGTGATTGAATAAGAGGGTCAACCAGTTAAGCAGAGGAAGGTCAAGAGTAAGTGTGTTCGGGATCTATTCGAAATACAAATTAAAAACCAAATTATTCGTGAAAATATTTTATCAGCGAGAATAAATAAATCTCCGCTGTTTTCGTTCATTCCACGAAGAGAGGTTTTTGAAGTGAAACTTCTTTACGCGCGTTATGCATTTTCGAGGACCGGAGTAAAACCGACTCATGACCGTCTCGAAAAACCGTGATCATTTCGCTATAGGAGCCTAGCTAATATTATATATCTAGTTTAGGTCACTCTCCAAACTCGGCTTCGCGGTCTAGAGGCAGAGCGCCCGATTGTCGTCGTGAGGAACCGAGGTTCGATTCCCGCTTTAACTATTTTTTTTTTCATTTTGTGATTTTTTTAATACGAGGAAAAGTGATAAAATGCTCTCGTGCTGCAACTTTGTCAGGCATACATATAAAAAGATTATCTACATGATTGTTGATATTTTTTATTGAGTAATTTATTTTTAGAATTTTTGCGATCGAACCTTCTAATTCTGTTTGAAACGATCGATTGAAGGAAGCGAATTTTGTATCGTAATATAATATCATTTACAAACTCCGTTATAAAAATAAGCGCGGGACAAGTCAATTGAGGAGTACACGTTGTATACGCAGTTCTCGTCACGCGAGATATCTCTCCTCGCGGTCTAGAGGCAGAGCGTTCGACACTCGTTATGCAGGACCCGGGTTCGAATCCCATATTTTTATAACTTTTATTTTTTTTATCACATGCTATTTAAAATATGTCAATATTAGGAATCTAGTTAAACGTTCATTTGTTAAAACTATAATGTACAGCATTCTGAATAATAATAATATGAAATGAAAAGAGAGAGAGAAGAATACTAAAAGTTTGTCTTCCATCGTGCGTAGGCTTGCCACAAACTGTATTTTTTTGTTTGGAACAATCTTCTGTATATTTAAAGTCAACAATGAAAATTGTGAGAGATCCCAGAACCGATTTATACATTATTAATTAAAGAAAAAAATAAGCTCTTATTTTGTTTTTTCATGTCGTAGGGTAGGAGTAAAATTATTTAAGCAACTCTTTCTTTCTCCGCAGACAGATAAATGATTTGAGAACTTAGTCCTGTTATTTGCTTCACATTCAAATAATGTTGTTCATATTCAGTTTCCCGAATAAATAACCCTTCTCTTATAATATTTTACGTTGGATTTTATGTATTACATTGTGTTACGTCTTCCCGGGATGTCCCGATATTTTATTCTGGACACTTGTATTGTCTACCATTCGCTTTACGACGTTACTTTCTCGTCCATTCCATGTACAAGTCCAAACCATCGCAGCTTCCCTTTGTCCCACTTTTACATCGGCCTTGTATTATTTTTGAATCTTCTCAATCGTCAATTTGGTTTCGGTACAAGTTTGTAGTACTTTTTTCACGTGACGTTTACGTTGCGTAGGACACGTAGTAATTTTAATTTGCAAAACCCAACCGCTTTGTACAGGAAAAAATGCGATCACTTTCTAACAGACGCGACCAGATGTTAATTTAAATGGTAGGTGTTTTTATTTGATAGGAACAATGATTTCAGATAACAGCATTTCCGTGCGCAAAACGCGGATAAACACCGTGTAAAGGAAAACAGGGGAGTTGTATTTCATATTCACAATTTTGACGAGGGTCAAGTTATTACGGTCGTTCGTGTTTATTTACATACTCACGTGCATGTATATACACTCATTTATCATACTATAATATGTCTGTACGGATGTACATATACAGAATATACAGGCACCGGAAAAATACGCCTTTAAAAACAAGCTGCGCTGGCTGGGAAAAATTGTTGTCGACCTCCACCGTTAAATATGGTGGTCTCTAGTCAGGGACATCGATTTGGCTGCGTTAGGACATGGCATGAAAGTACTATTTTAAGGTAATTAGAAGGTAAATAATTTAAAAATAAACTGTGATTGTAAAGGTACCTTGTCGTGATCTCTGTACGAATGTGGATGAGTGCAAGTGAGATGGAATGCTTCCAAGATCTTATAAAAGGCGATGCACGTTAGTTGTGTGCCTCTTTTGTTACAAGCAGCTCCTCAATAAATATCAGTACAAGATCAAATATCATTATTGAGTACGACCTTCATACGCTACAATAATACTCAACCTCTATACCACATTGGCACCAGCTACATTTGGCATACATTACATTATTAAATTATTAAATAATTAGGAGACAGAAATATAAAGATAAGATAGAAAGATTCAATGTCGAGGCAAATTAGGTAAGCTTTGAAAATGCTGAATATTATCTGTCTGCATGGAGAAAACTTACTGATATAAAATATTAAGAATCTCTTGAAATTCGTATTCTGGGTAAAAAACGGGATTGCAGGCCTTTAACTAATAAATTGATAGGTTTTCTAATAAACTTTCAGTAAAACACGTGTTATCGCGATGTTGGAACACGTGTTCATAAAAATTCTGATATTTTCGCATTTCGTTTTTGTATATTGTCAGTGCGAATACAGTTATATGAAGACGTGTTTCGATATATTAGGAATGTACTAAAATTTTAACAAGAAACGGCCTTCAATCCCATTTTTAACCGGATTTTAATAAATCAACAACACTCATTTATCTACGTGTGTGCTGTTAAAAAACTACACGTATTGCCTTTAACATTGTATTGAATTTTTTTTTATTAGGGTGTGGCATTTATATTAAATATCTGAAAAATTAAGTTCGTTATGTAGGTATTTCGGGAATTCAATTAGAAGAACAAGGAACTACGAAGATGAGATAAACAGATGGCTCAGAGTTGTGATCTACTTACGAAAATGTCCATTGTATATCTTGACTACTTGTTGGTTTATTACATTAATAAATTCTGATTTAAAACCAACCATTCGGTTAAATTATCAAGACTTCCCGTAGGAAGGTGGAACAGATGTATGAAAAAGAGCAGTCCTTGCCACCGGGATGGCTCGTATTCGAAATTCAAGATAACGTACTAATTTAATTAACGGAAGAGTTAAATGCCCGAGAATTTCGCTGAAATATACGTTTTTTGTGCGGTTTCATGAATAATTCTTGCTATGGGAATAAAACCTACAATGCGTGAAACATATAGGGTAAATCCGACCTTCCTGTCGCCCGACGGTTAAGGGTCTTTATGCGGCTGAACGCAGGAATAAATTACTTACGTATTTTAGCATTCCTTTGAGAGGATATGTGAAATTGTGAACATGTTAAATGAAACGACCGGATCAGGGGACAAAGGGTGCATAGTTCATAGTACTGATTGCAAGATTCCTGGTAAAGGGTACATAGTTTATAGTTGTGATCGCAAGATTCCTGGAAAAGGGTACATAGTTCTGTTTCCAAGATTCTTGGAAAAGGGTACATAGTTTATAGTTGTGATCGCAAGATTCCTGGAAAAGGGTGCATAGTTCTGTTTGCAAGATTCTTGGAAAAGGGTAGATAGTTTATAGTTGTGATCGCAAGATTCCTGGAAAAGGGTACATAGTTCATAGTTCTGTTTGCAAGATTCTTGTAAAAGGGTACATAGTTTATAGTTGTGATCGCAAGATTCCTGGAAAAGGGTACATAGTTCATAGTTCTGTTTGCAAGATTCTTGTAAAAGGGTACATAGTTTATAGTTGTGATCGCAAGATTCCTGGAAAAGGGTACATAGTTCATAGTTCTGTTTGCAAGATTCTTGTAAAAGGGTACGTAGTTCAGAGTTCTGATTGCAAGATTCCTGAAAAAGGATACATAGTTTATAGTTGTGATCGCAAGATTCCTGAAAAAGGGTACATAGTTCATAGTTCTGTTTGCAAGATTCTTGGAAAAGGGTACGTAGTTCATAGTTCTGATTGCAAGATTCCTGAAAAAGGGTACATAGTTTTGATTGCAAGATGCCTGGAAAATGGTACATGGTTCATAGTTCTGATTGCAAGATTCCTGGAAAATGGTACATGGTTCATCTCTCTGATTGCTAGATTCCTGGAAAATTTCTGAAAACTTTTCAAAAGTGTCTACCCTTAACTGTGTTGATTGTCGTTGTTCACTTATCGATATTACCGAAATTATGTAGGAACTAGCGCAGAATCATGAAAATAAAGGTTTATTATAATTGTAGGATATATGACGCCGAAAGTTTATGTAAAAAACACATCAGCAACATTTTTCGTGAATATTTTTCTTGATCAGTTATATAAGTTTCAAATTATGTCTGAATTCTTGACACATCAGTTCCAATTTTTAAAATGAAAGTTAAAACAATTTTCTGCTTAAAAATATTTTACTTAAGTAAGGTACACTCTAGCCTGTCTGAATTCTTGATAACAACAAGTTACAATTTTGAAAGTTCATAGAGCAAGAGTTGCAATCAACCACAAAGCAGTATTTTGATGATTTTTCCATCCGGCTTCCATAGCTGAGCTTATCTCCTTTAGCTTTAGAGCAATGACGTTATTTTTTCATATATTTTTTTTTAAAGTATATTTTAATTATTTATTGTGTTTGTGTTAAATTCGTAGAACTCCATTTATTAATTTTTTAAAATTTAATATAAATCAAATTTAATAATATTATTTTTAAGTTATTGAAGTATTTTTTGGTTTTTGTTATTGTTACAGCTGTTTCGGCTTTCAAGGCCATTTTCAAATTATCCAGACTGTGACAATTTGAAAACGGCCTTGAAAGCCGAAACAGCTGTAACAATAACAAAAACCAAAAAAACTTACAGATTTTATTGACAAAATTATTAAATTTGATTTATATTAAATACATTTAAAAAATATATATTTTCCGACTTTATGTCCGGGTTAAATCTTCCCCACCGGAAAAACTTAACCCTTCCACACACTTTTCCATAAATAATCATCTAGTCAATCCACATTATGCAAGTGCATTATGTAAGCATAATAAATACAAAATAATACAAGAACAACTCATCAACTCACCACAGATCAAATGGGAAAATAATTCACCAACTCCAGATATTTTCATATCAGAGGGCTCGGCTCGGTAGAACTCCTAATTGGACCAATAAATCCAATTGATCCCTCAATATAAATATTTAAAAAATCTTTCGTAATCCTTCATGTATTTAAAATGACTGTTTTTTTGCTTTTTTATATATAAATTCTTTGACAGATCTAATACGCCTAAATTTTGAATGAGAGAGCGAGGTATAATGCCAGTAGCCGAAATAACAAATGGTAATATTTTTATAGTCTGAGAATGCCAAATTCTTTAAATCTCATTTCCTAAATCTGTGTTTGTTCTTATTTTTTCAGAAACAATTTTTAAATATTACAGGAATTTGGAATAGCGACATCAATGATGTAAGTTAACTTAATATGAACCAATTCTTGACCGCACACTATTTAAACGCAATCAGTTTGAAATAGTTACACTATAACAAAGCAGAAGGCATAGGTACCTACTGACCTAAATATTTGCCTACTTGTATTTTACTGCCCACAAACTGCCACCGCCACGCTACAGAAGCCATTTGTGGCCTTCGTAGTAGGATGGCACTTTCTTCTAATGTAATTGCAACAAAAGGGTCAAATACAACCCATTCTGGGGTGAAATTGAACGAAAAATATTTACCGCTGTCATTATATTTGAAGGCACTATAATATAGTTTAGCAATTTAAAACAACCGTCGCATCAAAATATGTGATAATTATTTACATTAATTTATACTTCTTTAATTTTGCAAATAGGGAGGTGGGTTTAAGTACCACAGCCCCGGGAACTGTTTATTGGATAACGAACCCCACTGCCATACATGGTCACCATAAATAGTTCACTAAGTTTAGTGACTAAGCAGGGGTGCTCAGAGGTTCAACGAGTGAGGTGTGTTTAGCTTCACGGTGTGCCAGATCCCGATCTGGATTCACCCATCCAGATGTTGGAGACCTCTTGACCTTTAATAATAATAGTATTATTTTGATGATTTGTATAGCGCCGTTTTTGTGAAAAATCACCTCAAGGGCTTTCCAACTGGTCTCCCGACCCATCGCTTTGCACCACAGTGGAGGGATATATTCATTGTTCATACCACCTTCACTCTTGGGTATACTGATTTCCAAATTCTCATACCTTTTACGTTCCAAGAGCTTCTTCTCCTTTCTTTTCTTAAAAAGACCCCAAAATCAGCATCCCCAAAGACGACAGAGGCCCCGAGGGAAATTATTTTTCTCAGGGTCCCATATGAGGGGTTAGTTAATTTTAATACATTGATAATGTTGAGAGTCTCTTACTAATCCAACTACTGGCTTTTTACTACTACATCAAGCTGCTTTTCTTCTACTTGGTTCCATGTTCCATCTGTTTCTGCCAAATGTGAATATTTATTAAGTGCCTAGTTTTAGGGCAGCCTAGCGGCTGGTGACTAGAGTTATCATAGCCATGTTGCTACCGAACGACGAGTTGTGTTCATGCAAAAGATAATAAGATATGTTAATTTTTCTTGAAAAATGGTTCAATGGCAATGCAAAACTATGTACTTAACCATACGTTGGGAGGAGTTGTAATAACACCACAACTTGTAAATGGGAATTGTATGCAACGCAGTATATATATAGCACTGTATGCAAAAGTAAGCTAACTCAATAATGAATCACTTGATGCGAAAAAATTGTGTAGTATGAAAACATTTAAGAATAAACTTATTGTAGGTACTAACTTTAACACGCTTGAGCTTTGAACACAGTTTTACCGTGAACAATTGCATATTATGATGAGCGTAGGACATAATGGTACTACAGTTCCTGATAGAATGTACGTCTTCAGCAGTGGCGGCCGGTGGTCAAAATATGTGGGGGTTCACCGGATTACAACATTAAGTCATAAAATAAATTAAATAAAGGTACATACCTATTTATAAAGAAGTTCTATTCTCTGTTCATTTTGTTTAGCAAAGACCTCTATCAATGCTTAACACTGATAGTGCGTTCAGTCTGTCCTGGCTCAACGTGTTAAAAGATTTTATTCTTTTTAACGTTGAGAAACATCTTTAGCTTTCAACTGAGGTCATTCCAAAGGTCATGAATGGTGCACAAAAGTTTTAGTAATTTCACAGTCTCGGGAAAGTCTTCTAATAAACAAGTACTATAAAAAAGTTGTAAAATTGATAAAGCGCCGTTAGCTTTTGAAAAATCGTCGCGGGCGTAAATTGCACAGAGTTTACCTTTTAGGTACTGAACTTTATTTAGGAAGTCAAACGTTTTAAGCGTCACATTGAAATCATGTTCTGGGAAATTTGACCTGTATCGATTTTTATTAAATAGCTCATTATGGTGTTTACCTTAGGCACGGTAGCCTGAATCCAATTGCATTCTGATGTCAACTTTTCCTAAAACCTTTAAGCTCAAAACTTTTTGTAAATGTAAATGATAAGAATTATGTTTTTTGATTTTTTCAGGAAGGTGAGTTACATCAGTAACACCGCTGATTGTCCAAACTGAATCAACATCGTAAATTAAACACGTAAAACAAAATAAACTATTCAATTGATCACATGCACAGAGCTACAAGCTTTGTTATACATTGTTTTGTTAAATGATCGAGTAAACTTCTTCGATCCAGATTTGCACCTTGTTTTATTATCAGTTCAGGTTTTAGGTGGACCGGCATTTTTTATTATCACTTTGTTTTCAAAACTCGACCTATTATTCTTAATGTATTCCACATTCAAACTCATTCTTAATTTATACGTTGAACAAACACAAAAGTAATCATAACTTAGTATAACATGCAATTGATATGCCTTATTAATAATTGATATACAAGATCGATATAACCTGCAATTAAACTTCAAAACTTTCTCAGAGTAAGAAAAGTTTTAAATTCAAGAGACAATGCCTGGCAACGGCGAGTACTGACTGAACTGATAATAAGTAATCTGACCATCACTCATTTCTTAATGACAAGTTTTATCCTGTATGCTTGTATCGAAGAAGCGTAAAATTCGCTGAAAAATAGCAGATGGTAAATTTAAACAACGATATCGACAATAATATCAAACATACGCGTTTTAGTTTAACTTTCTACTGAATAAACCGTTCCTTCTGATGTGGTGGTAAAACTCCGAACGCCGTTCTTGATATGGTATTATTTGCAAAGAATAGTATGTAATGGTATGGACCCACGCTTTCGACTGTTCCACAGAATATGCGACAAAGCAGTTAAATTTTGGATCGCAATCGAAAACGAACTGCTACGAACATAGGCACAAGTCAAAGTCGGTCTGCGAGTTAAGCGCGCTTAATAAGTAGGTACCTTTTGAATGAGATATTATAACCGAACCGAGTTTCGTATTGTGATTAGCCATGTCGGAAATCTTGTTGGTTGTTCGGCGCTCGGGAGCACATATTAGCTGGCCGCCACTGGTCTTCAGTACCAGTAGACGGTTAGCGCACCGTTTTGCTACATCCAGGAAAAATACTCACATGATAGCATTAATAGATTGCGCACCAAAAGGACACTATGCTTTTATTTGATGCAATTAGTAAAATATAGCAAAACACAACGATTTATTTATATTTTAGTTTGTATAAATTAATCAATTTTATTTTTATTTAAGTCATTCCAGGCTCACGGTAAACCCTCTTAGAAAAGTGACATCCATTTCTTACATTATTCATAAATTCTCATAAAATTCGAGGCGTCTAATTTACACAACGTAAACTACCATTTTCAAAACATTTAACTGGAAAATTTAATCACGAAAACACAATAGTGGGTACTTTTAGGGTGTCCTAACAAATTAACATCTTCTGTGCTCCCACCCCCCGTTTGGAGTGCCATCCAACACCGCCGTCTCCATCCCCCACACCCAGTTAACGTAATAATCGTTAGGGAGCTGGTCATATTTCCTCTCGAGCAGTTTAACTGACCGGTGACCTTTGTCATTATAGACCAAGGGTGAAATACTTGTGCAAATGTGTATTGCCTTGTTGGATTAATTCCACTGAATATATTGGACAGAACGATTTGGATAATTTAAAGCTGAATTTTGCATAAGAGTAGATAACTATTAACGTAACTTTTTTTATTTTTTATTAATTGTTTATATTTAAGTAAAGTGTATACATTATTATAACTTAGGTTATAATTACAGAAAGTTATTTGTATAAAGCCTATTATTTACCCTACAGCCCACTGGAATATTGACCGCTATAGTTTTTAAAGATGATGTCAGAAAGTCAGAAAATTGGTGAGCATATATCATTAAAATCCAAATAAATGGCGTATTTCTGAGCGTATCCGATAACTAATTGTTTTAAATTGGTAATGAAATACGCAATAAATTTTATTATTGGAAATAATCATCATTTTTGAAATATAAAAAAGTTTTAACCCTTATCTTGGCAAAGACAGAAATATTATATGCTATGTTCTAATATTTCTCTCCTTGCCAAGAAATATTAAAATCTAGCATATAATATTTCTGTCCTTGCCACAAAATATTAAAACCTAGCATATAATAATTCTGTCTTCATATGCTAGGTTTTAATATTTCTGTCCTTGTCAAGAAATATTAAAATCTAGCATATAATATTCTGTCCTTGCCAAGAAATATTAAAACCTACCATATAATGTTTCTGTCCTAACCAAGAAATATTAAAACCTAAAAATTTAAAAAAAAGTTATAACCCTTAACTTGGCAAAGACATAAATATTATATGATATATTCTAATATTTCTGTCCTTGCAAAGAAATATTAAAATCTAGCATATATTTTTTCTGTCCTTGCAAAGAAATATTAAAACCTCGCATATAATATTTCTGTTCTTGCCAAGAAATATTAAAACCTAGCATATAATATTTTTGTCATTATATTCTAGGTTTTCTATATTTGGAATTTAATTTGAAATTTGTTTTAAAAAATTAAGAAACTTTTCTTTACACTGCCGAAAATGATTACCAAATATTGTTTCCCGATAAAAAAGTTCCGTGGAGAATATGAATTTGACCTACGCTTAGTATGTTATATGTCAGAAACTACAAAAATATATGATTTTTTAACTAATTGTGTTTTTAAAAAAGGGCCCTGCAAAAAACTTGTAGTAGTGATAAGAGGCAACTATGAATGTGATTAAGGCGATGCCATACGTAGTTATGCAAAATCATGTGTTTTTGGTTTGAAAATTTGGTCGCCTAGAAATGTTTCAGATGCTTTAATTAAATACTGCGAATAAAATACATCTTGGCCTTTGAAATAATCGAGTATTTTTTAGAAAAGTCTTTTTATAAGCCCAGAAAAAAATAATGTAAAGGCCTATGAAAACTGCTTTAAAGTTCAAAATCTCCTACCTACGAACCCATTTTTGGTTATGATGTTATTGTATAATGTGGAAAATTAAGTAATTTATAAAATGATCGAAAAAAATTTAAATATTTATGCCTGAAAATCCACAAAATAAAATAAAAGGCATTTTAGGCCATGTTTTTTTCTTGCATAAATCAAAACAGGCGGATGGTGTTAAGCGGGAATTTAAACCTTATCGCCATCTACGTAAGGGTTGTTATTGATAGCGGCTCAATTTAAAATATTACACGACGTAGTGCATTGCCTTAAAATAATAAAATAGTAGTTTGACACCACGGTTAGAATACTCGTTAATGCTTCCTTCTTATTTCCTATAAAAAAAACCCTTAATTTTTTCGAATAAAAACTGAACTAAAATTACTGATAACGAAAAAAACATATTTGTTTAGATGTGTATGTTTCATATTAAAATAGTTCATAAATATTGCATATTTTTTTCTCAAATTGTGGTCGGAACTTTGGTTTCATATAGGTGCACATTCTAATTCTTATGAGGTAAAATTTAAGATAAGAATATAAAACGTGGTTTTTCTCGTTCTAGCACCGTTAAGATCATAATTATAAACATGATAGTTAGGGAGACAATGATTTCTATAACATCATATGATCTGTACCGAAAAGCGAAAATGCTCTATGTTGGAATATGAGAGTAAAGCATAAGCGGTGACTATAAGATTAATTTTATAGTGTTCACATTCCTCTATACTAAGGTTTTCTGTTCTGTGGCGGTCTGTAGTTTGTTTTGTTTTAATATTTTTGTATTGAGTACGTGTCTTTACACTGTATTAATTTTATTAGAAAGTTTTCTCAGCATTATATTAATTTCTATCTATCATAAGGTTTTTTAAATGTGGATACCGCGCAGTCCTAACTGCCCCCAACCGAGCCAGGTAGACCATGGCATCCCCAATTTTGGTAAGTTATGAGGCTGTAGATAGCGGAGAGGGGGGATATCGGGAAGAGAAAGGTGGGGGAGAACCTTACTATTCAGATCTGGTCACCAAACATGGGTAAAACCATTTCAAGCAACGTTTTAATTCTGAATGGTGTTCTTACACCAGGGCGATACTGAGAGTATCTTCACCTCTGGAACGTGCCGCAAGTATACTAAATATTATTTTAAATGAACGAATTGTGAAGTTACAATTAATTGCGTCTAATTTAAACCTGCGAACTTCGGATTGCATGTAAGTAAATATTTTATACTTTATTACACTGTTTGCATTTGCATGTCTTATGTTTCAAATTAAAATTAGTAAATTATCGTCATCAGTCAACGACGACTCTTTTGTACGTTACTTCATTTGACGACAATATAAATGAACAAATTCCGAACAGCTAAGACTATCATCTTACATAGCACCTTTATTAGTTAACACGATTTTGTTTGAAAATTAATAAATAACTAAGTAGCACAAAAGTTCTGTTAATACATCTGACTAAAAATTTACCAGTAAAGCGTGTCATGAAATTTGCAAATAATAAAGAAAATTTGTTGGCTAACATCATTACTATAATGGCTTCCATGGAGCTTTGTAATAAGACTCAAGGAATTATACAAAACGTCACATTATTTCTTGTTCCATAGATTTCAAATGTTATTTACGTAAGGACGTGTTGTTTCATAGAATTTTAATAATACATCTAACTTCAAAGTTAAGATGCAAGTTCTGTGAAAGTTCTATTCAAGTTCTATTTTTATTTCACCATGTACCAGTTGTTTCATAAGTACTTCAATAGGACTTTCACAAAACTTGAATATTAAATTTGATGAATTGTTCAAATTCTGTGAAATAACCTGTTCTAACTAAATATATTTCAAAAAGTGTATGTTTACAGTATAAATATGTGTAATTCATTATTATCTCAAACGAAGCAGGTACACTAGTCCCAGCGAGAGATCGTACGTGACTTTATCGTTCTAGTATCTTTCAAGATGAGAAGAAAAAGGACATACGTCGATGACGTCAATACAAACGCTCGCTGTGACTTGTGCATATTATATCAATAAACATGGCAATATCATGCTCCTGTCCTTCATTAATCATATACATTGAATGCAATTTAATATACCAATTTCAGTTGTCTGTCCTTCGTGAATCTGGTTCAATGAACTCAAATTTTCTTTGAATTAAAGTGTAATTTGAAAAGTTGAAACTGTTTGTGTGAAGAATTTAGACAAGCAATAAATTAGTTACCTACATCTTATATAATATATTTTATTATCTGAGAATTATTTTAATTCTAAATTTGAAATTGTTTTTCTTTTTTTATTTGTTAGGGATCTTTGACAAACCGATTTCGTGATTTCTTGAACAAGCAAATCAATCGAACAATTATAATATCTCCCGTGTACAATACGCTAATAAAATACATCGTACATAATGCCTTTATAATAATAAGGTGAATATTAACAGACATTTGGTAGATATAATTTTCAACAGTATAACGAACAAAAACAAATAAATTAAACTTACAACTTACAACACACAACTTTTAAAGTTTATTTGGTATTTTTATTCAATGCAAGGCTTCCGCTAAACTTCTGAGAGATAATATTTTTATAGTGTCGCAAAGGAACTATAAAACTATAAACTATTCCTCCGTGAAAATCTGTGTGATAAAAGTTCACAATGCGAACGGAAGTCGCGAGGTGACCGAGTCTCCGTGACGTCATTTCCTGTGCGAACTTTTGCCTTTTCGCGCCGTATTTACTTGCGGCAGCTTCCGGTGAATGTTGCCAGGCGGCGCCAACTGTCGAATACAATTTATAAAACGACCAAATAATGTAATTTTTCATACGAACTATAACCTCGTAGATATATTTTCTTCAAAAATGATGTTGGTGTGGATCGTGTCGCTGAGAGCTAAGTCCTAACTTCTAACACCTCTTTCTGTTAGACCTGGACTCCACTGCGATTTGTAGTCGCGCTTTTTTCAGACGCAAAAATAACACTCTTTTTACCTATATATATTTATGTACACGTTATTGTTTCAAGACAGGTTATGTTTTTTCCGATCTATCAACTATAAACGGTTTTTCCATTAGGCTATTTATATTAGTTTTACACATCTTCATCGAGAACGAAACACTTTTCTAACAAGTTAAATATAAAGGAACAGTAATTATATTGGAACCTGGAACTTGTTATTTATTTAACCGAATCTGGCGTATATTTGGCGGGAATATAATACTGGCTGTCCTAGAGTACAGTGGGCTAACTTCGGGAGGTGATTCTAAATGATGGTAGAAGTAAAAAAAAATAATCAATTTTTTTCGGAATAACAAAGTTTATTTTTCCATACAAACAATTTAATTTATAATACAATTTAATAATTTTTACTTGTACTATCAAGTAGAATCATGCCCCGAAGTTAGCGCACTTTATCTCCCGGTATCATTAAAAATACGAATTAAGGTTGTGCGTGTGTCCTGCATAACTCAATGAACTTTGAAACTCGGATTTGATTTGAATTTAATTGTAATTTTCAAAATTGGAACTGATTGTTCTGAAGAATTCAGACAAGCCGTAAGGTAATCTGGTTCAATGAAATCAAATTTGTATTAAATTTAAGTTTCAAAGTTTTAACTGACTGTGTGAAGAATTTAGACACGTGATAAAGTACCAACCTACATTATACAGGGTGTTACTTTAACAAGTGATTCTTGACATTATAATATCTTTAATAAAGGATCCACCACCCTTTCCACAGTGATAATCATAGCACTAACTATTTCTATCATTCACCGTTGGCGCGTTTTCACCGCACTGCCAACATGTATACAGACCTTTTTGATATTTTCAAAACCTCATCGTCTTGCATCAAGGCAAAAATACTTTGTTGTAAATGTAACTGATATGTTTGTGAAATGTTAAATGTCTGTTTGTACTGCATCATACTGATATGTTCTTCTTTATGTGTAACATATGTATGGTGTTCTTATAGATATACATTCCACATATATGTAAAATGTATATGCATAGCATCTATATAAACTGCTTGCTTCAGATGTCTTATAGTGTTGGCTAACGGATGTATTATTTTAATTAAAAATGTTATTTTTAATTGTCAAGTCTCTGACAGCCCTGAATTGTTGAAGCTACTTTGCCATACACTCCGGCCGTAGTGGCCAAGTGCAGATAAATTTGATTGTAACAATAAACTCACTACTATTTTCGCTATTATAATATTTTCCTAGATTATATCTGTTGGCAAGTCACCTTTTCTGTATATTTTATCCTGTTTAAATGAAGTGTTTTCTATTATTGTAGCATTCTATGCCTTAAGAAAATTTCAGCTGTATCACATTCAATGTCGTTTTGTATACATATTGTTGTGTTCTTAATTTTTTTTTATTTTTTTTATTTAAAAAGAAAGACAAACATTCCCAGGTTACGAATAACCCAACAATATTTGAAAATCTCCTACTACCACCACAGAAAGCCGAAAATGTTTCTTGTGTTGTGATGGAGGACTTAGCCAGCCGAGGAATCGAACACGCGACGCTCGGGTGAGACCCAAGCGCCATGCCCACTCAACCACTGACCGGTATATATGTAATACTAATATTCGCCTATGTACCACTGTGTACTTATAATCTCATGTATCATATTTTTGTAAAAGCCTTTTATGGCATTTAATAAATAAATAAATAAATAATGTAATTTTCGGAATTGCAACTGATTTTTAAGAATTCAGATTAATCCGCAATTTTCCACAAATCTGCACAAGCAATAATTTTATATTTTTAGTTAAAAATAATTTTACTAATCGTTTTCAAAATTGGAACCCAGTGTTAAGAGTTCAGACTACTCCGTGATTTCTCAGGGGTCTGCGCTAGTATATTATAAATATATAATTAATAAGTAGGTAATTTATCTCTTTTCTGAATTCTTCAAACTACCTTTACCAATTTTGAAAATGGCTAGTAAATTCAAAGCAAATTCTGAGTTCTTTCAATCAGGAATAACTAACGCACGCACTAAAACATGTGAGCACACAGGCAACAAAAATTAGTATCTTAGATTTTCAGTTACCTACGTTAGGATCTCGATGTACACTTCACGATGGGAAATAGGAAATAATAAATACTTGCAGGAACTTCTACAACACAAATATTAATTTTATTGATATGATATGGAAAAGTCATGGATAAAAAATATAAAAATGTTTTTTTATTAAACTAGGAAGTAAGGTTAGGTCTAAAATTAGTATTAAAACTAAAATTACTGACTGGTAAAGAATTTTGGGTTCATATACTTACAAACAACAAATAGGTATAAAAAGTCGTATCCTTCATAAAACTCATTACATTGATAAATAAAACAAAGAAACAAAAGAAAATAGAGAAATATTATAAGAGAATTAATGTCCAATGGTAACATAAATAAATATATTAAATGACCGCCTATATGCGTTATTGGTCAATCGGATCGAAGATTGTAGGGTATTTAAAAAGTATTTGGAATGTACCTTCTATTCAATATTTATTCGGTATGGGTGTATGCATTATTAATATTTATTTCTAATTCTTTTGTTTCGTGGCGTTTTGAATGCGAATTAGAAATCTTTAATATATCTTGAATTTCTTGAAAGCTCTTTCCTTTAGTTTCTGGAACAAATATGTATATAGAAATACCAAAAATTAATGTTATCACCATTAAGATAAAGAACACGGTACTCTTTCCAAAAGAATCTTCGATAATTTGGAACATTTTTGAAGTAGCAAATCCGCACAAAGCGCCACCAACCGAAATTACACAAATGCCAAATTCTCTTACATTTGCAGAAAACATCTCCCCAGCCAATACGTAAGGCATTGATTGAAGACCTATCACTGCTGATATCATAAGGGTGTTAATCGATAATAAAGCCAGAACAGATATATACGCTGTCTCGGTTTTATTCTCAGAAATCAAAAAAAATGCTCCCAACATTGCGTTTGAGATAACGCAACCTGCGGCAGAAATAAGCAATAAAGGCTTTCTTCCCAAAATGTCAGGAAGTCTTATGGTTGCTAAGCTAACCACAAATACTAACACTGACGAGAGGAGAATACCAATATTTGATGGCAAATCCATCTTGGTAGATAAGTAGATATTTTCGAGATTGAGCGAGACTGGTAGGGATCCACATACCTGAAAAGCTATTACTGTCAAAAATACAATCCCGAAGGCTTTCAAATTTGATTCTCTGATAAATTCTTTTAGGCACTCTGTAAACTTAATATTTTCAATCGTGTTTGTTTTCATCGAGTCTAATTCAGCCTCCAGCACTTTTGTATCGTTTTGTCGGCGTAGCGAATGTAAGGATTTAAGTGCCTTTTCACCTTTTTGAATTCTGACGTAGAATAATGGAGACTCTGGCGCGAACCATAACGTTAACATCAACAAGGGAAATATCAGCATTATACCTGCCATAGCGCTTAACGAAATATACGGGGCAATAGCTGAGATGAAAATACCCCCTAAGCAGGTATTTATCGTAAAGAGAAATAACAATCCCCCACGATTGTGGTTTTCTGATATTTCTGCAAGGTAAAGTGGCGTCGCTGTAAATGTTAATCCAACTGCCAAGCCGGATATTATTCTTGATGCGTAGAGCATTTGGGCAGATTCAGCTATCACGATGAGTAAAAATCCCACTAAGTAGGGAATAGCTGATAAGATTATACACATTTTGGGTCCAATGTATTTGCACAGAATTGCAGCAAGGATTGGTCCGCCGGAGGAGCCAAATTGCATCAAAGACGTTATCCAAGATGCTTCATTGTTCGTGATCGGAAATGGAGAAGAAGGCGACTGAAGAATTGCAATGGATGGTGATGACCACCCAAAACAAAGAGCGACGCAGAATGCGCCAATACAAGCTGGAATATAAAATATTTATATGAAAATTAAAAAAATACATCATGATCTACAGTTCTGAGAACAAAAATTAAGGTTTTATTATTTTTTTATGGTATTGAAAACAGCATTTAAGTTTGTACCTCTGTTACCTGCAAAATATAATAATATTATAAATTTAAAAAAAAATGATTATTTCGTAAAAAATAAAAAATAAAATAAAATTATTAGTAGATTATTGCCAATTTCGAAGCAGATTAATCTTTGATCGGTTTAAAACTACTAATACTTTATATTATGTATCGAAAATTCGGTCTATTGTTTTAATCGTTTTCAATTTGTGTGTCACAATGCAAAAGATCGCAAACCCGTTGAGTTGTAAAACTTTTTTTTGGTTATCATTTTTAAATAATATTTCTAATAAATACATTTTTTAACAAAATCAAATTTTAATTTTAAGTCTTTATTTTTCGTAGCCACCATTTTAACATTTGACATCGCTTTGTATTTTTAAGACGAAATATATTGGTATTTTCAAGGCTTCAAAAAGATATTTTTTTGAGAAATAAATATATTTTTATTTCATTTTTGCTTTTGGCATTAATTTTAATACATATTTTTAAATTGCCTTGTTAATCTTTTAACTAAATAATTAACGTTGCAGACTAGTCGAGGGCAAAATATTTAGAATATATAAAATGTTTGTACGTTAAATAGTAGGTAATATGCAAACAATAATCACATTTTGAGGTCACGCGGATAATAGTGAGGTTATTGACCTGTTGAAATGGCCGTGTAATAGGTACACAGGTACGATGATTGCATTGTACATTGAATAGCGTCCCAATTCGATAAAATTCCACGATCAAAACACACAATGCCATAAAGATTCAATTTGCATATGCATTTAAGTACAACTCTTGGATTCAATACCGGTTATAAATGTATTTAATATAAGTTTAACAACCAAAAACGTAACACTTCAATTTTTATATGTATTTTAAATAAGGTCACGAGTTTTTATTTACCACTACTTGCAGCCAACCATTGCGGCCATTGTTTATTTGGTGTCACTGTTTGTACATCGGAACTCATTTTAAATGATTTTTCACAAATTTTTAACTGTCATTCCTGCAACTCACTAGATTCAAAATTCGTGATGATCACGTCAGTGATTGTAACATCCTTGCTTTAATCCATTCGTTTTTTGGAAGGATTGTACTCTTAATCATGGACACCGATCAAAATGCGTTAGCTGCTTTTCGATTAGTAAAGTTGTTGAAATGCATAACGTGATGTACAATGAAGTCAACGTCTACCGATTTGGAAATATTCAGACTGACTAATTCGCCGGAGATCTGCGCGAGTCCCCATTTAAATCACCTGCAAATGCATACAATAAAACCTGTTATGTTGTAATGTACGAGTTATTTAGTATGTCCCTTCCACAACCTATGTTAACTAACGAGGCCATCGATAAATGGATAATAGTACCATCAGATCCGCCGCTACACGGTTTCAATGTCGTCATTATGCGTTTACTTTCACTTTCATCTTTGTAAAGAACAGCTGTATTTTATTTATTTTGAAGGCAAGTTTTGAAGGTTCCAAGAGTCGATAAAAAAATTATAGTAGTTTTGTTGGTAGGGATTGAGAGTTTTATACAATATTAATGTTCAGATCGGTTTTTTTTATTGGTTCGCACTATGATTCACAGTTTTTATCATGTTTTTCCAATATTTATTTAAAAAAATAAAACACATTGAAACTTCGGCGAAAGAGCATTGTTAACTAGCATATAGGGTGTCCGGGAATAAAGTGCACTAACGTCGGGGAGTGATTCTACACGATAGTACAAGTAAAAAAGGTTGTTCTAATTTTTTAAAATTTCAACCATTTAAGGTAGTTTTTAGGTAAAAAAAGTTGACTTGTTTGAATGTTAAAATAAATATTCGTCTATGGTAATATATTTTCGTATGATATAAAAGTTATTATTTAATTTTTACTTCTACCATCATGTAGAATCACCTGCCGAAGTTAGAGCACTTTACGCCGGTCATCCTGTATAATTGATTATTAGCTAGTATAGAATCAATAAATAGGAAATAAATAGAGGGTCACTTACAAATTGAACAAGGCTTTTTAAAAAAGGATACGCAAAATTCTAAGTTGCGAACATTCATACAACTAGAGAGGATATTTATACAACATATTTCAAAGTGTGTTTTTTCCGTTCTTGGCATTCAGGGTTAGCCTTAACGTTGTTGTCAATACTGTTTTCAGTAAGAAGGTCTACAACTTAAATATGATTATAATGATACAATAAAACAATAGGTAATATTAAAACAGTTTTATTACAAAATATTTTTTTAGATTTCATCACAAACGAAAATAATTAAAATAATGATTTAATATTACAAACTCTCATGACACGTGACAAGCTTTACGATTGAATTTTAAATTCGTGTTCAACGCATGAAACTGATAATTTACTCTGCATAATCATTACCACATTTTAAAGTCGGATAAATTCAAATAAAAGACCTAACACAAACATATCTTTTATGTTTAACAATCTAAACTCTGTAAAAGTTTCACAAAGAATCATCATAAAAGTAATACTAAACAAAAATTCTACCTTCTCAACAGAATCACATTTTAAATTGTTTCCAGTACCAAATGTCAATGACATATTTAAGCAAGCTTCAAAAAAAAATAACAAAGAATACCAAGAATTTTTACAAACTAATGAGAAATGGAAATCAATTTATTGTACCTAATTTTAAAACAACACAAATGCAAAACCATTATATTTACCAAGCCATAAAAAAAACTACAATAATCACTTTTCTGAACTGCTCTCTATTGTCAACCAATCAGAACAAATAAATAAAATAAAAAGAAATTTCAAAATAAAATAAAATTAAACATTTCATTGAAAAATCTATATTCCATACAAAAATATTATTATAGCATAAAACTTATCTAAGAATCGTGACTCCAAGATTTCCTCTATTCTGATAAGGTATACATAACCAATGATTATCTAAAATGTAATATTGTTAAATATTTATGTTTCTATATTCCTTATATTACAATAAAAAATAAATTTTATTCATATATAGGTATTCACAAACATCAATTAAACAGTATAAGTATTACAAATTATTAATTGAAAATATGCCGTCGGCGGCATTTATTTTTACTCGGTAGATATTTTCAATCTGTATGGATATTTCAAGCGACTAAATATTGCTTATAATAATTTGTTATCGATTAGAAAAACCTTGTCTTGTAAACATTAGTTTATCATTAAAAAAATAAGAATAATAATTTTTTTATTACATTCAACACTTTGTTTTCAACCACTTGTTTTTTTTATTATTTTTTACATCGACTGGTTTTGCTTAGATAAGCGTTTGATTTAATTAAAAATATAATGTCTAACCACAAAGAAATTGCTTCCTACGAATAAAAATAAAAATAAAAATTATAATTATTGTGTTATTATCATGCACACAGACGTCAAAAGTAGGTTTTTCGACTGCCAGGTCGGTGAAAATAATTTTATTAAGGAATGTTACAAAGTTTAAATCAATATTGTTAAATTTTTGCTAAGCAAAATAGTGTTATTAGTGATTTATCAAATTGAAACTAATAATAACTGGAAATTTATCTGGATTTCACCAGCCGTTGAATGTTTGCTCTTTACATAGTAAAATTATCACTTTTAAATATCGGTTATTCATCTTAGATCAAAATTGGGCCTTAAGTTAGGTCATTGTTATTAAATGGTTTTAATAACCATAATAATATGTTGCTTTTGAAGCTTTAGTAATAGCATTTTTTAAAATTTTTTTTAGGGTCCCGTGAAAAATCCACCATCTTGGAGAATGTCTGCTACAATGGCTTTGTTTTGAGTTTCCGTGAATTTCACTTTAAATATTATATTTTTACAATGTGAATTTCAGCTATAAAATGATTAGAAAATGAGAAAAATCAGAAATCTAATACGCTTGACCGAGAAAATAGTTTTTCCAAATACACCGCCCGCGCGGCTAGTTATATTGCTTTGAAGAAAAAATTGACTGGCTCCCAGATGCAAGACCGTCCATATTATGTAATAAAACAATCTATTACTGACTCTTATTATAGTCAAACTAGCTTTGATTAGATTCAACTGTATATATACGTGGCCGACAGTGGAAAATATCCTAGCCGCGAGAAGGCATACTTTGTGGCATGGTCGCTCTAGAATCTACATAGTATACTACTGTTTATCAGCATCATGTATTCTGTCAGCTGGCAATTCCAACTCATATAAAATAAGAAAAAAACAACAATTATTATTTTTGCAATGGGTAATAGTGAAATCATTAAGAAGTTAAATAATTTGTTCAAATAATAATCTCAAATATGACCATTGAGATTCGAATATCTAAGCGGTGTAAATTTAGTGATCTATCAAAAGGTGTAACGGACTTCGAGTATTTATTTTAATATGATTAAATAAAGTATACTATAAAAAGAGATTGGATAACAATTTCCATAAGATCATGAAAAAAATGTTAGTTTGTTGTTTCTTTATGACGTTTGTTCAATAAAATTCATTGTCAATAAGAAATCATTGTAAAACTTTAACAATGAAAACATTCAGTCATAGGTGTGAGAATATCCCTCATTAACATTTGTGTTTGTTTCATTGTTACGGTTAAATTTGGACGGAGATTCAGAACCCTTTAATAAAATTTGGATTTCGTGAAAGCTCTTGCCTTTAGTTTCTGGAACGACAATGAACATTAAAATACCAAGTATTATTGAAATAACCATTAAGCCGAAAAAAACTGTACTCTTGCCGAATGCATCTTCAACAATTTGAAATAGTTTTGATGTTCCAAATCCTAAGAAAGCACTGCCAACCGTTATTGCACAAATACCAATTTCTTTTACATTGGCCGAAAATATCTCGCCAGCTAAAATGAAGGGCATTGGTTGAAGACCAATAACTGCTGACGATAGTAATATATTTATCGCTACCAATGCAAGAATAGTTATATTAGGAATATTTGCGTTGCTTTCGGAAATAACGTAAAATGCTCCCAGCATGGCGTTTGAGACAATGCATCCAGTAATCGACATAAGTAAAAGAGGTTTTCTGCCTAGTATGTCTGGAAGCCTAATAGCAACTAAGCTTATAAGAAAACCTAATGTTGCAGTCAGAAGTATACCGATATTGGAGGCTAAATCCATATTTGTGGATGAGTAGACACTTTCAAGGTTAAGCAATACTGGTATTGCCCCACACAATTGATGGGATGTTGAGGTCAAAAATACAATCATAAACGCTTTAAAATTTGAACCTCTTACACATTCTTTTAGGCAGTCTATAAATTGAATGTTCTCAATTGTATTTGTTTTCATCGAATCCAATTCCGCTTCCAAAACCTTTGTGTCATTTTGCCTTCGTAGCATACGTAATGCTTTAAGTGCCTCATCACCTTTTTGAACTCTTATGTAAAATAACGGAGACTCAGGAGCGAACCATAAAGTCAACAATAACATTGGGAAAATAAGCATAATACCTGCCATGGCAGGCAAAGAAACGTACGGAGCAATTGCAGCAATAAAAATTGCACCTAAGGACATATTCACTGTAAAAAGAAATATTAGGCCTCCTCGATTGTGATTTTCTGAAATTTCAGCAAGGTAAAGTGGTGTCGAAATAAAACTTATTCCAACCGCTATACCAGACATTATTCGTGAGATGTAGAGCACTTCTGGTGATTTAGCAATAATTATGAGTATAAACCCTAAAGAGTATGGTATGGTCGAAATAAGAATGCACATTTTAGGTCCAAAGTTTTTGCACAGAATTGCACCGACAACTGGTCCAAAGGCTGACCCAAATTGCAACAATGAGATTATCCAAGATGCTTCGTCATTCGTGATATTGATAGGTGAAGAAGGAGAATGGAGAATTGTCATTGATGGCGAAGACCATCCGAAACAAACGGCTATCATAAATCCTCCCAGGCATGCTGAAAACATTGAAAAAGAATTAGAATAATGTTTTTGATAATTCTTTGCACTCTGTAATTATGTTTTCGTACTTTTTAAAAATTGAAATAGTACGGAAACACTGCATACTGATTTTCTTTAGTAATCAGTAACTGTATATCACTGTATATGGCGAACAAACTTACTGATGTTATTAGGAGTTTTTATTTGAGAAGGCTTTGAAGTCCAAAGGATACACAGGCTTGGAAATAAATTCAATATTTTCATTTATTTCATACTAAAATTTTAATTAGAAATATTTAACATTTGGTTTTGCTGCGAGTATTACACATCATCAATCTTACTTATAAAGATTCCCTAATATGCCGCTGCAGTGCTGGTATAGCTATACGCTGAGAAGGGCCGTATACTGCTCAGGTTAAAATATTTACTCATAATAATATTCATGCAAGATTTTTTTTAGACGGTGCCACCATTTGTTCCAATCCTTAAAAATACGAAAATTTTTGCATTTCGCCTTTAGTTGCTAACTTCAAGTTTCTTCAGATGATATTTGCGATGTCATTGACAGACCAGGTCAAGCTTTAAAATTTGGACAATTTGACTATGCGTTCCGTTTTGCTTTGGTAAATCGTTATTTCGATTTAAAATATTCTTCTGATAGTGCTGCCAATGGGTAATACTGTTTTTTTACATTTTCATTGCGCGACCGATTGATATTTGTCAAATCCATCACATTTTTAACAGGGTTCGCAATCTCCGTCTAAATACCATAGTAAACATCCCTAATCCTGGGAGTAGGGCAGTTTAAAAATCTGTTATAGCCATTAATACTGCGGTAGTACGGTCGGTATATGCAGTCCCATTATGTGTATCGTTTTCTACTACTAGCCTGTTCCTATTCCTCCGTATTATCTATCATGAGTAATTATGAGTACTCCGCATCACATATTAATAACTTATTCGTATAATGTTGATTTTTGCTCTTCACTCTAGGCAAGCTCTCTCTTGTTATTTGTTGAAAAACGTGTATTACGTTGATTTGTTTCGTTATGTTTCTCTCATTCTTATATTTTTTTACTGTTGCTTTATAGCCAATATGGATTAATTGAATTGCAATTATGTAGCTGGGAACGGAAATATTATTATGGTAATACGAATGCGCTATGTATTGTAATTTATTAAGATAAAAAAAAAAAAAAAAAACAAATTGCCTTTCATTAAAAAATGATCGAATGTCTCACTATGAAACCTGGAAAAATTGAAATTAACCACTCCAAAAAAGAAAAAAAAAACCTTCTATGTAGTAGGCCTTTAAAAAATGTATTTACGCAATCCACCATTTCCTGTGGTTTCCCCCATAGACTGGAAATGCTGTAAAGAATGCTTGAAAATTAAAAATAAAATAATTAGTTAAGTGTTAATCTTACCACAACTTGCAGACAACCATTGTGGCCACTGTTTATTCGGCTTAGTGATATTTTCGACTTCGGAACTCATTTTTCAGTTTTTTTGATTGAAAATATTTGACAATTATTTATGCTTGCCTAAAGAACACAATACTATTTTATACTTTATATCGTGAAAACTTTGTTAGATTTCTGAATATAACTATTTGTGGACAACTTTCCATACTGCGAGAAATTCAACTAATTTCCTTATTTTGAAAAGAGTTGATGAATATAACGATTGCTTTGTTTTTATCGTGAACAACCAGAGACGACGTTACTCCCGGTGGTGAAGGTACATACTAAATGATGTTATCATAATATTACCTACCTAATCTTCATCTGCATGTGTAGTACATACCATATAATCATAATAACATCTCATAGTTTAACTACCTTAATTACAAATACGAGTGTAAGTAATTATTATTATTATTACCATGTTATAAAACCACCCGATAAGATTAGTAAAATAAATAAACCCAAAATTAAAAAAAAAACTTTAAACCATTGAAATAGATCAACAAGATTGGGTTTTATATGATAATTTTTTAAAAATTTAGTTTAAGGCCCTACTATTTCAGATTTTGTGTATTTAAGTGGAATTTATAATAATTTTTAGTATTACAAAAATTCTAATCTGACAGAAAAAAAGGAATATCGAGCTGATTGTTGTTGTCGAACAGGGTATCGATTCTCCAATCCAAGCCGCTTGCAATTGCCGTCAAAAGTACATACATTGGTCGACATTTTTATTTTTGAATAGTCTCGTCGAAGGTACATACTTACATACGTCAAACGCCAGTGGTTCGACCCACTCGTTGTTCGAGTGGAATGACTTCGTCGAGAATCGAGGCCCAGAATCAGCATAATTTTCAGCTTTCTATGAACTCCAGACAATAAGTTGATCACAATCTGTTTTTTACCAATGGAAGGCTTGTAGGAAAAATTCCTTTCTCAAGGTAATCCGAAAAGATTGGGTGTTTAAAACATTTAACTCGATGAAGTTTTTCTTAACCCAAGGGGAAACTAGAGGTATTCAAGTGTTACGTACGTAATGGAAGTAGATCGATTAGCCTAATAAATTGACGATTATTTACTAGGAGAGGGATGTTTTGTGGTTTCTTTGTCAATGTCATTAAAACATTACATCTTACGCAGTCTCTGTTTGAACTTACATCATGCGTTGTTTTGATTTTATCAACGCATTATAAAACAAGGAGATATTAATTCATTACACTTAATTTGCACTGAGCCCTAACACGCACTGCGATTAAACGCAGCGGTTTTGGAAGAGCTGACACCGCGTAAAAAACACGCACTGCGGCTGGCGTTTTTACTAAATTATTTTTCATGGTGGTACTGTTTTTGACGAAATACGATCATCTTCGATATGGTAACTATAGTTAAATTATATAAACAAGTATATTTTTTTAAATTAACTGCACACAGGAGTCTTCTTTGGGATGTGTTTATAGGGTATTGTAAAGGGAAGGATAGGGAGATATGAATGAGGTGTGGGTAGGTATCGAGGGTCAGTGTGACCAGAAGTGACAGATATATGAATCCCCCCCTACCGCCGCACTGCAAGGCGATGGCGATGGGTCGAGAGAATCTGGCTATGGAGATCAAAGGGTCCCCATTCATCTGGGCTTTGACGATCCAGCCCGCCACTCAGTAGACCTTAACAAACCTTACCCGTGAACACAGGCACCCCTGAAAAAAAAGACGCCAAAACTGTATAATGTGCAAAAAAACTTTCGTACACTTTAAATGATTGCAACAGGTTTGCACAAACTGTTTGCGCATGCAAGTCACTGTCGTACAGACCATGTTTTTTGCGCAAAATTTTGGTCGCTGAATGTTGACGGATATTTCGGAAGTTCTGTTTTAACTCGTGCATTGGAATTTTAACCATCTATATTTTTTCCGTACTATCATTAAAGCTTGCCAAACTACTTTTGTAGTTTGTCAGCAGGTACACATTTGCCCCATTTAATACAATAATAGGATACATTTAAAATAAGTATTTTATGACAAACATGTATAGATGAACAATGATATTAATAGATTTATGGACTTATAATTAAATTATAAACAGTGATGTGAATTCCAATAAGCAAGGGCATTGAAGGGCATCAATTTATTTCTTTCACCTTTATTTTATTTTGTTTTTTAATATTTCATTTGATTGAACATAATTTCAATGCATTTCATTTAATTTATGTACAATTTATCACATAGAAAAGTAAAATGGGGGCCTCAGTATGGGTAGCCCAGTGAGGCTCACTTGCCAAATAATATTTAATTTTAAAAAAATCTTCTCTAATGTATAAATAAAAAAATATATAGATAAAAAATCCCACTCACAAATCTTGTAGTTTACGAGAAAATTTTGACATCTTAAATAAAAAAAATTAAAAAACTACTGTTTTAGACGCAAGGCCTACTCTTAGTTATAAAAGAAAGTACCAGTAATAATGATTAAACAACATTTTTAACACACGAAGAATAAAAATCAAAAAACTTTCACCCACAAATCTCATTTCGAAATTGGACTTCAGGGCAGTTCATGTCAAAAATAATTATTATCAGATCGGATTTTGTTCCAATAACATAATGGAATAATAATGTTCATAATTGTGATTTAATGTTAATGCAGTATTATCGAAATCGTTTCCACTTCAATGAAAAGTATAGCTAGGTAATGAATTTACTGTGGGATTTGGGTTTAATTATAATTTAAATAAACTAGGGTAAAACGCTGCGAAATACATTAATTACATTCTCGTGATCGATCAGGATGTTAATTTGACTGTCAAAAATATACTTTGGACTGGGTGTAAGCACATAAAATAATAATTAATTATCAAAAATAATATTAACAATTTTGGAAATAGAATAAGCACCGTTAACTTTTTACTTGGTGTATTGGTGTTTCGATTCTATTGTAATATTTTCAATATTTAAATACAACAATGAGGCTGAAAATTCAATTAGTTAATCCTAATATTAATTTGTAAATACGGAACACTTTTTTTTTAGCTTAGCAGTGGCGTACTGTATATAAAAGATGAAAAGCTGTGCCTTTCCTAAGAAACTACCCTACCCTAAAAGTAATTAAACTTTTTTTTTTCAAAATGTATTTTTTCATGAATTTGGAACTTGTACGCTCATTTTTTCAGTTGGTTACGATAATTAGCAAAAAATGAAATTAAAATGACAATTTTTCTTATTATATACATAACTAGGTAACATCAGAGCAGTCATAGAAAAATGTATAATAGCACAGTTATAAAGAGAACATACTATGAGGTATATTTAAACGGCACATAACATGCCTTACTAAGAAAATCTGTACTGAGGAAAAATTGATACCCGTATTTGGAAAACTACAGCCTACCTCTCGTCACGGAACCATGCACGCCACTGAGCTCGGCATATTAAACCTTTTACAGCTTAACTTAACACATAACTTCATTTATCGATTTTACCACTACAATAAGCAGATATGTTATTTGTGTCGTAATGGAGGACTTGGCCAGCAGTAATTAAACTCACGCGCCGACATGGCTGAGAACCCGACTCCTCTCCAACTCAGCTACTGACCGGTCGATATACTCCGATCTTGATTTGAAATGATTTCTTGAAATTTATTTCTGATTGAAGTGTAATTTTAAGACAAACAAACAGTTGTATAATATTAAACATTGTACAGTAATATTTATATTAAAAATAATTTTAACTTTTTTTCTTTACTTGATTTCTGACTGGTTTATAATAGTGATTCTGGATTTTGAGGTGAAATTGTAACTAATGTTTGTTTCCGGATAACTTTCTCATGGCAATGAAAATGCGATTCTTTTTCGGTACGGGAAGATTAGTTACCGATTAGGAATACAATGTCATTCGTAGTGATTCCCCTCGTATGCAAGAGCCAACACGCTTTGAGTACGTTAGCATCAAAATTGACCAGTCAATTATAAATGGCTTTAATGATAGCTTTAATATTGTGTCTACAAAATTGACAATGTCATTGATAGTTAACTTAATAAAATAATTATTAAATAAATCAATTATTTCTAATTATTTTCGTTCTTTGATATAATTTTAAAAAAATATATGTAAAAAAAACAATTATTTCAAAATTAAATAGTTTTCCTTTTCGCAAAATTGATGGTAGATACATAGAGGATTGCAATATAATACAAATACATTTCGACACACTCCACGACTCATGGGTAAGACTGCCAAGAAGGATTCCATGATAACTCAACACAGTGACAATTCAACACACTTTTAAAAAGTGATATAAAGTCATTAGAAACGATGAAAAAAAAATTTTTTTTTAACATTACCTAACCTAATTAACCCAGTTTATCAAGTTTTTGTTTCATCACTTTCCATGACTTGATATAATTTTTGAAAGATGTGATGATTTATCCGGTCACCGCCAAGAAGACAGTGTGAGTATTTAAGGCTGATGCTAACTGATCAAAATTCAGAACGAAATTTAAAAAAAAATCTGTTCCCATGATCATGTTAAAAAATCGGTGTTGATGTGGTGAGGTTTATCCGGGACTTGGTTGTGATGCGTCAGCCCACTGACTGTGTGGCAGACCAGATCGCAAGAGACTGGTTGAGGGAGTTCTTGTGATCTCTTTAGCAGGACTATCTTGGGACATGCATACGATTGATTCATACATATGTCACTCCTGGTCAAACTTACCACTAGATTCCTTCCCAGTTATTACTCTTCTTTCCCTATAAAGACCCTCCACTCAGCATCCCTAAAGATGAAACAGGCCCTGAAAGGAATTATTTTCATGTATGGAGCTAATGTTAAAAAAGTGTTGACAAAATGGATTACATAGATTTGCAAACCTCATTTTCATTGCAAGCAGTTAGTAGGTCCTAAAATATTATTATCTTTTGCACTAATGGATTTACTTTTGGTACTGTCATCACTTATAAAACCATTCTTTTTTTTGTTTGATTCTATTATGTATGTATTTGAAAAAATAATGTTATGCATAAATTACCATGCATTTCATAGATATTATTTTAAAGCTAATTTTAGCCAAATATTTGAAACATTACTATCGTATATCTTTGTCAAGCGCCGTTGAAGCAATATTGCACATAATTCAAGATAAATAATACGCAGTACGGATGTGAAGCATACCTACTAATAAAAAAATAAAAAGGATTATCACTGGCCTACTGGGCGTTTTTTACTAAGAAGATTTCAAATAGAAAAATAATCAGCTGCTTGTAACTTGTAAGTCACCTTCCTTATTCGGACTTAGGTTTTATTTGAAGTGATAAGTTTGTAGATATTCTGATAATACTAAGTTTATTGAAATGCAGATAACGTTTATAATGGTACAATTGTGTGCTGATTATAATATACAATTGTAAAATACAACGTTTACCTTTAATTAACCTGATTTTTTGGTAAAAAAGGTTTTATTGTGAATACATCAAAGAGGTGTTATATGCTGTAGAGAGTCATATTTAACACTCTAAAAATCAATAAAAAAATCCCAAAATTTTGTGTAAAATACATCATACGGAAGTTAAGTAATTATTATAAAACAAACATATATACATAATAACTAGTCACTTTGAACCCTACTAATAAACATGCATATGGTAAATAACCATTAATGTATTTAAATGGTTATATCTACATATATGAGTTGCATAAAATTTACAACAAGTTTATTAGTAAGAGGGTATAAGTTTTTTTTAGTGTAGGAATAATAATAAGTGCGATAATATTTTTCTGGGTCACCGAGTCTGGATCGTAAAAATCGTGTTTACAATCATAAAATATCATTGAGTACGACTGTTTGCTATACTAACGCTAAAATAAACCCACACTACATATCTACAGTAAAGTCGGTAGAGCATTTTAGCGATTAAATTTACACATGCACTAATAAAAATAAAATAATACATTTTTACTTGGCTTTCCAGTAAGATCGAAGAGGGTAATAATAAATTCACCTGAAATATGGAAAATAATAGAGCACTATTACAGATTCGCAGAATGCACTGGTTTTGTGGATTGACAGTATCATATATATACATTTCGATGTATGTATCTATATTTGCATATTGACCTACGTTGTATAAACTTGTAGCGGTAGCTACTAGAAGGTTCTGACACGTTGATACATGCAACCCGCATCGCATTAGAACCTACTAGTAAAACAACGAATGTACGTTGCATCTACCTTCTTGCGACCGCCGGAATAATCTCGAACGCATGTGCTTTATACAAAGCCGCGCTATCAAGGTACCTAAGTCAGTCAGTTTTAAGCAGCTAAAGAGAATTCTATAAGTGAGCTCTGGGAAAGCACTAGCCGCCTACTGAGCGGCGCATCCCGCTTTTACCTCACCGCGTCGTCATTGGCTACGAACCTACTACGCCTGGCGTTGCACAACCTTAAAGGAGAGGCTACAAATAATCATCGACTCCGCAGGATTACAGCGCCCTGGCCTTGTGACATCTTTCTTGGCCACTAGATTCTTCACACTGCAGTGCCAGTAACACTCAACGTCTTCACCACGTAAAGCATACTAACTGACGACATCGTCGTTCATCGTCAGCAAGTCCGGTCTCCACCAACGCGGTGTCGAGTCACCGACTTCATCGCCTCTACCACTCCTTACGATTCATCTCCACTTCTATCTGGTGTTGACCATCGACCTGGAGGATTCGCCGTTGACTATATCCACCGACGTGGTGAAGATCTTCGGCCCGGGATATTCACCATTGATCAGGTCTACCAACGGCGTGATCGTCGGTTCTAAGTCATATCGCAACTACACTGATTCAATAAACACTTTGACTCACAACCTCTTTCATTCGTCTCCTTATCAAATCCCTAAACATAACAAACGTTCTATACCAATTTAGTTCAAAATTGGTATATTGAAAGTTAGGTGAGAGCTGGACAGGAACACAATGTCAAAGTAACAAAATTTCGGCAGCCATCTTGATTTTCTTGTTTTCTCCATATGGTTCCAATCTTAAATTTCTAGATCTGCACCAATTTGGTTCAAAATTGATACGGGGTAAGAAGCAAAACTGATGGGGAAATGCGAAATTTCGGCAGCCATCTTGAAATTCAAGATCAAGTTCTGAATCGGTATAGGCGAGGTTAGGGGGAGCTGAAATCGAATCTAAAGTCAAAGTGCATGGTGGCCTTCTTTAAAATATTGAGTTCTGCACCGATCTGGTTCAAAATCATTATAAGAGAAGTTATCGGTGAGCTGAAATCGATTCTTATGTTCAAATGCACAATTTCGGCAGCCATCTTAAATTTGTTGAGTTATTAATGACCACAATTTCATTATTTACGGGTTGACTATTGGTTTAACTTTCATGAAAGCTTGCTTAGGGGAACATCTTAACTATCAACCAATTATCCATTGAAAATACAAGTCTTTTATGGTAGGTACTAATCAAGGCGGAGGAACAATATTTTATGCCACACACTTCTAAAAATCTTTCAGTCCCTAATGCAGTGTCATTTCTTAAGATATGCCTAAGACGACCTTAATATCCCATACGCAAACTATTACATGTCTAAAGTAAGTAATTAATATGATGATGCTGAGCTGAAAATAATCATGTTTAAACTCCTCAACTTAGATCTTAACTTAACAGAATTAACGTTTTCCTTCTTGAGCTAACGTCTCTCAATATGGAGGAAAAAGAAAATATTTATATAAAAAACATTATTTTTTCCATCCATCCACCCATTAGAAGTATTTTAAATATTATTTGGTAATGTGAGCCTCACCGGGTGGTCGGCTGTGGTGAGGCCCCCATTGTGACGAAGTCCAACCAGTTATCATGTGTAAAATATATATATGTACAACATTGCATTATTGTTTTTATTTTTTGAAGTGAAACTTCTTTACGCGCGTCATGCAATTTCCAGGACCGGAGTAAAACCGACTCATGACCGAAACGAAAATGCGGGTACCCCCACCACCGATTAAAGTTCATTTGATCTAGTCAAAGTTTTGAAGTAACATATAAATGCTTCTTAGCTCATCCCGACAACTGGCGTTGGTGGTGTAATGGTCAGCATAGTTGCCTTCCAAGCAGTTGATCCGAGTTCGATTCTCGGCCATCGCACATTATTTTTTTGTTTTTAACGCCTTTTTCATTCAATATCTTATTTTTTAGTAGGTCAGAACATTTTTTAAAAGAAAATAATATTGCAAAATAATAAAAACACTTATCTCACTGTGATAAAACATTACTCCGCTAGAGCGCGCTTTGCGTTATTGTGTTGGATTAAAATTATTATCTAATCCGTATATTATGATAATTGTATTACATTTATTTAATTAATTTATTTATTTTGATAATATGTAATAATTTACAGAAAAAAAAATTAAAACTATCTCCCTCTGATAAAATATCCGTTCGCTAGAGCGCACTACGCGATCTTGTGTGGGATTCTATTTCTGTACATTGTACATTATTTTTAAAAATATATTATATTTTGGGTGTGATGTAGGTAACATTATAAAACATAACAAGCTCTCATATTTTCAGAACCTACATAATATAATCAATTTATGCGGCTTTGCTTACAGTTGGTGCTCAGCGTGGTTGGCTTTCAATCAGTTAAGCGAGGTTCGATTCTCGGCTGTGGCATTTTTGAAGTGAAACCTTGTTGAGGTGGGGGAGCCGCTCACGAACGTTCTCTCTCTTCTCTTCTTTCCTCTCTCTCAGACACCAGCGAACTGCGCCACGCCAAGCATCAGCTGAAACTAGAAGTTTCACTTCTGTCTTGCGTAGGCTTGACACACCCACTTTTTTATTTATTTAAGTTACCACTAAAATACGGGCATTTACCTAGTTTGGGGTATTAATAAAAAAAAATAACCACACCTTTTGCTGAAAAAAAAAACTTAAGCCGAATACCACAATTTTATTTACCTATTTTTTAATTTTTTTTTTTTTAACTATGCTTAAAATTTTGTTACTTAATTACTACCACAACATTGTTTTAACTTAACAATGGCGATATAGCTTATATTATGTATCTAGTTTAAAAATGCCTATTAAACTAACCATCGCACTCTAAAATTTGGAAAAGTTTTTTCACACCGCGCGTTGTTAAAAATATTAAAACCCACTTTACTTTAGTTCATTTCTCTACCACAATAACTCACGTCACAGTGTCAAAGCATACAGAGTTCTTATAATATCCGCAAACCATCACGACAGACGACCCCTAATCGAATTGTAATTCTCAGTATTTACTGGGTCGTGAGGCACACTCGCTGCACTAACTTAGTGTTTACCCATGCCATTATCGCGGGGTGTGTTCTTTCTTACCCGGCTCTTATACAGGGTGTATCGCCATGTACCCGACAAACTTTAACCAGCTATTCCTTAGCATATTTGGAGTAAAAAATCTTATGTGCACTTTGGTGTCCGGTGACGTTTTTTTTTTAATAAAAAAATTATTATTCATATTTTTACTACATATCACCACTGTTATATCCTTTGTCAAAGTTTGAAAACCCATCTGGCAATATTTTATTCGAATTCCGTTGAATAATGCACGTGTGTACCTATATTGGCGCACTTTTACAATCACAACGAAATGGCACGGCACCATTCGTCTCATTTTTAACTATTATTATTTAGTGTGTGCGAAAGAGCGAAGACGCTTTTCGACATACTTGCTTATAACAGCTGTTGAACACGAAAAGAAATGCCAATGACAGTGATGTAGTGTGGAAATTTTTATTTTTTTTGTTTTTAATTGAAAAAAAAATGCTACCGGACAGCAAAGTGCCCATAACATTTTTTACTCCAAATGTGCTAAGGAATAGCTGGTTAAAGTTTGTCGGGTTAGTGCCGATACACCCTGTATACTCTTTTAGTTATAACTAGCACAGACCCTTGAATCATGGGACATTGTAATTCTGTTTTGAAATAAAAAAATATTATTTTCATATATTGTATAATATATGTAGCTGTCAACTACTTTATAGCTTGTCTGAATTTTTCACACAACCTGTTTCAATTTTGAACATGACATTTAAATACAAAGCAAATCCGAATTGAAGAGTCTATTGAACCAGTGTTACGGACAGACATACAATCGATATTAGTATTTTATATACCAACTTTTCGATCGTTTTTTTTAGGTAATATGTACGTAAAAATTCTGCCACCCTGGCACGGTGTACAGCTTTAAGGGAATGGCACACAGAACGCAACCTATCGCGGTGGGCAGCGATAAAATTGTACAAAATCATAAAATCAACCACACGACCAATGCAAGTCGAAAGAAGTGTATGCTTGTTTGTACGAAACTTCTCATGAATTGTACAGCATAATACATCAGTGAGGTGCGAGAATATTGAAAACAAAATGGAGGGGTATTAGGAAAAAGAGTTGCTCCTCGTCCGAACTACTCATTCCGATCAAACCGTTAAAAAATACAAATCTGCCCGCTAGGAAGCAACCACGATACTGGATCGCTCACAAACGTATAACGTGTGACGTTCTTATATCGTCACCCGCCGGGACATACCATGTGTGCGAAAGCCTAAGACAAGACAATACCCTAAAATAAAGTCGTAATCTTAACGAACGTAAGTGAAGAAACCATGCACAAAACTATGCGTCGCTCGGCTCTGTGTATTGGACAGACGCGACGGTTGAACTTGCCCTAGCAAATCTCTACAATAAAGTGCGAATCTTAACGAAATAAGTGATAAAGTTGTCAAAACAATTTTCAGCGCGCGGCCCGGCGATAGGATGGACCTACGGTCGAATTTGCGTGAGGAGTCATAGAAAATTGTTTTTTTTTTTTTCCTTTGCTTGGGGTTTATTTTAATTATTTCAGATGAACGTATTACTAAAATCTAAGATATTCCTGGAGAAATATTACTGGAAGTTATTAATTCAAACCCTAGAAAAATAAAATCTGATGCTTACCGCAAAGTTTATAGTTGAAAAAGCGTTTTATAAAATTTTCAAACAATTTTAAATAAAATATTTTAATGGTTAGTTACTATTTTTATTAATCCAAAACATCAATTACTTATATCCGTAAGGATCACTCAAAAATTATAAACTTATATATTATCGTTACGAATTCGTCAGAATTAATTTTCTTGTGGTCTCGTCTTGTGTCACCTTAATGTTTCCCAATACTCTGTTTATTCTCGAATCGCGTAGTGGTTGTTTGAGTTTTTTTGACCATTTAGGGAACATTCTTCGACCCGAAACAAAAAAAAACCAACACAGGATCGAGCAAGGAGCTGTCGCGTACGAATTCCTCTTGGGTAGTCTCACAACAAAGGACTAGTTGTTCCAGAGAATTTAAACATTTTCGGGTTCTGTGAAAGTCCTTTTCAAGTTCTGTTATTATATCATTATTGACTTCTTGCTTGATATAACTGAAATAATAACAGAACTTGAAAAAATCTTTCGAAGAACTTGAAAATTAACATTGAAATTTCAAGAATTATTCAAATTCTCCGAAACAACCGGTCCTCAGTGTAAGTCTACTTACTGAATACGAATTTCTGCGAAGAAATCATCATTAGATATGGTTTTTTTTCATATTTTTTGTGTTGTAGAATTTTCAGTAAGTTTTGTGGCGAACGAATACCGTCGTAAAATAATTTATCCTCTCTCTTTGATGCCAATAAAGTGTTCAATGAAAAATAAAATATCAGAATAAAAGTAAGTACTATATTTCCAGGTATCGTTTCACTAATTTGGGGGACATTACGAAGCCTTGATTTACGAGTATTCATCAAAGAAACCCAAAAATATATAAGTTATCCGAAAAACGTGGCAACTTAAAAAGAAATCCCGATTTGACGACCAAAGTATTGAGGAGTTCGGCAGATTTATGAAATACAACTTGGCTCATAGACTCGAATCTTTTGAAAGTGTACTTTTCTACTTGCTGTTAGCGAGGAAACTTTGTCTTTGATAATCCTACGTGCCAAGATTTTCATATCAACAATAATAATTTAAGCTGTGAAATTACTACATGTCGACGTAGAGTCGTACTATCGCTGCAGGTTTACTGATAGCCGAGATGTTTGGGAAGTTGAGTAATCGTATTATTAATAGTTCTGTGAACAGTTAGTAGACATTGCGTCCAAAAAACTGTTTTTATTTTTATTTTTATTAAAAGATAGCAAATATCTTGTACAGGTTTTGCATTTTTCTTTTTCTTATTTAAAATACTTTATTACTTACATGACTTTATTATTTAGCAATAATTCACTCACCAAAAATTCGTCGGATTAAGAGGTTGAGGTTAAGGGTCAAAAGACCCCTTGACCTCTCTAACTAGTATCTCGACCCATCGCCTTGCATCACAGTTGGAGGAATATATTCATTTGTCCGTCACCCCTGGACACACTGATCCAAAGATTCCTACCCAACCCTCATACTTTTTACTTTCCCAGAAGTACCTCTCCTTCCTTTCCTTAAAAAAGATTTTCTATAGACCTTCGAATAGGCCTTGAGGGAAATTATTTTCCTCAGGGCGTCCTGTGTGGAGTTAAAAACCCTCTCTCTTTATGGTCTCTTTAGGACAAATTTGGTTTACAATTAATTTTCAAGTAATTTTATTCTACCTTTTTCGTTTTTTATTTAAAGATTTGCTTATAAAGCCACGGGTATTATAGTCATGTTTATTATTAACACTAAGGGTGGGTTGTTTCATAAAATTTGAATAATTCATCAAATTACTACGATCATTTACGAGTTCTGTGAATGTCCTATTCAAGTTCTGTTATCATAATGTTATAGGCCAGATACTTGACAGAACTGAAATAATAACAGAACTTGAAAAGAATTTTCACAACTTGAACTGGAAAAATTAAATTTGAAATTTGAAGAATTGTTCAAATTTTCTGAAACAACCGGTCCACAAATCAGTTCTAAAAATATGTGAACGTAACATCTGTTAAATCATAATATACGCACAGTTAACCGGCTTCTCTTCGTAAAATTTAAGCTAATCTATTAGTAAAGCACGCTCTTAATGTCTAAACTAACTACTAACGGATATTAAATACATAATAATGTTGGTGATCCAGATGAGATATTTAAATACGCATGGATCAAGCGTCTCGACGTACGCCGGCATTTATAGAGAGTGGGAATATATTAGAGCAATTTAGGTTATAAGTTGAGTGTACTAATCGAAAAGATACAGAGCGTTAAAATACCTCGCACAGGTTTAGTTGTTGGCGCATAATATTTGAACTATAAATTAACATTAATTTTGTAGCAAGGTTCTCTCGTTTTTTTGGCGCAGATTTCGCCTTGAATGAACCATCAAATAATAGGCTTGACCATTTTTGCAAGATTTGTTTTTTTATTTGACAATCGTTAGTTATTTGAAAATGCTTGTTTTACTCTTATCGTGCCACTAATGGACGATAATTAGGCAAGAGAGACTCAAAAAGTTCTCAAATCCGGCCAAAGACCGTATTATTTTGTCGACGACTTTAATAGATATGTATCTTCTCACGATTCTGACAGGTTCATTAATTTCCCAGCACTTTGTATCATTACTCAACAAAAAAACTGCGTAAAACTCCTTGGAGAACAAAATAAATTAAGACATTATCCTTTCATACTACCCCACTCTGAAAAGCAGTTCAGTCTATTGAAAGGAAAGTCTAAAAACATCAATAATTCATTCCACAGTATCGCTGGTTCTGTTAAAAAGCGACATTTTTCTTCCTTTTTCTACTTACGATCCGGAGGAATGAGATAAGAAACAAAGGAAGGGTGCAAGAGATAAGTTGAAATTGAGGTGGGCATTGTTCAGCATGTTTTATTGGACCATACTTAAGCTCCTGTTCGTCAAATTTTTATATTTCAAGGAAAAAAAAACTCACGCCCTGTTTTTATGTACAAGGCGAAAAAATATGATTGATTGATCTAATATTTGCTGAAAATTTTGTGAGATAAAGTAGAATATTTCGAAATTCGGGGTTGATCATCATTGTTTCATTAATTATTTTGACGTCCAGATCAACATCATTAAGTGTTTTCTTCACTCTGAATCTTGGCTCCCATTACTTTTGACCACTAGGTGATAATAAGCAGTGTACTGGAGAATTATTTTTACCATAAATATATTATTTTATGACATGATATAAAATAAGACCACAATCATAAAATACCTCTGAAACTTTGTATTGAATATGAACAATATCAACAATATTATGGTTGAACGATCTTCAGTTCTCAGAGTCCTCTAATACTACGATAATAATAAAAGATAAATCTTTAGTAAAGTAACGTGCTTAATTCATTAGAGGTTCTTCTATTTGAAATTGTGAATTGTAAACACCAATTCACTCTTTTAATAATAAGTGTTTTACTATCATTTTTTCATATATAATAATGATATCCTCAGGATCCTGAGGATTTCATTTAAATATTATTAAAATTTGATAATACCCATCTCGCACTGAGGGTAGAACAAGAAAGTTCAATGAAATCACATCCAAAAATATCTATTCTCAAAAATAGATATTTTTATTTAGTAGTTTCTCTTGAGATCGGCCATCGTGCTTATGGTTACCTCACAATATTTTCCCGCTTTATATCACAATAGATTTGATTCCATTCGTTCAACAGTTTGTGCACAGATTTTTCTCAGTAGCGAGATTCTTGAAAACGATCATCGTGGATGCGAGAAGGCGTGAGGATGCGGGTGACAGATGATATCTTACAATGTTAGAATTATTTTTTTAAGCATTCCAGGTGTTTTATCATAGATATTATTGATTTATTTATGGTTTTAAATGTAAAAATAGTTTAGTTACATATGTACTGATTCAATCATCACATAAAAATGATATCCACGAATTAATCATCAAATTAATTTCGTTTGGTAATTCGCTAAATATCTCCATTGCTCTGTACATCAACGACTTTTGACTCTGTTTTTTATTTTCTTTTTTTTTAACTTATTTGTTTTCTTTTTCTCATCTGGTATATGTGCTTCTGCTGCCGAATTTAATAATTATTTTAAAAAGTAAATAAATAGTGCTACAACACATTTTTTTAAAACTATTGACTTCATGAATAAGTTTAGACAATATTTGAACTCATGAACAAGTTTATAATGAATATAAAACAATATTGCCGTTGTGGTGCTTTTTTTAACTATTTGAATATTAAATACTACTAAAAAACACTAAAGAGGAATGTACGTTTCACGATGTTGTAAGCATGACAGTAACGAGTGCTAGTAATCGCTTATTTAAACCCGCAAAAAGCTCGCTTTTAATTTTAAAAGATGGCCTAAATACAACAGATTGTATGGAGGTAAATATTATTTTAAATGAGTATTATACTAGCAATCTCCATGTTCCCCAGCTCCAAGTAGTATATTGAATGTCGTTTTTCCATTAGGGAGTATACACAGGTAACATCAGTTTCCCACGGAAGGATAAAGATATTTTCCGGAGTAAATGTTTAATAAATATTCTTCCAACGATCAATAGCATATTTATTATTGTGTTGTATAAACCATATGACATGACAATGTTTGTTCCGACGATACACCTGAATATTTGATACTTTTTGTAGGTACCTAGCTACATCTCTTTTATCCGACTTTCTGCATTGTGTGAAAACTTGGTTTAACACAGCTAGCGACAGGCAAATAATATTATTTTTTGAATAGTCGCAAAATTGATTTGTGGAAATAATTATTTTAAATATATCAAAATAGTAAAAAAAACTTTTGTGGTTATTCGAAAAATTCGGTTCCTATAATTATTTTAAATATAGCAAAAAAAAAATCTTTTGGTTTTTTGAAAAATCCGGTTCCTATCTTAATTGCCCTCTCCCTTATTTTAATTCCATTTCCTGAAGGTATTATCTTCGAAAAAAAAGTCAAAAGCAATTGTTTCATGACGCTGAACGCTTTTTTTGCTACAACCAATGAGGAGGCTAGGATTCAAATTTTACTGGTTTGAATCTGCGCAGTGTTGCTTTAAGTTGAATGTAGCCGTCCGTGCCGGCGCCGTAGCGAAATTGTCATCTAATGACCGTTAACAAAAACACCGTACCGATAAAAGAACCGATCAGTCAATTCGAATTTTATCCGGAGTTATAATTAGCTCAATATTATACAAGTGCCTGTGAATTCCTCCTCCATACGAGAGCTACCAAAAGAACCATATCATCGAACGTCACAACCAACTCTTCCGTAAGTCACATTGGCGAATACCTATCTTTTTGGTTCAGCAAACAGAGCGTTAATTTACATAGGCACATACTTGCCTAGATTAAAACTAGTATAATATAACCTCTGTGTCGATAGTTTACGCGAATATCGCACAGCAATTGTCATTTGTTTTTTTGTTGTTATTTTTGTGGTTGTTACATATTTGTCGCCCCCTGGTAATAATTACCGGAAAACATTATAAATTACGAACCCAAATCAACATATATTAAATAAAAATTGTATATTGTCGAGAGTGATCAAAAAATCGTTCATGTTGTGAAACAATAAATATTTGTGATACTAAAACCGTTCGTGTTGTGAAACAATACTAGATGTACATATATAAACTATAGTATCGACAGAACATTCAAAACTAACATCAAATCTTCCAATTGAAGCAACAACATTCACAGGGTAAATGCATCCTTTCCACTTCCTTTTTTTGCTTGTAATAAACTCCATTGTTTAATCTGATTTTCTTGTTAAAAATTACAGTCCATTCTTCGAGTACCAGTAGATTCGGTACGCGAGAAGTGGTATATACAAAGTAATTAATTTTCATATAAATAAAATTGGTTTCGGACATATCAGAATTCAATGGCCAGTGGACAATTTTAATCACACCAAAATAACGAAAGTAATCTAAATCATCCCATTGATAATACAAATGCGAGAAAAAACTCATGTTCAAAGTGTGCTGACCCAGTGTTCGTTTTTTGTAGCTCTTCATGCACTGTGAGTAGCGGAAGAGCCTAGTTTATCAGGTATATTCATGTTCAGAGTGCGCTGATCCGGTGTTCGTTCTTTGTAGCTCTTCATGCACTGTGAGTAGTGGAAGAGCCCGGTTTATCAGGTATATTCATGTTCAAAGTGCACTGATCCGGTGTTCGTTCTTTGTAGCTCTTCATGCACTGTGAATAGCGAAAGAGCCTGGTTTATCAGGTATATTTTTCTAGTTCTAATGCTTTTCCTATCAGATATTACTCTCATCAGAAAATATTTAACCCTACAGGCTACGGCTACACGCTAAAATAACTCGCGTACTATTTGTACATCTATCTTCCTATTTTCCAAAATAATGTTAAAATAAAAAATCTTATAGGTACTGTAAATGGATGAATAATCTGTCGTATAATTTTAAATGAATAATAAAAAAATTTGATCTTTGATTCTGTTGCTTTGAGTAAAAAGAGTTATTTTTTAGCATAATTATTTTATGATAATTTTGTTAATTTTCACGAAAAAACCATTAATTTTGAAACATGTTGTTTATTTTTAATACGTAGTTGTGAGAACATAGTGTGTTATTTCATTTAATTAAAATGAAACCAAAAAACGATTTTGCAATTTTTTAAGAAATAAAAGTATGCCTGCTATTTTAGCTCTTTTGGCAACTTTTAACTCTTATTTCTAATGGCATTTTCTTTCGTTCACCAATTTGTTGCTCCCACAATGTTTTTCTTGCCGCGTCTATGCCAATTATGGTTTTTTTTATATAACTATTGATTTAGTTATGTACTACTTGCATACATAAGAAGATTTGTAACATTATTTTTTAATAAATTATTTTGTAATAAATTATAACATAAGATTTATAACAGAATTATATATAGTGATGAATAAGATTTAAACGACTTATATAAGGATTTATGTAATGTGGATAGACGAAGAAATTATATTAAACTGGACGAGAGCAAAATTAGTGATGTCAGAATAAATGAGAATGAAGTACATACTGTCTGTATGCCCCTGCTTGCAGTTAAATGTCATAACAAACAATATTATTATATTTGTTTCAACATTTAACATTATAAAGCAAATTTAATGCTATGGCTTTGTGTTCTCTAATCATAAACAATTTGTTGAATTGTAATCCATATTACGATTGATTGTTCAAATTTAATATTTGCCTAAATTACGATAATTTTAACGAAATGTTGATGCGCGGTGAAAATTTGGTATGTTAATTGAACACGTATATACAACACGTATAACGTACACGTGGATATTGAACTAACTGCTAGTTGAGAGCTTAATTGAACAAAATAGTTGATGTTTGGGCCAGTAAAAGTATGGCCATTATGGGCGATTTAAATTCACGTTACTATCTAAATATCGCGCGCCTGCAAACAGTTTAAAAAATATATTTGCTTACTTAGCGAATTATCCTACTATTATTACAAACATGTACCGATGTTAATAATAAAATAAGTGTAATAACCATCTTGTTTATACGAAGGTACCACTTTGTTATTTTATGTATGTCCTAGTTTAAAAAATATGTTATGCACGATATTAAACTCGCGTGTCAAAGTGTTTCTTTAACAGAATAAAAGTCAATAAATGATTTGAATCACTTTTTTAAATGTGAATACCACACTGTTCCCAACCATCGGGAGCCAGTGAGACTATAACTTTCCCGATCTGGAAAAGATGGTGGGGAAATATCTGGCTCTTCAGAAACACGGCTAAAGCCATTTCATGCAACGTTTCAATTTTGAATGGTGGTCTTCCACAAAGTCGATACTGAGAGTATCTTCCACTCCGGAAAGTGCAACATATATTTATATATTATTTTTAATTATTAAATAACTCATATCAATCCAACGAAATTTATTTGCGCACAAAGGTTTTGAACCCGAGACCTTCGGATTCGACCACAGAGGCCAATTTTTCAAACATACAAATTTTCTCAAGGCGTCTGCAACGTATTTATGAATTTGATGATAAGAAATCTTCAAAAAATAATGCAATACCCATAGAAAACTTGCTTAGAAAGATATTTCTTTTTTTATTGTCAAGGAAAAGCTCTCCTAGGCCTGCACGCGCAGTAATAATCGGCCAAAGACAGTAATATATAGACCAGAAAATAAATATAGGCAATTTGCCGAAGCGACCCTGACGCCAGATGAATTCCTAATGTGCTAGGGCCCCATGATACCTCTGGTGGATTGCATGTACAATGTAGGACTAAGGAACAAAATAAGAAACAAAGTAATGTATCTCGTTTTAATGCCGCCTTGCGGGGTGAATTACAATATGGTCATCATACGCTATTTTTTTGTTGTTGATTTTTGTCATGTTATCGATGCTTTTGACACACATAATGTTGTTATTCTATACCTTATCTTTTTTAAAATTATAATATTAATATATATATTTTTATTTTATTTTTTTATTTTATTTTTTTATTTAATATTTTAAAAAATATATTTTTACATAGATAAGTATACAGGATAAAAAAAGATATAAAACAATAGAAATTAAAGTAGCCTTTCCTCACCATAAAGAGACAATGCTCTTGTGTTTGGTGAGGGAATTCTAGTTCAATTATGTACATGTTAGTATTAAGGTAAATAATTTATAAAGAAACAACACAAGATTTAAACAATATTACTTCTAGATGTAAGTAGTAAACGTATTTTGGACTTATAATAGTTTAAGGTAATTTTTTAATTTAAGGTGAAATTCCTAAATATTTTTTTAATTTAATGGTTATTAAAATATATTATGCCTAGATAAAGATAGGTATTTTGAATGAGCTTAGTGTTAAATTTTGGGATTTTAATAGTTTTCTGGTATCTTGCTGATGTATTGAATTGCAAGTTATGAGTATTTGACTGCATTTCTTTGTAAATTTGAAGTATTGAATATTTTTGATACATTTTGTCTACTGTAGGTACTTTGAAAATTGTAAAAAGAATTTCGGTAGAAAATTTTGATGGTTTTTTCAAAATTACTTTGAACTACTTTAAGTGGGTTCAAAATTTTATTATAATGTTCCTCCCCAACCAATAATACCATATTGTAATATAGATTGAACAATCGCATAGTACACTCTTTTTTAGGTTTTCCAGTCTAAGAATATTTCTAAGTCTTATAAATATATAAATACATTTCCTAATCCGTTTGACGAGTTCACAAATGTGTGTTTTCCATTTAAAATATTGATCTATATATACACCAAGATATTTGATTTTGGATGTTGGACTAAGGATAGGACAAGTTTGATTGCAGTTAGTTCTGCCACATTTGTGTTGGTGTATTATAATGTTTAAATCTGGTTCTGTTTTAAATTTATTAATTGAAAATGGTATAAATTTTGTTTTTTCTGTGTTTAAGGAGAGAAGATTTTTATCGAACCAAATTTTCAGTATATTAATATCAGCATTTGCCAAGTTATTAACAGTATTCCAATCCGTACCTTCGATTATTATGACAGTGTCATCAGCATACGATATTATTTTCCCGTTTAGTTTTTGTATGAATATGTCATAAACATAGATGATAAACAGTAACGGACCCAGAATATTAATAACTTAATAACTATATTGTCATTATTTTTTTACACACGCGATTTACGATACCTTTTTACTCCACTGTATTTTGCTGTAATGAGTGAAATTCTCCGTATTACAAAATTAATCAGTAAATAATTGTATTCAGTTTGATAATGCCTTCGGAAGGTAAAATAGCTGTCACGCGTAATAATTACTAATCAGAACTTGTTTTAAAATAAAAAAAGTTTTTTGTACATTAAATAATTATATTGTAGAACATATAATTTTTTTTTGTTGTTTTCTAAAAATTACAGTTGAAAATAATACACAATTCAAAAGAAATAACTTATAATTTTTCTTAACCCTTTCACACCGCATTATTGTTTCCACACATATAAAATATGTAATGCTTGATAATACCTCAGAAAATTATTTGAAATTTTTTTTGGGGCGGTACATATAAAAATCAAACTCAAACAATTTACATATCACAAAAACTAATAATAAAAACCATATTAAAAAAACCCTATTCATATTCGTCCGAACTTTTATTCAAACAATTTAAGGTCAGAAAATTAAGTGCATTATACTTTTACCATGCAACATTACAAATTTATAAAAACAACATTCAAAATAAAATTGCACCCTTTAAAAATAACAGAAATCTTAGACAAACGTCAATATTTCCTACTCCTAAATGTAAAAAAACAATAGGACAGTTCAACCATGAATATCTCGGAGTTAAATTTTTTAACTCATTACCAGAAAAAATTAGAAACATGAATGCAAATATAAACGAATTCAAAAGCCACCTTAAAAAGTATTCCGAACAGTTGAACTGAATCGTACCAAATATAAACAAATATAACAACACCCCCATACACACAAGACCTGCTTATTTATGGGGGTACATCAAATATTTATATTATGTAATTAATAACCTACTATATTGTGTAATTATATTATGTAATTGTTATATTATGTAATTCGTGTATCTTTTTTTTTACTAATAAAAAAAAAATATATATATATATATATATATAATTTTTTTTTTTTGAATTTATCTATGTTAATTTGGATTAACATTGGGCGTCAGAGGGTATTTTTTTTACATAGAAACGTAAAATAAACATAACACAAAAGTAATACAAATAACTGTTTCATGTCAAAAATGCACATTGACAATGTAGTGATAATCACTAAGGTACAAACAAATAACATTTTAACTAAAATTAATTAATAAAAAAAGAAATAATTTAGGATAATAAATCTTTAAAAATTCGCCATACTAGTCGAAAACATGTCCGTCACTACCAGTGTAAATTTGAATGAACATTGAAATTCATTTACAACATTCTGGGAAATGACTGTGAACAGTGAATTGAACTGATGTTATTATTATAGAACACATCTTTATGAGTAAATTATTTGTAATTCGAGTAGAAAATATTGATATCTCACCTTAAATTAAGTAATCAATGACGGCAAAAATTCGATGAAACTCACAATCAGCAGATGTCAAAATATTGATCGTTGTTGTGGCGGGAATAAGGATTTCAACCGAGCGGAAAAAATAGACGCCACAGAAAAGACTACAAACTATAAGAAAACTAAAACATGGCTTTTCTAAATCGCTACAGTTACTGTAAAAAAAATCACAAAGTTCATGTTAATTTGAATTAACACTGGGGCTGAAAGGGTTAACAACATATTGGATGGCGTAATTGATTGTTACCCCAATTACTTGCTTTGATAAATCATTCCTAAAAGTATTTTTTTGAATGTCTTAAGTCAACTATAGTAAAATAATAAACCTACTCTGCTAAGAATATTGACACGCAATATTGCCTATGATTCGATATTTTTAGGATTTTACTAAAAATATTTAAAAAGTAACATTGATTGTTTATTAATTATTACGATAAAGAGATTGTTTTAAAATAACACGTCACTTACATACATCACTCGAAATAATATCCCCAGAGCACCGAATCAAAACCAGTAAATATAGAATATGAAGATATATTTCTTCCCTACCTACGGCCAAAATAATTTAATGTTTAATCGTTGAATGAAAATATTAACGACTCTCAAACGATTTTTTTCAGTTCCATATCTTTCGTTTGAGAGTCGTGAGTATGGTATTCAGAGATAAAATTTTACAATTCGCAGTTTCACTCTTTAAGACGTAATCGGGCGTTGATTTTTCCATACAAACGTAGTCCTCATTTATCTTTCTGGATTTTAACCCTAGAGCAAATATTTTTTTAACATAAAATAGATATCGGCGATTTGCGTGTCGGTACGTTTTGTTTTTTTGATAAATTGCTTCTTATAGAAGTTATGACCTTCCAAATATCAATATAATTGCCTGATTTAAACGCAGTCGAAAGACGTTCAGTCTACAAACTAGACAATATATTTTGAAAAAAAGCAAAACGGTCCGACATAGAATAGTTTTTTCTTATGTAGTTGGTAAAAAAAAATTGAAAATCGGTTAACTTTTGGAGGAGAAAAATGGGGAATACAAAATCTCGATTTTGAAGATTTCATTTAGGTATTAGTAGAGCGAGCTGCATGTGTCCCTTTCGCTCAGTATTCGGGAGGTAAGGGTCGGGGGGACATGTTTTAGATAAATACGTATGTATTTGTGCGAAGTGATGTCACGTAGTCATAAATCGATATTCGATATTCTAGTGTTGTGTTGTCCCGAGTAATCGATGTTTTTTTTATCATTTTTTTTCCGTTTGGTCACTTTTGTGTTTGTTTGGTGAAGTATTCCGATATTCTTACTTTAATTTCATATGTTTACGTAAAATAATATCTGTAAAAAAAACATCCGTTACGGCCAGACCGACTCCGAGGTGATTTCGTTCCGTATTGCCAATATGGATACAAAACACTCAAATGGATAATTTTTTTAAAAATAACTTTTGGGTAACTAGCATAATATTATAATTCTTCAATAACCTATAATGTATAATGTATATTGTTATTTTATTTATTTTACTTCTATTTCGACAAATAAATATACAGAAAAGTGATGTAGCGTAGTATATAGAATTGTGTCGGTGCACTAGTGTTGTCTTTTCCCGAGTTATTGATATATTTTATTAGTTTTTTTTGGTTTAGTGACTTATTTCGAGTATACCATACTTGCCGATCTTACTAAAATTGGACCAAATTCAATTTGTATACGTCAAGTACTATAATAATTTTCAATTTGGGAGGTGGTTATGGGTACCGCCGCCCCGGGAACCATTTATTGGATAACCTCTGTCATAGGTCACCCCAAGTGGTTCGCTACGTTTGGTGACTTGAGCAGGGGTGCCCGGGTTCATGGGGGTGAGGATTGTCCGGGTCTTGGCGATATATGCATCTGTCCGCCAGTTGCGTGGCAGGCCGGATCGGGAGACCAGTCTAAACGCACGCTCAAGTCGCGACGTGACTGAAGATGAGTTAGCAGCAAGAAGCCACCTGACTATTGTATGTGCGCGCTCAAGTTGAGACGCGACTTATTTGGACGAGTATTATAACAAAACCCTGTAGCAACATGATACAGAATTTGGTCGTAACACGGACATGTACTTAGCATGAAAGTCAAAAAATCCGCAACTTACAATGAATAAGGAATTTTTTTTAAATATATATTTTTAAAAAGATGCCATTTGCGTGGTGATCTGTTATAACAAAACACAGTAGGAAAAGTTGCGCCGTTTAGTCATGACATTTTCTATTATTTTCGAGTTACATGGATATTTAAATACTAGTTCATTTTTACTCATGATCCGATTTTCAGAACCCCGACATGTCTGGAGGTAGAATGGAAAAAAATGGAGGTTTCCTCCACACCATCCGATTTGCAGTGTGGTGATTGGCAAGGGTGTTATGGCTTTCATGTCATTTTCAAAATTTCAACGAATGGCATTGGCGTTGGCTCTATTAACAAAACACAAAAATAAGATTCGTAAAACAAAATAGTGAACAAAAAATTGCAATATTATATCGAAAATTGGTCACTTGCGATGTTTATGTGGTAAAAATTGGTCATTTTGGCCAAATAAATATCGCAAGGGAATTAAAACCTGTTGATTTCAGGAATTTTACTAAAATAAAAAAAAAAAAAATTTATTTTAATACTTTTCCCCGTCTCAAACAACTTGAATGGTTTAGTTAAGTTTTGATAAACAAAAAAGATAACTATCTCTCCAAACAAGTATTTTATATTATTTTTAATTGATTAATTTAGCAAAACGACACAAATTAATTTAATAAAATTTACTTGCGCACGCCGCGACCTGCGGATTCGTAGCCAAGAGCCTTACCCTTCAACCACGGAGGCAGTTTATATGTACGCACCTACATATTTTAGTAGGTGTAACTATATGGGTAGTAAGATTTTTTTTAATTTTTAAAAGAAAGACAAACATTCCCTGGTTACGAATAACCTAACATTTGAAAAACTCCTACTACCACCACACTAAGCGGAAGGTATTGCTTGTGTTGTGATGGAGAACTTAGCCAGCCGAGGAATCGAACATGGGACGCCCGGGTGGGACCCAAACGCGATGCCCACTCAGCCACTGACCGGTCAAGTAAGTAAGAGCAATACAATTAATTAGTAGTACATTATTTTGATGTATCTCACAAGGTTTAGCCAGCGTTAGCAATTTAAGCGCCCGAAAATATATTTTAAATCACTTGATTACACAATGACTTTCCTCTACTTTTTATAAATATAATACATATTTATAAATTACGTGTGTAAACCTTTCGGAAAAAAATCTTTAAATGATAGTGAAAATCCTATCAAAATCCATTTCGCCGAGATTATACGTCGAGACAAAAACAGTAACGGAGAAATAAGTTGGAAAGATAACCACAAACACCAGATACATGACGAAGGACGGAAGACGGGAGATGCGGGAGGCGGAGGAGGCGGGATGCGGGAGAGGCGGGAGTCGAGCGTAACATGCACGCACACACTCTTAGTTGGGTGGGTACCTACACATCGATAGCGCGCTCGCTGAGCAGAGTGAAATAGCAAGTGATTTTTAAAATACCTATTGCTCAAATTTCTCAGCGACCGGGTTTCCTCTTAAGTTATTCCACTATAAAAAAATGTGATATATTTCCCCTTTATAAAACACCATTACATTTTACATGACTTACGAAATTCATGTTTAAATGTTATATTCATAACATGATGAAAAAAGGTTTAAAAAATGTAATGTCAATCCTTGCACACATCAAAAATTTTCCTTTAATTTACACAAAATACCCATTGATAGCACAATCGTATTTTCTATGTAATGAAGTTTCTTTAAAAAAAAATTTTTGGCTACCCGAGTTCCGACCAAAATAGACATATAGATAGATAGATATTAAATACAATATGAATCTTCAAATAAAAATGCAAAATATGTATGGCGAGCGGCGGGTGAGATCCGATATGGATAGAATTGTAATATAAAAAAATTTTTACGACAGATCCGAAATTTTATGTTGGAAGATTTCTGGGATGGGACCATTTTGTGAAAATGCTATCTAAACTCTTATGGCCTATGGAAGAAGCGATATCCTTCTCTTGTTAAACATTCATTTTTTTTATTCAAGATTTGTGTTCCGAAGTATCTTCGCAAAGTGAAAAAGACTGAAAAGAAACGCTTTATAAAAATAAACCACTGCAGAAATTATTTTTGCCATAGCAATCAAAGCTATCAAAGCTTAGACCTGTTAACATTTACAATTAACATTAAAGTTTTAACTTATCAGGAAAAAAATTGCATTAAAAAGGTGAGTATCTTTTCCATTATGAGTAATGATAATCTTGGAAGGCCTGATCATTCTGTTCGAAAATATGTATTATCTGAATTTGAATTAAAATTTTCAAACACATCAACTCTAGATTTTGGTGAATTCATTATAAAAACCACAATATTATGGAAATAACAGATATTAATCTAATAAAATGTAGTTATTGAAGACAATATTAGCGGTTCCTAGTAATGATAATGAGTAATGATAATTTTGGAAGGCCTGATCAGTCTGTTCGAAAATATGTATTATCCGAATTTAAATTAAAATTTTCACACACATCAACTCTATATTTAGGTGAATTCATTGTGAAAACCACAATATTATGGAAATAACAGAAATTTATCTGATAAAATTTAGTTATTGAAAACAATATTAGCGATTCCTAAACGATAATATTTGAAACTTTGACCGTATCTTTTTCTGATTTTTCTGTTTCAAATATTTGCTTAGGAATCGCCAATATTGACTTCAATAATTAAATATTACAATTTGAGGTTTTACTCAATAAGTTATTACAAAAAAATAAAATAATAAAATTTACTTGCGCACGCGGGAATTTGAACACGTGACGTCCGCATTGCTAGTCCAGTAGTCTCGACCACAGAGGCCGTCGTAATAGATATGATGAAATAAAGCACATTCTTACAGTTGAAAAACTATTCTATATTTTGTTTTCAAATGAGAAGTAGATGAAGCTGAAGAAGTTGATGAAGTAGCAAGTTATTCAGTTCTGATCACCAAACATTGCTGAATCCATTTCAAGCAACGTTTCAATTCTGAATAATGGGCGATACTGATAGAATATTCTACTCTGGAATGCACCGCAAATATTCTAATTATTATTTTAAATACGAGTAAAGCCATTTCAAGTAACGTTTCAAATCTGAATGGTGTTCTTACAACAGAGCGATACTGAGAGTATATTCCAATCTGGAACATGCTGCAAATATAGATACCTACTGCAAATAATTTTTAATTTTTAAATTGTGAAAATAACACAAGTAAAATTCTTTTTTTACAAAAAAAGCAGTAATTAGATACACATCTGTGATATGACACAAATTAATTAAATAGAATTTACTTGTGTACGCCGGGATTTAAGCCCGGGACATCTGGACCGCTATTCGAGAGCTTTTAGAATTTACTTTTATACGCCGGGATTTAAACCCGGGACATCTGGACCGCTAAACGAGAGCTTTTAGAATTTACTTGTGTAGTGTGTACGCCGGGATTTAAACCCGGGACATCTGGAACGCTAGTCGAGCTTTTGGACACCTCGACCATGGAAGCAGTCAAATACAGTTTCTTGAAGTCATACGTTTACCGAACATTTTTCGCCATACGCGTGCTTATTGTTATCGAATTAATGGGGCTGATAGATTACGCTATAGGCATCATGCTCTGGCATATGACAGCATATCGCTCACCAAACAATCCCAATGGGAATGTATAGTGAGTGATATGCTAAAATACGCCAAGCCACGAGAATATAACCCGCTTAAAGCGTTGTCTGTCCCAGACTGAATTCGATATATCTCTCCCTGCTAACGAGTCGTAGAAGCAATTTCTCATTTGACAAATGTTAACCGCATACAAATATTGGACGCGCGTTTTGCGTGTTTCCCAACTTTGCACTGGTGAAAATAGAGCAATGACGCTAATTCCACGGAGCATTTTCCATTGAAATACCGGTAGAACAAGGACAGCATTCCCATCTGATTCCAATGCTCTAAAGATTGCACTCCGTATTTTACATAGCGTATGTATACGTAAAATAATATAACTACCTTATTTGAAAAAAAAAAGTTGAAGGAAACACACTTAATAAAGTAATAATATGACTTAAGAATGTGACTTATCCTCGATACTCCTAACGCACAAAGAAAAATGCTTAATATGCAAACACTATAATAATATTCTTTATACATTTAATTATATTCTTTTAGCAAACACGTAAATATGCACAAACGATCATTATGTTTACATAATTTTATGAAATATTACATCATGTTATATTATTATACAAATATATTTTATTCAACTATATTTACATAATTTAAAAAAAGAATACATTACTTTTTAAATACACACATCTTCTTGAATTTCAATTTTGTTTTCGTTAATGAATTAATGCATATCTTGGAAGCGGAAATTAACCCACTACTCGACATTCGATCTGAAACTCGGCACATAAACTCGATATCGATGACAATGCATTCTATAAATTATTGGTGTCAATCACGTACATCTGACAAGGTCGGTAGCGCGGTTGACTCCGGTCCCGGAGAAGGAAGTTTTAATCCTCAGCCAAACAATTATTGGTGTCAATCACGTACATCTGACAAGGTCGGTAGCGCGGCTGACTCCGGTCCCGGAGAAGGAAGTTTCAATCCTCAGCCAAACAATTATTGGTGTCAATCACGTACATCTGACAAGGTCGGTAGCGCGGCTGACTCCGGTCCCGGAGAAGGAAGTTTTAATCCTCAGCCAAACAATTATTGGTGTCAATCACGTACATCTGACAAGGTCGGTAGCGCGGCTGACTCCGGTCCCGGAGAAGGAAGTTTCAATCCTCAGCCAAACAATTATTGGTGTCAATCACGTACATCTGACAAGGTCGGTAGCGCGGCTGACTCCGGTCCCGGAGAAGAAAGTTTCAATCCTCAGCCAAACAATTATTTTTTAACTTTAAAAAGACATTTTGAAGTACTCATAGATGTATGCTTTTTAAATTCGATGATACAAATATAATTTATATACAAAACATGTATAAGGGAAGCTAATATCCCTCATCTGATACTGCGTTTGTTGGTTGAATAACATGAAGAAAACTGAACATTAAATTCTGAGGAAAAGTAGTATTCATGTTTCAAAAAATGCATCATCATGTTTTCATGGCGCAGAGATGTTATCATCTTGAGTGGCTACGCCACACAACGTGTATACACACTGAGACTATTAGTATACATGGGTAGATGGTATAAACTATAGACGTACGAAGCACGGAGCCATCCTCTCAAAGAGACGGTCTGTACCTTCAGTACAACGCGGTTGTTCTATCTACGTAGGAAACTAATCAAGTAAGAACTGCTGTCAGCTGTATCCCTGATGTTCTGAGAATGAAGTGTACCCCATTCTGCGAGGGCGGGTGCAGGATGCATCAAAGCCTTCACATCCTGCACAAGGGTTGATGTATGCAACGATTTGCACAGCCCCATGTGGTAGCAGCATCCTTTGTAGGGGCGAAGTCAATAATGATTAATTAGACCGGAGTTTGCCAAGTAAATGCCAAGATACCTTTGTTAAGTCTAGAGATTACAATGCATGATACTACTGTGGTCGGTGGTGTATGGAAACAAGACGAAAACAACATTGAAAGATTCCTTTCTGATAATATGTGTGACATTTTTACTAATATATAAATATATGTTTTATATCCTAAATAACATTGCTATCGAATTATCAAAAATTTGAGAGAGTGGAAAATAATTTTAGAGTTTGTAAGGGATGTCTTAAAGTGTAATAATAAATATTATCTTGAAATATTAAAAAAATATTATTATAACTTTTTGGCGAAAAGGAATAGATCGTGATCATTATAAACAAACCAACAAGTATGACAATAATGCCGAGAAGCCCATAATTAAGCCTCTTTAAGGGTTATATTTACTGACCTATCGAGAAGGTTTCGTTGGGAAATTTCGATACATTTGTGGGAGACATTTATACAAAGTTCGACTCCAGAAGGCTTATAAGGCAGAAGAAGAACAATACGAAAAGCAATTATGTAAGACGCTAGTCGAAGTGTTTTTCTGACACTCAAATTTCACTATCGGTACCAATAGTAACTAAAATACAATATTAATTGTCTTTGGCCATCAATATTTTACTATTATTAAAAATATTATAAATTTACTTCTACGATTGTGACAAATATTATATTTAATGATTGCTTACCGTTCAAATGACCATCGCGTCATGCCGCCAGTGAAATGAAAAATGATTTCATTTATATCCGATATTATCTTCTCCTATAATTTCGGAATGAATGCTGTTCCCTTTGACGGCTATTTCTAAAGGAGAAAATTTATTTCCGGATTCCACAATCTGAAAGTATCTTAGCTTAAACATGACCACTGCGATTGCGAACGAAACTGATATAGAAATTAAGTTTTGAGTTATCTATTTTAAAAGACGTATTGAGAAGTAAGACTGTGTGGCTCCTTTCATACAAGTCTTTAATTTGGATTTGCGGCGAAAACGTTAAAAAAAACTGAAAAATATTTTATTTATTCAAAAGGTATAACAAATATCTAATTTTGATAAGGGCTATTTTATTTATTTGTATTTTATATTATGATATAAAGGCCATTAAAGAATTCAATCTTGCATGATTTTAGAGACAATTTTGAATCCTTTTTCGAGACATTGTAATTATTAAAAAAATTATCTTCCCCTTTATACTGATTTAATATAATTAACAAAATTGTAGAATTTAAAGGAAGAACTTTCAATTTTTATACGACAAATTTGTGTACCAAAGGAATTTAAATTTACGCTCATCAAAATACTTTTTTTAGTCATCAATTCATTTTATATTTCATCAAATTCGTACAGAAAATTGCCAAAGATGCCTCTCAAGTCTTGAAAAATTGAGTTATTTATAGCCTTTATTTATGATTTAAAACACGAATAAATAATATAGCGCATACTTGATATTTGCTATATCTTTTGATTTAAAAAAATCAGTTTAGTTGGGTGTTTTAAAAACAAAGTTAAGTTTTGTTTGTAACTCTAGTACCTCATAAATAAATTTTCTGTTAAAGGCTTTAATTTTATGTTATGTGAAATATCAATCTTATTTTGAACGTCGTGAAAAAAATGTAAAAATTTTAAAAGTTGAATAAATTCTTTATAAATCTCTCAATCATGCCAACTTTGAAAGATTCATCAAAATGAACACTCAATTATAAAAAGAAAAACATGTAAAAAAAATGTGAACGAAACTACGGCGACGTGTCGTTCAGTGAATACTAGTGAGATAGGAATTTACGGGCATATAATTCGTCTCACGAAAGCACGCATTTATCTTGTAAGGTTTATTTGAGAAAGAAGGGAAAAAAGCTCAGTGTTTGTATTAGCAATTACTTATAAAAACTCTTGATCAAACTGTTGTTGGCACCTCCTGACTCCGCCAGCCCCTGAGAAATCCTCAAGTATTTTCTACTCCCGGAGACTTTGCGGCTTTTAAGGGGTGAAACTCGTCCTTATAACCTAAAAACTTTATCAGCCCTGACGAAGTATTTTCAAAGTTCAATTTACTCGCATATCGAACTTTTAATATATTTTATTTTACGAAATCGTTTAGATTCGTAAAAAATGCTCGTTTTTTCGGTAGTCGAAAGCAAGAACATTTTTAATATTTACACGGGGTTCATAAAAAAAATATAATGTATACATAAATAGTATATAAGCCAATATCCTACGAACTGTGATATATAAGCCGATATCCTACGAACTGTGATATTGGCTTATATACTATGTATGTATAGTAGATATAATTACTAACAGGTGTTTGAACAGTTGAGTGTTTTAGATTATAAAACTGAAACGTTGGAAAAGTGCTTTCCAGCTGTAATTTATTTTAACTTTAGTTATGTAAATAATTACGCTAATTTGAAAAATGGACGTTGAAACAGTGGAGATTTGTGAACTTACTGGGAAGATACAACTACAATTTACATATTAAATTAGAGTTTTCCAAAATATTTTATCTCGGATTATTCTTACATTATCTGATTTAAAGCTTAATTAGGACTAAAAAATTTCAATACCAAAAATCATCTCCCTCTGAATGTATTATTCAAATTCATGTATATTAAAAGTAATCTAGGTATGTACTATATATATTTGAGGTAAGATAAAAATTAATTATGCATGAGTTTTTCTGAATGTGCCTTTTGTGCGGTAACAAATAGGAACTTTTTAGCCGAAAGACATAAAATAAATTTGAAATGATGTTTTCATCGTTGCGCACAATAATAAAATATGCAATATAAATCTCGTTCCAGTCTTAATGCCATCTCGCGGCACTTTTACGACTTGCTAACTTGGAAATAAATCGTTAAAAAATTCAAAAAATACGAATAAAAGAAACGATTTTGAAACTGCTCAGTCAGGCGACCATTTCGAGGTTTTTGTAATACCTTAGCTGTAATAGTATCGTCAGCGATCATATTTTAAGTAATGAATTAATTTAATTTTCCTCTGATAAAAAATGCTTCTACGGGGCTCGACGATAAGTGGCAATGTAAATCGTAGTTGCTTTATGACGTACTACGAACACAGCTGCTGTCGAGAAATATGTGTAGGCGTAGAAATATTTTAATCGAATGATTAATCGCTCGTAGTTCACCGGGAGTAGTAGCTGCGGACGGATGCAAGCATTTTGGTAGGTAAGTAATGCATTTGCAAAGATGACCAAAACCAGTGTTTTCATAGCAAAATAATATCATTATTATGATATGAATGGCTACGTTACGTTAAATTTATAATATCTACGTTTAAATAAAATAAATAATGCAAATAAATACCTAGTTCCAATTATAAGGAAATACTATAAGTACTTGAATAATCGAACTGAAGGTGTGGAATCTCTTCACATTGCTTATTATTCCGTGAAGTCATTCTTCAGTAGAATAAAATATTTCATTCCCACGGACAAAGACACTAAAACAATACCGAATATAATATTAAAAAAAAATTATAACGGGACGATTGCGTCTTTCACAACAAATACTTACATAACCGTAAAATACATTCTTTGTGGAGCGCCCTCGAGATGATTTTTCACAAAAACGGCCCCATAAAATTAATAAACTTCTCAATTTATTATAGTAAACGATTGTGCCCATCGCTAAGCTAAACAGGCACTACGCGATAGGCGTAGCATTATTATACGCAGCCATAGCTCGTAGCTCGAGATTTAACTAAGCGGAGCTAGCACTTGCAGAACTTGCGTATCTGGGGAATATTAGAATAGACAGCTCTCGGCCTACTTATTTCGTAGATGGCGTTTGATGACGTGTTTGACTATAAGCCAGGTTCTATTTATTTCTCAGATAAAATAAAGCACTCATTTATATTATTTCTATTTCTTACAATTTTCGGACCAAGATTATCGTCTCTTTGTCCCAAATAAGTGCGGGATCTTATTTGTTTCTCATATTTAAATTGCCATGTTTATTCTCTGAATACAAATCGGCGACACTGAGAAATGGTGTATTTCTAATGCAAGAATCCACACCATCCAGAGTCTTGTTTATGTTTTCAATACAATCCCCTATTTATGTGGAAGCATAAATCTTTCATTACATATCCGGCTTCATTTAAGTGAACGGGTAGTTTTCTCTTATAGCAATAAATATATTCTATAGAAGTCTGGTTCTGAAAACAGAGGTTGGTGTTGAACAAAATGAAGTAGGAAAGTTGATTTGAGAAATAGTAATGGCATGTTATTTCGTAAGTGAGAAATGCTCTTGGTTTAAGTTTATTTGCTAAGGCATGCTGGTAATAAGTAGAAATCATTTGACGAAAATAATGGTAACATTTGCAAAACTAAAAAGGTTTAATGCAACTCTATTTCATGTGAAGTATTCGGCGCCTTTACTATTTACCTATTAATATGCCTTAACCACAAATATATAGCTATATATATATATCTTTTGATAAGGTTTGAGTGATGTCCTGAGTGATCTTCACCTAACATCCTTTGAAAAATCCTTCGTTCTCCATAATCCTATATTCGCTTGGAGCACGTCCTAGCCTGGACCCCTTCACATCAAAATTCAATTTCTATTCTAAATTGATGAGAATTTGAGTGCGGAAACGATTTTCCGAAATTTACATTAACATCAACTTTCCACAATCCTAACACATGTTCACGAAAGTGCTGTGAAAATTGAGGGTATTGTAGTTAGCCTACTCAGTTTTTTTACTGCACGCAATAATAAATAGATTTAAGTTTAAATATGTATATGAAATAATTTCACTTTGTTTGAATCATTACTTTTTTTATACATACGCCGACTGGTTTCAGAACGACCGTTCGTTCCTCAGGGCGAAATATACAAACATGACGTTACAAAACAATGGATAATCATAATTTATAACTAAGTGTTGAAGTGGGGGTGGAAGCATGACTAGGAATCAGTGAAGGTAGGATGTAGAACGGAAAAGGGAACATGTCTAAGATGGAGCTGTAAGATAATTTTTCTGTTTATCGAAACCGGTCGGAGTAAATAAAAAACATAATATATAGTGGTTCAAACAAAGTAACATTGTTTCATTTATTTATAAAAGATACCTAACCACAAAGTTTAGCTAAATTCAAAAGATTTAAGTCTATTTATTTCTTACATGTAGCTTTTTAATTATTCGTGAAACTTGAAAAAGACTTTTGTAAATAAGTACGAAGGTAAGTATTACTGATTTTTGCTTTGGGAATGTACTGTATAAAATCACACTTCTGCTAGAACTTTATCAAATTACAAAAAAATAATATCAAGATTTCACGTTATTAAAATTCCATACTGGGCTAACAATATGTGGAATGGTAAATTCGATTAAAATTCCGTTCACACAATATGGGGCATGAATCAAGATCAGGTACGCGGTTAGTAATAATTACCTTTACTTTTCGGGAAAGCCACGTGTTGGCACATCCCCCCCCCAACCCTACTTCCTCCTCCCTCCACTAACCATCCCTTTATTCCTCGTGTGGCTTCCATCCCTATCCTTTCCATAACAAGCCCCCCGGGAGAGAAGAAACAGTAATTAAATCTCCACTTTCCATTAAGACTAGACTTCCCAAGACTTAATGAAATGCGTCTCGGGGAGCGGAGAAAAATACCTTGGCGTAGAGGAGCAGTTGGGAGAGGGTAGGGCGGGATATAAGCGGTGGGGGATGATACCACAGGTTCATTAAATCTTTAAAAATAACCTCGTTTGTTCGCACAGAATAATAAAGTAAGCCATTTAGAAGGTTGTATAAAAATGAAAACAACTAGTTATTAAAAAAACAGTCTTACCGATTTATCACTGATTTGTACTCAAGCAACTGAGCTATTTAACGAATTAATTGTTTGATTAAAATTTTCAAATGAGATATCTCTAAATGGCATAAAACAAAGTTGCTTTCCGCGTCTGTCTAGTTCTTCCAAATTATAGAACAGCGTCTCCTTCTATCTCCTTCTTTATACAACGTTTGGGACAGAATTACAGTTTCCATCACCAGGGCAGATTGGTTGAAAACTGTTATGCTTTGCGAAATTTTGGCTAAAGAAGGAGGTAGGAGGACGCAACATGGCATAACACTTCAAAATAAGTGAAAATGAAAGCAATTAAGTCTTTTTATTTTTGATAACTAAACAATTATTTTATAATTATTAATTTAATATAGACAGAGAAGTATATAACAAATTGAAAAATCGCCACCATTTAGATCAATTGCCAATTTAAGTGAGAGAAGCGAAGGAATGAAGCATCGTTTCGTGGAAGAGCGTCGTCCCGTTTCCGTGCAAGAGCGTCGTCCCGTCTTACCACGCCTGCTCCGAAAGAGTCGGATTTACCCACCTATGAGAGCCAAAAGATGTTTCACATAAAAAAATACCATAATTCGAGGGCTTAAAGTCAATTAAGGTAATATACAAAAAAAAATACCAATTTTAATCATTTGAATGCCTTTTTGTCGATTTGACTTTAAGCCGTCGTATTATTGATATTTGTTTTCGGTAGAAAATGTTGGTTGACTTTAAACCCTAGAGTTCTCTGCATGTTTTTTGTGGATAACTTTGTTTGACATTAAGTCCTCGATTTGTTAGTGGGCTGGAGGTTTCCTGTTTGCATTTTTTGCGAAATTCGATTCTTTCTCGTTTCTAAGTTTATTTTGCTTTTGTATAATCACCACCTGAAGTGGTGAGTTAGTGCTTTTTTTTTTTTTTTTTTTTTTTTTTTTTTAATTTTTTTTATTTTAGCGACTATATAAAATAATTGTTACATACAAAATATAATGGTGAAATTAAGTATAAAATATTATATTTCTTAGTCCTCCTCACTAGGGGGTCCTGTGCCGAGGCGGACTAAAGTTATTTAAATATGGTTTATTTGTCTTCTATGTCGTTTTTAGTGTCTTCTATATCGTTTTTAGTGTTTTCATTAGGGTTTTTTCATTGACCTCTTTCAGCCATATTTTTATTAATGATTTGTATTCATTAGGATTTTTTATTAGTTTTATGTCTTGGGGAAGGATGTTATGGAGTTTTGTTGCAAAGTATGTATAGTTTCTTTGTCCGAATGTGGTTTTATAACTTGGAATATTTTTTATATCATTTTTGTTCGATCTAGTGTTATGCATACACAGTCTAGTAGAGGATTTGTTATTTTTGAAGAGCTTCAATAATATATTTTTGGCATATATTTGCTGTACATTTGGTACGTCAAAGGAATTGAATATTTCAATTGAAGGCGTTCTAATTGGTACTTTCAATATGGTCTTTATGATTCCTTTTTGAATCGTATTCAGGTTGTGTAGGTACGTATGTGTAGCAGATCCCCATCCTATGATTCCATATTCAATTCGAGAATGACATAATGCGTAGTAGACCTTTTTCATATCCTTTTTATTTAATACGTTTCTTAGATTTTTAAAGAAATATATAAGGCTTGTGAGTTTTTCGGTAATACCTTTGATGTGTAGGTCCCATCTAAGATTTTCGTCGATTATTACTCCAAGATATTTTATGTTTTGTGTTTTTTCGATGACGGGGCAGTAACATTGTATATTATTTCCATGGCATTCGTGTAGTTTTAGTTCTAGTAATTTTATTGGTTGGCTCCTTGCGTTTATTGAAAATGTTATATATTTTGTTTTGCTTATATTAAGGGTAAGCGAGTTGATTTTAAGCCAATTTTGAAGTGCACTAAGCCCCTTTTCAGCCTCATTAAATGTATCCGTCCAATTTTCTTCTTGAAATAATAAAACAGTATCATCAGCAAAACTGATTATGTTTCCTTTAATGGTAAGGTTAGTTAAATCGTTGATATAGATAATGAATAGGATCGGTCCCAGTACACTTCCTTGAGGGACGCCATAGTTTAAAGATAGTAGTTTGCTCTTTTGTTTGCCAATTTGTACTTGTTGTTCTCGCCCTGTTATATATGACTCTAATAAGTTCATTGCTTTACCCCCGTACATCTTTTTTAAGGTGAATACCGAAAAATAGTCCCAACTGTCTGGATCCAGTGAGACTATGGCATCCTCAATTGTGGTATGTTGTGAGGCTGAAACTGTTTTGAGACTATTGGTGGCGGGAGTGGATCGAAACGGGAAAGAGGAAGGTGGGGAGTATTGTATATTTAATAACCGTTGATCCCGTAACATAAAACCTTAGCTTTCCCATATTTTGCTAGTGGTTTTTTATAACAAAACTAATTATTTTTAATTAATATTTTGTGCGGTTTGTGTACTTCTTAAAAAGGTTCACTTTATAACTTTTTCAAAAGCTTATTATTTTCTAAATAAAGATGAGTTTACTGGTTAACCTTTTACCAGAAGTTGGTCCAATTATTGGTTAACCTTTTGGTTTGTCACTATATAAATACCTACCAACGCAAAAGATTTATTTACTCATGAACAAATAAAATTTCAAAGTTCATTGTTTTTCAACACTACTTTTATTGCAGCTTCACTACAATAATAATATTTGTTGTGGCTCTATCTCAAACTCTTAATAACAACCCTGGTTTCCAACAAAATACTTTAGACTTTATTGTGACCGATTGACAATGCAGTCTGATATATTATTTAGCAGGCGGTAGGAATAATCTGAACCCTGACCTTGAGGTTGCCACCTATTTTATTCTCGACAGCAAAGGCTATCAACTTAATCGACTACTACGAGTGCTCTCTATGTGTGAGCTCCTACATTAATATCAAATATTGTAAATTAACCGATTCAGCCCTCGAAGGGAAGTGGGTGTAATTTATACACTTCTTAAATTAAGAGCCTGCAATCACAAACAACTTATTAACACTGCTTTTATTCTGGCTGCACTATATAACATTTTAAAGTAACCAATTCACCACCACAACCCTAGAAGAATACTAGTGAGTAAAATTTAAGCACTTCTTTGAAAAGCTCGAAACGTAGACTGGTCAGTGGCTGAGTTGACATCGCGTTTGGGTCCCACCCAGGCGTAGTGTGTTCAATTCCTCGGCTAGCTAAGTTATTCATCACAACACAAGCAACATTTTCCGCTTAGTGTGGTGGTAGTAGTAGATTAACAAATATTGTCAGGTTATCCGTAAACCGGAAATGTAGTGGCAGTAACACACCCCACTCTTTCTATGCTTCCCTAAAACCCGCATTGATAATACCACAGAAAATTATTTGAATTTTTTCGGAGTTTATAAATACATTTTTTCAAATATATTATTTTACTTAACATATGACGTCAGTGGGTATTTTAAAAATAGTATGGTAAAGAAAACATAACACTTTTTACAAATAACTGTTTACAACTGGTAAAAATGTGCTAAATTATATTGAATTAAATCACTTAATTTACAATATGCATCCAGAAATAAAGAGATAATCGCAAATTACTTTACATTATTTGTCGATAATATGCGTTTCACTTACAGTGTTCATTTGACTGAACATTGAAATTCATTAATAACTGTGAACAGTGAATTGAACTGATGTTATTTTAATGAACGTATCTTTATGCGCTAAAGTAATTCAAGTACGAAGTATTGATATCTCACCTTAAATTAAGTAATTAACGACGGCAGAAATCGTCTGTCAAAATATTTAGCATTTTTGTGGCGGGAATAAAGATTGTAACCAAGCAGAAAAAAAGACACCACAACGAAGATTGCCAGCTATAAGAAAATATGACCACGACTTTTATAAATCGCTATAGTTATGGAAAAAAAAGTTCGTGTTAATTCGAATTAACCGTGGAATGAAAAATTTATTTCATTTGTGAACAAATGAGTTGAGAAACAGCTGAACCGTACGTGAGCATTTCTGACTCACCAGAACCCATGAACACTTTTACAAAACGCAGGTACACAATAACCTATTTGTGGGAAGCCTAATTTTTTTGCAACTTCTGTTGGAATTTCACTATAATGATTTATTAAAATATATTTAAAACTGGAGTGAATAATAATATAAACACATGAAAAATAAAATAAGAGGAAAAAAAAATTATTTTTTTTCAAAATGTCATGACCATATTTGGGTTATATACTCAGAAAAACGGTATTTTTGATTGGTCTGGACCCTAGAATTGAGTTTTTATATGGACAAAACTATTTATTCATATTCATATTGCGTATATGAGGGCGCAAACAAATAATTTGTCTTAATACTGTAAAGCAATACCTTTCAAAAGCGTATTTAAACAAAATTAATTAATTAACGCCATCTGTGAACACGTAGAATACAACGAGCGTTGCGTTTAACCTTAAGGTAATTATTCGGAATCGCTGGACATGGATAATACGAAATATTTTTAAATAAAACCTTTTGATTTACCTTAATTAATATAAAGGAATCTGACTGCATTTGGGAAATTTTTAATTTTAGCATTTTAATTTTTAATTTCGTAAAATGAAAATTCGCTTTCGTTGAATGGGATGACATCCGAAATAATTCCCATTGATGACATTTTCTTTTGTTGGTATTCGTGATATGAGTGACTAGAATTTTTACCATTTACTCTATGCAAATACTGGGTAGATACTATTTTAGCCGAGCTCGAAAAATAAAATAAAGGTTTGTTTTATAAATAAAGATATAATTTAAAAAAAAGTTATTATAGGTTAGGTTTGGTTATTATAAGTAGGGATAGGTTAATTAAGGATAGGAGAAGTTGGGTTGCGCTAGGTTAGGTTAGGTTGGGATAGTATAGGTTAGGTTAGTATAAAGGTTAGGTTAGATTAAGTTGGATTATTATAGGTTTTGTTAGGATAGGTCAGGTTATGTTAGGTTAGGTTAGTTTGGGATATTATAGGTTAGGTTAGGTTGGGTTATTATAGGTTAGGTTAGGTAAGGATAGGTTAGGTTAGAATAGGTTCGATTAGGTTAGGTTAGGTTTGGTTGGATTATTATAGGTTAGGTAAAGATATAGGTTAGGATAAGTCAGATTGGATTATTTTAAGTTAGGTTAGGATATGGGTTAAGTTAGGTAAGGTGGGTTATTTTATGTAAGTTTAGGTCGGGTTATATTAGATTATTATTTTTTTTTATTTTTTTATTTTTTATTATTATTATTAGTATTTTTATTATTATTATTTATTCCCGCTAAACTGCCAAAGCAGTTTGTCAGCAGGTTGGGTTATTATAGGTTAGGATATAGGTTAGGTTTGGATATAGGTAAGATTAGGTTGGGTTGGATTATTATAGGTTAGGTTAGGATATGGGTTCGGTTGGGTTGGATTATTATAGGTTAGGTGGGGTCATTATAGGTTAGGTTGGGTTATTTTATGTAAGTTTAGGTTGGGTTATATTAGATTAGCTAACTAACCATCACGCCGTTTCCCCGCAGGGATAGGCAGAGAGGACGGACCGCCAAACAACTCGGTCTTGGCACACACTCCTTGCCTCATTCACATTCATACATCGTTTCATACATACTCTTCTATTGTTCTGACTCTTGACATGGCCTGACTCAAGTATCTGATTCACTTGGTCGTGCCATGTCTTCCTCGGGCGTCCCCGACTTCTGCTACCATTCACATTTGCATCGTATATTCTCCTTACACTCCTTTCTTCGCTCATTCGCTCTATATGCCCAAACCATCTACGCGTCCCTTTCTTGATCTTACTCATTACGCTTACATCAGCCTTGCACTCTTTGCGGATCTCCACATTCCTCACACGATCATACATGGTTTTACCACACATACGCCTCAGGGATCTTATTTCAATAAGCATTCAATCTACTTTCATCATGTCTTTGCCAGTTCCATGCCTCACTTCCATACATCAGGGTAGGTACCAGCACTCCATTGTGGACTGCTAACTTCGCTTCTTTGAACAATTTTTTGTAAGCGCCAACTGCGTTCAGTCCTCCATTAATGGAGTTACCTGCATTTACTCTTTTTTCAATATCTCTGTCAGCCTTCCCATCTCTCGTAAACATGCTTCCTAAATACACAAACTCATCCACCTGCTCCAAGTATTACTCATTCACAGCTATATTGCACACTGTTTTCGTACTCTCTCTTTCAAACTTTAGACTTACTTACATTCATCATTAACTCATTCTTCATGCATACTCGTTCATCCTAGACACGAGAGACTGCAGATCATCCATACTATTAGCAATCAGCACCGCATAGTCAGCATACAAGAGGCAACATACTTTCAAATTACTTAAATTCGCGCCCAATCCCACCTCTTTCAATTCTTGCGTACAATTATCCATGTATAGATTGAATAACCATGGTGACATTACGCAGCCTTGTTTAACACCTTTTGTGATATCAAACCACCCCGTAAAATCACCGTTCACCCTAACACATGCAACGCTTCCCTCATAAAGAGACGCAATTGCCTGATTCGTATTCACTCCATACTTAGACAACACCTTCCATAGCTTTTTCCTGTCGACTCGGTCGTATGCTTTTTGTAGATCTACAAATGCACAGAAATGTTTCTGGTTTTTTGCCAGAAACTTCTCGGTGAGCATACGCAATGAGAAGATCTGGTCCATGCACCCCCTTCCACTCATAAAAGCACCTAGAGCATTAGATTAGGTTGGGTTATTATAGGTTAGGTCAGGTCAGGTTAGGATATAGGTAATTTTAGGTTAGGTTGGATTATTATGGGTTAGGTTAGGTTAGGATTGGTTAGGTTAGGTTAGGATAGGTTAGGTTAGGTTAGGTTAGGATAAAGGTTAGGTTTGGTTTGATTATTATAGGTTAGGATAGGTCAGGTTAGGTTAGGTTGGGTTTTTATAGGTTAGGTTATTATAGGTTAGGTTAAATAATATAATAATGATAATAATAGCCAGATAAATAATTTATTATTTTTAAGTAGGCAATATTTTTCGGGAATATTGTATTATATTATTTTTTTTAAACATACGTCGTTCAATTGTCTCTAGCCCTCACTTCAGGAATACCAACAAAAGAAAATGTCATCAACAGAAATTATTCCGGCTGTCATCCCATACAACAAAAAATAATTTTCATTTTTCGTTATTAAAAATTAAAATGCTAAAATTAAAAATTTCCCAAATGTTGTAAGATTCCTTTTATAAAAATATGGAATTTTTAGAATTTAGTATTAGCAGGGCCTTGCAGCAAAAAACCCGCGGGGCGGATTTTTAACTGCCAATTATTATTATAGTTTTATTAATTCATTTCAAACCATATGATAAATATGTTATGAATATGGCAATATGTTCGTTCTATATTAATAAAACTCATATTACCCCCTCATGTACCCTTCCAGGGTAGAGACAGATCAACTAACTCAAATGCTGAATAATTATAAAGGTGCACATGTTTTTGTGGTCGATATTGTGTAAGGGAGCTAATATAATGCGTCACTTTTTTTTAAATCGTCGTTTCCCGGCATGAAGACTCTAATAATACAGGGTGCAGCATAATGACGGTGCAGTTTTGAAGGGCCGGTACATCCCGTGTGATGGGGGTATGAACGTGAAAGGGATCTGATAGTGTCGAGAGGGTCGTGCCGTTTTCAGTCGTTACCATGGTTTGGCCCGGACAAAAACGGGGCTTTGCCGTCCGTTTCTTGAACATGGCCGTTCTTTTGTCGCCACCCAGCGGGCCTTCTGGCTGCAATTTACGACTTCTGCCTGTAAAGCCAACTAAAAGAAAATGTTTTTAAACATAAGCCTGATACCTTGGAAGAACTCAAGGATCTAATTCGGGAGGAAATCGCCGCTACACTCGTAGAGATTTTCCAAAATGCGAGCGAAAACTACAAAAATTGTCTCCATCAATGTATCGCTGCTGGGGGTCAACATATTTTTGATCTCATCTTCAGAACTTGATGCATAAAACGTCATAATATACGAACATTTTTTAAATAAACCCCATTTCTGTAAATTGCGTTGTTTATGTTTTATATCGCTTCAAAACGGGACTGTCTGTTTTGCCGCACCCTGTATATAGTAACTAATTGACCACACTGCCGTTACCCCGTAGGCAGAGAGGACGAACCGCCAAAAAACTCGGCCTTAGCACACACTCCTTGCCTCAATCACATTCAAACATCGTATTATTCAATATCATGAAATACTTAATACTCTTCTGTCTCTTGAGATGGCTTGACTCGCCGGTTTTAAAACTATCCAAATGTAAACATAAATAAAATACAATTTCAATGCATTTATTCTAATTAAATTAGCTTAAAGCTGATACAATCAATGATACGTGGTTAATTGGAGAGGAGCAAGCCGATTGTCCATGCCCACAATGTATGCATGCATGCAAGTGAAGTGGTTTGTTAATTCACACTTGCCAGACAAGTGTTTTCACTGTATGGCTATGTTGGAGTATTTTCAGGGGCTTTCATGCCCCACAGGAAGAGGATGATAAGTAGATAGGTATTGTTTATTATATACATTTTAATCAAACAGTGAATATTTCTATGTAAATATTATATATGCATTATATATTTTTTAATAAATTGCGTATTTTATAAATATCATATCACATAACATCTTAATGTGCAATCACTCCTTGTCTTATTCACATACATACTCTTAAGTTATTTTGACTTTTAATAGAACTTTTTCCATATAAAACATAAAACTGGATTTGACCCTAAAATACATGACAAACTAAATTATAATTGTTTACTAAGAAAATATTATAAAGTTTGGCCAAGTATTTTGGCTTCAAATCCTAATTTTAATTTTGTATGAAGAAAACCGCGCAGAAATTCCCCTATGTTTTCTCAGTTATGTGATTTACTTGTGTCTTCCCGGAACATCATTGACTACTACTTCCGTGTAATGCAACCAAGACCGAGGTTTCGCTGAAATTCACGAGTGACAAAGTCATCAAATGGTCATTCAGCGCCATTTTCCTTTATGACATTTGAAAGGTTCTCGTTTAGTGCTGAATCAAGTGCGTTTAAGCAATAGAAGAGGAAAACTTTCATGTTAAGTTTTTCAGCTTATTATAGTATGATAGAAAGCAGAAACACACCTACAGTCGGTGTTTAACGGAGACCTTTAAAATGTAATAAAAAAACACAATTGCGCTGAATGGCCATTTGATGACAGTGTTTTATTTGAATTTAAAGCTTAGCACGGCTTGGAACATAATCCGTATATTCATCGGAAGCCTAGATATTACTAATATTATACGTGTTGGCGGTGATTTTAATAGAGGAATGTTCTTAAATTGTCCATGTAAAACCAAATTACTATCTACTTGAGTGGTGGATTTATGCTCTCTACCGTCATCGAGAGATCTAGAGCTTTCAGCATGTCAAACGTTTCAGGCGGGATAATTTACGAGTTGATTTTTTGATAAAGTTCTCCCCTTCAACCAGCATGATACAAAATGCGAGGATACTAATTTTAAATAGTATCTTTTTTGCTGGAGTTAATGCACTATTCATAAAATTATAGCAAACAAACCGCTGAAAACACTGTCCCGGCGCTGAAAAATTCATTCTATAATACCTTTTCTCACCTTACCAGACTATTTGTCTATTTTAGATTGATTATCAATTAACACATTGTAGTCAGGCGCTTCAAACAATAGACTCTAGCCTATATCGGGTGTTTTACGCGATTAGCGCAAAAATATATCGCTTTCTTAAAATTGACACAATTTCTAAACCAAATAATATTTTCGATTGAAATTTTCAAAGAAATCATATTATATGACATTTGATCATCAAAAATAAATTATAATTGCTTTGATTACATCATAATTTCACCACATTTCAAAGCTGAATATAAAAACCTGATATTAATTCAGTAAATAGCATTCAATATTCAATATTTGAAAATTCCATGTAAAAGATATTATGTTTATTCATATCATATAGTTAAATAATAAATAATATGTATTTGCCATTCCCGCAATTTTACAATCGCTGGATGTGTGAAATCTGATCGCATAAATATTGAACAGTGTCTCCTAAGGCCGAAGGCGAACATTCAATAACTCATAAGTTTAATTGCTTCTTGTCAAAAAAGAGTCTTTTGCGGTTGCCTCGCCTAATTGAAGAGCCCATTCCACTTATGAATCTTAGTATTTATTCTTTCAAGGAATCAGTACACTTCATATGTTAATAATCCATCACACACTATAAGTGCACACTATAAGTACACTTCATCGTCACTATCTCGTAAAGACATTTTTGTAGAGATAAAGTCCTATACAATGCTAATATATTCAAATAATATAATACCAAACAGTAAACAAAACAGTACGAACGGTATGAAAAATAGTCCAATACGTGAAATGACTCAAACTAAACTGGAGATTGAGATCGCATAAAAGCTCTAGATTTCTGGCGACGCCTTTACAAGCGGCACACTAGCCAATCCGGACAAGGCATCTCAAATAACGTGGACAGACTTTCGCCTAGCACCCAGGTAGCAAATTACCCTTCAAATAAAAAACTAAAGGAAAGAGGGATACCATGGAAAGTGGTAAAAATTCTCGAATCATGGCATCGTCAGCAAGAAAACCTTGTAAAGTGGAAAGACGGATTCTCAGAACCCTATTTCTTGAAAAGCGGGGTCAGACAGGGAGGATGTATGTCCCCAGTACTGTTTAACCTATACATGGACGAATTAACCCACAGATTAAACAATGCTGGAGTGGGCTGCCACATCGGAGGTCTATGTGTTAATAATATGAGCTACGCAGATGATATGGTTCTGATGGCACCGTCAATACGGGGATTGAGAATTCTCCTGAAAATCTGTGAAGAATTTGCTCACGAAACCAACATGATCTATAATGCGAAAAAAACAGCACTGTTGGTCATAAAACACGAGGAAGGCCCAAAAAACATTCCCCCTGTCTTTTTGAATGGTGAAATTCTGAAAACAGTAGAAACCACAAAATATCTAGGACATGTCATCAACAACAAGTTAACGGATGATGAAGATATTGACAGGCAGAGGCGTGTACTGAGTATAAAATGTAACATGCTCAGTAGATGATTTGGGCTCTGTAGTCCACGAGTGAAAAGGACGCTCTTCATAGCCTTTTGCACCACCCTGTACACATGCGAGCTCTGGGCTAATTTCAAGAAAAGAACAATGGAAAGGCTTCGGGTGCAATATAACAACGCTTACCGATTGATGTTCGGACTCCCCAGGCACTGCAGTGCCTCCTCTATGTTTACAGAAGAGCGAGTTCCAGGATTTGCAGCTCTGTTAAGAAACAGGATTGCAGGACTGAGGGGAAGGATAAACCATTCCAGAAACATTCTTATCATATAATCCCGTCTGACTTCAGGATCGAGCATTGAAGACCATTGGAGAAAGATACTTTTCTATTGTTGTATACGGAACAAGGCATGCAGTTGCAGCATTCACGTGTGTTGTTTACGTTTTTTGTGTTGTCGCACGCGACAATTTGCCTTTACCGGGTATCAGACAGTGAATAGAAGCGATCAATATGCGGACCGGGCCCGAGTCTATCGAAAGCTTTCAGCATTGAAAACGCCTTTGAGATGGAAAAATCTAATTATAATCACGCTGTCGCAATTTCGGCCACGCCATGCTTACAATGCCTGATTTCAAATGATGTTTCCGAAGGCTGTAATCAAAGCCTTGTCATTTTTTACTGGTGCCCTATTGTACTACATTGCGCATACGATAAATTGTGGAAGCCCTGATAAAAATACGATAGTTAATTTTTTGGTGTCCTTGTGAATGTTTATCAAAACGGATTTTGATTAGGTTTTCAGTATCATTTAGAGAATTACTTCCGAAAGTTTTATTTATATAATGCATCCATATTATATTTATACTACAGAAACGTCGATGTTTTGTAATTAAGTCGTAAAAAAATATTTTCAGGTGCTCATATTGCTTACGCTGGCTAGACCTTAAGAGATACTTAAAAAATTTAATACATAAACTTATATCTTCAAAAAGCCTACCGAAAATTCCGCCCTGGTATATGTCTGTCTCCTTAATTACCAAAATGAGTCCTCGAAGTTATGATGACCAGTTTGGACTGAAGTTAAGAAAACGGGCTATTTTGCAATTAAAACTACACTCTTTTCGCATTTTCACTGATTTGGCGTAGCGAAGTCCTGTTTTGACTCAACCACTTTGCATTTTGACTGTATATAAAATGGTTTGTGTGTCATCAATATGGATGGTAGCTGTGTTTGATAGTACCTTTTTATTCCGCCAGAGCGCATGCGCATTGTGATCTGTAAAGTCGAGTAATCAACATTACGCGCAGTCAATTGTTCACTAGTTTTTTTAATATATGATATGCGCCTTGGGAGGTTTGATATCAAGACGTCCTATTAGCGTACATTGAAGGCCAAATATTTACGATTGAATGCTAGCATTGCGGCACGACATAATACACACAAGGAATCCAGCACCAACTAGCCTTTCTAACATGCGACAGGAGAAGAAAGGTGTTTTTCAGAATGAATGCGTTTTGTACGATCGTTGTTTCTGTATTTTCAAAATGGTGCTGAAATACCTGGCACACTAAGCACTCCGCTCCATAAAGAAAAGATCTCTTGACGCCCTCTGACTGTTAGCTTTGCCTTTGCCCCCCGATTCCTTTTTGCCATCAGAACTTGCAGAGGCTTAACTGCTTAAGGAATCGTGACTAATTACTCATTCAGCTATTACAAGCGCCGCAAGTGGCAAAGAATTTTAAATAATAGGTATAAAATTTGCGATGTATCAGATGAACTAATGTTTAATAAATTCACCTGATTCATAATTTTCTTTTTATCTATTTGAGTTTCACTTTTGTATGAAATTAATGCAAATCTCGGAAGCGGAATTTAACCCATTTTCGACATCCGATCGAGCTGAAACTCAGCAGATAGACTATTTGCTGTTGGCAATGTATTATATCGTTTGGTTGCAATCACGCACGCATTTTTCTGAAATTCGATGACATTACAGCAGGTAATTACGCAATTCATGTAGGTTTAAACTAATCGGGATTTTGGCTTGGTTTGTAGACTTGTCAACACCAGTTCCTGGAGAGGAAGGTCTAATTCTAAGTAAAACCAAAAAAAATAAATTTAAAAGTCATTTGAAAATTGAAGTAGGTATGCTTTAAAAAAAAAATATTTTTACGGGTTGATGTTTTTCTATTGAAAAATGGGCGGTGCTTCGCTGAACGTTTCTGATTCCTTCAGCGCTGGTGCATTGCCGGAAGATACGCCAAACGCGCGAACAACGTTTTCTTTATAAGCTTTTGTATTTCCTCCTTCCTACAGTATGGGAATCTTAAGGAAATATGATCGCTACTTTTAATTTCGAGATTAAAAGTTTTCAAGTAAAACTTTATTATGGATCGTATAAGCAGCTGTCATTTGACTATTTTTCTGTGTCAACTATCAACATTTTTTATCGAGATAAATGTTCACCTGCACTGTGACAATCTGATTATTGCCATGCTGGTTTACTCAAAATAAAAGTTTTTTTAATTTTTTTATTAGTTTTTGTATACATACATATGTAACATAATCACGAGTAATTAAGCCTGCAACATTGATTAAAAAAACTGTAAAAACACATATATGTATACAATATATAACCTTTACGAGAGTTAAATTACTCGTGTGTAAAGGCGGGAACATAGAGAAGTTTATTAAAAATTAAAATTAAAAATTAGAACACAATATATACGTGCATAGATAAAAAATAATAATATTTATAAATATATATAATAAAAAAAAATAAACTGTCAATTAATTATTCTTAATCAATTGCCAATGCGATTCTAGGTAGCCAAACTATTTAAGATATCATTGTTTAGTCTATTTTTGAATTTATTATAGTCAGGTTCCAAGCTCAGTTCCATTTCCAATTGATTAAACCACATCACTCCATTGTATGTGTAGAAGTGTTGTGCAAAACTGATATGCATTAATGGCGTACTTAAGCGACCCACTGTGTTATGTCTATTGCTCTCTATGCGTACCATGGCGTGGTGTGACTTCTTAGAATCTTTGTGTATTTGAAGCAGCGTATTTTTTAGATATGTATTTTTTAGAGGTGGGACTTGAAAGTCTTGAAAAAGTTGAGAGGTTGAATAATCTGATGGTTTCCTAGTAATAATTTTTATTATTAGTCTTTGGGTAATTTCCAGTGGCAAAATTGAGGTTTTGTAAGCTCCTCCCCACGCAACGATACCGTATTGTATTATTGAATGGGCTAGTGCGTAGTATATATTTTTAAGAATTTTTAGGTTAAGTATATTTCTTAAATTAATAAATATGTATATGAGTTTTCTTAATCGATTTATAATATTGGTTTTTTGAGTCTTCCACTTAAGGTTATTATCTATCATTACACCCAAATATTTTATTTCTTTTTTATTTGCTATGCATAGACAATCATAATTTTGGCATGTTAATATTTTAGTGGCGCATTTTCTTGAATGAATTTTAATATTTTAGGCGATAGGAGGTATTTTTTTGTTATTTATACTAAAAAGTATATAATAGGTTTTTTCAATATTTAATGTTTATAAATTTTTGTCGAACCATTCTTTTAAGGTATTGATATCATGATTAGCAGTTGTTTCAAGTTCATTCCATGAATTTGCTTGGAATATAATTGCAGTATCATCTGCATATGAAATAAGTTTTCCTGTTATTGGTAATTCAAAGATATTATTAACATATAAGATGAATAGAAGAGGGCCCAAAATCGTGCCTTGTGGTATTCCAAAGTCGCTTGTGCTCGGTTCACTAAGAATATTTTTTTATTTTTACATATTGATTTCTAGAGTTCAGGAAGCTTTCAATCCACGTGTTAGCGTTATCAATAATTCCGATTTCGTTAAGCTTGTATAGTAATTTTTTGTGACTTATGCTGTCAAAAGCTTTCCTTAGGTCTATGAAAATTGCAAGAGATTTTTTGCCTTTGTCCAGTGCTTCATATATTATAGTTATTTAATACTAAAGGATTAAGGATTTAAAAATGAAACTCGAAATACATCAATTGTATTTATTTAAACATTTTGGATAATCTGCATAAATAACTGGTTCGAAAGCAGCAGATTCACACAATATTTTAATTTTATGCCAACCTTCCGTTCTTGCATTAATTAACCCTTTTTCATCTAAAATTAAAATCAAGTAAAAAACAGCAAAAATATTTTGTTATATCAACAAAAATAATAATAACAGCTGCTGTTCCTCGTTTACATAAATAAATATTACTTTTGGCACACCCTACGGCTTTCAGTTTATTTAATTAATATCTACCAATACTTTTTACAATTAGCATACAAGGAATAAAATATAATAAAAGGTAACATTGACATACGGTAAAAGTTAGTATAAAACACTTGAAATATGTCTTTTAACACTAATATCAAAAAAATGATCACACATCAAATGACCTGGAAATGTTAACTTATTTTGACAAAAAATTCACACATTAGTTCCGCATAAATAACTATTTTACAAAATATTTATGAGAAATCAATATAAAGATATATTAAACAAACTTTCTGAGTTTTCTTAAAGGAGAGTAAAATTGAAGCAATACAACTATTAATTTGAAAGAGCTTTAACATATTTTACATAAAGTAAATCGATACTTCGAAATAAATTCCCTAAGTGTCTTTATTTACAACAAACACTTCAATTTTGCATTTACGAGATATTATATAGAAATCATGCAGAAAACACGTCATTTCCCTGGATATTTGAGCAACTTTGGCGTACTAAATACTATTTTCCTTACAATTCGAGCCACTGTGTGGAAAACAATGAAAATGACAACATTCTCACTAAACGTAAAAAAAACCCCGTAAAAGAATTCGTCGGAAGTTTTTTCGAATACAAGAGAGTTGTTAAAAATTAAAATGTATTTTTTAAATCTACAAATTCACCCAAATAATATTAGAAAAGACCCTGGAATAATTAAGTATCTTGTCTAGTAAATAGACAAAACTGTTCTACGTAAACATGTCTTGCCTCTAACCACCAAATGAGAAATCAGAGAAAAACAAGCTAATAAAGTGTCAATCACATATTATTACAAGCGATTTCGGAAATACCTGAGATAAATACAATTTATTTTTGTAGCTCGCTACCCATTCCCAATTTTAGGTATTTTACCTAACAATGTTTCTTTTAAATATTTCAGCCGGATTGAAATTCGCAATACTTGATTATTTAACGTGCAATGGGATATAATAAGATTATATTTTGTACATTTAGCATTTATTTTCCTAAACATTATAAATTTACCGCTAACGATCAGATCTATGCTTCACTCATTTTAGGGACAATTATTTCAGTATTTACACTTTTCAATATATATATATACATAACTCTGTTATAAAATAATAAACATTTGTTTATATCTAGCTATTTTTAAAAAAGACCTCACACATAAGTTAAGCAGATATTTAAAAAACAGTTTTATTTGTCTACATAGCATCTTAAAATAAATATTCATAAAATTACAGTTTTAGTATTAGACTCATTCTTAATACACATAGATTATTGAAATAATTCTTAATTTCAACTTATTTGCTGTAAGAAACAACTATTTAAGACAACGAAGATCGAAAATATTGCATTTAAATTATAATATCATAATAATTAATATAAGCCTAATTTTCCGTTTTCAGTTCACGCCATGATGAATTTGGACTGAATATTATCACTTATATATAAACAATGGTACCAACGGCATAAAGTGCTCTATTGCCATTACGAAATACTCTGTTCATATTCGGTAAGTACTGGTTTAGCGGAATTCTCACGTTCTGGTTTTAAGAAAGTTTATGTATTTGTTAATAAATTGCTCAAAAACCTACATTGTATTGAATGTAAAATGCATTATTACCAACCTAGTAAGCATTGACTCATTTAGTTGGCGGTGTTAGCACTACTGTCAAATAACACAATGTAGGTGCTTTTACTAACAACTTTCAACAAGGCCGTTCATTGAGAACTTAAAATTAAACCACGTTATTTCTCCTGAATTCTCTAATTAAAGCTCCTGCGTTGACATAAATAGTTTTCTTTTTTCAGTTGGAACGAAATATTTTTTCAATAATCTATATATACCTAATAAGAATGTAAAACTTTATAGAAAAAACAAAAAATCAATAAGTTTTATTAAATTATTTACGCTCTTAAGCGTTTCATTGTGTATTTTGACAATTTTACTAAACATATTTTTATTTTATATTACTAACTGAAGTGAAATGATTTAATTTAATTATTTTTCTCAATAAAACAAACTATCAGTTAAAACCTACACTATTATATGATTTGCCACAAGCTGAAATCTGTCATAAGGAGAAGCTTAGTGTTACGAGAAATAGAAAACCAGGAATAAACAAGCGCGATGAAAATTAAGTAGTAACAACGAGCTTGAGTTTTTCACAAGTTTATAGGTATTAAACAATTAAACTAATAAAAATCTACAAACGATTGACTATTTAACAACTCTGACATAATTTTAAACGTTTATGATTTTCCGCTAGAAACAAAAAACGTTACAGAAAAATTTCATTTGAATATTTGTGTGTGCGAATCGAAAAGGAGATTGGTGAAAATTTATATCAGCGAAATTACAGCACTTTTTTATTTAAATCGATTTATTTATTCCTTGAAAGATTGGTATCTATAGGGAAACTCAATTTTCTAATCACCATTTTCTTTCGCACACTGATTTTTTTCCGCTAAAACTTTACTAAAATCTTCTAAAACAAGAAAAAAGAGATTTTAAAACACAGTGAAGACACCATAATCCTTCAAAGTACATGTCGTATTGTTACCTACATCTAAAAGCGAGAAGAAAGGTGTTTAAACAATCATCACTCGATAAGTTTTTCTAGTAAAGTTAATAAAAATAATAATGTTAATCACTTTTCATTGTTTTGTTTATGTATTTAAAACTTAGTGAAGCGTTCTTGTCCACTTGTTCGTTGGGCCGACCCCTACTGGATGAGGGGTGAGCTCTGGCTATCGCTGAAGTCCAGCGTGTAGTACATGTCCTGCGTGTCGATGGGCGGCAGCGCGGGGCGGGCGTGATGAGGGTGCGGGTTTGTGTGTGGGTGTGGGGCGGGCGGGGCCTGTTTGTCCGACAGCCAGTGGTGCGGGGGGCCCGCGCCTCCCTGGGGTCCGCCGCGCCCCGGCCACACTCGCGTGATCCAGCGCTGGTAGGTCTTGTTCACGCGGCAGTGGCAAGCGGTTACCTGGAAGAAGGATTTGTTATTTAGAAGTTGACAATGCATGACACCGCTAAATAGTTCCAGCTGTAAATAACTAGTTGGACTTTCTCCGATTTGAAGAATGCTTAGAACCTAATGAAGGCTTGCGATGACAGTTTGGAAAGAAACGAGAATAACAACTATGTGAGATAGTTCTCCGAGGTTACACAATAAATACGGAAAAAATCTTGTAACATACCCTTGCGCTATACATAATTTTTTAATTAAAAAAGAGTGTCGGGCGGGCGGCGTGGATTTGGTTTTATCTAACTAACTAACTAACTAACCATCACGCCGTTTCCCCGCAGGGGTAGGCAGAGAGGACGGACCGCCACACAACTCGGTCTTGGCACACACTTCTTGCCTCATTCACATTCATACATCGTCTCATACATACTCTTCTATTATTCTGACTCTTGACATGGCCCGACTCTAGTATCTGATTCACTTGATCGTGCCATGTCTTCCTCGGGCGTCCCCGACTTCTGCTACCATTCGCATTTGCATCATATATCCTCCTTACACTCCTATCTTCGCTCATTCGCTCTACATGCCCAAACCATCTAAGCGTCCCTTTCTTAATCTTACTCATTACGCTTACATCAGCCTTGCACTCTTTGCGGATCTCCACATTCCTCACACGATCAAACATGGTATACCACACATACGCCTCAGGGATCTCATTTCAACAGCATTCAATCTACTTTCATCCTTTCTTTGCCAGTTCCATGCCTCACTTCCATACATCAAGGTAGGTACCAGCACTCCGTTGTGGACTGCTAACTTCGCTTCTTTGGACAGTTTTTTGTTAGCGCCAACGGCGTTCAGTCCTCCATTAACGGAATTACCTGCATTTACCCTTCTTTCAATATCTCTGTCAGCCTTCCCATCTCTCGTAAACATACTTCCTAAATACACAAACTCATCCACCTGCTCCAAGTATTCCTCATTCACAATTATATTGCACACTGTTTTCGTACTCTCTCTTTCAAACACCATTACTTTAGACTTACTTACATTCATCATTAACTCATTCTTCATGCATACTTCGTTCATCCTAGACACGAGAGACTGTAGATCTTCTATACTATTAGCAATCAGCACCGCATCATCAGCATAAAACAGGCAACATACTTTCAAATTATTCAAATTCGCGCCCAATCCCACCTCTTTCAATTCTTGCATACAATTATCCATGTATAGATTGAATAACCACGGTGACATTACGCAGCCTTGTTTAACACCTTTTGTGATATCAAACCACCCCGTAAAACCACCGTTTACCCTAACACATGCAACGCTTCCCTCATACAGAGACGCGATTGCCTGAGTCAGATATGTATTCACTCCATACTTGGACAACACCTTCCATAGCTTTTTCCTGTCGACTCGGTCGTATGCTTTTTGTAGATCTACAAAGGCACAGAAAAGTTTCTGGTTTTTTGCCAGAAACTTCTCAGTGAGCATACGCAATGAGAAGATCTGGTCCATGCACCCCCTTCCACTCATAAAAGCACCTTGCACATCCCATATTTTATCTTTTGTTTCCTTTCTTACTCTTTCAATCAAAATTCTACCATACAGCTTGCCAACTGAACTTAGCAGGCTAATAGCCCTATGATTCCCACATTCCATACGTGACCCTTTACCTTTGTATAATGGCATTATCACAGCCCTTCTCCAGTCTAAAGGCGTATAACCTTCCTTTAAACATTGGTTAAAAAGATTGCACAACCATGTGAGAATTATACGGCTACCTCCTTTAAAATATTCAGCAGCAATATTGTCAACCCCGACAGCCTTACCATTCTTCATACATTTAATCGAACTTTCTATCTCATCCATGCTAATTTCGGTAACATTCACTCCATCGTCATTCATATCTGATTCACCGCTGGAATCACTGTCACTCACTTCGCTTTCGAAGACTTCCTCGAAATAATTCATCCATCTCTCTTTTATTTTTTCCTCATTCGTCAACATTTTTCCATCTTTTGATTTTATCACTTTCATGCTTCCGTTTTCTGGGCCACTCCGGGACCTTTTGACTTCTTTCCAAAACAACTTAATGTTTTCTTGGAAATGGTTTGTCATTTTCATTCCTTCTTCCTCTTCCAGGCGTTTCTTTCGTTCTTTCACTCCAACTCTTACTTTTTTCTTACATTCCTTATATACTTCTTTCGCTCGATACTTCTCTTCGCTGGAAGCACTGCCAGCCGCAATCAGACATAACCATGCTTTCTTCTTCTCTGAGACCAGTGCTTTAATCTCATCATCCCACCATGCATCACCTTTCTTCCTACCTTGCGTACTTATACCACAAACCTCTCTAGCAGATTCACAAAGACACACTTTTATGTGGTTCCATGTTTCGTCTATGCTTAGACCATCCATTTCCTTCGCATTCAATCTTATCTCTGCACAATTCATATACTTACTTCTCACATTATCATTTTGTAGTTTTTCTATTTTGACTCTTGTTGGAGTTAATACCGTTTTCACTTTAGAGCGCCAACCGCGAAAGAGGTTTACTCTTGACACTACAAGAAAGTGGTCAGTTTCGACCTCAGCCCCTCTGAAAACTCTTGTGTCCTCGGTAACAGCTCTCAATCTAGAGTCAATTACTACAAAATCAATAATTGACCTCTCATTTCCTCTTTCCCACGTATATTGGTGGATACCTTTATGATCGAAGAAAGTATTCGACACAAACAGGTTCCACTCTAAACATACTTCAAGTATTCTGTTCCCGTTGTCATTCGTTCTTTTATCCCCAAACATACCTAAGACCGAATCAAATCCGTCACGTCTAATTCCCACCCACCCATTCAAATCGCCTGCCATTATAATCCTTTCGTTCATATTTTTTAGTCTCATTACATCATTCACACCAGTCCAAAAATCATCTTTCACTTCATCGCTTTCAGAATTGACAGGGGCGTAGCAAATAACAAGAAACATCCTTGTCAAACCGATTTTAAATCTGATCCACATTATTCTCGGACTTACACATTCATACTGCAACATACATTCAATCATTCTGTCTAATTTTAACTGGTTTTATCTATCTATCTAAATATACAGTTTTATCCCGAGATTGATGACATTTTGCATACTTAACGTTCAAAACATGTGGAAATTCGAAAATCCTCTTTTCCCAAGCAGAATTTTGGCGATGAAATTTTCACCCTAACATTCAAATTAAGAAGAAAATATGAATGTCTACATCTGATTTCAAAAAGTAGCTGTTATTATTTCTTTTCTTCTCTACCATTTCTATTTATTATTTATTTGCGTATCCAATTCTCAACGCATGTTAAGAAAGTGGTTCGATGACTTTGCTTTTATCAATGTATTATTGTTATCACTCTGTTATTTAATGTTCCTAATAATTTTTGTTTCTAATAAACAATAAAATAAATGATCATTTAATATTCCTGTTGGTGACTAATTCTATGTTATTTTTTAATTTACTAGTTTACAAAATTTTATTATTATTTTTTTATTTCAGATCAAATCGGCATAAATCGATTAAACAACATATTCCATCCCTTCTTTCAATAGGCCTAACAAATGTTGACAGTATAACTTGAAGTTTGGATTTCTAATAATATTAACGTAATCAGTATTGGCCAACTCAATAACATGGATAAATTAAAAAGGAGAAAAAAATGGATGTGGCGTTATCCATATTATTTAGCCTTTCCTGGGCAGAAAAGAAAATTAAATGATTCTTTATATTTTACTCCATTTAATTCGGAAATCTCCTCTTTTCAAGGCAAGTAGACGTTTGAGATTCAATTTTATTGCAGTAATCTATATTACTTTTAATTTGAGAAAACTAATTAAAAGTAAAAGCGGAGGATAGCAATAATAATAACAAAGTGAAGGCCAATATCATTAACTTGGTACACAGATTTTATTTTTTTATTTAGACAATAGTATTAAAACGAAAGTTTCTCCCGGATAGGCCCTAGCAACCTTCATAGCAATTTGGAATTATAACTAGATTCTTGGTTTTATTTCCAGTTGTGTGAATTACTTTATAGCAAGTGCTTGTGATTTTGTCAGTGCTTAATCATAAGAATGGCTATTTCCCAACTACCTGAAATAACAGAGACAGCTAAAAACCATAAAAATAGCTGAACTTCGGAACCTTCAACATTTGAAAATCATTTAAATCTCCTTCCAAATGTTATTTTCGTAGAACGTTTTTAAAATAGGGGTCTGTATTAATCATTTAAAAAACATTTGAAACATTAAAAAACAAAATGTTTTGTAAAAAGTCACAAGGACTTTTTCACATATTATATTCGTCGACAGTAAAATCAATTTACGATAAACAAATAGCGTGTAGTCAGGTACCTAATTGATTTTATATTTTACATACAAATACAGATTTAACACGAATGATTCTTAGAATAGTAATTGAATCACAAGAGTGTCTAAACCTAAATCGCCGCAGTGTCACACTTCAGTCGTCCCACGAATAATCCTTTTGTTAGACTCTGAACCACGTCCCGAACCCAGCAGTTGCAAGTTTTCATAGTCTGCCCCTAATGGACGCCACCAAGGAAATAGTCGCAGAGAAACGTAAAGCTTTCTTATTAGATAAACCTCTTACTTATTAGATTCTTATGCATCAGTTCTGCTTTAGTATAGTAATGCCGACTTTAGCCCGGTTCAAAGCAGACCTACGATGCGCACCGTGGTAATAAGTATTTTTTTTTCATTATTTCAAACATACACGCCGCGTAATATTTACACCACGATTAAGGGGGGTAAAATATTGATACTTCTTGTAAGTCTACAGTGTTGTTAAGTGGGTGCAGACTTGCCCAAACTATTTCTGATCTATTAGGTTTAATGCTACACATTTCCAAGAAACTTTATAATATTTCTTCGACTATTGTTTAAGTCCGGCCTTGAACTATCGCGGTTCCTTTTAACCACAACAGAATGACAAACATATCCATTGGGTTTCTCTCTTGCATGCAATGAAATCTATCCATCATAAATACACTTGTATTTTATGTTAGTTTTCCTTGTACCATGGAAACTGGATAAATGAATTTTAAAAACTGGTTCCAACCGAGATTTTTGAATAAATCAAATTGTGTTTTATATTTGACAGTTAAATGGATGATGAAAACGACGCAACGAGTTGAAACAGTGACATTTATATTTTCATAAAAAAAACACGACTCCATAAAATATTTCTCCTAGATGTTTTGATGCATCGGACTAACACTTTGCTTCCGTCTGATCTTCCAGGAAAACACCATTAGAACCAAATGAATTTCTGCTATTATTTATGCAGATGAACCAAAATAAAGCTCATAGAAATTTATGATAAAATTATTATCAGAAAAATCTGCTTACACAATATTTAAAATGATCCCAGCATCAAGAGCTTCTACTGTAATAGGAAAGGTAGATTTTTCTAGTACTTATCTAATTTAATCCATTAATGACAGATAGTTGAAAAGTTCTGAAACGAAAATTGTCACGTTATGGTGGGATTACATTTTCGAAAGCGTGCCCCAGGCATCTCAACTCGGCTCTCGTACACCACTTTTAAAAAATAATAATTCCCTGTCATTAACGCATATACTTTTTTATAATTATGATTTTTAAAATATATGTAGATACTGTACTTACCTCCGATAAACAGAAACGCTTTTCAAAAAATAGTTCCCGCTTAAACTTTAATAAATCCGTTACAATACATTCCCTCACTTTGGTTCACGCCACTAAAGTGAAAAGCTATTTATAATGAAACTGGACTACGAAAGTTACTCCATTTTGGTTTGGTTTATCTAAAACATGGAACGAATTAAAAATATAATTAATTTAAATTTAAAGAAACTGGACTAAAATAGCTACTCCCTTTTGGTTTAGTTTATTTAAACCATAGAATGAATTAAAAATATAATTAATTTAAATTTAAAAAACTGGACTACGAAAGTTACTCCATTTTGGTTTAGTTTATTTAAAAAAGGTACTAATTTAAAAATTAGTAATCTTCCGAGAGTGATCAAACACCATTTTCATCGAAATTTATTATTTTTTGTAAATTCATTAATTTTTTATTATTTTTAGTTCATTATTGCGCAGAGGTAGTTTTATAATATTTTATATTAAAGTCAGTTTAAATTTAACGTATTGTTTCTGTAAACTTCTTTCTTGCCTTGGTTGGGTAGACTTTAGAAATGGTAGGTAGATATTAAAAAATAACAAAATTTGCACCCCATTTCTTTGCAATACTCTCTAACTTTAAATGAAGTAAATGTAAAATTCACCTTTGCACAATGCTAGTTTCATCCTTATTCTGAGTCCAGTTTAGTTTAGAATTCCCGGGTAAATACTGTGGACTCAGCACACTCACGGCTTCTCGGGACCTCTCGAGAGATCTCTGAGAACTGGAACCGACCACTTCACTTCGAATACCCTTCAATACGACGCCATGACATCTTCAAGTCGAGTTTTGGCGATTGTTCGCACAATACAGTATACAATGGAATTTTATCATCACATCTTTTGTATTTTCTTATCTTTATCATTATTTATTATTTATGTCTCGGAAAACACAATGAGAAAGCATGAAAATAAAGAAAGAATGTCATGATTATTTTTGTTTGCTTATTTTTACGCACTAGACCTTTTATTCTGATTGGTACTACATTTAAAAACATTATATGTAGATACGAAGGACTTATTTAACTTATCTCAGAACAACGCGTACATAAAATTCATATCTTTGAAAAAATACTACACGTGATCAAGTTCAATAACATCTACAAAGGAATAACAAGTCTTTGAAAAGCAAGTTAGATAAGTGGGTCCCTACTTAGTAACTCACAATAAATAGTACATCTAAAAACACTGGGTGACTCTGCGACCAGATATTACAAAAAGATTTTCGTTAAACTCTGATTTGAAGTAGATAAATTATAAAATGAAAGAAAAATGTTGTTTAAGCTTTTTAAGCCTAAGAAAAAAAAGTGCTACCCGTCCAAAAATTATTATACCCGTAGACTAAAAATGCAAAATTTAATAAATGAGAACTAAAAAGCTTTTCAAAGCTTTTACGGTTTTATTCCTCGAGTTACGAATTAAATTAAAACCGAGGCAGGTACAAAGCTCATAAAACAAAATGCCGAAACTCCCCATCGTAAATGTAACCGAATATTCCAGTCCTGATTAACTCATCAGCGTTCCCTGTTATTGTTGGGGAAATATGCATTTCGTTCTGCGAAAGCACCAACAGTCCATCACGAGGGCTGAAATACTATAAAAACAGGCTACCACGTGTTACAAATTAAATTCTATGCTGTTTTCGTTATTTTCATCTAATTTTCTTTAATATTGGAGACGTTGCGCTATTTATACGAATTATATTCAGCAGCGACGCACGCAACGCTTCGTAGGCAAATTTCAAAGTAAACTGGTACCTACAAACATAATGCTAATAGGGCGAAGTTTCAATTATCCCTGAAAAACAAATTACAATGTTTAAGGTATGAATCATCTAGGTCCTTAATTGTAAGGTACAAATATATCTAATAGAAAAAAATGCATCGATGGAGTAATTTAATTTGAAGCTACCAAAGTTCTCGATAGGCGAGTCATGAATAGCTTTCCAAGTGAATTTTTAGTGCAGCCCAAATCTTTTCAGCACTCGGCATCAGTTCAATTAGTGGAACTTTTTGGCAAAAATCTTCTAAACTTTTAATTAACATTTTTCAATTTATTGTTCCTTAACCCTTCGGGCTCATTTGTTCGGTTTAGTGAACCAACAGCTAGTACTCGTGGAGTCTATTTTTGAACAGCTCATATGGTCTCATGGAAATCGTTGTATTTCACTTACTATAATGCTGATAAATATAATCTAAACGTTTTAGAAAGAATACAACGTTGTTCATTTAAATATAGAAGTTAACTACAGAATAATTAAAATGTACACCTATATGAAACCAAAGGTTCCGACAGCAATTTGAGATAAATTTGTGAAACTTTGTGAATTTTTCACTAATTATTTTGGAACTAAACGATAAAAAATGAGATGCCAATAATAATTATAATACATTTGACTATTAAAATATGTTTTTTTTTCATTATCAGATATTTTAGGAAAAAACATAGCGTGAGCCATTTTTAATTTTTTTTTATGTTTGGATTAAAAGTTTTAATATTTCACAATAGTATATTTACTTTAAAAAAACGTTTAGAAAGCCTATTTAAAAAACCGTTTTCATTTTTTGGATATTTTCAGAAATGTTCAATTTATTAGGCCTTTATTGCAACGCGGAAATACACAAAAATTCTCCCGCCATTTGGAAACATAACACACTATACGGCAAAGGCCTGAATGGTTAAGAAATATAAATAATTGAAAAACATTTTAATTAGTCATCAGAAATCATGTTTTTCTTTGTCATACCATTTATGAATTTCAGTTGAATGTAAAAAAAAATTCCCCTGTGCACCACTATTCCGACGTCATTATATTTTTCAATGTGTTTAGTGGGGTGGGATACATAACCTGTGTAAAGGGGTGATTTTTTCTACCAATAAGTGTCAAAAAATAAAATTGATTACCACACTTTTCAAATACACCACGCATTTTACCACGTACATTTTAATACAAAATTTCAGGATTCCCGACGTCATTTCAGGTTTCAGGATATTTTATAAATTAATGGCGATAGTCGGTTTTTTTGTTTAAACCATGCAAATGCTCCTACAGATATTGTAAGTGGGGAGCAACGAGAGGGGGTAGCGAGCAAAAATTGTAACGGGGTGGGTTTGTAGAACTTTAGAATGTAATTATTGAACCAATTGCTATTTATTTTATTTTTATCTATTTTAAATTTTGCATAATTTAGAAAAAACGATAAAAATACGATAAAGAAAAATACATATATAGATGAAATAAATACAAAAAAACATTTTTTTAATGATACAGTGATCAGATAGGTTAACAAAGGGACAAACAAAGGTTTAAGAATAGGGTTAGCAAAATTCAAGTCAACATTAAACATAGCTAGGATCCGACAACGGTTGACATTACACAGGATCAGGTCGTTTTTATCAGATAACATTTGAATTTCATATATTTTAAAATTTAGGCCTTGACAAGACCAAGGTTTACTATTTTCCTACAGTAAAAAAAACCTCCATACTCCGTGTCTACCCCGAAGGAAACCTCACAAATTAAAAATGAGTTTTTCCTTTGAACTTCCAATGAACTTTTCTTATCCTTTATACGTTGGTAAACATGGAATTCGAAAGGATTTTCATATTTTACTCCTGTATATTTACCACTCACCCGACTAGATTAAAGTATTATTTTCCCTCTGAACAGAGCCCAACTAACAATGTAACACAACCCCCTTGTAGACTACGTTCCCGCTTTATAATTACAGCAGCCTTTTGGGTTGATCTACCCCGAATGGGTTGATGTATCTCTTCTCGTTTAGTAAAGTAGCCTGCCTTGGTCGGGGATGAATAATTACCAGAGGGTAACGGTAACAGAGGGAGAACAGACTATACAGTCTATACACCTTCAGAATTCTACTTATGTTCATAATACGATTATTTTATATCGCGTAGATGGCAAAAATACAGCAAGGCTAGCAGTTCATAATGAAGTTCTGATGCTAACCTTGGTCCTCACAGCAATTGGATGATTTTGTGTGTGAATGGGAAATAAGGTTTGACTGACAAAGAAGACTGATTTCGTTAGAAAAAATACTTCAAGCAAATATGTTGTAAGACTCCAAATGTATCAGCGAATTTGAATTGAGGTAAATAATCTGAAAAATTAAAGTTTGCCTTTAAAAGGTTATGTAAATAAATAATTGTTTAATTTGTATACATCTATATAGTAGTATTTATTTATTTTTTTTCTCATGTGAATATCGCACAAGATGCCCAACTGCTCTTAACCATCTAAGACTGTGGCTTCCCCAATTAGAGTAGTGGAGGAAAAAAAAGGTTGCGAAGTGCCTGGCTATTCAGATCTGGTCACCAAACACTACTAAAGCCATTTCAAGCAATGTAATGGTGATCTTATACCAGGGTGATACCGAGAGTATTTTTAACCCTAGAACATGCCACAAATAAACTACATATTAATTGTAAAACAACACAAATGTATTATTTACGCATGCCGGGATTTGAACCCTTGAGTTTTGATTGCTTGTCGAGGCCTTATTTCTCGACCATGGAGGCAGTGTCAATAGAATACATCTTTAAATTAATGTGTGGCATATATCATAAGCTAGAGACAGTTAGATGGTGTTAACATGTAAAACGGATGGTACAATAAAATAGTGCTAGAAGGGAAAGGAAGAAGTTGGAGATTACTTAGAGCATTTTTTACAAGTGCTGAATGCCATTTCATACACTTTGTCTTTGTACAGAAATGACACTTTGGCTAGTTACATATTTTGTTAAGTTCCCAGTTATTTAGACAGCTTAAATAAATCTAATCGGTTATAAGTCATTATTATTTGATTTTTTGATCTAAAAAATATGCCCGAAACAGAAACAAAATAAAATGTTAAACATATAACGCGTAGACGGTTTAGCAACTAGAACAAGCACCGAATACATGCAAATAATTTTAAAGAGGACACTTTGAATGTATTTTGCTCATACCGAAAATATCAAAAGTTTTAGGGGTTACATACACTACCTTGACATTTAGAAAAATAAGTAAAATTTCAATTGACGCATTTCTTAAATTTTTATTTTACACATATAGTTCAATGAATAATTTGAAATAATGATGAATAAAAAAAATCACAAAATAAAGAGATATGAGCAATCAAATAAGGTTCTGCGTATCAATAACTTTTAAATTGAGAAATGCAATTCAATTCCACAAAGTTTTTTTTTCCGTTCTTTGTTTCAAATTATTAAATAAAATAAGTTTTTAATCTAACCATTACCTACATCACTACACAAGAAAGGGCATCTTAAAAGTTATTTACATTTATATGGATGAGTGTTACAAGATACAAGGTTTGTGAAAATAGGGTGAAGTGGAATGGACGGGAGGAGCATATTAAATGAAATTATTGATAGTATAATATAGCCAGAAAAAGGTGGAACCATTGATTTTGAATATGCAAAGTCGGCGTTTCTTGTAAGTAAGTCTTGGACGTCTATGGCACTTCCATTCTCCGAAGATATTTTTTGCTTTTATTTAATTTTGAAAAACAGTGCATCCACTTAATTAAATTTCACAAAATTTACAATTAATAACTGATAATAATGAGATTTAATATTGATATAATATAAAATTTGTATATAATTGATACTCAAAACAAACTGCTTTGTCAGTTAAGTGGGTGCTTATAATGAAGAATAAAAATACTTTAATTATATCAGTTAAGATACAGCGCAGCGTTTTTTTCGGTTTTCATTATACTTATTTTTCACATTAAATTTTTGTATATATTTACATGGTACAGTTATTATAAAGAAAAATAAATAATAACAGCCTTTTTTCACCGTAATGAGATAAGTTCCTTGTATTTGGTGGGGGAATTCAAGCTCAAATAATAAGACACTTGGGACAGGTTTCACAGAATTTGAACAATTAATCAAATTTCAAAGTTCTTTGGAAGTTCTATTCAAATTCTGTTACTATATAATAATGGGTCAGTTTTTTCACAGAACTGAAATAAAACAGAACTTGAATAGCTCCTTCATAGACTTTGAATTTTGATGAATTGTTCAAATTCTGTGAAGCAACTTATCCATACAGTAGTTTTACGTTTTAAGTTTTTCAATTTATGCTAAAACTCGTGTATATTTTTTTTATATTTGAAGCAAGATTCTCAAAATGCGTAGTTATTCCTAGGTAGAGGTACAATATTTTAAATATGTTTGTTGTCGAGAGTTGAATTTTTTTTCCAACCTGAATAATATCATTAAAGAACCGAAGAAAGCGCAAATAACTTATGGTTTATTTAATTAGTAAACTATTAAATTCAAATAAGATCACGAAACGATTATTTTTCGAGAAAATCATTCATCACTGAAACTTTCAGTGATTAATTTTCAGTCAATTTTCAAGCCTTTTTCACGAAACGAAATATTTTTGGAGAGCTCTTCCAGTGTATCAGCCCTTATTGATGGGCAGGTAACCGAGTTAAAAGTCCCAAGCTTCACCGTAAATTAAATTTGAATTTGATTAAAATATTGTACAGGTAGCTTGGAGAAGAAGTTTTCGGTTAGGGAGGATATTTAGAAAATTAGTTATCTTTGTGCGACTAGATAAAATTGTTCACTAATTAAATCGCAGATTCTTAGTAAATTTGCGGGAGAAAGTACACCTTGGTTAATAGGCATGAGGTATTGATACATGCGACTATTCGTAGAATCAGAAATAAATAATTGATTTCGCAAAAAGGAGCATTTTTGGTAATCTCAAGGAATAAAATCTGTTTTTATGAAGCAACACAACTCTTTAACGATAAGCTTTGGCTTTGTTAAAATTATTCACGCCTTTTCTGTCTGCGATTTGGATCTATTTGACATAGTTTTCACTTGAAACGTCATTTCCATATTGAGTTACATATCGTTTGTTGTATTTATTTCTTACTTTTCAAGTAATGGAATTCAAGAATAAGTAGTAATAAAAAAATAGGAATAAATCTTTCGGAAAAAATATACATTTGATGAAGTCATTAAATTGTCGTAGGTAGATAATTCACGTACTGATCATGTCCAAAATTGTATTGGTGACAACAATTCCACAATTAGCTCTAAATAATTTTCGTGAGTACAGCATCAAATAGCATTTGGTGCCTTTTTACTAAATGACAAAATTATATAAATATGTTGCTCGCAATAGGTTTTTCACAACAATACCATGGATTACCAGCCTCACTAAACAAAAGTTATATATTGGAGATCAACAACAGCAAGAATCAGTTCTCATTAAAAAAAAACTGATATAATGGATGGTATCTCCTCCTCCCTTTATCCCTCCAATATCTCTCCCCTCTCCACTACATTGACTATTCGAACGCCGAGTTCACACGACCTAATATTTCTGTTATGTACCGAGGCTAAATTAATATATATATATATATTTTAGTTTCCCCAGAATAATACTAGTCAGGAATTTTACTAATATTCAGATAAATGTTGTTTTTTTTTGCTCTTACGATGTAAAATAATATTTTAAATCAAATCGTAAATATGTATTCTTGAAGTTTTATAATATTTTTCATGAAGTTAAATAAGTGTTTTTCACAATAAAACACGAACTGCGCGAAAGGCGCAGTAGTAAATTTGTTATTATTTTAAAACTACCGCTCTTTACAAAACGAGAAGCAAGAACTGTTAAATAATTGTTTATTTTGTTGCCAATCGAATAAGATTTATTTAAGTAAGCTACAAATATTTTTAACCATAAGCTCCCATGAAAGGAAAATACGTTTTGAACACGCCCATCGGCCAAATAACGGAAACAATTTTTTCGTGGCCGATAGGCACTTCTGGAACTCAAATAGTTAAGCCTCACAACTTGTTCTCATTGGGATGATCCGATGCTCTGTAGGGAACCCAAAATACATTACCCGCTTGTACAGCGCGGGTGTAATCTGTGTACTATAAAGTTTAAGTTCTGACTAACCAAATTCAATACTTCGTTTGTGTGAAAGCACTATGAAACATATCTCAATTGAGGATGCCATAGTCCCTGGCACCAGTTGGTTGGAAGCAGTTGACACTGTGCGGTCGGTCACACTAAGAAAACATAAACTACCAATGATTGTCATCACGATATCCATCGCGATCCCCCGCCCACAAACTATGTTAACGGAATACATGTTATCCTATTAGTCGTGCATGTGGAAAAAGCGTCATCCACCCCCATGCACACGACTAGTCCTGCGGATCTCCCATAAAAACAAACCTTATACCTTATTAGATTCTTCCACGTCGCGTCGGTTCGGAGTTGGTACAGGCTGATGTTCAGCTTCAGGCCGATGTAACTATACCTACTGCACCGTGGTTAAAAGTCTAATTTTTCTTTTTATTCTGACCTTAGGCGCCGCGTATTATTTACACCTCAATTACAAGTAAAGGTTTTATTTACCGAATATCGCTATAAATATAGTACTCACCACGACGCCCACGATAGCCATCGCGGCTCCCAGCGTGCCAGCGGCGATGTACACGTTGTGCAGGCGGTCGTGGTAGAGCGCGAGCGGCAGACGAACCTCCCGCACGGAGCCGCCCCCGCCCCCGCTGTCCGGGGCACCTTGCGCAACGCCCACCGACTCCACTATGAAGTCGTCTGCAAGAATACAAAAAGATTATTATCTATATATTTTGGTATATATATTATAATGTGACATTTTACTTGACCTTCAATACTATCTTGCGATAGCTGTAGGTGGTTTAAAATTTGGGACTAGATTAAATATTTAGTTTGGTTGTTTCAAACTACATTATATTTGATGGCGACATTTTGAATTGTAGATGTGTCAACCGTTTCATATTTTTATTCAATTGTGATCATTGTCAATCATAAAGGTCATTTTGATCACGAGCTTGTTGGCGTATATACAAAACAAAACAAAGAATATAAGCGATTTTTTTATGACATTAAAATTTTCAGATAGAACAACAAATATTGATTTCGCATTTTCATGTTTCATACAAAATAAGATCAACAGAAACTGGTCAGGAGTCCGCACAAGACTAGATTTGGGCGCCGCCGGGTCCAAACCGTGTCTTCAACCGATAAGAATGCTCCTTTACGGCCGATGATGATGATAGTTGTGAAATTTATGGCAATCTGCCTCTAGCACCCGGTGCTCGGTGAATGTTGGGCACTGGGTGTGCTGTCGTCTCTGCTCGCTTCTTGCGTTTGGCGGTTTTCCTAGCAGGGCCGGCTGGTCTTGAAGAGTTAAACACCAGAAGATTTGGAGCAGAAGACTAGGCAAGATGAGGCAGTCGGTGGTGAGGCAGGAGTCACTTGTAAGTAAAACACTCGTTTTGATGGTAAAGATGAACTGATATAATTTAATTTTTGTCGCTGCTTATATTCTATAAGGTCGACTCTAAGTCGACATTTGGCTGTCGACCAAAAAGGCGTGGAGATTTTACCACCGCTACATGAGAGTACATAAGCCACCGTAAAATGTTGCACATTCATTTTGTCGGTGGGTTTGCTGAAGGCAGACGCTTGAAATTGAGACTTGCAAAGATTTTGCAAGCTCGCCTATATTACAATTACATAGTTTTATTACATAGTAGTTATAACAATTTGTATCTTGACAACTAGATTTTTAGTTTGTCAAGATACGACAGAAAATAAGAAATGTTTTTAAAATAAAATTGTAAATATGATCTTGAAGCGATCAAATTTGTAAAAAGGTTATGACAGTATTTTTCGCAGGTTTCTAGTGACATAGCGCTCCGAAAGAGGAAAGATTCACTATGCTACGAGGTTCCTGGATTTTTGTAGAGAAAAATATGTAAATTAATTATAAAAAATGGTTATATTATATCGTTGAAAAAAGGCATTTTAAATATTTCCTCAGTGGTAGCATATCGCAAATAGTTATTATTTGACTACCGCTGAGGAGATGTACAAGTTAAAACAGGTATTATTAACATATTTGTAAATTTAAATTTATTTAGTGAAATATGCATACAAAAAAACTGAACATCGTACCGCTCGGTCGGGGTACGTGTGCGATGCGGTATCGATACTTTTCGGGGTCAGAAATTTCGGGCAATTTTGGCCGAAACGGGCTATGAATGAGCAGTGGCGGGGAATGAGGATTTTGCCAGTGGCGTGGAGTTGGCAAATTTTATGAATAAATAAAGTAAACATATATTTTTTAATGGAAACATATGGCCAGCAACGTCCGTTATAGACGTTGATCCTGAATACATGAGTGTATTCAGAATAATTTATGTTTTTAATAGTTCACAGATAGAGTTAATAATTCGTTATTTATAAAATGAAAAAAATTAAAAGCTTTAAACGTCCTGTGGTTGGTCGAGGAGTTTTGGCTGAACTTAAACTGCTACTTCATGAGTCGGTCGACCGGGTGTATTAAAAATGCAGACAAAATTGCGCAAAGTTGCATTACGGTATTCAGCTTATTCTAAAATAAATGTTTCTCAATCTTCTTTCCAATTATGTAATTAGGGATTTGCTGATTTTATACCGACCCAAGTGGGAATGGCCATACTGTTAACCGAAAACCCCGAAGTGCGTCACGCGTACCCCGCCTGATTGCAATCCTTTTGGTGGGCTTTGAAATATTCTTACTTATTTTAACTATAAAAACGACATTGATTGAAAAGAAAATTGGGTATTTATTTAGAATGTGAATATTCACAAAAAATGACTTGATTTCCCTTTAATCGCAGGCCATTATGGAACGTTGTGGCGAGATTGAAAAATTGACAGGAACTTTTCACACTTCACAACGGGCCCGTTATCAAATTTATTTTTACAGTCTTTTTACAAATTGTCTTACCTTCACAGGTTTTCCCAGTATATCCAGGTCTACAGGCGCAGTAGAAGGAGTCCACGCTACTCCAACATGTACCTCCATTTGCACAAGGGTTCGTGTTGCATGTCTGTGAAAAAATGGAAAAAACAAATATTTCATCTAATTCCCTATGGCTTTTTCAATCGTCTTCATTAATAATTCTCTGTTGTTTCCTTATTTTTTGTTCCCAAGTTTCTTAATCAAACTAACCAAGAAAACCCCTTAAAGTTAGACCAATCAGTGTCTATCAAATCTTTTATGCATTGGGGAATAAAGACGACGCCACGATACCAAGTTAGTCGCCAATAAGAAAAAAAATGTCTAGAAATTAAATGGCCTAAATATCAATTGAACGACTACAAGTAGCCACTTCTTTTCTAACATCTTCGGGAATAAATACAGACGATTGAAACAATCCAACTTTGTAATACAATCGAGATTTTTGGTTCGCACTTTTATAAGATAGGGGAAAAGAAATAAATCACTTGACAGTAATTTTACTTAATTAATTGTATCAACCCTGATTAACTGCTTCGTGATAAATTCTAGACATTCGGTGAGGCCTGATAAATTTCCTCGGATTACAGGGTCACCACACAACATGAAAAAACTTTTTACCAAAATGGTTTCACATTTCCAATACGCAGGCTTTGAAAAAAAAAGGAAAAGGGCATTTTCGCCAAAGTTTCTACATAGCGCTTTCACCAAAATGTCAAATATCCCACGATTTAGATTGATTTTTAATATTGGAAAAATATATATTTTTAACATACACATTTATTAATTTACGAATCCGTAAATATTATTTTTAATTACTTATCATTTTGATAAAAAAATGTGTGTTTTTATCTAAGATTAATTTGGTTGTGTCTTAAATATCGTGCATATGTTTTGAACAAATACAGTTTGTACATAGATTGGGACTAATATTGAAAAAAATCAAGCTTAATATTTCTATGGAACTAACATTTTACTATGGAATTCTCGGGAACTTTTACAAATGAATAGTTCATAAAATGATACATATTACTATTAAACGGTTAACTTATTTTTATTTTTATAAATAACTGAAGTGCCCCAGCAACGATCTTTTGTATTTGATAAATAATAAATTGAGGATATCCATTGAAGAATCTATATAGTTAGTATTCTAGGCAATGAGTAGTACGTATTATGGTAGTGCACTAAAATATCCTCAGAGTTTGTGCACTAAAATATCCCGACTTCTAATAATCTGGTATTGATAAAAACTTATAAAAAGTAAAGGAATGGAAAGTGTAAAAAAAACACGTTCCAACTTAAGCGGAAATGCCCAAAAAGCAAAAGAGGTTTTTTTTTTTTAAAAAAAGAAAGACAAACATTCCCGGGTCACGAATAACCCAACAATGTTTGAAAATCGGGTAAATTAATATTTTACTACTTTTTCTACTCGAGTGGCAAAATTGCTGGGGCTTTTTAACTGAGACAGTTTCTAAAAATTTCCGCAGTAACAGCCAGTTTTTTGTGATTATTTTCAATTGTAATCCCTTTCACATAATGTGGAACAGTTTGACACATATTTTTAAACGTAAATTGACCTTGACTTGTGAATGCAACGTCTACGCCTTTTCACTAGACATCTTTCTTTTTAAATGGGCAATCGCTGTGGAAATTGAAAAGACTGCAAGCCTTCTGGCCATCGACATGTTTTAATATTAATTTTCGAATGTGGTTCAACTAGGGATTTATATTACTACTGAAAAATGCTACCGTCTGCAGAGGATGTGGTACAAATATTGGAGATAGATCAAAAATGAACATATTTGGAAACGAAAGAACCATAAAAGAAGATAATATTAAAAAAATATTAAAAAATATGTTATCTGTTGTTAATATATAACAAAAATTAAATATTACAGTAATACATTCGAATTTTGTAACCCTGTTCTCCCATAAAAATACACACTCGCAGAAAAAGTGAATGACATAAATAGGTTGCTATTAATATCAGTGGATTTGGTTTTTGCCCAAATGACGAATCTTGTGCCATAAGTGAGTACCAATATGTGGAGAGCAATTATAGCCCTACAATGTACTGAATATTATAATATATTAAAGTCCCAATGAGGAACCTAGATGCAAACGGTGAAAATGAATAAGGCTCGCTTATTATAAATTGGTAGTATTTAACAGATTTAAACGGCTACATCAATTTATTGTGCGCAAAAGTAGAACTGTTCACAATATCTGTTGAGAAATGAAGGTGATGATGTTCGCAATGGTATTTTTACTTATATATATATATATATGTCTTTATGATGTTTTTCAATATTTTTTATCTAGCACCAGTCACCCTGTATAATATTAAATAGTTTCATTTATTACTCTGAAAAGACCCCCCCCCCCCATAGGTGATTTACTTGTTATAAGATCTACACTTTTATCTATAGATGCGATAGATCTTCAGTTATTATTTAACATTATTGTATCGTGATTTGAACCTCTAATATAAAAATAAATAAAGAGTAGATATTTGTTTATGTTTATGTTAGGGTTAACTAGTAACCTGTGAAATCCATGATTAAACGTTCTGAAAAACGTAATAGTGTCGGTTTCCCCCAAATTACAAAACCCCAAAAATAATGTATCTATATAAGTTAAACATACATTTTGGAAATCTATTGTGCTGATTTTTAACATTTATTTTTTCAATTGGGATTTTAAAAGGTCTCAACAGTTTTTCTCATTAAGAAGACAACTGAAAACGTTAGCAGAAATATTGCATCATCGCAGAGATAAAATTTTAATTTCATCTTTTTACATCACAATGCATGCATTCAACTCACAATTTCCTGAAAGTTTTAATCAACCCAATTGTATTCTTAAACAAGAAATATTTTAATTGCTTCATTATTTTTCCACTCTATTTTTTAATCGGAGCACGATTTTTTTACTCCTGCGAGAGCACGTTTCATTGTCACACTTCCACAAAAAACATTCACAACCGCTTTATTATGCAGGAATTACAAACATGTTTAAGAAAAGCGTAGAGTACGTGCTAGAATTTTTGTTAGGGAATGCAGAAAATACACACGTTTTATTGTGTGAGTTATGTATTGAATCGATATATCCATCTAAATGACTATCATGAAAATCAAAAAGGTATATATTTTTGCGATGTTTTTAGGGATCATGTAAGTATATAATTATCGAGTATTGTGTAGTTTATGAAATTGAAATAGGATACTTAAAGGGGGAATAAAAAACGACGAACAGCGTTATTTTTAATATATTGATATTTAGAGGGTCCCTGTTATCTGCAAAAATTCGACTTTTTAGCATTTTGTTAATTTTTGATGCATGTTATGCACAGCTTAATATTCGGTTGATAAAAACCCATCCCAACAAACAGAAAATTTGACAAACCGTCGTGGGGTTGAAAATCGACATCAAAAAATCAAAATGGCACTGTTCGTCTATGTGTGATGATTTCAAGTGTGACGGCCAATCGGTCAAACAACTGGCCCTTAATTTTCAGTAGATTTTATTTAAAATTTCTATGAAATCGGTAATTTTATGTAATATTTGTATTAATTTATAAAAAAATAAAGTTTCGATGGTAAAATTTTAAATAATAATAACTTAAGTGCCAATTTAATCCTTACATTTGCTTTACATTACGTTTTGCATTAATTTTTATTTTGGCTTCTACGAATACATTAAAATTATTTGGATACACAATTCAATTAGAAATATCGTAATAGATGTGACGATGTTAAAATTGTTTTAAACAGCTGGGTAATATATTATGATTTGAACCTATTCCCGCTCCGTCGAAATAAGTAGTGTACAGTTATATTATTATATTTAAAATGATTTCCGAATTAATGTTACTCTTTGGAGATTTATTTTAGAAGAGCAAGAAATAATCTACCCCTTTTCAATTTAAGCCCTGTATTGTGGTGTTGGGTAGACCTGCTTCATTGTAATGAATTTAATATGCATACGTTGTTAGCATTTCCGTATCTTAACGCCTACTTGTTTATACGAGACCTTTACGCATTAATTAATCGTATTAACTCGGACTGCTGACTGTAAAATAAAAACTAATTAAAAAATAATTGAAAAAAGATGTGCTTGAGCATATAATTCTCGTATTGGGTAAGAAATACAGCTGACTCTAAAAAATAAAAAAATAATAATAATATACATAGTACTCGTATTGAGTAAGAAATGCTTATCAACACCATTTTTTGGAATGCTGTGTGGAAGGTCTTTTTTAAGGAAAGGAAGGAGAGGATGGTAAAAGGTATGAGGGTTGGGTAGGAATCTAGTGATTAGTGTATCCAGAAGTGACGGACATATGAATATACCGTTCTCACTGCGGTCCATGTTTCGAAAAACCAATTGGAGAGGTCAAAGGGTCTCCCCAAACTAGCCTCTCCCGATCTGAAACGCCACGCGGCTGGTGAGCAGGTACATCCTGAACACACCTCGCCCGATGAACCCGAGCACCCCTGCTAAATCATCAAACCTAGCGAACCACTTAGGGTGACCTATGGCAGAGGTGTTGGTTATCCAATAAATGGTTCCAAGGGTGGCGCACAGTGGGCTGAAAATCGCCTTTCATAGACATAGAGACTTGAATTTTCAAGGGTATTTTTTTCGGCTAGAAATGGATTCTGAAGTGTAAATAAAATATTGTAAACTAGACAAATCATACTCATATGTAGAGAATTTAAGCATTAAAATGAATCTTCAACATAAAAAAAGATTTTTTTTCAACTTTAGAATTTAAAAAAAAAAATCGCACCTTGCGCCACAATATGAAGTATGTCAAAAAAATACAAATAAATATTAGTATTATCTGTGTGTAAGGATAGAACGGCCAACCTTATGATTCCAGAGATAGCCTCATTTTTAATGTCAGCGCCATACAAATTTTTCTTAAAAAAATTATAACTCCTTCATTTGTACACGCAATTGCTTCGTACGACATTTTATACCATAGTAATGATCAGCAGAATCCATTTCTAGCCAAAAAAAAGACTCTTGAAAATTCAAGTCTCTATGTCTGTGAAAGGCGATTTTCAGCCCACTGTGCGGCGCCTCCCAAATAGAAAACCGGAATAAAGTTTTTGACCACTGATTTTACTTGTATATGTTAATTAAAGTTTTTATGATTATTTGGGGATGTGGTTAGGAGACGAATGAAAGAAAGAAGGTGAATGAATTCTAACAGCGGCTTTATTGAGATAGTCGATTGTTGCTCCAATTCCAATGTGATGCGCGTTGCGTGTATTGAATTTCTAGAAATTACTGGTAGTTATCGCTACAATTATAATGAAATATTGGGGAGCCCTGATTTATTAAAGTAGATTCACTTTTATATTGCTTACTAGATAAAACTTCCCTAGTCACTGCATAACAGGTTTATTGTTTTTGTTTCTCTTAATTTCTTTCACTAACTTTCTACTAATGTATATTTGTTTACGCCAAATAATGGCCAATTGTCGTTTCATAGAGAATTGTTTATGGCAATGAATTTTGTTCCTGAACCCCGTTTTCCTCTCCTTCATACCTCTCCTCTTTGGCCGAGAGTCAGTCAAAAACCAACAGCCGTGACACGAGGTGAACATTATTACCCAAAACGCATCGCATAGCAATAAAAATCATTTTAACGCATCGCAAAAATAAAGTTTTGCTAATACCACAATTACAGTGCAATCCAAGTGCATCCCAACAAGTGAATATTCCTCCACCTCCGTAAGTACCCTTATACCTTTATAAAACTCATTGCCAAAGAATAATTGATGATGTTATAAAAAGTCCACAGCTTAAACAATATTCTTTTTTCTTTTGTCCTGTTCACTTATAATTTTTCTTTTCTTTATTATACTATGACTGTCAATAACTCTCATATATAACTTGTGCCTCTAATTATAAATAAATAAATATTTTTGTCGTATTTAGAAAAGTAATCTCTTTCCGAAATCATTTGGTTACCTTCGTTCAATTGTAATTGAATGACACTGGGTGCAAACGTACCTACGAAATGAAAATTTAATTAAATATTTAGTATGAATATGCAAAATATTATAATCGCAAAGATTAAGTCTTCACGTTGCCTGAAAGCAGATTTGCATACGTATGGATGAAGTATCTGCTCACTTTGACGGAGTTTAAACTGTCCGAGTATGCAGTGCCCAAGTATTTACGTAATGCGGTGAGATGTATATGAGTACCCCAACCCTACGACGCAATGCATAAACGTTCATTTTCCTGCTTAAATACTAAATATGCCACCCGGTCATGCCAAGAATTTGCCTGTGTAGGACAAAGGGCAAAAGGTGGAACGGTGACGCAAGGGTCCGTTGATGAGAAGAAAATGAATGAGGAATGAAGATCGAAATTCTGGTAAATGTAAGGAACGTCGTTGTTGAAGTTGTGTTCCATGGTGCTTCGAAATAATCGGCTTTGAAGTAGCCCTACTGAATATAGTGATTCTTGAAATTACTGCCCGAGCAAACGTAGCAATGGTTTGTTTGTAGTGATCAAAACCACTTCATACATAGCATTGTAAGAATACAGTTAAAATATTCTTTATTAGTTTTTTCGTGCTTGTTCAGGACAAAGTAAAAGAGACGGAATAACGGGAGATACAGGGAAAGGTTTGTTTTTTTCTTTGGTGTTCAAGTATTTAACTAACGACAGAGATGAGATTAGAACCGGACTATAATAAATTTAATAATAAAATAAACTTCACTACCTTAAATAATTTAACGAATTAGAATGACGATGATATCTCACTATATTATTTTATAAATTATTATATTAAAAATACTAAAATCTCTTCACTTTATATGTTTTTATGATTCTTTTTTTCTTCTATTTACATATGTATGTTAAGTTTTTATTTTTTTCCCTTTACACACGAGTTTTAGACTCTTGTAAAGGTAAACATGTTATTTTTTATTGAAATATGTTCTTACTATGTAAATTTAAATAATTATATTGTATTTTATAAAAAAAATAAAAAAAATTAAAAATTTCATAGCCGGAAAGTTTGCTAGGTTTTTTGGGTCGTCTGATGAGGCTAAGTTAGAGGCAAATAGGAACCATTTTTTGGCAATATGACCATCTTTAAAAATGAAATGTGTTTACCATATTGCTAGAAAGGTCTCTGCATGGGTGATAGATGATAAAGATAAAGTACATTTCCATTCTAACATCTTTGATATGAATCTTTGTAGTAGTCTTAAACAATGCTTGAATAAAAACTACGAATTCTTAACGAAATTTGTTTAAAAATTATACCAATTTCTGGAAAACATAAATTTAAATTTTTTCAAAAAAATAGATTTATTAATCTGTCACCGTTAGCGTATAAGTTCAAATACCCAAGTTACTCATAAGAAAGTACACTGTATCTTCATAAAATTATCCAAATAATTATTTTTTTTCATCTTGAACAAGCTTAGCAAAACAAACAATAGCTTAGATTCAGGTAAGTGTTTTATCATACTTCGTACATATGGCGTTGTAATATTACAGTTAAAATATTTTAATATAAGTATATTTATATATTTGAAGAATTTTTTTGATGTAGGTAAACCTTTAAGCTTAGGTTGCGAGTTGCGTGTTTTTGTATTCTAAATATAAATTTTCACAAACATGAAATAATCTGTCAAATCATTAATAAATTTTTAACTGATGAAAACTCTGAGTGAGATGAAACTAATTAATTTAGGTGTGTGGGAAGACAAAAAGGTGCATTTTTTTTGCTCTTCCATGAATTTCACTATAGGCATACCATGTTCAATGATAAAGATGCGTATATAAATAAGGTAGAATCTGCATCCATGTTTTCACAAAGAAAAAGTCGAACAGTGTGGATTTTTTACTACTCCTTTTTTATTTGAATTCTAGTTCCATGCAACTATCGTCAGCTTAATACACCATTTTTCTCGTGAGTTGAGCTTTGACGTGTTCAAATCGAAATAGAGACCGACAAAGTTTTCATAGTTTTTAATTTAAATTGGGTTTTACAATAAGAGGTGTTATTTTGATATTCAATCGTAAAAGATCAATGGTTTCGTTGCTTGTGTGGCACGTAGCGCCGTTTTGTTGAAAGTAAACGTTGTCCAGATCGATACCATCTAATTCCAGCCATAAAAAATCATTAATCATCTCTCGATAGCGCAATCCATTCACCGTAACTGTTGCTCCAGCCTCATTTTCAAAAAAATAAGGTCCAATGACTCCGCCGGACCATAAAACGCACCAAAAAGTCACACGTTGTGGATAGAGAGGCTTTTCAACAATAACTCTTGGGTTTTCCGAGCCCTAGATGCGACAATTTTGCTTGTTGACGAAGCCACCGAGGTGGATATAGGCCTCATCACTCAAGATGATTTGCATTTTATTCACTCAAGTGAATTTTAATAATTTCAATGCGTTTTTGAAGCGTGTATCGTTCCATTTTAATAAATGGCGTAGTTTTTACTTGTCGAATGTTAAAAAATGACAGCTTCAAAAGTACCATCTACCGAAATAGCGGGCTATTCAAAATAACACCTCTTATTAGAAAACCCATATGGGAACATGAATTTATTATTTAATAAGTAATCCAAGTCCTCAGAGAAACCTGGTAGTATATAATAGTTACTCTTTAATAGAAAAAAATAATAAATCATACCGCGATCGCAGGCATGAGGCAGTCGGACCCTGCATACCCGCGCGGGCACTCGCAGGAATAGTTGTTCCCGCGATCCACACAATAGTGGTGCAGGCTGCAAGGGTTCGGGGAGCACAGGTCCACCTGGGGACGCAAAGGAGAGGGTTAGGACCGCTTGGTGAGTGTGTCAAATATTATGGAAAAAATAAGGAAATTATGTCAAAGTGGAGACAGTGGAAGTGGAACCTAGTAGCCACTAAAGTTTTTACACGGATATGTAAATAAATTTCATGGATGTGAAATTTATTTAGAATTGAAGGTATGGTATGCTTGTCCCACAGAGAGATCTTACGTGACGTCATCGTTCTAGCATCTTGTGTCTCTTTCATTTTCATTCAAGACGTGTGAGAAAAAAGAGAACGATCGTTGATGACGTGCGTACGAGCTCTCGCTGGGATAAGTATGTGACTCGCATCAAAGTACAATTATACAAATAAAATCTTGTTATTTTTCCACCAACACTTTTTAATCATATTGTTTTACATGTGTAATGCTGCTTACACTTGAGAACGGAAACGCGAGCCGAGCCTTGAATTACGGGAAAGGAACGAAGCAACCGCAAGCGGCGTTTCGCGCTATTTGTTGTTGCTTCGTTCCCTTCCATAATTCGGGATTGGCTTGCGGTTCGGCTCGCAATTGTATTCGTGCGATTTCATGTTTCTATCTGGTAAATACGGAGGGTGTTAATATATGCAACGAGTTTAAATAACTTACACACTTTAATATTGCATACACTAACATCTTGTTAACACATTTACACGCAGAATGTGTGTGATTTGTGTTGTTTTATGATTATTATTAAGTAAATATTTAAAACGTAAAATGGAACCTCTTTCTGAGGTGTAAAACACATTATGAACACGAAGACGCCAACATGTCGGAACAGCCGTGCCTTTGTCAAAACAGGCATATTTTTTCATAATCAAATCTGTTCCTAACGAAGCTATTGTGACAATATACACAAAATTACGGTGTACCTTTTGGTAATGATATTCCATCACAGTATTACTAATTTCCGAAAAAACTCATTCCGAGACCAAAAAGACATCGCATTCCAAATTTCTACAGACATGTAATGTTTTTCCCTTAAACGCTTTTAGCTCTTAAAAAAATATCTGTTATTTTTAAGATAAGTTCAATACACTTGTCAAGTTGAAAAGTAACTATAAAAACAAATAATTATAAGCAAAAATTAGTTGCCCGAAATATCAATACAAATTGAAAATATTTCCCGAGTAAATAAATGCCACCAACGGATATAATAAGTGGTAATTGTTGATCGAAAATTATTTGGCGGGTTGGAAATAAGCCGACATAGCTCAGTGGTTACAGAGCACCTGACTGGACATCAGAAGGTACGGGTTCATTTCCCGTTGGCGGCATTTATTTTTGCTCGGGAGATATTTTCAATTTGTATTGATATTTCGGGCAACTAATTGTTATCCTTTATGCTATGCATAAAACCTTGTTTCATAAACATTAGTTAATCATTAAAATAATTATAAAGAGTTATGTCAAAAGTTATTAGTATGTCCCGAAAATTATAAAAAAACACATCTAATTCTGTCATATCGTTTCATAGGTATGAATTTTTTTTTTTTTTAAATGCTACTGAAGCCATTTGTCAAGATATTTTATCTCTATTTTAAATAAGTTATGCTTTATTAAGTATTTTAGATTACCCCCATTAATTAAAATCGTTTTTTAAAATATAACGCATCTCCTCTTACCTTTCAAAACTTCTTTTTATCTTTTTGAACGCTTACTAAGAGTGGTTGCCCTCAGTATTGTCTAGAATAGATTGCACTATTCCAAAATGCGTATCGTTGGAAAATACTTTTGCCTTTTTAATGGCTAGATTCAATTGCTAGGAAAATCTCTACATTTTTTCACGTGTTACAATCCGCCTAGCAACAAACTTTAATAGAGGTGCAGTAGTCCCACAACTGCCATTATTTAGTGTGGTGTCACCCGAAAAAGAAGTAAACATATTTTTCGTGCTTGTTCAGCGTAAAGCAAAAGAGACGGAATAACTGGTGACAGAGAAACGTTTGCTTTTTTTTTGGCGTTTATGTGTTTCATAGCGGAAAAGTTTGCTCGGTTATTGGGTAGTTTGATGAGAGTAAGTTAGAGGCAAAATGGAAACATTTTTTTGTTAATATGGACATTTTAAAAAATGAAAATAATGTTTAGAATATTGCTAGAAAAGTCTCTGAATGGGTGAAAATGATAAGGAAGTACATTTACAAACAAAATATCTTTTATATGAATTTTGTGATACTTTACTATATGGTTTGTAATGTAAAAAAGTAGTATTCTTAAGTAATGCTTGAATAAAAACTACGATTTTTTTATGAAAATAATAAATTTGATCAAAATTATACCAATTTCTGGAAAATATAATTTCTTAAAAAAAAGAATAGAACAAATATATATAATATTTATTAATCTGTCTCCGTTAGCGTAATAGTTCAAGTACTCATGTTACTTGCAAGAGAATACACTCTATCTTCACTATATTTTGCAAATAAATAATTTTAAAAATCATCTTAAGTAACGAACATAGCAAAAAAACAATTGCTTAAATTCAGGAGTGTGTTTGGCATATCTCAACTTCAGTTGGTTGATGTTCAACCATCGCAAAGAATTCATAAAAAAATCTCTTTTGCTTTGTTTTTAAAGTATGTTTTCATTATTAATGAGATAATGTTGTTACCTTTATGTGGCACCTTTTGCCCGTGTAGCCTCTTCCGCACGTGCAGATGTACGCTCCTACGTGGTCCGTGCATGTGCCTCCGTTAAGACAGGGGGAGGACTCACACTCGTTGTACTCGTATTCGCAGTGCTGGCCAGCGAAACCTGCAATTAGGGGATGGTCAGAATATGGTAGATTTCATGTAATAGGTACTTATGTATTTTTAGCATGATCCTGTCGCTGCAGGCTCCAATGAAACCACTTTTCTGTTACATTCCTACTTTGTGAGAAAGAGTCAAGGATTGTAACCGGACCCATTAGTGGTATGTCCACAAGTAAACATTCATAAGTACATAACAGATGACTTCTAATAAAATAAGAAATAGGTGTAAATAATTTTTTTTTTTTAATTTCGTGGAATGTAGAACAGAGGGTCTATGAAAAGAAGTTCATGTAAAGTTAATGACTTCAATTTGGTAGATTATTGCTCGTATATTGACAAACAACAACAAATATAAGGATTAAATATATAATATTATGACGACAAACCGCAGCGAGTACCTACTTTAAATTTGTTACTCAATAAATTCAAACCAATTCTGAAAAAATGGTCACATAAATTAGGTTAATTAAAATCAAATTCACCCAAAACACGTCACATTGTCAAATTTTTAATCCTTTGAGAGCTGTTACAGCTTGTCTGGAGTTGATGAAGTACGAATTTATAGTTTTCTTTAAGAATTTAAAGTTCTCGCTAACCAACCGGTTGGCGATATGGTTCCCCTGTCGTTACACTGTACAGACAGGGGCGCTCTTGTGAGGTGTCGAATAAAACAATATTTTCAATGGTTCATTCTTGAATTCTAATATCGAAGCTATTCAATGTATTTTTTGTTAATATGTGTTTTTTTTGTTGGGATTTTTTACTTGTCACTAAGGTTTTTTCTGCCTTGTATTTTTATCCTACTTTTTAAAAAAGGTTTGACAATCAACAACCAAAAATAACAAATTCGGTGAAAATATCATAATAATGTTGAAGACTGATTTTCAAGAGCAGCGTGGATTATTGTTTAATTTATCGTTCAATTCGCTGTTAGTTACTCGTACATACCTATGTAAATTTGCGTATATTATAAAATATAAGTTGGGACGGTGATTTGATGAAAGTGGGTATATATGTGTATAGATGTATTTAACTATATGTATATGTATGTAAGTATGTATTTGTGAATCATATACATATATGTGTAAATGGATGTTTCTTGAATAGCTCTGGTTTTAAAACAATTACTTTGACAAAACATAATTTCATACTGTAATATTAAATATTCTCACCATATAAGCAGTTAACGCCACTTTTATGCATACAAACTAGCAACAGCCGTATTTGTAGTTATATTTTCAGTTAACGCCACTTTTATGCATACAAACTAGCAACAGCCTTATTTGTAGTTATATAAGCAGTTAACGCCACTTTTATGCATACAAACTAGCAATAGCCTTATTTGTACTAGTATTTTCAGTCAAGGCTTTATCTTTCACATGATACATTTGTACCGTAAATAACTATTGACTATGTTGATGCGCCAAAATGTGGCGTAATAAATGGAATTCTTAGCTTAATGCTCGCTACACGTGTTTGTATAATATGTGTAACATGTGTGAATAAAATAAGGAAATAACCAGAGCATGAGACATAATGAAAACTCTTGTTAGTAAGATAAAGATTTATTCATATAAACAAATAGATTAATAAATTAATAATCATGATTAAGATGGGTGAAGAATAATATTATATCTACAGGGTCGTGCCTTCCCTCGAAGAGACAAGGTCACGTAAACGAAGTTAATGTCACGTAATAATTATTTAAAAATGAAACTAAACTGAAAATATAATATGAGCGCCATCCTATTTTTAAAATAAACAGGAAAACTTGAAAAAGCTAATTTAAGGATAAACCATGATTAAAGAATTAAACTACATTACGTAGGTTGAAGTAGATTCCTTGCGTAAGTACTCTGGGCCGGTTCCCGAATCCATCTCGTAGTGTGTTGGTAATGTCGACCTGCTGGCTGCCAGATTAAAACTGAATCCTCTTTCCTTGAAATGCGTTACGCCACCTCGCGTCCGCCGTCCAAGGTCACGTGGGAGCATGGTAGTGATGTTCGTTCGCTCGAGGAAGTCAGCAGTGGAATCGTCACTGCTACATTACCCTCTCACCAAAAGAAAATATTTCCTCCTGGAAATAATGAGGTCCACCTGGCACCTCCTGAAGAGAACCTTCTTGGCTTGTGAGACTTGCCCGTAGATAATCTTGCCGGAATCTCTCAGATCATGATTTCTTCATATAACTTAAAGACCCAAAGTGGCCCACTGAAGAGATATATATATAACAGATGCACCAGCTGCAGAAAATACTACTGCCCATTCAAGGCAACTATAAGTAGGTCGATATGAAAATGATGCTCCATGTAGTTGAAGAAATTTCTTTGACACCATCAAAATGCATGAGAGAATACTTCTGCCCATTCAAGGCAACTTGTAGTTGAAGAGATCTGGTGATGATGACCAACCGCTTGAAGTGAAGTTCTCTACAGCTAAAACTGCCTACCTATATGGTTTATCCACAAGAATGAACTACTCAATAAAACATTGCTAATTATGTTTATGAAAATATAAGCATTATTATAAAGAAGCAAATCAAAAGGTTACCTATGAATGAACCCTATAAAACATTTGACCTCAACAAATGTGAAATGCAAACACGCAAATGAACTAAAGTTAAAAACATCAAAATTAATGTTAATATTCAAGTTGTATAAACCTACCAAAAGTTAAAATATGTTGACCCAAAATAGAAAATATGGTATAAAATCAAGGAAAAAGTTCTAAAATAGAAGGAAAAACCCCGGTACACAAAACTTTTATCTTTGCAAAGTATAAATAATAAGACCAGAAAACCAACCCGAAATATATCAACTCCCGAGATTATTCACAAATATTAAACCAAAATTAAAAATTTTTATCATACTCAAAATTTAAAATATTCAAAATCAATTGAAAAACTGTCAATCATTAGACACAGAACATATAAAGTTTCAAGAAAATTGTAAATTCAATACCAAAGGTATGTAATAAAATGATAAAATTCAAAAGTAAAGAATGATATTCTTTCTGAAGGAAAAAAAAAAGTTATTATCATTATGATCAATTTATAAATTATTATCATTATAATAAATTTAAAAAAAAATAAAATACATATATACATATATATACATACTTACACACAAATATTCTTCCTTAAATTTATTTCCATTAGCTTGTCAAGCAATTATCCTAAAATAGGAGAAATGCTTAAGAAGGTGAACACGAAAAACATGAAACATAAACATTGCTCTGATAATATCCCGAATGAACGTATATGTTCAAGACGTCATAATTGTTGTATATTAACATACCAAACGGTATATATTTCAAAACAGAAAAGTATCCCAAAAACTTTATATTTAAAAAAAAATTATCAGAACAAAAGACCCCACGATTGTTGAACTAGATATATCCCAACATATCCATATAAATCCTCGAATGAGAAGGAAAACCGGAAAAACCCAGAACTCATATAGTCCTGAAATAAATTTCCAGAATAACGTATGCGTTATATAAAATACCCAAAACGTCTTATTGCTGAATAAAACGACTGTTGAACAAATATCACTTGAACAACCAATCCATATAAAACCTCATAATGAGATGGAAAACCCGGAAAATTCCTGGACATAACGCTATATACTTCAAAATACATATCTTATTTGCGGAGGACAAGAGACCTACCCTCATCATAGGAAATACATCTACGCCAAGGGTTCCTCTCTCTTCCTGCGGATGAGAAAGACTAGGAAACTACCTACATCCTACATCTAATCTCCACGATCAATTCCAAAAGAATTGTGCTGCGAACTCAGAGGCCCTAGAACTAAAGCATGGAACGCGAAAACAATTAAACAACGTACTCAGAGGATTAGAAAACTAACATGTCACGCGTTAATATCGTCCCGCTGCAAGACAAGAATAAAAATAGTGAAATAATTTCCATCAAAATTAAAGACGAGGCTTAAAGTTGAAATCCGAAAAATAAGCCGCGAATTACCCCATGGACAATTCCAATAACGACAAGACAAAACAAGACAACACAAAACATCCATTCGAAGTTCATATTCGTGTTCATATATGGACGTCGAATGTGTGCTCTTTTTAAAAAAATATCGCATCCCTCTTAACCGGAAAAGACAAATGCTCTTCCTTTTAAGTTTACGAAAAAGAAAAGTAAACAATATGTAACCGTTCTAAAAATGAAAAAAAAACGAAGTATTAGATGTATATGAACATCGATGACAGCTTCTATTTGTTCAGAAACCGACCAAAAACATCAAAACAACTTATAGTTGTATAATTCTCCATGTAAACCAACATGAAACAGTTGAAAGTATACTTGCAACTAAGAGAAAGAAAATTTGTGTTCCCGTAAAATAGTATCAAACTTATGCCAACAACTAGGCAGTATCAAAGTTCCATAAAAAGTCCAACAAAAAAAAGTTGATAAAAGTTTAATAATTGCAAACTAAAGTGCCGAAGAAAATTATTAAATAGTTAAATATGTTAATATGAACTTAACAGTATCCGAGATAAACCGTAGAATAAATTTGTATACCGAATGATTGTGTATAAAACATTACAACGATGAGTAGGTAATATATCTTGTCGTAAGAAAATATTATTTAAAAAAAACTAAGCAAGGTATGTCATCTATAATAAAATAAATGTTGAATCCCAATTAAGTAATTCTAAATGACAGAGTGTATTAATACAAGTAAACACTAATTGATAAAGTAAATTATTATCCAAGGTACTCATAGACTCGAACCAACTATAAATCATGATAATGAAAGTAAATAAGTATAAAACCCGACGTATATGTACTTGTATGTAATAATAATAATGTCATTAGCGAATGCACCGCGAACCGAGAACTGTGTATATAATAATAATAATAATTCAATGAACTGAATCCCAACGCATTATAAAATTTACCTAAATGCTCGTAGAATAACGAAACCAACTGTAATCCGATTTACAATAAAAATCCCATAATAAGGTAAGTACAACCAAACGACTGCTGTGAAACGAAATAATACTTTAGTAAAGGTTTGTCTTCAAAATAATTAATATAAATTGAATTTAAAATTTATGAAAAAAAAATTAAATCATTGAGAATTCAACCACTCATGTTGAAATTGGAACGAAGGAAGAAAGTTATAATAGATTTCATATCTTAGCAAAAAAATAAAATTTGCTGCTCAAACAAAGTTCTGTATAACCTTTTAAAAAAAATCCCTAGAGTAGGTAAGTTATAACAAAGCCATGAATGACCCACTAATTCAATTTAAATATGCAACATATAAACCAATCATTTCTTGAATGAATTTAATAACCCTTCACGGAAGCCATACTAACAGAAAATGATAAATACGCAAAGTAGTGTAGAAAATAAAATTCCTTCTCAATAACAGCCAAATAATAAACCCAATTAACGACATCTATATTTGCAACAAGGTGAGTTAACAAAAGTTTTAATTTCTGAATAAAATAAATTACATTAGATTCGTATAGCATTTAAATTCCCACAGTAATTAATAAGATAACCCCAAAGAAAGCGCTATAACATAGAAATATAACCCCAAAAGTTAACTTAAATCTCCAAAAGTTTTAGAAAAATAATCCTCTTCAAATCAGCACCCAAAAATCAAAGTACATTATGATAACTATTCATAATAAAATAATATGCCGTCTCAAATGCAATGCGCTTTTGTAAATGAAACGCTATCAGATTATTGAAGCAAATTAACATGAATTTAAAAATAAACTGTTTTACAATTTAACCCCTCGAGACTAACCAACATATTTAATATGTAAATTACAGGTAATAACAGCACCTATCACTCGTAACACACATTAGGATAAAGGTTTCCAAATAACCCATGATTTAACCCCTCAAAACTATTCCTAAAAATATTATGCCTGTGAAAGATTTAAGATTTTAGTAATTGTTAAAAATTTGAAATTAACGCAATTGCAATCAAAATACGTGAGCCATGGTAAATTGAAAGGAACCGACAATAATTCAAAACGTTTAACCTAGAGCAAGATGCCAATAAATTCCCATTAAATAATTCATCAATCCAAGTTATTGATAGATTCCAAAGAAATTAACACAAACTATATACAAAACTTCAGTAAAAGCAATCAACAACTCAACCGAAAACTATAAAATAAAGTATTTAATATGACCTCTTATCCATGATGATAATGATAAACTGGACCTTGATAATTCCCATTGAATACTTGACGTCTCATATCCAACGGCAATGTGAAGGAACCCAGCAACGCTGAAAAGCATGATTAGACGCATTTAAATAATAAAGCAAAATTAAGGTTTAACTTCGAAATACATGAAAGGAAAAAACATTCCCAAATAAAATTATAAATAATTTACTACCATGAAACAAAATGAGGATTATTCCAAAACCCGAAAGAAGGATTCCCAAGGAATTTTTTTTTTTTTTTTAAATATTTCAAATATATTCTGATAAGAATATTAACCAAAGTTGTAAGAAGTCAATTTAAGTTTACAAAAGATGTCCGTAAGATATAATAAACTTGAGTGGTTTATGAAGTTAAAAGTCATTTAGAAATATGAAATATAGTAATCTCGAAACGAAAAAAATTACATAACGTTTTGTGACATTAATCGCAATAATGTGATAAAATACGAAATTACAGTCGGGTAGTAATTATATTATATTATAGCCGAAATAAAATTTAATTGTATATTGTAGCAATCGAAACACCGTTATAATATTATGTTAATCTTAAGTCGCAAAAATAGAATTTATTAAAATGAAGCAAATATTGCATAAAATAATTAATGAAACACCGAAACCTGAAATAAATTATGGTAAGAAGTTGACATATAAATCCATATTAATATGTTACGATGAATCAAGTTTTTTCTTTTTTAAGAAATTAAATTTCATTTCAAAAGTAAAATAAAATCAAAGCAGGTATTCAGTAAATTATTAGAAAGCATTGAAGAAATATGCTGCAATAAAATAAAATATTGAACGCGTGAACAACAAAAATTTTTGACAATAAATAGAATTTACAGAATCATAACAGAAGGTATGAAATAATATTCCCAAAATCGTAGAAGTTACTCGTGTCGCATGACAAAATTTTATGAACTTGTAACAATTGTAACATGAAGGTAAAACAATAATAGTTTTAAAACAACATTTTGTAAAATTTGTTGCACAATAACCTCAATCATACTAAGAAAGCAAATACCATTCACATCCAATAATTAATTCAATCAAACTTAAAACCCGTGCTTAAATCTGTAATAAAATATAAGTGACATCGACCCCCCGTCTCTGAATATAAAAATGTTGAGTAGCATAACATTCAAAAGCAAATTTTATTCCCGAGATGATTGCAACAAAATTGAACCCCAAAATTAGAAAACAATCCCATTTTAAATTACCACAATGATAATTACAATAAGAGAGAATAAATCAATGTGAAATCAACTTACAAAATCTCGTAGCAATGTATTGTACCAACCGGCCGCAATTAGAGTGAAATAGGCAGTAGGTATATTGGATTCCTACGATGGCACATAATAATAATACTCCGCCGGCCGTAATTCATCCAATAAATTAAGACAACCGCTATAATGCATAAATAAAATTATATAAAAACAATTACGATAATGGCAGTGATATGATGACAATTGCTCCAAGTTATCTTTTGAATAAATATAAGTTGAAGGGATATGAATTTAAAATTCAAAGTAAGACAAGGGAACACAAATATTTCAAAATGAGCTAAATAAAGTAGGTATTTAGCCGAATGGTGACATATTATTTACTACAACACAAAATTTGAGCCTCAATCTGAAACAAGCAGGATTAGAGCGTAATAAACTGAATAACAAAGACATGCTTACCAACACAAAACGAAACGGACGGAACCAAAGCCCCCTCACAAGAATCTCAATGTAGCAATAAAAAAAAAATTTATACCCAGAAAAAATGTGACATAAATTAACTAAGTTTACTATAGGTTTACCACGTTGTAGCGCCAAAAATGTACCGTAAATAACTATTGACTATGTTGATGCGCCAAAATGTGGCGTAATAAATGGAATTCTTAGCTTAATGCTCGCTACACGTGTTTGTATAATATGTGTAACATGTGTGAATAAAATAAGGAAATAACCAGAGCATGAGACATAATGAAAACTCTTGTTAGTAAGATAAAGATTTATTCATATAAACAAATAGATTAATAAATTAATAATCATGATTAAGATGGGTGAAGAATAATATTATATCTACAGGGTCGTGCCTTCCCTCGAAGAGACAAGGTCACGTAAACGAAGTTAATGTCACGTAATAATTATTTAAAAATGAAACTAAACTGAAAATATAATATGAGCGCCATCCTATTTTTAAAATAAACAGGAAAACTTGAAAAAGCTAATTTAAGGATAAACCATGATTAAAGAATTAAACTACATTACGTAGGTTGAAGTAGATTCCTTGCGTAAGTACTCTGGGCCGGTTCCCGAATCCATCTCGTAGTGTGTTGGTAATGTCGACCTGCTGGCTGCCAGATTAAAACTGAATCCTCTTTCCTTGAAATGCGTTACGCCACCTCGCGTCCGCCGTCCAAGGTCACGTGGGAGCATGGTAGTGATGTTCGTTCGCTCGAGGAAGTCAGCAGTGGAATCGTCACTGCTACACATTTATCTCGATATTATATAAAACTTGATTTTTTTTTACTGAAATGTTAATGTTCCGTTTTGTATACTTCATATTTCATTATAGTTGTTGCATTCATCTCTTTCAATAATTATCACATTGACCTATTATCTTTATAAATGCTTATATTATATTTAGTTTTCACTTAATTCATCGTTTTTTTACATTGTAATTCAAAAAAGGAGGAACAAATACATTCTTTAAATAATATTTTATTTATTTTATAAGCATCAATTACTAGCCTAAAAAACATTCATCCACATTGAAAAATCTCCTGATAAAAGACACATGATGCCAACGGGACTTGAACCCGTGTCCTTTGGATTTCCGGTCGACAGCTATGACCACTGAGCTATGGCGGCTTATCTCTTATCTATTAAATGTAGACAATTTGTCTCGAAGCCATCTAGTGAGAGAGTTAGCACTTACAATGCCTTTCTCATATAAAAAAAGTTGGTTGTTTATTTTTTTTTTGTGCTATGCATAAAAAATCTTGTCTTTAACATTAGTTTACCAAAAAATAATAATTCATATTTTATTAAATAAATAATATTACCCTTGCAGTTTTGAACAAAGTAATGCAGTTATGAAGAATTATAAACGTTAAAAACTACACCTGTTCATGATGTTTATATTCCTACCCCCTTGCTAATGGGCTAGTTTTAGATTCTGTATAGCTGAGAAACAGCCATTTACTCTACATCAAGGCTTGGTAATCAGTTGTTTAGGGGTTAAAACGCGTTCATTAGTTCGACACAAAATCTTACATTATTAAAATCTTACTTACTTATTCATTACATTTTATTTTTCGGAATAACTTTATTGAGTAAAACCTCAAATTGTAATATTTAATTATTGAAGACAATATTAGCGATTTCTAAACGAAAATCTGAAACAGAAAAATCAGAAAAGGATACGGTCACATCTAGGACACGAACCCAGGACCATTGTCTTTCCGGGACACTGCTCTACCAACTGAGCTAATGGGACCCTATCCCCCTCGGTCACTTTTAACTGTATCATACTTCGAAAAAGAACTACCAATATTGTCTTCATTTTTTCACCGCACATTTTTATTGGCAACTATCTTCATGTATGATCGCAAGATTCAACCCGAACTAAATGCAATCTAGACAGCGTCTTTTTAGATAAACCTATCTTATTTTTTTATTTTTTATGCGCGACATCTATTGACTTTTCTGCAAGTCTAGAATGAATATTTTATTTTTCGGAATAACTTTATTGAGTAAAACCTCAAATTGTAATATTTAATTATTGAAGACAATATTAGCGATTTCTAAATACTAATTTCTAAAAACTAAAAACTTCTAAACAGTCCTAGATGTGACCTATCCTTTTCTGATTTTTCTGTTTCAGATTTTCGTTTAGAAATCGCTAATATTGTCTTCAATAATTAAATATTCATTATACTTTATAAAAAGTAACTATAATGAATTGGTCACCATGAAACAGGCAGTTGCCTAGTATAGTGGTTCAATGTATCAATGCTTTGTAAATGTCAATTAAATGCATTGTATTTTAGAAATAAAAATAAATAGATTTTTTTATGACATCAATAATAAAAATAAACAATCGTAACTTATGTGATAAAGATGCTGAGAAATGGGCCTATATTTTTAATGGTAATATTTTTTGTACTGCTGAAATCTCCGCAGCGGAATAAAATATTCCGGTTTTGCCGAAATAAATTCACAATTTACGTCCACGAATTAGATAAATCATATTAAGGTTCGCCTTTTCTTGCAAACTCCGTTAAAATATACACAGAATACGCCGCTAAAAGAGTGCTCAAGATTTTAAAATGCCTTTAGGTAAAATATTTTGGCTGTAAAATTCGTACGAGTTACTTTCTTTGATTTACTCTATCTTCGGGGATATGACTTAATTTTTTATGACATCTGCCCTCAGGTGTAGTCTTGTTAACCTTAGGCGTAATTAATTTTTGTTTATGATAATCCTTGAAATAAGTTTTACAAAGTTCCTTAACTAAATATTTAGAAAGGAAAAACTGACAATTTGAAACGCTATTAGGATTAAATTAAAAGCTATGTAATTAATTTAAGCGTTAATTAAGGATCTATTTTTTTGTTTAAATGTGTAATACGTTTTTTGTTTCTTTCATATTAGGGTTTCTTCTCTTTAGAATACGAGTAATATGGGTTCAATTAACACTAGAAAGACCGTAGCCGTTATTTTGACGGCTGCCCGATTTAATGTGACGGAGATTATTATTCACTTGATTTTTTTTTTACTTTTCATGATTCTTGATTTAACCACTATGGTGAAAAAACAAGTAAATATTTTATTTACTTTTTAAATATAATGATTTATACCCACAAAAACCGCCGTGACAAGTCACTAATATCAACAGTCGCCCAAATTCAACTGACAGCCAAGGAATTTTAGCCGGCTTTTTTCTCTCTGGCTGAAAAATATTTATAACATTTTCAAACCGTTTTACGTAAAATATTTTAATGGTAGGATACTGTTTTTATAAATCTTATAGTTGTGATCGCTCGAAACATTATGCGTGCGTTATCGTTACAAATTCGTTCGAATTAATTAAAATGTGAGCCTCGAGCAAACCCCCGTTATTAGAGTGTTGTGTCGCCTTAACAACACTTGGATCATTAAACTTGTAATAAGGTTCGGAGCTGCCTCCCAGAGGGATGATTTCTCCGGATACTAAACTGTATTATTTGCCCATCAAACCCTAAAAGGTTTGGTTTTAATGGCCGGTGAAACAGGGGTGAGATATTGAAGACGGCTATTAACACGTCGTTGCCACCTTCTTTAAAGAAAATATTTTCGAGAGTTCATGCATTTTTATTTTTATTAATTAAATCGATCAAAATATTTGCGTTTATAATTAATGTTATTTAAGTAAAGTTCAAATTTAAGTAAATTTGATTAATAATTATTGTGGGTTACCACCCACGTTATGCAAGGTCGAAGAAGTTTGTATTTAAATGTTCGCGGGCCTATAATTCTTTTTCCGAAACTTTAACATTGCCAGAGCCCACACTAAAATAATAATATCGTAGAAATGTTAAATATTGAATTAAGTGTTGAAATGTTAAATAGCTTCATTCTTATTTTTAAATTCAAAGAAAAATCTGATTGCTTAACATCAAAAACCGTCGATCAATTCAATTTGTAAAGATTATTCATTCAGGAATTTCTAGCACGATGCACCAATTTTCAGTGCGCAACGACATTTCAATAATAAGAATTGAAAAATCCAAATTGACGAGATGCACTATTTATTGCTTGTTCCCGCACCGAGTATTAAGTCTTTGGTATTTTGTAGATAATGAAGAAAAATTTTTGATGAAAAATGTTAAAAAATTCTCTTGTAACAGATTTTGTAATAGTTTTTTTAGGTACTGCTGTCGATTTCTTTAGTATAATTATTAGTAAGTCGGTATATTAGAATATTTTTCGATTAAGAATTGGTTTTTATTCTTCTAGTAAGCACAGATTGTAATGGAAATTTTGGATGAAAATAAGATTTCTTCGGGATATTAGATTGCACAACCCCTTTATTAGATCATTTATCTCGTTTTATTTTACGCGTTTTCTATCTTATATAATACAATTTCGTTTTATTGCTTTCACCATCAGTTGTTGTTTTCATATCGATGTGTTTTTTTGCCATTTCTCGCCACTAAAAAAACGAATTTTCTTCCGGGATATCCTTCTTGGTATTTGGGGTAATCCCATGGTCAATATTAACTCCTAAGAGGTTTCAAACTTTAAATGAACTGGTTTTAACCATGCTTGTTGACCATATATTGAACACGAATGTACAAGCACTAATAAATGTAATGATTTTTTCCCCTCCAATTTTAACGGTTTATTAATAATTCACCAAAATATTCGAAGTATAACCCGCAATTTCGATGAGTTCATTATTAAAATCAATAATTTGAAAATTCAGCCGGACTGCATAGTGTTAACAGAGACATTCACAAATGATGAATCACCCGCTTATCACCTACCAAACTATAATTACATCCCGACAACAATAAACATTAATAAGAATAGCGGAATTGCAGTGTTAATTCAAACTAAATTCAGTATTGTCACTATTTTAGAACACCCGATATTTCTTACTAACTGCATTTTTTTATTTTTTATTGTGTTTATTTCTTGCTAGAGCAATCCCGATGAGTAACAGAACTCATTTTAGGACAGGAGGAACTTACAATTCATATGTAGGAGGTAGTAGGAACAATTTTGAAACGGTATTTTGATATCAAATATAAGTTTCACATTCAATACAGCATAAAAATTAAAAATTAAAATAATGACACGTTAAGTAGAACAAACAACAATAGAAAACAAGTACAGAAAGAAAAAAAAAAACATGGATAAGATACAACAAGAAATGACAACACAGTTACATATTTTCATTTTTAAATGTAGTTAAAAAATATTCTTTTAAAGCATTGCTTTGCAATTTTTTATTGTGGTGGATGTGTTTGTACATATCTGGAAGCGAATTATATAGTGTATAGGCAATATAGTTCAGTGATTTTAACCCATATTTTGTAGTGTGTGTTTGAGGAATGCGGATTTTATTGTTATTTCGAGTATTGTGGTTGTGGATGTCTTGATTGTAAAGTGGCTTGATGTTGGTGTGAGTTGATTTTTGGGTAATTTGTAGGATGGTGCTTGTGATTTCATATTTAGGAAGGATTGTAATTGGAAGGATACCAGAAACTGAATAGATGTCCCTAACATGAGTGTCCCATGGAAGTTCAAACACATTTCTGAGAGCTCGGTTTTGAGCCACCTGCAGGTCAGCTATCAATTTCTTTGAGGCAAAACCCCAGATACAGCAGAGATAGGAAAGGTGTGAATGTACCATGGCATAGTATACTGAAGTTAGTAAAGGAATGGGTAGTAACCCTTGAAGCCTATATAGTACACCAGTTATAGGGGTAATTTTCTCTTTTATATGATTTATATGGAGATCCCACGTGAGTTGGGAATCTACGATCAGACCCAAATATTTTGTGTTCATTTTCTTTTCGAGGCAGTTGTCTCCAATTTTAATATCGAGGCTGAAATTTTTCTTGTTACCGAAAAGTATATAATGGGTTTTTTTTACGTTAAGAGTTAGTTTGTTTATTCTCAACCAGTTTGTGAGATGGGAAATATCAGCATTCATCTCCGTTTCAAGCTCTGCTAGGTTCAGTTTATTGTAAAAAATTACCGTATCGTCAGCATGAAGTTGTATAGTTCCTTTAATACCCCACTTTGTTATGTCATTCACGTAGATTAGGAATAGCAACGGTCCAAGAATTGATCCCTGTGGTACTCCACATGTTATTTTACCTAATTCACTCATTTCTCCTCCAAATTCTACTGCCGAAAAGCGATTTGATAAATAAGATCGGAAAAGCTCCAGAGGTGTACCAACAATACCCAAATGCTTCAGTTTTTCGATCAATACGTTATGATCCACCGTGTCAAACGCCTTCTTTAGATCAATAAATATTGCCGCCGTAAAATCACCGTCATCTATATGTTTCTGCAGATTTGATATAAAATCGAAGGCTGCACATTTAGTGTTAGATCGTCGTCTGAAACCATATTGTTTTGACGTGAGAATTTTGTTGTTTTCGAGATATTTCAATAGTCTTTCTTTAATGACACTTTCTAAAATTTTAGAGATAGCTGGAAGTATAGAGATTGGACGATAATTTTGGACATTTTTTTTACATTCATCTTTATGTACAGGAATAATTTTTGCAATTTTTAGTTTATCTGGAAATATACCCTTTGATAAAGAGAGATTTATTAAGTAAACGAGGTCATCCACCAGTTCACCCTTGCAGTTTTTGAGAAGGAGAGAGGTTACACCATCGGAACCAGCTGCTGCTTTAGACTTAAGGTTAGATATGATCCGTAAGATTTCCTTTTTATTTGTCCTGATCATGTTAAAAGATTGTTTTGCTTGAGGTTCCGTGTAGATCGTATTTACATCAGTTTTTGAAGATTTTATGACTGATGCTAAACTTTCCCCAACTGAGAGAAAAAATGTGTTAAATGCAGTTGCAATCTCTTTTGGTCCCTTTACTTCTTTGTCATTTATGACTAGAGATTTACAAGCTATTGTTGGGTTTCGCGAGCTATTTGATAGAATGGAATTGATTGTTTTCCACGTTCGTTGTGGCTTATTAATGTTTTCATTAATCAATTTCGTATAATATTTAGATTTAATGTATCTTCTATAGTTGGTGACAGTATTACGAGCTTTATTTTTTTCTATTGTCAAAGGAATACTTTCTTGATTTTGTTTCCAAAGTTTAAATATACTATTTCGTTTTTTAATAAGTGTATCTATCAAGTTCAGCATCAAACCATGGAGTATTGTTCAGTCTTTTGTCGCCTGTATTTGTTTTTACTTTTGTTTTGCTTGAATTTATAGCATTCTGGAGATAGTCAGCGAAATTATTATAATTTTTGTTTACATCATCAGACGAATGATCAAATTTACAAGTTTTAAGTGAAGTATTTAATTTTTGATAATTTATTTTGTAAGCATTTGTGAGGTTTATTGCGGATCTGTTATTGGAAAGGTTTTTCAAGGAATTTTCATAATCCAATATAAGTATATTGTGGTCACTAAGGGGATCATCAATGTTTGAAATTGTGCCGGAAACATTTGTCCTATTTGTAATGATGTGATCTATCAACGAGCTAGTGTTATTAGTTACCCTTGTGGGAAACATTGTGTTACATAGATAAAAGTTATATGATTTCAAGGTGTGAATATATCTTCGTGTAGTATCAGTGTCTTTTGAGATATCGATATTGAAATCTCCAAAAAGTAATGTGTCTTGTTTGTTATTGTTTAATATTATTTCGAAAGATTCAAAGAAATCTGTTATATTTGAGTTCGGCCTACGGTAAAAAACATACAAATTTAGAGGTTTAATACTTTTTGACATGACTGTAATTCCTAGAAAGTTATTTTCGCTGCAGCATTTTTCGATCTTCTTACTGTTGAGTGTATTATGCATGTAGATGGCGACCCCTCCTCCTCGGTCCATCTCGCGGGAAGCAAAGATTCCAGAATAATCAGCAATATTGAAAAAAGTTTCCTCTCCTTTACGTAGCCAGGTTTCCGTAATCACGAGAATATGTACTGTTTGTGTAATGTTTTTGAGGGTTTCTTCGATTTCGTCTACTTTGTTTCTGATGCTTCTAGCGTTCATGTACATAATACGCATACAGGAATTTATAGTAGTGTATTCTTGTATACTGAAACTTTTTTTTTCCTTTATGTTGCCTTTAACAGTGGCCCACGTAGTCTACCCTTTCTCTGAAGCGCTCATCCATTAGCTTCCAGAGTGGGCACTCTGGATTTGTTGCCCGGTGGTTTCTCGTACCTCCACTGCAATTTGAACATGTTGGTTCTTTCGCCTTGTTGGGACATATGTCATATTTATGACATTCGCCACAGTGAAAACAAGTTAGCTTCTCTGTACAGAAGCGTTGGGTGTGACCAAAACCTAGGCACTGATAGCATTGCATCAGCGGTGATTGGTCTTCGACCACAAGCCGTTGGTATCCGACGTTTATTCGTCCAGCGTTTACCAAGGATTTCCAGTTTGTAGGGGACGCTTCTAGGACAACGTTACACAGAAGTTTGTTTCTATGGTTTTTTTTATATTTGATTCTTAAATTTTGTGTGAAATCTATTTCACACCCTTTATTTTGATTTTGAAGTGACTTGAGTAAGTCTTCGTCGGAGGCACCTTTTATCGGTCCTTTTATTATAACAAGCGGATCGAGTTGCTTTCCGTCCGTCACTGTTATCTGTCCATGGAGTCCTTTGCTCAACTCCGCTTTGAAATCATTTTTATATTGTAGTGAGGCCATCTTAAAAATTAGTTTGTCGTTATTTGTTTTTCGCATACCCGATACACCAATTCCAAGGGATCGAACATCGATGTGCTTCTTAATTAGCTGGTCCAAGTCATCAGAATTTTTTCCCGGGTCATCTGAGCTAATTACTACAGCGTGACTCTGTTGCGTAGTTCTCGGCCTGGCTGTGACATTCGCGTACGTAATATTGTTGTTCAGTTTAGCCTTAATTTCGTTAATGTTAGTGGAGAGCGATTTGATGGATTCTAAAACCATTTCCAATGGTTTCGGTGAAGAAGTACATACTTGCACCGTAGCCTCCAGGTGATCCATAATGCCACTGACATAGTTCATGAGGGATGTCCGCTTTTCTTTGCTTAAAATATTGATGGTTAGCATATTCTTTATTTTTTCTTGGAGAGCCCGAGCCTCATTTAAACGGTCGGTCGCAGACGGCAACAAAACAGCGGACTCATTCGTTTCTGCTTTATCGAGAGTCATACTTATATTGACAGATTTTTTTTAAACTTTAGAACGGAGTTTTGCACGTTACGCCTATTTAACGTCAAACTGATTATCACAAAATGTCAAGTTTGTTATTTGCAAGTTCTGCGCCTGAAATTTAGTTTACCGCAAAAAGCTTATCACTTTCACTTTGCAGTGCGCCTGCGCGAACTTTTGTAGATGTTTATGACAGTTTGGGTTGATTAGATTAGGTTATGTAGGATAAATTATTTAGGATACAGACAGGTTATTTGCACGGAATTGTTTTGTCGCACTTATTTTTCGATGGATATAAAGAAGAGCGGAAATGAAGAAATAATGCACTGTGTAATTCCTGTAGGTTTCTGTCACAATAAAAACACTAATTGAGATAGTCACTAGAAGTTATTCCAGAAAACAACAGAAAATCATCACAGTTTAGCAGTTCAGTTGGCTTATGCTACCAAGAAGGTGGAATAATCCTTTACAACAGACTTCACTATTTATTACGCGCAGAAAACTATAAAAAAAAGGATTTTTGCGGGAGCAAAACTGACAGCAGTCACTTCTCCATAGAAAAATACTATCATTCAAAATTGAAAATATCTCAATAACCTATTTCTAGCCACCTTCCTCTTCTTCGTCTTCTTTCCCTCCCCGCTACCTGTAGCTTCACAACATACCCCGATTGGGGATGCCATAGTCTCACTGGCAGTGGGGACTTTTGAGCGGTATTTACTAAATGATTTTGTTATATTATGCATTTCAGACTGCAATATTAATTCAGCTCTCTGAGGAACTAGCGTCATTGATCCCTTCGGCACCGGTGCGTAGTCGGGATACACGCCAAACGCGCGCCCAAAATTTGTACACGGTTGACATTTGTCACATGAGAACGGGTCGCTTCTACGATTCGTTCTTAAGTTCAACAGCTCGGCTGTGGAACGAACTGCCGGCCTCTGTGTTTCCTCCCTCCTACAACATGGGACTCTTCAAGACCCATGTTCACTCCTTCCTCTCCACAAAAAGACCCTCCACACAGCATCCCCAAAGATGACATAGGCCCTGAGGGAAATTATTTTCTTCAGGGCCTCCTGTGTGGAGTTAATATAAAAAAAAAAAGCTTCTCAAAAACATTTCGATCGCTTATAAATAATGAACCTACATTCAAACTTTTACTATTTACAAAATTTACATCGAAAAATGCGTATATTTTATTGCAAATTAAGCCACCGAAGCCACGAAATATTTTATTGAAGAACATAATACTAATAAAACTAAACGAAACATGAAACGGAACAAGATACAGAAAAATAAAAAAATAAATATTGGTCTTAACTGGAAATCGAACTCAAGATCTCTGTCTTCCCGGCCATTAGGACCTAATTATCATACATAATTTTTGTCGATCTCATATTTCAAATTCAGAATTAATAATATTATCTACAACTAATTTTCAGATTGTATCATATTATTGGGTGCTACCATTTGATTGATTACAAAGTTCCAACGAATTTATTTTTAACTACACTACCTAGTAGTGTCTCAGATATACATTTTTTTTTAATTTATACGGGACACCCTTTTACTATTTTTAAAAGTCTACATGAATATTCAATTTCATAATCATGTAAGTTTTTTAGATTCTCACGGCCATAAGCATTTTCGGATCTACCGGATCTGCCCTGATGATGGACACTGCAACGCAGTCCGAAACGTCGGCAAAAGAAGGAGTTAGCGCAACACGGCATAACACCCCAAAAACAAACAACAAAAATTTCATAATCGTTTAGATTTATAAGTATTATCTTCTTCTTTAATGACATATTACATTGATGGGTTTAACCTTCAAAAGTAATTCCAAAGAAATCGATTTTTTTTTAAATGTTCATTTTATTATTTTAAGGCGCTTAAATCCACCTAGGTTCGGTGCTTACTTAGTAAAGTGTTGTGATGATAATATTATGATAACCCCCTGAAAACTTACGTTGATGATAGCAAATTGTTCAAAAATAAAGAATGAAATAACGCCCTTTTAGATTTTTGGATTGTTTATTGTAGGACAACACAGGATAACACAAAATGACAAGAAAACAATTCAATATGCATATGCATAATACGCTTAAAACTTATAATATATTCAAGTAGAAAAAAATTTGAAAGTGGCGTTGCTTCATAAAACACCGGGTCTCGGAGGGTTTAGAAAATAAGAAATGAACCAACGAGAAACAAGCCATAAGTAGTTATGGGAAACGCATTTGTTTTATATTTCAACGTAAATGTAATCGCAACAGAAATCTATGAACAAAATATGATTGAAAAAAATTGTTCGAGAAATATTTTTATTTTTAATATTATGTTGCATTAATTTTACAACACAGTTTCGAACGTGATTTGAGTGACAAAATATTGTACTATAATCAAAATCAAATGAATGGATGGTTCATAGCTTGTAAATGGTAATGCCTAAGTAAAATGATTGTAAGCGAAATGATCGTAAACGAAATGATCGTAAACGAAATGATCATAAACGAAATGATCGTAAACGAAATGATTGAAATCCAATGATCGCACGCAAAATTATCGTAAGAAAAAATGGTCGTAGGCAAATAATATGCAAATGCTTGTAAGCAAATAATACGATCCAATGATAATTACGATCTTTTGCAAACGATCTTTTTGATCACGATCAAATAGGCGGTTACCCTCGTAAATAAGTTAGATATTTAAATAAAAATGCCATTCTTTTAATTTTATTGAAAGGCACACACGGATCGTCAACATTATGAATAAAGCATAGAAACACTTGCAATCAATAGTATCGTTTTAAACACGGCTTTTTGAAAAGTTTTTTAAACTTATCCGAAATGAATTGCAACCCTTCAAAAATCATGCACCCGTAATATTAACACTTATACTGATACACTAATATGCACACGAGTATGTGTGATCCATCGAAATTCAAATCAAATATTGCTCGAAATTAATACGCCAATTTAAGTCACCGGCGTAACGTTGGTAATTCAATTTATTCGTCATTACCCGGCAGTTTCCGACGATGCGTGGATTTGGTGGTTTCGCCCGGCAACCGGTAATTGGTCTCGAATCTATAGTGCAGAAGTCGAGTACAGTGGTGGTGTAATTCCCCGGCGATCGCGTTCTTAAAGCGACGCGATTATCAAAAACCGTGTAAGTCTAATTATGAAGTCAAACCGGCTAGCCGGTTGAACGATGCTTATATATATATATATATACAATTTATTTTATATTAAAAAAAAATTCTGCAAAAAATTAATATTCGAGCGTCTTTTTGCATCAAAGATTTTACAAATGAGGAAAGGCAGCACTTTTGCACAATTTTTTGAAACCGATATCGGCTTAAAAAATGTTTTCTTTAATTTGATATACATTCTCCAATGTTTTTATTCGAGACATTTTCTTCATTGAAAAAAACTTTATTTTATTTGTCCATTGACACAAAATATTTATGTATATAGGATTTGTTACATCATATGAATTAGAAAATGCCACGTAGAGCATGGTGAAAATAGAATGGTGTAATAATTTTTTTGTTATGTGAATGCCGTACAAAAATCCGTGTATGGAGCGTGTGAGACTACGGCATCCCCAATTGGAGGATGTTGTGAGGCTTAATGTGGTGGGGAAGGGAAGCAGATAGAGAAGAGGAAGTTTTGGAAGAACCTGGCTGTTAAGTTTTGGTAACCATACACTGTTAAAGCCATTTCAAACAACGTTTTAATTCTGAACGGTGGTGTTGGAACGTACCGCAAAAAATACACGACATATATTATTTTAAATGAATTAATTGTGAAATAACACAAATTCATCAATTAAATGAATTTGAATTTTTTGTAAATAAGTCAAAATCTTTTTCATCTTCAGACTGGACCTGAATTACAGTTATGTTTGAGATTTTATAATGAAATTCCACCACGATTCAAAAATAGAAAACCTAAATCCTGACCTCTATCGATAACCTCTAGACCCGCTATGATTTTCCAATAATACTGATTTCAATTTTTAATTAAAAACACTGTCTCAAGTTATGTCTGGAATCTGGATGCCTCTACCTTTATTTGTAGCAGTTTACGTGGTTTAAACACAAAATCCATGAGAGGAGGTGTCGGGTTTTATGCCCACTTTGTTGCAAACTGTGGGAGTTGGCAAAAAGTTAGCAAACATTGACAAGTGGACTGTCTGCAGCATAGTGGAAACAAAATCCCAATGGGGAGGGTGAATAAAATCCTTTTCAATGGTGAACACGACCACATATCTTATTCACTACCCTTGCAAATCAAATTGATACCGAATTAGAAAACTACATGTTTGAAAACTTATACACATCTCACCTTTGTAGTAGGTCGTTTTAGGAATATTTCAGAAGTTATGGTTGATATTTTTTTTTAAATTAAAGCCTTTTTTTACTTTACCACTGAAAAGACGTGCAATAATCATAACTCGCATTTGTAAATTTATGTAAATATTTACAGCCTTGCCAATAAAAAAATCACTTCACCCGGTAAACAGTGTTTTGTTAGACATTGCACAAATACTGTATAATTTCTATTTCGAATTATTACAAAAAAAAATTCTCCGACTGCACTGCGAAAGATTGCACTGGTAACATTGCATTCTAGTAGAATGGGGCATGCGCCTGATCTTTCCCGGTAAAATGACACTAACATTTGTGAATTGCGAAGTATGATTTAAAATATGTTTTTTTAAAGAATTTCTATTAAAATGACCAATTCAATGTATTTACTTGTTTGCGTTGTCTTTCGACAGTTAATAATGTCTAATTGTGAATATAGTTTTATGTTGTCGGAAAAAGCAAGGTTATTTCGAACTTAGATTTATAAAAAGTGTAGTGAAAGTTGCATCGCAAATTTCTTTAATAAAATGATGGTTTTTCTATTTCGTTTATAAAACGACCCTCTTTGGCTGGATAAGCAAAGTATATATCTTTCCATGAACTATTTAATGTTAGTTTCTATTTTACGTTGCAGTTAGTCAGGTTTTCATGTACACGGTTGATTATCTATTGAATAAAGCTTTTTAGTAAGGTTGTTAATATGTCATTTGTAAAGTAGTTTAAAAGCAGTATTGTGTATTAAGACGCGCTTGGACATAAATATATTGTATTAGCTAGCTATAAGTATTAATGGTAGTCTAACTAACTAACTAAACAAATTACCATGGTATTAATGGTAGTCTAATTAGCTAACTAACCACCACGCCGTTTCATAGCAAGGGCAGACAGAGCGGAAGGACTGCTAAACAACTAGGTCTTGCCACACACTCCTTGCCTCATTCACATTCATACATACTGTTCTTGTAGTCACTAGTAATAAAGCTTAGCTGAAAGTTTTAATTTATAAAGTGTAAGTTATATTTAGATTAAAAGAATTAAGTTATAAAACGCCGTTGAAGTGATTATTAATTTAGACCGGTAAAAATGAGCTTTAAAAAAGTAATACTGTTTCATTCGAAAATTTAGTTATAATTCGTCCCGCTGAGGTATACATAATTGATGATCTGTATTCAATGAAGAATATATCAAATTAATTATAAATTTTCACTATAGATGCTGGCTCAATCAGGAAAAAAAATTTTTTTTTCTGCAAAATTGTATGTCAGTGTGTAGGTGTAATATAATACCTACTAATTTTATTATTATTACTAGTTTAAATACATTTGTTTCAATTTCTCTTTTCTTTTCGGTAATGAAGGCAAATCTTGGAAGCCGAAATTAATGCACTTCCCGGCATCCGATCAAACTGAAACTCAGGAGATGGACTTGTTGTCGATGAAAATTCAATCCGTCAACTTTTGGTGGCAATCACCCACAACACATTATAAGCATTTTTCTCAGATAGAATTATATTACAGCACATAATGTGCGAAATAAATGTCGGTCCCACCCGATCAGTATTTGGCGCGGTTGATAGAATTAACCTTTTCTATGTTTTAAAGGATATTTTAAAATATTTGTATTATAGTTAAAAAAACTTAGTTTTTGCAGGTTGATTTTTTTCCATTTAAAAAGTAAATATCTCAAATTCTTTTCTATAGACTTATTTCTGTCTTGGAATGGTATATCGGCGTCACAGCCTAAAAACAAAGCAATTAAAAAGGTTTTATATTGCTCACAAAAATATTTTGTGAGACTCCAAATCCGTGAATGGCATGGAAAATAATTTCTGAGCTTACGTGAAGCTTGCACACTGTCCGTGGTATTGGTCCATTGTGGTTAGCTGCTATAGACAGTGCTACAGGGATGTCGTTGTATAGATAGTAGTGCTGCAGACAATGCAGGAAGCTGTAATCGGATTATCCGATGCTGGCGTCACAGAGCCTGTCGATTAGGTACACTCGATACCGGCCGCTGCGCGTCGTGACTGCGAGCCATGAAGGTCGAACTATGCCACTACTTGTTCAACGTGTGCTTAAAATTTGCATCGACTCTGCCAACTTGTTTAGGTGATATTATTATGATGTTCGTGCTATGGTGTTAATATCGGCATTACGTATTGGAAGAGCGCTCATTGTTTTACGTGTGGTTTACATGCGTTTACGATGCCACGCTTGATAAATAATGATATATCGATTGGGCACTAGAAAATAGAGCAACGGCTATAATTTTTGATACAACAGAAGTTTCTAAACGATTCAAAACATTGATAAACTTCAGTCCTCTTTACTAAAATATTTCACGCAATTAAATATTATGTAAAAAAACGTAACGTAAATGTAACGGCATAGATGTCGCACATTAAAAATAAAAACAATAAGATAGGTTTATCTAAAAAGACGCTGTCTAAGATTGCATTTAGTTCGGGTTGAATCTTGCGATCATACATAAAGATAGTTGCCAATAAAAATGTGCGGTGAAGAAAATGAAGACAATGTTGGTAGTTCTTATTCGAAGTATGATACAGTTAAAAGTGACCGAGTAGGATAGGGTCCCATTAGCGCAGTTGGTAGAGCATTGTCCCGGAAAGACAAGGGTCCTGGGTTCGAGTCCCAGATGTGACCGTTTCCTTTTCTGATTTTTCTGTTTCAGATTTTCGTTTAAAAAAAAATCACTAATATTGTCTTCAATATTTAAATATTACAATTTGAGGTATTACTCAATAAAGGTTATTCCGAAAAAATAATAAATATTATGTTTCAGAAGCTGTCCCCGTGTTCCAAGGATATCTTTGATTTTATAAGACGTGTGATTATTCGGCACCTTTTGTATTTTTTAAATACATTTTTTATTTATTTTTTTTTTTTTTTTTTTATAGTGAATACCTCACAAGAGTCCCAACTGCTCCCGTCTGGAGCCAGTGAGACTATGGCATCCCCAATTGGGGGATGTTGTGAGGCTGAAGGTAAGTTGGGAAGGGAAAGAGGAAGGTGGGGAAGTACCTGGCTATTCAGATCTAGTCACTAAACACGGCTAAAGCCATTTGGAGCAACGTCATCAGAAATTTATGTTATTATACGTTAATACAATAACAACGTTTTTATTAGCGACTAAACATTTACATAGTTAATAAATTGTTAACCACAGTCTGAAACCTGTAAACCTGTATAATTTCGTCCTGAGAAAGAGCAATATAAAATGAAAAAAATCTTTTTAGATTTAACTCCAGTAAAGCATACAATAAAACCAGAAAGTAAGAATGAACAATTGAACATGAAATAAAAATCTTTTGCTTCTTGGAAAGAACTAGAGCGGTTATAAAATTAGATAATAATGCAGACCTGTGTTGTAAAAAAGTTGCTAAAAAGATTTCTTCAATCAATAATATTTAATTAGTTTTAGCAAAACTATCATACAATGAGCTCTGGCGTTCTAAAAATTGGAAACATAAATTTGTGGATCAAAGCATACATAATACGATAGTCAACAACGTCATTTCCATCTTGAGCATGGAGTTTTAATTTATCCACATCGTGGTAAAAACAAATGGTTCTGTGATAACTCCTCAAAATAACAATTCAACACACATATAAAAAGTGTTATAAAGTTACGAAAAGTGATGAAACAAAAACTAGGTTATACAGTTACATATGTAACCTATTTAACCTAATTTTTGTTTCATCACTATTCATAACTTTATAACACTTTTTTTAGGCGTGTTGAATTGTCATTTTGATGAGTTATCCGGTCGCCAAAATAAACATGACTAAAAACATGTTGAGTTATTATGGGAACCCCAAAAAAGCGTAAAAATAAATTCATTTTATGGAACTAGAAAAATAGTACTGAAGGTCTGGTAATAATTACTAATACATTATTGAAGAAGAAGATAATGTTAATAAATCTAAACAAAACATGAAACAGAACAAGATACAGAAAAATAAAAAAGGTAACGGTCTCAGCTTGGAATCGAACACAGAATCTCTGTCTTATCGGGACAATGCCTATAACCGCTTGACCTTAAAAATTAACAATATCAACTTCAAATAATTTTCACAATATTTTTGGCTGCTATCTTTTTGAATGATTAGACTTGTAACCTTAGGTAGTGTCTTGAATAAATATATCCGATTTTTATTTATATGGGAGTCCATTGAAATTTAAAAATGAATATTCAATTTTATTGTCATAACTTTTGAAAGTTACACCCATCAATAAAATCTATCAAATAAGTTATTCCAATAAAATTGTTTGTAAACGTCTTTCCACCAATGTTCATTTGCAAATGGGATGTCATGTCGACCTTCCCCAATAAATAATTATTTGAGACGTAAGTGTTATTGGTGCAGAAATGTTGTAAAGGCTTCATAATTCCTTAATGCATTCAATGTTTGCTGGCCATACAATCGTGACGCTTTAGAGGTTGTAACCACCGACAATTGCTTCACGATAAGCGTTATTATTTATTCAGTTATTTGTTGGATGGAAATAAATATGGCAATGTATTAAATTCATGCGGCGTGGAGAATTATTATTGTGGGATATAAATATATAATTATTGTGGGATATAAATAATATGTAGTTTGGTCAGGTCTGTTCAAACATTTTGGAGAAGCGCTGTAGATTTTTTGTTGTTGGGATGATATTTTTTTTTTTTTTGTTTAATAATATTTTAAATTTAAAATTACAAATAGTTATAGTACCAAAATCTCTGGTCGTCTTATAGATTCAACTCTGTTACAGGGACATGATAATGACATCCCTTTACCTGGGTACATTTAAACAGTAGGATTTATTTTGGATGATGTTTTTTAACGAGAAGGCACTGCTAGTCCAGTTTTTGGTCGATTTTTTCGTACCAATTTTTTCCGACTTAGTAATTATTGTTGCAAGACAAAGTTTTGAATTGCAATGTGTGATTCTGCATTCAAAATTCTACTCTCTTGAGAGCTGGACACGAAATATGGTTCTTTTCATGGTGCAAAGTGATAAATTATGGTGCTGACTATTTGCCGCTGCCGATCTGGAAACCATGGGGACAGGATTTGGAGAGCTCTCAAAGACAGATGATATCTTCAGTAGGTCATCTGTTTTTTTTATGTGGACGGGATTTGGAGAACTCTCAAAAATAGACGATATCTTCATTAGGTCATCTGTTTTTTTACGTGTCCAGGATTTGGAGAGATTTCAAAGACAGATGATATCTTCAGTAGGTCCTCTGTTTTTTTTTTTATCTGGACAGGATTTGGATAGCCCTCAAAGACAGATGATATCTTCAGTAGGTCCTCTGTTTTTTTATGTGGACAGGATTTGGACAGCCCTCAAAGACAGATGATATCTTCAGTAGGTCCTCTGTTTATTTATGTATTTGGGTGATTTGATGGATTAATATTTGTTCACGCCCCCTGTACAGACTGAATTTTGTCTAACAGAGTCAATCAACCTTTTTTATAAAGGGAATTGAATTTTCTTGATGGTCTGTGCGATCTTCCAAACCAGATCATCACCATATTTTCATGAAAAAAAAAACTTGTTTTAAATTTCTGTCAACGAAATCTCTTTGATATACCCATCTTAAAGGACGGATAACAGCTTTATAAAATAGGTAAGCGATATTTCAATAGAAGATGCTCCGAGGAACAGTCTCTAGCAACACCTTCGGGACCGAACATTTTTACGTGTTTTGTGACCAAAAGTTCGAAAACGCTCATTTATACATTGACATAAATACAAAGACGCATTATGTTTATACTATTTACAAAAAATATGGCATGTTCCTGTTTCTAGATTGAAATCGAATAGCGAAACGCGCGAGAAAAGGATAGCCACAAAGAATTTGTGTGAGTGAATGAATTGGCTAAAAGTAACATCATACGTAGTTAAATTAACGGAACGCATTAGAAAGATATTTGGAGAGCTATAAAGCTATAAAGCTACCAGAAGAAATAAAATCAGAAGAAAACATAAAAACATTTAAAATTAAATTACGAAAATATGTGATTGATTTATTTTAAATGTGTTATTATAATTTTATTTATATGATATAAGGATTGTATTAGGACATAGATAACTATGTACCTACTTAAAATACCGCAATAAACAATAATAAATAAAGAGAGCCATTCAGAGAATGTGTAAGGGTGAAAAGACTATATATTTTTTAACTTCTAACGACTATACAGTTTATATTGCGTCCTTGCGACTTCAATTGGGAGCTTAAAACGGCCCACTGACTGGCGAGCATGTTCGCAGCAAGCATGACAAGCATCGCAAGTGACGAACATTTTTGTATCGGGTCATGCTCAGAATACTCGCCGCGCACTTGCTCGCCGTCGAACAAACGAGTGAGCAGAGTAGTAGAATACGACGTACTGTCACTAAGTTGTCCTTCATACTCTTATGTTGTTTCTGAGTTCGCTGTCTCACTTTATTTTATTCGAAAATTATTGTGAAATTGTATTCATTGAAATAATTAGTGATTTTTGAGCACATACGGATGGAAAGAAACTTATTATTATATAAGAAACCGATTTGGTTCATGATCGAGAATGATTTGTGCACATCTCAAAAGCGCATGAACGCATTTTTCACAAAAAAGAGCCTAGAGGGACGTGTTTGCGGCAGCCGGTGACAGCTTTTCTGACCGACGTGCTTATTTATATGCGATACTAAACAACTAAACTCAGTAAATCACCAGTTTGTCTACTGGACCCGGTTTAGTGCCGCCACGCGCCTTGTCTCAGTAACCTATCTTCCCCTGTTTACATGGTTTTAGGACCTATCATACTTTATTAAAGCAAAGACCTTCAGAGTTATCCCAGGGCCTGCTGTGCAAACTTTATAAGTAAAAAGTCTTTTTATAAGCACAGAAAAAAACAATTTATAAGACCTACGAATACTGCTTTAAAGTTCAAAATTTCCTAATAACAAACCCATTTTCGGTTATGGTTTTATTGTATAATGTGGCAAATTAAGTTATTTAAAAAATGCTTGGAAAACATTTAAATGTTTATGTAAATAAATAAAATAAAAGGCACTTTTTGGCCATGTTTTTTTCTTGCCTAAATCAAAACAGCTGGATGGTGTTAAGCGGAAATTTAAGCCTTATCGCCATATATGTAAGGAGTTTTATTGATGGCGGCTCTATTCAAAATATTACACGACGTATTGCATCGCCTTAAGTATAAATCATATATTTCATTTAACCTTTTTTCTGGAATTATACAATTTGTCCGAAGAAACGTCATTTTTCGAATGACAACTCTTTTTTTAAACTTTCTTCAGGCAGGTAGGTACTATAATAAAGAAAAAAAAGCGAATAAGAAAGTCCAAATAAACAAGACGATTTCACATTCGAAATAATAATCTTTAGTGAACCATTATATTGGCCACCATCTTGAAACGGTCGAGTAAAAATCATAGTTTTGTACAAACCTGGCTGACAGAAGCAACGATATCCATCATCCTGGTCCATGCATATTCCGTGTACGCAGGGAGAGGACTCGCATTCGTTCAGCGCGTGCTGGCACAGCAGGCCGGAGAAACCGCCCTGGCAGTCGCAGCGGAACTGCGTCACGTTGCCGGAGCAGGTGGCCCCGTTCTGGCACGGCGAGGAGCTGCAGGGGTCCACCTCCTCCTGGCAGTTCTTGCCGGTGTAGCCTGAAATATGAAAATCCGTTAACACAAAATCAAATTAAAATCTAACGTTAGTACCTACCTACTATGGGGAATGTGGAGATAGTCAAAACAACAAATAAATAAAAAAAATCGGTGGTGTATCTATGTAACTCTGTGTCTATGTGTAACCCTTTCAGAATCAGCTTGTACGATCGTGAGGGTCCGTTTGTAAAAATATTCCTCGAAAACGGTTTTTAATTTCCCTGGTTTACCCGCCCACAATGACTGGCGGGTGCATATCTAAACCGTACTGGTCTGTATTTTCGAAATTTACCACTAGGGCATCATTACAAGCTGACAAAATGTTGCGCCCACAACGAAGCCAAACTCTGCTCATAAATTATTTATTAATAACAATTTATCAATTATTTAGGTAATTCACCATGTTATTATTGCAGTTAACATGTTAATCAAAGAGTTTATTTTTTATTATTGAGTTTAACATTGGGTTATTTATCAATGCAAATATTAAAACCAACAAGTGCGTGGTACTAAATACTGGTAAAGGATCTCATGCATTCCATACCAATTTTGTGTGATAAATATTTACGAGGTGCTACAGTTTTTCTCATCTTTTTAAATTTTTAATGACATGATGTCACTCTAATAACACCAGATATTAATTTTAGCTATGTTTGAGCACGCAATGTCATTGTGTTCGAGTATTTTTGAGCATATTTTTAATTTTTATATAATTTTTGAAGGCGTTATAATTATCGAAATATCACTAGATGATGAAGGATGCGACAGAAATGCTATTTTAGAGGGGAAAAAACGTAAATAGAAGGATATTCAAGTTGAAGATGAGAACCGTGTTGCCGATAGGTGTAGATAATTGCGACCAGCAAAAGGAGCACTTTGTATTGCACTTGGAACAAATCCGAAATTTTCCTAAATAAGCATAATACACTTTTTAGACGTGGTTTTTGTAAATTTTTGGTTGCTGTACCATAAAAACCTTTATATTAGAGCGCTCCCTCTAACATTTGAATTTACGTATCCCCCGTTCATAACATCTTCTTCTTCCTTTTGAACACTTATTACGGAGCCTTAACGTCGTATTCATTATAAGGATTGTCGAATGTACCTGATGAACTATGATTGTAAATTGGAAGTTGGGGTATGGAAAATGGGTTTAATTATATGTGTAAATGTAATAATTAATTGTAAAAATGTACATTATTTTCTTTGCAATAGAAAGATAAACATTGCAGGGTTACAAAAAACTCTTACACAATTACTATTAACAGAAAATGTTGTTTTTACCAACAATCCCAATACTTTTTAATAAGATATTTGATAACTATTATTCCAGCTATCTAATAATAATTGGATAATTTAAATCATCTCATGGGCGCTGAAGTCACTGAAGGCAACCGCTCAGTAAGCGAATGCAGAATGTTTGGCGCAATTTAATATAAGGCTCTCCATATGTGAGAGGACTACAAAAACACAAGAGCTTAAAGAACCATTGCCTACTCATAGTTTTTTTTCATTATTTATTTTCATCAAAACACCCGTAAGATGTAATAAAAAATCTGCCACCAAACTCCAACCATTTTTTCAACTCCTAAAAAAATTATGTTTTATTTTGTTAAAATACTCTGCACAGAACATTGTTAAACTTTGAAATACCCCGATTTCGTCACAACATATTGATTTTTTGGTGTTTCGACTTCTTGTTTTTAGACTAATTTTAAAATCAGACAATATTACTGAGTTCTCCTTTGTTGCTTTATTATCACGTGTGACAGTTTTTTTCCGTCCGACGACAATGCTGTAAAATTCATGTAAAAATAACAACAGTGTCCTACGGTATACGCAATCATAGCACGTTTATTAGTTGACATGTAATGGACATATCAATCAACCGACATTCAAATCCTTCTCACGAAAATCCTAACAATCAACCCGCGTCCGTAGAATTAGGTATTTATTGAATGGAACTACCCTCAGTCGGCGCTATCGCGCCGTTCAGTCTTCTTGTTTTTTTTTAACCTATTGAGGTATAACTGCACTCAATATATTTAAAAATATTAATTAAGAGCCTACGCAAGTGCTAAGACCGAAAAAGTTTCTACAAAGATGTTTTTTTAGTGATTTTTATTACTTGATGAAGATAACAATCTAAACGTGCACTAAGCGCTTTACCTGGATCGTACTTCCGTGTTTAGTATTAATCTACAGCAAATTCTGAAACGTGAAGAAAATCAATTTCATACTATTTTAAAAAGAGTAATATTATTTTTGTGTATTGGGAAGGTATGTGAAAAACAGTTAATAGGGTACATCAAAACCTACTTCTGTAAATAATCAATAAACCCACTTATATGAATTAACACGGCGGGAATAAATTATTGTCAGCACTGAAGTGCATTAAACACGCCAGATCAAAATGATGTCAGTAAGATTTTGAATACAACGATGATAGTTGGGTTTTTATTACTGCTAAATAGATGTGATAAATTTAGCCTCAGCTTTGGAAGCTAAGTTATATTATGTTAGTGTTTAAACAGTTATTTCTAACTTTCACAGTTATCGTGCAGTGTTGGTCCTTTGGGACGGATGAGAGTATTAGTGTTTTGGCAATCACGCGAATGCTGCTGCCAAAGTGCCAGCGCTGCTTCCACATCGTTAATGATCAAAGTCCCCACGGAAATGAAATCTCTCGTGAAATACATCAAAACTGTCCCGTTTATGGCTACGATATTCAAACAGCCATCATCTCCAAACACACGGTGTGCGCCCTGTCCATTGTCATAACGGAGAATGCAGAACTTCTGGATGAATTGTTCGCAAGAAGCCAAAAATCGTTAATCGTTCCGCATGTTACGAAAAGGATTTTGATTATTTTACTGGGGGATAGCTTAGTATCTTTGCAAGCGTATGATTCTTATTCAGAACGCGCTGGACTACGGATCGTTGAAGTGGTGGTACATTTACAAAACAGTGGAGATTTAACTCTGATTGGAAGTAAAACGAGTGTTGAATTTGTGGAAATATGGGATTTATTATACATGAATAATTTTACAATGAATAATTTAGATCTCATAAGCAAAAAAGATCAAAAGCTAACCGTATTTCCGTTGAAATGTGTCAGTCCACCAGTGAAGCCCGAGAAGCCGGTAAATGTCAGCTTGTTCCATTGTCCACCATTTGTAATAATGAATAGCGAAAGAAACGATGTAATTGGCGGAGTGGAAGTCTTTTTACTAAGAGAACTAAACAAAACAATACCCATAAATTATGTTTTCAGAAATAATATTGAAATGCGTTGGGCACAAACAATGAAAGACATATCCAGAGGGACATCTGAGTTTGCTGCTTGTTCTATATGGTTGAGAAACTTTTTCAGAGCTGAGGTTGAGCCAACCAATTCCTACTGTTTTCTAACAACAAAGTTATTTGCACCAAATCCGAGAAGAATATCTCAAGCGTATTTATTATTGAAACCATTTCATGAACATACTTGGTTTCTCTGGATCTTTATGCTCGCCCTTGGTGTAATCCTTGCTTGTGTTTTTGCCAAGAGTATGAATCAAAAACAAGTTAGCAGATATTTTAATTTCCAACACAAGTTTTCTAAAATAGAATATAGTGTTTGGTCAATACTGAGAATATCAATACTAGCAGTTCCTTACACTTTTCCAAAGCGAACAGAATCACCCATGAGATTCTTTGTCGTAAGTTGGCTCTGGATAAATCTATTTTTCGGAATTGCCTATACCACCATGTATACAACTTACATGATGAGCCCATTATTTTCAAAAGATATACAAACTTACGAAGATATGGTAGAACACAATGTTACATGGCTGAATAACTTTAGTTTGGAAATGAGGACACTTTTTGAAAATAGTAACGACACCGCTCTGCAGAAAATTGCTCGATCATCCGTTTATATACACGATGATGATGAAAAGGTGAAGGCGATGTTAACATCAAAAAAATATGGAATAATGTTGAAGCTTATGTCGGAAAAGTATGTGGTTGTTGATACTGGTCAAGATGGTGATTTTATTTTAAGGGAATTACATCCATTAATTCCCAATGTAATGAATCATGCAATCGTCTTTGGTACACGGAAGAATTCACCATATAAGTGTTTTGTTAGTCGAAAAATTCAATATCTTAACGAAGCAGGAATACTGAAATTTCATTTGAAGACCTTGCTCAGCAATAGTTTGAACAACACGGAGACAAGTGAACACGAAATTCCACTAAAGATGGACCATATCGAAGGTCTAATGTATTTGCTTATCACGGGGTTATTTGTGGCAGGTTTTGCTTTTGTAGGAGAAATTATGCACTTTAGGTTGTGGACACCTAAGTTTTAAATTACACTGATGGATGAATATTAAAAAATATGTATTATATTGAAATAATGTGATAATAATATAATAAAAGGTTTTAAAACTTTTTCCCTATATTTTATTTTTGACCGTAACCGGTTTCAGACTGTTGTGTCTTGCTTTCGAACAGAAACGATATTTTAATGGATTCCATATAAAAGTACCTATTCAATAAATTTATAAATTTAAACGGTTTATTTACTTTGTAGATTAATATTTTTTGGGAAATACCTTATTTGAAATATTAACTGATTTAACTTTTGTCAAGTAGATATCTATTACTATTATTATTATAATCATGGTTTCCTGGAATTTTCGGTTTGCGAATGTAAAGTTAGATTTAACAAGTAGAAGCATATGCCAAATCTCCTCTCCTTCATCCATTGTAACTTTTATCTTATTTTCTAAATATTTATTATTTGACAACAGTAAAATCAGTAAATACTTCACATAAGGTATTTTCTAAATAAATATTAATCTACAAAGCAAATAAACCGATGAAATTTATTACTTATTGTATAGGTAATTACATTTATATAAAGTCCATTAAAATATCATTTTAGTTGGAAAGCAAGACACAATGAAGATAGGAAAATCCACATAATTTGAAAAAACTCATTGTATGACAACCCCTCTTACCCCCACCCTAAATGTAATGTATTATATTAGCCATAGATTAAGAAATATTTGTACCAGTCTGAAGATGGCCTTAACAGACTGAAACCGGTTACGATCAATAGTAAAATACATTGAAAAAAAGTTTTAAAACCTTATATTATATTAATTATGGAATTCCACTACGAATTGTCAGTAACAAAAATTGAAATAATGTGATCTTATTATTTTTAATTATTTTTTCTCTTCCATAGAAGCAAAGGCTTGTTTAGAAGAGGGGTGAGTATCGTGATGATTGGTATAATTCGATTTCAATTACGTTTTCAGGTATAAAGTAACATTAAAATTTTTGTTTTCATCAGGTGGGAAAGTAATTGGTTTTGAATCTAGTTAATTAATCGTCAAATAATTGTTCCGGTATTATATATGGTGAGAGTATGTGTTTTTGTCGTGTCCGACATTCAGTAAAAAACTGTCTTATTTTTTCTTTATTACTTGAATTATTATGTTTTCCAGTTCATTAAATTTTAATACTTTAGATTCTTCAAAAACGACATTTGTTTGAAATCAACACGAACATTTACAGTTGGTTTGGTTTACCGAAACAAGAGCATTGCAGAATCCTGAATGTAGAGATATCTGAAATAGTATCAGGCTAACCTTAGTCGGAAACGATAAATACCTTTGGTTGTCCTTTATATTCCCCATTACAACCCCTTTTACCGTCAGCTTTGGAAATAACATTCTCTTAGATAATTTTATTTAAGACCACTGAAAGATGATCTCATTGTAATATCTAACATTGCTGTTGGCACAAGGGAACGCAGTGAGAATTGTTTTAAATTGAAAAATGAACGAAAATTCGAGATCTTGGCATAACAATGAATGAAAAATTACATTTCACGGCCCACATTCAACAAATTATGATTAGGCAATTGTCAAGGGTGTGAAAACATTAGGATGTATATTAAAAACAATTATAAACTTCGAATTATTAAAAATTATAAAGCTCTTATAATATCTACCTATGCGAACAACCAAAATGAACTAAGTATCTAACCATCACGCCGTTTCTCCGCTGGAGTAGGCAGAGAGTCCTGGACAGACCGCCAAGCAAATCGGTCTTGGCATAAACTCATACACTGTATTTTGTATAAAAACATCTCATTTCAACTACAGTTTGCATGCCCCAATACAACGTTTACATAGTCTTGGTAACAAATATTTAAACGATATGGATGTACTTGACAATAATTTGAACTTGGCAAACAATTTTATACACGTTTCTTAATATTATCGTTGATTTGAAGAATATTGGCAGATTTGATGTTGTCATGTAACTATATTTTATGTTATCTATATTTTGTTAACTATTTATTGTAAATGTAATTCTTCAAAAAGGTGTACTGCATTATATGCAAAAGCCGATTGGGCTTTTAAATAAAATTAATAAATAAATTATTTTGTGGAACTTTCTGTCTTCAGTAGTTGATTTTTCATAAAATGAATATACAATATTACTATGTTTGTCTTTTATCTAGGATTGATTTGCAACCAAATATATTGTAAAAAGAGAATAGTTTTATATTATAAAAATATATAATTGAGTTTTGCTTACGTATTTCTACACCATACCGTGAATAAATCATGTATTTTTTCATAGTGATTTCACAGAAACGAAGTATTAAATTACGTAAGTCTAAACTAAAAAGTCAGGGTGCACGGTTTACACCCACGTTGTGCAAGCGGATTCCCTACAGAGCATCAAACCATCCATTTATCACATATCATATTTTCTTCGACCACGGCTTAAAAAAGCAACAAAATCATGAATTACCAACAACTTAAAAATGTACTAAACAATATAATAACGCTTCGTGTACTTATATAATAAGGTTTATGTTTTTCTTATGCCATTTTTATACCCATCATATTTGAGGAACTGAAGCTATTTTTTTGTATTTCCAAAAGATATACGAAATTACTCGAACATTTTTAAAGAACGCACCGCTACAAAATATTTTACCCATGAAAATAAAGCAATGGAATCAAACAAAATATCGAATCTAAAAGAAAAATCTAATCAAGATGAATTGTATCGGAAAACAGTTTCTCGACGAATTGTTTGTGGTTCCCGTATATTTAAGGTCGATAATCCTATTTTCCAATAAAAACTTAACTTTTTATTGAGACGAGGGTTTCTTTCTGTGCACAACGACGTTACCAAGTAGTAATAATAGACAATATGAGATTTCATTACAAAATGACATAATAAAGTAACTACTTTCGTTAGAATCAAAACAGGAAACCAATATAAATGTAATCGTACATAATGCACAGTTTTTGGTACATTTCATGATAAGCTGGGTCCAGACATGTTCTTTTCTCCGTACCGTACCTCCGTTTCGTATCAGCGTCGCGATCAAGAACGCTAGTTTGGACGCCCGTTCGGTACGGTACGGTGGTACGGCGTCTCGATACGGATAGAGGTACGCTCCGATCCATCGCGAGTCGGTTTTTCGACCCGTTCAAAGGCGATACGGTACGGGTCTGCGCCAGTCTGGACGTGTTCGCGGCGTCTTACATCTTTCTCTGTTTTTGAACAATTCTAACTCCCACCAACGTCGCCTTTTTTGTTTTTTTTTTTCGTTATATTATTGTGAATAACAATGAAGGACGCGCAAGCAATCGTCAAATTCTCAAACACTTCCGCAGTCGACGACATGGTGGGAGGAAATGAACACGCGATTATCGCAGCGACGTTACGGAGATACGGGCTCTTGATCGCGACGCGGATACGAAACGGAGGTACGGTACGGACAAAAGATGATGCGTCCAGAGTTTTTGGATCGCGACGCTGCACTGGACCCAGCTATACATAACGTAATTATAGTAAGGTAGAAAAGGGGAAAGATTTGTTGTTATGGTTTTTTTGTAATATTATTCACTAAGTTTAAATATTGCATATTTAAGAACATACAAACAAATATTATATCTATTCTTAGTGTGTCATTACCACGAATATTGGTAATACACATAAACATCGCTTGGTAAGCAAAAGTTGTAATTTTATAAGAAAGAAAATAATAATCAATGAAAACTATCACCAATATAAATACCTTAATCTTGAAACAAAACTACGTTATTTGTTATTATTTATCATAGTTGAAGCTACATTGTGGAAAAATCAGTGTTACAATTACTGAGAAAATGTGTAAGCCAAATAATAAGTGATGACGGCAGAATCGGTCTTACACATAATTACACGAATTACAGATTATCCGTAATCGTGTAATCAGGCGTTCATAATGTCGCCGGTATGTTTATTTTACATACTATTTTTTTATTTTTATTTCTGTATTTTAATATTACATTTAGTTACAGAAATCACTTATTGCCCATCTCACTAGGTGTGAAACGCCTCTGTTGAGATTGCAATTTACATGATATTTTTAAAATGACAGATAAAATAAAATCTATTTATTTTTTTAGATTATACAATTCATGTATGAATATATAAACAGTAGGCATAGATAAAAATATTGTAAGAAATACTCCTGATGGATATGTTTATTGGAGGTAATCAATGATTTTACTTTTAAATGAAGTTTTGGTTTGCGTTTTCTAATGTAAGTAGAGAGAGAATTAAATAGCTCAATAGCATTGTATTTAAAACCATTTTGTCCATAGGAGGTTTGACGAACTGGGATGTTAAAAGATTTTTCGTGTGACTGTCTCAAGGCTCTAGTGCTTATTCGTTCTTCATGCATATGGGTATTTTTAAATATTTCTGTAATATGGTTTGTTTAATTTACATAAAGCTATTATAGTTACCTACTTTTATTGCCATTGTAGGATATTATTATACTATTCGATTCACATGAAAAGTAGACTTCTCCGTTATCGTAATGTACATATTATACATAATAATGTTTGTTACAAATATACATTCATAATCATAATACGTAGGAATAAATTAGATAAGAGGAAGAAAGTTTTTCTAAAGATCAAACTGCAAATATGGGGTTGGTTTCGACGGCTTCCAGGTACAACTTCCTCGAGAAGCCTCGACAAGGTGCTTCTAACATCGGATACCCTGCGAGAGGGAAAATCGAAGGCCCTAACACCGGCTGGGGTTCCATTTGTGAACCGCCAGCCACACGACAAAGGAATAACAGATCCGGTAATAATTCAGCTTCATTTGGCTTCCCCCACGGGTGCCTGATGTGGGTAGGTAAGTGCGTAGTCTCGAAACATATCATGCTTCACACGTGGACGTCGTCACGAAAAACATTCGACCAACAACATCGAATGGATTATATCCAAAACAACTAACTTCATTAGTGACAAAAAAACCAAAAAGCGCTATTCACAATCTCGACGTAAAATGACGTCGGCCGCCATCTTTATAGCGGGAATATTGGGTACGAGGCACTATGCCGCCATTGTAACATGTTTTGAGGTAACAAAGTGTAGAAATAAAAGAAAGGGGAAAACGATTCCAAGACAACAATATTTATTCCAACAACTTTAGATAACATGAGAACTCTTTAAATCAATAGTTAATATCTCAGGGGTGTGCATCATCCGAAGGATAGAAATGCAACGGTGGAAATTTTGAAATTACATTGAGAAATTGACAAATTGTAAAGGGCGCCAAGCAGTGCACTCAGCATTGCTAAAATTTAATAAGTAGAGCGATGGATGACCAAGGTAAAATTAACTAATTACGGCGTCATGGTAGCTCGTAAAATATGTCGACCCGCGCGGTGGCTCGAGTCTTCCTCCAGTCGCAACGTCCCCAGCTGCCTGCTCGTGAAATACTGAAGTCGGCGGCGTTGGTGAGTCCGCGATCCAGCGTCGATCTTCCACAGGAAGTTGCCATAAACGCTAGCGACACGTCAACAAGTTCAAATTCTTGACAGGTGTTAGAATCTCTGTAGCGGGGCTAGATTGAACTGCTACATCTTTTGTCCTCTCGAAAAGAGTACCCACCTTTCTCAGCACCGCTAACTTGAGAAACAATAATGTTTATCCAGTAGTTGATTATAAATTTTTATTACTCAAGTTATATTTAACACATTTATGCGTTACAAACTCATTCAATCGCCGCTCCGGGAACCACTTATTGGAAAACCAACACCTCTGCCATTGGTCACCTCAAGTGGTTCGCTACCGTAGTGATTTAGCAGGGCTCCCCGGGTTCATCGGGTTCGACCTCTCCAACTGGTCTCTTTTGACCAATCGCCTTGCGCCGCAGCTGGGGGACAGATCATTCGTCTGTCACTTCTGGATACACTGATCCCTAGATTCCAAACCACCCCTCCTACTTTTTACCTTCCCATAACTTCCTCTCCTTTCTTTCCTCAATCCCCAAAGATGACATAGTCCCTGAGGGAAATTGTTTTCCTCAGGGCCTCCTGTGGGGGTTAATGTAAAAAAATAGTCCAGTCCGAACCAGCCTAAGCGAGCCGGTTACACATGGATATGTCTGATTAAACGAAGGGCATAATTTAATGGTACTTGATAATAATTTATAATCATTTTTTACACTGCCATTATAAACAAATGGTTGGTCAACAAGTTCAGAAGCCGCCTTTGTCATTATTGTAACTCAATGACTCATTGTTAATATGAACACAGTTCAAATTAACAACACGATCTCTAAAGTTCTCTAAATAGTATAAAACAAGTCTGTTTATGCGCTTAGTTCTTCTAAACTACATAACGGATTTTGATATGGTTTTAACTATCATTTAGATATGTTTTCCCGCAAGATTTATATACTCGTATATAATAATAATCTTGTGTTGGTAATACGCACAGAGGTATACAAGACTATGGACTAAATTATTATAATAATATAAATAGTAAAAAAAAAAATAATAATTAACATTCCTACAGATTTTATGACAAATAAAAGACGGTTATTAGCAAAACAATGTTATTAAACATGATTCATTCTGTAATTGGAAAAGTACGCTTTCAATTAGTTGTTTTGCAAAGTTCTGAGTAGCAGTAGCAGTAGCAAATATATTTGTAATGTTTTTGTAGAAAATATATACTATACTGACCAAGGCATGTACGTACATCATTTTTCCATGATAATTTTGGCTTCTAATTTATGTCACCTCTGACAGCAAACGCCTTTGTCAAAAAAGTTCCCTGATCTTAATTTTTGTTTACAATCAAACGGGCCTAATATAAACTAATTATCTATGAATAAAAATCTGATAAAATCTTTGCACAAAAAATGATGTTGATTCCTAGAGAAATTAAAAATCTAATTTAAAAATTAAATGCTTTCGTTTGAGCTCACACTGAATGATGCCCACACTCTGAGCCTTTTAAAAACGCATGCTATTTTCCAATAATATAATGCATCATATTTAATAACCTTATTCATTGTTTCTGAGAAATATATTTTTCTTATAAACACCTTGCGTTAATCTCCGAACCTGCAGGTATGTAAATGTTTTAAGAGCTTTTTTGTAAGCTTACGTATAAGATAAAAATACACTGCTTACCATAAGGACAGAGACACTGGTAAGTGGCTCCATCATGACCCTGGGAGATGTCCACGCAGATGCCGTTATTGGTACAGGGAGAAGGAAAACAAGCGTCCTGCTCCTCGCAGTGAGGACCTACGAAGCCTGGGCAGCACTGGCACTCGTACCCCTCCTGGACAGAAAATAGAACGATGATATTAATATTAGTTGGTTGACAGGAAAGAATAAAAAAAAATTATAAAATTAACGATTGATCAGAATTCGTTTTTTTTAACGAGATGATTTTATAAGCTATATTTCTGTCGCATGCACGAGAAAGGTAAAGTGAACAGCTAATCTCAGCGGTAAAACAAAATTTTACTCTCTCCATCAAAATAATGTTTGAGTAACGAAAGTTTAAAAAATCTGATCAAAATTCTTTTGATCATTGAAAAAGACGCTATAAGAATACTTATATGATAATAAGGTAAGAATATTAATTAATGTAAACGAAGCATGAAATAGAACAAGACACAGAAAATAAAAGGTAACGATAGCAACGGTAGAATCGAATCCAGGATCTCTGTTTCACCGGGACGGCACCTAAATCTACTCGGCTATTGTGACGTATTTTTACGTCATTTTTGTCGATACCGTATTTCACATTCAGAATTAACAAAATTATCTTCAAAAGAATCTAAAAATTATATAAGAAGTTAACATATTATCGTTAACTAATATTTTCCATATTTTTGTTAGCCTTTTTTTTTAATTTTCTGTTTCATTTAGATTTATAAGTATTCTTCTTCTTCGATAACCAGTAAAATTGAATATTCTATTGATTTAGATTAACTATTAGTTTTGTAAACTTGATTGCGTGTTACGATTTTGCTCATTGCGTGCAATCAAATTGTTGTCATTTGGGCGCCGATTTATAAAATGATTACAAGAATAATTTTTATAATTAATCTCTATAATCGTTCTATGTACAATAATTTAATGTGTTTAACTATATTACCCATGCACAGGCTGCGCCTTAGTGGGTTCCCATTATTCTTATTGATTTTTATAATATTGTATGTACTTAATGTAAAAATTGGGAAAAATAAAGGTATTAAATTTTTTTCAAATGCGTACATATTCAAACAGAGAGATCAATTTAAGTTCAGAACATAACTTCATAGTTTGATCGCCCTTCTAAAATGTACATATTCATAATGTTGAAAGAATTCAAAGAAAATTTCTACGCTTCGTCAATTTTAAACTTAACATCCCTTTAGAAAACATATATTACCCGTCATTATTGAATCTTTTAAATATTCCGACATTCGAAAACAGAAGAAAAATAAACGGCCTAACCTTTTTATAAAAATTATTGAACTCTAAATTCGATTGTTGTGAACTCTAAATTCGATTGTTGTGAACTCCTGCATTTAATAAATCTACAGATACCTACACGAACAACTAGGCAAATATCAAAATTTTACATACATACATCTCATTCCAACTATAGTTTTCACTCTCCAATACAACGTTTACACAGTCCTGGTAACAAATACTCAAACAATATAAACGTATTTGACAATAATTTGAACTTGGCAAACTTTAAACGGAGTATGTGTGAACTATTTTTACCTAATTTGTAAACTATTGTTATACTTTCTTATTATCATTATGGTTGATTTGGAGGATTTTGGCAGATTTTCTATTTTTTTGTCTCACTTAATGTACTATATCCATACCTATATTTTTTAAACCCTTATATTTTATGTAACATATTTTGTTAACTCTGATATTTTTTATGTAACCTGCATTTTGTTAACACTGATTTTTTTTAATGTAATCTGTATAACTAAAACAATAAAGATGTAAATTATTATAGGTAAAAGCTCTATAGGCGTTTAAATAAAATAAAAATAAGTTATTTGTTGGAAAATAAAGACAAGTAGTAACTAAAGACAATTGGGGCAGGCTAATAACGAAGCTACAGGAGGCGATGTAAAATTATCCCAAATAAAACAAAAAAAAACTCGTATGCCTTTGAAAAACGCGCCGACCGCATATTCAAATTTCCTTATGTGTGTTTGTTCGAATGTCATTTTTAGCACGAGGATAGATTTTCCTTTGCCAATAATGGAAAATATATAAGTTAATGCGGCCTAAGCCTTTTGAAGATATTTTTTTGCTACAAAATAAGATAAGAGTTCCACTTCAACCTCGATGGAACATAAAAAAATGTACCAAAAAGAAACTTTACATTTGACGAAGAACTAGAAAACGCTTTTTTCCATGATCAAGTCTGATGAAATGAAAAATATTCAAGTTTCTAGAACTCTTGCCAAGACGTAGCAGCCATTGCTTCACTCGGTAAATATTTCGTTGAAGAAATAAACTTTTCCTTTACAAATTTCCCACTCGAGTTTTTCCGAACAAGCTTATTTACCCTACAGATTTTATCAGATGCAACTGTTCATAGCTCCTTCCATCCTTACAAGAGCTAAGTTTAACACCACAAATCCTGCAACTGAAAGTACGATTTCAAAAATTAAAATTTTTAAAATTATATTAACGCTAACATAATTAAACCATTTTGACCGTGGAATGGCAAAAAGATGTGTGAAACTTTTTTGCTTTGTAACGTTTTTCTCTTTGGCAAAATACGCGTTCTGTAAAAATAACTCAAGCTTTGTCTACGAAGTGTGTAAAAAAATAAAAGCCGTCACGGGACGCCTGGCAAATCTTTTCTTTGAAGGAAGTGAAAATGAAAGTAAACAAGTCTTTATATTTTTGATAACAAAACAATTATTTTATGATTATTAAAATATACAATAAGAAGTATATTACAAATTCGAGAGTCGGTTTTACCACCTTATATGTGCCAAAAGATGTTCCACATCGAAAATTTTTGAAGAAATTTCTAATAATACAGCAAAACAATAAGAACTAGGACTGTGAGGCTTTTATGAATTGCATTTCACTCATAAGGACACTTTTATGGATCACATTTATGGAATAAAGGAATAAGGTACCTTGGGACCTTAATATACAAGATAAAAAGGTCAAAGGAACTTACTTTACACTAAAGACAAAAATTTTATTAAACGGTAAAAGTTAAGGGAACGTACGTTTTAAAAGCTTTCAAATGAACGTTTTCCAACAAAACGCGACGAGGGCAGGTAAATTAAATAATAAATACTAGCGGGTAAAATAAAATATGAATATGATTTCATTTACCACACTTTTGCAAAGTATCTTGCAAGCGTTTAGCCACGGCATCGTATTTCCCTTTCCGTGTTCAATAAAACGCACGGGTTTGTTACGCTGACTCTCTTTCTAAACTCTAGTACTGCGTCATATTGAACACGGAAAAGGAAATTCGCGCCCGGCAAAGCTGAGGTTCTGGGTTCAATTCCTAGATGCGACCGAATCTTTTATCTGATTTTTTTGTCAATATTATTTTGAATGATTAAATATTGCAATTTGAAGTTTTACTCAGTTATTCATCAACTTCGTTTTATGCAAAGCACAAATGTACCAACATCATTTAACTTGCAGACAAGCAGCCATAATTAACTAATTAAAGAAATTAAAATAAGTCAAGGGAAGAGGAGATTTTGTGAGATTACTAACGGTGTTCATTCGAAAGGTAAATTTTTGATGGTCTCTCTAATTTTCCAATAAAAAATGTGAATATATCGTATTGAAATTTGACAATATTTGTTTTGAAAACCAATATTTTATAAACATATAATTGTACATTTATTTAATATTTCTGGCATTAGATCCCAGCTCTGTGAAGCCGTTTGACGTAGGTACCTTCTTAATGACACATAGTTTTGGGTTTGAAAGTTTCACTAACATGACCAGAACATAATTAATAAATTCTCTGTATTATAATCGGCTCTCTGTCGATATAACTTACTTACAAACGGTTTCTTCATATGAAGCCAGCATCGTTCTAGGCGGCGCCAATTGCTTTTTGTATAGATCCTTGAAAATTCTGGCTAAGGCTGCGAAACTACCACGACTACCACGTCAGGAAACAATATAACAATATACAAAACGTAAAGGAAAAAATATTTTTACTTCGTAGTTACTATCCGGTTTTGCCCGCGTAATATTATTATTTTTTATTGAATATTTGATACATATTAAACAAACAATATGGCGTATTTTCTTATATATTTACAGTTAAATAGTTATTTTAAAGGTGCATGATTCAATAATTAATAAAACATCGTGGAGTTGCGAGCTGAAAATACTTGAATGAAAATTCTATCCAGGAAAAACTTACAAATTGATATTGTATGTAGTGCTAGTATTCAAACCTTAAAATTTAATCTTTTGACAGACTTTTAAAAAAATTGCACTTATTCGTCAGATCTATTAAATAATAACAATCTTATCTTAAAAACTACATTATTATATTATATTCTAAAACCATATATTTTTACTAATTAATTTTGTTTCTTAATTAATAAGAAGCACGTCTAATTTATTATAGATGAAAATTTTAATCTAATTTGAAATACCAATGGCTAAATGTTTGTTGATAAGTTATCTGCTATCCTAGGTTGTATCGATTATTTAAAAAAAAATAGGTGTGTTCATATTTCCCCGGTTCTTGAGAGGTTAAAACTATGATGAACAAATCCCGCTGAGATTGCAGGCGAAACTCGTTCTATTTTCGGGAAGCTGGAGGGTGAAATGGCTTGCAATTTTGAGCAGAACTAAAGGCTTATTCTATAATAATAACGCCATGTCATGTCGCCTCGATTCTTTTACATTCTCATACAAGTGAGTATTTAAGACTTAATTTATTTTTAAATGGATATTTAATAGAAAGTATAGTCTTTTCATAATAATTTTATGATGTACCTTATCTTAAAATATCGATTTAAAAATTACGGAATTCACACCTATCGGTTCTGATTTGTCCACTTATAAGGAATTCTTGCTATGTGGAAATAGTATTCTTTTAAAAATATGACGCGCTCATTTTGAATAAAAAATATTGAAAGCTCGTATTTACACCTAAGTGAGGCGCTATTTAACCTTTATAAAAAAGCTGGAGTGGATTGAATGGTGATGAGTGAGTATCCATTTTTATTTAAACGGTTCTTAATTTCATCCTCGCTATTGGGGAGTGTTTCTGGCAACCCATGCGCAAAGGTGGTGCCCCGGGCTTAATGGACCCAAAGGTTTACACTTGAGAAGACTTAAAGCGATTGCCAAAACATTACCAGTATTAAGCCCAAATCACAGCCCTGACCAAAAGGCGCACCATAGACCCTTTCAAATTTTATGTTCTTCATACAATATATATGGTGAATATTTTATTACAGATAATGATGTAACTTTTAGGAGTACATTTCTGTTATATGTGTTCTACTTGCATAATTTTATTTATATTTAATTTGTACATTTATTTATAACAATTACAGGTAATATAGCCTAAGACGTTATAATTGTACCATTTATGCAGTGTATATTAGGGTGTCCCTGGACATAAGGAAGATTTTTTTTTTTCATGAATTTAAATATGCATACCCTCTTATTTTATTTCATTTGATCCCAATAACTCATATAATAAATATTATTTTGATTAAACACCGGCAACCCGTGCCGACTTGATGCCAAACATATGGCACAGAGTTAATATGGAAGGATTTTCAACTTTCATTTTTGACGGAAAATTAAAATTTAAAAATGCACAAGTGTTCAATTAAATAGTATTTCATATTTAAAAATGGTTTATTGATTAAATTTTTTCTTCATAGTTTGTTTTTTACAGTCAGGATAAATCTTCCGGTGTTCCTGAACGCATCGTAACAAAAATTATTTTTGTTCCTCTTTGACCGTGAGATTAATCAATGAAAATCTTGCATTAACTTAACAGTTCTTTCAGCTGTATCATTCACTACCCTCAGCGGCGACACCTTCTTTCTGACTTCTTGATACGAAGCATTATTTGACCACATCGTAGGTAATTCGTTAAGAAAACTGGAATCTGTTTTCAGACGATCAAACAAATACTTGCTCTTGACTGAAATGAAGTCGTAAATATTTTTCTCTGAAACAAAAGTCACTAAATTATGATATGAACAAAAACCTCAATACTTAACATAATTTAAATTACTTAATAAACTTACCATTGTTACATTAGGGCTTGATAACGTAACTTATAGTTATAAGTTGTTACATTAGCATTCAAGCCAAGTAATATACTATAGGTGAGTACACAAGCTGAGCTTGTACTCCAATCTTCAGGGTGTGGATTAATATATAGTCAATTTCCCAAATGAAACAAGTCTCTTGATATGAGTGTTTATTGTACAGGTAAAACAGGTTATCAACAGGTCTACGAAAGGTACAAAGCTCTTTAAGGCCTATCCTTAATATTGGCGATCTACTGAATCTAGGCTCTGATGGACAAGGTATAATACTAGCTCACGTGGATTACGGCGGATGCGGTGAGACGGTCGGCAGGTGCCAGGGCAGGTGCCATGGATGGATGCAGAAGGGCGGCCCCGAAGGCACACCACGCTAGACGACAAAGGGGGCGCCAGGGCGGCGGCTGGAGGCGCAGAGACGATGGAGCAGGGCGGGGGCACTGGTTGGAGGGCCAAGGGGCTCCACACAACAGGCTAGGGCGGCAGACGCCCAGGACTGAGGCAGGGGTCTACAAGTTCACTGGTCTCAGCCTGGCGTGGATGGTAGATAGGGCGGCCGACATCAACAGAGGTAGGCGGCTCGCTGCAAGGGCGGATGCGGCGAGGAAGAGCTGGAGCACGGGTCGGTTCGCCAAGGGGTTCTTCACGACCCGGCTTTGGTGAGCAGCGGTGTCTGGGCCGTGGACAGCAGGTGGCCCGGACGGAGGAGACATGACCCAATTATATAATGTTGCGTGCTGGTGGACCTCAGGCAGATGGAGACATGACCCAATTATATAACGTATGGGGCTGGTGGCCATCGGCAGATGGAGACAGGACACAGCTCTATAACAAGTGGGCTGTGGTTCTGGGGGTCCCTTTGAAGCTGAGAACTTGTACTCGAGCAGCGGCCCGCGAGATGAAACAACTCCGCCGATCCATATTTACGGCGTCACTTATTTGGGCGGCAAAAAGTAACTCGGAACTAACACAGCATGTGCGTTCTACGCGACTCCCAGGGAACTGAAGCGTGGGTAGCTGGCCGCGAGTACTTGACCTGCTTCGGGCGCAAGTGGGAGGGGTATTCTACGATATCCGATTGGTTGCTAGCTCGCGTGACTCGTGCCATGGAGAGACATCGCGGATGTACTTGTATGTATTGGTGTTCACCCGATTGTAGACACGCCGAGATGCGTATATATTAGTGTGTTTACATGCTCTGGGTGCATGTTTGATTTCCGGCCACGCGTGATTGACATACATAACTATACAGTAAGCTCTTGCTAGCTTTTTGCAAACATAACACCATACAGTTTACCATCAAGATCTTCCTTCGATGGGATGTAACGTTTGTCATGGGTTGATATATATTTTTTTTGATATTTCAAGCATTTTTATTTTAGTTGTTTGATCCACAGCGTCGTCAAACAGCTATAATATAGATCCTTCATCGGTCAAATACCATAACTGCTTACTGAACAGAAATAAAGCTGCCATTGAGATGTTTTCATCATTTTTTTCTTAAGCCTTCATCGATTTCAAAAAGCACAAGTCCTGGTAAGGTGCTTTAACTGCTATAATACATTGTAGCCATGGCTTGATGTAGGATGTTACTATGAACAGGCAAACGTCTAAAAGTGCCGCCTTATCCTTACCGGTAATTTTAAATTGCGCACAAATTATTGATATTTTCAAGGAATAAAGCGCCTTTGCCATCCATCGAGCACCTGGAGGCCGAATCTTAAATTTTCTCGCTGTATCTCCTCCTAAAACTATTACACAGAGCTCTAAAAACTCTCAATAGTCATCTCCAAGTATTTTTGTTGTCAGTGCAGTACGGTTAAAGTCAAGCAAATCATCGATTTCGGAAGCGGTTAGGTGCAATGTGAGATTTTCTCTGTAGCACTGAATTTTATCGGGATCAACATTTTTACAGTTATCTCGAAACTTTTTGAAGACTGGTATGTCAGGGCTTGTAGTCACTTGACTGATTTTTTACTTCAAACACAGCTTTTAATACCAACTATGGCTATATTTGGTATATATTGACAGTTAAATTCACTTTCCGGATATTGTAGAACAAAACTTCAAGAACTTGTCCATTAGATGGCAGTTTAGAACCTGATATTTGGTGTTTTACGACTCCTATTAAAAATATACTCTTTTTAGAAGTGCGTAAATCTAACAATATCTTGCCTGAACGAGTGATTTTCGTTTACTAACAAAATATCAAGTTACTACAAGCTCATCAACACGTTTGCTCGCTGGCGTCTTAATGTACAAGTACTGACATCTTTCGATGCAAGTCGGCACGGGTTGCAGTTGTCCAAAGTAAACGATTTTTTTTATAAGTGTTTTGTCATTATTAAAAAAAATTAGAGGGTATGCGTTCATAATAACATTTTTAATTTTTTTGGGACACCCTAGTGTATATGCAATGCCAAAAATCTCGCGAATGCGCTATAGGACACAAAAAAAATCTATTTTTTTATCTACCGCATTTAAAAAGCACGTAGCTCTCCCCACAGATGAGTTCATAAATAAATTAGTGCGGCTTGCTCTACTATAAATATAGAAGATTGTGATGACGTCCTCGAGAGTGAGACTCTGGTACAAAAAAATTTAATTGGGCCAGTATCTCATTATTAGACAAGTGACCGTTTATTAGTTGAAAAAAATATTTAAGCAAAGCAATACCTCTACGTGTCTCTAGGGAGTGGTAAATGGTCATGCCTAATATATAAATCGATGGGTAAAGCCAAGGGTAATGTCCATAGAGCCGCGAGAATAAAAACCTTAAAAAAATTTTATGGACTCTTTCAATGCGTAAAGTGTATGTTAATTCATGTGGAGCCCAGATGATCGAGTTTGATTCAAGTACACTTAGGACTAGTGTGTTATATAGTGTTTTTGTGTTACGAAACGGATATGAGTTTATTTATTTACTTATACAATAAAATGTAACAGTTTGTTCCGTATTTTCCCTATGTCTTATTTGCACCTTTTTCTTATTTTAAATTATTCTTTACAATAAAATGCCTACTATTGCGACTTTCAATACTTGTTGGAAATCCATTGCATGTAAAAAAAACTAATTTATATATTAATTAAATGATATTTATAATATGGCATTCCCAATTAGCTTAGTAAAACTCATTTCGTGAAAGACAACATTAATAAAATAAATAAAACCTTTATTTACATAAGAACACGAATTAAAAATAATATATATATAAACAGAGAAGTAAGAGGGTTCCAAAGAAATATTGTGTCGCTGATTAATAAAACTGCTGAGTAAATAACCTTTAAGAGCTTTTGCACAATGTTCTTTTGTTCGTTACTGGAAGTTTTAGGTTGTTAGGTAATGTGTTATATTACGTATATTTATGTCTTAGAGGTTAATTCTAAATTTAGTCTCGTGAGATTTTTTTAAACATTTCGTTTATTTTATCAAACCGAAATAGTTTCAAAAAATCACGTCCCTCTTCAGTTATTTTATTAAATTTGATTATTTATTTATTTATACTGGGGTTTTACAGACGATCTCACTTACGTGAGAACAATCCAGTTGTGAAAACTTAGTTAATATACAAATACGTACATTAATTACCAAAATCTACTCAGCCATAGGACATATTAATTTTCATATTACATAAATAAAGATTAAAATATAAAACAAATAAAAATTAAAATTAAAAATATATATGAGACATAAATATTACAGAAAAGTAAAAGGCGCAAGTAATACATAATATAATCAGTGCAACATATTTTTTAACAATAGCAGAATTTTTTTTCTGAATCCATATAAATTATCGACGAAAATATCTTCTTCAGCACACTCAATCTTATTATACAGTCTACACATTTGGGTCAGAAGGCTAAAAAGGGGGATATTATTTTTGAAAATATTCAGGTGAAAAATGCTATGGTGTCTTAAACAATGAGAATTGGGGACATTTATTTCAATATTGCTAAGACATAATGAGGTATCAAGATGGCCGTGGATAATTTTATGCAAACATATTAGGTCAGGCAATTGCCTTCTTATTTTCAGTGTATTAATCTTATTCAAGACGTGCATCGTATGATCTAAGATGATCATGTAGTTTACATTTGAAAGAAAATAGTCTAAGCTTTTTTTTTGAACCGATTCTATAATGTTTTTATACTTGTAATAATGTGGATTCCTAATAGTGCTTAGTAAGGCATTCGACAGAGTTTCCCACCCCCTACTATGGAAAAAACTAAAGGAAAGAGGGATACCATGGAAAGTGGTAAAAATTCTCGAATCATGGCATCGTCAACAGGAAAACCTTGTAAAGTGGAAAGATGGATTCTCAGAACCCTATTTCTTGAAAAGCGGGGTCAGACAGGGTGGATGTATGTCCCCAGTACTGTTCAACTTATACATGGACGAATTAATCCACAGGTTAAACAATGCTGGAGTGGGCTGCCACATCGGAGGTCTATGTGTTAACAATATGAGCTACGCAGATGATATGGTTCTGATGGCACCGTCAATACGGGGATTAAGAATTCTCCTGAAAATCTGTGAAGAATTTGCTCACGAAACCAACATGATCTATAATGCGAAAAAAACAGCACTGTTGGTCATAAAACACGGGGAAGGCCCAAAAAACATTCCCCCAGTCTTTTTGAATGGTGAGATTCTGAAAACAGTAGAAACCACAAAATATCTAGGACATATCATCAACAACAAGTTAACGGATGATGAAGATATTGACAGGCAGAGGCGTGTACTGAGTATAAAATGTAACATGCTCAGTAGAAGATTCCGGCTCTGTAGTCCACGAGTGAAAAGGACGCTCTTCTTAGCCTTTTGCACCACCCTGTACACATGCGAGCTCTGGGCTAATTTCAAGAAAAGAACAATGGAAAGGCTTCGGGTTCAATATAATAACGCTTACCGATTGATGTTCGGACTCCCCAGGCACTGCAGTGCCTCCTCAATGTTAACAGAAGGGCGAGTTCCAGAATTTACAGCTCTGTTAAGAACCAGGATTGCAGGACTGAGGGAAAGGATAAACCATCCAGAAACACTATTATCATAGAATCCCGTCTGACTTCAGGATCGAGCATTGAAGACCATTGGAGAAAGATACTTGCTCCCACAATCTTAGATCCGTTGGATTCCCGTGCTTCTCTGCTTTAACTTAATTTCATTTTTAATTTTTTAATCTCTTTTTATTTATGTTACTCTATGTAAATATTATTTGTACTTATCTCATCTATGGGATGTGTGGGATTGCACTAACCTCCCCACATCCTGGAATAAAGAATTTATTATTATTATTATTATTCAAGTTTACTTCTAATTAAGGCATAGTAAAGGGTTAGAATTAATTGAGGATCTTTGAAAGGTTTAGTAATTCTGTGAATAAATCCCATCATTTTAAGTGATCTGGACTTAATGTGTAAATCAAATATGATTTTAGAATCAAGAATAATTCCTAGATCTCTTATAGAAGACACTTTCTTAAGGATTATCTTATTAATGACATAGGAAAAATTCTTTATAACCTTTTTTCGAGTAAAGTTTAAAATGTAACATTTTTCATATCATATTGTGCATATCATTGACATTACACCAGTTATTTAGTGTATCGATATCCTTTTGGAGCACTAGATGATCGGTAACAGACTTAATTTTACGAAAAAATTATCAACAGTTACATTAGGAGGAATGTAGACGACACAAATAAAAATTAACGAATTTGAATGAGTATTGGACTTGATCAGGAGCCACAAATCTTCATCGTCAATTTCCCACTCAGTTTTTCTTGAAACAAGAATTTTTTTAGAAACGGCCGCGGCGGCTAGAACTCCACCACCTTATCTAGACACAGATTTGGTTGACTCGCGATCTCTTCTAAATACTATACATCTGTCATCAAACAATTCTTCACTGAATACTGTTGAGTTCAACCATGTTTCGGTAAAACAAATGGTATCATAGTTATTAATTAAAATTTCATTGCGTACACTGACAGTCTTTGATCAAACACACCTTAAATTTTGATAAAATATATATTGAATGCACCAAGAGTAAGTAACTTGTCATCTTTTTTCTGTATGATTAGAAGCCATAGTCGATGGTCGAGAGGTCCTTTAATAGAGCAGCCTTGTAGGCCGGGCAATCCTTATCTCCGGTGGGCTGGGCACGTGAAGCTGCGGGCTTTCCGAAACCGGCGCACGTGGCACAACTGGATACTGGTGAGTCCCACAAAGTCACGCACACCGCAAACGATCCAGTCCACAAATACCAGTCCTTGTTGCACCAGCTCATGACGAATGTTAGCGGGCACCGAGTACACTCTGTGGCAAGACGATCCGGTTCGAGCTCCAGCCAAATGTCTTAATTTACACTTTGCACACTCATTAAGGTCATCACCTATAGAGATTCCGGAGAGGGCCATTTTTAGGAAGTTATCATCTGATGGCTCACGGGGCACGTTAAAAAATATTATCCTAGGGAGTCTCTTAACTTGAAGTCAAGCACTCAGCATTATGGAGCTGATCATAATATGGGCATTTAGGAGCAGCTCCTGCTCTTGACTGCTGGCAGTATAGATAATGACTCCCTTGTTTTTTTTTTTATATTTTTCACTCCCGTTATTATAACTCCCAACTGCGACGGCTTAATAATATCCTTAATGATTTTCTTTGTGCCATCACTGTCTTTAACACCCGGCTGTTTAGGGAAAAAAACAAACAGATTGTCTTAGTTTCCCAATATGAATTCTGGTATGAGTAAGCGGTGGTAGCATTGGAAGTTTTTTCTTAGTGACTTCAGCGAAAGAGAGGCTAGCCTCTGTCACATCAGTCACTCGTCGCATTACTGGACCCAGATCCGACTCGAGCTGTTGAATTTTTTGTACCAGCTGCTTGGTATAATTATACGCCACTAGCAGTTAAAAACCCGCTCCGCCTGTACTGGCGGCACTTGGTTGGGCTTCGCCCAGTTTAAGTGATACTTACAATAGTTACATTTAAAAGGTTTAATAAATTTAATACACAGGATATAAAGAATCGCAAATAATTAATTTTATATTTTAGAAATTAGAAAAAATGTTAATATAAAGGCAGATATCATTAACAAGAATTTTTTTTATAAACTCAATTTTAAAATTTTCCCCACTTATCTGGTCTTTCCCGTCTAACGATATTGTAATTCTTAATTCTGATAAACTTCACCCACTCTTACCCCTCCCCCCTCCTTCTACTTCTTCTTTTCAAATGTAATCTATATTTAATTTTTGACTTCAGTGGATACTCCTGATGAGGTGAACTCCGTTCATGAAACATGTACAGGTTGTGTATAATAACATGATGTAAACAAAGTTATTTGTGTTTTGTTAAAGTGATAAGCTTCCAGAAGAAATCTTCTTATTAAACGCTTGTTAATGGTCAAGTAATTTTTTATAACTATGTGTATTGTTAGCTGCATATTTAAATATTCGCGCCAGTCATTTGGTTTGTTCTTATACCACCAGAGGTGCGCTCTGTCGGCCATCTATAGCCGCCGAGCGTATCGGCTATATTCAAGGAACGCGTGACTTTTTATAAACATCAAACATAATCACGTAATTTTGAATAACTTTTATTGTAATGTAATTAATCCAATGGATTATAAACTTTCTAAAACATATTTTCTTCGATATTATCCAAAAATTATATGATCAGAAACGATGTTTTTTAAGAAATCTCGTATAACATGAGGCGATCCTATTTCAGTTTGAAATCGGGTCTTAATTTTAAAGTCTTATTTTTTTAGATCCGGTCGCCTGCAAACCGAAATGAACCTTACGGTTGGTTAAAATTGAGGGGCAGAGTGGTCGAATTTTGCCTGCAGACCCCATATTCGGGATTCACCCGAAACATACGATTTGAATTCGACCAATCAGAGGGCCTAGACCGTCCAGACGCTAGCGTAATAATATTGTAGATTGTCTTCTCGGCCTGCAAGACCTTAATGTCAGCAAGGACAGAATTCAAGTTCCCTCTGAGTTCTTCCTTCTCCAGCAGCAGTTGGGCAACGGAACCAAGAACAGTAGTCACATTTCTGCTTTTCAGCTAACGTGTCTTGCATTGATTTTAATGCAATTTGAGCCGGTAAGAATCTGATGACATGATACATTACTAGGGCCAGAGTTTATTTCAGCCTTCCAACCAATTTTTATATATTTTTTTTTTATATTTACTCCACACAGGAGGACCTGAAGAAAATAATTTCCCTCAGGGCCTATGTCATCTTTGGGGATGCTGTGTGGAGGGTCTTTTTGTGGAGAGGAAGGATTGAACATGGGTCTTGAAGAGTCCCATGTTGTAGGAGGGAGGAAACACAGAGGCCGGCAGTTCGTTCCACAGCCGAGCTGTTGAACTTAAGAACGAATCGTAGAAACGACCCGTTCTCATGTGACAAATGTCAACCGTGTAACCATGTAACCAATGGGCGCCTTGAAAAGTGAGGTCATAATCAAACCAGCCAATGAGCGCACTTTTTGTTCAGGCCGACGACTTAAGCCTTATCGCCATCTCAAACCACAAAAACAAAAACATCACTTTTCAACACAATAACATATAAAATATAAGATTTACACAGCATAAAATAAAGAGAAATTGTGTTCGGTCGCGTCAGCACTCCGGTATATGCGTTCAATTTTGAATTTTGCTAGTTTTTTTATAAATTAGCGCGAACGTTTGACAAAACGTCAATCGAACATTGCGTAGGTAGAATGACATATGAAATATGAAAAATATAAAAATGATTTATCATAGATTTTGGCAACAGGTAGGTAAATATTTAATCTGTGAATTTTAGAATTTATGGTCTAATAATTTACTAATTATAATATAAATACCTACATGAATTTAACAGTTTTAGAGGGATGATACATCCCGTGTGGTTGGTGTAGGAATCGGGGAGGGGTCTTATTGTCTCATTGGGTCGTGCCGTTTTCAGTCGTTACCATGATTTGGTCCGGACAACACCGGGACTTCACTGTGTGCACGTTTCTTGAAAATCGCCACTTTTTTATCGTCGCCACACAGCGGCTTTCCGGCCGCGACTTCATTCTGTGAGGCTACTCGAAGGAAAATGTTTTTTTTAAACATCGGCCACACACGTTGTACTCAATGGTCGAATTCGGGAGGAAATGCCAAAATGTGCATAAAACTTCAGAAATCGCCTTCATCAATGTATCACTGCTGGGGACCAACATCTTTCTGATGTCATCTTCAAGACTTGATAACAAATAAAATAAAATAAACCCCATTTTTGTAAGTTCCGCTGTTTTTTTAATAGCCCTTTAAAACTGTGCTGCCTATTTTGCCGCCCCCTATATTCACAAAAACACATTTATCTACCATACAAACATTATCTTTTATGATATAGGTACCGCACGAACAGTACATTATCCTGCCGTTCCTACTGATGTATGGTTCGTAGGGTTTTTGTCCAGTCAAAATTTTGGTTCTTTAATTGTAACCGATGTGAAATATAGCAAAAGAGCGCATTGGGCTGAAATGTAAAAAAAAAGCTGAAATGATAATGAAATAGCCTTTTATAGTACAGACAATTTCAAAGGAATCTGTTATAATTGAAACAATAAGACGAATTTCCTAACATGGCTAAAAAATATATACCACTTTATAAATAAAACATAGTCAATCATTCATTCACTTGCCATACGTATTAAAGAAAATAAAAACTTACGATTATCGAAAAAAACGTGGAGCTGTTTATTATCCCATAGTTAAAATATACATTTTTCCGAAATTTAATATGCCTTAAAGCGTATTCGCCATAAAAGCGTGAGTATTACATGCGGGCCTGACAGTATTTGTGAATATTTCCATTTTTATATTATATCAAACTTGGCAAAGACATGGCAGATATGAATATTAAATTAACAGTTCGTTTTCAAAACGTAATGGCCGGGTGTTGCGGTGGGTCTGGTTTTAAAATTCATGCCATAACTATGAAGAGTGTACATGCAAAGTAGGTTCTTATTCCAGGGCTTTTATTGGAATTTTACATAATACGCACTCGCAGGTAATCACTTTTAATGTATAACCTTCGAGTGTACGAGATCTGAAATTGATCTTCCAAGGGAGTGCCAGAGGCTCGACAAAATAATGGATGAAAATATTTTGAGTAAAATTTTCAATACGTTAAATATGTCCAAAAATATTCGAAATCCGAAGAATAAAGGTCTATAATTTAATGTATTTATTTAGAACTAACGTGTTGCTGCGACAATAGTGCATGTTGCTTTTACGTCCAACAGATTGCGCTATTTAAAAGTAATCATGTTTGTTCAACAGATGGCGCTGTTTTTAAATAAACATGTTTTAACTGTCACAGGTGATATCCATATAACATATAATTATATATACAAACACACGAGTATTCGAGTGCAACGCTGTGTCAAAATTTCAAAGTAATTTGTGAAGAGCTTTAGGAGATTTAAGTTTTTTAACAAAAGAATACTTTAATTTATATAGAACGGCACAGAAGCCATTTATATATGTGATAGTTATTAACAGTCATAGTACAGTATAGAAAGAAGGAAGAAAATAAAAATTATAAGATTTATGTAAATAAACACGACATAAGAAAAGATATCATACATTAGTACAAAGTTAATGATAGAAAGGAAGAAGAAATAAAGTAAATCAAAAACTGTTATGCAGTGACCACATTCACAGTTAAATTTTTTAAATAATACACCTTTATACTTCAAGAGAGGCTTATTACAAACATCAGCTAACGTAGCATAAGAATTATCAATGGTGGGTAATCTATGTATAACAGAATTGTAGCTTGAATCCTTAGTAAAATTGTCACGATAATACATACTAGGGAACTATGATCAAATGGTAGGAATATGAAAGTGAATCAACATTAATATATCAAAGTTATCCAACTGATAATTTACAATTATATGAATATATGAAATAAAAATAATTTCTTCTTTCACCTAACTAAAAAATCACAATTTATTAATTCTAAAGGAATTCTAAGACTTAAATCAGTACACCTGCGTTGGACCTTTTCAATGATATTAATGTGAGTATTAAAGACGACAACATTAGATATAAAGTTATTTTCTAGAATGCTGCTAAGGAGAGATGTGAACAGAATTTTTATTTTATGAATATATTTAAAATCTTTGGAAATCGTTATTATAAAAACTCTGTTAGCGATAGAAGTTATGTGAGATAAAAATCAAAGTGGCTGGTCAAAAATTATGCCTAGGTCATGTATTTCAACTACAGAGATTAAATTCTTAGAAAATGAACAATTATACATCAATGGATGTTTAATTTTGCAGAACCTTATAACAACCAGAACACCATATTAAAAGTTGTTAATGTTCTCTTGCAAGATTATGCAACTATAAACATCATTAATAAACTTAAACACCTTTATAACGTCGGCAAACAGTAAAAACTTTGACAGTGTAGAAAATGCTTGTGATGTCGTAATGAATAGGATAAATAATAAAGGTCCCAGGTGCAAACCTTGGGAGACACCGCTGGTAGTAATAAATTCATAAGATACACTTTAATTGAATTTAACAAAAAGGAATCTGTCATATTAGTAACTACTGAATAAATTATTTTGAAAAAATTCTGGAAAAAAATGTTTTATTAGCGCGCATATTTAGTTTTTTACTTTTTATGTAATACGAGCTCTGTAAGGTTTGGTATTGTGAGACTAATATTTTAGAATATAATATACTTGTTCATTTGTGGTAACAACTGTTATAAGTAACTTAAATTATATTTACCGGACAAATTAACAACACAGTTTTCGAAAGCTCATTTCTTAAGCGATCGGTTTCATTTCAAGAGTGACATTTTTTAGAAAATTATGTTTATTTTACTGGTTTTTGAACTCATATTGAAGTTCCAGCCCCTCGAGCAAAACACTCATAACTTGTTATTACAAACGAGAGCTTTTTTCCTGCATATTCAGTTTACATTGGACATTAAACCACTGAAAAAAATTCGCCGGGGAATTTGAATAAATAAGCAGATCCGTAGCGGGCTCGCAGCCAAAGTCTCTAGCTGGCTTTTTCAACCCTAGCAGCACTAACATATACTAAATGTTCTACCATTGATATAAAACAAACAAAATTTGGCTTTGCAGCATACCAAATGGTATCACATCCATGTAGATGGCTGGTCTGTATAATAGTTAGCTTACAACGACTGATTTTATACATTTGTCACGTGAGTTGGACTGAATTCATAATTCAACACCAAAAAATCCACGGTAGAGCAGTAAGCAACTTGGTTCTGGTTTAGGTTTTCATGTGATAAAAATCTGACGAGGGAACTGAATTAATTTTGTGTCCATACGCTATTTCACAAACCGATTTAAAAAAGATTTATTCTTGTGTGGAGATGCTACCATTCTGACTCGAAATGTTACTTAAAATGAATTATTCTGTGCTGAACAAGTAGATCTGATGTCTAGTCAGGTTTTGCACACTATCCGTCACCTCTAATACTCACCATTTTAGAACATACAACGTTTCTCGAGGGATGAGTTTTAATCTCGTGACTATTGTCGGGATAGTAAAAGAAAACTTTGAAATACACACATGTTGCATTGACATTATTACTTGTACAATACTGGGAAGACTGCAACATATTAGGTAGATTTCGTATGCACCATGGCGCAATCCAAACGAAATAATTTCGTAATTTTATTTTTGTAATATTGACAGGTGACAGTGACCATTCTTTCATAATTATCGTGACCTTTTTCATAAATAATATAATATATTTTTTTTACATTGAAAACGCTGTGTCAATAAGTAACTACACGGAGAAAAATGATAGCATGTCAATTTTCTGATAAAATATTAGTCATTCAGAATATATCGAGAAAATGTGTTCGTTTCTTAATAAATATCATGACGGAATGCGATAATATGAGCATGTGAATATCAATATTTGTATGAACACGTGTTCAGCCGTCCTCGTAAAACATTCGCTTTTAACTGATGCTTTGTTGGGAACTTTGTCAATGCATTAGTTAAAGGCTGGCAATTGCGTTTTTAACAGAAAAAATAATAATTTGATCAAATTTTTAATAAATCAACATTATTTTATACCACTAAACCTTATGAGATACATTAAAATAATGTTCTATGGAATTGTATATCTTGAAAAGGTCTACAGAAAAGTCCGCGATGGTATATGTCTATCACCTAAGGATATCCCCCAGCTACGCCGGGTATAAGTCAGCTAGTTAGTTATAAAATTCTAAATAAACATAGGTTTGCAAAATTTCTATAGGAAAATGATTCAAGACATTAGACATTCTAGTATCTTCTGTCCTTTTCGTTTTCATACCAGATGTGTGAGAAGGAAGAATTTTATTTAACGGCTTTTAGGACACCGTCGATGACGTGCATATGATTTCTCCCCGGGACTGGTAAATTAAAAATCCCTGTTGACATTGAAAAAATAATTTGATTTTAAATCATAATTATGAGAATGTAGGCTTCAAGTTGTCCTGCCAATGTGAATGTGACACTTTTTTATATTTGAAAAAGATAAATTTACAAGTTAACTTACTAAATAGTGAGACTAGTGCCTGCAAAACTTGCTATTTAGTATCGGTATCTTATAAATTTTACAAGACGAGGAAAGGCTTATCTAGTGCTTTTTATTTCAGAGAACACTGCCCGACTTCCGCAGCGGTGAAGGGAACAGTGCCAGTGAATGCTATACTACCCTGGCTCTGAATTACACTGACAACTGCCTTATATTACAACCCCTTTATGTTCATTCTTTATTATTGCAAAGCTGAAATAATCTCACACATTTATTATTAAGAGTGTTCTGCGGAGATATACGAAAAGGTCGTAGTGGAAAGCAACGCGTAGATTTCTTAGGGTACTCTTCGTAGTATTACTGGCTGAGAGAAATTCCATTCTGGCTGAGAGTGGTGATTTTGGATTGCCCATGTCGTGGCTTTTGTCATGGAGCCCCTTATTCGATGTGATCCATCTGTGTATTTGTTATGTGATTTAAATTTTTGATTGAATACAATTGTAAACCTGCTCATTTCGACACAGAAATCCACAGTGAGTTTAGCAGTGGAGGAAAAAAAATATTGTGCAAAAAGGGTATTTATATAATTATTTTAATTATATATATATTTTTTAAATTGCTTTATGAGGAGACATAACTAATTCGGCGAGGAAGGACTTGACTTATAATTTAATCAAAATATATTTTATGCTTTTATTAATGCTTTTCCAAATGAAATTAAAAACATCATTGAGATAAAAAAGCTACTCTAAAATATGGTTAGCTTTTAAACTGAACTGAACGGGCTAAATATGAAGATTTGTTTTTTATTTTGTGAAAATCAATACACACGAAGACGGGGAAATCTTGATGTAATACATCTTACAGTCCGGCTCAGAACAGAAATACCTAGTGAGGAAATCTTGATGTAATTAATACCCAAACAACAACCTACAGTCCGCCCCAGAATAGAAATACCTAGTGAGGAAATCTTGATGTAATTAATACTCCTACAACAACCTGCAGTCTGCCCCAGAACAGAAATACCTATTGAGGAAATCTTGATGTAATTAATACCCAAACAACAACCTACAGTCCGCCCCAGAACAGAAATACCTAGTGAGGAAATTTTGATGTAATTAATACCCAAACAACAACCTACAGTCCGCCCCAGAACAGAAATACCTAGTGAGGAAATCTTGATGTAATTAATACCCAAACAACATCCTACAGTCCGCCCCAGAACAGAAATACCTAGTGAGGAAATCTTGATGTAATTAATACCCAAACAACAACCTACAGTCCGCCCCAGAACAGAAATACCTAGTGAGGAAATCTTGATGTAATTAATACCCAAACAACAACCTACAGTCCGCCCCAGAACAGAAATACCTAGTGAGGAAAATTTGATGTAATTAATACTCCTACAACAACCTGCAGTCCGCCTCAGAACAGGAATACCTAGTGAGGAGAATATGAATAAACTGATTTTCTTTGTATTTTAAAAAGAGTCATTAAAAAATATATAAAAATAAATGCTATAAAATATTGAGATGAAGAAATCTTCTAAGCGGACAATGAGCGACGTATAAATTTTCTCCTTTCAATAAAAGATAAACTTCTTTGAGGAAGTTTTTTAAAGAATAACTGTCTCGCTAACGACTCCGGCGACAGAAAGCCATGAAACGCTGTTAATTAAAAATGTTTTTCAACTTTTTTCCAGTTTTCCTCTCCGTTTGATCGCAGCGATAAATTACTTTTGATTCTCCGATTCTTTAATCATCCTGGAACAAACAAAAAAGGCGAAGGAACTTTTCTCGTAAAAACTACGATTTTACTTCTCCCAGCCAGAATGATCCCGGCCTCGGAGGCCGTCTGAATACTTATACTTTCCTAATAATCACCTGCTCTCGGAGCAAAAAATATTTCCGATGGCTGAATAACTATTCGAAATAAAAGAAGTAGAAGCGAACGAAGTTTTTTTATCAGTGAACTATTCTGCAGTAATAATACGGACTTATTTCATAAAAAGATTCAACCATTTCTATAAAACGAAGATAAAAAGTTATTCAACAATTCTCAATATATTGGTTTATTTTTAAGAAGACTTGAGATTGGTGTGTATTTTTTATGATTATTTTCAATCCTTATAAACTTTAAATAATGTTTCATAAATATTGTAACTTACATGTTTAAAAAAGTAAATTTATTTAAAACCGCACAACTGTCCTTAGTCATTGAGGCTATGGCATCCTGGCTATTCAGATCTGGTCACCAAACACAGCCAAGCAACTTTTCAATTCTGAATGGTTTTCTTACACCAAGGGGATATTTAGAGTATCATCCACTCTGGAAGTCTTAAAAAAACATTTAAGAAATCACATTTTGCCAACCAACAAGATAATATATAAATGATAACCAGCTCCATAAAAGTCTTCTTCTCAGAAGTAATTTGATCCACGGCTTTTCTCCCTCGAGATCACATACCTATACAATAATTTACGCACGGTAAGTGTATTGGCACGCGTATAAATTAGGGTTATTTACCACACGTACGTAGCATCCAATTACCGGCCGATCAGTTACCGAAGATACCCGAACATCCCCGAAGACATCCCTAATTTGCACCCATCTGAATAATTGATCGAGTATCGATTTCGTTAATTATGCTGATCGCTCTCGGTTAGGGGAGATTTATAATGCCAGTCTCGTGATCTGGCAATGAGGCGTCATTTGCTAGACTTGTACACAACTCAGCAGAGAAACGTTATATTAAAGTCGCACTGTTCTCCTAGATCAATTAACTCTGACTATTTACGCCTCATAAATTAACCAAGTATACGAAGAGTAATTGATTCATTAAAGCGGTTTAAGAAAACCAAAATTCAACCTAATTTTTATTTCTGAGCTAAGAAATAAGAAAAATCAATTACATCTAAATTAAATTAATAAACGGAAAATCAGAGACGTTGTAATGCTGTGTCCTACGTAAAATATGTTTTTTTTTTACTTGTGTAAATGATACGCTTTAAAAATCTTGCTGGGTAATTAAATATTACCAGAACTTAAACCCTATAGTTGGCCAAAAATGTCATTACTTTAAGAGAATATTTACGAGTTATATTTATAAATTTTTAATTTTAGAGTTGGAAGAGTCGAAACCGGGCACAAAGTCGTCCGACTGCACAACATTTTTTCTGAGAAGCATTTCCAACAGTAGATTACTTTTACATTTCGGAATATTTCTATTGAAATTGAAAAATCTGGAATGAAAGTTAGATTGTCTAGGAGGTTCGGATTCAAATAAATCTTCATGTTTATTGATAATTGGATATTGTGAAAAGATGTCAATCGTTTTGGATTTTAAGGAAAATTGAATTGAACAATTTTTGAGAGGAAAAATATCTGTTTACAGAAATGTCGTGTTGACCTCTTTGACGGGTAAGTGAAAACATACAGGGTGTTAAGGGACGTATTTGACTTACTTTTTTCGATTTTAACATTAAAAAAGTCAGTAAGCATTGGACAGTTACAGTTTGAGGGGTTTAGCAGTTATGACATATGGAAAAACGTATTGTTTTTGAAAAAATGTTGATGGCATAACCTTAATTTTAATTTTATATTTCTTCCTGACGATCTCCGTCATCGAAGGGTAAGACTCTCCACTAACATCCGGAGGTCGCGGGTTCAAATCATGACGCGCGCAATTAAATTTACTCAATACATGTTTAAATACTAACAGCCTTACTAAAGAAAAACCACTTCACATTCGTTAAACCGTGTTTTTGTTACACAGTGTATAAATAATGTGAAAGTTAAGATTTGGGTTGGTACCATTAAACTAATATCTTAAACACTGTTTTTTTTGGCAACAATGTTTTTTGCAAATTCACGCATGTATATTAAAATATTCTTTAAGCTGCAAAGCCGCGGATGACAGCTGTTTTTATGTATATTGAAATATCTTTACAGATCAGGTTTTGTTGATAAAATGATAATTTTTAGGGGATCTGGTAGCAAGACGAATTAGGCACCTTGGCGCTTGCCATAGTGGCGTACCACTACAAATGTACTATTATATTCGTATTTTCAACACATTTACCATATTTACTTATTTACACAATTTAGTGGTGTAGTGAATATCTATAAAGTTATGTTAATAAGCTTATGCCATTGCTGATGGTCACCAAAATTTAATTAATTATTATAGTAGAATACTTTATTATTGATTAAAGCTAATAACCCATTGCCGACCATTATTTAAGATTTAAACGTTTCTCCCAGAGCAATCAAGAGAGGTAATCAATCATAGGATGGATAATGTGGACATCATGAATCCTGAAAATGCAGAGTTATCTCTGACTATCGTGAACCTCATGAGCTTTTCATTGAGGCAGTATATTCCATTTGTAGGACGCTTTAATCTTTAACAGGAAGAGGAAGTCCAGTACGGAACAATGCAAATGATGAACCAATGTGTTGCAAATGACACCCAGCTGAGTATTTGCAAACTAAGTCCATCCTACAGAAGTGGCGACATCTGGGTTTGGATTTGCATAGTAATATTTATCTATGTGTATTTGGTATGGAGCTAGATGAGAAGACTTTAAATATCTCAACTATGTTGATTAAAACATCGCTCATATTACTTTCAGATTTGAAAATAAGCAATCTTAAAAAAAAGTTGATTATGTTTTTTCTCCGGGGTTTTCACACACTCTTAAAACTCCGACATCAACCAAACACTTTGGACGTTATTGTGACAGATTGGCAATGGGCTCTGATATATTAACTAGCAAGCGGTTGGACCTTATTTATTATTATTTTATTCTCAGCAGCCAACGCCATCTATGGGTAACCTAAAAGACTAATCTATGGGTGAGCTCATATACTAATATCAAGGATACTACAGTACTCATGTACAGTCCTGAACATTAATAACATATTTCAAGTAGGTATATTAATATATTATCTCTATGTGCCTTCGTGTATTACCTTTCAGAAGAAGGTACCTATAAGTTTACATTCTACGTTATCGTAGTTTTGACATTTGAATATCAAATAGGTAATATAAATAAAGAATTCGTTTGTTTTGTGAAGGTTAAACACAAATGTTATTTCAACGACAAAACAACTTTATTATTGTGGAACCTAGAAAAAGGATAAATGAACAGAAAAATAATATTTCCTCTGCCCTCTTGTTATTTTTTTATGTGTGCCCGATGACTGATTTTGTTTTATATTGACGTCAAATGTAACCTTTGGGATTAACTAAAAAAATGACTATATCTGATGTTTTTCGTTTGAAACATTATTTAGTTAGCTCTGGATATAACGTGATATTTGTATTATTTTTAGATTACGCAATTAGAATAATTTTCTGTGAAAATCTTATTTTGAATTATTCACACGATCAATTCCAAATATAAAAATTACCCTTAAATTCATTTCATTGAATTAGAGTTACGCAGGAAGCACCGAAAAATTACAATTAGTATTTTTGATAATTGTTCTCTGTCACTTCACATTACCGGCTTTTTTAAAAATGTGTAGATTTTAAACATGACCAAAAAAACTCCCCACATGAAGTGGCGTGGATTTAAAAGGTGGAAATTTAATACGTACAGTTTATAATGTGATGATATTATTATAATGCAAATTTTCTCATCTTTATGGGGTTCACCGCACAAACGCACTTTATAGAAAACTAACACTGTGTACTGGTTTTTTTTTACATTCTACTCACAGACATAGGAATTAATAGACGAGAAGATAATGGCGAGGGGTAAAATCAACTGTTGAAGAACGAAGGGAGTGAAGCTGACTGTGATTCGTCAATAAATCAATCAAATAATGCTTATATATGGAATGTAATACGACAATTGGGTTTATTCTCTTTTTCACATCTATTTTTACAAGTTTTCATAGTACAAGTCAACATTTTGCCGTGTTATTTCGTAAAATGAACCGATGATGCCTCGACCATATTTCGCACAAGAATGATGACGTCACGTTTTCAAATTTCACTTGAGGCCATACGCGAGCACAGCCGGCTCCAATGGAACCGGTATGGGGAGTGGGGATAATACGCTTTTAATCACTTAGGGCAGGTCTACTAATATTCATATGTCTATGATTCTACTAATGGTACTGCATTATAAATTATAATTCGTTTTATTATATAACAGTCGAGGTACATGTGTAAAATAATTTTACGTACCTAATTCTGAAAAACAATGTCGTTTCAATTAAGATGTGTGATCGACAATTGTGTGATTTTTAAAGATATTATAAATGTTTTTATGACCAAAGCTGTAGCACCCAAAAGTAATTTACTAACTGAAGACGATAATACTTAATTATTTAATGAATGAAAAATGTTTTTTTGGAAGACGTTGAAATATTTAACAGTTTTCAAAATAGAAAAAAATATAACTCGCAGCACTACATATCTTTTGGTTCAATAAAATAATCCTACAGCCAGCGGTAAAGTGCATTTTTTGTACTTACAATTATAAAGTATAAATATTTAGTATTGAATTATAATATTTTTAAATACAACTTTACTCTATCCATAAATAATAGGTTTTTATGGGGTACTCCATCTCGATAAGAACTCTCACACTAAAGATTGTTCAATTATTTTTTTTTAATATTCATTATGTAATATTTCATATCTAGATTATTTAATGTATGATTTTGTATTTTTTACTAAGCCCTGATTTATTTACAAAATATATGTAATGATACTGCTATTGCCAGCAGATATTGTCGGATAGCGCAAATGATTTGCAAATAACCATTTATGTTAATAAACAATTGGGTTACCGGCAATATAAAAAAATAATAATTCAATTATAAATAAAACATTATTAATATGCTATGGAAATGAGATCCCTGAGGCGTATGTGTGTTAAAACTATGAATGATCGCGTGAGATCCGCAAAGAGTGTAAGGTTGATGTAAGCGTAATGAGTAAGATCAAGAAAGGGAAGATGGTTTGGCATGTAGAGCGAATGAGCGGAGAAAGGAGTGTAAGGAGAATATATGAGGCAAATGAGAATGGTAGCAGAAGTCGGGGACGCCCGAGGAAGACCTGGGACGACCAAATGAATCAGATCTTGAGTCGGATCATGTTAAGAGTCAGAATGAGAGAAGACTATGTATGAATGTGAATGAGGCAGGGAGTATGTGCCAAGACCGAGTTGTTTAGCGATCCGTACTCTCTGCTTACCCCTGCGGAGAATCAGCATGATGGTTATTTAATTAGCTATTTAACTGCATACATAAAAATTTGTAAATGTAATTTTAAATAAAAATATACAAGAAGAGGTCATTCTTAAGTAGGTAATTATTGTATATCATAAACATTTACGATGCGGAGATCTTTGAAGTAATATTAAATTACCTTAACATTATGATAGATAAAAGCAAAAACATTTATTTTTGTTGTTCCTTTATTCATAAAAAATTTAAATGATTCTTGTTTTTTGTTGTCTACAGCTACCATACTAGGCTCATGCCCGTATTATGGTAGCCATACAACTAAAAAAAGGCTTATAATTATTTTGGTGACCTACGGCAAACAAAATAAGTAAAATAATACAGGAAAAAAATCTATTGTGCAACTACCACATAATATCCTTGTCTATCTTCAATTTGCGTTATCCATCAAACTCGTTTATTATGCTATCATCATCACAATATACTACTAACATCTACACCTCTTTATCATATCTACGAGTATCTTCCCATCAATGCCACACCTTTGAAAACACGTGCCCACCTTTGTGTATTCTCTGAAATGCTTAAAATAGTGGAGGTACTTATTGTACTTGGAAGACAGAGACCGTGTTAACCGCTTGCTTTCAGAGGGGGTAGTTACTCAGAACTACCTTCACAGTCTCCTCACGTAGGTTATGGTGAGGGGTAAGCCACCCCGTGGAGCGCCCCATTGTCGAAGGCGAATATGAATTACGCCCCCGTACGGCGCATGAAAGTTCAGGAAGTTTCTCTGGTAAGTTATGGGGTCACGCCAGGAGAGAGCAGTGGGAAGGTAACGGTAATGTGTGATTTTGGGAACATTAAGAGAAGAACTTATACTGGAAAAGATTGTGTTTTACGTTTTTCTTTGCATTTCGAACAAACACAATTTATTGGTTCATTTGAAAAATGCTACAGATGCTTCACAAAGCTTTGAAAAAAAAACACTTTTGACGACCCCCTTAGCGTGCTGAGCTATTAAGTCGGTCTACTGCTAATTTGATTCCCGCGGAACTGTATTTAATTTGCAGAACTTGATCATTTTATTCTTGAACTGTTTCGGCTTTTTATAGCACCATAAAACAGTAAATTGGTCACATACATAGTGATGTAGTCACGATTATTATTATTATTAACTATTTTATCTTTGTTTGAATTTATTTCAAAAATGCTGTGTAGTCACGTTTTTCACTTTATATTTGCTCAGGTCTGAACAGGTCAGATCATCTCTGTCAGGTCTGAACTAGAGATTGATTGACTTTCCTTCCATAGCTTTAAAGTATTTGCAACGAACTTTGATTAAGAAAAATGTTGGGGTTATCTTTGTGTGTGAAAAAATTGTTTGTATTATTTAGAATAGGTTTATATTATTTGTTTTATATTATAACACGTGGCAAACTTACATAAGTTCCGGCATTCTGAATCTAATTTTGACCAACGACACGATCAGTTGCTAAAGGTGGACAGGTAATCCATCACATTACAAGGGCCTCAATGGTTGAGGTGATAGGACTGATAGGGCATTCATATTCTGTCCGGCTTATAGTCGAGAGGCACATAGGCGGTGGTTCCCAATCCCAGCACAGGAGTCGCTTTGCCGTTTCAGGTCAGTTCTTCTCAAGCTATGTCCGCTACGGCGAATATATTGACATATTTTGATGTTAAAAACAAAATTAATTCTTGCAAAATATACCGTTAAATTTAAATTAAAATAAATATGTTTATTTTCAACCTTTTACAAAACTTCCGATTATTATACAATATAATTAGGAAGTAAAAGTATTTCGCTGTTGAGTTATATGAATTGATATTATAATATTATTAATGGTAATCTCAGAAGTTGTAAAGCGATACTCTTTTTTTTTTTTTCAATTTGTTTTTGGGGTGCTATGCCGTGTTGCGCTAACTCCTTCTTTAGCCAACGTTTCGGACAGCATTGCAGTGTCCATCATAAGGGCAGATGTGTCAGACACAACACGGCATAACACCCCAAAAACAAATAGCAAAAATACTTTCGGCCGTGAAAATCTTAAATCATAGCGATACTCTTATTTACTTTTTTTTTAAATTTAAAATCCAACACAAAATAATATGTTAACTTAAAACATAAAATTTTGAAATATTTAATGGGTGGAATTTACTATTTTTGGCATCATCCTGAGACATAATCTTTAAAAGAGAAATCGTTTGAGTTCTTTAAGTGGTTTTAGATATATTGAGTTATCGATAGTGAAGACCACATTTTATCATTCTGACCTAAAGGAGATTTTTCACCAAAACAGCGCTATACAAATTATCCCTATATTAATGTGTAAGTAAGGTGGACATGACTTATGGATATATTGACTCTGTGTACACCCCACACGTGATATTTTAATTGTTGGGTTTCAATTTTTGAAATTGAAATAATTAAGTATTTTTATTTTTTGCCGTCTTCGTGAATTTTAGAACAACCCCAAGTAAATTACAATTAATTATAACAACGGCGAAATGCAAAGCGTTCACAAGTGCGGCGTCTTTCCAAATTGCTGCGGAGCAAGTTTTCCATTTGGCACGCCATATCCAGGAGGGCCATACAAAGCTCCGTAGTCTGCACTAATTATATTGCTAGCATTGATCCGAATTCACCGCAGACAGCTCCGGCACTGGCACTGGAGTGACTTTGCCGGCGCGGGGTGACTATACCGACTGCGGTAGCTTAGGGTGACTTTCATTCGGCAGTGTGGCTAGTGGGGTGACTTTTGTTCAAGTGTCTGTTTCAGGTACAGCGCTATTAATTATTGCTGATCAAGTGGGCTGACTTTATGCATTATTTCATCATTGTTTTTGAAGTTTTGAGTAAATTTCACAATAGTGGAGAGCAGACCAATTTTTTTTTTTCTGTAGTTACGTACTTAAAAGAAAATTACAAAAATTTAATATGCTCAATTAGAACAATGAACATCAATTCTGATTATTTTGGTATGTGTAATTAATGATATACTTAGTTTCGTTAATCTAGAAAGATGTAAGCAAGAAATTTATATAATAGCTCAGGATGAGTTCTGACGTCATAAGAAGCACTCGGGAAGTCATCACATATGAAGATTGAAAACTTGTATAAATATGTAACGTCATATGGCACTTAAATTCATAGTATTTATTATTATTTTCACGTTCAAATTAGCCGTTTCAGCCGACATTCTGACATTCTAACATTGAAAAATTAAACAATAAAACTGATAAGTCGGTGATCACAGAAAATAAAAAAAATAAAATAAGAAAAAAGTATAGCGTAGCCGGAGATGACGCCTGGCAGATGTGAAACATCGAAATTGATTTTTATTGAAGGAATCAAAATGTACGTCAGCGAGTCTTTTTATTTTTATACACGGCATTGGAGGGGACCCACCCTTTCCCGACGGCTGTGTGAGGAAACTGATTGTTTAACCTCCTTAGCCGCACACGTCAGGACTCTAATTTTTTTTTGTAAAAAGAAGCTACATTTATTTTAAAACGAATCTAGACCCTCCAATGTCCCTGCATGCATGATTGTTAGTACGAAAGAATGTATGCATACTTACATTAATAGTAACACAAAATAAGAACACATATGAAATGTGTTCGCCTGGTGGTTTGGCATCTAAAATTAAATAATAAATAAGGAGCACAAATTTTATAAGAGGAAGTATGATTGAAACATAAAAATATACAAGCCGCGTATCGAGGGCAGTTTACCCCACTATCACGGGGCGGTCCCGGCAAGAATGAGCGTGGCAAGCGGCCTGGCCACAACGATCCCAAGCACCCGCATCCCTTAGCCAGTTTTCCGAGAGTACCCTCGAAGAAATGTAAATGGGGGGAGGGGGGGGGAGATACTCCCAAAGACCCTAGGGAATGAAGTGAGCCTCAGGTCACCGGATTTTATACACGGCAGTTAAGTTATATCTTCTGTTATTTCAGTAATAGTATCTACAAGTAGCAGACGATGCTGATCGTGATGGTAATAAATTGTCAATTGGCCGATGATGCGCTGAGTCTTGATAGCAGGGCGAAAGGATCCGACGAGTCATGAGACTGTCCAAATGAAGCTTCGTTGCGTCACACCATACAGTAATCGGCCCTCCCCGCACATAGTTTTGGCGGCCGGGCGGAAAGAGCCGACAAGTCACTAGGCTGGACGAATGAAGCGTCTTCCCGCCTTGCCATGCAAAAGTTGTCGCACATTAAAAAAGTGACTTTTTCTTTTTAATTAAATATTTTTTTAGATTAACACGGGCACGTAATATACCACCCCTAGTGAGATAAAATAAAGGATTCTGTTCCTGATTGTTCGTTTTAATTGATGGCAACATTTGTTTTAACTGTGTCCTTTAATTTTTACGCTATGTGAGGACTGTCACCATGAAAAATAATTGCTTTGTGTTTACCTGCCTTTTTACGGAGATCACGTATACGAGTATATTTGGCACATTTACGTGGAAAAAGTAAATTTTTTAATAAAATACGATTTAATGATATTCAAAGATTGGCGTTGTTTAGAAGGGGTAAATTTTTCTGGATTTATTATTTTAATCTATTGGAGTAATGTTTTCAAAAATTTTTTTAAAATTAACATGAAGGTTCATGTACTTACTCGTTTAACTTTTTGAATTTCGTCTGAGACTCAGATTAAAACGCAATAAACATTATGGCGTTTCTTCAAATTATTTCAACGCTAAAAATGTTCTTCTAAGATTCATAGTTTGGAAGTTTTGCTTTTCTGACGAAAAGACATATTTATTTATTCAATTTACGCAATTTTTTTACAACACTACTGAATTATGGTCGAGGTTGTTATAATAGTACTGTTTTAACAATGTATTTGCAGTGTAAAAACCTTGTTAAGTGCGTTATAGTGCATGAAAAACATGTCGATCATTTAATGAACTGCATTTTAGAACTATGTGGCTTCCCTCACGGAAGAGTTCATAAACAAATTGGTGAGGCTAGCTCCACAGTAAAGCAGGTTATGGTTAAGTTCTTGAGAGTGAGACTCAACAAATAAATTCGTAAATCATAAAATATCTATCTGTTTTCAGTTTGTTAAGATATTAAACACTTTTCTTAGATTGGCAAATTTTGGACATAACAATAAAATCGCTGAAACAAAATCATTAATAACACCTTTAGCTTAGAATAAGTTTGAACGACAAATATTAATTTGCTTGATCAAGGCATAATTTTCAAAAAACTGGGTTTATGAATCTAGAATTAGAATCGGGACGGAACGCTGGGTTACTGGGATAAATGAGATATTTGTTTCCAATCAAATTTATATCGAAGGTACTTACGTATATTATTCTTTATTCTACATCTATCTAAAACAAGCCTATATTATATTTAATATTTGTTCTTTATACATAAAACTATTTATTAAATCATAAAATGGTTGGAATTTATTTTAAATCATCCCACTCTCAATAAAACTCAAGTTACCGTAAGGTAAATCTGTAGACAATGATTGAAACATTAAAAACATTGTGATTTGTTTGTCAGATTGGAATTGTTTACTTTCTTAAGTAGATTTGCGGGAAAGTTTCCCTGTTTGTGATCATAGGAAAAATGTTTTTCTTAAACGTCGGATATAGTTGTTGAAAAGTTTGAACTTGTTGGTAATTGACAAAGACTTATTTATAAGTTGACAATTATTGTTGTGATCAGTTCCGATTCATAAACTTTGGTCTCAAGATCAGAAGATTACTTTCAGATTTATAGGAGGGGCTCTTGATTAGACCGATATAATTTAATAAACCAGACTAAGAATAATTTATTTGATTTTGGTATTCGGTTGAAAGTAGGTCTATTTACCAGAAGCGTTCGAAAACATGTTTTTACTTTTTCATTTTCTTTTCAGCACTTACCTTAGATTAAAAAAAAATCAGATAATAATAATATTTGGCTAATTTATATAGCGTCGTTTTCGTGAAAAAACACCTCAAGATGGCTCATACTGCCATTTTGTATTTATCATTTAATTTCACCAATCAAGAGACATGTTTTTTGATAAAAATTCTTTTAAGTAAATATCTTTTATGTTAAGAAAGTATGACTATGGCATCTACATTTTTGGAGAATATTTTGGAGGTACAGAAAGTTTGACTATGTAGGTCTGTTTACTAAATATAGTTTGGTAGGTAGGAATCCAAACCAATACTAAATTAATGCAGACGCATAGCAGTTTCATTGGTCCTCGTACATTTAACCTTCTACCACTACAAACTCAAATGATAAATAAAAAGATAGAATATATTAAAGAGGTAAAATTATGGCTGATTGACGCAGATATTGAAACGCTTTTACTATAAATTTATTTATCCTTTCTACAACTCACTTGCTTAAACTTTATAAATTATTGTACATAATGTTTTTCTCTTTACTTTTTATAATAACTATAAACAAAAAAAAACTTTTTCTACTAATGTATATTATACTTTAGGTACTTGAAATATAGTAATCGTTTTATATTACCCACACTCAGGCAGTCAGTGCCTTAGTGGGTTTTCATTTCTTTTGTAAACTATTTGGTATTATATATTATGTTATTTTATACTATCTATTAATATGTATAATATGTGTAAAGAAATGAAAATAAATAAAGTAAAAAAAAAAAAAAAAGAAATCTGGATTCAATGTGTCCAGGAGTGACGGACGTATGAATCAAATCCCACCCACTAAGGTGGAAAGCGATGGGTCAAGAGAGAGTGACTGCAGAGGTCAAAAAGTCTCCCTCAACCAGACTCCCGATCAAGCTCACCACGCAGTAGGTGGGCAAACGTATACGCTGCCATGACCTAGACAAACCTCACCCCGCGATAATGGAGGTAACTTCTGCTCATATTTACGAGAGAAGCTACTCTTATGAAATAATATTATCACGTTTACAATCTTTTATTCTCCCTGGAACAGATCTAGTAACTTAGTCAATTGAACAAAAAAAAATGAACAACTGTATGACTATCAATAAATGAAACACGATTCCCGCTTGACGAATGACGTGACAATACATGGCAATGAGCTGATGGAAAGTCTACGTTAGTAGTTCGTAAAAAGAAGAAAAGAGGAAAATAAATGATAATGTTCAAGAAGCTACGTAATCGTTTAGTCATTTCACTCTGTGAAAAAACTCAGGCATCATTTTTCCGTCTTGAATAAATTCGGCGTCATTTTTCCGCCTTTTATAAATTCCTCTAAATTCAAATTTTCTCATTTCCGGGACGCTTCAAAACCAATTTTCGATTAGATTTGTTCAGAGATGCTCTCGCCCGACTCAACACATAGATATAAATAGAATTAATCGATGCCCTTCGAAAAACAGGAGCGGAAAAACAATGCTCCTTAATCGGTTCGCAGTTCGGGCGCGCTCGGCTGTGATCGGCTATTTCCGTGGACAGGGGCGTCACGAGCAATTAGCGGAGACAAAAGCAGGTAAGCACTCCGGATCGTAAGCCTCCGTACAACCTCGACTACCTCCCCGCACGCCCACCCCCAGTCTCTACTGGCTCGAGGGGAGGATACTCGGAAAGGGTGGAAGTAATAATATTATTTTCTTTGTGAGACCGCGGATTATTTATCGTTTTTCGGTGAGAAATCAAATTGTTTTAAGTTGGTTATTTGAAGTATTTCATTTTAACCTTATAGATTTATTTTAGTTTGTAAGGATGAGAGTAAATTAAAATTAATAAGATTTCATCCATCATGGTTTTGAGGTGTATAATAATGTTGCCATAATTAGCCAGCAGAAGAATTTATTTTTAATACACATATTTAACTACGTTTAAGAATATATGATACCTGTGCCGTATGCTAAAATAGAGCCCACTGATTTTTTTTTTCGTACCGTAAACACCAAACTTTTTTTCAATTTATAATGAAAATAAATGTATTTAAGAAGTGTGATCGTACACATAATAATAAATAAAAAAGAGTGTAGATTGAACAAATATATGTGCTTTTAAAATAATTACCGTACTCTTGTCCATCATTCAACCCCTTCAGACTGGAGAAACTTTGTGGAGAAGTCAGCAAATGTAATGCGATTTCAATAGGTAGGGGTCAAATGGAGCGATTCACAGGCCTATTGTCCTCTTTACTGAACTATAAATCTCGATAACCACCCGCGAAAACTTGTAGCTTACTGTAGACTTACCTTTTATAGAATATGTCTGAAAAAGAGTTCCAATGCGCCGTGATTATAGTGTTTATTATTATTAAGTTTTGCATTATTTTGAGTTACGCAGTATTTTTTAAAATCATTGTCAGCTTGTGTACATTGAATACAAATATTTTTTGATCAAAAGCATAATGTTTTTTTAGATGAATTGCCACAAGAATATACGGACACACATGGCCAAGCCGGGCGAAATATTTTTAATGACGATTTTGCTGAAAATGATATAAGCACGAATACTGGATTGCTGAAAACAGATATGTCATCGCGAATGCCTAAGCGGAAAAATGAACTTCTTCCTGTTGAACCCGTGCGATTTGACAGGCTTGATCATTTAACTTTTTTGATGACGTAAAGGAGGTAGGGGGATGCAAAAGTCTGAACTGCAAGGCAAATACGTACGTGAGATGCAACACACATTTGTTCATAACACGAAATAACAATTACAGAGACATTTCACTTGAAATAATAATCATACTCTATACGTGAAAAATAATTATTTTTAAATCTCTCTTAGTAATGTAACTAAGTAGACATATTTGTTATTTTAGTATAAAAGAATGATTTTTTTTTGTATAAAAAATGTTTTTTTTTTTCATTTGAGTCCCTTTGAGCCACAATGTCCGCTACAATGTCCTATGTCCAGAACATAAATATATATAATAAAAACCGGAAAGTCCAATAATGTCCAATTTTCCAATTATTTCCTGTGCGTGCAAACCGTATCTAAATGTCTCGAATAATTTAAATCTAAAATAAACAGTGTTTATCTCATGTGACCTACCAGGTTAGGGTGGTACTGTATATATATTTAGTAATAAAAAAGATCGTTGTTGAAATGTATTATATATTTTTAAAGCGCCCTTGAGGTGAGTATGCACAAAAACGGCGCTATACAAATTACCCAAATATTATTATAATTATTATGGAGGACAGTTGCTACCTGGGTTCCCAGGTAACCCACAGCAAAGTAAAAGTTATGAAAATCATCACAGGATAAGAATTCGGGTCACATTTTTACAAAATATAAAATTACATAAGTTACGTTTTTTAATAAATAAAGCGGTAAAATAACTCTCGGCACAATACGTGGGTACTAGATAATTATACCTAAACCAATGCAAATCCTTCGTCTCATTACGTACCGTTCTTGGAAAAAAGCGGTTACATGTAGGTTTTTCTACGTGATCAAAAATAATGGTCAGCCGTATTATGAATGCCCCACGGGCCGGACGCACTCGAGTATTATGATGGATTAAAAGGCATTCATGATATACAGTCAAACAAACAAAAAAATCCAGAGTGAAAAAATAAATAAAAAAATAAACAGAAAATTACGTATTTTTTCCTATGCGAATATCATGACAGCCAATATCGTATAATTAGATTGACAGTTGATTTTCTTTCTTTCAACGCTTTTAATCACTAAGCTATTGAGACTTCATTAATATCCGTCATGTTTGTAGAAATCTAATACTATCCTCAAACTAATTCCCACATTTTTGTGTTGTCTCCTTCTGTTTCATGTTTCATTTGAATTTATTAATGTCATATTTTCTTCTTAAAATGATTACGTGAATAGAATTTATTATTGTGCCATGAGTTTGTGAAGAAGTGAAACGTCTTCTACGAAGCCCATATTAATATGTCGTAGAAGAGCGAGAAGTTACCCAGGCACTTAGTGACCACTCACGAAGTACACAAGCCATAAAATATTACACCTAGCAACATTAACGTCAGTGAGTACACCGCCGCATTAAATTAGTAATTAGAATATTAATTAATTATTTGCAATGCCATTAGGTTTCCTGGCATGAATTCTTAATTAACTAAATAATCATCACTCTCTCCCCGCAGGGGGTGGCAGCGAAGATGGACAGCAAAACAACTCGGTCTCGGCACACACTCCTTGCCTCATTCACATTCATACGTCATTTTATGGCATAGTCCAGTGGTAACGCATTGGACTGCCATTCCGAAGGTCGCGGGTTCGAACCCAGCGTGCGCAAATAAATTTTATTTGATTAATTTGTGTTATTTCACAATTAATTAATTAAAATAATATATAGTATATTTGCGGCACGTTCCAGAGTGGAAGATACTACCAGTATCGCCCTGGTGTAAGACCACCATTCAGAATTGAAACGTTGCTCCAAATGGCTTTAGCCGTGTTTAGTGACTAGATCTGAATAGCCAGGTACTTCCACACCTTCCTCTTTCCCTTCCCCACTTACCTTCAGCCTCACAACATCCCCCAATTGGGGATGCCATAGTCTCACTGGCTCCAGACAGGAGCAGTTGGGACTCTTGTGAGGTATTCACTATAAAAAAAAAAAAAAAATACTTTTGTAATTCTGTAATTCTGACTCTTGACAGGTCCGACTAAAATATCTGGTTCACTTGATCATGCCATGTCTTCCTTGGGCATCCCCGACTTCTTCTATGGTTCACATTCACGACATATATTCTCTTCACGCTCCTTTTTTCGTTTATTCGCTCGGCATTCCCAAACCATCTAAGCGTCCCTTTCTTAATTTTACTTATTACTTTATCTTCACATTTCTCACGCGATAATACATGCTTTTACTACACACATGATTCTCATTTTTGCAGTATTCAGTCTTCGTCAACTCTTGAATTCTTCATCGCTATAAGTGCATATTATTCACAAGATTCGCACGAGTGTTATGAAACGAAGCGTTTGATTTTAAACATCAGAAATTCTTTTTTTCATAATTATATCGATTTCACCATAAACATTGTACCAAATTTATTACGTTTTTTTTATAATATAAAATAAAACACCATGGAGATGTTGGAGCAGCTGTTAACAAGATGTTTTACGTACCATAGAGATATTTTAGTAGCTGCAGCGCCGGCCCCGGGCCAATCGGCCCTTTGCGCGGTTTTCATGAAAAATAACTTCAAGGGCTATGTGTTAAGTGAGGTATTGTTAGCGCCTTGGTAATTAAGCGCTCGAAGCGGACTACTCCAATTGCGCCCGAGTAGGGACAGCCCTGAGTAGCTGTATATAATATGTTGTACTCACCATGGAGATGTTAGAGTAGCAAACACCCTTCTCGGAGCAATCTTGATTGTCCCCGCAGTTGTCCGACTTCACCGTCACCTTCAACCGTACACACTGCGGGCCCCAGTTTTCAGACACCACTGCAATTAAAAGACGGAATTAAAATCACTTCTAAACACATCAATTATTGTTTTCATGATAATATGAAAACACCAATTATCTCAATATTTGTAGGTAGTCGTAAAAAATACTACATAGGTAAATGAATAGTAATTCCTGTCATTATATCTTAGACAGATGTAAGACGCCTCGGAAGACTACAATCGTTAATCAATATTCCTTTTTTTTTCTGCAACTTGAATCTTTATCTGAAAAAGTGGTTCCGGAACATCTCGTGGTGTGTACAAGAAAGTAAAAATAAAAAGTACAGCATCCAACAGCGGTGGTTTCAACATTATTTCTAATACATTAAACCAATTTACGCTTTCGATCTGCTTCAGAGACGAGATAAACGTCGTTTGAACTGAAATGGCTCCGAAAACATCCATTCCAAAGTTCGAAAAACCGTCGCCGAGCGTTTGAGATGATTTCTCACAAATTCACAGACAACAGAGTTTCGCAGATGATTATATAAGTCAGGGATAAAATTATTTTCATTTTTTTTAATCAATGTTTTAAGGCCTTAATAATGTTTATAAACATGAACAGTGTACGGTTCTCAATGAGACGGCTAAAAAGAATATAACATAATTGTTTTGTGAATATGAATATTCCACAATAGTTACAAGTGCTCCCAACCATCTGGAGCCAGTGAGATTAAGGCATCTCTAATTGGAGTATGTCGTGCCGCTGAAGGTAGTGAGGAAAGAAGAAAAAGTGCGGGATCTGGCTTTTCAGATCTGATTACCAAACACGGCTAAAGCCATTTCAGGCGGTCTTACATCAGGGCGATACTGAGAGTATATTCCACTCTGGAACGTGCCTAAAGTATACTGTATATTATTTGAAATGAATAAATTCTGAAATAGCAAAAATTCATTAACTAAAATTTACTTGCGCACTTGCGCGACCTACGAATTTCTAGTCGAACTTAAAAATAAACATTTTTACTAATAAAGGCTTGATACACGGACATGGGATGAGTGATAATGATAAATAAAACACTTAAATCCTTTTCGATATCCATTTACCCCAATAAATAATAATAATAGGAAATAAGATCATTAGATTACCATGTTTAATTATTGTTCGTGTGTTTTATAGTTTTTTATTGTTTTTCACATTGGTGTCAGACCCGTGAAAAATCACGCAGTCACAAAGGGGCTATAACGTACTAATAGCACGCGGGTAGCAGTGTACGGGGAACGGATTCGTTAGTTTCCGGTCGTTTGGCGTTAGAGCATTGGAGGTCAAACCGGATAAATTGGTCAATTTTTTCGCTTTGTTTCTCATCTAAATATAAATAATACATCAATGGGGATGGACTGAATTCTCGACAAATAATCAGTTCCAATTTTTTACATTTTCCATTAAAAATATTTTATCAGGTTCTTTATCGCTTGTCTGAATTCTCCAAACAAACATTTCCAATTTTTAAGGTGTAACTTAAATTATTCAATTGATGTTACAAACAGAGTCACAGCCGAAATTAGTATTTTAAATTTGTATTTGTTTTCCAAAGAAAGGCTACGTAAGCTCACAAAGCACTAAAACAAAAAGTGTGGAAAAGATTTAATATATTTTTAAATCCTAAAACTTTTGATCTAAAACAAACTCCACCTAAACCGATCGATTTGTGGCTGATCTGAATCCCAAAAATATGTGGTAATATTGCCTTCGTAAGTTGTGAAATAATGTAACTACCCTCGGGCCTAAAATAAAGTTTACGTAGTAAAGTGTGCCTTATTCGGCCATAAACTACTGTAAACTTATTCAACCAACCACAACTTAACCTATATAGTTTTTCCGTGAAAAATCATAACTACTATCAATTTTCTGCAGAAATTTAAACCAAAAGTTTTCCCTCAACTATTTTTTTAGGTGTTCTATTAATGATACGAACCTTAATCGGTTTCGACGACTCTTGTGATGATTATTTGTACAGAAGTTACCGCGAGACTGATTAATATCTACATTACTGATTAATACTGATAGACTGATTAATGACTCGAAAGAGACTTTTTAACTGATAGCTTTGTCATTAGAAGAACAGTTTTCCATTAACAGTAATAAAGACAAGCAACAGTAATTGATCAACAATTTGTTGATCCCGTAAGAATTCACAGGTAATTGTGATTTATACCAAAGTCGGAACGACGTATTTTGACGCCTATATCATGATAAACAGGGTGTTAAAGGACGTACTTGATTTAAAGTGATTCTTGACATTATTTGGAGTAAAAACTGTAAATAAAATTTTGGTCATGTCCGATGACATTTAGGTTTTTTATCTTTCAAAAAACATAGAAAATCACTAGAAATTGGACAGCTAGGGTCAATGTGAGGGGTTGGGTGGTTACTTGGCTGAGTTATCAATGACGACGTATTAGGAAGAATTTAAAAAAAATAAAATAGGTCCAAAGAGAGAGCAAAATTTAATTTCCATTTTTTACACAAAATAATGTCAGGAATCAAAGTTAAAGTAAGTCAAGTACAACAAGTACAAGTACAAGTCAAGTGTAACAGCCTGTAAAGTAGATTTGTATTATACCGGTATTACAAATCCATTATTATCAATATTTTTTCAGTTGGTGGGTAAAACCATTAATATTTTTTTACATTATTAAGTTAGTTCTATGACAAAGTTTTTCAAAGATATTTCACAGTACCGTTTTATAACAGATCCTAGCGCAAACCCATTAAAATCGTAGTAGGATTTGTGAAGCTGAAAATATTTACAAAAAAAAAGAGAAATCCTTGCAAAAAAGAAATTCTCCTTTCGAATATTAGTAAACTTACTACTTACATTTAAACAAAAGAAATACACGTTTCAAATAAATAATGAATAACTAATAAAATAATTAATTAATTGAAAGTTAAAAGTTCATTGAACTTGAATAATTTTACGCACTACGCAGGAATACAATTTCAAATCACGCACTCACACACCGACAACCGAAATTAGTATGTTTGATAATTATTATCGTTATTATGAAACGTTCATAGTTCCATAACATTGAGAACAGGTGTGATGTCGACTTTTATTTGAATGATTTCAAATTATAAGTTATTTATTTTGTTGTTGTCGGCAACGGCAACTGTACAAATTATCTGCACGGTTAGTGTAAACATACAAAATTGTTACCGATCGTACTGAACTAATGGGACGGAGGATTACAAGTAAGCACATGTGGAAAACATCAATCTTGTGTACTTTATATCAATGTATAAGGTCATGTTATTATTGCCCCCATAACAAATTATATTGGACAGAAGTTCCTAAGTAAACACATGTTTGAAGAAGTTGTAGCGGTAAACATTTACAATTAATGGCCGGAAACCCTTTGCAAACTTTCATTTCAGTTGGAGCAAGCCGAAAGTTGGCAGTAAAAATGATTGCTTAAAAGTTTTTGGGTTAGAATTAGGTTGCCAAGGAGCTGAACTAAATGTAAAAACTTTATCTATCTACATAAAACATATTTTTTTAGTCATTTCAATCAAGTTACGTGGGTAAATATTTAATTGCTCAAACATACTATCTTAGTTTGTTTTACACTGTACCACAAAAATTTACGCAAGTTCGTTTTTTTTTTCATTATCCACACACAGAAGGCTTTGAGAAAAATAATTTCCCTAAGGGCCTTTGTCATCGGCCGAGATAGGAACCAAAGGAAGTTCTAAGAAGGAAAAAATATATGAAGGGTGGATAGGTATCTAGGATCTGTGTATCCAGGAGTGACGGACCTATGAACCTATCCCTCCAGCTACGGTGTAAGGCAATGCAATGAGGCGATGAACACACCTCACCCGATGAACCCGGACACCCCTGCTAAATCACGAAACGTAGCAAACCACTAGGGGTCACCTATGTCAGAGGTGTTGGTTGTCCAATAAATGGTTCTCGGGGCGGTGGTCCCAGAACCTATCTACATTTCGAACGAATTAGTTTGTCCATGACATTAAATGTTTTAGACAAACTCGTCGGTTATTTGTCTGACGATCACCATTTTCTCTCCGGGATGCTGTGAATTTAAACTCACAAAAATAACAAACGAGTTTCATAAAAAAAATATGCCAACCAAATTTAGTGCAAAATATAATTTGGTGAACTTGGGGTCAAGCCAAGCATCTCAAAGTGACTATAAATTCTCCTCAGGTCACGATTTATTTGATTTCAAATCTATTGAGTCAGCTCAAATCTCGAGTTATGTCCTACGGACGGAAATCTTTTTTCCCACCAATATTGGTTTCATCTGCGAAGGAGAACTATTTATTCTGTTGACTGAGACCCACAAAGAGTTTTCCCTCGCTATTATTTGAAAAGTTCGCTATTTTCTTTGAAATCAATTCACATTCCGGTTGAAATCTTTAGCCATTTTTTAGTTATTTTTGCTGCCTTTTGAAGTCCTTCAGCAACTACGTTTTTTATATATTGTATATTGCCTTCTTTCGAAAGCAGAAGATCTTCATCCGTCTGAGATTTCTCGGCGCTTTAGAGACAGCCGGTGGCATCTAGCGACAAACGGAAAAGCGTCGGAAGCTCGCTGTAAATGCATTGAAATATGATAGTTCTGAATGACTGCGAGGAAATAAAATTTATTCCGAGTAACCCTGCACTTTATCATGCTCCATTCGATGTCATCCGATCCCATATTTATAGATGCTGCAAATACAATTCAATAGTGCAATTTGCTTGTACACTTCTATTCACACAAACCGTATTATTATTTTTCAGTATTTTATTCAAGGCAGTAGATATCATTGACATTCAAGCAATTCCTATTGTAATTAATATATGGTTATGAATTACTGAATAAAACTTATGATCTCGCCTTATACATTTGTATACTTCGTACATACACTCGTATACCTCGTACACACACTTGTGTACCTCGTACATACAATACTGAAAACGTATGAGTAGTTAAACGTCAAACTCGAAACAATGACTGTTTTTTGAGTTCAGAAAACTTAGGAAGTTTTGAAGTTTGTCACGAACTGACAAGAACAAATACAGCTTTAAACTCTTCATGAGCATTAGAGACAGATGGCGCTAAAACTTGGAGCAATAAATACGTGACAAAGAAAATTTTGCATACCGTCGCAGCACGCGCCGTTGTGCCACAGAACGATAAGTCTACTTTTTTCAAAGGTGAATTGTGAATGACTTTAGGTCTATTTGCGCCATGTCCTTCCTAAGTCTTCACTTTGGCCAATTTTATCGCATTGCTAAACCAATCGCGATGCTAAGACCAATACTGCAGCAAACTATACTAAATAGATTCTTCAATTTTTAACCAGTATGAGAACTCTTATGATAAATTCCTAATGTTTTAAAATAAATGCATTGGTTTGTGATTTTACTAATACAATTATAATTCAATTATACTTTTGTTCTTATTCAAATAACGCTCGATACTGCAGCCCGTACCTGGTTGATTTATATATTATTGTTTTTTTTAAGATGGACAAACATTTCCGTGTTACGAATCACCTGACAATATTTGAAAATCTCCTACTACCACCACAGTAAGCGGAAAATGTTGCTTGTTTTGTGATGGAGAACTTAACCAGCCGAGGAATTGAACACACTTCGCCTGGGTGGGAACCAAACGTGATGTCTACACAGCCACCAACCGGTCGAAATTACGTAAAATATTTCGCTGACAACAAGCCATTTCGGAAATTGATAGAATTTTTTACCCAGTATTAGGGACCACATCGTAAATTTTTATTTGATTTTATTATTATACGAGAAAATCACAACAGCTTGTGCTTTTGACAGGATTAACAATTTCCCTTTGTTTAGCATTTCTGTTCACGTTAGATTATATCGATATGCTTATTAGATATTTTGTATCTCCGGGAAATTGTAAGCATGCGACGATGTACTCAAAGTTCAAAGGCTTTTACGTTTCCCTTCTACTTTCGTCGGGTTTAGGCTTTCTACTGTATATGTATACAGTAGAGAGAATCGAGAAAATGTCACAACAGACCATCCATAAACCTATTTCTTCTGCAGAGCACTATTATAATCAAGATACTATAAACGATGAGATAAACTAACTTCCACTAAATTATTTCAGAACAGTGTTTTGGGACTTGCATTAATCTGTCAGAACGACAACGATATGGTATAAACTTGGTCCGAAGAAATAATTTTAAAACTTCCGGGTTTAGATTTCAAACAAACAAAAATATATGTGCTTCTAAAAGTATTTTTGTCTTGAGTGAACTGAGAATTAACTTGAGTGAACTGAGTTTGTTGAATAACATATTTTAATGTTTTTAAAACTATTTTTTTGTGGATTTTACACAATGCAAATTGAACTTTAGTGTAGTATAGTATCGGCTATGAAAAAAATTACTACACCAATATTTTCAGAACAATCCCTATCGAAATAAGTTATACTCGTACGAATAAATGGAAGCTAGATATGGAATTGTGAGAAGTGTCTATACCGAAATTGACACGACGGCAATAAAAAGGTCTAAAAAAAACTTATTAAAATAGACACCTTTATAAATATAAAATTAATAACATCAAACTATTTATTTTATTTGATATGTATTAATATTGATACGTTTTAAATAGAAAATTGCACCTTGCAAATGTTACTGCGCATGATCATTTTCATAAAACATATTAATAAGATTTATTCCCGTTAATCGTGTTGTTTTTCGCTGAGAAAGTAATTATTAAAACATTAGAAAAAGACAAGATTGTTCTTTTGTTGTCTTTTCAAGTGGATTAAAAACTAATAGAATTCAATACAAAATTTAAAACTCAAGACAAAAAAATATTTCTCAATTTCTTCTTTAAATGGCAAGTTTTTCTTTTATTTTTCAATCAAATTGCGAATTAAACTGAAGCAGTACTCCGAGGTCTGTTTACGACGCCTTATCGCCGAGAAATGGCGTTAAATTAGGTTAGGAAAGTTTCACCCGCCTCTTGAGTCGCCCAAGCTCTGTAGTGGGAGTATTTGAGGAGAAGTTTGGCCCAATCCATTTATGGTTGCCTGCTCACCGATTCATTATCTTTTCGCTTTTCGAACCAGGAAATAATATCTTCATATTCTTCATAATAATACGTATGTAAAGTTATATTTGGAAAACGCGTCTACAAATCTACACCAGTCTTGATATTATCATAATTTTTTACATTTTCTTTGACTTTACTTGAAAGAAAGGACAGTTTGTTTCAACAGTTTCAACTGTCCGGAATCTATGAGATTATGGTATTTTCGATTAAATTCGGTATTTTGTGAAGCTGAAGGGAAGGGGAAGGGAAAGAGATTAGGAAGAGGACTTTTCAAAGTACCTGGCTATTCAATATGTCAAGCAACATTGAGATTCGTAAATGATTTTGTTGCAAGTTTTTACAATGCAACTTCTCTGATATGCCAAAATACCCGCCGACTCCTGTTTTTCAAACTTCAATGTTATAAACAGAATTTTTTTTAATACATTTTGTTATGACCGAGGATTGTACCTTCCGGCTCAGGTACTGAAGTCAACCGCGCTAAAAACTGAGTCTAATACCGATTGGGTAGTTGTAATGTCATTCAATTTCAGAGAAACTCGTATAAGTGTATGCGTGATTGCTATCAAAAGTTTGCAGAATTCATTTTCATTGAAAACGAAACTATCTGCTGAGTTTCAGCTCCATCGAATGTCAGGAAGTAGGTTATTTTCCACTACATAGATTTGCATTCATTTAAGAAAAAAAAACAAAAAAATTGATGTATTAAAAAATCTCATTCATAATTCCGTTATGTACCACACAAAAAGAAAGTCGGGCAAATAACAAGAAATATACATAATGTATGACTCAAATATGATTTAAGATTTTCACGGCCAAAAGTATTTTTGCTATTTGTTTTTGGGGTATTATGCCAAGATGACATATAGGCTAAAGAAGGAGTTAGCGCAACACGGCATAATACCCCAAAAACAAATAGCAAAAATAATGTATGACTATTTTTAAAAATCACAAATCCTCTTAAGAAGGACCAAGATAATAAAGTTGAACTACGGAGAGCTGAATCCTCGTGAAGAATAGCAAACATGTACTGGACACGTTACTTTAGTCCAAGAGAAAGTTTATCGTGTTTATTTTTATTTTTATGTTAGGCTTTGAGGCGGGTTAAATAAGGGCTCAAAGAATGGTTTAAATGAAGGAGCAGAGACAAATAGGGGCAACTTGGTCTGTTCACCGACCGACGCGCGTCGTTACGGATACAACTTTTGTTTTTGAAGAATTTTTTTACATTGCTACACTAATTGCATTGCACTACCCCTGCATAAAATCTGGAATAAATTCTTATTTTTATTATACTATACACTTATACTAGGAAAAAGTATTGCTTCTCGCCAATTTACCTTAATCGTAAACTATTCGTAATAAAAAATTATATTTGGCCTAATTACACCCAAGTTAAACTAACATAACCCCACCCAAGCTCTTTAACCTAACAGTCTGCTATGGTCACAGCACCATTTAAAAACCTCTGAGAGCGAACACTCGTAATTTTATTTGTTGTGAGTAATTTACGTTGAAGTTGATGCATTATGTTGACGGTAAGTGTGGTAACCCGTGGTTCTTACCAGTCTCCACTATATGCAATTATTTATGCTGATTTTTTGTCCCAGTTCTGTGAACTGTATTCTTTCAACACGTGCAAACATATTATTACATCAGTGGCAGTTTGTGAAATGACATATTGGGGAGACACAAACATTTCCGAAAAGTATTATGTAGGTACATTTATGTCTACGTCTACCCACACCTTACTCTAAATATCTAAATCATAATAATAATAATTTGTCGACATGATCAAGCTTATTACTAGAAACACAGATAGATAAGATGGAATCAGAATAGATATATAGAAATGTAAATTCGACACACCAATTAATCAAAATAACTTTACTCCGTAGGTACTGGCGCATACATAATAGTAAATGATCGGTTCTACTTCAGAAGTGTTCGTTGTTCGAGGCGCGCCTCAAACTAAACAACGCGCGTCCATGTCAGATACCGTTCCATATGACTTCCACACCCCCCACCGTCTACATGAAATCAGCGGCTCCCAGAGGCGGGCTCTATCTGTGCCTCAGGTAGGCGACACATTACGCTATAAGCATCATCGCTTGGTCTATTTTAGCACATCGCTCGCCATACACTACCAATGGAAATGCATGGCAGTCGATATGCTGAAATAGGCCAAGCCACGAAAATATAGCGCGTTTATAGCGTGGTCTGTCATAGGTTTCACTAGCGTATTATTGAACTGCGTTGTGTAATAGCTGGGCCACGTGTGGCCGGACGTGTTACATTTTTTTTTCTTTATTCATAAAATATATTTGAATACAGTTTTTTAAATGCTTTTCGACTACCACACTAGACACATGTCCGTATTATGGTGGTCGAAATTTGTGTATAATTATATTAATGCAATACATGATTCATTTGTTAATATATTATTTTGTGAAATGTAATGTATTTGTAAAATAGGTAATACTTTAACTGAAAATAAGAAAGAGATGAAAATAAAGATAAATTATTTAATTATTTTAAAAATAAATTTTAAACAATATTTAAATAAAAAAAGAATAATAAAGCAAATGAACTTAATTTAATGATGTCAGGCATTTTTTAAAATAGTCCCTTCCCTTCATAAATAACCAATTCTGAATATATAATATTAGGTAGATTGAATCTTGTAAAAATAAAGATACAAATAAAAATAAGGTAGGAAACAAATAAAAATAATAGACACTGTTAGGGATAATAGAAATAAAAATAAGAATAATCACATCAGCGTAATATAAGGCTTTTGTTGAAAGTTAATTTAGAGATAAAATTTTTACTCAAGAAATATGAAAAAATAAGAACAGTTTGAAGATGTAAGGCATTCTTTATATTTCCTTCCCTGAGCAAATAACCAGTTCTGTACACTAATGGCATAAAGATCATCAGTTTTCGATGTCTTAATATCAATACTCAGTAAGTTGAACATTTTAGGCGCTATATAAGAGAACTGTCGCTGGGCGAAGGCTGTTTTTGCTGGAGGAATTTTACATTTTTGGTGTGATGAATAGCGGGTGCAAATATTTTGTTGAGTTTTGCGTGTTAAATCATTTTTCCTTGTGTGTATGAGAATTGTCCTAACGTATAATTGTCTAATGTCTAGAATTGCGAATTTTTTTAAAAGTGGGTCTGAAGGGTGAGATTGGTTTGATGATATACATAAATACAACCTGTTCTAGTGAAATACAAAAATTGAAACAACTTTAAGGCTTATACATTTCTTGAATTGCTAATAAGTAAAATGAAGTTTTGTAATATTTTTAATTTATTTTTGTGTATTTTTCCTCTATTTTTTGACGAGGCAAAGCCTACCTTGCCTCATTGCACGAACCACCACTGTACTATATAACCTAACTTATCATAATAATAAATATACATTATAATGATAACCACCACTGAACGCGTTACTCGCAGGTAAAAGAAAACAACTAAAGCGGACATAATTATTACTACGTTTGTGTGAATTATTATTTGGTGAAGCTCTGTGATCCGTATTAATGATAACCTTTGTGAAAAGAACCGAATTAATATCACGAGCGTAATTAATTAGCATCGGTAATATTTTATGAGCAGCCAATATCAAGACCAATACAGGAGGACGTAAAATAATATCGGTTGTGACTAATGACTAAACGATGTCAATGACAGCAATATCAGTTGTGATTTTTGGTGCCGAGTAATTGGTCACTTTGGTACGAACTGCCCGTATTATGTTTCGTCTAAGAGCAAGCTTTATAAATATCCGACTGCCTTCTCGATAAAAAAATGTTTTATATTGCGACAAAAATTAATTTATTTTTATTTTAAATTATGAGTTTTTCTGTTTTTATATCTAAAGATTATTTAAAAAAAATGTATATATTCATTTAATTTCTTATTATCAAAACAATATTTATCTTAAAGTAATGCAATGCTAAGTAATGCATAAATTTGCAAAATCATGTGTTTTTGGATTGAATTGATTAGAAATATTCAAATTCAGCTCGTTTATGGAACGAGCTACCGGAAACTGTTATACCATCTTCATTTCTTCCGGATCTCTTTAAACATGCATTAATAAATTCCTTCTTACGGGCCCTTACTTAACACGTTCCACAACGCAACCCAACCGGTGGCGATATAGCTCCCCCGTCTTAAGGCCCGAACAAACCGCCGCGATCAAAGCGCGTCCGCGATCCCGTGCACGGTGGCGATCAGATGTTGTGTATGAACTTGTAGCAACGTGTTCACATCGAAGCGTTCTCTGATTGGCCGCGGCGTCCTGTGCAGCGTCTGGACGCGGCGATCGCTCGCGTCCGCGATCAGTTGCTGCTTGCAGGATCTGCACGCTGCACGCAACGTAATTATCTCTGAGTTTGTGGTATTTCTCATGATGTCGGATACAAATACAGAGAGAATGATCAACGAAATTAGCAAGCATCGTTTACTTTATGACACTTCACATCCAGAATATAAAAATAATAGAAAGAAGTATCAAGTTTGGAAAGAAATAGGAGAATTATTGGATTAAGTGGTAAGTTTTAGAAAAAATATATTTATTTTTATAGGACATACATTTTTATGAATTAATATTTTCACGAATTAACATCTTCTATTTTCACCTAGCGATATTTGTTTATACTTGAGTAAATATCAATATTATATAAGTGAACAAAACTACAAACAACATTAAAACACGCCTCCTTTAGAAATTATTTTCTCTTAAAAAATTGTATCAATAATTTTTTCACAAAAACAGAAGTAATAATTCTTCTTCAGATTCGTCTCCAAACATGATTATGATTATTTAAATGGTTCCCGCTCCGAGCTGTACCTACCACACAACCAACACGAACGTACGAGTGCCACGGACGCCAGCTGATCGCTAGTTGATCGCTAGTTTGGTGTGAACGGTTCTGCACGCACACAGGACGCTCACCGTGCACGCCATCCCGGACGCAAAATGATCGCGGCGGTTTGGTCTTGCCTTTACTTCTACGTATTAAATTTTAACATTCATAATAGTTTAAATAAACAGTTTTTTTGTGCCATTTGTAAAATTTGATTAATGAATCTTACGTATTCTAAGAATTAAGTCGTCGATGAGTTTTAAAGTTTATTTGATAATCCTTAATAATTATTTAATTTTTTTTGTATTTTAGACAAATTTTAACAGTTTTGTTAAGGGCGTAACTGGGAATTTACAGGTTTGACTGGGGCTTTCTTTTTATTGGTAGTTAAGTCTCATCAAATCATTTCAAGTATTTTAATATCCTTAATAAAATGTAATGCCCCTCCCGATTTTGATATAATTTTTACTGTGTATCGCCTTAAAATCGATCAGACGGTGTCGACCCTGATATATTTTAATGTGCGGAATAGAATGGTTTTCAAAGAACAACTGTTAAGGGTTTGAGATATTACGCATATTATGCTTTCATTGAAGCCCATTGCAAGTTCACGAGGGAAATAATGTGCTCGCATTAATCACGGTTGGGAGTTTTAATGTGTTTTTGATGGGTGTTGAGATCCTCGCTTTCCTTTGCAAGAATTCAACTAGTCGCTATTTTAATCAAATACATATTAACCAAATACACGTACAATGTATTTATAATATTTTCATGTTTGTCGGTCGGAACACAACAATAATATGAATTTTTAATTTATTTCAATATAAATTTAAATTTTTATTTTTTCGTAAAAGTGTGAGATGTAGTAAAAATTACAATGGCGTTTATTAGATAAAAATACAGCGTAGCCAGACACCGACGTAACAAATACAGCGTAGCTAGGCACCAACGTAACAAATACATCGTAGTCAGGCACCAACGTAACAAATACAGCGTAGCCAGGCACCAACGTAACAAATACAGCGTAGCCAGGCACCAACGTAACAAATTACCTATTTAAAGGCGTGCCACATTATTATCTGATTGGTGACAGAACTTCATAATACGGCTGATTCTAGACAGCCAACATCTCGCGGAATTTTTTCCTTGTTACGGCCCAGAACTACACTGTTATTTGCCCGCGTTTATTATTTTCGTAAGATTTTAGTTGTCCTAAATAAACAAGTTAAAATAGTATCGAAACTATTTCATCTTAACTATGCAATCTTAAACACTATTAAAAATTTTCACAGGTGTATTAAACATAAACATCTGTGCAGACGGACAAAAGATAAACAAGCGAACTAACAATGTTACACTCGTACACGGAGAAAACTTACTACTGCTAATTTATACAAAATTTAATTCAAATATTCATACAACATACTAATGAATTGACAGATTTCCTAATAAAATATCAGTAAAACACGAATAGGTTATGGCGATGTCGAAATACGTGTTCAAAAAGTTCTTATATTTTCGCACTTAATAGGATAAATGCAGCTGCATGTTCAGATATGTAAAAAAATTAGAACAGATTCAAAAAAGTTCCTCAGGTACCTATATATGAGAATACATAGAGAGTACGCGCTATCAAATTATCCAGTCGAGGAGGAGTGGGGCTCTTGCAGTAACGGCCTATAAAATTGTAAATTACTTAATAGATTTCCTCATGGAATGCTGTAAGTTGTTCGTACCAAACAACTACATCTAGTTACGGCACCATGATCTGCTAAGTAACCCTCGTAGAATGCTATAAGTTATTCATACCAAACAACTACATCCAGGTACGGCACCGTGATCTGCTATGTAACTCTTACAGCAGAACGCTAGACTCGACATGACACGAGGTATGCCGCTGTTAAATAATATGTCTAAGACTATTCTTATATCTTTTTCATGTCTTTGTCTTTGTTGTTAATCTGTGAGAAATATTTAGGTTGCAAGCGAATTCTCCAATTAATGTTAATTTTTACTGTGACTTTTTATTAGGGGCATATAAATGCCATTAATTTCCCATGATAATATGTATTTTATGTATCTTCTTTTTTTGAAAATGTAGTTTATGCATGTGCATTGTAAATCAACACACAGTCTGTTATACACGTGTGCATTTTAAATAGACATACAGTCTGTTATTCACAAAAAAAATAGGTTGTGGTATATATAATATATACAAATATTATGAAAGTACTAATAGTTTATTAGGAAATGGCCTGTTGTCACCTTTTTTTTCATAAACATCCAAAAATTCCTTTAATGATCTTCGATTATCTTCCGAAATTGATTCAATTTTTTTTTTCTAAGTTGTGCGTATTAAAATAAAATAATATAAAATATATTTTTTGCCTGATATATTCTTTCCAAAAAGTAAATTTAATATTTACCTCCATTTTCTTATCCAATATTCTTTGACGTTGTTTTCAGCAGGGAAACTTTTACAACGTAAAAAATTATGGCAGTACAAGTCTACTCATGCACTTAATTTTTAATTAACGAACATATAAAATTGTTTCCTCTGATAGAAACATCAAAGAATCCCCTTAGCACGGGATGAAAACACATTGAGCTGAAAATATTTACGTTAACTCGTAACACTTCTTATAAAAGAATAAATCTTAAAATTAAATAACCTGACAAAGATGTAATTCAGGAGGTGGTTGGTTCTTAGATACTGGTACTGTTACTGAAAACATTTAGGGAAGCAAAACCAGGTTATTTCGGTCTATGTCCTATATTGGCCATTAAACATCATCCTTTGTCCGATGTTGGCCATTAAACATCATCCTTTGTCCGATGTTAGCCATTAAACATCATTCTATGTCCGATTTTGAGAAAAAATCAATTAGTTATTGACGATTACCCGCCTTTGAGGAGATTTATCACGAAAACGGCGCTATTTAAATTAGCCAAACATTACTAGAATCATATTCAATTTATTGGAACAAATTTTGAGCGTTGTACACATCGAAGTAATATTTAATCATTGAAGAAGAAGATAACATGAATAAGATGATAAAATTTTCAGATATACTCTGTTGCTTTTCTGATCTGAGATTTTTTGTTGATATTCTGTTTCTATAATTATATGTAATTTTCTTATTGTACAATATTTTGTAGTATTTTACAGTATTTTTGAAAATATTTTTTTTTCCAGTTTTGTAAATATACATATTATTATCTATATATATAAGCACATAGACTAGCTCCCCAGTTTGACCCGAGAATATTTCTCTACAAATTGGGTAAACAAAAAAAAGTGATGTCTGATATGAAAAGTAATATATTTTTATTTCTTGTGAATATTTACTTTTTTTCTAAATACACAAAAAAAAAGAAAAAAACGGAATTAGTTGCGGGTAATATGGATAATTCTTAAATCCAGATCTATAAAAATAATGGAAAATAATCAGATTTATGTGCTTTGTCCCGGTCAAACAGAAGTCCTGGATTCGATCCCCGGTAGCGACCGCAATTTTTATTTACTTTATTTGTCTTCTGTTTCATGTTTAATTTAAAAATATTAACAAGATTGTCTTCTTCAGTTACTAATATCTTAGTTGTAGCATTTTTAAAGTGATCATTTATAAGTGTACCCCGCAATACTTTGCTATTGCTAATGTCTTTCTTGGGCGTCTCCGACTTTGCCATAATTCACTACTGTATACCAAAATGTTACTGTTAAAAACCTACATTAAATCAACATTAATTCGACTCCGTATCTCATTCCAGTGCAGAGATATTGCGTTAAGTATTCGTCGGACGTCCTAACATTCAAATCACTCTCTAAACACTCCTGGCACTAACAAGTACCCCGCTACGCATTGCTGTGGCTATGTCTGTCGTTGCAGATAGAGAAACAATAGCGCGTTTTGCTTTTACGTCCATCAGATTGCGCTGTTTTCTAAAAGAAACATGTTTGTCCAACAAATGGCGTTGTTTTTCATAAAAAAGCATGATTTCGCTTGTCTTAGGTGACATCAATATAATATTGGTATCTAAAACAACACACACGTATTTTAATGCAACGTCGCACTTTGGACGGAATGGAAAAAAAACGCGAATTAAGTGGTTTTTACATACGTTAATTTTTTTAATATTTATATTTTTTTTAGTGTAGTACAATAGTTTCTGCATTTTATGTGTTAATTTAAATATGTCAATAGGGCTTGATGGAAGTTTGGCAACGCTGCAAAGTGTGTCGTAAGTTGGATGTTCGGCATCGCGTTTTTCAGTTCATTCCTACGCGTGAGCAGAGACGGTTGTGTAATAAGTGACTTTTGGATATATTTACAAAATTTTCTTATGGCTGACATTCCTCAAGGTATTTTTAATTTAATTTACAAAACTATATATCAATATATCATGTGTGTGAGATTTGAACTAACATCTAATTTTACACTATTTTTGAATTTTTTTGCTGTTAAAATGCATATTTCAATTAGCATTTAGAAACAAAACATCGTTTGTTCCCATTTATGAATATATAAGTATTGTAGACTGAAGTCTCACCTTTAATGTCATATATAAATTGTGATCATCTTTTGTCCTTCCTTGAACAATTTTGTTATTTTCAGGAAGGCCTATATGCATTCTCCGGAGAGAATTATTCGAGGCATTAAAAAAACGGGGTATATTAAATGCCACTTCTGCGAAATCAAAATAGTTTTTAATTAATTACGTAACACAAAAATACCACATAGCGGCAGGTTTTAACATTTTGAGCCCTACATTTTACAAAAACATTAAGAATTTTTCACTACAATTAATGACGAAATGGAGAAAAAGCCATTTATAATAATAAATTAATATTTTTACTTAAAAAAAGTTATAATTCATTAATAAGATTAAAAAAAATATTGCACTAATATTTAGCCATCAAACAATTAATTCGTGTTTTTTCTTCATTCCGTCCACTGTGCGTCGTGTCAAAATTTCATAGCAATCTATGAAGAACTTTCTGAGATTTAAGATTTGAACAAACGAACATTTACATATTTATTTATATAGATAGATAGATTAAGATTAAGATATTGAATCTTCAGAAATGAAATATTTATTTTTTGAAATTGACTGATGCCATTGACGAACTATTAACAAAATTCTGAAATTTATGCCCAATGTCCAAAAGTTGTTTTAAGTCAAACTTCAAATGTGAACGGCAGGCAGAACCTGGTTCACGTCAATCCGCCATTTCATCTTATCGCGTTCTCATCTTTTCTATTCGTATTATGTTTAAATGGCCAGTAAGACGGAAACTCCTCGGCAAGATAATTAGTTCCACAACTTTGACGTTAAATTAACAATGAAAACTTGCCCCCTCGATGTCAGGGATGTTTAATTTTTGCACGCCAGTCAGAAAATTAAATTGAAAGTAATTCTAGAGGCTTGTGCGCTATCTGCCTATTTAATGGCCTCCACGCTGGCCAACAAATTCTGGTAAAAGCTTTACGAGTTCTAAGGTTCGCTAAAAGACTTAAGATATAAATCGCAAACAATTTGGAAACGCAGTTCTACTATCCCAATATGAGTATAATTCTATTCGTTTCGATGTTTTAATTGCTAATTTGTATTCGCTAAATGCAATAGAACATCTGAATTCAATATGTAGGCTATCTGAGGTGGTCTGGAAACATGTTTTAAAATATTCATTTTCAGATATGTATAAAAAATGTGAGTAAATGTACTAAGAGACATCACTGACCAATAAAATAATGACATTTAATATTGAACAAAAAAAAATATTTATAACAATATTAAAACACTACCTAGGTTTACATTAAAAAAATGTTCAAAAAAGGATTTTATTTAATTGAAACTATAGAAAGTAAAAAAAAAAAGTGGGTGTGTCAAGCCTACGCAAGACAGAAGTGAAACTTCTAGTTTCAGCTGATGCTTGGCGTGGCGCAGTTCGCTGGTGTCTGAGAGAGAGGAAAGAAGAGAAGAGAGAGAACGTTCGTGAGCGGCTCCCCCACCTCAACAAGGTTTCACTTCAAAAATGCCACAGCCGAGAATCGAACCTCGCTTAACTGATTGAAAGCCAACCACGCTGAGCACCAACTGTAAGCAAAGCCGCATAAATTGATTATATTATGTAGGTTCTGAAAATATGAGAGCTTGTTATGTTTTATAATGTTACCTACATCACACCCAAAATATAATATATTTTTAAAAATAATGTACAATGTACAGAAATAGAATCCCACACAAGATCGCGTAGTGCGCTCTAGCGAACGGATATTTTATCAGAGGGAGATAGTTTTAATTTTTTTTTCTGTAAATTATTACATATTATCAAAATAAATAAATTAATTAAATAAATGTAATACAATTATCATAATATACGGATTAGATAATAATTTTAATCCAACACAATAACGCAAAGCGCGCTCTAGCGGAGTAATGTTTTATCACAGTGAGATAAGTGTTTTTATTATTTTGCAATATTATTTTCTTTTAAAAAAATGTTCTGACCTACTAAAAAATAAGATATTGAATGAAAAAGGCGTTAAAAACAAAAAAATAATGTGCGATGGCCGAGAATCGAACTCGGATCAACTGCTTGGAAGGCAACTATGCTGACCATTACACCACCAACGCCAGTTGTCGGGATGAGCTAAGAAGCATTTATATGTTACTTCAAAACTTTGACTAGATCAAATGAACTTTAATCGGTGGTGGGGGTACCCGCATTTTCGTTTCGGTCATGAGTCGGTTTTACTCCGGTCCTCGAAATTGCATGACGCGCGTAAAGAAGTTTCACTTCAAAAAAAAGTGGGTGTGTCAAGCCTACGCAAGACAGAAGTGAAACTTCTAGTTTCAGCTGATGCTTGGCGTGGCGCAGTTCGCTGGTGTCTGAGAGAGAGGAAAGAAGAGAAGAGAGAGAACGTTCGTGAGCGGCTCCCCCACCTCAACAAGGTTTCACTTCAAAAATGCCACAGCCGAGAATCGAACCTCGCTTAACTGATTGAAAGCCAACCACGCTGAGCACCAACTGTAAGCAAAGCCGCATAAATTGATTATATTATGTAGGTTCTGAAAATATGAGAGCTTGTTATGTTTTATAATGTTACCTACATCACACCCAAAATATAATATATTTTTAAAAATAATGTACAATGTACAGAAATAGAATCCCACACAAGATCGCGTAGTGCGCTCTAGCGAACGGATATTTTATCAGAGGGAGATAGTTTTAATTTTTTTTTCTGTAAATTATTACATATTATCAAAATAAATAAATTAATTAAATAAATGTAATACAATTATCATAATATACGGATTAGATAATAATTTTAATCCAACACAATAACGCAAAGCGCGCTCTAGCGGAGTAATGTTTTATCACAGTGAGATAAGTGTTTTTATTATTTTGCAATATTATTTTCTTTTAAAAAATGTTCTGACCTACTAAAAAATAAGATATTGAATGAAAAAGGCGTTAAAAACAAAAAAATAATGTGCGATGGCCGAGAATCGAACTCGGATCAACTGCTTGGAAGGCAACTATGCTGACCATTACACCACCAACGCCAGTTGTCGGGATGAGCTAAGAAGCATTTATATGTTACTTCAAAACTTTGACTAGATCAAATGAACTTTAATCGGTGGTGGGGGTACCCGCATTTTCGTTTCGGTCATGAGTCGGTTTTACTCCGGTCCTCGAAATTGCATGACGCGCGTAAAGAAGTTTCACTTCAAAAATATTGTGAAAAATACACTAAAATGATAAGTTTTTTATGACGTGTTTGAGCGAACGTTATTTTTTTAAGTATCTAAGGAATTTTGATGCTTCATGTTAAATGCATTATGGTAGCAGTCCTACACTTAAAACTTTTGATTTGAATTGAATCTCGGATTTCGTTATACTTCTACAAGAATTTATGCTGTTTATTTATTTTAGTATTATGCAAAAATATTTTTCGCCACTTTTCATAAAATGGCTAACTGTAGTTTTATCCGTATGAAACATTAGGGAACTCACTTTTACAAAACAAACATTTTTATTGTTGCGATGAAGTTTGAATGTGAACTTTTATTTTTACCGCAAAGGGATAAAATAAGGAGGAGAATAATAAAAAAAGAAAAAAATAATTTACCTAGAATACCTACATAACCTAAAATACCTTACCTACCTTAAATACCCAACATAAAATACTGAACTATAACTTTATATACGAAATTCATGACACCAGATCTCACGGTTCAACAGTTTTTGGTTCATTAAAGCATTATTTTGGTTTTGTAGTTATTATTTACAGGATATTTCTATAATTTTGTGGTACTTGGATACGTAGTTATTTAATTTCCTAGCCGGTGTAATGTCGGTTCTTTTAAAAGTGGTCTACAATTCAATTTTTTAAATATGCATTGAATTTTTTTTTCTGACGATAATCAATTAATGTATATGTATATGATTATAATGTATATGATTAGAGAAATTAATTTTCAGAAATCCATCATCATGATACCTACGTACGTCAGAAGGAAGCCTTGAAATATTATCCCTATTACGTGAAATTTCATTAGAACCTCAAGTAAACATTATAGCGTAGGTAAAGTTGATAATGTATATTACATTGTGAGAAAATTCACAAGCGTCGCTCTGGCTCATTTAAAATCAAATTAAATTTCAATGACAAGACGTATTTCCAACACAGCTTCCTTCTCCTTATTCATATTATACACTTTTAACATCATCATAATATTTTAGTACCTTTCTGTTGCGAAATAGGTTATTTTTTCATCACAGGGTAGGTACAGTACTTAACTTAAGGTTTCAATGAAGAGAGTTTAGATACTCCAGTATAGCATAGGGTTTTAGGGCCTGGATGAGAGACCACACTTTAGAATCGAAGTTTTGCCTTAAATGACGTAAGCCATGTTTTGTGATAGGTACTTAGCAACCTCTTTTCCCTACCGCAGTCCCCCGTGCTTTGGTTTGCAATCGGTCGCAGTGGAATGCAGTTCACGCATCTATTAAACAGCAATAATTTTATCGCAACATAACGGAGTTAACGATTATTTCATATTGGAATCTATTCATCTATTAAAACAGACTGAAGAATACAGCATCAGAAACCATCTCACCTTTATCTACTGTAAGTACCTTTCCCTAACAGAAGATTTGTTGCCAATGCAACGGTCTCGAGAAATACAGTCATTATTTTGCCACATAATCCTCGCCGAAACAAGTGGAAAAAAAATCCTTATATTTTTATGGGTCGTTGGTTTAAAAACAAAAAACGCTTTATAGTTTGACGATTAATTTAATAAGCTACCATAAAGCTGATTACAGAAAATGAACCAATACAAAAAAAAACACTGCTCAAAAGATAGAGCCCTCGCAATTTTCCAAATTCCGAGTACCGGCGAGAGGATCTTTTCCAAGAAGCAATAAAGTGTTCAGGTTCACTCAGCTATATATATAAACTACCATGCAATATTGGGGCAGTAGCTTTACTAACTTTAATAAATTAAAAATCAAACTAATTGGCCTTTCTTAAAATCTCGTCAGGTATAATGAGAAAAGTTAATTTTGCATTTATATATACACCGAAGAATGCCCGCAAAGTATAGTGCGCTCTGCAGTGCAATAATATTAAGAAAAAGTAATTTTATGATTAGATAATATAATGCATTTCTAAGCACAATGAATAAACGAATAACCAAATCAATATCCAATATTACAACGCAAGAATTCCTCGTGTATTTCGATAAAATAACAAAGGTAATGACTGATGTTATGTACATTATTAACAGATAGATCTTCCCTTGGAATACGTATTGTATTTATTCGTCGTTGAGCCAATAACAACAGAAACGGAGCCTAATTAAAGCAAAACATCACGTTTGTCTGCTGTGATACACGGCAATCAAAAACCCTTCAGAGACGGGAATAAAATTAGTTAATCTCCCGGGAATCTAGTTGAACTAATCCGACGGAGAGACCAGATATCACGTTTCATCGATACACAACGCCGGAGGCTGATTCTCGATTTGTTGAGACTAAACCATGGATAAATTTATTTTGTAACGATTTTTTTGAACGAGGTTCAGGATTCTGATAACTTAAAACTTTTATTATTTAGAAAATTTTAAGCAAATAAAAAAAGGCAAACAGTTATGGGACTAATTGACAATGCAAAAATATTTTTAAAAAATTCATTGTTATTCATCAGGGATTGTTGTTTATTTATCTTAACCTATTTAATCTCTTATACTTTTGTTGAAAGGATAAAACCAAGATCCAGAAGAAATAATAAGGACAGGTTGTTTTGGAGAGTTTGAACAATTCGTCAAATTTAATTATTAACTAAATTTAAAAGATATTTAAGTTATTTGAAAGATATTTTTAAGTTATTTAATAATTTCAGTTCTTTCAAGTAACTAGCCTTTAATGATATAATTACAGAACTTGAAAAAGACTTTCACAGAAACCGAAAATGAACGTTGAATTTTGATGAATTCTTCATATTCTCCGAAACAACCCGTCCTTAGAATCATTTCAAAGGTTTTATCCTATTTAGTTATATCCTATTAGACATTAAAAATACGTTGCGGCATAACAATCGACTAATTTTCATATCCTTTTAATAAAAACTTAATTTAATCTCAAAATTCGATCTTCTAAATGGTAAAACAGGATCCTCAGGAGGGTGGCAATTTATCAACCTACTTTTGATATTAAAAAATGACCTACTAACCTAACCTAAAAAAACCTATTTAACCTAGTGTTTTCATCACTTTCAAGGGTGTATTGTATTGTGTTGAATTGAATTGTCCCTGTCCTGAAATAACCGGTTAACGTAAAAAAGACACGTAAAAGTAATATAATTAGTGCACATATAGCGCAGGTATTTTTCTTCTCAAATTTCTCCATGATTCCCGGATAAACTTCTAAATTGGTAAATTTACACCCCGAAGCAGTTCCCAGCTTTGCCGGGGTAATAATTGGCCTGAGCTTCGGAAACTGTTTGTGGATTTAATACCCACGGAGGTTATTTATGCGATCAAAGTTGACTGGGGAGCAATAATACATCATCCTGAAAGCCAGGGCGGACAAAACACAATACAACAGATGTACTATCCTCGTTTTTACGGTATGACTAAAATAGTATTATGCTTCATTAAAGCTTTATCCCATTACCGAATATGGTGGTTAAATAAATACGATAAAGTGTTCATAACTGAGAAATTCTGGATTAAATTTATTTTATTAAATGTTTTCGTTCCATGAATAACTAACCTAAAAGTTCCACCCTATAAATATCTGTTTAATAACTTTAAAATTATTCCATAATTCGGTAACGAACTGCCTTATAATTTGGAATCAAGATTCTAATTTCTCTTACCCAATTTGTAAGTTGATCTTAGTTTATCTATATAGTGGCCATTCGTTTTATCGAAAATAAGTTATTATGCAATAATAATACCGTTTTGTCATAACCACTGTGGAGAGCCGACAGCTTTTCTCTAAAGCTATACTTATTTTAAATTAATTAAAATATTACATCGATAAATGTGTTATAATTGATTTGCCGTACTTTTTAAAAGAAATTTGACTTCATGCAATTTTCTTCACAATAAGAGTGAAAAAATGACTTTGATATAAAGCAAGCACTTAAGTGAAATTGCAAACCATATTATAAAACAAATTTTCTTTATCTTAACACAACTCATCGGTATTCATCGAGGATTCAACAATGACCTTGTCATTTTTTATGTGAATACCACCCAAGAGTCCAACTGCTCCCAACCGTTTGGAGCCAGTGAAACTATGGCATCTTTAATTGGGGGATGTTGTTAGGCTGAAGGTAGAAGGGGTGGTAAGAAGGTGTGGAAAAGGGAGGTGGGGAAGTACTGATGATGATACAATACTCTAAAATAAAGTGAGAATCTTAACGATGTGAGTCAAGAGGGCATGTTCAAAAATATCCTACGTATGAATGGACCGAATTTGAATTTTTTTTATAGTGAATACCTCACAAGAGTCCCAACTGCTCCCGTCTGGAGCCAGTGAGACTATGGCATCCCCAATTGGGGGATGTTGTGAGGCTGAAGGTAAGTGGGGAAGGGAAAGAGGAAGGTGGGGAAGTACCTGGCTATTCAGATCTAGTCACTAAACACGGCTAAAGCCATTTGGAGCAACGTTTCAATTCTGAATGGTGGTCTTACACCAGGGCGATACTGGTAGTATCTTCCACTCTGGAACGTGCCGCAAATATACTATATATTATTATTTTAATTAATTAATTGTGAAATAACACAAATTAATCAAATAAAATTTATTTGCGCACGCCGGGTTCGAACCCGCGACCTTCGGAATGGCAGTCCAATGCGTTACCACTGGACTATGCCGGCCGTCGAATTGGACGAACGGTAGAAAATTGATCTTTTAAGGGACTTTTTTAATTTTTCTTAAATATAATTAAGTTATATCCGTGGGTATTGGTCTAAAAAACGATTTTACAGTTATGAATACGTCCGAATTTATTGAGTATCGAACAAACCCCCGTTATTAGAGTCTTACGCCTTACTTAACAGAAGTTTAGAAATAATATAAAAAATCTTAAATTCTTCAATTTTTAAAAAAAAATTCCGAACATATCCGTTAAAATTTTAGTAGCTTCGTAGTATAAAAGGTGAGACTTCTCTTTTTGAGAAGATGATATTATATTTAGAAGTACAACACAGACTAAAATTCACACTGAGATTCTCGCATTTACTTTACGGTAGTGTTTTAAGATGTAGATTAGGCAGACAGCACCCTCTCTCATCCATTATAAGTGGGTTCTTATCAATTTAACGCAGTTTCCTAAATCAGCATCGTAGCATCAATTTATTCTGCAAACCTGTGTAATCAAGATTGACCTTCGTTGTAATGAAAAACAATTCGATACATTTCATTCTTACGATAATTAAGACAAAACCTATTTTATAATGCTGACTTCGTGATTAAAAAAAAGTGGGTGTGTCAAGCCTACGCAAGACAGAAGTGAAACTTCTAGTTTCAGCTGATGCTTGGCGTGGCGCAGTTCGCTGGTGTCTGAGAGAGAGGAAAGAAGAGAAGAGAGAGAACGTTCGTGAGCGGCTCCCCCACCTCAACAAGGTTTCACTTCAAAAATGCCACAGCCGAGAATCGAACCTCGCTTAACTGATTGAAAGCCAACCACGCTGAGCACCAACTGTAAGCAAAGCCGCATAAATTGATTATATTATGTAGGTTCTGAAAATATGAGAGCTTGTTATGTTTTATAATGTTACCTACATCACACCCAAAATATAATATATTTTTAAAAATAATGTACAATGTACAGAAATAGAATCCCACACAAGATCGCGTAGTGCGCTCTAGCGAACGGATATTTTATCAGAGGGAGATAGTTTTAATTTTTTTTTCTGTAAATTATTACATATTATCAAAATAAATAAATTAATTAAATAAATGTAATACAATTATCATAATATACGGATTAGATAATAATTTTAATCCAACACAATAACGCAAAGCGCGCTCTAGCGGAGTAATGTTTTATCACAGTGAGATAAGTGTTTTTATTATTTTGCAATATTATTTTCTTTTAAAAAATGTTCTGACCTACTAAAAAATAAGATATTGAATGAAAAAGGCGTTAAAAACAAAAAAATAATGTGCGATGGCCGAGAATCGAACTCGGATCAACTGCTTGGAAGGCAACTATGCTGACCATTACACCACCAACGCCAGTTGTCGGGATGAGCTAAGAAGCATTTATATGTTACTTCAAAACTTTGACTAGATCAAATGAACTTTAATCGGTGGTGGGGGTACCCGCATTTTCGTTTCGGTCATGAGTCGGTTTTACTCCGGTCCTCGAAATTGCATGACGCGCGTAAAGAAGTTTCACTTCAAAAAAACTAATTTTGAAATTAAACACGTCGTCGATCGAGTTTTATAGCTCAATATTTTACAGATTTTTTTCATCTTGTTGAAAAATTCATTGTATAACACTAAGGTAACAAAAACAATTAATGACGTCTGACCCCTTTTTGAAGATAAGTTGATTCTTCTTAACTCCAAAGCTCATTATACAAATAAAGTTGTAAACTAAAAATTGATTGCAACTGATCCCAATGTATAGGTTTTTTATCCTGCGTCACGAAACAGAACCTTAGTAATGGTTAAGATCTGATTATTTATGTTTACAGAACGATTATATAAGTCAGTCTAAGTTTGTTCGATTAAAGTTAAAGGTTAATCTAGTTTATGATCATATAACAATGTTCTGAACATTTCCTAATGCCCTACATCACTCTTCAGCTGGAGATCAAATTAAGATAATCCAGGAACAAACGATAAAGGAGATATCGCGTCCTAAAAGTGATTTAGCCGCTAATTTGGCTATCGGAATTCGATGGTGAATTTTGATAGCATATCATGCGAACGTGCTTCGGTGTTTAATCTATTGATATAAATTTTACTAGCCCTCTGCTAGTCAACGTTTACAATTAGTCACACTCGACAAATTTTGAATACAAAAAAAAAATTAACTTACGATAAACTGAATATTTTTAATTCATATATTATGCGGAGCTCAAAGGAAGTATAGGGTTTTCCAATAAGAGGTGTTATTTTGAATAGCCCGCTATTTCGGTAGATGTTACTTTTGAAGTAGTTATTTTTTGACATTTGTCAAGTAGAAACTACGCCAGTGATAAAATTGGAACGATACACGCTTCAACAACGCATTGAAATTATTAAAATTCACTTGAGTGAATAAAATGCAAATCATCAAAAAACAAGCAAAATTGTCGCATCTGGGACTCGTAAAACCCAAGAGTTATTGTTGAAAAACCTTTCTATCCTCAACGTGTGACTTTTTGGTGCGGTTTATGGTCTGGCGAAGTCATTGGAAATTACTTTTTCAAAAATGAGGATGGAGCAACAGTTACGGTGAATGGAATGCGCTATCGAGAGATGATTAATGATTTTTTATGGCTGGAATTGGATGGTATTGATTTGGACAACGTTTATTTTCAACAAGACGGCGCTACGCGTCACACAAGCAACGAAACCATTGATCTTTTACGATTTAATATCAAAATAACACCTCTTATTGGAAAACTCTGTATATCACGAAAACCTATATTATGATAACCTATAAAACCTATCAATATATAGCGATAATAAATTTAGTAGGCGTTTATGTTTTTCCGGGAACTCACGCGTTTCTCCATACATTTAACATTTCTGGAATTCCCCGGGCGCCGTCATGTCGCGTTGCTGCATGTATAGAACTCATTTTCATAATACGTTGACCTTGATGCAGTGGAAATTTCTGACCGTTGATGACAGCTGTTTCAACTCGCTACAGTTCGTTTCACTTTGTGAGTTATTATATTTTTATCTGAGTGTAGCCTAAGATTCCCATCTGTCCCCAGCCGTCTGGAGCCAGTTAGACTATGGCATCTCCATTGGGGTATTTTATGCGGAAATGGAAAAGGGGAGGTGGTGGGGAAGCAGCTGGTTATTCATATCTGGTCAGCAAATGGCGGCAAAAGGCATTTCAGGTAATGTTTCCATTCTGAATGGTGGTCTTTCACCAAGGCGATTCTGAAAGATAGTATGTTATTTTGAATGGATAAAATATGAAATAACACAAATCAATTTTTTTGTATGCCGCATATATTTTATAACTCACTACCTCTGGATTCGTATTCGAGGATCGTAAGCGCTCAACCACGGAAGTCTTTTTTTTATCTACTCATTCAGCAACAACAACTTCATATATATACTTTTACTATCATCAAATGTTGGTTATCTCTCATGCAATTATGGGGTCGAAAAATTATAAAATTTTATATAATCCGGTAATTGGCTTGTAATATGCAAACATAAAACGGTTATTTGTATATTTGATACGATTAAAGCCAACGGTCATTCTTAGCGAAACCTTACCATATCTGTATTTTTTTTTTAATACAATTAATTCGTTATTTTTAAATATGTGAACATGTGAAAATAAAGCTTAAATAAGTTACTATTTTTCCCTTTTCGGGAATCGAACGTGCTACCAGATGTGGAACTAAGGAACTAATAAGTTTGTTATATACGCTGCGAAAAAATAAGTATTTCGAGAATCGATTCAGTTTTGGATATGCGTGTTCGGAAACATTTCGTCCTTGAAAGTGATATCATTAGAATCTTTGCTTGTTGTTTTAGAGACTTGTTGTTTATGTTTTTCCGGACATTGTGTTTGATTTTGGAGAGTGGTTTCAAGGATTTCAGAATGATTGGCGATATGGAGATTCAGATCGACATGTACAAGTAGCGCAAACTTGAAACGAATACTTGATTTGTGTACCAGCGAACATAAAAGTTAAATACTAATTTTAAATTCTGGTCACAGTTTGTTTCAATGAATTTGTGAAGTCATGCTTCACATGTTTAAATTGAAGCAACATTTGATGTAATTATCATCGATGCGTTCAATTTCTGAATCATTTAATTTGGGTAGGTATTTCTATGCCAATATTGTTGATGGTTAAGTACATTGCATGGGTTCACTAGGGTTGTATACGAGTATTTATCGAGACGACAAAGTCTCCATCAAACCATTATAAACGATCAATAACTAATTAGAAAGTTGACTTCAATACTGTCTTTATAGTAATGGTTCAACAAACTTCGTGCCATTCACCAGACGGAGTGATGTTTGGAAGTGTCTACTCAGTTTCGTCACAGTGCTTAATTAATTAGTTAGTGGGTTCAAATGGCCATCGCACAACATGTAACCTTCCGATCTATTAGCTTGTTGAAACCTCCGTGAATACCTTAGTAGGGGAATTATGTCTAGTAGTGCAACCTCTATTTCAACACGCTGTTAACAGCCTTGACGGGTTATCAACATAATACAGAACATGACATTTACTGACCTATTGGGAGCTTTACCCTCTCATTCAGAACCACGTCGAGCAAGAACATGTTATCAAGAAGCACCCTTCGGTGACATCACAGTGCTAGTTACCCTCACAGATTTTTATATTATAATATATAGATAGATGGCACTAACCTATCAAGAGGTTGACACCCTCAGTCAAGTCCTTATCGTACAGGGTAACCAACTTCTTCCCGTCCACCAGCAGGGGCGTGATATCCAGGAGCACCCCTTCGGTGACGTCACAGTGCTCGTGGCCTTGTCGAGTCACCTGGTAAACGGCAGTCATGGGCGCGTGATGCATCCTGGGAAAAAACAAAAAATGTTGTATGGTTTCAGCAGTCCTTTATTGATAGAACGGTTTAAATTACAAGTGAATTCAATTGTATTATTATTGCCTATTATTTTTTATTTATTTAAGATTTTAATCCAGCAGGACTAGGAAAGTTGTGCAATTCCACTCTGCAATATTACATGATATATAAACACTATTACAACTCTTATACGTCTATAATTTACAAATAAAATAATGTATACATAATCTGTTTTGTAGCTATTTTAATGTAGTCTTCTTTGAAAGCAATAAACTGAATCAAATACTATCTGCAATCTGGTGCATTTCTGATGAAAGGAGACACAGTCACTCGTCTTTCCTCCCTTATTTAATCCTGGCCTCAACGAGATCCGTACTTACGAATCCGTTCCTACAACCCACCCCTAAATGTTAAGCCTATTTCTTCTTTGGATATTGCAATTTCTTTTTTTTAGCTTTGCGACGTACTGCGATAATTCAATCCTAATTTGCCTCTCTTATTAACAACACCAATAGTAAAAAACATAGTATTTTAGTTTAAATTCTATATTTTTCTGATCGTGGGTTAAATCAGATTTAATTGTATATTTAATTTAAGTGTTTATTTCTCATGTTCCCCTCCGTTTTACTGCCACTATCAGTTAAATCTTCCCTGACGTTCCGCATTTATTTCTCCGAAAATGTTTTCTATTTTTTATCGCACTGCAATGAATCTTATGTTATCGTCTGCTCGCCCATTGAAATAATTTACAAAAAAGACTTAAAAAGAAGATACATTAAATAATCTTGGATATGTTGCGTGTTTTATATCCGGTGGCGGGAAACAGCACGCAAAAGCCGGAAATGAAGGCCACATCCAATCAGATAATTTCCTGCAGAAGAATCCCCTTTGCTTTTTCGACTTTTCTAAACAAATACCAGTTTACATGCGCAATCATTATCATAATCATAAGTTTATTCACATTTTATTAGAACAATCAGTAAATTACTGAATGATTTCTTTATTTAAGATTATTTTTTTATTTATATTTATATATTGTGTGATAAAACGTGATATAAAAGCGATTTGCCTGTGTCGTGTATCAAAGTTTGTAAAATAAGGTCTAATACCTTCTTCTTTCCTATCTCCTTCCCCTCTCCACTGCCTCCAGCCTCACAACATAACACAATTGGGGATGCCATAGTTTACTGGCTCCAGACGGTTGGGAGCAGTTGGGAGTCTTGTGCGGTATTCACGTAAAATTTTAAAAAAGAGCATTTTTAATGTTAGCTTTGTTGAGACAGACAGCCCACTATTAAATATTGTGAAATACCTAGAGAAATAAAATGTTGTATTACCTACAATTCCACAAAATGGTAATGGCATTTCAGTTATATATTGGTTGAATATCTTCTTCACAATTGTTTAACGCATTTATCTCCAAATTGTGTCAAATTTGAATGCTTTGTGAATAATTTACGTCGCTACTTTCAATTTGTCTTAGAATTGCCTTATCAATTTAGAATATTGGAAAATCTCATTACTTTTGAATTAGTTTCAAAATAGAGTGGATCCAACCATGGAAGTCGGTTCCCGTGTTATTTATTATTCTAAAGGTCTTGCCTCTGTATTGGCCGAATTTTGAAGGCGTCAGATTAAGATTAGAGCTTATTAATTGGCTTTGGGAGCAATAACGTTCTGTAAACTTTTTGCGTGAGGGTTTAGATGGGGTGTTGTCGGGGCTTTCCTCACCCTCCCTTTTTCCTTATCCCTTCTCTATCTTCCTTTTGGGGCAACTTAAGGCCCCGGGCGGAGCCTGGCAGAAGCTTTATGGTAGCAAAAATGTCAATTATTACACGATGAGAAACAAAAATTCTTTAACTTAGCTGTTACGACCGATAGCAAAATGTTTTGGAAAAAAACACTCTTAAAAAACGGAGTAGGGGATTTAATCAGGATATAGAGGAGTTTCAGGTATGTTTGTTTTAATTTAATTAAGCTTTTAGTGAAAACTTCTAAAATACGGTTTATACCTTAACTGTTTGTTGGTAAGTCATATAATTTGCAAAGTATTTTTTTTTTAAAATAATATTTTACAATTGTTGAAAAGAATGTGACCTTACTGGTGTACCCTGTTCTAAGGTCAAATTGTACAGGGTAATTTTTGTGAATTATAAATTGTAAATTTGGTGAAGTTTTTGTAGTAAACGTGCTAAATATACAAAAGGTAAATTATAGAGCAAAATAATAGAAGAAAAATATAACATTATAGAAGAAAAATGTATAATGGAAAAAAATACAAAAGGAAAACATAATATAACGTTAATCTTTGTTGACAACATTTTATAAATATTCTTCCATCCCGTGTCCATAATCCATATCTTAATACTTCTTTTGAAGTCGTTTATTTTTTTAAAGGTTTTTATTGCAAGAGGGAGGATTTTAAATACTTTTATATAGAAATATTGCATATTTATTTGCCCAAAAGTAATTTTATTTGTAGGTTGGTTAAATGTATGTCATAATGAGGATCTTGTGAATCGACTCGAGTTTGTGTGTGCAAAGTTATACTGGTTTTTGAATGCAAAAATTACAATATATTTTGAATATAATTGTTTCAGAGACATTAAATTCAACGAATTAAAAACATAGTCTGTAAAGTTCTGATGGGGACTATAAGAATAATTTTGAAAATTGCCTTTTTTACTGTGAGGACTGGTTTTATGAGGATTGTATTCACGAGTTGGATTCTGTACGTACTGCCGGAAAGGTATACACTTATACACACGCTTTAAATAGGTAAAACGTTAATAAAGGCTCACAAATTAATACAATTTTGAAATATCACAGCAAAAATTTCTCAGAATTAAATAAATAATATTTTTAATGTAAGACATGTTTTTGTAAAAATAAAAAAGTGGGTGTGTCAAGCCTACGCAAGACAGAAGTGAAACTTCTAGTTTCAGCTGATGCTTGGCGTGGCGCAGTTCGCTGGTGTCTGAGAGAGAGGAAAGAAGAGAAGAGAGAGAACGTTCGTGAGCGGCTCCCCCACCTCAACAAGGTTTCACTTCAAAAATGCCACAGCCGAGAATCGAACCTCGCTTAACTGATTGAAAGCCAACCACGCTGAGCACCAACTGTAAGCAAAGCCGCATAAATTGATTATATTATGTAGGTTCTGAAAATATGAGAGCTTGTTATGTTTTATAATGTTACCTACATCACACCCAAAATATAATATATTTTTAAAAATAATGTACAATGTACAGAAATAGAATCCCACACAAGATCGCGTAGTGCGCTCTAGCGAACGGATATTTTATCAGAGGGAGATAGTTTTAATTTTTTTTTCTGTAAATTATTACATATTATCAAAATAAATAAATTAATTAAATAAATGTAATACAATTATCATAATATACGGATTAGATAATAATTTTAATCCAACACAATAACGCAAAGCGCGCTCTAGCGGAGTAATGTTTTATCACAGTGAGATAAGTGTTTTTATTATTTTGCAATATTATTTTCTTTTAAAAAATGTTCTGACCTACTAAAAAATAAGATATTGAATGAAAAAGGCGTTAAAAACAAAAAAATAATGTGCGATGGCCGAGAATCGAACTCGGATCAACTGCTTGGATGCAACTATGCTGACCATTACACCACCAACGCCAGTTGTCGGGATGAGCTAAGAAGCATTTATATGTTACTTCAAAACTTTGACTAGATCAAATGAACTTTAATCGGTGGTGGGGGTACCCGCATTTTCGTTTCGGTCATGAGTCGGTTTTACTCCGGTCCTCGAAATTGCATGACGCGCGTAAAGAAGTTTCACTTCAAAAAAAATGTTTTATTTTATTACTCTATTCTAAAATAATATATTCTACATACTCGATTCATTTTTTATTGTATCCAATCCGTATCATTAGCGCATTCCATGAAATCATTTGCACAATATCACGTTACGATATGCATGCAGTTGTGTGTTCTGTCGCTGGATGGTACCCGATACTAATTCCCGCGCGAGTTTGGAATTCCCGCGTGAACGGGGATTTCCCGCGCGGCTGACGATTCCGACACAGATTAATGAGCCTGGGAACAGGGATGGAACAAACGTAAGTTACATTTCACTGGGACGTGCCCCTGTTTTGAAGAGTCCCATTTAAGAGTACAGTGGGACAACATAAATTAGAATAGTTTTTAAATTATTCACAGATGGAGCACACAGAAATGAAAATTATTTTGATTTATATTTTCAGTGTTCAAAATTTAAAAAAAAAACTAGAGTTTGGTAAAAAAATGTTAAAATGATGTTATTTTTAATTTGACCATTATCAATTAAATGTGAATCATAAGTTCAAAATGCCTCCCTCAACCAGTCATGCAGTAGGTAAGCGGACGCATTCGCCGCCAAGACCCCGACAAACCTCACCCCATGAACCCGGGCACCCCTGCTAAGTCACCAAACGTAGCGATCCACTTAGGGTGACCTTTGGCAGAGATCTTTGTTATCAAAAAAAAGGTTCTCGTGGCGGCGGTACCCATACCCGCTTTGGAAATTATATTGTAGACATTTTTTACACCGAAAAAGGGGTTTCTTTCGGTTCGTCAATACAAACGACCTTTCCCAACTTTCTCTGAATATAAACCACAGTATTATTCAATATTCAACGTTGATTTAACAGAAGAAAAAGATTTCCAATATTGCCCGTTTTCGGCAGAACGAAACGGAGCAATCTCTTCCAACCAATCTACCCAAATTCAATTAAGAATTTGCGGTGGCATATAAAGTTAGGCGTACTCCGCCTAAACTCAAGATGTTTTAGGTCGCACCCCATCACGAACTTCTCCTCGCCTCTTGTGCTCTCCTGGTGGAGAATTTAAAATGTAGGTATCACCCCTGCGGGTGGAATTTCAACTAAAAGAGAAAATCGTGTGGCAGGGTAACAAAATATTATCTATTTTCATGATGTCGACTGCCTGAAAGCTGACAGGAGTCTAATCCTAGTTCTGACAGCGTTCAGCGATGTTATTTGACAAAATGTTGAGGATATTCGTTCGTAAAGCTGCTGAAATATTTTGTGACTTGCAAAGTTTAAATGTTCATTTTATAATGTTTAATTTGCCACGTTGGAACCATAATGCTCATGTTGTTAAAATTATACAAAATAAACGGATAAGAACAAATTTACATTACCTACTTTTAAGGATTTTTTAAGATTCAATTTGTGTAAACTAAAACAACAAGACAAGATTCGTATTAAATAATCTTGTTATCAGTGTAAAATAATAATTTTAGTAAGGTTTATAAAAGTTATCTCGTTAAATGGAGTGAAGGAAATAATTATTTCATAAGGTTATTTGTGGAGATTTACTGCGTCGTTTCATTTACGATGTGAAATGCAAGGGTGAATTTCCTCTCAGTGGCAATTAAAAGAGTTAGTATAAGTGGATCTATGCGTTGACAAGGAACACAGATGAATATAAGTGTTATGTTTCATCGGTTGAATACAGTTAAGGGCTTTAAAAACAGCTCCTTGAACCCAAAAGTTGGAAGGGAAAGGGCGGATGGAGCAGTATTAAAAACATTAAAGTTTTGAAGCTCCGCTTATGCAAAGTTCCATGTTGAAACTTCACACGAGTCTGCTGTGAATCCGTCTTACTTCAATCTCCTCACTCTCATCTGGAACTTTTCGGATTTTATCTGTAATCTCTGAATTCTACTGGGCCAGAAAAGAAGAATGTCAAAACCAGATATCACCCTGGAGTTTGCAATTTTGAATTTCCTGGGAGAAACGGAGGCACGAATTGTAAATGGAAACGTCCCCAAGATTTGTATTGGAATGTTCTTTTTTGTGTCGTGAAAAAACTTTATTTCTTCGATAATGTTACCGGAAGCCAGTTCAACTTTAATTCCCCATGAATAATTTATGTTCAATTATTTTTCCTTTCAATAAACGTAGAACGGTTTTTGTTTTACTTTTTTGTAAATGTTATTCGCAATCACGTTTCAATTTATTGTTTGATTAAAGAGATTTTTATAGAATGTACTCTTACAATTTACACTGCGGAAAATTCTAGTTCTTAAAACTTCTGTAGAAAAACATAATTTAAGATAGGGACAATTTATTTTTACGTCTACCGAGCTAGATAACTAAGCATGCCAATGAAAATTCACCAACAATATTAATTTCCTTTGTTTGTAACTCTGGTTCAGTGATTTGCTTACAGAAAATTTTTCAATATTGGAATAATAATATCCATTGATTTGTCACGGGTCTGCGCTAGTAAGATTCGTTAAACTGATTGAATAAGGATGTTTATAAACATGCAACCAACATACTTACACATTATTAAAATAATTATTATTATTTTCATTGATACATTTTGTTACATTGGCACAGTTATGAAATACACGGTAATATGAAAATAAAAGGAAATATAAAAAAAGTTTGAACAAAAAATCCCACAAAGACAAAGTCTGTTCGTCGGTATAGTAATAATTCGTATAATCTATTCCGACATAACTTAGGATGGGGTGTATAACAAACATTCAAATGTAATATTGTCGCCAATTGGCGCGATTTTGTTTTTATGAAATTTGAAAAGACGCCGTTAAACGCCTGTTCTAGGTCTGCTTCTTTGATCAGCAGAAAGCAAAATGTCATGTAGCGATGCTTGTCAGCGGATCACTGTGATGCACGGAGATTAACGGGGACCTTCAAATGTAAAAAAAAAACAAATGGCGTAGATTGGCCAATTGATGACAATGTTATGTTTTCATTTCTGAGAACAGCCTAAACCCTACAATGACAGATTATAAATAAATACGGGCAACGGACTGTATCTTATCTTGTTCCTACCATATTTAATAAGATTCCATTTGCCTGTGTTATAACTGATTGTCTTTGTATTTTATACTTTTGTATTGTAGTAAGTTAAAAATTATTCTATTGTATCTTTTTTATATATTTCTCTGTTTTGCAGTTATTTAAGTTATTTTTCTGTATCTATTGTAAATGTTGTGATTTCTTGTTATATGTATGTTTTAGTAATACATTAATATTGTTTAATTGACCTGCTGACAAACTGCTTTGGCAGTTTAGCGGGTGCTAAAAAAAAATAATAAATAAAAAAGTCAGACTTACCACAGCGGTAGTCGTGAATCTAATATCATTCATAATAAGTGAATAAATGAAACGAAAATACTTGGTTTAAAGTCAATAAAGTAACTAAAACCAAGTATTTTCGTTTTATTTATTTAAAATGTCAAGTCACAGTTCTTTTGAAAAATTCATAATATGTGAGTTAACGACATGATGTTATTATTTGTAACGAAATAAAACGCAATAATTTTGGTTGTCTGTGATGTGAATAATTCGGCGTAATTTTAAATTAGTTTAAAAATAATAAAAAAATGGGACTAGTGGTAGCCACCTCACATTTAATCAGAGAATTGTTTGACAAAAATAGTTAATTATTCTACGTATAAATTGTGTATTATTTTGTTCGAATAGATAATTTTTTAAGTTTACTAACATCGTGATTGGAAAAGTTAATCTTTGACGTCTCTCTAATTTGTCAACAAAAAATAAAATAATTTTATAAAGATAATTGGCAATATATATTTTTGAAAGTGAATGTGATCATGAGACAAATATTTAATATAAGTTTGCCTGTGTTCAAGAGATACCTGAATGACATTTTTATGTAGCATATTTAAAGAGGGATTGCGTTAATTTGTTGTTTTCTTGTAGATGTGTTGTGAACTAAAAAAAATGTAATTTTTGTGTTGATGTTTTAAAAATAAAAACCTTCTGTTATAAAAAATATGTATAATGTAATAGCCAATCAGGGCGTTTAAATTAATAAATAAATATATGAATTATACATATAAACACTATCTGTGCTATTTTAATAAAAAATTTAACAGGTTCGTTGTCTTAGCATTTAAATGTAATATTATGCCACACCACTCCAAATTATGAATAAGAGTTATAGTTATGGTTATTTTTGTATTAGCCTTGCAAAATATTGAACATAATAGTATCTGATATAACCATTTTACAAGGAAAACCTTATTTTCAATTCCTTTATTACGCAGATTCATTAAATTCATGTTCAGTGTTCCATTCCATCGGTGGTAAATAGTTGCTAATTTCCCCACCTTTCTTCCTATTCTCACCCAAACCCCTCACGGTATTCCAGAGTTGGACCAGTTTTGGGATATCGTTTAAGATAAAAGATGTCCATTAGTTATATGAAAGAGGTTCGGAGAATTTATTGAAAACTCTATTTTTTTACGAGGAAATCCGATTTCAACGAAAGTTTGTATGAAAACGTTTTTATATACGATAATAATACTCAGGCTTAGAAGCCTGTTAAAAGTTACAGTTATTTGATAAAGTATTTCGAGGGTTAACGAACTCGACTAGCAAATCGGAAGGTCGCGGGTTTAAATTCGTACAGGCGTACGCAAGTAAAATTTATTTGGTGAATTTGTGTTATTTCGCAATTTATTCAATTTGTTTTTTTAGTATTTTATAGTGAATGTGTCTGAAATATATTAAATTAGAGTAAAAACTATGCGTGCGTTTCCTAATTATATAAAATATTTTCGATATCCAAGTAATAAAAAAATTGTATACGCTGAACATTTTGTGAAATGGGTTGGAGAGTTTTTCAACCCATTTTATTTGAAAAGTGGCTTAAGTCAAAGAGTATGTCCACAGTTCTCTTCAATATATACACTGATGAATTCATTTAAATACGTAATGAAAAAAAATGTAGGTAAAATAAGGAGTGAATGATCTGATTTTTCATGCACCAAATAAACTACTCCAAGTGAAGAATTTTCAAAATCATCACTACAGTTTAAACACGTACTATGTCAAAAGTGCCGCTTTGGTTTTCGAATGTAAAAATGAACTCATACACCCTTAGACGGAAAACGGATGTTGATAATAACGTAAAATGCTTGGGACAAAGAACCTTTCCAGCATCGATATCTTTACAGAACTTCAAGAACTTGGAGAGACAAAGAAAAACGATATCCGTTAGAACAGGTACGCTATCAAGGCATTTTCACTTATGTAGCACAAACGTCAAAATAATACTATTCAACGCATTGTGTACCACACTATATAGTGACACCCACAATAACGCTAATCGGCAAACATTCCGCCTATCGAGATACTGCAGTGCTACGGAAATATTCCCGCAGGGACGAGTGCACTCTTTCAGAGCACTTTTCCGCCACGCACGGGAAGCTTATGGCGCAGACCACGCCAATCCAAGAATAGCATCATCACTGTCATTACTGCCTGGAAGAAGTACCCAATCAAAAACGGTCAAATATCTATCCATCGTGACTATTTGCATAATTTCTAATTAATATTTTTCCGCCTATTTTGATTTTTATTTTTTGGATTATCGTTTTGTTTATACTCTGAATTATGTTGCATTACCCATGCATACCTTTTGAAATATATAACTATTTTTATATTGGGATAACTTTATGTTATCTAATCTTTAAGTTTCCAAATTGGTTTAGCTCAAAACTCAAACAGTTAATAATTGAAAAAAAGAAAACTCATAAGCTATTTAAAGACACTGGCAACTTAAACTTGTATCGAAAATTTTCTCATTTAAGGGAACTGTCCAAAATCGAATCAGCCAAATGCTATAAATCTTATGTAGAAGTTACTGAGTCAAAATTACTGCAAAACCCTAAACAATTTTGGCAATTTGTTGCGCAAAAGCGTACTGATAATGATCTTCCTTCTAGTATGCACTATAATGAAACTCATGCTACTAACGGTCTTGACATCGCCAACCTTTTTGCTAAACACTTCTCCTCTGTATATTCTGGTGCCTCATGCAACATCCCTCCACTCAACTATGACTACAAAATTGACTTGAATGATTGCCAAATCTCACTTGTAGAGGTTTACCAATCTTTAAGTAAACTTTCTAACAAAAAAAGTACCGGACCTGATGGCATTCCAGAAATCTTGCTAAAAGAATGTAAATATTCATTATCTAACCCAATTTGTATGTTGTACAACTTATCACTCTCATCTGGAACATTTGCTGATTCATGGAAAATTTCATATATTCTACCCATTTTAAAGTCCGGGAACAAGTCAAACATTGAAAATTACAGACCAATATCAATTATATCTTGTATTCCAAAAATATTTGAGTCGATAATTACAAAGAAAATCACTCCTATATTCAAAAATGTTCTGATTGATGAACAGCATGGATTTAAATCGGCGAAATCTACAACAACTAATTTATTGTCCTTTACAAATACCATTGTTAAAGCCTTGGAAGACAACACTCAGGTTGACGTACTCTATACTGATTTCTCCAAAGCCTTTGATAAAGTAAATCACTCGATTCTCATGGCCAAACTTTATGCTATAGGCATTAGAAACCCGTTGTTATCATTCTTTCGCTCTTACTTGAGCGATAGAAAACAAAGGGTTAAAATAAACAACTTTGAATCCTTTAACATTGACGTAACGTCCGGCGTTCCCCAAGGAGCTCATTTGGCCCCGCTTCTCTTCAACCTTTTTATTAACGATATCACCAAAGTTTTTTCTCATACACGCTTCTGGCTTTTTGCGGATGATAATAAGATTCTTCAGATAATTAAATCCTACCTTGACTGCTTACATTTTCAACGTGATATTGACTCGTTTAATAATTGGTGCAAAATAAACTGCATGGAACTTAATGTTGATAAATGTAAAATTTTGTCCTTTTATAGAACCAAAAAACCTATTCGGTTTGATTATAAATTAAACAATGTTTGTTTATCTACTGTAACATCTATCAAGGATCTTGGGGTCACTCTAGACTGCAAACTTTCTTTCCGTGAGCACATTAACAACATTGTTAACAAATCACTTAAACTACTTGGCTTCGTTCATAGAATAACCTCTGACTTTAAACATATAAGTACCCTTAAAACTCTTTACTGCTCGTTAGTTCGCCCTCACCTTGAATACGCTAGTGTTATTTGGTCTCCTTTCTATGCTGTCCACATCTGTCACATAGAATCCGTACAACATCGCTTCCTACGAGGAATCGCTTGGAGGTTGGGTCTTGAAAGAGGAGAGTACTCATATGATGAAGTTGAACAAACTTTAAACATTTCTTCTTTGGAGAAACGTAGAAGGGACACTGATCTGATTTGCATATTTAAGATTATCAATGGTATTACAAGACTCACCTGCTTTGTTGCAACTTATCCAATTCAACATCCCTTCCCGTAGACTCCGAAATAATGAATTGCTGTTCGTCAATCAACATTCTACCAATTATGGATACCATTCTCCTTTGTCCAGAATGTCGAGACTTGTCAACTCACTGTCAAGTCAAAGCATTGAATTTTGTGGTATATGCCTAAATGACTTTCGACAGTCAATACGCAATGTCTAATTTCTAATGCCCTTTGAACCATCTTCATGCTTTGACTTATTATTATCTCCCATTCTTACTTTTATATTATTATTGTCATTGTTATTGTCTTCGCTCCACATTTATATATGCTCTCCTTTCACTGTCATCTCTGTTTATAAAGCGTATTCGTGTAATTAATATGTTGTTAATGGACTATTTGTCCGTAAATAAATAAATAAATAAATAAATGATTAAAACGACAATTTGTAATTTTTCTTCATTGAAGACAATATTAACGACTCGCAAACGAGAGACGTGAAACAGAAATGACGGAAAAAGATTCAGTCGCATCTGGAATACTCTTACTTGCCAAAGAAATGCTCTAACCATTAAACTAATTCAAATCGACTCTATCCGACTGATAGCTACCAACTTTATCTTCATTGTTTTGGCTTCTATCTTTATCTATCATTACAAGATTATGAAGGTATGTTGAAATGAGTAAAATAAAGGTATAACAGAAATTATCAGGGCATTTTAACGCAGCGTGGCTATGGATCTCACCATGGCTTCATGGTTAACGCAATTTACCTTAATGTCGAGCGAGGTAAAGCGCCGTCCTGACGACACAATCATATATCGTATACGTAGCGGTCCTGAAGGAGAACTATGTCAAAAGTTTTATTTTTATTTCTAAAAGCATGTTCGAAACTCCCTCTACTTTTTACTTCCCGATAAGTCGATCATAAAGCAATCGATTAAAAACGATAATTTCTCACTTATCATCACTCAACTGAATTATTAAAAAATAAAACCAACAAAGAACAAAGTTTCATTCAACCATTTGTATGTCTACTCTTTCTATGCGGGTTCTCTAATGAAACACTGAATACGCGTCTCCAATCCCCAAAGTAAATAGTAGACTGGGGTAATTTTGCATAGCACCCTCCATACAGGTGCGGTTTTCTATTAATAAAGTGAAACCTAATATATCATGTAAATCCACCGTTCGCACTGGCTCACGTGACGAAGCTCCTAGTATTTGGTAATTATTCAGGCGAGCCGAGAGTTGTGAGATTATGTAGGGGCTGTATTAAATTTTTTAGTACCCTCAGATTAAAACACAACTTATCACCACTTACCCATATTACAGACTGCAAGGCTATTATTATAGCTTTCAGTGGACACAATTGATAAAAAAATCAAATGATTTGAGTTCGTGGCTCTACATTGTAGCCATTTAAGATGCAAAAGTAGCAGGAACAAAAAAAATTGATTTAAAAAAAATAGCATATGTACGACGAAGAAGAATGGAATCAATAAATGATACATTAAAAATAACGGGAACGCAAAAAAAGATTGCAATAAATATAACACGCATTAAAGTATTAAAATACAATCAGCAAGTTACAAAATCAACCAGTAAAACACAAAGTTTGTTTTACTACAATACATTTATTTTAAAATGTCTTTTAAAGCTTATAAAATGTTTTGAACTGGGTTAATTTTGTATACATTCATTACTGGAAAAAAAGGTAAAATTCAAATAGATGTATTTAAAAAGAAGAAAGATAATCCAAAATGTAACAGATAAGATCAATAAATAATTTTAAGCATAATGCATGCATTTTGAAACAGGCGTTATGCATTTAACCAGTTAGATAAATTAGAACTTTTTCGTTTCATTTCCTTGCAAGGAGGTAAGTCTTAAAAACGACAAAAATCATGCTACACACAAACTATTAAAAAACATATGTCATTAAATTGTTTTTATAAAATAATAAAGTTTTTACTTGTAGAAGCAACCTAGTCAATGGTGATAGTAATCTGGGGAAGGTAGATTTTGTTTGTTACTCGATTTTCGCGAGGGAAGATTTAGTCCACAAGGAAAATTAAAAAGACTTGTAAAAGCGAAATAAAAAAAGGCGTAGAATTATTCTAAAGAAGCAAATCTGGATGAGAATAGCCGTGCATCAAGTAATTAACATCGTATATAAAAGATTGGATGAAAAAATAAATAAAAAAAGTTACGGAAGAAAAATAATTACACGCAAGTATGCGTTTATAACTACAATAAAGCTAGTGGGTATGTCCGCTGTGCCCCCCATACAAGCAATACTCTCAAATTACTGATTTTTTAACTGGTACCACGTGTGTGTTAAAATATAGTATCTCAGACTCAGACCATTCCAAAGATATTAACATTTTTCAATGCTTTAAAATCAATTTTACCTTGAGTTATCTTCGCTATCGATATGAGGTTTTGCCGGAAAGCATCCAGATTTGTTGGCCAAGGAAAATAGATGTTTCTAAAATAATTTCTAAAGAAATGGAGATATCGAAGGTAAAAATTTCGTTCCAAACACGTCCGTTTCATGTTTATGGCAAAACTAAACCAAGCATTAAAGCCAACACGAAATAAGTTGTGTCTGGGAAAGGGTTTTAGAAAAAAATGCAACACTTCCTGTTTCCTATCTTGACACTCGTGGATTACAGTAAAATCATTCCGTTTTACATAGAACCAAAACTGCTGAAATTTCCTTTGCTGGGACAAGGAACTGGGGTGTGGGTGTAAAGGGGGAGGGGTAGCAAAAAATGACGTCGGATTAGTGTCGCCACGACGCTGCTACGTGATTCCATAATGCCACCACAAGGGCATTCCGGCGTCCCGACGCTCGCAACGCTCCACGAACCGACAGATAATATAAGGCGATCGTAAAACTTATTACCCATAACATACAGTTGCAAATTAGCAATTATTATTAAGGGTTCTACTTGGCTGATTCTATTTTCGGATTGTTTATTTGTTTGTTTTGTTAAAAGAGATATATTGCAGAATTTGTTTTATTTGGTGATGCGTAATCTAAAACATTTGTCGTTTGTGATAATTATGTTAATATAATGTTGTTCAAAAGTCGGAGGGAATTTCCAAATAATATTTATGTATTTAGCAACAGATCTATCCAGTTTCATAATGTTTTCACATTTTCCGAAATGTAGCTCTGCCGGGGCAAATCCTGTAATTCTTCCCAGGGTCAAACCACATTGCTTCCGAAGCGTGTGTATTATGTAGCCCCCAATATGAGCACAAAGAGAATGTCCAATGAAATGAAAATTATCCAAGTTCTTGAGGTTCAAATGGAGATATATATATCGTGCATGAGGTGTGCGGCGATGACAACAATCAGTCTGATGATAAATAAGATTATTAATCTGATTTTCCTACGTAAATATTTTAAACATTGTTTTGTTACATGATCAAATAATTCTGTATATTTCAAATAAAAAGGGTGTCAGAATTAAGGTTAAGTTGTTAACAAAAATTATTTATTCACGTTAGTAACAAATATTATTTTTATGTGTTGTCATTATTCACGTTAAGTAGAACTTTTTTTGTATAATTGAGAAGTTGTTGGCTGGAGAACAATTCTGAAATTTACATATAATTTACCTATAATTATGGGATACTGATTGTTTTCAGTGGTTCATTAATTAAAGAAGTCTTTCTGATGACTCTGTGCCTTAACGACATTCGAAAAACGTTCCTGACCGTGTCAGCAGCGAATGCGGTCCTTATGACGTAAACAAATAGAGGGTTTTATTCACCGTCAAGGAAGTTGTTGCCCGTAGTTATTTACCAGCAAAACTTAAGTTTGACATCAGCTCTCCGTGACTTCCTGGTTTCCTGGTAGCTCAGAAAAACGTCACCCGATATTTCGTAATTTAGTTTCAACCATGTTTGTTTTCTTCCGTTTTAATTTAAAGACGAATTCTGTTTTAGGTTTAATTTGATAATATAAAAAGTTTTTTTTGTCATTTTGGATAAATACAATTCGAGACGTAAGGTTTTTTGAAATTTTACTACATCACTTAGGACGGGTTGTTTCGGAGAATTTGAACAATTCTTCAAATTTCAACGTTAATTTGCGAGTTCTGTGAAAGAAATTTTCTAGTTCTGTTATTATTTCAGTTGTGTCAAGCAACTAGCCTATAATGATATAATATCAGAACTTGAATAGGACTTTCACAGAACTCGCAAATTAACGTTGAAATTTGATGAATTGTTCAAATTCTCCGAAACAAACGGTCCTTAATCTTTAAATGATTAATCAAGATGATCACGGGAGTAACTTCTCGACTATTTAACATAAATATTAACTCTTTATTTCCTACGTGGTTTTTGTTAATCCCTCGTATAATACGATTAACAAGTTAGATTCCTCGCTTTTTGAGGCTCTGTTATCAGCCTTTAAAGGGGTGAAGTAGATTACTGAAGATGATTTGAAAGAGTGATATATATATATACGAATGATAGACGTAGAGCCCTTTTATTAAAAACAATTGTAAGTAATTTACGTAAGTGAAAATATCGACTAAAACATGACTTATACGAGTATAGAAAAAAAAAATCTTTACATCTGAGTTAAGTAGCATTTAAAGAAACAATATTTTTTTATTTTTTTTTTATTTTTTTTTTTATTCTTTTTTTATTTATTTTTTTATTTTTTTTTTCTACGAAAATATAAAATTGGCGAGTACAGCCATAAAAGCAAAAATGTATAAAAACTTTTCAATTAAGTATAAAGTGATGTGTATTAATATATATTTTTTGTATGTATATATAATGACACATTTTGTATTATTGATTAGTTTAATTTTGTACCCTGACGATGCTCGAGTGTAGCGAAACCGGTCGGTCTTAAAATTAATAAAAATTCGTGGTTTTAAACAAAAAATATTCTTTTATTTCATTCAATATTTTTTTACTTATCACCTTTTAAATAACAGAAACAGATGTGTTTTTTTATAATTTTTATAGCATAGTTTGCTTTTTTATACCGAGATAATTTCATACAATTACTTTTTCAATTCTGAATAGATATTTCTTTAAAAAATTACATTTATTTTTTATATGTAATTTTAAGCTTCAAAACTTAATGTGTTCAAGGGAAGTATGCTTTATGATATATATGGAAATTCAGAAGATCTTCATTACAAATTAGAGAGTTGCCGTAACTAAAAAAACAATTGTCCGGATTACTCTGTACCGTGTTATCCCAAACTATAAAACTAATAACATTAAGTAACAGCGAATATGAATGTTCTCAGTACTGGAATTCTGCGGTACACTTATGTGCAAAACATTACAACACAAATGTTTCGTTTAATCCAAGCGTGTTATTACGAATTATAGTATTGTATTCAAGCAGGACAAAGTTATTTCAAACACAATTTTTTTTGGAAAACCTCCAAGTGAATCGCTTAGCGCATCCATGCAAACGATACTCAGATATTCCGGGCGAATGCTTTGGACGTTTTGTTTTGAATGAATGCGAAAAGTATTGACAGTGACCCTTCTTTTTAACAAGGTTGTAATTTATTTATACCATTAAAAAATAAATTAAAAACACAAATACCGTAAAACGTCAAGTATATTTATGGAAAAAAACACGAAGGTTGTGCATTATGAAGAGACGTATCATATCATTTATCAAAACAGTGAAACCTGGTGAAAATAAAATAAAATCTTATAATCCAGAATTATTACAGTCGGTAGCTGGTAATGTTGGAAAATGCCGATATTTCCCAGTTCCTTGATCAGTTGTGAATTTACATTTTAATAGATGTCGTTAACTTTCGAATGCCATAACTACAAAGGCAAACACTGTGAAACAGCTCTGCTGGAAACCAATTTAAACTAGTTTCGCAATTAATTATAGCGGGAAGAACTGAATTGAGAAAATATCGTCGCTTCGCTGTTAACTTGCTCTACACATAGCTAAAGAAAAATAGTACTAAACTTGGTAATTAAAGTAATAATTAGAAGGTTACCCACTATCCTAGCTACGTACGTGTATTTTTTAATCAAATACGAGGACACTTATGATTTTGATACAAAAAGCGTGGCTATTTTGGTTGTGCAGTGAAAAAAGTGCTAAACAGAGGTCAGAATATAAATAAATTTTATTTTTTGTACTCTAGTTCAAAGTGAAAATTTGAATTAGATATGAGATTTTCTTCTCAATTCAATAATAAGTGGTAAATCATAAATACTTTATGTATTATGAATCATTCTTCCGATACTGCCCATCTGATAATAAGCAGATTAATTCATTGTTTTGTTTCCTTTGCAGTACAAAAGCCAACAAATGCAATAACGAAAGAAATTCAAAGAATTTTGTTAATGAGGTAATTTCAAGAAGAACAACGATGAAAACACAACATTTTTATCTTCCGTTTACATTTTCCTACCATCTTTGCCATCCTGGCTCACTTAAACTCCAATAACGAACATCATACACCTCGTTGTATCCATCTACATCGAGTCAGATATTATTTACTTTGTTGTTTTCCACACCTGCTGCGATAGAAAAATATTGGCTATTATTGTAAGCTTACCAACCGCTGAAAATATTACATAAAAATCTTCTTTTAAATGACCGCGTTGCCAGGCAATAATGCCCGGCGCCAAAAGCTAAAGTACAAAACACATACGAAAGCAATCAGTGAGGATCACCTACTATTTATAGTATTTGTGTTTGTCTGACGAAGGGTATATCCTGTATTTTGTGTCAGGGCTGACAAACATGCTGGCGCGCGACTCACCAATGAAACTTTTATAGTTTTATTGTTTGTATTCTCACAAAGTCATAAACTTTACAACAAGTCCGCCCAACTATTGAATTTGGGAGCCACCTTTGGGCTGGTGCCCCAAAATACTTGATAAACCTGCTTGAGTCTGTGCAAAGGAGAGCGATCCGTCTGATTGACAATCCATTGTTAACAGACCGATTGCCTTCTCTGATGCATAGACGCAATGTAGGCATGCTGTGTCTGTTCTACAGGTATTTCAATGGAGCCTGCTCCAAGGAGCTAGCAGCATTGATTCCTGATGCACCGGTGCACGTGCGCGAAACTCGACGGACACGAACTGAACACCCGTTCACGGTTGACGTTGGCTTCATGAGAACGGGCCGTTTTTACGACTCGTTTTTGTGTAAGTCGGCTCGTATGTGGAACGAGCTACCGGCATCTGTTTTTCCTCCCTCCTACAATCCGAGCCTCTTCAAGGCCCGCATTAACAAATCCCTTCCTACAGCCCCTACCTTACTCCGCCTCACAACGCCACCCAACCGGGTGGTGACATAGTTCCCCTGTCTGTGCACTGCACAGGCAGGGACACTCTTGTGAGGTGTCACATAAAAAAAAAATAAAAAAAAGAGTGGATACGAGTATTGGCATAAAAACATAGGGGCAAGTTTACTTAAATAAATTGAGGCCTCTTCTGCGTGCTCGGTCAATTTATAGAGGGCTCCATTGTATGATCGTAAAGTAGGTTCGTCTGGTATGTTAAGAAAATTGCTTCCTCCATTCATTCAAGAGAATTAACTTTTGTATTATTGGAATGCTGACAATGTCCAGAATTTTTACTATTTTTATGTGTACTAATTTGAATATATTAATTTATTTAGAATTAGTTTTATATTAATAGAGCTATATATATATATTATATAATATAAATAAATATAGTTTTGTATTAGTGATCGACTAAACAGTGGATGCAGTCTGTTAGCCCTAAGTTGACAATAGTTTAGTTAGTAATTAGATAGCATTGTTGAGATATGTCATATATTTGTGGTGATCCAAATATTATTATAAATAATATAAAATATAGCAAAATAAGGAAAATAAAATATTTAAGTATACCTCGTAAGTAAACAAAAAACAATAAAGAATATTTACACTAGTAAAAATTCAATTAAATCAAACGAAGAAGAAAACAAAATAAAAAACCTGTTATTCAGTGGCGTGTTTATATATTTGTCCTTTGCATTCAAATTAAGTAAACACTTAATATGATGTCAACGGGGTGTTAGACAATTTTTACCGCGTGTGTTGCGCACCTAAAACATGTCCTCTGTTTAAAATCTTTCTTTTAAATATCTACACAATGAGAAATCTGGTGAATCTTCCCAATTGGATAGTCACAAATTTCTTTATGTAATGTTTATTTTTTGTTAAAAAAAGTAATAAATAATATAACGCAGTAATGACTAGAAAACGATGGCAATCCTTGCCCTGTATCTTATTAGAAGTGATCACAGGTCAGAAGGGTAGACCAGTAATAAAGCGATATGCGTCGAGCTGCAGAGTGGGGTCTATTTTTTCCCGCTTGTCGGAGTAATCTCTTACGAGGTCCCTTGTTCTTTAGTGCTTTTGTTCAGTTTGCAATGTTTTCTGTGTATTTCAAATGCGCTATATAATCTTATTTTTTGATTTTCCGTAAGAACAAATAATATTTTACAAACAAGATTAAATTATCTTTCCGGTATATGCAATCGCAATAAACTTTATTATTTCTAAATAAAAAAATTTGAATATCAAACGTGAAAATTGTATTTAAAAACCCCAACCACATTTAGACTTATTTTTTTATTCCAATCGTAGAAAAATTGAAAGAACTTGAAATTAAGAAAACACTTTTGTTATGATTGGGGAAATCGTAATAAAACTTTATGTTCACTTTTATCTCGTTCTTAAAATAAAAAATAAAAAATTTAAAGTTAAACCGACTGTCACGACAGTGACGCGATATACTAATTATTCATTTTGACTACTTTTAGGATTTTATTATTGGCATCTAGTATAAATATTCGAGGCAAACTGGAAATAATAATTATTTTTCTGTGTTAAGTCTAAAAAATTACGTATTTCCGCAAAATAGAAAAAAATATAAAAATACTGTAATAAAATATAGACGGCCTGACCTTAAAACGCTAGAAGGGTTAATCCATACTGCAATACTAAACGAAAACCATAGCAAAAGTAATAAGTAAAGCATCATCATACACTTAGTTTTAAACGTGATTGATTGTACAATGGTACGGATGAGGTTGGTAAGGAGTACTAGGTAGTGAATTTTTATTGGATACAATACCTACTCCCCGCGCGTAATATAATATTATTTCAGTTTTTTTTTTTCATAAAATATTATCGCAAGTTTTAGTCATTATTTTTGTGATTTGCAAGAGGTTGGGGTTTTTAAAAAACTTATTACGCACTTAAAAAATACGAAACTACTTCTATGTTTGTATTATGACATGTTGTATTTTCTCACAGTTAAAGGGATATTTCAAAACTCAACAGCACGTGATATAAAATACCTTTTGAGTTTAAAAAATAATTAATTGACTTAAAAATTTCAGTAAAAAAAGGGCAGATTCTATCTTTTTTCAGAAAACACATTTTCTTCTTCAAAGTGACGATACATACAGTTTTCCATAACCAGGAATCTTATTTGTTACCTAGGTACATGTAAATAAATTGTTAAAAAAATTAAAAATGACAAACTTTTCATTTGCCGTTTTTCAAAGGTAAATTGCTCACTCCGAGACCGGAGATCAATTCCTCGATAAATTTATTTTAAACGACACTTTTTACAAACAGTTATGGACAAATGTTTAAAAAAACAAAATTATAAATTTTTCGCTAGAAGTTTGACTTGCAGCTCACAGAACAATAATTAATATTTACATTCACGGAGACCATTATTTATGCCGGACTATGCTATAAATAATGCTAAAATTCAATACTAAAAGCGAGTTGATTCTGCATCCATTGTCGAGCTGCAGTTTACGAGGTATTCATTTCCCAGAACTGTAATATAAATTTGATGCAGGCGATCGATCATCCCATATAATATTTGCTCTTCCATAAATATTATGCAAACCTAGTCTAGTACCTACTGTGTTCCACAGAAGAAAACTATTTCTAGACAGTTTTCCAATCGGAAAGTACCTACCCACAAAACTTCTCCTTCTTGAATATGCGAAAACTTAAGTTCATGTAGACGGTGTCATAAATAACGTATGAAGAATTTTCTTGTCACATAATCATAATTTAACAGTTTGGTTTGTCATTTATTGAGTTTTGTCATTTATTAAACAATCATAACAATTATTATTACTGTTAAAATTTTTTTTTTTTTCTTACAACAGCTGACAAATTAAAATAAACCACAGAACAACTCAGAAAACCGTTACATAAAATTTTCTTTCTAGGCGACAAGCAGACTGATGAGGCCGTAGGTATTCAATCATACAGAGTGTAACAGGATTTTTTTTAAAACAAACAACAAACGATGTTGCACTCCCATGAGTTATCAAACTCATTAAGGGATCGCCAATTGGTAGTTTTGAAATAGAAGAGTAAAAAAATAAAAAAAGAGTTTTGTACAGAAAAATTAGACCCAACCCAACCCAATGTGCAGACACAATGTATGAAGAAAACATTTACAAAACATTTCACAGAAGCAACATACAGACACAACATATGAAGAATCACTTTACAGATATGTCACAAAAAAATTGTCTTATAAGACTTTATGAATTATTATAATCACTCATTTGATTTATGTACTGTTGGTGTCAAAAAGTTAAAAAAGTATCCTCAATGATGGACTATAGAAATGCATAGAAACAAAATCAGGAAAATACATTAAAAAGTACGGGCTCAAAAATAAACAGACCTAATACAAGATGTTTTACATTCAAAATACAAGAAAAGATTAAAAAAGCCCATCATCTCTGGATGTACAAAGTTTGGTATTTGGAGATAATTAGGATGGCTATTAGAACAGAGTTTGTACCTACTTATGACTCGTTTTCCAAATAACATTTGAAAAAATAGGATTTCAATATATCGTTTCGAGATTTGTTAGAGGCATATACCTGTCTTAATTCTTCAGGCAATTTGTTATAGTTAGTGTAGGCAATATATTCTAATGATTTCAGTCCGAACTTTGTTGAGTGTATTTTTGATATATGTAGTTTGTTGTGTTGTCGTGTATTATATTGGTGAACATCGTTGTTATAGTTCAGTTTTATATTTGTGTGAGTGTTACATTGAATAATATTTAAAATGGTGTTTGTTATCTCAAAGCTAGGAACCATCTTAAATGGCAAAACAAGTGCGTGACGGTAAATATCTTTAACAGGCATATTCCAATACATATACCCGATATACCCGAATGATTTTAAAAGCGATCCCTGAGCATATTTGGAGTACAAAATGTAGTATGTCATATAACACTGACCACGTCGCGACGGATCACGTGACACGTGCTCTGTCTCCTCTATTACCGTGTTGCTGAAACGAGACGGAATACATCATGTGACCCGTTAGTCTGTACCCAGTGGCAACGAGAGATGGATAAAATATCGTCTTAGAGCAATTATGTTACATCTCAATTTTTCACTCTAAATATGCTCTAGAATCGCCGGTTAAAATTCTTTTAGTACACCATGTTACACTTTATATAAGATAACGGAATCGCTCCTTATACCAACATGTACCATAATAATAAAACTCGTCTCTCGATAGTTGTTTGGCTGATAATAAATCTCCTGAGCAATAAAACACAACCAATGGTGGCAGAACTTTCAAGTTACCTTCGTGTTTACTTATTTTACTTTGATGTATTAAATCATGTATTTAATTTACACCAGAGGAATCATTTCAAAGAAAAAAATTAAATGCAATGCATTTCAAATAATCACATAATATAAATATGGAAAATTAGTAAAGTTACTCGTTGGTGTTGGTATTGAGTTTCCCGCCAATTTAGCGCCGCACCATTGGTCGGAAATAAATAAATAATATGTTGAGACAGAGATAACTTTCTGACGTCACTGAGGGTCAGTGAATGAATTGGGGTGGAAGGAATCGGTTCTTGAGGGAATTAAGGCACAGCTGCGAGAATAAGGGATTTCGAGGAGTCACCGACGAAGTTTCAATTTCGAATTAATTTGGAAAACTCCGAAGAAAGATTTAAATCAACACCCTGTAATTATTATTTATAAGATAAAGGACTTCTGATTAATATTTTTTAACTCAAAAAATTATTTTATCTATGTATTAACAAAAGATATATCTTTAATATTGTGTATTATAATTAATTTAAACTGAGAAAGTTCAGAGCCATTATAGCGCTGGGAACATGTTGCAGTTCTAATTAGTTTCCGCTCCGTGTTAATTCCTTCTCATAAAAGTCAACAAAATTGTTGGTACGTAAAAATTGTAGGAATAACTGAACTAAATACCAAGCAACTAACTGAATAGCGAAAAAATGTTAATTTCAAAAACACAAGAAATGTTATTTTTGGAATACGTGTATAGTACTTGAGTAAATAATATGATAGAAAAAGTCGGGACGCCCGAGGAAGACATATCATAATCAAGTGAATCATATACTTGAGTCGGGCCATGTCAAGAGTCAGAGAAATAGAAGAGTATGTATGTGAATAAGGCAAGCGCTGTGTGTCGTCTCTACGTACCCCTGCGGGGGAACGTAATAATAATAAATGACATTATATAAAATATATTTTTGGAGGAATAAAAATAAACTGTTTATTTATTTTTCGGAATAACTTTATTGAGTAAAACCTCAAATTGTAATATTTAAATATTGAAGACAATATTAGTGATTTCTAAACGAAAATCTGAAACAGAAAAATCAGAAAAGGAAACGGTCACATCTGGGACTCGAACCCAGGACCCCTGTCTTTCCGGGACAGTGCTCTACCAACTGCGCTAATGGGACCCTATCCCCCTCGGTCACTTTTAATTGTATCATACTTCGAATAAGAACTACTAACATTGTCTTGTCCTGGGTTCGAGTCCCAGATGTGACCGTTTCCTTTTCTGATTTTTCTGTTTCAGATTTTCGTTTAGAAATCACTAATATTGTCTTCAATATTTAAATATTACAATTTGAGGTTTTACTCAATAAAGTTATTCCGAAAAATAAATATTCATTCTAGACTTGCAGAAAAGTCAACAGATGTCACACATTAAATAAAAAAATTAAAAAAATAAGATAGGTTTATCTAAAAGACGCTGTCTGGATTGCATTTAGTTCGGGTTGAATCTTGCGATCATACATAAAGATAGTTGCCAATAAAAATGTGCGGTGAAAAAATGAAGACAATGTTAGTAGTTCTTATTCGAAGTATGATACAGTTAAAAGTGACCGAGGGGGATAGGGTCCCATTAGCGCAGTTGGTAGAGCACTGTCCCGGAAAGACAGGGGTCCTGGGTTCGAGTCCCAGATGTGACCGTTTCCTTTTCTGATTTTTCTGTTTCAGATTTTCGTTTAGAAATCACTAATATTGTCTTCAATATTTAAAAATAAACTGGTTTACGAAATTGGATTATGAAATAAGCAATTATACTATCACGATGGAAAAAATATGAATATATTTAAAAACAATAATTATTTATGATTGTGGGACAAGAAATTAAGGCGTTTGACTTCGTCAGTGAAGAGCGAGACAAATATACAGTTATACGAGTAGTATAAAAGTGCACGTATTAGCATCATCTCTCTCTCGCATCCCAGCTAGCAACTAGAGAGTACGCGATCGTAATCTAAAGATTAAACTAAAGTACCGTGTATCACTATATTAATAATCCCGAAAAATTATTATGTGGCACAGTAATATATGTAAGATACACTGATTCCTTAAATATATTATACCACCCTTCTCTTGTATTCAAGTCCATTTCGTAATTTGTAGAATAAATATAAGACCTTTATGAATAATTGCGGTAAGGGTTGTATGCTAACCTATTCTTAATCAGTATTCCTTCGAACCTCTCTACTTTACTTGATCAAACACCTGCTAGATTATAAATTAAAGAACCTCAATGAAGAAAAGCAAACTGACATATTTACTTTGTAAAATAGAAAATCTTGCTTTGAAGACCAATATAGTACAACGTTTCCCAATTCGTATACCTAATTTTATGCATTGAATTTATTTTGTATGGGTAAAACTCATAAGTTTAGGAGCAGTAAGCAGTGAGAATGTATTTGAAACGTTTGACACAATGTGTGTGTATATTATCTGGAATCGGGAAGTTTTTATTTTCGTTACAATTTTACTATGTTGAATTCATAATTAATGTTAAATCGATGAGCAATACTTCTGATAATTTAGCAAGCAGGTCAGTTACAAGACAGTACCTACCCCATTATTGTAGCAATTCTACATCAATGTCCCAACACTACACTCCTATGCCACGTATTCAACAGCTAGGAAATAAATACTACGATGTTGTTGATATACTTAGTACATCAATTTCAATATATAAGCATATACTTTTTCATCGGGTAGTGGAATCTTTTAATAAAGGTGTTTAATTTGACTAACACATAATAATTTTGTCGACAAAGGAAAAATAAATATTTTGGATTTTTTATGTTTTGTGCCTGCATGCTGTGTGGATGAAATTCAGTGATATTTTGTCTTTCTATTTATTTTGTGCAATTGTTTTAAATAGTCGTTTCCTGCACTATTTACGTTTACAATTTTGTAAATATTTTTTTAAATATATGTTTGTAAAAGCCTTAATAGGCGTGAAATTAATAAATATTGGGTAAAGAAGATTCGAGATGTGAATACCACACAAGAGTTCCAACTGCTCTCTGGAGGCTTACCAAATCGGTATTATTTGTGAGACTGAAGGTAGTGGGGAGGGAAAGAAAATGGGGTAGAGGAAGGTGGAAAAGTATCTGGCTATTTAGATCTGGTCACCAAACACGGTTAAACCAATTTGAAGCAAGTTTTCGATTCTGAATGGTGATCTTACACCAGAGCAACACCACGGAGGAAATATTTCTTCTATGGGCAATACAGAGAGTATGTTTCACTTTGGAACGTATCGCAAATACGCATTTATTATTTTTATTTAATCTATTGTGAAACAAAACAAATTAATTTAATAAAATTTACATGCGCGCGCCGGGATTTGAACCCAATACCTCCAGATTGCAAGACGAGATCCTTACCCATCGACTATAGAAGCCGTCAATATTTATATGCAACATAAAAATTCACAAGCACAAGCAAAATAATATTTAAATTTTCACACCTAGCAAATTCTTTGTGGATATACATAATATAATCATTAGAATAAAATTAATAATTATTATTGTATTTATTTTTGGATGTTCTCACTACCTCTTCTATTTTACCCATAAATGTAATTTATTTAATATGATGAAGGTTCAGGGTGAAATGATACCGGTTGGTTTTATATATTGAAAAAATATACGCAATAAAGTGGTTTTAAAAACAAAGTTATTTAATTATAATTACTATAAAAAAATATTTATTATTTCGGAATAACTGAATGAGTAAAACCTCAAATTGTAATATTTATTAACTAATATTTATACAGACAATATTTATATGGCGATTTTTAAAAAAAAAAATATTTTAAAATTCTTCAATAATTAAACTTACTAATATAATTAAAATAAATATTAACATTGTGTCCTTTCGGGTACCACTAAATTGATGGTTTAACCTCTTGAACACCTTATCCTTATGGGTAACATAACAAATCATTTCTCTGAATATATTTAACTATTCTGGAGAATCTACATTTTTATAAGTATATTAACACAATATCTGGTATGACGGTACAATTAACCTAAATATAATTTTGTAAAAAAACAAGTAAGTTATTACGAAAATATAATCCGCTGGCGGGCGGTGAAAATTTGTCGTCGGCCACCAAGAAGTAAAAAAAGACGAAGCGAACAAAGTGAAATTTTGTTATTTGAAAATGAAGCTCCTGCGGATACTGTACATTCTTCATGACTTGATGTTTGCGCGCCCCTATATACCAAAGGATGTTCTGTTTCTCTTAGACCTCCCCCCACCCCCCACTCGTTCTAAGCACGCCTTAATTCCACAGAAATAAGACTTCCGAGGGGAGTTTATCTCACATGTTCAATGGGTTTTATTTGTACAACAGGAAGTCACTTTAACAGACAATGGTACCAGTTACGTGACGTGAGTTAATTAAAAATCTTCGATACAGTAGAACGCAATTTGTGTTTATACGGGGTCTGTTTGTTCTTTCTACTCGTGTAATTACTTGAACACGATATTAGATGTCAGGTCTTTATTAGAAATACATAATTTGAGCAATTTACTTTTGAAGGAACTCTTAATTATTCATATCTGTGAAAGTTATTCTCGAAAACGTTCGTTAAATAATATTGAGAGAAGTCTTCAGCTAAATTATGGTTCGTGTCTTTTTCTGCTTATACATATAGAAAACAAAAGGCTTATATATAAAACAAAAGGCGAATTAACTCATTACTGCATAACGTAATTATTTTTTCTTTTTCATGTAAATTATATTAATTGATTTAAAATATTGTAAAGGCTTCGAAAATCAATGGTCTTCCTGAATATTTGGTTAGAGTAGTTATTTTTTTCTCATCAGTGCACTGTAAGCAGTACTGTCAAGAATGGCGGCCTGAATGCATGCGGTGACGCACTTGGGGGTAGAAATTTATTTATCTTTGAAATACATAGAATAATATTAAATGTATGTTTATATCATAAAAACAACATGTTACTTTGATATTCAACTAAAATAAATAGTTGCAGCACGTTATTCGATATAAATATTTTGATTTATGGTCGAGCGTTTGACGTTTTTTAAGACGATATGCACAGCGCACATGGTGAACTAACACTAACATTTCACAAGCGTTATGCACAGCGCAAATGGTGAACTAATACTAACATTTCACAGATTTCTACACGGTCGGATGTAAGCACTTACCTAGTAGGGTGTATCGATTTTTAACTTTATTTTTGTTTTCAAATTCCAAGTTGAAAAAAAGTTGCTACTAGGTACCACAACTTACCACAAAAAATTTTGGATTTTTAAAAAAATGTTTAGGTCTCCCGCACAAGGCCTAAAAGTTTAATTTTTTTCAAAAAATATCAAATTTTTTTAAAATTAAAAAAAATTAAATTGTAACTTTTGTGTTTATTCCAAGTTAAAAAACAGTAATATTAGGGCATAAAAATAAGTAAGAAACGATTTTTATTTATAAAAAATGGATTTTAGGTCTCCCGCACAAGCCCTAAAGTTTGTTAATTTTGATGAACTTTCGTAATTTTGTGTAGATATATGAACCATGTTTTTTTTAGTTTAAACCACCGGAATTAACTGTACTTTTCTTACAGAAGGCATAAAATGAGACAATATATAATACATAATTCATATATACATATAGTAAAAATATATACCACATATTATATACTATATAATATAATATGTTTTATAACTGAAAAAAGATAGTTGGACGGTGTAAATTGTATGAGAAAGGTGTTGAAAGTAACTAATGTTATTTGCTATAACTGTTGTTTATTACAAAAGTATAAAAGGTTGTAACATGTCATAAAATGTAGTATAATAACTAAGTACAAAATGTTTCTGATTACTTTCCATACGACATGAGTGGCAGTTTTCTTGTTCTACTGCAAATTTACTGACTTGTTTAAGTATTCGTCCTTTCATCTTGGCTTCAAAACCTTAAATCAAAGTTATGTATAGTATTTACATAGGCCTAGTGAAAATTTTATAAATGTTATTATAGTTCCCAAATGAAATTTATGAAAGAAGACGAAAGTTCATCAAAATTAACAAACTTTAGGGCTTGTGCGGGAGACCTAAAATCCATTTTTTATAAATAAAAATCGTTTCTTACTTATTTTTATGCCCTAATATTACTGTTTTTTAACTTGGAATAAACACAAAAGTTACAATTTAATTTTTTTTAAATTTAAAAAAATTTGATATTTTTTGAAAAAAATTAAAACTTTAGGCCTTGTGCGGGAGACCTAAACATTTTTTTATAACTCCAAATTTTTTTGTGGTAAGTTGTGGTACCTAGTAGCAACTTTTTTTCAACTTGGAATTTGAAAACAAAAAAAAAGTTTAAAATCGATCTTCCTATTACCTAGGTGCTTTGTATTCAAGTTCTGTTAATTAATAATTATTTTAGGTGTTTTGCACCTACTGTTACGTAGACATTTTTTGGTACATTAACATTAGCATTAACATTGCATGAGGCCCCGAGGGAAAAAAATTCCTCATGGCCTATGTCATCTTTGGGGATGCTGTGTAGAGGGTCTTTTTATGGAAAGAAAGGAGAGGATGTTCCGAGAAGGAAAAACATATGAATCCATTCCTCCCACTGAGAGGTCAAAAGGTCTTTATCAACCAGTCTCTGTCGATTTTTACCCATCACCAAGTAGATGGGCAAACGCATCCGCCGCCAAAATCAAGACAAAACTCTCACCATAAACCCGTGCACCCCTGCTAAGTCACCAAACTTAGAAAGGGTGTTGGTTATTCAAGAAATGTTTCACGGGGCTGCAGTACCCAAACTCTCCTTCTTAATTAAATATGTGTAAACATATATTTAATATTATTTTTATATCTTTCATACTCTTTCATGTACACCTCCTTTCGTTACATTTATTTAGCTATGTTCTGTAAAAAACCCAATCTGGTGTAATAAAGGTACTAAATACGTACATGCTTTACGACAAACTGATGATATTTATTTTATAAATATCAATAAAGTTACTACACATTACTCTGTAACTACTTTCATATTACCTTAAGTACTTATTTTCTACTCTTGTAATTCTAATACTTATTGAACTCCGTTATACAACTTTCTATGATGACTTGTATTGTACCTGCATATATCGTGCATACTTCATTATTATTTACTCCTGAACAACTTGCCTATAATCTTTCCTAAAAGCCTTCGAGGCGTGAATAAATAAATAAATAATATTATTACGCGCAATTTACTTACAGGTCATATAATAGCCGCCGGAATAATCCAAAATGCAGCTGCAAGCAATACAAACCAAATTTATGGAGACAGGTGGTAATGAGATTGTTAATGAACTTCATCTTCAAGTAAAGCTTACAAACTGCTCTTTAAATCTTCACGTGCTCCTAGTTGGGTAGATAATCCAAATAGCTAATTCAACCAGCAACCACATAGTCATAGATTATAAACCAAAACTTATGAAGACAGGTATAATAGTGTAACATACACTCCAGACTAGATACTGAGAAAGATTGTAAGTAACTGTTTCGTGCAGAACGACGCGACGCCGACGCTCGGTTCAAGTTACTTGTGATTTGTAATACAATAGTTCTACTAGATAAGTTATTGTTCTTTCGCAGTCTGCTTTCCTGATCCCTGAGAGCAATTAATGTTAACAAGATATAATTATCTATTTAGTTTAGGTACTTGTAGGCAATGAAACAGTATTTGAAGTTACGATTGTTCTTATATTTTATGCCGTTTAGTATGTATTTCACCATCCTCTTGATAGCTGTCGAAACCACTATTCATAAGATAAGATACCTTTATTTTCGATATGCGATTTACGTCCGAGTTTATCTATTATTCGGTACTCTAACCCATGAATGGTGGACAAATTTGGGAAGTTAGTCGACTTTTCTATGAATAGCGAGTATTTGACCGGTCAGTGGTTGAGTGGGAATCGCGTTTGGGTCCCACCCAGGCGTCATGTGGTCAATTTATCGGCTGGCCAAGTCCTCTATCACAACACAAGCAACATTTTCCGCATACTGTGGTGGTAGTAGAAGATTTAAAAATATTTTCAGGTTTTTCGTAACCCGGGAATGTTTTTCTTTAAAAAAATATTGATATTAAAAATATACATATTTATATATTATAATGGATAGTTGTTTTACGAGATGATTATTTGACTATTTGTACTTTATTCGGTAATACACGATCATTGCTCAATGAAGTAAATGTTTTAAAGCGACGATAAAATCTGTTGACAAAATTAGCTGCCGCATGATTACAATGGACAGACAAAAAGTCTTTTAGGAACAAGTTGATGTAATGGTTAGTTTATTCAGCAAAAACTTGAGATATTAATCACGTCATAAAACAGAACAAGGACATTTATAATATTTCGTCTTGCCTTTCTTGATAGGCACGATAATTTCCACCCCTCGTAAACATTTATTTCGTCCACCGTATCAAAGCCACGGCGGAGATTTTTCAGGGAAATAGAGGAAAAAATTCGCATTAAAATGACTACTAACGACTTCCCTGAGAATGCTGACCTAAGTATGCCATTTATGAGCTTTATGACTTAAGTCAGGGCCGAAGTGGGGAAAGTTGTGAGGGCCACTTAAACACAGACTCGGATCTCTTGGGCTACTGGCCTGCTATTTATTGCGAGGCATTCGGGATATAATTTACGAAAATAAGGCTTGCTTTCACTTCTTGAATGTCAGTAGAGGTTTCTTTATTAGTTCTCTCTTGGTGGATGTTTGTTTGTTCTTGTTCTCGGCTGTTCTGTGAAATCGGAGGCAATTAGCGCTACCCTTAATGGAGCTTTGATGTTCGTTGTAGAACGTTTTTGTGCCGAAAAAATGGAGCTGGTTTGTTTGTATGGACGTTATTAACAAAAGGTAATGCCATACCTGTTGTTACGCAAGAACTTTATGCCATGGATGATATTAACTACATTTACAATATATACACTAATCAACATCTTCACCAGACAGCTATATATTATAAACACCTAGGCATCTTTGAACATTCTATAGGAGAGAGCTGAGACTCGAGATTATGGTTCAATATATATAATATAATAAATTCAAAGTTTTGACAGTCCTCCTCACTGGGGTTCTTAAGATTAACGGTATTACTAAAAAAATTATGAAAAATTTATTCAATTGATAGACAACCGTGAATGTGAAAGCATTACTACTATAGAAACTGAAGATACATACTCGTACAATATTTACACAACCAAAGGGGGTTGTTTATCTGCATAAACTTGAAATTCCTCATAGAGTTTTTTTTGAAAATATCGTAAAAAATAACATTTTGAGAAACTAAATAAAATCACCTTTAATTTTTATGTTCGAAATAGACTTTGATATTTAAAAATTGGAAAAATTTTATTTAAAAATAATTTTTTTTTTTAACACATATTTTATCTCCAAGCCTTAAAAAATTGAAAGAATGTGAAATTTTGAAAACACCATAATCCCCTTCTATTTACGGAATCTGCCAAAAAAATTGTTACTTCACTTTTAATCTTATTCATATAACAAAAAATATTATAATAATTCCCAGAGAATGGATTTTGAATTCATTGTTAGCGCAATATAAACGTTGATTTCAATGATTCATATTTACCTTCACATACATAAAACATTTATGTTATTTAAAAAATAATTTTCGTAGAATTCTTATAAAATTCACACGGTAACAGTCAATTAAAGAATAACGTATCCGAAATAACCTAACTTTTAGGACTAGACCGGAATTTTACGTGTCAGTCTGCGTAAAATCCTACGTTGCCAGTTGTTTCGAAGCCCAGTTAAATATATTTTTTATTAATACTAACTGGAATCAAAACTTTCATAGTCTTTATACAATGTGGAACAAAAACACCGTTTTAAGAATGAGAAGTGGTTTTTCTTTAGTAAGGATTTAAGTGTCAGGTTGTTTTCAAATATTTTGTTGACTTCATAATGTTTGCAAGTCATTTATCACTCTCATTACCTCTCTTTTCTCTCAGCTACGATTTTACTTTTGTTGTAAATATATATTATTTTTCTGTTATTTTTAGGGTTTTATTTGGCAGAGTATTATATATAGTTTTGCAGCATGAAATTTAATGTTTATCTGTCCAAAAGATGCATTCAAACTGGGAATAACCAGTATAGTTTGGCTTATTGCCCTGATTGAGTAGTAATCCTTTTTGAGCTATGTGGAGCCGCACTGCTTAAGAATTCAAGGCATACTCCCATACATTTATCCCATACCTCTGTTTATGATCGACACAAAGTTCATTACAATGTTTATTTTTTTCACACAACCCTACACAAGAGGCCCTGAGGAAAATAATTTCAATCCGGGCCTATGTCATCTTTGGGATGCTGTATGATGAGGGTCTTTTTTGAAGGAGAGGAAGTTCTTGGTAGGTAAAAGGTACAAGAGTTGGGTAAGAATCTAGGGATCAGTGTATCCAGGAGTAACATAAAGGATATATAAATTTATCCATCCCACTGCAGCGCAAGGCAATAGGTCGCGAGACCAGTTGGAGAGGTCAAAGGGGTCTCCCCAAACCAGCCTCTACCGATTTGGCACGCCACATAGCTGGTGGGCATGCGCATTCTGATCACACTTAACCCGATGAAGCCGGGCACCTCTCCTAAATCACCAAACGTAGTGATCCACTTGGGGTTACCTATGGCAGGAGTTTTGGTTATCCAATAAATAGTTCCCGGAGCTGCGGTACCCAAACCCGCCTCCCAAATTTAAAATTAGAACGAATTAAATTATTACAGATTACACACATTATTACCGATGTTTCTAAAGAAGTAAATGTACCTAGTGAGTTGTAACAAATGAATTTATTTTTACCTATCTCCGTCAGTAGTCTTGACCGTGTGGTTGGCAGCAGCATTAGCCAGGGTTAATTGGGCATCATCTATCCTCACCAGGAGGATGTCTCCACTCTGGACCTCAGCAGCTCCTTCCCAGCTCAATACCATAGGCAGACACTCTTCGTCGCCACCTTGACTGGTGCCAGCGGGACATTCCTCCGGTATCTGGAATGAAAAACCAATTAAAATATCCATTAAAGAAACGGCTACAAGTAAACCTTATTTATACAAAATCAAGAATATATAGGATTAGTTAATGATTCAATAAAAATAGCATCGACAATGACCAAATGTTAAAGATCGATGTAGATACTTGTAACAAAATACTGACTGAATTGGGAATAAAAATCGGTATTTCGTTTTTATGTTACACCTCACAAGAGCGCCCCAGTCTTAACAGTGTAAAGGTGGGGGAGCTATGTCGCCACCCGATTGGGCAGCGTTGTGAAGTGGATTAAGAAAGGGACTGTAGAAATGTATTTATTAATGTGGGTCTTGAAGAGATCTAGATTATTTGCTTCTTCTTCACATTCGAGCCGTCTTACAAAAAACGAATAGAAGAAGCGGCCCGTTCTCGTGAAGCTAAGATCAACTGTGAACCGGTGTTCCGCACGTGTACTGGTGCACCAGGGATCAATGCTGCTACCTCATTAGAACAGGCTCCATTAAAATATCTGTAGAACAGACACTGCGTCTGTGCATTGGAGATGGCAATCGGTCTATTAACATTGGGTTCTCAATCAGACCGACCGCTCTCCTTTGCACAGAATCAAGTAGATTTATCAAGTATTGTGGGGCTCCAGCCCAGAGGTGGCTCCCAAATTCAATTGTTGGGTATACTTGAAATTTATATAGGGTTAGCAGCTGGTTAATATTAAAGAACCTGCAAGCCCTATACAGGATGCCCAGTTTCTTGGAAGCCAGATTTACTCGGCCTTTTATTAAAGAGCCGGTCTAATATGCTTAATCCAAAATCATTTTAATTGTGTCTAAATAATTAAATACAAGTTTTTTTTTAATTAGGGATAATTTTTTCAAAAATCATATGCAGATTGATATCAAATAGAATCTTGCAAAATATTATATCTTTATAACAGATAACATTTCCAACGCAAAGTTCGTGGTTCATAGTACTTATGAACTACAAACATTGAAATTAGATGTAACTGTTATTTTGACGATTAAATAAGTTAACTCGATTTAAAGTTTTACCAATAGTTCTAATCCCTCCGACAGCACGATACCATCACAAGTCAGTGGATTATGCCAGGGGATAAGCGATCTTATTACCTCTGACTGTAAAGATTAAAACGGGTTGCTGTCCGGATGGCTTATGACTTAATCTGCCACATAAAGCTCACTACCACGGCTACTATAAAGCTAATGTAGTATACTAATCTCTACGGGATTTCGCTCGAACAATGAGACATAATTTGTGAACGTTTAGAATGGAGATAATAATATTTCATTTAAGCACAACGAACATAAATATTATACTTAAACTAACGGAACATAATCTTCATCATATATAAAAATTCAGCTTGCTTATGTTTGTGCTCGCAAAACTCGACACGTAGTTGGCCGATATCAATGAAATCTTAGGAAGTAAATAGGACAAATTTCTAATCGAAGTTAAAGCTTTTGGTTGGAAGAATAATTTACAGTTCATTATTGTAGTTATTTATAAGTAATTAATAATAGTATAGGTACGTTTACTACATGCTATAGTACTACATGCTAAAGTACATTACAATGTGAAAGTAAAAAAATATGTATTACATGTTTGGTTAATGTGATAGATCTGTAATTGGTCTATTACTTAATGTTATAACGTATATAAAATATTGTAATTAGTAAAAAATTAAGAAGAAGTTATCGTTTATGGAAAATTAATAAGATATAGGTTAATTTTTACATCAATTCACATGGAGACAGATTTTTTAGATAAGATTGTCTATAAAATATTTTTTAACAATAATATAAGAATTTAATATTATTTACTCTTATTAGACCAAGTGAATCAGATACTTGAGTCGGGCCATGTCAAGAGTTAGAATAATAGAAGAATATGTATGAGACGATGTATGAATGTGAATGAGGCAAGGAGTGTTTGCCAAGACCGAGTTGTTTGGCGGTCCGTCCTCTGCCTACCCCTGCGGGAAAACGGCGTGATGGTTAGTTAGTTAATTTTCTTGCTATTACTTACATGACTTGATTATTTGAGCATGAATTACCTCACCAAACTAAAAGAGCCTTTTCACTTCATGGTGAATAATAGATATTATTATTTTTCATTTATAACAATCCATGTAACACATAAAAACAATTATAAAAAATACAAACATAAAATATATAAATAAATTATGTCACGAATGTAATATGTTTGCTCGGAAATCTGACGTAATATTGATATGTATTCTGAATCCGAACCTGGAGTCCATGTTGTCAATGTCAAAGATACTTTTCAAATGGTTGTAAATATCACGTAAAAGAAAATGGTTCAAAGGCTATCCTTTCAAATATCGGTAACCATCTGCGAGTTACAAGTAAGAACGTGGGTATATCATAAATATAATAACCATATAACCATAGGTGTAGAATTGTTTCCAGTGGCGAAAAATGAAATTTCTTAGTTAGTATTTTGTAGCAGAAATTCCTCGCACAAAACAATTGTTTACATTTTTGTCCTTTTTGCGGGTAATTGTCCAAGAAGAAACTATCAAGATTTAATTTTAATTGATAATCGTGTTTCCCTCGGGCTACGAGCTGCCTCAATACGACAGAGATTAGGGAGAAATGGGGTAGAACGGGGAAAAGCAAACTGTGGTCTGGCGGCTGCTGAGATTCTCTTCAATTCTCTTTCAAGGAAACTATGAGCATATTTTATTATACACTAGGAAAATAATGAGTTTAACCTATGAGTTAAAAATTAAACAAATAAATAAATGTAATTTTATAAATTTTCCTGTAGATTCTGTAGGCAGCCACAATGAAGACCGTGCTTTATGGCTTTTAACTTTTTTTATAAAGAGATACTATAAATCCATAATATCGTCGTTCTTTAATCCTTCAGGCCTCTAGCACATTGACCGTCATAATTCTTACCTTTTAAATTTTCGTGTTAAAAATAACATTAATTTTTTTTTATATAAAACATAAAAAATTATATTACCAAACACGGAAAAAATACTCATTTTTTTACACAAATTATTATAAACATTATTGCAACCTCATTTTTTTGTCAATTCATTTAAAAAAAATCATGTTTAAAGGTTTTTCTCGAATTTCGGTCGGAACCTTTCGTTTCATAGAGTTGTATATTTCAATTATTCTCTAGTTAATTTCTGTATCCGAATATAAAGATTTGTTTTTATTATTCACAATGTACATTTGTTACGTATAAATTTTTTTACAAAATTAGCGACCGGTTTCGACACGTCCGTGTCATTAAGTTAATGACACGGACGTGTCGAAACCGGTCGCTAATTTTGTAAAAAAATTTATACGTAACAAATGTACATTGTGAATAATAAAAACTCATTAAAAACAAAAAATGTCTAGAAATTGTTACATAGTGAATGCCAAAGAAATACAAAAAATAAAGATTTGTGTTTTCTCTTTCCAACACCGATTACTATCTATGGCGGTAAGGGAGATACAACGAATTCATGAGATCGTATGAGCTGTTTCGAAAAGCGAACAAGTCGACTGTACGGGTAATAGCTACATGTTCCTAAAACCAAACAAATCGACTCTACGGGTAATAGATACTTGTTCCTAAAATCAAACAAATTAGCCTGAAGAGATAGAAAGAGTGAAATTTACGCAGTTGGTAGGGTCAACCTAACAAACATGTACAAACGTTCCTTTTTTAAATAACATGGCAGCTAATAAATAATAAAAAAGGAAGGAGTTAAAAAGGGGTTATGTTTCTCCAACATAGATTTACATTATAACAAGAAGTGCATTCATATCAATGATTTAAATGAATATAACTAGTAATCGAATCCTGAGATCAATTAATAATTCTGATGTCAACAATTGAACAAAATTTAAGACGTGTTAAAACCAAAGATATGCAAAAATTAAATGGCGACTTGATTTGAAAACCGAAAACGACATGAATTTTATGTATCAACCCAATTATTTGTATATAAAATATGTATCGTCAGGTTCCAGGAAGATGTTTATTATCAAAAGCTTGCGGACCTCCGTTGACGTGAGGCCTGGAACGAATGGTGAACGTCCCCTGTCTCATAATGCCGGTATTATCGTGGTTGTCATTAATTTTGTCCGCTGAAGCCCACTTAAATGGAATTCCCGACAATAAGTTCGACATCGTAAACGGTAAGGGTAGAGCGCCGGCATTACAAATCTCCGCTCAAGTACTTACCGCCAGATTTCATGACGAGAATGGTAAACATAGGTTCGACATTATTTTCAGCTTTATTTCCTAATCCGCAAATTCTCTCCTTAGCATGCTTCTCATAGGCTAGAGAATTTAATGGTAATTTAAAAAAAATATATAGTTTGAGTCTTACATTCGGATGTTGTGTAAGAAAATTATTTTATTTATTCTTCATTACAAACACCCGCTAAACTGTCAAAGCAGTTTGTCACAGGCCAATTTCACAATATTAACTATGTAAATAAAGCACACATAAAAAAAGAAGCTACAATATAGAAAATTGATAAAGAAGAATAACTTTTCAATACAAAAGCATAAAATATATATGTGTGCATGTATGTGTGTCTAAGTACGTTGTGTGTCTTTCACACACATGCATGCACACATACATGCATACAATCAATGGATATTTTTAAAAATCTTTACCAATAAAAAGTTATTTTTTAGTTCGGTGTTGATTCGCTTTTTACATCCATTGGTATCTTATTAAATATATGAGGTACAAGATTAGTGAATGTTCGTTGGCCGTATTTATTAGTAATTTTTGGAATAAACATACCTTCATTTTGACTAAATCTTGTGTTGTGCATGTGATCTACTTTTACTTTATAGATTGAATCTGACAATAGGTTTTTGTATACATTAATATACATCTAACAGGTAATATTTAAGGTTGTTATTTGTGGTGTTCAAAATTAATAAGATTCAACAGAGCAAAATTTAAATGTTAAAGTGGTCACGCAAAAATAAAGGTATCATTATTCTTGCGTGAACTCATTAAGATTTCGAGGCAGGTAATTGCCCAAATACTTCCCCTCTCCACTTCCTTCAGGCTTGGAATTGCCCAAAAATGGAGACGCCAAATAACTCCAACTAGAATTCTTGTAGTTTAACTTTAAAAAGTTGGCCGTTTTGAACTCCAATATAATTTTGTAAACAACATAATCACCTAAGTAAGACGATAAACCTAATAATTCTATACAACCTCTATCTATCTTTTGGCAAATCCAAAAAAATCGCTACTGAAATAAATCTGATGATAATAATATTAACCGGAAATAACAGATCAACACTGTCAGAATGAAAATAGATACGTTATATTAATTATTAGATTGTAATAATCTACTTCGAGACCCTGATGTTTTTCTGAGGAGTAATATTTATTTTTGTTTGGAGAGATATTATTTCTTCGACGAAAATTACGCCCGCGGGAGTTCTCGCTACGCGCAGACAGCGTGAATAATCACTAGACGGGGAATTATACACAAAAACTGTCTGGGAAAACTGTCAAAACGAAAATATTGTATATTTCCGAGCGAGACTACGCAAACACCTGTATAAAGATTGTAGAGAAGTGAAGATGATTACGCAAAATTAGTAGTCATGGTGCCACATTGAATTTGATTGACATAGTTAATTTTTATAAAAAATGTTACAAAACTTTTCATTAAGCATTACTTGTTTTGAAAAGGGAGTCAGTCGGTACCGGCTGTGAGCATCAATCTTGATCCATCCGACCGGTAGCCGAGAGTCCTTCCCACCGAAGATGAGTAGGTATCGAAAGATCAGAAAGCGTAATAATGATTTTTTTTTTAACTTATTAAATAGAGGTTGGTATTATTTTTTTTATATCGGTGGGATAACAGTACCTTATGAATATGTTAGTTCCAGATGTTCTAATGAAAGAATGATACGCTTACACTTTGTTGCTTTTCAAATTCTGAACAGGCGTTATTATTGACATCTTAGAAGTTCATTCAAAAAGAGAAACAATCTTATCGAAGGAAGCAAACACTTTTTGATGTGACACTATATATTAAAAGAAAAAATACACTAACAACAGCCTGTTAATATTAATTCAAAGTAATGAAAGTGATGTTTTACAAAGTGTATAGAAACAATCATTACAATTAAGATCATAAATGCTCGAGCATCATCCAATTCTTAATAAATACAAAAGATAATGATAATAAGCTAAGACACTCAGGCGTTTACAAACTTACTTGCAATCATTATAATTTTATAAAAAAAAAATTACATTTATCAAAATATTAGGGATATAGGGATGAATAGTACGTGTATTCTCTTGCATATGGGCATAAACCTCTTTTGTACTTTTTCTATTTCTAGAATATGATTTTGTTCAGAAAGGGCCCAAAGCTTTATTCAGGTATACTGGAAGGGCAGGAAATATGAAGCAAGGGCTTCATATTTTCTTCTTATTGCAATTCCGTTAGTAAATGATCTCGAATAAATGTAAATGATTACGAAGAAATATTATTATCTCGAATAAAAGTAAATGATTACGAAGAACAAATCCAAGCATATTGTTGGCGCGGGAGACAATGTCAGTTATGTGGGATTTGAAAAAGAGAGCGAATCTCATTTTTGTGTTTTAATATATATTATTAATGTGGTAGAAAACAGGAATGTACCTCTGGATCTTGTAAATATAACGACACTGCATTTCTGGATACCAAAGGGTGACTTGTTCCGTTCCGTCCATTTGACAAGAGAATGAAGATTATTCTGCAGAAGTCACTTTTAGTAGCTTTGAAAACTTTGACATGTAAGTTTGAATAAAAGATAGAGGAGGGGTACTAAGTTCGGTGCCTGGGGAATCCCAAACTTGGTTTTATATTTGTGAGAAAGATGGTGTCCGTAACTGATATACTGAGGAAGATTGTGTAAGTAGCTCGCTACGAAAGTAAATTTCATTTTTATTAATAATAATATAGGTGTATAACTGCAATAAAGTACTGTGCCCTCTTCTTCCAACCACAAGCTAACGTTTTGTGGAAGAATAGTATCTATATCTCACAATATGTAAAAACCTAATGTAAACCCTGTTTTACAAGTTAATTAAAAAATATTACAATAAAAACACATAAATTTGTTTTTGACCACTTCAAAAACAAATTTATGTGTTTTTATTGTAAATTATGATGAGCCACAAAGTGAATGCTTTTTACAATTACGTAAAAAATATTAAATGTTGAAATTTACTGCCTAGGGCTAGATAGGGGAATGCTGAAAAAGCTATACAGCGAAAGAGTAGACATGCCATGAACAAAAGCAGCCAATGCAACGTTGCATGAGATAGGGACGCCTGAAGGCACCATGTTTAATTAATGAGTCATCGATCTATGAAGAAAGGGGATGAAAACGATGACGATAGCTGTACTAATCTAAAGGAAAACTCTTATTTATAATCAAAACAATTCAAGATGTGAGATGAACGAGAAAAAGCATGCAGAGGCACGGAGGGTTGACGCAATGATGGCACGATGTTTGAACACTTCCCTTATCTGTCGCCTATTCCACTTCATTGTAACGCTTCCGGCATTAAGATTCATGCTTCCTAGAAGCGCCGCACTAAAACCCCTTCAGGATATCCGGGTACACACATGGCTACGTACGACGACACGTATCACGTGGCACACATACGAATACACGTGTTTAGCAGTGGCGCACAGTTACTTACTCCGTTCTTCAAAAAAAAAAAAACAGTTAGTTTATAACGAACATTTTATTCCTCATCTATTTATTATCTGTATTTGAATTAAATTCGCTCTCACTGCACAAGTGTATGAATATATACATCATATGATTTTATAATGCATTTTTCTACATCAGCTTCATACAGGAGGCCCTCAGTAAAATAATCTTATGTCATATTTGGGGATGCTGTGTGGAGGGTCTTTTAGGGGAAATAAAGGAGAGAAGTTCTGGGAAGGAAAAAGGTATGAGGGGTGGGTAGGAAGCTGGAGATCAATTTGTCCAGGAACAACGACGTATGGATCCATCGCTTCCACTGCGGTATAAAATGATGGGTCGAGAAAGTCCGGCTCGAGAGGTCAAAAGGTTTCCATCGACCAGTCTCTCCCGATCCGGCCCCCTGCGCTGAAGGTGGGCAAATACCTCCGCCGGTACCCATACCCGCCTCTCAAATACCAAATGCATCTCAATAACTAACAGGCATAATGGTTTATTTTTGGCACGGAAGAAAAAGAATGCGCTGTTTAGGGATCGCATTATTTGACATTCACGTTCATGATTCACATTTAGTTAGTTTAAAAATAAATAATCATTAATAAATCTTTTTTTAAAACCTTTTTATTAAAAAAACTTTTTTTATTTTTTATAGTACCTTCTTTATCTGTGAATGAAATGCTTTTTGTAATTCTATAATAATTTTAATAATGTTATACTTGTTATTGTAATACTTGATTTTTGTAATTATATTTTTATGCATGTAACAAAAGAAAATTATTAATACAAAAAATAAATAAAAAAATCTACTGAACAACAATTTGCTCAGCGTTTCTCTTTATATAAATGAATTACCTTCGCTTGGGAAGCCCTTTAAAATCTTTATTTAACTTTAAAAAAAATGTTTAAAGGGCAGAAAATTGCCTCCATTCTAACAACCAAACCAATTTTTAACTAAGTAATATACGAAATATTAGTGACAAAATTCTATTTTATTACCTATTGCAATGTTAAAAGCGGGTAATCTTAGTAATAAAAGGAACGTCTCCACTCAAATCGCTAAGATGCATTTTTATTACTATCTTGAAGATAACCGGTCGCTGGAATGGGAAGTACAAAAGCAATCTTGTGAAAACGACAGATGACTAATAGGAGGAAGCAGATAAAATGAGGAATCATTGGTTTTCAGAAACGAGACCAAAAAGAAAACTGTTGAGGAAAAGAAAAGAATCATTCCTACCCAATGTAACAAAAAATAGAGATAACGTTAAAGAAATTCTTTTATAATGTGAAATTTAAGATTATTATTTATAATGTGAAATTATGCCGTTAGACAAGACGCATAATAAATTTCAGAAATTCATATACCCAAATGGTTTTTTGAATACTAATCTTTTTTACATCTTATTTTACTCGTGCCAATACTATAAGCTTTGAGTTATTTATTTATTTATTCATTTTCGGGAAATCGACAGTTTATATTTAATCAGTTGGTACATAAGTATTATATAGTAAAATAAAACCAATTATGGTTTTCCGCCTTGTGACTTTAACCGAGAAAGCATAATATGGAATAAGTTATTTAAATTTGTGAGAAAGGAATATGAATCAACAAATATATTTTTTTATGAACCACTTGTATTTGGTAAATTTGCAACTGAAAATATCAACCTTGGATAGCTATTGTAATTATTGCATAGTCTGTTTAAGCAAGAATTCTGCTAAGAGTTCGTTTTGCTTTGATCAACCCTGAACAGGACACAAGAGCGTGTTGAACGCATAGGTACATTGAATGGAATCTTGTTTAGCAACTCTGGGCATTGAATATTATTGTTAACTACTATATACAGTAATAGTGCATTTTGTGTTGATATAAGGATTTTAGAGATAACAGGCAATAAAAACACCAACAACATTCAAAGGAGTCCGTTAATCGGTGAACATAATTGTAAATAACAATTGAAGAATATAATCACACACTTTGTGAAAGAATTCCAGTCAAATGTTAATCAGAAAGAAAAATCTCTTTCATGATTTGAAATAATTTTACAAACTCGGCAAATCTCAGTTGGAAACCAGTGATAGATACTAATAATAATATAGTACAAATAAATAAATAAAAAAAGTGGGTGTGTCAAGCCTACGCAAGACAGAAGTGAAACTTCTAGTTTCAGCTGATGCTTGGCGTGGCGCAGTTCGCTGGTGTCTGAGAGAGAGGAAAGAAGAGAAGAGAGAGAACGTTCGTGAGCGGCTCCCCCACCTCAACAAGGTTTCACTTCAAAAATGCCACAGCCGAGAATCGAACCTCGCTTAACTGATTGAAAGCCAACCACGCTGAGCACCAACTGTAAGCAAAGCCGCATAAATTGATTATATTATGTAGGTTCTGAAAATATGAGAGCTTGTTATGTTTTATAATGTTACCTACATCACACCCAAAATATAATATATTTTTAAAAATAATGTACAATGTACAGAAATAGAATCCCACACAAGATCGCGTAGTGCGCTCTAGCGAACGGATATTTTATCAGAGGGAGATAGTTTTAATTTTTTTTTCTGTAAATTATTACATATTATCAAAATAAATAAATTAATTAAATAAATGTAATACAATTATCATAATATACGGATTAGATAATAATTTTAATCCAACACAATAACGCAAAGCGCGCTCTAGCGGAGTAATGTTTTATCACAGTGAGATAAGTGTTTTTATTATTTTGCAATATTATTTTCTTTTAAAAAATGTTCTGACCTACTAAAAAATAAGATATTGAATGAAAAAGGCGTTAAAAACAAAAAAAATAATGTGCGATGGCCGAGAATCGAACTCGGATCAACTGCTTGGAAGGCAACTATGCTGACCATTACACCACCAACGCCAGTTGTCGGGATGAGCTAAGAAGCATTTATATGTTACTTCAAAACTTTGACTAGATCAAATGAACTTTAATCGGTGGTGGGGGTACCCGCATTTTCGTTTCGGTCATGAGTCGGTTTTACTCCGGTCCTCGAAATTGCATGACGCGCGTAAAGAAGTTTCACTTCAATAAATAAACAAATAAATAAATAAATTAGTACAATTTACCGGAGTCCTTATATTATCATGTAATGTAACGATTTCTAAAATTTAATTTTGTGATCGTTACAATGGCCAATGGCCGCTCTTGCGTTTTTTGATCCACAGTACCAATCGACCTTGTTCCACAGCCCCCTTTTCACAATGGTAGATATTGAGCTATTTCATATCAGATTGCTTTGTGATGCTTTTTATGTGAAGTTCTTACGGATCTCATATTTTAACAATCAGTAGCGTTCGTTTAGTTTTTTTTTCGAAAGAAGCAAATGTTTGGGGGTGTGACATTATGTAACATTAAATGAAAAATATTTTTTTGTAATACGCCATTTTCAATGAATCGATACATGACGGCCAAACAAGTCAAACCTGGTTGGCTTTTATGTTTTGATTAATTTAAAAGTGATGTGTTACAAAATGTGTTTGATTTGGTTCGTTCCATGGATGATTCAATTTATTTAATGTTATACTTTTGAATTTATTGTCGGAAAAGATTGTCATATTTAAAAACTTAATTGCCATCTCTAATGCACAAGAGCAATGTGAGCATTTTGAGTCTGTTCTAAGAGTATTTTAATGACGCCTGCTCTAAGGAAAAGAAAATCATTATCAGTTACTATCATATTGCGTTAAAAAATGTCTGCAGAATCAAGTGACGATGAAGCCGCCATTATTTTTATTTTATTTTCTTCCATAATCAGGAAGCCTATAATCACGAGAATGTTTCAACCTCCCGAACAAATTTAATGCTTTCCTGCTTGTACATATAGTCATCTGACATCTCTTAAGGCATGGACAGATCGCAAATTTCTTGGAAACTGACATCGAGCGGATGGACTTATTGTCTCACAAAATTAAGACATAATGTGGCAAGTAGAAATAACAACTCTTATGTTTCCAGTAAATTCTTAATTCAAATATTTTGCATGTGTGACGAAGATAGACATTACAAGAATAATCATCCTTACTAAATACCGTGTAAATTTACGCAGCGCGTAAAGTCAGTACAGAGAAAGCTTGACTTATTACCATGGAATTTGTTTGGTTAAAATCGTCTTAAACAGTGAAAGTTAGCTTCATGAGAACGGGCCGGTTCTTCAACTAGTTCTTATGTAAGACGGCTAGTATGTGGATCGAATTACCGGCATCACCCACATTAATAAATCCCTTCATACAGCTCCTACTTCAACCCGCCTGACAACACTGACCAACCGATGGCTTTGACTTTGGTGCCTGACTCTTGCATGGTGTCACGTAAAAAAAAACTTGTTTTTAAATGGACTACAAATAATAACTAATAAACGACAATAGAAAAGGATCACGAAATCTGATAGTAATATACAACAATGTTATCTAACAAACATCTTGGCACTGTCAAATGATTTTCGCATGCCCAAATAACAATCATAATGTAAATCTTTGGAATGAATATTAAGTTCCACGAAATCAGTTTATAATAATACACAATTTATCAAAGTGCCAAGTATATTATATTCGCTACCAAGATAGGTACCTTACCGGTGCCTTCAAAGGGTACTCTGAATATCTGTGGTCACGTAACAGACCCCTTTGTTTCGGAAGGATAAATTACTAAGTTTAACCGGAAATAAGCAAAGCTTCGAGCCTCCCACCACCCATCATTGGAATCTCGCCTCTTCCTTGAAACCGGATTACCAATGTTAATAAATGAAAGTAAGAATTGCCTTTATTGATGATTATAATATATTATATATTATTACATATATGATAATCACTTGTCCCTTCCATGCATATAATTGTTCTCAATTCTAAGATAAAAACATGACCGCGATTTAATAATATATTTACCATTCACAATCTATTTCTTCGTTGTTTACCTGTTAAATTTGAAGTGTTTTTTACTGTAGTAACTTATTATATTAGTACACTTTCAAAGTGAATTTATTACTTTTAAAGTGGTGGGGCGTTTTTATTTGTTTGCCAGAAATTCTATTAAGAAATCGGCATTGTTCTTCTCTGATGGTAAAATTAATTCAAGGCTTTTGTGGCCGTACTAAATGGATGATTGAATAACAGCTTTAACCACTGTTTTCCCTTAATTCAAGAAGAAGCCGCAGGGAATATTTACATTTGACTCAACCAGATGTTTAATGAAATATTTAAATAAATAAGCCCAAGATAAATAATGCTAAAGAATAAATGGAATTTTTGATATTGAAATACCTACACGTTTTTCGATAAACACATTATGTGGGAATGTAGCAAATCCACATGACATGACGATGTAATGTATACAGCAAAGGAAAGGGGGGGAGATGAAGTAGATGAAGGTTGCGAAATACATGGCTTTTAGTGGACTACAGCATTATTTAGTGTGGAACGCTAATATGGAAAGTATATTTTGTTTGTAGGGACACGGTATATTTGTATACATGGTGTCCTGGGGCAAAGTACGCTAACTTCAGGAGGTGATTTTACATGTCGGTAGAAGTAAAAAAATGACTTTTTTCGAAATTCAAATGTTTATTTACCCATTTAAAAATATTTTTGAATAGAAGAATATTTTTTTTCCCATACAAACAATTCAACTTTTTTACCTAAAAACTGCCTTAACCCTTTCAGCCCCAGTGTTAATTCAAATTAACATGAACTTTGTGAATTTTTTTACCGTAACTGTAGCGATTTAGAGCCATGTTTTCGTTTTCTTATAGTTTGTAGTCTTTTCTGTGGCGTCTATTTTTTCCGCTCGGTTGAAATCCTTATTCCCGCCACAACAACGATCAATATTTTGACATCTTCTGATTGTGAGTTTCATCGAATTTCTGCCGTCATTGATTACTTAATTTAAGGTGAGATATCAATATTTTCTACTCGAATTACATATTAATATTTTAACGCATTAAGATTTGTTCTATAATAATAACATCAGTTCAATTCACTGATCACAGTCATTTCCCAGAATATTGTAAATGAATCTCAATGTTCATTCAAATTAACGCTGGTAGTGACGGACATGTTTTCGACAAGTATGGCGAATTTTTAAAGATTTATTATCCTAGATTATTTCTTTATTTATTAATGAATTTTAGTTAAAATGTTATTTGTTTGTACCTTAGTGATTATCACTACATTGTCAATGTGCATTTTTGACATGAAACAGTTATTTGTATTATACTTTTGTGTTATGTTTATTTTTTATTTTACGTTACTATGTAAAAAATACCCTCTGACGCCCAATGTTAATCCAAATTAACATAGAAAAATTAAAAAAAAAAAAAAATTAAATGCCAAAAATTTTCAAATATTTTTCTGAGGTATTATCAAGCATTACATATTTTATATGTGTGGAAACAATAATGCGGGTGTTAAAGGGTTAAACATTGGAATTTTGAAAAAAGTTGTTTGTCTTTTTTAATTTTAAAATCACGTAGAATCACCCCTCGAAGTTACCGCACTTTACTCCCGGACACTTTTTTTGTTGTTCTTTATTCAGTGTTTTTTTAGTTATTACAATTATTGAGTATATTAAAACCACTAAGCTAGGATACCACACCGTGTTGTGGTGGGAATTAGTTAGTTATAAATAATTAGTTCTAAATAATATTGAATATAGCTCTTGATGTTTGTAATTAATGATTTGCAATTTGTCGGGTTACTAATTGATATTTTGTTACTTTGACCCTGTGAATAATTTAATAGAGTTGATCCATTGACTGCCGAAACAATTCTCATTGTGATTAGTAAATAATGATAGAAGCACCCATTCAAACAATATTTGAATCTACTTTGTTTAAAATTAAAAGCAGACAACTCAATCTACTAGTGTTGAATGGAGAAAAGTTTATACCTTAACAATATATAGCAGTAATTCTTATTTACCGAATCAATCAGTTTTAAAATTCTTCGTTTGGATTCATACCATATAATTTCACCCGAAATCTAGCGTGTATCTCACTGAAAACAATGTATTTTCTTCTTTTTTTTAATAATACAGGTGTACCCGCGAACCGGTTACTTTTCAGCGGTAAATCAATTAGCAAAATAATGTAAAATACTCCAATAAGCCGTTCGATCAAAATGATGTTGGAGCAGCCTTGTTATTGAGCGATATTTTACTTTCCCTACAACTCCAAGACGGTATAAATTTCGATTGTCCCACCCCGAAAATGAAAATATATTTTTCCCCAGTCACGTTCTTTTGTCTTATCGTTGTCTTGAACCGCATTTGTGATAACTGTAACAGACATAAATTTTCAACTTCTTTCAATATATCACAGTCACCAATGGGATGTATAATAAATTACGCTTGCATGGCCAAGAAGCCAGGGTGTAGTACGTTGCCTTACTGAGATCTCTTCAGGCTGCCAAATTGCGAGTGAGTGTTTTAATTGCGCACTTGAAGCTTAATGCCTACGCTGCATGAAAGCTATTTTCAGCAAACTTAAGCCTTCTCCAAATCTTACGCTTGGAAAAAATATACCATTAAGTAGGTGCATATAAGTAGTATTCTATCGAAATGTCATTCATAAGTGAAAACTGAAAAACGTCTCTTTTGCAGAAACAACAATTTTTATTGACAGTTCCGCACAAATCCGGTAAAATACGAGTAATTGAAAACGTTTTTTTTGTGGACTGCAACAAAGAATATAAGGAAAGAACAAACTAATTATCCATAAAATAGTGCAAAGTTGATCAAATTATTTTATTATTTTGTAAATGCTCACATTTATACTTATTATTGTTTCATTATATTTTTATATTCTGTTCATTAGTTAAAAAAAAATACGGAAAAAACAAAATAATTTTCCGTAAAATAGTGCAAAGTTGATCAAATTATTTAATTATTTTTTAATTGCTCACATTTATACTTATTATTGTTTCATTATATTTTTATATTCTGTTCATTAGTAAAAACAATAAAAACTGCAAAGGTACTTACATAAGTAAAGGAATTTAATTAAATGTTGTTTTATTATTTTTTTATATTTACTCCACACAGGAGGCTCTGAGGAAAATAATTTCCCTCAGGGTCTATGTCATTTTTGGGAATGCTTTGTGTAGGGTCTTTTTGAGAAGAGGAAAGAGTAAAAATGGGTCTTGAAGAGACCTATGTTGTAGAAGGAAGGAAACACAGAGCCGATCTGTAAAACTCATGAATGACTCAAAGAAGCGGTCCGTTCTTGTGTGACAAAGTTCAACCGTGTACATTTTGGGCGCGCGCTCGGCGTATTTTCCCGATTACGCACCGCTGCCGAAGGGATCAATGACGCTAGTTCCTTGGAGCATCTTCCATTGTAATACCGGTAAAACAAGGATAGCATACCTGCCTGACGTCTGTGCTCTAAATATTGTAATCTGTTTGTTTAGATACGAGAATCTATCAATCGGCCCGCCCGTTTCCGTACAGAATCATTCTTAACAATACTTTTGAACCAAGTGGTCGACTGTAAAATCGTTGTTCATTTAATGTTTATTTGGGCTTATAAAAGTGATCGATTCCACAAAAATTTGTTGCCTAATTAATTATTCCACTTGTATATTGTACATCGTAAGTGATCGTGTGATTTCGTTGACTCTACAGAGTGCTACAATTCATTGTTTCATAACCTTGACAGTTCAGTATTCATAATGTCTGTTCTACCTACTAAAGCGGGTACTAAGTCAAAACGTAATGTTGCCGTGGAGAGCCCCGCTGCCGAGGCTGGTTCAGAGCTAGACTATAGTAATATACTAATTTCGTTTAAAGACGAAATTAAAGAAGAAATTAACAAAGTGTTCATGGAATTAAAAACAATGAATGATGCGTTAAGAGAGTCTCACTCAAAAATTAATAACCTCTAAGTCAAAAACAATGAACTTCAAACTAATTAAAATCTGGTATTGTTCAAATTAAACCAACAAAAACAAACAAGAGCAAACCTCATTAAAAAACAACGTGGAAATTATTGGCATTCCGGAAAAAAAAGAAAATTTAATAGATATCATAAAATTGCTAGGAGCCAAGGCAGGTGTTGATGTTCTCCCCAATGATATTGATGGAATTTCTCGTACAAGGGTCAAGGAATTACCCAAAGATAATCCTAAATTTACTCGTCCAATTGTAGTAAAGTTCGCAGCCAGCTGCAGCAGAGATAACTTTCTTGCTGCTATAAGGAAGAAAGGCAGTCTCAACTCAAGTGATTTGAAGCTTCCCGGGGACTCCAAAATTTATGTCAACGAGCATCTGACTGCTGCAACCCGTGCGCTCTTCAATACAGTGAAAGACTTAAGCAAGGACAAAAAATTTAAATTCAGATGGATCAAATACGGAAAAATATTTATACGCAAAACTGAAACTAGTCCCATTATTCAGGTGACATTGGAATCTGACGTGACTCAGGTTTTTTGCTGATAATCTTCTTAGATTTAGCATTGTCTCGTGTGACTCTAAGCTATAATCAATTTATTTTTCCTATCTACCTTATCTTTTCTCCTACTTTAAAATATTATCATTTGTACTGTTTTTTCTTTATTTGTATAATATTAACAACTAACTCTTTTTATACTACCAACTTTAATACAAATTATCCTACAATTATTCTTCTTACGTTACTACAACACCACTCTAATATTTATAATTTACTTGAACATGCTTACAACTATTTTATCAGTCTTATATTTTATCAACTAAATGAACTAAAATCTTGAATGTATATTATCAAAATGTGACTGGACTGCGTTCTAAGACTGATAGATTTTATTTTAATGTTACCAATAACAACTATGATATTATTATGATAACTGAAACTTGGCTTGTAGACAGTATTGTTAGTGAAGAGCTATTTGACAACCGTTACCTGGTATTTAGGCGGGATCGCAATGAGCAAAAACGAGGAGGTGGATTAATGATTGCGTTGAAGAAGCACCTCAAAGCTCACGAACAAAATGACTGGAATACGAGTGCTGAAGACATCTGGGTGACTATTTCGATTGAGAATTTCAAAAATATTCATTTATGTTGTGTTTATATACCACCAGGAGTCAATCACTCTCAAAGCATAAATGCATTCATGGATAAATTATGTGCACTTCGAGAACTTTACCACGACGATCATTTCGTCATATCAGGTGATTTCAATTTACCACTAATTAACTGGTCTATTGGTAACGGTAACAGTATGCAAATTATGAATGGTTATCAATCTGAAATTATTTCCAAACTATCAGACACCCTTTCTTTTACTGATCTCTCGCAATACTGCACCTTCCCGAATAATAATCGTACATTCCTAGACCTTGTTTTTAGTTCGTTCCCTGTTAATGTGTCTAATACTGATGATTATCTCATACCTGAATGTAAACATCATAAAACCATTATCTTTGACATCAATATAGCTCTAGAAACCCCTATGGTGGACAACAAAAGGACAATCTATCTCTTCAGGAATGCTCATTTTGAAACAATCAATAACATCCTCAATAATATTGCTTGGGATGCAGAATTTTTAAACCAACTAATAATGCCATTGACCGTTTTTATGTTATTTTAAATGAAATTATGCGTTTGAACGTTCCATCAAAGGAAGTTCATATTAACAACTCTTATCCTTATTGGTTTAGTCCAGCCCTGATAAAACTTACTAAAGAAAAATATAAAGTGTTCAAAATGTGGAAAAAGTGGTCAAATCACTTGGACTGGATGATCAAATCCAAGTTGACGTAATCTATACAGACTTCTCTAAAGCATTTGATAAAATTGATCACAGTCTTCTTTTATCTTAACTACTATCTCTGTGAATTCACGGAGATTTGTACCGATGGCTGGTCTCCTATCTTAATGGGCGCACTCAAGGAGTAACTATTAATGGCTTCATATCTGAGATTGTAAATATACCTTCAGGTGAGCCCCAAGGATCTCACCTGAGACCGTTGCTGTTCACAATTTTCATCAACGACATTATAATGCTTTAATTATGCAAATATTCTACTCTTCGCCGACGATATGAAAATATTCTTTCCTATTAATTCTATTATTGACTGTTATAAATTACAAGAAGATCTATATCTATATAGACTTGATGACTACTGCATTATCAATCATATCAACATGAACACCTCAAAATGTTATGTTTTCACCTTCACTAGAAACAAAATAAAATTTGAACATAACTACCACATAGCCAGTAAAGTACTTAAAAAGGTTACACAAATTCGTGACCTAGGTGTTCTGCTTGACAGTAAACTTACATTCGAGGCGCATGTTGATATGATTGTGAAGAAAGCCCTTAGAATGTTAGGATTCTTATTCCGTATTGGAGAATAATTCAATAATATTCAAACACTTAAAATATTGTATTTTTCTTATCTTCCCAGTCATCTTGAATTTGCTTCTCCCATATGGAATCCTCAATATAATATTTATGTAAAGCGCATTGAAGCCATCCAAAAAAAAATTGTCAGTCATTTAGGTTTTAAGATGAATATTGGTAACCACGGGATTAACAGCTCGATGGAATATTATGGACTAAAGCCATTAAAAACTAGAAGAGACTCCGCAGATATAATATATCTCTATAAAATTATCAATGGCCTTATTGATTGTTCGCCCCTTTTGTCTGAGATTAATTTTAGAGTCCCGAGCTTTAGAACTAGAGATAAATCACTTTTTCATCTTCAAAAATGTTCTTCTAATCTCAGACAAAACGCTTTTATATTCAGAGCTTGTACCCTATACAATAAATTTTTTAATTATATTGACATATTTTCGTGTAGTTTAGGAACATTTAAAAAAGATACCTTAGCTATTATTAAATAATAATTAATAACATACTGCAAGTTATCATGTTGTTGATATGAACCCTGTCCAGTTACAAGCATAGAGTAATAATATACTACTCTAAGGTTACAAGTGATTCATTTTATAAACATCTGTTCTCTTTGGTTGTAGGTATATACATAATATTGGTGATTATTGGTGTTGTGTGAGGATAAAATTGATCTATTGTAATTTACTTGTGTTCTTATATCCGATGTTATTTTTACTTTATTCAGTATTTTCTGTAAATATTTTTAGCCCACGGGTACTGGACCCTTAGTTTGTTATTATAATTAAATTTTTAAGTGAAAACCTATCATTAGATATTATATGTATTTTTTATAAGTTGATTATTTAATAATGTAAAAAATCTGTTGGTTTTCCTAAATAATCAAAATAAAAAAAATAGAATCAAGGGTATTTTCTAGAGGTGGTTGCCAAATTCAACAGTGGGGCGCACTTACGATTTGTCAGCAATTGTGTTCTATTAAAATATCTGCGGGCCCTGTACAGTACACCCAGGCTTTGATGGAGCCCCCGTGCCTAAGATGGTCACTAAGGATGAGTTGTTTCACAGAATTTGAACAATTCATCAAATTTCAACGTTCATTTTCCGGCTTTTCAAAAGTCCTTTTCAAGTTCTGTTGTTACATCATTATAGGCTAGTTGCTGAACAGATCTGAAATAATAACATAACTTTAAAAAATCTTTCATATAACTTTACAATAAACTTTGAAATTCGAAGAATCGTTCAAATTCTCTGAAATAACCCGTCCTTAGAGTTACACCAAGCTTGTCAATGGAAGACATGTTGGGAAGATTGCTTCCGTTGAAAGTGACTAGATTGTCATTTCAAACCCTTTCAGACATAGTCGGACATGATTGGGTCTTTGAAACATTAAATTCGACTAGGTTATTCTTACCCGAAAAGGAAACCGTTCATCCTCAACTTCAAAGCCCTCCAACCTGTTGGAGTTAATTAATGTATCTAACAAAAATCTATCATGGACTGCACTACCATCTGCGTTTCAATGGATTAGTGCACACGACTAAAGGTCATTGACATGCGACAAAGTCAATGTTATGTCATCGAGGAATGATATTTATAGTGATAATGAGGAATGCAGGGTATCAAAACAAATTCTAACTGTTGTGTTGCAACAGTGAAAACAATAGTAAATACAATAAATACGTATTTCTTTACAAATCTACTTATTTGCAAAGAAAAAAAAAAGTAATAACCACGGACGCCCATGATATATAAGCCACAGAATTGGGATCTTAGATCCCTTACCACATAATGCACCCTGAAAATGGTTTCTAACGACGATACTAATAATTTCTAGTTGAATAATTTTAAAGAGACCTTTTTTGTGTAGTGTAGAGTATTGATTGGATCAAAAAATACATAAAAAGAACATTGTTGAAGGGAATCGTTAGTCGAAATTTAAACAATTTGACAAACGTAACAACGCTCCCAGTATCTTTAGGCATTTGTTGGACAAGAGGGGACTACTGCCGGATGTTCCAAATTTGTTCGAAAAACTTTTTGATAATATTGGTGTGCACAAAATCATTTCGAACGTAACTTATTTAAAATGATTTTTCTGTACCTTTGTTTTGTCATTCTTTAAGCTTATTTCTGATAAAAACCAACGTTTAATATGTTCGTCGTAGATAATATCATAAATCAGAAGAATGGGGTTCATTTTTAGTGTCCATAAATCATCACATGAATCACATCCGCGGATGCAAGTTAAGAGATTTGTCGGGTTGCATTGTGCTAATAAAAACGTCAGTGTGTGAGATAAAACGGTCTACGCAATCACCTTGGCCGCTCGTTGGAATCGGGACGCTGCGTTTTAATCTGAGGCATTTGAAGCATTTCCGTGTAGAAAGAATATCATATTTCACCCGCCCATGACACCTCCAGCGATGTTCTTTGCCAAATTCCTGCTTCTCCGGCCAAGCCGCTGCTGCATCTTTCGGTAAAAACAAAATGCAAATTACCATCCGTGTTTGGGAGACCGTAACGAGCCGCAGCGGGTTTAGCGAAGACTTGTTATTAGAATTAAGGATGTGAAATACGCACATTTCTTGAGCACAGTTGCAATTTCGTAGATGAATCAACTGAAATATTTTATCAAGAAATTCTGTTTTCAAATTATTGTTTTTTTTGTTTTCTAGTTTAATGTAACGATTGGGTGGTTGCTTGTTCAATTATTATCGAAGCGTAAAATCAGATTCTCACCTTAATTTAGTGTATAGCGTTTCAACTACCTGCTAATATTTTAACCTACCAGATTTTCCCAAAACGAAATAAATTACGTAAGTGTGAGGCTCACGGAGCGCAAATTAATGTAACATTTTAGTTTGATTAATGTGTTTAGCGGCTGTATCAGATTTTAAAGAACTTTAGAAGCTAAACAATCACAATATAACCATTTTTCATCCTTTAAAGAAGTTATTCGGTATGACGATATCTTTCGGCAATGCTTTTTTCAACCTAACAGGCTAAAAATTGTGGTTTTTGTTTTGAACCACATTGAATGAACACTTTTTTTATATTGAGTTCCTTGATTATTACATTTAAGAGGAAGCTATAAGCCAAAAATGTGTATATTCTTGGTATACCTTATATTGTAGGTAATAGGCGTTAAAATCGCTTGTCAAATGGAGTCTAGAAACGTTCGATTTCAAGAACAAAACTTGTTTTTATTTGTTTTGTAAATAGTTTTATAAGAAAGCAAAAAAGTTAATCAAATTATACTGTCACGGATAATCTTAGCATAAAACTGTATGTTTTTTAAGTTGTTTTCTTTATGCGTTCAGACATATCTATTGAAAAAATATTTTTTTTAGGAGTTGACATTAACATTTTTTATTGAGTAATTTATTTTTTTATTTGTATTCTACTAAAGCGAAACGATAGGAAAATGTAAGTTTTTAGATTCTCACGGCCAAAAGCATTTTTGTTGTTTGTTTTTGGGGTTTTATGCCGTGTTGCGCTAACTCCTTCTTTAGCCGACGTTTCGGACAGCTGCAGCGTTGATTTTTTTTTTTTTTTTTTCATTTTTCGTTTTGTCCATCATCAGGGCGGATCTGCCCTGATGATTGACACTGCAACGCTGTCCGAAACGTCGGCTAAAGAAGGAGTTAGCGCAACACGGCATAACACCCCTAAAACAAACAACAAAAACGATAGGAAAACGTTCAATATATCTAAAACATTCTTTTTTGGTATTCATAATGTACACCAATACGTTATAAAGATTAATCAAAATTGTGATTTAGCATTAATCTTCGCCATCACTGATACGGATTTTAATGTGACAAAACAAATAGTAAAACTTCAACAACTATATTTTCACGAATATTCAATTCAACAATCATCCATTCCAACACCATTCTGTCACAATGCATTTTGTGAGCTCAGAAATTTGGCGTGTTTTAAAATGGTTTAGCGTCGCCCGACAATAATAATTATTTTGGCCCGTATTTACCGCGACTGCTGTCAAAGCGCCGTGAAAAGCGCGCGAAACAGCTCGAGGATTTCCCGCCAAAATATGCAATGGCGGTCGGAAGGCGGGAATTAGGCCGTCGAGGGCGGAATTATGCAATTTGCATGGTGTGAAGTTAAATACAGTAGCCCGCATAATTGTATTCGGAAAGTTTCCGCCGCGCGGATTAATTTATGGTGCAGTTTTACAGTAGACATACTCGGAGTTTAGCTGAACTGGAACTTTGTATCATTGGATATTATAGATCCTACTGTTTACATACATATAATGTTTACTGTCACTCTGTTCAATGTTCCAAATGAACAATAAGCACTCTTACAGTTCCAAACTACTTTCTTTTACAATGTAATTAATGCACCTATTCCCATTTTCGCTACGAACAGAAAAATAACTTAAATTCGATAACCTCTATTTAACTATTATTTCAATTAAATTTAACACAAAAATATTATTTATTATGTTTATTAAATGAACAAAAATAGTAGAACCTGTAGAAAAGCTGCCATGTGGCAGCGTTGTGTGAATTTTTTTTTGTTGTTATTGTTAAAATTCTTGAAATATCAATGTATTTTACAATAAAAAATAAATTGTGGTGTCCACTGTGATATCAGCCGCACTTGACTCGAAGTTCGCAGATTTAAAATAAAATATTAATAGATTTAAAAAGACATCTTAAAATAAACACATTATATTTGCGTCTCATCTTAGAGCCACATAATATTCTGTAATTTCACCCTGATGAGAAACCATCATTAAGGAATGAAATATTGTGAATGGATTGTTAAATTTTAAATCTGAAAGGTAATTCTTTTTCGCTTCTCCACTTCATTGGGCCACTCATCATTTGCTAAATTAGGGTTGCCTTAGTCTTGACTCGCGTTATCACTTTTAAACCCAAAGCTTTATTCGTACACCATATTTATTTGACACACAAAACAAAAAAAAATCCCATTCATTTTGATGGGAATAGAATACTAAACACTCAGCCCCATATCACGTAGAACTCACATCCAATACAGTCACCCACTAGTCCCCTGAAATCACTTCACTTATTCCGCTGTATTCATAAAAACCCCATTCATCTTCCCCATCATTAAAGCAACGCACGACTGTTAAAAATATCCCTAGTACAATTCTCAAGATTCAAATGTTGTTTTGGTATTCATATCGCTGAAATTCTGTAATATTCGGCGGGTACCGGGTGCCACATGAATACGGAAACATCCCAAGCTATTGGCTGGGCCAACTACCTCCATGGAAAACAACCGGAGAATTCCCGACATGATAAATCACCCGTCAGATGAAATAAATATTTCAAAAGCCTGGAAATATTTCTGGCTTCTTGCTCGAGTTGTTTCTTTCATTTACTTACGAGTTACTCATATTCTTACCAGATGTAAGCACTGCGAGCAATGCCCCTCCCAAACGTTTGTCACAATATGTGTATAGGGTAAATTAAAACAAACTTCGTGATGCAAAGGATTGTACGGAAGGAATTAGTCAATAGAGTATTTTTTTTCTAGAAAAAATAGTATGTCGATTAACATAAACAAAAATAACAATAACTTAATAAATTTCAAAAGGGTTAAAACTATTTTTAAACTATCGGTGGAATTATAAAACATCGTAAGAAATTTGTAAAGGTACCTTAGATTTCAATCCATCTTTCCTTACTATCTTGAAATGATAAAATTTTGAGCGATATTTGAATATTTTCTAGCATTATTTTATGAATGCTCAAAGTAAAAAACAAAACTGCTCAGTGAACAGAACATTTCTAGATTTGTTAATATTACCGAATTGAAAGATGACTGAGCAAGTGTCGCTATGTTACATAAGACCTTACGACTACAAAGCCCTAGAAAAGGCTAACGTATGTTCACAATATCGGACAAATGATTCAAAATTACTGATAAAATACTAAATGCGCAATGCAATGATTGCAAAGCTCTATTTGGCGGTTGAAATAAGAAACTGGTTTGTACTGGTTTTCGTCTGGCGGACTCTTTACTCTAATCAACTCTAACCAACTACAATGGCTTTAACTAGTTAAATGAAAAAAATAGAGATGTTTTTATGACGTATCAAACTTAGTGTAACGCAATGAATTTTAGACTATTTAACTCAAATAACTCATATTCAAATATGACGATAAAATTGGACACAAAATAGACTCTCTCAAAATATTTCCAGTAACTTTATTGAGCGTCTGCAGAATTTAAATGTTATGTTATAAAATTCTGAAAACCATTTTGAACAAGTTTTTAGGATCCCTTAAAATCTTCATTGTTTTCAAACAACTTTTTTTCTGATTCATACAAGTTAAAGTCTTATTTCGGTAATGATTTTTATTTCTCGAAAATCTATATCTGAAGAGTTTTATAAAAAGTATCTACATTTTAAAAACACATCTGTATTTATTTTTTACCAGGTTGTATGATATTTAATTGCTCATTGTTGAATTTTAGAAAGTCCTAACAAAACACATTGTTATATTTTGCGAGTGCATCAGAGGAAATATTTTGAATCAATTAATTTTATTTCTATTTCAGTTCTTTGTTGCACGTTGATTAGTATTCTGTGCTTAAATTCTCTCTAATAATAAATATAATTCCATATCCTTTTAATCATCGGCGCTTGCAAGGTTTTGGGTGATTATTTATTATTTAAAAATTATATTAAAAATTTCACCTGATTTAATTTTTTATTCAATTCAATTCATGGATGTGAAAATACTAATTTTGGATACCTGTACATCCTGCGTAGCTATTGATTCAATGAACTCGAATTTGCTTTGAACTTAGGTGTCATTTTCAAAATGTGTTTTTGTTCATGATTGTTATTTATTACGATAGACGAGTATATAGTAAAATATAGTATATTTTCACAAGAAAATTATTAACATGTACTTATTTTGTTTAAATTTCTTAGGGTTAATCAATACAAGTCAGATTTCGTGATTATTCAAAGGTCTGAAATTTTTACATTTCCCAGAAAGTGATATTTAGTAGGAAACTAAATAGATTTGCTGAAAACGTTCATTCGTAAGAAAAGTTTCTGATTTTCTATCTATTCTATCAACAAAAAAATAGGATTACATTATTAAGAAAATAGGCAATTTTTTTTGAAAAGCAAGGGTTCTGAGACAAATAATTTATAAATCCTTTCAGCTTCACAAATCCTACAAATATTTTTCATTTATTAATTTATAAGTACATGTTAAATGATTAATACATTTATTTAGAGAAGATACATGAGAGCACCATACTAGGCAGTTAGTTTGAATTTAAGTATATCCCTTATTTTTATAATATCCCTTGATTTTTCGGTTCCATGATAACTCAACACAGTGACAATTCAACACACATTTAAAAAGAAATATAAAGTCATTAGAAACGATGAAAAAATTTTAAACCTAACCTAACCTAACCTACATAACCCAGTTAATAATTTTTTGTTTCATCACTTTCCATGACTTTTTATAACTTTTTAAGGATGTGATGAATTATCATTTTGATGATTTATCCGGTCGCCATGTAAATGATATTACGAGCAGTGGCAGCTCATGCCTTTTGGGGACTAAACATGATATTATTAATATTGTTGTAGCTGCAAACGTCTTCTTTTTTTTCGAATATTAAGTTTTTTGTATGAAGATTCTTAGGAAATCCGTGCGATCAAATTAAAATTTGAAAACCTTCATACAAAAAATGGACTTTATTTTTGAAAAAAAAAAAAATTTTGTCTGAGCAATATCTGTAATGTCGATTTTTTTAAACTTCTATCATCTATCACACTCAAAAGTCATGAGTATACGAGTAACCTGAATGTTTTGTTAGTTGGTATGTTTTTTCCCTTAAAAGAATTTAGGGCCTACTATCCTTTTACGGTTCAAGTTTTAAACCGTTAAACTTAACCCAACAAAAAACACCGCATAAAATGTTGCCTACAAGGAATTACGTTGTTTGAAGATTAGATATTATGTTTCAAAGCCACTGAATTCTTTAAAATATGAAGAATTTTTTTAAGAAATTTCTGCACATTAGAAAAAAGTTGTTCTTACAACTTAGAATATGGTTTTCGGGGCTAGGCTCTGTAAGATTTAAAAATATGAACTTATATTGTTTATTATTGTAAATATTTTTACTTTTTTACCAATCATTGTATGTAAATAACGGTTCCATGCTAACTCAACAGAGTGACTATTCAACACACTTTTAAAAAGTTATATAAAGTCATTAAAAACGATAATTTTTTTTTTAACTAACCTAACCTAACCTACTTAACCCAGATAATAAAGTTTTTGTTTCATCACTTTCCATGACTTTATATAACCTTTTAAACATGTGATGAATTATCATTTTGATGATTTCATCCATTTTTTATAGTTTATTCATCTTAACTATTATAAAAAACCCGTTTTAAAATGCATCATAAATCCAAACTATCGAATGTTTTCATGAAATGTGTACCGCCGTTTGATGGATTTTTTGATTTGTTGACACTGACAAACTATGCGTTGGCATATTTTGTCAGTGTGCAATTTCATCTCTGTCTCAAAATAATATTTTCTTGAATTATGTCGGGTAGACCGAGGCTATTCGGATCATATTTCCTTGAATCATGTTAAGGTAGACCGAGGCTATTCGGAACATATTTCCTTGAATCATGTCGGGTAGACCGAGGCTATTCGGATCATATTTCCTTGAATCATGTAAAGGTAGACCGAGGCTATACAGATCATATTTCCTTGAATCCTGTCGGGTAGACCGAGGCTATTTGGATCATATTTCCTTGAATCATGTCGGGTAGATCGAGGCTATTCCGATCATATTTCCTTGAATCATGTAAAAGTAGACCGAGGCTATTCGGATCATATTTCCTTGAATCATGTCGGGTAGACCGAGGCTTTTCGGATCATATTTCCTTGAATCATGTCGGGTAGACCAAGGCTATTCGGATCATATTTCCTTGAATCATGTAAAAGTAGACCGAGGCTATTCGGATCATATTTCCTTGAATCATGTAAAGGTAGACCGAGTCTATTCGGATCATATTTCCTTGAATCATGTCGGGTAGACCGAGGCTATTCGGATCATATTTCCTTGAATCATGTCGGGTAGACCGAGGCTTTTCGGATCATATTTCCTTGAATCATGTAAAGGTCGACTGAGTCTATTCGGATCATATTTCCTTGAATCATGTTAAGGTAGACCGAGGCTATTCGGAACATATTTCCTTGAATCATGTCGGGTAGACCGAGGTTATTCGGATCATATTTCCTTGAATCATCTTAAGTTAGACCGAGTCTATTCGGATCATATTTCTTTGAATCATTCCTGGTAGACCGAGGCTTTTCGGATCATATTTCCTTGAATCATGTAAGGTAGACCGAGGCTTTTCGGATCATATTTCCTTGAATCATTCCGGGTAGACCGAGGCTTTTCGGATCATATTTCCTTGAATCATGTAGGGTAGACCGAGGCTTTTCGGATCATATTTCCTTGAATCATGTAGGGTAGACTGAGGCTTTTCGGATCATATTTCCTTGGATCATGTAGGGTAGACCGAGGCTTTTCGGATCATATTTCTTTGAATCATGTAGGGTAGACCGAGGCTTTTCGGATCATATTTCCTTGAATCATGTAGGGTAGACCGAGGCTATTCCGATAATCTATATTCCTATAAAAATAAAATAAAACTTATTCATATTTAAAAAAAATATTTCCAAATATTAAACGTTCGATATTTTTAATTTATTTAGTTTTATTGATAACTAGCTGTACCTACATAATGAAGGTATATAAAAATCACGCGTATTTGAATGCAAAGTTGTGTCAAAATTTCAAAGCAATCGGTGAAGAACTTTTTGAGATTTACGAATTTGCGAACATTTACATTTTTATTTGTATAGATAGATAACATATAGCTTCTTACAAAAAATATAAGATTAATCCTGCAACCCTCTCCACCTCCACTGATCCAAATCATATGTATGTGGTGATTCGGATCAGTAGTGGGATTACTCGTATCAAACCCAAGGGTGAAACAATAAATAAACCCTAGCTTTCCGCAAACTGTTTTTAATATTCAATATATATTGCAGGTCATGGATTAGAGATGATCCCTGTGATCGAAGACGCGTGACTTTGTAGTGTCGTGTATGATTTTACTTTCCTAACTGCTTCATCCATTGCATTTTTTAACAAAGTTTCCCATTATCTGTTTCAAATAATAATGTAGAACCAATTTAAAAGCATTAAAAATATGATCCAAATAGCCCCGCTGTCATCGGTCCACTTAATCTCATATTTAGTAAAATGATATTTTCTCAAAATTATTTAGTACAGCGATATTTTCTCAATATAACGCACAAAAACGCAAAATACAATCATTATGCTTTCGTTCTGTTTACTCTCTATTTGAATGGTAAATATATAACATTTAAATATGACTAAATAGCTTACCTTTGCAGGAAAACACTAAGAACACTCATCATCCATTTATTTGACACGTCTTCACAAATTTAGATTTTTAACTGTCAATCCACGCAAACTTGTGTGAAATATTTTATGGCAACACTGTGTCCATTTTATTTAGTTGTTATTTCGTCACAATAGCCGAGATAAAGTCACTTTAGAGACCCGCCTGATCCGAACAGTCTATGTCTACCCCAATTAAGAATTAAAACTGAGATCAGAAACCATGGCCTTTGTTCTATTTTTTGTTCAATTTTTTAGTAAATAAAAATAAATATTATTTGAAATAGGGGCCAACGCCGGGTGTTTATAATGTGACTTCATATTCCCATCCCTTCTTAATGTACATTGTTTAAAACTAAATCTTCATCCCCATCAAAGAAAAAAGAAATTACAGCAATTTCAAAGTTTCATTACCTAGGAACCCTTTTGATTTTGTTTAATTAAGCTCCGTCCATACAACGTCACGTGCGGGCATTCCACGTCTCGCATTAAACGGCGCACACGCCCGCGCCGTCCCGTATAGCCCATCGAACCGTCCGGCGTCCATTCCCCGCACTGCCGCGCCGAGCTGGAATCCGCTGCCATTCGTCCCAGATACCCTTATTCCTGACCCGACCCGCTGACCACGGTCAGCCCGGCTATCCTGTCAAACTGCTGCATCGCTCTTTGTGTCATTGTGCCCGTATTCAGAAATGTTTACGTCACAGCGATTTTGTTTACCGAAATCAAATATTGTTTCTGCAGGTTCTCGGGCGACTAACAAACTGATAGAATGAATTTTTATTTATTTTTTAATTAGCGTCAAACTAAAAGGCTTATTTATTAGGTAAATTTTAAAAAGTACTTAGTACCTACTACAAAATAGACTTACTGATATCATCTAATCTTTTCTTCCTTGTTCTATTCGGGTAGAAGAACCATCGTAATTCCTGTCTCATCTTCGTTAGAGGATTCCGCTCGATGCATAAAATTAAGATGAAATAAATAAATATTAAAAATAATTGTAAAAAGCATTCACTTTGTGGCTCATCATAATTTATAATAAAAACACATAAATTTGTTTTTGACCACGATAGTTTTATTTTCACTCTACCGGTTTCGGAAGATCCCTTCCTTCGTCAGGAGAATATTTAAAACTAATCTACTACACAAAATATTGACACATAAATACAAAAATGTTAAGTGTTTGAGAGAGATGTCGACAAAGTGGAAGGGGTAATTACGGGAATTCCAGAAAGAACAGAGCGGTTAACTGGAAATATGTCAAGAATAGGACTATAAGACAGATTAATTTGGTTATTTATTATACTGGAGTTATTATTGATGGCTTTTCTGATTTCAAGTGCTTCTAAATTATCTAATTTTTTGCCTTTATTACTACGGTGAAGAATTTTAACCCCTGTATCTTTACTAAAAGTATGATCGGTGGAAATGAGATGATTGGCAAACTCTGAAAAATTATTGTTATTTAAACATCTTAAATGTTCGGTGATTCTAATATTCATATTTCTAGTGGAATTCCCGTAATTACCCCTTCCACTTTGTCGACATCTCTCTCAAACACTTAACATTTTTGTATTTATGTGTCAATATTTTGTGTAGTAGATTAGTTTTAAATATTCTCCTGACGAAGGAAGGGATCTTCCGAAACCGGTAGAGTGAAAATAAAACTATCGTGGTCAAAAACAAATTTATGTGTTTTTATTATAAAATATTAAAAAAATCGTAAAGCGATAAACAATACTCATCTTTCCCTTTATCGATGGTGCTGTCAACTGATTTGAAATGTCTGTAATTATTTTGATATATCTGTAAATTTACTAAACCGACAGTTCATATTTTAGATATTGCTCAGCTATGCATATATGCATCAATAAAATAAATACGTAGGTATCTATCGAAACCAAGGGATTTTTTTTGCCTAAAAATCACGGAAGAATCCGTTATTATATAAGTATTTCTGCGTGCGTTGATAACTTACTCAGTGGTATAAGATAGTGAGCGAAAGGGTACGGGGTTGTCAGTAGTAGCCTTTGGTAGTAGCCGACACAATGTAGTAGAAGTAGTAATGGATGTATAATGAGTTTTATGGGTGTTCGGTGTATAGTCCCCGTTTTCAGCAATAAAACATAATATTTTATTAATGCGCATGCGTCCACATGCGTATTAATAAAATGGTTTACATAAGTAGTAACTGGAAACTATTCTTTTTTTCTTCTTCTTAAAAATGACAAAATAATAACAGACTCACTTACGGTATTTTTGATACACATTTTAAAAAGGAAAATTGTTTCGCAACCTTGCATTTTGGCAAACTGACACATCCGCAGTTTGGCGCATTTTCCCGGCAATATTATTAACATGACAGTTTGGATTTTTGGTTTAAGATGTGTGATTCAAAGCATGTTTTTGTTCATAAGTTCGATTATAATGACTAATTCACTATTACATTGGTATGATTCCATATTTTCACTATTATATATATTATGTTATTTTTTCAGTTTTAATCCATTAATAATGTCATTTTGTGAAGTAAGTTTCATTTTATCAGAAAAAGCTAATTGACTTTTTAATTTTATAAAAATTTCATGATAGGAATATTTTTTAATAACATAAATTCCTTATGCATTTATGGGTAAATACAATTTCAAGAAACCAATGTTTATACTGTGCGAAAATTATTTTTAAATGTCTTTTTGGTTATTGTATGAACGAGATAAAAAGTGAAGTGACATTTTTCTTGCAAATTCCTTAAGTAAAAGGACTATGTTTTTTGAATTTTGAATATTTGAAAAATTTTAAACGTTTTGATTAGAATTGTTTGTGGTAAGCATCTTTTCGATTCACCGTAAAAAATCAATAAATCGTTGCATCCCCTCATATCTTGCCAAGATTTCTAACTTAAATTCATGACATCTCATATTGAAAGTTTGTTGACATTGCATTCTGAATATGAGATACACAATATTGTACAGACGTCAATACAAATCTTCAGCGTAACCCACATTCATAACAAGGGCTTGGCAACACACAGCACACTGCCACCCAAGGGTGCCCGGCGGAGACAGGGGTGAGGCACCAGTTTTATTTAATTATAATTGAAATGAATACTTTTGATATTGGCCTAAAGTATGGAGTGATTAAACATTCAGAACAAAGATCAGTTAATTTAATCATTTGTATATGTGCAGAAGAGTTGCGAATGTCACTGATTAAAGAAAACTTACGTCGTCAAATTACAAAATACCTTTTCACCCCTAGGCCCAAAAAAAGACACTGAAATAGATTATATGTTCAAGTAAGATTTTATAAATTTAAAATTTTTGATTAATCTCACTCAAAGTGAGATAAAATTGCCCTCACTTTAGCCACACAGATGACCAAAACAGGCATCCATCGGTTTATAAAGAAAATGTCTAAATGATCATTTTAATACGAAATAATTCTTTAATGCTTACGTACAAATATGATTTCAACATCGAGTTATTGAATATACACTCTTCTATGATTGAAATTTAACTTCTTTCTTATAAATTGTTTTCTAATAACATTTAATAAGCAAATATTATTTTTTTTATAATTTTATCTATTACGAATCCTGATTTTTTTTTAACTGGATTGTTCACACTTAAGTGAGAATATCCATAAAAATCCAGTATAAATACAAAATATAGTCTATCCATTACAATGTGGCCACTTATATAAAGAGGAGTGTGTGTATTTTACTGTAGCGGGCGGCAGGCGGCGGCATGGCGAAAAACGGGCGGGTTTGCCGCCGCATGGCGGATGAGCGTCGTTGATTTGATTTGTAAACAAATTTACAGTTTTATTCCGAGACTGATCAAATTTTAAACACTTGACCTTCAAAACAAAAAGAAGATCACTGTTTAAATCTGATTTCGAAAAGCTTTTTGTATATCCTAGGCAATACCGGAGACTTAGCTAGTTATCCATAAAGAAAAGTATATGTGGGTCAGGGGTTTCGTCTTTTATACAGATCTGCAGTTTTATTCCGAGATTGATGAAATTTTACATACTTGACCTTCAAAACAAGAGGAAGTTTAATATTCATGAGATTTCGAAAAACAACCCAATCCACTTTTTCTACCCATTAATACAGAATAAAGCTCGGGCAGCGACGAGAAAGTTCAGCTAATTTTTTTCAGTGATGAAAATCTAGTCACATTACTTTATTTTTTGGAAACCTGAAATTGATTTTCCACGGTTATTCACATCTGATAACACTCTTCAGAAAGCGGTCGGGACCCTCCCGAGTAAAACATCCTACTCCCACTCACTTTCAAGAGAAAAATTGCGAATAAAAAAACTGCCTCGCCTCTTTTAGCTTGAAATCGTAGAAAGTATGTTTGCTGTTCACGATTAAATATCATTTTGATAATACATTTAAATTACGAAGATTGAATAAGACCAAAATCATAAGTACAATTTGTTCAACCATTTCCCTGCAAATTTACAAAAGATTGATAATCTTACACTCGCTTTCATTGAAAGTAGAATTTATATAAAACTTAAAAGTAATATTGATTGTACAAAGGGTTTTCTCTTTCTAACTTCGTGTTTATCATACTTCTCGCCGTGACAGTAAGGGAGATACGTTAAGTAGCTGTTACCAATATACGAGAACTATTGTAAAACTACCCATTTTTTTATTATGAAAATGTTATTTTTTCGAAGGTCAAATAGCCGTGATCACTAACTATTAAGCAATGTTCCCTTATATTACTTACTTTGCTAATAATAAACCATCTGAGGTTTAGGAGGATAAGAACAGATATGTACCTACTCGTACATACAAAGAAAAGGTTGCGGACATAGGCTACAGACTACACACTATAAAGGAATTATTGTTAAAGATAATACCATCATAGAATTTCTGTAAGTAGGATTATTTTTAATCCAATTTGAATAGCTTTCGTTCGTATATTTAATACTACATATTAGAAAAAAAATCTGTGAAGGTTGTCTGCGTTGAAGAAATGTTTTAAAATTATCGTGAAGTTGTTGGTTCGGTGACATGGTATTTTAGTTAAAGTTTTTAAGATATCTGACCTGTTCTGGAATCGGGGTTACTGTGTGTTTTTTAAAATTGATAGTTAAATTGTGAAAATTTTATAAAAGAATTCAATCGTAGAATTAAATCACAGAGGTAACTTACACACGTTTCCAATATTATGATTCATTTTAAATTGAACTTTAAATTTCAGTACAAACTGTATACTTTTAGTACTTAACTGCTATTACTTATTTACTACTACTAAGTGAATAAGAGTAACAGTAGTGAAGTACTAAATTGTATACTTTTAGTACTTCGCTACTATTATCCTTATTCACTACTACTACGTAAATAAGAGTAATAGTAGTGAAGTACCAAACTGTATACTTTTAGTGCTTCACTACTATTACTCTTATTCACTGCTACTACGTGAATAAGAGTAATAGAAAGAAAGTACCAAACTGTATACTTTTAGTGTTTCACTACTATTACTCTTATTCACTACTTCTAAAATTTACAAGTATTATAGAAAATGAAAGTACTAACTATATCTCGTATTTTGACTGGTAAAATGATGTCTATTTTTTTTATCTATTTAACTATAAAAAGAAGAGTGTCTGTGACGGTCAACCGCGTGGCGGGCGGCGTAGATTGATATTTATACAAATCTACAGTTTTTTATGAAATTTTGCCACCCGACCCTCAAAATAAAAAAAAGGTCACTTTAGCTTTGCACACAAGCAGGGGACTTTAGCTCGTTAATAATAAAATAATCAATAATTTTCGCTCAGTATCATAAACAACGCACACGATACCGATAATAAAATTACAATTCTTACCGTTATGGGAAGCATCAGCTCGTGTGTCTCATTCCCTCTCCAAAGCCTTGACTCGGCTGGAAGTAAGGGAATATCGCAGTCCAAGGCTTGAAGTCTTTCATCCAGCCTTGTGGGAGTTCTTGCGGGATATCCATGCTCAGCTGGATTGGATTCTGTTGCACTGGAAGTAGCAGAATTAAAAATAGTAGTTGATCCATTCGTTTGTGAAAGGGTAGTTTCATCTTGCTTAGTAGACTTTTCCTTAATACTTGTTGTCACTTCAATAACTGCTTTAGTTACTTCAATTAGCACTTTAGAAGGTTCGGTGCCTTTCATAGGTGTTATTGTAATATCCGCAATTTTGCTTGTTATCATGTCTACCGGAGTTGTTACTCTTGGTTTTTTCGCAACCAGGGTAACAGTCGACCCCAATTTCATTGCGTGCTTTTCCATCGGTGAGACATTAGTATTTCGTGTCGTAACTATAGGTACTGTCGTCTTTCTCAAGGGCTTCACGGATGACGTCGATGGCACGGGCGTCGGCGTAAAAACTACATCACGTTTTGTCACATTTAGAACAACACTGCCTTCGGTAACAACGGTGGGCAATGTCGAAGCGTTCGACAGGAAAGCAAACACAGATAGTACTAATACAATATCAAAGAGCCCCATGGTCACTGTTGTGATCAGCTATTGCTGACCCAATTCACATTCGGATTACTGAACAAAACTTATCTAAACTGAAACAACGGTTAGCTCGAGAGTTGTATTCGAAGAATTGAGGAGCTCAGTCATTAATTCGGCTTTTTATGAATTTCTCTTGGCTTAGGTTGAATTTCAAGATCCTTCCCAGAGGTCTTTACAAAGGTAAGATCAAACGAATACCCCAAATTTAAAGCCTACCCTTCCCTTCATCCTTTCTTCAGACCTAAAGGTTTTTCGTCGCAGGGCTCTGGCTTGGAAGGGGCGTTTGTTGTATCACCATCTAAAACAAAGAAGAATACGATTAAGTGCTGTGTACAAAGCTATGTAAACAGTCCATTATGAAAGGTGTTAGAATCTTAAAATACTTAGTAACAAATGTAGGTGACGGAAATGTGTTAACTGGAAGTGAGTTCGTTACGATGAATTAAATTAGTTTGCTCTAAATGTAATAATATATGAGGCGTATGTGTGGTAAAACCATCTATGATCGTGTGAGGAATGTGGAGATCCGCAAAGAGTGCAAGGCTGATGTAAGCGTAATGAGTAAGATCGAGAAAGGGACGCTTAGATGGTTTGGGCATGTAGAGCGCATCAGCGAAGAAAAGACGCCCGAGTAAGACATGGCACGACCAAGTGAATCAGATACTTGAGTCGGGCCATGTTAAGAGTCAGAAAAATAGAAGAGTATGTATGAGACGATGTATGAATGTGAATGAGGCAAGGAGTGCGTGCCAAGACCGAGTTGTTTGACGGTACGTCCTCTCTGCCTACCCCTGCGGGGAAACGGCGAGATGGTTAGTTAGTTAGTTAGTTAGAAATCATCGATAACTAACAACCAATTTAATTAAAGGTAAACAATAAAATCTATTTATGGTAGTTAAAATAATATGATAAATTCATGCGCTCTAAAAAAATAAATTTGACGTGCCAGCAGATAAAAAGCAGCATATGAGTTAAACCCATACAATATTTTAATGTTAAATTTATTAAAAAAATAATGTAGTAAGTAATGAAAATTAGAAATGATTAACTTTATAATTTTAAATATTATACCGTTTTTCTTCAGAAGGTACTCAGAAGGACATGATACTTCAATTAATAAAACCGATAAAAAGCACACTCAAACTTCAGATAATTTATCTCAACCGAAATCATAACGCGGGAGCTTTCGCAAATTCAATTACACCGCCATTAAAATTAATTTGACTTTCCTTCATTTTATATTTACGAAATAATATGATTAAATTTTCATCCAGGGTGAATAAACATGTCAACGACTAGAACAAGTTTCCTTTGATGAAGTATAATTGAGCACATTACTTTGGAAGGGAGAGTAAAGCGTGTATCGCATTCGCGAAATAAATTACAAATTACTCGTATTTTTAGCCTCCACAAAAATTATGTATTTAAGAACGCATTCATCGTGAAATGATAAAATACCTATTTTCCTTGCTCTTAAGTGGATAATCTACTGCTTTTGTATTTGTGTTTTGTGAAAAATATACTCAAGTTTATTAAATAGTATAATTTTAGTGAACAGTTGGTAGACATCGCGTCCGTATATTTCTATTTTTGACATATGTAAAAAAAAAAATCCCTTTGAAATCATAAGATTTCTCGTATTTACGAGAAATAGTATTAGTAGTAATAGCTAGTATTTACTCATACTTACATAAATAATCTACTTGATTAATATACACGACGATTTCACATTTGAAAAAAGAATCTTTACTGAATAATTAATCCGTCATGTGTCAACGCAAAATTTTCGTCGTGCGCCAGCTGATTCTATTTTTGTTTTTGTACCGTCTTACCAGATAACGTGATAAAATAGTAGATAAAGAGTCCAGATGGAATTAGTAATAAATTGTTGAGAGATACAATGCAAGTGATATGACTTCATCTACTGAATATAATAATTTAATAAATAAGAAGAGGTAAATTTCCAAGCCGTGATCCTGATTCAGAAAATTGTTAATACCAAAAAATGTGATTAATTTTGACCACTAAATATTAATCAAAATGTCAACAGGCCCTATAAATTTTGAAAAAAAGACCACGAGTTAAATATTTGTAAAAACATAACATATGAAAAATAACTCATGTGAACCTAAATACAAAATAATGGATAAAAGGAAGAAAGAAACAGAAAAAAACACCATTGCAGTCTTCTTTTTTATTTCAAAAGAGGCTTTGAAACGAAAAAAAGGGAAAAAACAATTTGAAAAATTAGTAGGTATATGTCTTTCTGACGTAGCCATAAACATGTTCAAAGAATATCTCCAGGAAAGAAAGCATGTTACTAAAGATGAAAACTCAGTATCAGAACCAACAGAAAACAAATTAGGTGCCCCGCAAGGGTTGGTATTAGGCCCACTTTTATTTATTCATTAATTTACATGAATGATATAATTCAAACCACAAAAATTTCTAAAAGAAGACTATTTGAAAACGAAATGAAAATCTATGTTTTGTTTAAAGAATACATAAACACAGTAAATAAAATTAAAATAGAAGACCTACAAAATATGGCAAGTGGCTGAAAATAAATAAGTTGACATTAAACGTAAAAAAACAATATACAAAGGAAATGGGTAATAAAACGCAAAACGTAGAGTTAAATTTGACAATTTATGTTGAAAAAATTGAAAAGTAAATTAAATCAAATACCTAGGTGTAATTTTGGATTCAAAACCAACTTTCAAAGAAAATGTTCTATATGTGTTAAAAAAGGTATCAAAAAAGTAAACTTTCCCGAAAGACGAAGAAATAATAAAAAAAAAACACCATAGAGCTGAATTTTAAAACTATAGTTGCTCCACATTTCGATTACTGTTCCACGATATTATACTTGGCCAATTAAGGAAACCTAAACAAAAACTAAATTATTTAAAACAGAGCAATGGAATGGAAAGGAAAAGCAAATACGCATAAATTAATCAAATGACAGAGGAGATAAATTGGATTCCAATAAAAAATAAATATAATGCTTCGTATACATCCGTGAGCCTAACTGCCGAACTGAACCTTAACTTATGGGAAAGAAACAAAGCAACCGCAAATGGCGCGATGCGCCGCTTGAAGTTGATTCGTTCGTTTCCCGTAATTCGTGGTACGGTTCGCAAATGTATACGTACCCTAATGTGTTATTTTTTTTACATAATATTAAGAATAACCCAATGCCTAAATGCTTTAAGGATGAAAGAGTTTTTTTTAATAAATTAAATAATTCATGAAACCAGAAATGTAAACAGAATTAGATTGCTGCATATGAGAAAAACAGAATTACCTACATATTAGCTTAATGGACTAAAAATGTTTGATGAAATGTCTTAAAGCTATATATTAGTTTATATACGTATAATTTTATTTGAACTAACCTAACATACAGTAAAAACATAAATTAAAAAAACTCAAATCGGCATTTCAAAGTAAATTATTTCATGATTGATATTAATTGCTGAAAATACTCAACTCTGCTAATTTCGTGATATTGGAACGTATTTTACAGTAACTCCACAAAGGAAACTTATATCATCTTTAGGATTTTTATGTAGAAAGTCTTTTGGAGGAAAGGAAGAAGTGAACCTGGATCTTGAAAAAAAAAACATTTTGTAGGAGAGAGGAAACACAGAAACCGCTGTTGAATAACAAAGCCGTTCAACACAAAAAAATTGTCTAAAGCGACCGACGCGATAAAAATTTCAATCGTGTACAAATACGAGTATATATCCTGCATCACATATGATATGTACTGTAGGTATACGGCCTGATTAATATCAACTAGCTGTAAAGTAAATTGCTATGTTTCTTAAGGTTCGGTCAGACGTTATATTAACTAAAGCCAGGTCAGATGAGAAGAAAAGATTAGATTTAGATTTTGATTGATACGGATAGCCCATGAAGAATTGAAAATTGACAACTCGAGAAACAATCATTGTAGTCTCCGTTGCATTTAAAACAAACTGTAACTAAATACACGATTCCGAGTGGTTTGTTCTTATGTTTTATTTGTACCGACATGAAAAAATGAAGCTTTTGAAACGTGGAAATATAGATGCATCCTTAAATTATTTCAGAGTTTCGCATTCATTTGAAATTGTAATGCAATGTTTACACTTGTATAGTTTCGCTTACCCGAGCTATTTCATGCAGCAGTCTGCCGGGTACATATTACCCAGGTGATAATCAACTTCTGATTGGAGTGGGCACCAAAAGATTAAGGTTTTTGATATTTAACACAGAGAGGAAAAAACTAAAACGAACCCATCTCTTCCTAAACCATGGCTATTGGAAAATAATCTGGTAACAAATGGCAAATAGGTCCGCAATGTAGTTGTGCTAAAACACAATGGCCAACAATATTTAATTAGAACGCATTGAAATATTTCGATTCCTGTGTAATCGAAATATGTTGAAATAGTAAATGAAAGGAAAATAAACCGACAAAATGCGCATCACATGCCTCAGGCGTTAATTAACTCATTTTAAATGTTGTCATCTGAACGGTATCTATTCATTATTTTTGCTTACTTCTGGCAAAATAAAATTATACGCAATTCAGTCTTGTTTTGCAGGAGATTTCATGCAGGTATACGGACAAAAACTTTCACTGCGCAGATAATCAAAAAAAAGTTACTCTACACAACAATAAGACCTCACATCTGTGACAATCAGATGAATGATTTAATGAATAATTGATTGGTGTCATATGGTGCAATGAAAACGACGAGATCATTTTAACATAATTTCTGGCATAGTGGATTTCTAACAATTTATTAACTCTCATTTCTTTCCCTCATATAACGGCAGCCAAATAGATTCATTCCGAAATAAAACTTGGCAAATGAAAATTGATAATGTCGGTATTGCGTTTATATATTGGAGGTATTGGTTCAACGCGATGAATCGACCTTCATGTGACCAAGACTAATAATGGGGGCTTGCTCGAAGCTCACATTTTAATTAATTCCGACGAATATAAATTCGTCGGAATATTAGGTATTTTAGCTATAAAGCTAAAATACCTTTTTTTCTGACCCATACTCATGGATGTAAGTTATTTACCTTACCATTAAAATATTTTACGTAAAACGGTTTGAAAAATTCATGAAACGTTTTTCAACTATAAAATTAGTAGTCGGCACCAGATTTTATTTTTCTGAACGATTAATTAGTAACTTCCCAAGGTATTCGTTTTGAAACAACTTAGTAAAACCATTATCAGAATTAAGTAAAATAAACCGCGCGGAAAGATTAATTTTCTAGGCCTGCTAGGGCAAATTCGACTTACGTCGTTAGGATTCCCACTTTATTTCATAGCATTTTCTAGGGCAAATTCGACCGAAGGACCGTCCAATACCTTCCAATATCGTTTATTTTTGTAGATGCCTTCTTCACTTACTTCATAAAGATTCCGAATTCATTTTGGGATATCGGGCATCCTAATACTTACACTCATAGTGAGTGTGACGAATAATTCGTTCACTCGGAACCGCGTCGTTCCGCGACGTCTCAACGTACCTAATCTATTTCAGTGACTTTGCAGAACAGAATCACCAATATACATTATTTTGCGTTTGGATACAGCCTATATCCCCTACGCAAGAATCAGAACAAAGGAAGCACGTGGGTAGGTTATTATGTTCTTACTAATTTACATAACTAGTACAAAGTCCCGAGTCGGTCGTACAGTGCGATCACGATTCAATTAAGTCGTATAAAATGTATGTAGTTCTTTGTACTGAATCAACAACGAAATATATACATTTTGTCTGACGTTTGTTTTCACAAAACGGTGGTTTGAAAATGGGGTTTTTTAAAACAACAGAAACAGGAAATATTAGTAAAAATAAAACAAGAAAAACGCAAAAAAAATCACTACACCGAAGCAGCTATGAACAACTTTACTGATGATTATGATCCTTATCGAGTGTAAATCGAAAGATTTTTTTTTTCATTAGCTCCACACAAGAGGCCCTGAAGAAATAATTTCCTTCGGGGCCAATGTCATCTTTGGGGATACTGGGTGGGATAACTTTAAGGAAATGAAGTAAGGAAGGTTATGGGAAACCTCTTTAACGTTTGGCTATCATCCATCGTTAAGAGGACCGTGTATATCCAAGTCAATTTGGATAGTTTTTAGGGCAGTAGAATGGGCGCAAAATAAACGATCGCTTTTATTGTCAGTTTTTTTATGTCATAAATTTGTTTACAATTAGTTAGCAACGACACTTTTGGCTCGCCAGAACGCCTTCGATGTAATGTTTTTAGATTTCCTAACAAGCTTATACGGTTAAAATAAAGTTAAAACTTAAATAACTTAAACTTAAGCATTGCTCTCAGCAAAACGAGCGGTAAGCAAAACTCAAAAACAGTAGTTTATCCAACAACTTTTGCTCCACATAACTCTTGTATCCGTTCCCTTCCGTCTCCTCTCTCTGCCACACTCAAAAATAATTTAATTTTAATTATGCCTATCATTGAATTGGTAACGTTTTTACGTATATAGTTTGTGTGTATGTGCATATCAAAGTTTCTTAGTGTAGCTTGTCTGGATAAAATTATTAACAGTATGTAACTTTATACGAAAGTAATGCTTTGAGCTAAGCCGGCAGAGAGAACCGTTATTTGGATAATCAACACCTCTACCATAAGTCACCCCAAGTGGGTCGCTACACCAAGTGATTTAGCGGTGATGCCTTGGCTCATGGGGTGAGGTTTGTCCATATCTTGGCAAAGGATGCGACTGTCCCCCATCTTAGCGGAGAGGCCGGTTAAGAGAGACTTTTTGACTAGCCGGACTCTATAGACCAGTGTTTCCCACGGTGGGGCATATCGCCTCAGAGGTGGGGCACCACACTTCAGAGATGAGACAAGTAGGCATTCCACATATAAAGGGGAATATTCATCGGTCATACAAAAAAAATTTACCACCATAAGCGATTTACTCATTAAAAAATGAAATCGATTGGATATAACTAATAGAGGGGACCTAAGACTGAAATATAACTAAGATCCGGACATAAAATTTATTTGTAGCAAGCGTAACTGAATTTAATAATGAATTAGGCGTCAAGATATGTGTGTGTTTGTACTAAATGTCAATTGTAACTTGTAACAATGTTTAATTATTTTTTTTTTTTTTACTATACTTAATTATATTTTCAATTTTTGTTTTGTAATAATTTCAGTTATAATATATGTATTAGAATAGGTTTTATTTAATTTCATTAGGGGTACATAATACAATATGATTTGAAATTTTACCTGCTGTTTAATTTAAAAAGATGCCGGTGGGGCATCTGACTTTTGAAAAGACTACGGTAGGGCATGGCCTAAAGAAGGCTGGAAAATACTGCTATAGACTCTATATTTGACCCATCACCTTGTGCTGCAGTAGAAGGGATGATTCATATGTCCGCCACTCCTGGACAGACGGACTAACCCAACTGACTGCCCAACCCTCATTCCCTTTTCTTCCCCAGAACTTTTACCTTACCTTTCCTTAAAAAGACTCTCCTCACAGCATTCCCAAAGATCACATATGCCCTGAAGGAAATATTAGGGTATAGAGAGATGAAGATCTTTTATTAAATACCGACCAATATAAAAGACGAGTAAAATGCATTCAAATTTAAAAAGAAAAGTGAAAAAATCTGTTATGTTTATTTTTTATCTCTTGTAATTTGTGATCCTTAATATTGTTTGTAACTTTATCACCATATGTTTTTTTTTATTAGCACATATGTCGACTGTACTATTTCAAGAACAAATATATAAGAATATATTTCTAGGGTCCTCCTGTGTGGAGAAGCAAAAATAATAATCAGATGAGATTTAAAAAATGTGAATTTCTGCTAAAGCATAAAAATTATTTCATACGTCTCAGTAGAAGGCACACGGCAAGGACAAAAGGTTAAGTGCACCCATTCCATTGGAGCTTTATTTAACTCACTATATTCATCTATTCGTTTACAGATCACGTAACTCTGGCAATTGTTTTTCCAAAAAAAAAAACTAAATTTCGTAAATCTTTTGCTAACTTCAAACGTACAAAGTAGAACAAACGTACAAAGTGCAAAGTGGTGCAAAAGTCCTCATTCCTTATCGTAATGCAGTAACTTTGTTATAAAAATAATTGATTTGTAACAATTATTCCACGTACTTGGTGTATGGCAATATAGGTTTGTCAATGTGTATTCTGCTTCTGTTTACTTCAGAAATGCACGGAGAAAACTGATCAAATTATTCGTTAAAAACGGGACTAGAAGCCTATAACGAAGGATTTGACAAATTTCGTAGCAAACTCAAACTATCAGTAAGGCACGAATATATTATGAAGAAGTCGGAATACTTGATCTTCAAAAAATCATTTTCATATCTCGTGACTTTTGTGCCACCTAGTATAAATGTAGGTACCTACCATTAGGTTTGATAAAACCTATTTATTACAATTTTTTTGCTTCATAACAAAATAGCGATTTCGGCCGTTTACTCACCTTTACATGTATGAGAGAATCTTACAACTTGGTAATTTTTAAAGCGTGATATTACAAAATATTTCAGCGTTTAATAAGACAATCACAGCAACAACAAAACAATTTTCAAATCAACAACTATTCTTTCTGAAAAGTTTGTTTCAGCGCTGCAGTTGGAGTTTTCTATCTCTACAGGGTGCAATCTCAGGGTAGGTTGGGGTGGGTTTATGACACGAGTGCTTCTCAGAAACCAGTAACTCGCTAGTTGAGCACGTCCCGTCTTGCTTGCATCAGATAAAACTGCAACGACTCTCCAGCTGTTATACGCAGGCACATTGTTCACGTTCACTCCCCTCGCCCTTACATCCACTCTGAGATAATTAAAGAATTTTCTCGATACAAAAAAAAACTCCTAAGCTTGTAAAAAATCGACTGCTTTCTCGGTACATGTGTGAGATAAGACTTTTCCAATTAACTCCTTTCGAACAGGGGTTCGCAATATTTTTCTAATGGTAAAAACATTTATTTTTTAGGTAATAAAGGGTACCTACCCTATTTTAGCTAATATTAATGGGCAAAATCTTTAAAGGAACTCTTGGAAAGTCGTCTGGTGACTTTGTAAATACATTCATGTTTAAATGCATGAAAAGCTTTTATTGTAAAATAATGCATTTATTGTAGAGCTTCTGAACCTCTCCGTGGTCGAAGAGTAAGGCTCTCGACTAGCGATCCGGAGGTCGTGGGTTGGTGCGCAATTAAATTTTATTTGATTGATTTGTATTATTTCACAATTTTATCATTTCAAATAGTATAAGGTATATTTTCAATGTGAAAGATACTCTCAGTATTGATCTGGTGTTCACCACCATTCAGAATTGAAACTTTGCTTGAAATGGCTTTAGCTAGGTTTGGTAACCAGATCTGAATATCCAGATTCCTTGTCACCTTCGTCTTCCCCATCTCTTTCCCTTCCCCACTACCTTCAGCTTTACGTCATACCCTAATCGGTAATATCATAGTCTCACTGGCTCCAGGCGGTGGGGAGCAGTTGAGATTCATGAGCGTGTACAATTCATCCAACTATTCTATTTTTTACTATTTTTTTCTATGGCACTGATGCCATAGAAAAAAATAGTTAGAAAAGTTGGATGAAATTCTGAGAAAAGCAAAAAAAAAATTTAAGCACACCACTGCTTCTTGGGAGGAATTTAGTTAGGTACTTAAGGAAGAAGAAACTAAAATAAATTTAAAAAATATAAATAAAAAATGCATCAGTTGCTGTTCGCGCTTATTTCGAAGATTTTTAAATTTAAAGTTTTTTTAATAGTTTAACGGTTTTCTGAATCACCGGTATTAAGTAAGTTGAGTTCTACTCTCATAAATGCTACCTATCAACGGCCGGTAGCTATTCCTCTAATGGTTATATAATAAGACGAGTTACTAGTTCTACAGCTAGTTAGCTGTAGAAATTATAAACATTTTCAGGTCTCACCCAGCTAGCTAGTAGACAATTTTCAAGTTTTCAATGTACAAAAACTGTTGTTGAACGATGTTTTATTTAAACTAAAAAATATATATATATCTGGATTTTCCACTGCCCAGCAAAAAAACTCAACCTCGGCAATAAGCCAAAATATACTAGTTATTCCCGGTTTGAATAGATCTTTTGGACAAAGAAATATTAAATGTAATGCTACGAAACTAAATAATGCTCTACCAAATCAGACAAAAAAAATAACTGAAATGTAAACATTTTAAACTTAACTACAAACATGGCTAAGAGAACAAAGTAATAATCAAATTACAAATATTATTAAGACAATGAAAAGACAGCTAGAAATCAAATACAATACATTTTTTTAAACTACAGTCTGCATCAAAACAGGAAACCCAAGAGGAGTGCAGGACTGTGAAAACTTTTATTTTCATAAGCTTTATTCTCACATATAACTTTGCCATGGAAATTAATAAAAATATATATATATGAAATAAAAACTGTTTTTTTTATCACTATCCAACTAAACTATAGATTTTCATAAAGAAATCGTACAAAATTATCGTTTACAATTAATTATTTTTTTAATATTTCAAATTTCTTACGTACCTACATTTTTTTACATTAGCTCTATATAGGAGGCCTTACGGAAAATGATTCCCTTCAGGACCTATGTTGTCTTTAGGGATGCTGTGTAGTGGGTTTTTGTAAGAAAGGAAGTTCTGGGAAGGAAAGGGCATGAGGGTTGGGTAGGAATCTTGGAGTCAGTTTGTCCAGGAAAAGGCATGAGGGTTGAGTAGGAATCTTGGAGTCAGTTTGTCCAGGAAAAGGCATGAGGGTTGAGTAGGAATCTTGGAGTCAGTTTGTCCAGGAGTGACGGATGTATGAACACATCCCTCCCACTACCTCAAGCAGTATCTCCCGATCCGGCCTGCCACACAGTTGGTTGGCAAATGCATCTGTCGCTAAGAACCGGACAAACCTCAACCCATGAATCCGGGCACCCCAATAAGTCAAAATATAGTATAGTAGTCAACTTATCTAACAACTTGTGGTTGCCTTTGGCAGAGGTGTCGGTTATTTATTTATTTATTTATTAATCTTAAGTTAGCTCACATCTTCGTGTGTGCTAATAGTTTTATAAACATATAAACATGTACATTGTTTGGCAAACATAATCTTTCTTTAAATATTTCAATAAAGTCACAAAAAAAAGAAACATTAATAATTGAGATAGACATATTTTCTTAATTCATTTTTGAACTTATTAATATTTTCTATCACAGCAATTTCCTTCGGGATTTTGTTATAGAGTTGAACGGCCTGGTACATCAGAGATTTTTGGGTGCTTGTTTTTTTTCTTGTTGGCAATCTAATTTGCTTAGAATTTCTCGTCCCGTGTCCGTGTATCTCGTTATTGTAATTTATTTTTCTTTTCAATTCCTTAGACATCATCCCTAATTTAATTTTATGTATAAAAATAAGTACATTCAAATACACAGTTTGCTTCACCGTCAAAATATTCAGCTCCTTTAACATGTCTCTTATCCGTGTGTATATGTTGCGCTTAAGTATTATTCGCATTGCTTTATTTTGCAGTATTTGCATTTTTTTCATTTTCTCTTTATTGCAGAGAAAAAGAATACTTGAACAGTAATTAAAGTGTGGTGATATAATTGTATTGTATATTATCTGGCATGTTTCTTTATTTACTTTGTTTCTGATTCTACCAAGAAATGATTTTTTTTTTGCAATTTTTTTAATTGTATAATAAAATAATCCAATGAATGGTTCCCGTGGCGGCGGTACCCGTACCAGCCTCCCAAATCGAACTACGAATAATGATAGTAAATAGTGCCACAACGCAGCGAGTAAAAAAGGTTTTAATTCTATCATTTATTTAGTTATATTTTTATTTTTATTTCTAATATAGTTTCTAAAATAATATGCTCTTCTTAAATTTTTGTTTTACCATAACAATTTCGTTTTCCGTTAGTATTATTGTTATTATTACATACATCATGTACGACTACCATAATACGGACATGAACCTAGTATGGTAGTTGAGGAAATCACAAAAATTGTAATTTTTTAAAATTTTTATAAATTAAAGAAATGTATTAATATACCTTATTCTAAGGGTCAAGAGGATGGTGATATACCCCTTTAATAAATTATATTTAGGTAAGCATATACGGTGGGTATTTATTTCGACACTATAAACAATGTACAGTAAAATATATTGCTATTAAAAAGAGTAGCTATTGTATATTTAATTTTTTTTAGAGTGGTGGATCTTTGAGCGTCATCCTGGTGAAAGACCACCATTCAGAATTAAATCCATTGATTTATATGGCTTGGCCGTGTTTCGAGACCAGATATGAATATCCAGGTACTCTCTCATTTTTCCCACCATCGTCCCTCTCCTACTATCCCCATCCTCACAACGGATCCCTACTGTGAATGCCATAGTATCACTGGCTCCAGACGGCTGGGTAGATTTGCGGTACTAACCTAATAAAAAATAATTAAATAAAACTAAACTATATACCTATCACAGAAGTTCACATCTAAACGCACACCTTTAAAACTACATATATACCTATCGCAAAGGTCCACATCTAAACGCACACCTTTAAAGATAATCGAAGCCAAATATAACCATCATTATACTATCATCATCATTGACACAGTGTCCCCGCCATGAAAATATTATTGATGGGTCTGAAGTGGCCGACGACCGAACAAGTGAAGAGCCTCAGGCATCAGACCCACCCCGTGCTCGAGCGGAAAGCGCTGACGCCAGTCACCTTGTCGACTAAATCAAATACCCCAATTGTACAGGGTAGACCTCAAGTATCTATCAGATATTTTAGGAATGTTTGGCTAAATGACAACAAAATTGTATTAATTACGCCTAATTTTGACATAGTTGGAAGAATTCTAATATTTTCAAATAAATTACTAATAACCAGGAAATACTTAACTACTTACTTGACGTTCTTAAATAAAACTAAATAAATATTCATTGAAAATTACTGTTGTAAACTATTGTTATTTTACATGCGACCTCTTGGTCCAGTGGATAATATATATTGCATTCATTTATTTTTTAAAAAAAGAGTCGTTATGAGAGCCTTGAAGGAATATCCATCTGTTACTTATACAAGTGCGGGAGAGAGGTGGAAGCCTTCAGTGAGCAAATAAGTAATTTTAGCTAAGAGTATAATATTCAGAGACAAGATACATCAATCAATAACATTATGATAAGTTTAATAATTACACAACTCTTGTTTATCCTGAAACTTAGCATCTGTCATATCATGTACATACCGCAAACTCGGCATCAAATTATATTTATTTATTTACGCTCTGTTTGTTTTATTCCAGCAATTCCTAACCCACTAAACGCAAACAGAATTCTGTCTGTTAGATACACGAAGTCAACAATTTCTCTCCTGTTTACTAATGCCAAAGCAAGGATCACAAACTCTGCCCAGATTCTCAGCGAGCGAAGAAGCCATGTTTAATTACCCATCTACCCCTAATTCACGCCTCAAACTAGAACCTCCTGTTTCAGCCTCAGAACCTTCGTTCACTTTGATAAGACGTAACAGAACTCACGAGTATCAAATTACTTCTCATCCCAACCTGCCCTCTATAAAAGCTGTTCTTACCACACTTGTGAAGCCTTCAATTCACTGACGTTTTTTATAAAGTAACTTTATTAAAAGTATGTTTTTGTAATCGATCAGAAGCGACCTTTAGATTAGATTGACAAAAATTATTTAGAAAATGGTTATTAAAATTAACGTCAAATTGGAAAACATCTTACTTTAAATTACCTCTCTGTAAACTTGTAAGTTTTTTCTGTAACTTTTCAGTTCGAGTTGTGTGATTTATTGTGTTCGCCGAGTTTGGAACTTCACCGCATAACTTCACAGCTGTGGTAAGTTACGACAACATTGATAAATAAATAAAAGTATTGACTCTGTTGCTGTAAAGTGCTGTCAGCCAAACACTTGCCTGCGCTACGGGGGTAGTTCGCAAAGTCAAACGGAAAATTTACATAGAAAATAGAAATTAGGCCACAGTGCTGGATTTCCCGAATATTATAATATCAGGCGTTTCCTTGCTGCTTGCACTGTTCATTTATGTTCGTAATTAATAAGTATCCTACATTCCAAAAGCTAAATTATGGTATGCAATGTTTGCGTAGTGCAATGGGGCTCACGTGTGGAAGAACGTGTATTACGAATAATAATATTTTGGAGTATGCTTGGTTCGTTGTAATATAATTATAGGAAGCTAACTTTTTTAACTCCTTGGAGATTAACATCGTGGGTTTCGAGAGGTAATAATTATATTTAAAATTTAAAATTTTATATTTAAATAAACTACACCAAAAAACTGCGTATAAACCATTATATTTAAGGCACCATCCACCTGTTTTGATTTATGCAAGAAAAAAACATGACCAGAAAGTGCCTTTTATTTTTTTTTGTGGATGTTCAAGAATAAATATTTAATTTTTTTTCGATCATTTTATAAATAACTTAATTTGCCACACTATACAATAAAATCATAACCGAAAATGGGTTCGTAAGTAGGAGATTTGGAATTTTAAAGCAGTTTTCATAGGCCTTTACATTGTTTTTTTCTGGGTTTATAAAAAGATTTATCTAAAAATACTCGATTATTTCAATGGCCAAGATGTATTTTACTCGCAGTATTTAATTAAAGCATCTGAAACATTTCTAGGCGACCAAATTTTCAAACCAAAAACACACGATTTTGCATTACTACGTGTGGCATCGCCTTAAATAGTTATTAAATATTCAGAATTGATTTGAAAAATTGTTTTAGTATTTAAATTAATTTAAAAGAGCAAATAGAACGAGATTTAGTATATATTCCATCAAATCAAACCCCTTTTAACCTTTTCTTAAAATCAAAGGAAATTTTTTTGAAACCTAAATTAATTACATATTATCAGGCAGTTATCCAATAAATGGATACTATAGTTGTAATATTTGGGTAACTGAAAGAATTTAAAAGTATTTATTTGCTTATCAAAAGAAGAAAAAAATTACCCATACAATGATATCGTAAAAAACACAAACCAATATATATCCAAAATCATCGAAAAAAATTACATTCCTTGCTAAAACATGGACCAAAAAGCCTTTTAGTTCTGCGTTTTAAAGGGATAATAGCCATTCAAATCATATTTTTATATGAACAGAGCAACATTTTTGAATAAAAAATAATTATGTATTATTAAAGTTATTTTGGTACCTATCTTAATGTTTGTTTGATATAAGTTTCCACAAAGTGGCTACTTTGCATCAAAACTTCTAAAAATTTCAAAGAATTAAAAATTCATAAAACATAATTTTATTTAAGAAATTTGCAACAGTCACTTCACTTTTTCATCTCGTTCAAACCATTAAAAATTATATAATTCCCAGAGAGTAACCAAAAACATCTGACATTTTGGATTAATTTTATCACAATTTAAATTGTAATAATAGGTTGATTTTTTAAACATTTTTTACACATGCATAAGGCATTTATGTTATTAAAGAACATCACTTTCATTGAAGTTTTATTAAATTCTCGCGGTAAAAGTAAATAAAAAAAGTTCGAAATAACCTCGCTTTTTCCGATAACATGAAACTATATTCACAACATTATACTGGATTAAAACTGACGAAAAAGAACACAAATAAAATTGAATGTGTATTTCAAATACAAAAATCTGAAAAGTAATTTTATCTTGTTTCTAAGATGGTATTTATTTTGACGACATCTTCAAAAATGGTAAATACATAGCAAATTTTAAATACCTTGGAAGTATTCCGAAATTCGATGAGAAATTCCAAGTTCATGAAACAAATAAACTACTCTCTTCAGCTTCATATACCTACAATCCGTCTTACTAGTTAGACGCTCGCTCAACGTTGGTGTAGTAAAACCGGCCTCGAGCCTTGTTTAAGACCGTTTTAACCAAACAAACGCCATTGTAATAAGGCAAGTTTTTACTGTTCTGACCTTACGCGCCTCGTCATATTTATACCACAATTTTTAGTAAGGCTGAATGTGTATAACTTTTTAAGACTATTAAACGTCAGTTTAGACAATTTTAGTTTATTGGTAGCTTTTTACATACACTGTTGTTTATTTGTTGCATAAACCTTACACCACATTTATTAGTAAGGCTAATCATATTATTATGATCGTTAATGCCACAACGGGGCAAACAAACACAAACTAGGAAATGCATTATTGTACTGAAGAAGCGCCACTATTATTTGTGGTCAAAGAACAAGACGGGTTCTCCATAAAACAGTCATTTACTATTGTGTCTGAAGGCGATGACATGTGGTTTCTATTATTATTCAAAAATGCTACGAGAAGGAGGAGGGGTAGGTAGTCAGGTTCATGGGTTTTATTGTTGTTTTTTGCTTTTTAGCTCCACGTTGGCTTTCTCAACGGCCCGAGTGATTGATGGTCGAACTTTTCAAATTAACAGTAATTGCCTTTTTCAAAGATCAGTTTTTCTTCTTCTTTCATGTACTGGGAGAAACTCACTTCAAAAAGTCGATAGTTTTCACAAAGAGAAGCGTTTACTGCGGATGAAGCTATGATAAGATATTCGATTAATTGAATTAATTTTAAATAAAATAAGTAGAAAATAGTAACTTTGTGTTGATGCATTAGCTTACTTAAAATGCAATCGATTTCGGAACAACCATGTCTTCGTCAGGATATAAATAAATTAAATATACGATTTCAAGTGCTAATTGGTAATTAGGACAGTGCACCAGACATTGAATAGAGAATAAATGTATTTTATTTGGTCATTGGCACCAGAAACAAGTGCTTCAGCTCAAATTGAGGCAAAGGGAAACGAGGGGATTGAAAGTTACTAGAATAATCAGGAATTGAAGTGAAATGTATATTATATATGTTGGTACGAGTAGCGCCAGTTAATAAGTGCTCGCGGGCGCCGAACAACCTACAAAATTTCCGACATGGCTAATCATAATACGAAGTTCATTTACATCTCACAATAACCTTGTATATAATACGTCCAAATCAATAGTTATGGTTTTCAAATGCAAAAACGAAAACATGCTAACACCTTCAGTATGGCTAGATGGAAGGAAAATGGATGTTAGTCGTAGCGTCAAATACCTGGGACATATTATCACAGACGACCTGAAAGACATCGAGGATGTGGAAAGGCAAAGAAGAGCGATATCCGTTAGAGCAGGTATGCTGTCAAGGTGTTTTTATCTCTGCAGTACAAACGTGAAAAAGATACTCTTCAATGCATTTTGCACTTCGCTGTATACGTCAGAGCTGTGGGTGGATTACACATCATCCCAATGGCATAAAATAAAAGTTGCATACAATAATGCATATCGCCAACTATTCTGCCTACCGAGATACTGCAGCGCCAAGGAAATGTTCCTGGAGGGACGAGTACACTCTTTCAGAGCGCTTCTCCGCCATCACATGGGAAGCTTATGGCGCAGACTACGCCAATCTAGTAACAAAATCATCGCTGCCATGGTTGCCTGGATGGAGTCCCCTCTGATGGCCCTCTGGAGACGGGAGATGTGCAAATATCCCCCATAAACGGCTGTTCACGCTCATTTTTGTGTTTATATTTTATCTTTTTTCACTTAAATTCCGCTTTTTTGTGCCTGTCGGAATCACCTATGTTATTACCAACCTTATTATTATTTTTATTACTTATTATGTATATTATTTCAAATATGGAATGTATTGCATTGCACTACCCCTGCATACATTCTGGAATAAATTCTTATTATTATTATTATTAAAAGTCTCACACACATTTCCGAAAAATGTCATGAATGTTGTTGAGCATTGTATCGCAATGGGGAGTAGTTCCCACATCTAGGGATTTTGAATTTTAAAGGGAGAAAGGGCGTTTTTTTTTGGAAAAGGGAATGAAATCTAGTGAATTTTATGCAATGGTATACATTATTTTCAATGGCCATATTTCAACAAGACGGTAATAGAGGTTTTCATTAAACAAAAAGAGCGGAGAATAGAGCATCTTTATAAACAGGAATGTACCTAATATCAAACTTACTGTCTGATTTAATGTTGTACCCCCTCCGGTGAACCCCCACATATTTTGACCACACGAAGAAAACTTAGTGATTTGAAATATTATTAATTTATTTAAAATCGGGTCCAATTTAACGTTTATCTGATAAATACTGAACTTAAGGCGAAGTCATTTTTGTACTCTTTGTGCTCTACAAAATAACAGTTTGTGACCAATGTGTGACCACATTTGATACCTACTTCATTATCTGCATCGTAAATCAAACACACACTTGAAAAGATTTTGTCAAAGGGCATCCACTTTTTCTCTAAAATCCTTATATTCACCCTCACAATAAGATTTCAACGGCTTCTCTCGAACTATCTTCTCGTTCTCCACTCTTGATTGTTCTCGAAACAGACCGTTTTTTGTCCCAAATCACTGTTTTTCTTCGCCAGAGTCCAAACTGGATTTCGAGAAAACATTCCAAGTTGAATCGTGTAGCGTTTTTTACCTTGCATTTAATTTAACGTCATTCGCGCGGTTAAATTAAACAAAGGCAGACAGTCAAGTAAATACGTAAGATAAACATTAAATGTACCGAGCTTGAGAACTCGCTGCCTGTATAGTAAGAAACCATAAATACTGGATTGTTTCATTAAATTATCGAAGCAGAAAGCAAATGAATTGAGTACGCGAGATTGAATTCGTGCATAAAAACCAGGCTTTCCCTCATAAAGCCATTTATTTCTAACTGCGTAATTATAATACGATATTGTTTTACTGTGAAGCAGAAAATCTGTTTATCGTTCAACTTTTTATCTGGATTCTCAATGTTTTTATCCAAAGTCAATGATCAATGAAGCTATTAAAAATACACTTGGCATATTGTTGGTTCCATCTAACGGGGCTCAATAAGAAAAAATATGCTGAAAAAAATTTTGGTGAATATTCCGTTGAATTTATTGTATAAATGTCAACTATTGTAAAAATACAATAATTTTGGATTTCGATATCTTTCTTAAAACTCGTAGTTTTTATATCAATTAAGGAAACTTGCACGGTTTTTTTTCTAGAATTTTTATTTTTATTTTCGGTTAACGTGTTAAAATATATTCTTTCAATTTCGTGGCTTTATGAATTGTTTTTTTTTTTTTAAATTAACTCCACACAGGAGGCCCGAAGGAAAATAATTCCTCTGTAAGGGCTTACGTTATCTTCGGGATGCTGTGTGGGGGTCTATTTGGGAAAGGAAAATGTGTGAGGGGTGGGTAGGAATCTGGAGGTCAGAGTAAAAATGTAAGAAAAAATTTAGTTTTTAGTATTAAAATGTACTTTGAAGACTAGTCTATGTGAAACCATAGAAAACCAACATTCTCAAAAAATGTGGCCTGAAAGGTTTTAACAAATCACCGGCGATATTTATTATTTACGTCAGTATTTGAAAAAATGAAGTTACCCCTCTCTGAATATAAATATTTAATCTGGAAATAATAACCAATGCATTCTGGGGGTATGTAAAAATACCTAGCCATATCGGCGATAACTGTAGCAGATACCGCTAAATTACCTTGGTAAATTGCAGTTTACCAAACAGAAAACCTCCAAATCCTATAAAATTGCCATCATTTTCAAAAATATGTAGATACCTCTGTTAAAGTATCGGCCGCCATGATTTTACCCATGCAGAATATAAAAATTAACCGATATCTTCAAAAAATCTTAAAAATACCTAAAGAGGTAGATTCCCCCATTGTGTTTAGTACGGCAGTATAAAAAGAATTATCAGGTAGATATGGAAGTACAGAGTATATTACACTGTCTCGCAAGAGAGCTAGTATCGCTGAGCTTCGTATTGCGTTTTTCACTATGTTCGTCACTAAACCCCCTTGACCACACCAGGCTTCTCGGGGTTTTCATCAATTGTTGCAAGATGTTCGAAGTATTAGAGGACATATCGCAGGCATTTTGTAGAGAGCTGGTCTCCACAACCACGGCTATAAGCACTTTGCGAGACTACCTGGGGTAACCTGATTGCGAGGGTGTAGTAGAAGTACTCGCCTAGTCATTATTCATATTCCTCGATGACACTCGGATCTGTGTCGGTTGAACGCGTTGCCCACGTTCAGGTACAGCTACAACTGAACCCATAAAATCGAAGCAACAACTGCTAGAAGTAAAGAGAAGAGGGTAGCAATCCGGCTATTTCTCTGAAAAAAATCATGCCGAGAACGAAAGCAGGAAAAACATTCACAGGTCAAGAATGATCATTCAGTATTATTTGAATTCCTCCAACTGCAAATCATTCTTAGCAAAAAATGATGCTTATAGTGGGAACCTGATGCTCTGGATTACACGATTACCAACCGTACATACTTGTATGCTTATTTTGTTAAATCATTATATTTTTGTTACTCGTAGGTGGAGGTTTATCTAGTAGCTTCCATTTCAATGTGTGACAAGAACAACACGTAACAAATCTAAGAAAATTTCCCTCTAGCTACATGTCTGATAGCGTCGAATCTGAATAATTCTGTAGTGACTGTACTGAGAATATACTCATTAGACGGAGTAGAATTAATTACTATATTCTAATATCTATAAACATATTATGCGGGTAACTGCATAGTATTTACTAACAAGGGAGGTAAGTCTCCTAGTTAATTATAGCATACAAACGCGAGGGTATTCAGTCTATGAAATTATGCTTTGTATTTAAATGTTTCATGAAATTTATAACTTAGATTAAAATGTAAATATATACACCGTATTCCACACTCATACCGCGAAACTTTGGGGTGTGATTATACATAAAAAACTTTTTCATTAGTGCCCAAATAAAAAAAAAGTTATTTTAAATTCCTTGCTTATTTTTTATTTATTTCAATTTCCTTTTATTTGTTTATCTATTCAACGATAGTTGGAACATGTTTCCAGATGAACAACTATTGTTACTAAGCACATACCTAGCGCTTCTCAGATGTTATCCCAAAACGAGCAATCAACTCGCAAAATTAAAGCTACGATAACACTACACAATTTTTATTAAAAAAAATTGTATTTAGAACTGCTTTGTTTGAATTTTTTATTTTTTCTTGGGTTATCTTGAGTTATTTTTTAATACTTGGTTTTGGAACACTGTGAATTATATAAATATATGACAAATACAATTCTCGTTAACATACCTCTATACACCTAATGGTAATAAAAACATTAAGAAAACCGCTCGGGCAGTTTTGCTTGATATTCTTCACAGACAGCGAACAACCGTAGAGTCCTGTTGGGAGATATATATCCCAGCCTAGCAGGATCTCGTAAATGTTATGCCATCTCATGTTTTATTACGGCGAGAAATATGATTTCAATAGTAAGAATACCGCGCTTTCAGTGTGCGTTATTTTTTATACAGATAAACGCTCCCGAATAAAATTTAAAAATTCTATGACACTAGACAAGATTTTGTCAATTTATTTGTCAAGGCTTGCAATTTTTTAAGTAAATATTTTTATATAAAACGAATAAAAGAGTAGTAAAAATATCTTTTGTACTACATTTTTCTTTAAATTTAATTAAAATCCAATTTAATAATATAATATTTATGTTCTGCAAGTATTTTTGTTTTTTTTTTTTTTATTGTTACAGCTGTTTCGACTTTCAAGGAATATTTTTTTTTTAGATAAATGTAGTTATACAAATAAAACACAAAAACAATAAATAAAAATGTTTTTTTATAGTTAAATGTGTTTATTAGCTTTGTGTAAAGTAGTAATTACATACAGAGTAAGCAACTTTAAACACTTTATATTTGTTTGGGATTAAAAATTTCTTTAGAGAGTCTTTCATCTGCTTCCAAGGACAGTAATTTATTTTGAAATATGTTCAAAAACAGTGAAATTATCTGGAATCAAATAAAATTGAAAAATATTTTCCGCGAAAACGATATTTTGACAGTGCTCCTAGAGAAATAGATAGCAAAATGTCGGAAGCTAAAGGGGTTAAAACGCAATCACTTCAGCATGCTTACACGGAGAAAAATGGATATCGCTAATTTATTAAGAATCTTTTCAAATAATTAGTAATTCCAGTTATAAACATAATTGCAGGTCTAACGAATGAATTAACAGGTTTCTTGAAAAAATTTTAGTAAATTATGAATATATTATAATGATGTCGGAACATTTGTTAATTAAAATCTGAATATTTTTGAATTAAAACAAAAAAATTTTGTATCGTCATGATATGTTAATGAGGCAATTCGATAAAACAATCTTAACTTGATGTTTTATTAATAAATCCTGTTAATTTATCTTGGGAGGAAAAATCGATTTCTCTCCGTGCAGTGTATCCGATAAAAGCTTGAACTTTGTTGATGATTAGTGAATAGGTGAAGAGATAATCAATCTAGTTTGCAAGTTAACCTAACAGGTCGTTAGGACTTGAATTATTATCCAAGTTCGATAAAGGAGGAACATTTTGCCTAGGTACCGTTTATGTTTGCAGTCTGCCTAAGATCTATTAGTCGGCAATAAGCTACTAAAATAACTAGTAAGTAATGTGTAACAACAAAGTTATTTAAAGAATATCAAAAACTATTCTTTCAGTTTATGTCAAATTCTTAAGTCGGTTCATATGAAGCCATTATTTATTGTATTTTAAATTTTAATCCAGCAGTGTGCAAACCCAGCTTGTTCCCGATTGACATCTTACTCCTGAATGATAGCTTACATGAGACATAATATACAATTACATAGAAAAATTAAATTAAATTAGGATCTTCCTTTCAGGGTGGGCTTTGCATCTGCATCCATCGCTTATTGAGTGGAGAGCTGAGCACTAGATTGCTGCCACAACAATGACGTTAGTTAACTTCCGTGTCCTGCCCCAGAAGTATGTGGCGCAGTAAGAGGAGGCACTGCAGAACCTTGGATGTTGCAGAAGTTGCCTGTATGCATTACTTTAGCTTGCCCCGTTGCGATGTTGGATATTGTATACGAGACGTATGAATAATTAAGTACTCCAGGAAAGAGTTGTGTGGCAGTTCATCATCTCTCCCTACCTATCCGGAGAAATGGCGTGATGGTTAATAAGGGTGGCTTTTGTGAACGCCTCAAGTGCGGATCACATTAAGATAGAAATAAAGAAACATGTCTTTCTTGAGATTGATACTTTGTGATCAATCCAATTTGTGATCAAACCCATAATTTATCAGCATATTATCAACCTTAAAATACTGCGATTGAAATTAAATAAGTAACTAATCAGTTTCGCTAGTTAGTAGTTAGTTTATTTAGTTAATAATTGGACGATTAGTTTCATCGAGAGAATATAATTCAATAAATTCTTGTTTGATAATTAAGATTCTGCATGTTCTGCTTATCATTTCGGTATATTATCATCTCTCGTGTCTGAAATGAAGAGTTAGTAATTTGATCCAACATACACAGTAATTAACGCTGATCAATGTTGATTGGTGCTATTTTCCAACTGCTGAATGTATTGATGAACAGACTACAATTATTATAATAATAATCCATTGATATTGGAAACAAACAAGATGAATGCGAACACTCTGCTGAAAGAGGGGTAATCAGTTAAAATTTAGCAAATGAATACATAATAATTTTGAAATCATTTATAATCATCATACAGGTATATTATAAAGGTAGATTCCCGGGCCCTCGCATCAAAATGAAATTAATGTGTTTATGCAGAAGATCATACGATGAATCTTTGATGATTCTTGGGTGATGGAGATGGTATAGGCACCACAGACTTAAGTACCAATTGTTCATGAAATTGACAAGATTTGGAAGGTTTCAGTTGGATGCGGCATATTCATGTAGATAGGATGAAAGATAATGAACCTTCAAAAAGATTTATAGTATAAGCCTGCAATGCAAAGGGGTGACGATTGACCAAGCCCGCCACAGATAGCTGCTCACGATGCTGAACGGCTACGATTGTTGTGAGAGCTATATGGTTTGATACAATTATCCGGCTACACATATTAAAATATTACTACATTGAATAATAATATTTCTTTATTAGTGGGTGATTGGGGGAAGAAACGAAGCTGCCGTAGACAAGCAATGTGGCTACAGCTTCGGGCTGGCGAATCCGCTGCATTTCCGAACACGTTTGCCTCTGACGTCACATGCGCGTTATCCGCTATATATTGATGTGTATGGCAGTTCATAGTAAACAAAGCTAAAGCCACATGTTAAATATAACCGTGCACAGCTATCTGTGACGGGCTGTTTTATGCAGACACGTTGAATAGATGTAAATCGAACCACCCGGACCACATTAACGAACTGAAGGAAGATTGCGGGAAATTTAGACTGAATACCATGTGGACTCACCGAGTGCTGTAAATCCAATGATGATTATGAAAAAAAATGTTTGACCTACTAACTTGAAAATAGTTTTTTTTCATGAAGCTTGCCCGCAGCTAAAGGCGGATGATGGAATTATAATATTTTTGTTGATTTGGCGGGTTGAATTGGGAAAGGTAATTGTAATTATTGCAGCGCAAAGGGTAATTTTCTATTATAACGAATATTCATTTCAACAAGGCTTTGACTCGAGCTCCCAATCAAGGTCCTTTGTGTTTGTGCCTGTGTGAAATCAAAAGTAGATACCTACAGTATCGCAGTAAAGTTGGTTGGTAATAAATTGAATTTTTTGTAGGTACGTACATTTGTACCATCCAAATTATTGAATAGTCAATTTTTTTTAATACGTTCCAAATTATTAGTTTTGTGTCTGTAGGCATTATTGTAGTTGTTTATACTACTTTTAATAAAATAACATTATTAATAATAATATATTATAAATCATTAATTTGAAATATTTTAAAAAATTTGAACATTTATACTTTTGACGATAAAACAATTATTAACACTGAGATATTCATGACAATTGAACAAGTCGAAAGAACAGTTTATTTGTGTGACACAAACTGCTTTTCGCATGGTCCATTTAATGTCACCATGTTTCAAGCGGAGTATTCGACCCGCCTACGTGTGCTTGAAAATGACTATAAAAAAACAACGTCTTTGGTTAGATACGAAACACGGACAACGCCGGATACAAAGAATAGTTTGCTTACAAGTCTTAGGACATTACCAATAAACTTGTTTTAAATTTTACACAACTGATAAACAATCAATGATGTATGGTAAATGGTTGTTTATCAGACGCAAAAAATTAAAACACTTTTATTGGTGGGGAAGTAAGCGATTATATCATAATCCTTGGTCCAAACAATTCTCTGCGATCGTTGATTAGTAATGTATTAAAAGTTCACTCACTGATTCCATGTAAAAGCCCATCTGGGCTGTACTGGACACCTACACCTGTGATATTGACTGTAAATTCTGGCTTATACAAATACATTTCAAGCAACGTTTCAATTTTGAATGAAGGTCTTACACCAAGGCGATACTGAGATTATCTTCCACTCTGCAACGTACCGCAAATATACTATATATTATTTTAAATGAGCAAATTGTAAAATAACATAAATGAATCAAATAAAATTTACTTGCGCACGTCGGTATTCGAACACTCGATCTCCAGTTTGCTAGTCGAGAGCCTTACCCTTGACCACGAAGGTCGTAGAAATTTGGCAAAACAATATTATTTAATGACACTTAATACCCCCTACAAAACAACTTTTTATTGTGTAATATGTATACCTTATCGTGATATATAAAAACTGTTGGTACACAAAAACTAAAGGTAAAATGAGCAAAGATAGTACGTTAGTTTTTTTATTGATGGTAACACTAGGCTTATACCTATCTTGCCATGGCTCGTATCAGAAAACAACTTGATAGATGTAAATATCTCCCAAGCCAAGTTTAAGATGCAACTGAGATACAGGCCAGTTGATCTCTGTTAAGAGCCTTGGCAAGATAAGCCTAGTGATACCATTACTAAATACTGGTGTATCAGGCTACCAGGCCATAGCCAGATAGATACATTAGTTTATGAAAACATTGGAAATCCTCTTCCCAACATACAATAATTCACAAACCCAAACCATTCCCGACAAACTATGTTTCTACACATCAGCTTTTAACACATCGCTCACGGATGGTCACCTAACAAAATGCATGATTACACAAAATCCTCGTCCGCAAAATCCCTAGATTTCTAACTTTTTTACAAAAAACTCCCTTTCTATTCTCGACTTCTCCCCAGAAAAACCATCACTGCTGATTGGGCCAGTTGTTTCACTACTTATTGGGTTAAAATTCTACAATTTCTACACATGTTACATGTGATCACTAAGAACCCTAGAAAAATAACCAAAATAAAATTACTACCGTTTAATCCCTTTTGACATATGATACGCGTCCTGTGATAAACCTCATAAAGGATTTGCCATCGTAAAATGTGTGATAACAGATAAATATTTCCGTAATTATTCTAATAATTATTTAGGTTCATCCATATACTGTCCGGTACATGGGATGGGCATCGATAGATTAATGAAAAATATTGAACGAGCAATGTGATTAATTAAAAAAAGTAAGAATATTAAATAACATACAATTATTTTTACCCGTTTCACGAAATTCAAATTTAACGAGGTCTTGTCGAATGAATATTGCCGTCGGTAAATATCACTATTTCTGCAGTGTCTAATTTGAATAACTAATAAAAAATATCATTCCATGATTGAGTTGTAATAATAATTGAAAACCAAATAGAAACACTGATTAATGTATATTTTGTAAGATTACAAAATGTGTATATTTTAAAATACGACTTAGAATGGTTAACGATGGAAACAAATTAAAATTATCGCCCTTCATTCGGGTTGGTTAAAATGGGATATAATAATAATTCCTTTCCCTATCTTCTCCTTTCATGCTTTCAAGGGTTTCCTTCCTCCCATCGTTTCTCCCGTTCCCCCTACCTCCCCCTCTGCAATAATTATTTTTGACGAAGTCCCCCCTCCCTCAAGTTTCCCGTAGCTATAAGGAACATCAGAGACGAATCAAGACTTGTTAAGTATTCAATTATTCACATTCTCTTTCGTATTTCGTGGTATTTCTAGTGTTCGTTCTTAATTTTAAGTTTGACGCTCTTAGCTTCAAAAACGAATTGATGTAGAATTGCTTGTTTTTACTACTTTAACGAGCTCTTTTCCCGGGAGCTTAGCGAACAATGTCAAAATCCTTATAATTTTTTTTAAAGAAATAAATATTTAGAATGATAAATTTTTCTCAAAAGAAAGTGTTTACAGTATAGTCGGTCTCCGCAGCGTAATGATTTACGCATTTGAATTTGATAATATAGTCGGTCTCCGTAGCGTAATGATTTACGCATTTGAATTTGACAATGTAGTCGGTCTCCGTAGCGTAATGATTTACGTATTTGAATTTGACAATATTGTCGGTCTCCGTAGCGTAATGATTTACACATTTGAATTTTACAATGTAGTCGATCTCCGCAGCGTAATTTTAGCGCGAATTTGCGTCGGCGAGTTTTAAAAACATTTTTCATCTAAGTAGTTGAACTACTTAATATTAGGGTGAACTATTTTAAAGGTATTATTAGACCTCTTTGTTACAAAAAATGTAACGCGTAGCTCCGAAAAGCACGGGTCTGAGAATAGTGCAACCAGCTTGCGAAAGCCTTCATCCAACAGTGGTGGGTCATGGACTGATGACGATTGTAGATATATTGAAAAAAATTCTTATAAAATGCTTACCAATTTACATTTGGCGATAGATAAAAGATAATTTAAGAGGAAATTTCAACACTATGTAAATAAAATTTGAACATACAACGTAATTATAATTCAATAAGTCGTATTTTATGATGGTTCTAAGAATTTGAATTTTTATATTGGATTATACGAGAATGCAGTACGAACATTGATTTTTGAGTTAAAAATCGTTAATTGATAGTTAAGATTTAACCGCGTATGCAGAGAAAACTTACTTATATAAAATTCCCCTAATTTATTAAGAATCTCTTCAAATTATTAATATTCCTGTTAAATCGGGACTGCTCTTTAACAAATGAATTGACATTTGTCATCATAAATTATCAGTAAAACACGAATGTATTATGGCGATTTCGTAACACGTGTTCATAAAAATTCAAATATTTTCGCATTTCGTCATTATATAATAACAGGATAAACGCAGCTGCATGAACACACATTCTCATGTTTTATGAAAATACTAATAGATCATGAGGAAATGGCCTGCTATCGCCCTTTTAACAGGATTTTAATAAAAAAAATAATCCGCGATGGAATGATAATGTGAAGATAGGATAACTACTAACTGACAATTCAATTATGTTTAAATAGAGATTGTATATTGTCCTTCACGATAATAGTTCATCTGTGTTGGGGAAACTTTTAACTTTTTTTTATTTTACGCAACGTTACCATTCTTGATGCTGGTCACTCCCTAAGGATCTCTTAATCAGATAAAATGGTATTTATATAATACATTAAATAGTACAATTGTTGTTTGTACTCCGGCTTTAAAACCAGCATTCTTTGAATCTGGGGCCAAAGTTCCAACCATTCTCAAAAAAAGCTCACTAACCTAAAGGGAAGCAGCTTTTCTGAATCCAGGTGTTAAATAGTTAATATTAATTTTAAGCACGCTATTTGCTTGGAACTCCACCCTTATTTTTCAAAATCAGATTTCGCGCTATTAGGATGAAAAAATAATATTTTTGAAGTGAAACTTCTTTACGCGCGTCATGCAATTTCGAGGACCGGAGTAAAACCGACTCATGACCGAAACGAAAATGCGGGTACCCCCACCACCGATTAAAGTTCATTTGATCTAGTCAAAGTTTTGAAGTAACATATAAATGCTTCTTAGCTCATCCCGACAACTGGCGTTGGTGGTGTAATGGTCAGCATAGCTGCCTTCCAAGCAGTTGATCCGAGTTCGATTCTCGGCCATCGCACATTATTTTTTTGTTTTTAACGCCTTTTTCATTAAATATCTTATTTTTTAGTAGGTCAGAACATTTTTTAAAAGAAAATAATATTGCAAAATAATAAAAACACTTATCTCACTGTGATAAAACATTACTCCGCTAGAGCGCGCTTTGCGTTATTGTGTTGGATTAAAATTATTATCTAATCCGTATATTATGATAATTGTATTACATTTATTTAATTAATTTATTTATTTTGATAATATGTAATAATTTACAGAAAAAAAAATTAAAACTATCTCCCTCTGATAAAATATCCGTTCGCTAGAGCGCACTACGCGATCTTGTGTGGGATTCTATTTCTGTACATTGTACATTATTTTTAAAAATATATTATATTTTGGGTGTGATGTAGGTAACATTATAAAACATAACAAGCTCTCATATTTTCAGAACCTACATAATATAATCAATTTATGCGGCTTTGCTTACAGTTGGTGCTCAGCGTGGTTGGCTTTCAATCAGTTAAGCGAGGTTCGATTCTCGGCTGTGGCATTTTTGAAGTGAAACCTTGTTGAGGTGGGGGAGCCGCTCACGAACGTTCTCTCTCTTCTCTTCTTTCCTCTCTCTCAGACACCAGCGAACTGCGCCACGCCAAGCATCAGCTGAAACTAGAAGTTTCACTTCTGTCTTGCGTAGGCTTGACACACCCACTTTTTTTAATTTTATTTGCCTTACTCTTATCTCGACCTAGCATGTTCAAATTCCGATGTAGAGCCGCTAAATGTCACTCATATATTTTTTCAAAGTTATGTACAAAAGCCATTTCAAAATAGCCGCGTGAAATGTGTTGCAGATTTTGTTATCTTTTTTTTTTATATTTAGCAGAAAGAACACAACAAATCCGTACTACTAGAATTGGCTCCACATTTTATTATATGATTCAAATATTATTAAAAGCATTCTCAAAGTATTCAAGTGGACTCATGTAACATGGTTTTTCTTCATTCTTTCTCCTTATAATATTTTGTGTATTTCTATGTAGTGATTAGTTAATCAGTTAAGGCAATATAAGACTCTAATAACGGGGGTTTGCTCGACGCTCACAGTTTAATTATTTCTTATTTTTAATTATTTTATACAATTTATGGCTGTACATATAATAAACTATTGGTGTCAGGCTCCATTTATATTAATATTTTTCGACTTTACTTCATTGGATATAATTAAAAAGATTTTTAAGATGTTGGTGTAGACAGAAGATTACAATAATATAATTTTTTCATTCATGTTTTTAGTTAAATAGTAAGGTTTTGCATAGTTATTTCTGCTAAAAACAGAGTTTAACCCTGGTTGTTTTAATGCGTACTTTGTTTTTTCTTGGGAATAATGATTTATTTATGATTCAAATATTATTAAAAGCATTCTCAAAGTATTCAAGTGGACCTATGTAACATGGTTTTTCTTCATTCTTTCTTCTTATAATATTTTGTGTATATGTATGTAGTGATTAGTTTATCAGTTAAGACGATATAGGACTCTAATAACGGGGGTTTGTTGATTAATTAATTCTGATGAATGTAACACTAAAATCTCAAATGTTTCCAAAGAGATCCTTACGGATATAATTTATTAATTCGTAAGATTTATAAAAACAGAACCTTACCATTAAAATATTTTATGTAAAACGGTTTTAAAATTTTATAAAACGTTTTTCAACTATAAAATTAGCGGTAAGCACCATATTTCATTTGTCTAGACGATGAATTAGTAACTTCCCGAGAGAAGTCCCCCTCTAGCTAAATATGAGATTTTAATAATTCTTTCATCACAAATAATTCAAATTAATCCCACAGAAAAAATAATTTTCTAGGCCTGTTAAGGCAAAGTCGATCGTAGATCCATTCATTACATCGATTCATGCACCGAATATTGTTTTTACTCGACTTCATCACTTATGTTAAGATTCCCACTTTATTTTAGAGATTTGATAGAACAAATTCAACTTAATTTCTTTCCAATACCCGAGGGCTTCACGTCGCCTATTTTTGTGCACGGCTGCTTCACTTACGTCGTTAAGATTCTGGCTTTATTTAAGGGTATCACACTTTACGATACAGGCTATTATTCGCAGTGAGGTGTGCTCTATGATACTGTTCGGTACTAGGCGTGTGCTCAGTGCTCAGTGTATTTAGGGGTAAATTTATGACACAGAAAATTTATTTTTATTTTCCCCTCAGGTATCAAACCGTATCGTATGATAATTAAATTATGAAATATTACAAAAAAACCAAAAATTATTTTTGAATGATAAACTAATGTTAATACGACAATGTTTTTTATGCATAGCACAAATAATAAAAAAAAATAAAATAAGCCATAATTATTTTACTGAAATACTAGTACATATTGAATTATTTGGAGGGTTTGAATAAGCCAACGTAGCTTAGTGGTTCAGAGCACCTGACCACAATTCCCATCGGTGAGAGATATTTTAATTTTTATGAATATTTCAGGCGAGTAATTAATAAAATAATTTGTTAAACAATAGATATTATAAGAACGGTAAAAACAGTAAAAATGAGTGCAATTTTTGCATCATATTGTGATAAGTTCAGCCAATTTATCACTATGTTGAAATGAAATGATGATATTTCTCATTGTTCTTTTTTTGTTATTTTTGGTTGTTATACACAAAATAATTGTGTGTTATTTTTAAATTTAAAACTACTGTAATGTAATAATATTATTTTTCTTACTTTCTACTCTATTATATGTTTATTTATAAAAGGCAGTATAGCCGTTTATGTATTTAAAATAAAAATAAAAATAATTTTTTTTTACGGTAAAGTAGAGCTACATCTCCTAAGATATTGCATGTTTTGCAAAATTGTCCAACCATAGCATGCACGGACACTAAATCAATCTTTTATATGATGGATTTACAAGACAGTTCATATTTATATAATATACTCATAAGTGAATGGGGTGTAACACGGTGTTTATAGTTGAATTATTCATATTATTCTTTTTTGTTTATATTGGCTTTTATTGTTGTTCGTTTGCTGTTTGTGTAACAGTTTGATAATACCTTCAGAAGTCGATACAGCTATCATGCGAAATAATAATTACACAGCATAGCATATTTATAAATAAACTGTTTTGTATAAATTATAATCATAACATCGTTGAATATGTAAAAGAAAAAATATGTTGGCATTAAATGTGGTACTAAAATTTGAAGATTTATTGAGGACAAATACAGATGGTAATAATCGTTGAAAAGATTAATAATAATGGAGGCTTTAAGAGACAACGCCGAAAACAAGAAGTGTTTTTTGTCGTCAAACAGAGGGGTACCCACCCTTTTAATTCCAACGGTTTTCTTCAAGCAAATTAACTATGTATTAATACATTGTAACATATTTTTTTGTAAATTATTAAAAAAAATTATTCGAATAAATATTTAAAATAAAAAGATTTGGGCCCCGTGTTTTGAGATCGTTTTGAAAACAAACTAATGTTTTGTTGTTGTTTGTGACCCTATTTATACGCAAACCGATCACCGATGATCGTCGTTTCTTTATTACAATTCGAAATGGGTTTTAATTTTTAATTATAACTAAAACGATTTAAATACAGCAAAAAGGCCCTAAACATTATTTAAATCCCTTTGTAAAAAAACCAATCAATTTGTGAATGACAGCATAAGAAAAACAACAAAATTCAATTGTAGAATATTTTTATACATTTTTTAATTTTTTATTTTTTATTATTTAATAAATGTTTACATGTTACATTTTTGTAACTACCATACTAGGCTAATGCCCGTGTTGTGGTAGTTATATACATATTTCTGTGAAATAATTTTTTTGGCTTTTTGACAAAGTTCAATCTATTTTGAATATTATTTTTAGTTTTTTCTCTTTGGTAAACCTATTTTCTTGCCATTTGACATCTATGAAAAGACTCGAATCAAAAATATGGTTACCTTTATTTCGAACAATAATGTTGGTTTTGTAATAGTTTGCTCAGTAGCTTTTATCGATTTATTAAGTTTTGTCCAGCAATGGGTTTATTTTTACATTCTTGTAAAATGTAAAAGTTATAACATGCAGCACAAATAACTATGCATTTCCCCTCATAAATGGGATTTTACGAGTAGCATACTTTAAAAAAAGCGACGGAACTGTAAAAAGGTCGCTCGCTTGGAGTCCGCCTTAGGTCTTCTAGAATCGTAAACTTTTTTACGATCTACGTATTAACCTCCAAATAGTCCACAAGTTTATGGACAAGCCGCAAACCAAAGAAACGTAAGAAGAAAAGTTCCGCTGACTTACCGAAAACCCTCCCTATCTCTCTGCAATGGTTACTCCATGCTGCAATGGTTATTTATGAAAAAAAGATATCATTGTGTATATCGATCACAAAGATTCATAAATATATACAAATGCATATCGATTACATAAATACAAAGACGGGTTATGTGCATACTAATCCGAAATGCATAAGAAAGAATAACCATTAACGATGTGTGAATAGATTACATATTTTTACATATTATAGTTACATAATATATAACAGCCTGCCTGCATGCATGGAACGGAACGCATTAGAAAGGGATTGCCATTCAAACAATATGTGCGTGCGGCTGAAACCGCAATATTATTATGAACGCCCCTCGTTTCTGAATGCGTGCATCTCGATACCGGCCGCGAGCACTCACGGTCAAGAATGTCCGCGGCGAGCATGACGTCATAGGCAAGCGAAATGGCCATATAAATAGCGTAATGTCATGCTCGGCATACTCGCCCATCAGTGGGTCGCTGCCCCTATTACCCTACTCACCCCTAATTTACGACATAAGGTTGTCCTGTTATTTTCGGGTAGCAGAAAGTCTTGTGAATAATTGCATTTATTGAAATAATAAGTGTTTTTTGAGTACATACGAATGGAAATAAACTCCATCAGATTAGGTTTTGGCTCGAGAATGATTTGTGCATCTCTCAAAAGCGCAAAAAGTCACCAAAAAGTGCTAAGATATGTGTTTGTGGCAGATGATAGCTTGTCTGACCAAAGAACGTGCGATACTAAACACTACAAATCTCGAGTAACGGTATTAACGATATTAACTTTATTATTGGTGATGTAGATTGTCTTTAAGAAATAAAATCTTTTTTTTGTTCATGATCTATTTTAAACGTTTTTATTTTTATCATATTCGTAACAAAATACCCATGCCTCCATATTTTAGAATATAGTTTCATCAATAGTTTTATCGGTATGACTAAAGGTTATATTCAATAACTTTTTGTGACATTATGTTGTGTCTTTGTCTTCTGTAACATGATGTTTCAAAGTTTAGTACAAGTCTAAATAAGTAGGAGTACGCCAGTAAATCGGCGCTTTGAGGGTGAAAATATAAATATTCCATGCCCGGAACAAGTCGTTAAAACAGAAAAATTCCCCGGAAGCATCTTCTTTGCCGTCGTGTTCACTATCTATTTGAGGTTAGACACTGAATCATTGACAATGCACAAGGCATTTACTGTTATCTATTCTTGAAAATTCCTGTCGTCGAATTCTTCTTACGCCTGTACTTCTATTGATCTATAGTTTTGTTCTTGAATAGAAGCACAAGCGTATGGCATTTTTTATTTACATTATTTTACATAAAAAGTATTACCATGTGGCTTGGCATCATTCTCCCTTCTTCCTTACGATAACCTACTTCTATATTGGTTTCTCCAAATAGATATGTTCAGCTTACGCCGTGAAATAAAAATATATACACAAAATTCAAAAGATCTTTCTGTATTTCACATCAATCTGGGAGTATCGAAGAAAATATTGAATATTACCATACGCCAACGGAGTAATTTCATTTTTGATTTTCGACAGACTTATTTTTTCATCCGTTTATTAAAGAGACATTTTAAAACAATTTCCAAAAACACACATATTAAAAACAAATAGTCGGTGCTTTATACTTAATCTCCGTGGTCGAAGGGCAAGGCTCTCGACTAGCAATCCGAAGGTTGCGGGATCAAATCCCTGCCACAAATAAAAATCATAAAGTTAATTTAATTTGTATTTTTCTCATTTAAAATAATATATAGTATATTTGTGGCACTTTCCAGAGTGAGAGATACTCTCAGTATCGCCTGGTGTAAGACCACCATTCCGAATTGAAATTTGCTGGAAATGGCTTTAGCCGTATTTGGTGACCTACATAGCCAAGTACTTTTTTATCTTCCTCTTCCCCACTACCTTCAGTATCACAACATACCACAATTGAGGATGCCATGGTCATTCTGGCTCCAGACGGTTAGAAGCAGTTGGAAATCTTGGGCGGTTTTCATATTTTAAAAAAATGTCAATTCACCCCTGAAAGAGTATTTACATTCACACTGCATACGGATGGAACTTTAGAATACCCTAGCATGTGCTGAAATAAAATTTAAAAAAACAAATATTCAAAATTAAATTTTTGATGACGCAACCTTTCCAGTTTCTCCGTGCATGCGGATCTTTTTACTGTTATTTTCGTTTGAAGGGTAGAAATAAAGAACAGAACTTGTCAGGGGACTGTATAACTTTGTCCTCTCAAATTGCACTTACTAGGGGTAGGAGGTAGGTAAGGCTTTAGTCTGCCAGTGCTTGCCATAAGAGTGCCGGCTGAAAGTTTCCTTGACTAAAATGCAGACCGTGCGAAATTCAAAGTTTAACATCTATTGCAGGGCAGGTTTTAAATTGAATATAATTCTTGAAGTTTTTGAAATTTAGCCGTGGCACAAAATGTGATACTTAGGTCTTCAATATAAAAAAGCGAAAACATATTATAACTATATTGATGATTCGACAATTCTTTGGGTTGTAAATTTTCTCTTCTTTAAAAGTGCAAATTTCCACGAAGGTGCAAATAATATCGAATGGCGATGTTTTGATTCTATTTTTAAACATGTCCACCAAATAATGTTAGCGATTTGTGGAAATCAATGTTTTAAATCAAAGTAAGATAGATAGGAAGATAGAGATATCTTCATCATTATGAAAATTTAATGAAATGTTTGGTTTATTTTATAAGCAATTTTCTATTTGCAAAAAAATCGACAAAACTTTAAAAAATATGATTCACAAAACTACGAAAAATAGTTCCTCAAAACGAAATAAAATGTGCTCCCACAGAAATGTTCATGGATTCGCATTCATTTATAAACCATAATATTTTATTATCACTTTAGTTTTCTTATACCGTTATTTTAATTTTATATTATAACATTTGTTTTTTTTCTTATTTCTCTCTTTCACTTCACTTCATAGGTATAACTGATTATATATATTTTTTTAAATACGTGTTTTAAGTTATAATTTCATTTCACCTTTATACACGAGTAAAGGAAAATGTGTTTTATTTATATCCTGACACAGTGCATTATTATGTTATTGTATAGACTTACCTAGTAAACATTGATAAATAGATAAAAGCTTAAGATGATTTTATTTAATTGTCAACCGTAATAAAATGCGATGGATTGTTCATCATCGGTCAGTCTGTCCACCTCTAGAAAATGCCTCTAATCAAACGAATGTCAGTTTCATGCTTCCAAAAAGTTCTTCACTTATAAGTTTGTGACCTTCGTATTGCTTGCCACCTTTATAAAGATATCTAATTACTCATTCATACTACAAACCTATTACTAAGAAGTCTTGTTGAAGATAAGCGAGAGTGGTAATTTTCCACCCTTGCTGCACACCCTTTCAAAGCGCGAGATTAAAGTCAGTTGTTGAATACCAACAAATTATCGGCAACACGTACCTGCAGCCACCGTGGTGGGCTGGCTAAACATCTTAATGGGTGTTTATAGGATGTCTCAGTCCTCGTTTTCGTTTAGGTTTGGACACGACGCAGTATCCCGCTTCTGATATAAAGCTTTGGGGTAATTTTTCCCGCCTGCCTGGAGCAATTTGTAAGTTGCTTCCCATATAATAATTAATGCAATTCAATGTTCATAAAATTAGCTTAACGTAGTTGTAAAACGATTTTTCAATGTGTAGAATCACTTGTGTACATGAATACGTAATTTTTACATTGGGATTTTTGTATTAAAAAGCTACTGAAATTTTATTTAATTTTTCTTTATTAATAAGTAAAACTAATAATTATTATTTTCTCACACAAACAAAAACTCACACGGTTCATAAACCAAAATAAATATTGATTGCGTTCTCTTAACCTACATACGGGGTAAGCATTTTCATACCGTAGTTTAAGTGTGCTTTCAATCTGCTCTTGGGTACAAAATGACCTATCCGAATGCTTTCTCACATAATGTACACTCGAAAAAATCAGGGTATTTATTAATTTTATTTTAGCCATTTGTACATTTAACGTTTATAAATGTCTAATTTAATATAACTTACATATATACATTATTACATTTTATTTTGATTAGTATGGCTCTTATAGGTCAGCTTGAATCTTTCAATTGGTGCAGATTTTATAGATGATAATTATCAGCATTAATTACTCGCCTGAAATATAAAAACAAATTGAAAATATAAATGCCGCTTTTACTCGGGAGGTATTTTCAATTTGTATGGATATTTAAGGCGAGTAATTAATGCTTATAATTATTTATTATCCTTTGTGATATTCATGAAAACCTTGTCTTACAAACATTAGTTTATCACTAAAAAATAATAGACTTTATAGATTCTGGCAGCGCATTATAATATTGCATTCATTTGTACAGTAAACTTTTACTGACTTTAGAGATGAAATATGTACATAACTGCGTACGTTTACCCCCGCATACTTCACCGATTAAACAAAAAAATAATCTAAGCAAACTCCTTACTAATTCTTGAAACTAGCATAATTTTATCAAAAATTGTTAAATACCACAGCGTTCTGACTCAATCGGTTATACAAATACAACTATCGGTAACACACGAAAAAAATTAGAAATCCATGAAAAATGAATCCATGAAATTTGTATTTTATATGTAGAGCTCACTGTACAGTATATTTATTTATTTAAACGCCCATAAGGCTTTTACAGATAATAATGTACATTTTTATTTATTTATAATTTTTTTTTAATTAGATCTTATATCTTACATGATAAATATAGGTTATATAAAAAAATATCCGAGTTAACAAAATAAAAAAAAACACCACAGTATGACGATAGCGCTTAGGAATTGAGGAATGAGCGCAGGTGTAGAGAGCAGGAATTTGTCACAAACATCGCCTCGAACAAATTACATACCACTTACGGTTACCCCACCTGACTCTACATCGCATAAGAGTCCCAACTCCCGGAGCGAGCGAGTCTAGAGCATCCAGTATGTAGCGAGGCAAATGCGAAGTACGAAAGGGGACAAGATAGGGAAGAGGAAGGTTGTTAAGACTAGTGAAGTTATCACCGAAGGTATAATGTCGTCTTATTTTAGTACAATAAAATATATCTTTATTCAAAGCTTCATAGCTCTTGGTGGACATGCGGTTGTCAATTGTAAAGAGTATTTATAACCTTGAAATTCCAGGCTGAACATCTATGTTATTTGATTAAGTTTTTTTTATTGAAAACCAAACAGATTTCTCATTTTGTTATAATGACCGCTACCAAATATGCAAGGAAAGAATTTTTGGGAATATTTCGAAAATTAGATAAATCTTTTTTGGAAAGGACGACTCCAGTATATTAAATATTCAAACCAGATGACAAATAAATTGAAATTGACATGTTTGGTGAAGCAAAGGAATTGTAAAATATTCATGAAAGGAATACGCGTGGGTTGTTTTGTAAAAATATATGAAAGAAATGTTCGCTTGAATAAATAAGTACGGTGAAAATCGTTAGCGAAGAGATATTATAATTACGTTAAATTTAATTATTTCCTCGGCATAACAAAATATTTCAATTTAAGTTTATCGTAGGAATTATGCAAAAAAATTCACAAAAAATAAATTGTTTCTGCTGGAAATTAAAGAAGCTTAGGAATAATACAAGTACTTCTGTTACTTTACACTCATATTCAAATATTCATTTTTTATTAAAACTAAGAAACAATATACAAAGGGTATTAGAAGCCTTTATAAGTTTGCTGGAATTCATAAAACCTTGAGTAAATATATCATCAATATATTATAATATTATAACCAAATTATTATTATAAGGCTCGCGATCGAGGAAATTAATAAAAATAGTTAAACATTGGTTTACAGTTTCGTAAAAACAACATCAACGAGCTAAAATCGTAAATTTCAGTGTCGATTTAAAAAATGGGACAGCAATTTTCTAAACTATATCACCATTTTTTGCAGCCTTTATTACAAGCATGTGCGGATGCATGCGTTAACCAAATTTGTTGTAAGTTTGCAAAAACGTCTTATTCAGTATAAATTGTGACGATCTGGAGGTCATTGGTTTAATTCCACAAAAAATAAATAAGCCTTAAGGATAGGTACTCATCCATGATGTTGTCGACTACTCTTCAACTGAATTTCCGTCCTCATAGAATTTTTTCAAAATTGCATCAAACTTTAGAATTTCAGCGAGGTCAGTTGGAGAACTTCAAGCTCTCGATGAAGCCGGATTTTTTTAAAATTCCATCCGTTGAGTGCAATATTAATTTCTGATAAAACGTCTCTCGCTCGTTAGGATAAATATACGAAACTGGTAGAATGTACTAATATTATAGACTTTTAAAAAAATATATTAAATATTGTTTTAGTCAATCTAATCAGTTTCGTTTTCTGCTTAACCTAACCTTCGAGTTGCCAGTACTTTTTTGTCTATAATTTCTAAGGCAGCGCAACTATCATCAATCCGAAAAATCATTTCAATTATGAGCTACGGAGCTTTAAAATTTCAAATTCCCCAAAAAACACAAGGCACCATAAATTTCGCTGTCATTTTAAATTGTTAAATCAGAAATAGGAGTGTTAAACCCGGCCACAGCCAGTTATACACTACTAGCAAAACAAAAAATGTTAACCGTAGATAACTAATCGCTTGTCGAGGCGACGACGCGCTACTCGGCGAAATTCGAAATCACCTACTTCCCCCCGCTCCCCGACCTTGACTCTTTCATTACCTTCCTAATTTGAGTAAACAGTGCAGCACGTGACGCGATTGCGGCCACACGCATACTAGGATGTGCCCTATGACCATCTCGTCGTCCTCTGGACAAAAGTTTAATTATAACAACAATTTTTAAGGGACGTACATTCATATATTCTTATATTTATTGTTAATGTTGGCGAATCTTCTACAATAGAAGCTCCGGTTCCATTTGAGACAAACGTGCGTAAAATTTGCTATCTGTGTTCATCCAAGGCCCGGAGAATGACCAAACACCGTTGCACCAGATATATAGGGGCTATTTGTGGTCCACATAATGTTGACATGTGTGGTCACTGTGTAGACTGATATTTTGATATTAATTTGTACTTAATTTGTTCATTATAAACCTTACTTTTGTGCCATGTAACAAGTTTCTATCTTAATTAAATATTTTTTGATTTATTTCTAGTGTTTTATTGCGCAGTCCACTCGACGAAAGTGTAGTTAAAATGAAACAATAAAAACAATTTAGTTATCTAGGGTTAATGACAAAGTCATAAATCTTCTTTTTTTAATCCTTAAATCACATCTCATTATTTTTCGTGTTTATTATTTTTTGTATACTACTCGTGTACCTTTAATTATCTTTAAATTTTAACTAAAGGAATAAGTTACTTACTTTCCGTTTTGATGTTGTTTTTCCCTTCACATCTTTGCAAGGCAAAAATTTAATTCAGTTGTAAATATTAAAGAATACATTATTTTTAAGTAAGCACAGAGATTTTCCATTTTCCATTAAAAATATAAACTCAATTCATAAAAATTTTACGAAAAGAGAAAATCGCCAAAGAGATAAGAATCTTAAGCATACTATTTACTTCATAAACGTCTTTCGTTGGAGATTTAATATTCGTTTAAGCATTTTTGCCTACCTCAGACCGTAATAAAAAATGGTTTCTTACCTTTTAAAATCACCAGGTTGAGTGGAGCAACTTATTTTATACATTTATTAGCAAAATCCAAAAATCATTTTGAAGACAATAAGAGTGCAGAAGATGGCAGAAAGAATTATTTTCAAGAACAGAAAATCTGAGACCTCATTAGTAAAACGTCTGCGAATGATAGCTTTAATTATTTTGCTCGCTGATCTCAGCCCTTTTTGACTTGTAATTTCACAAAAAAAGGCCCATAATGCGTGTATTGCTGTAGTGTAACCTAGAAAACCTTTCCAGTATAGCCATATGATAGTGTATACGTGTATGCACTTCGAACATATATACGTACCAATAAATAGACGAGAAAGGGATACGAATAATACAGACTGTAAGGAAAATAAATTGTTCTAAAATATTTCGAATAAAGAAATCAGCGTAGTGGAGATATATTTAATTCCATACTAACAATACAGTCAATGCTTAAGTCTGCCTCAGTATTGAGCCTACCAATGAAAATGTCTGTGTACGATCCTTAGCGATAGTTACCTACTTCTGGCATCTTAACACGGACGATCGATAAAACAATTATCTATAACTAGCAGTTAAAAACCCGCTCCGCGGGTTTTTTTCTGCTAGGCCCTGCGGGCGGCTCTTGCTTGGGCTTCGCCCATTTTAAGTGATATTAACAACAGTTATATTTAATAGATAGATATTAGAACATTCACAGAGAGAGGGTGAGTATATATATTGTTAAAACACGGAACAGGAAGGAGTTAATTAATAATAACATTCTAAATTTACGCATAATAAGAATGACAGTTGTTTGAATAAATGAAATTTTACGTATTTGTGATGGATTATTTCAAATGAAACACTATTATTGACTACATGTCTACAACTGATATTAACTGTTATCGTACCTAATATAATTAGCTCATAGGAGACTTGCAGTGCTTAAATATGTGTTACAACCGTCAATGTCTATAAGTTGAATCAATATCGTTTAGTTTGTCACAATTAAAGATAGTTTTAACAAAGTTGACTTAAATAATAGATTATTACATATTTATTAATTGTACCCGTGTTTATGAATAAAAGGAGGGTAATTGTGCGATGACATTAGCAGTCGGTTTAATTAAAAGGTGTTAATTTTACTCCAACTGGTGGTAATTCTTTACCTACAACTGTTACTGTATCTAATAAAGTTTAAAGCTAGATTATATATACACCTTCATCAGGAGAGTAAAAATCTATATATAAAGGTAGATTATTACAATATAGCGCCCCTGAGGTGATATCTCACAAAAGCGGCGCTATGCAAATTGTCCAATAAATAAATAAATATAATGTTTACATTTTATTGTGTATACACCGAAGTCAAAAATTCAATATAGATTGCAATTGGGAAAGAAGAAGTGGAAGGAGGGGGGAGGGGTAAGAGTAGGCTGGGTTTATAATAATTAGGAATTACAATATCGTTAGACGGGAAAGACCAGTTGAGTAGGAAAATATTTAAAAGAGAGTTTATAAAAAAATTCTTGTTAATTATATCTGCTTTTATATTAATATGTTTCCTCATTTCTAAAATTTCAAAATTATTTATAGTGAAGTATTTTAAGACCTGAAAAAAACAACGTTTAATAACGGTTATTCTAATAAATTGATAGTTGAAATACTAAATAAAAAAATTTAACACATTCTCTTCAAACGGTCTTTCTAAAGATAGAAATAAACAATGGCGTAGAATTCTGTTTGTGGATAACGATACTTCTAAAATTATATATATAAACAATCCTGGTACCATTCAACTGGCGTTTTACACTAATAACAATGAAAAAATATATTCTTAATAATAATGATAGCAAAATTCAAACAAAAAAAACAGGAGTTTAAAAACTCAATTGAGATGATTGTTATTTCTTTTACAAAGGTAGAACCAATAGAAACTTTGAAGTCAGAACTAAAGAATATCGCAGGGCTATGAATGGAAATAGTGAATCTGAGTTTGCAAATAATCTTTTAAATAATGATCACACTTTCGATAAAAATTCAGGTCTTAAAATACTTCACTCAGGATATAAAGCATCGCAAATAAATAATTTTTAAATTAGAAAACATGCCAATATAAAATCAGATATAATTAATAAGAAAAAAAAATATAAAAAATAATGATAAATGCCATTACAAAGTGATAAGCTTCCAGAAGAAATCTTCTTATAAAACGCTTGTTAATGGTAAGTAGTCAAGTATTGTTAGCTGCATATTTAAATATTCGCGCCAGGCATTTGGTTCGTTTTTAAACCGCCAGAGGTGCGCTCTGTCGGCCATCTTGAAGAAACGCGTGAATTTTTATAAACGTCAAACATAATCACGTAACTGTGGAGAATTTTCATTGTAATGTAATTAATCCAATGGATTATGAACTTTCTAAAACATATTTTCCTCGATATTATCCAAAAATTATATGAGCAGAAACGATGCTTATGAAGAAATCTCGTATTATTATGAGGCGATCCTATTTTAGTATGGAATCGTGTCCTAATATTCAAGTTACCCGAAACAGACAATTTAAATTTGACCAATCAGAGGGCCTATACCGTCCAGACGCTGGGACAATAATACTATCAGATAAATCGCTACCGTACCAATAACTGTTGACGTCTAATAAATGAAGAACACTTAATCGTTATGAACCATTGTTTGTAAATTGACCATCTGCAGTCTTGCTTGAGAACGATGACAAGTTACCCACCTTATCGATAAAACCTGTATCGATCAACCGTGCTAGATACCCTGGGTGTTAGTATTTTGTGTAATGACAATATAGACTGGAGAGTGGTCCGTCGAAAATGCTTATCTGTGTTCACGATGAAAAGTTTGTGTGTGACGGAGCATAGCCGTATTGAATTAGGTAAATAACAAATTGAAAACGTACAAACGTCGTATTAACATTATTTCTTATTGGTCGTATACGTCTTATTGGTTTTATACGTCTTATTGGTCGTATACGTGTACTATCGTCTGCAAGCATAAGTAATGTCCACGAAAGTGTTAAGTATTGCTGGTGATTAAACAAAATTTCCCGAAAACTTTAGGTATAAGATGTTTTTAAAATAAATCAGATTTACTGACATTTTGTTTGTGTTTTTAAAAATGCAAATTATCAGTTAAATAATGGCTTTAAACGCTGAAATCGTCATAACAATTAGATAAAAACTAAACAAAAACTTCGACGAATTAAACAAAATTAAAAATAAATACATTACATAGGTACTAACATATTTGAAATGTGCTACTGATTGATTTGTAATACGGATCACCCTTTCAAAAATATTTTTACAATGACGGCCCCCCAAAAAACATTACTGATTTGAAGCGTTTTCATAAAAATATATGAAAACTCTGACTGAGTTTCTTTAGAATTTTTGTGTATGTCTCTTTTCAACGACGATATGGAACTTGTTTTTCTACTTCATTATTTTTTTGACGGTTTAATTTCAATTAACCCCACGTATAAAATCTTTACAGTAATCACTTCTTAAAAATGAAAATAGAGCAACAAGGAAATCAAATCAAATTCAAAAAGTTAATTAGGTACTCTAAATTATTGAAGCGGGTGATGGATACATGAAAATTGTATGGGAATGATACTTATAAAATAATTGATTTGCATACGTAAATACTTGTTACTTAAGATTTTTTGATTTATTTTTGTTTGTTTGCTTTGTTAAGTATAAACTCATTTATCTTTATTTACAAAATAAATAAAAAAAATCGATTTCTCATTTTGTTTTCACTTCAACCACTCAATTCTTATTATTTGCGGGTGAAAAGGTTACAGAAATGAAAACACTATATTATTATTTGTTAACAATATACATTCAAAACCTTGGTTGATTAATGATCTACCCGGAAGAAACACGCTTTTCTTTACAAGACCCTTGATAAATAACGGTGTCAACTCTACCATTGTCAAAAACGAGATTCATTTATCTTTAGTATGTAATGAAAAATACAGAATTTCTCGGCTTCAAAATCATCGCTCGGAGATAATTTTTAGCAAACAAAAACAAAATTCAATAATATCTTATGTTCTGAGGCGTAGGTATGTGTGAATAAATGGCAAGTAACTAGATGGTGGAGCCTGATTCATGGATTTGAAGACCAGAAATTCTCCTCTGCTGACTCCTACATTGTGATTAGACATGTTTAAATTCAAATATTTTTTAAATGTGAATTCCGCACAAGAGTCCCAACTGCTTCCAACCGTCTGGGCCAGTGAGACTATGGCATCCCCAATTGGTGTAGGTTGTGAAGAAGGAGGAAGGGGAGTTCCTGGCTATTCAGATCTGGTCACCAAACACGGCAGAAGCCATTTCAAGCAACGTTTCAATTCTGAATGGTGGTCTTACATCAGGATGAACTGAGAGTATCTACAACTCTAAAACGTGCCGCAAGTACATTAAATATTAATTTAAATTAATAAATTGTGACGGGTTAGTGGCTGAGTTGGCATCGCGTTTGGGTTCCATCCAGGCGTAGTGTGTTCAATTCCTCAGATGGCTAAGACCTCCATCACAACATAAGCCACATTCTCCGCTTATTGTAGTGGTATTAGGACATTTAAAAATTTTTGTCAGGTTTTCCGTAACCCGTGAATGTTTGTCTTTCTGTAAAAATAAAAATTATTTAAAATTACCTGCTCACGCCGGGATTCGAACCCGCGACCTCCGTCTCTCGATTTGCAACAAAGGGTGCTCTATGATTCGATTTGTAACAAAAGACGATCCATGTTTTTTATGTACCAAACGCGAATTAATACTTCACAAGTAAAGCGTTTCAAATACACAATAAAATGTTCAGAATGTGTGTTTAAATAAGTTGAGCCCAAATTGGCACCTCAGAGCGGGGATTACCATCGAGCTGTATAAATTGAAAGCTCCCACATCCGGGGCAAGTGGTGACATGTAATTAATTCTTCGGGAAGTCTGGCGCAAAGTTGGCTGGGAGGAAGGCCTCGAAGCTGGAGAAGAGCAGCAGCCATTTTGAATTTAGCCGAAATGCGAAAAACAAAACGTCGGACGCCTTTATTCGATCGCATTTGGCCGTAAATCTCCCTATTGTGCTGTTGTCTGCTGAGCCTGAATCATCTTAGAATTTATTTTATGTGTGAAAATATTACATTTCGCGAATCGCTGACAAAAAATGGATGATCTTAAATTTCTTTCCTATTGGAAGAAAGTATCTGAAGAATCCCCAGCCATATTACAGATATTCTACTATACTGCGATTGCATTCCAGCCAAAAAATATAGTTCGTAGTCATGAGATGTTTATCAAATTGAAAAAAAAAAACGGTAAATAGTATTCTAAAAAACATGTTAAAGTACCTACTTATTTACCTACATAATTTAGAAAAATTATATAACTATCATTTTTAATTCAAATTAGAATTTGCGGAGAAGCGTATAAGTAAATATGTTATATGATTGAATTTAGGTTATCTAATATTGCGATTGATACATTGCTAAAAATCTCAAGTTTTAAAAGATTAATTGAAATTTTTGAGAAAAATACGGCCAATAGTTCCATTACTACCAGGAGCTCAGAACTTAAACTGGGTGTAGGGAAAAGACAAATGGTTCGGCCGGCGGAATGCTTATCTCGCCAAAGTTTTCTAATAACACACATCGATAAATTACTCGTTTCCTTTAGTGGCCTGCAATCCACCGACCTTCTCTCGCCTCTGACAGCCTGGCAGCCGCGACGAAAAATTGCGTCATCATTTTTGACGGCCGGCGTGGTCTAGTGGTATACGCTTTTGACTACAGATCCGAAGGTCGCGGGTTCGAACCCGGCGTGCGCAAATAAATTTTATTTGATTAATTTGTGTTATTTCACAATTAATTAATTAAAAATAATATATAGTATATTTGCGGCACGTTCCAGAGTGGAAGATACTCTCAGTATCGCCCTGGTGTAAGACCACCATTCAGAATTGAAACGTTGCTTGAAATGGCTTTAGCCGTGTTTGGTGACCAGATCTGAATAGCCAGGTACTTCCCCACCTTCCTCTTCCCCATCTCCCTCCCCTCTCCAATACCCTCAGCCTCACAACATACCCCAATTGGGGATGCCATAGTCTCACTGGCTCCAGACAGGAGCAGTTGGGACTCTTGTGCGGTAATACTGTAAAAAAAAAAAAAATAAAAAAAAATAAACATTGAAGAAAATCAATGGATAAAGATTGTCACTTTATTGTAAGTTTTGGTGATATATGTAGATGTATGACAACCGCTTACCAATTACATTATTTATTTATTTATTGCATCTATCTATTTATTTATAAATCAACCTCACTAGGACTAAGCCTTTATCGAGGTTAACAATTTACATTTGAATGAAGCAAACATAGAGTAATCACAAGCATAAAATAATACTACATACAAACACAAAATATTTCAAAAAGAAAGAAATCAATAAGTATTAGATGTGTTACCTGATGGGTAATTTGATAGTATATTATAAAAATATTTGTACCATAACTAATCACTAGGCATTATTCCCAAGAAGAAACAAAGTATATAATAAAGACAGCTAGAGTGACATCCAGTTTTTAGCAAATGGGACTCATATAAAATGTTATTATTAAAGAAAGTAAAAGAATGAAAAAATATTCAGACAATCATCTGTCAATACAAACATCTTAACTAACTTCTTAAATTTAACTAAGGAATTGGTAGACTTAACATGATTTGGAAGAATATTAACCATAAGTGGTGCCTGACATAAATAGTTTATTTGACCAAAATAAGTTTTAGTATGTACCGCCACAAAGTTCAATGTATAGCCAATTCTAGTTGCACGGATTTGTTGTGTTCTTTCTGCAAGTTTCATATTGATAAAAAATTGACAAACTATTTTTTAATAATTAATATTTAATTCATTTTCTTCTTAGGTGAGGATGCTTGAACTGCTTATTCTCGATCCGTTTCAACCATTGTTTGTTTGGAGATTTTAGATTTTGGACCAACGAACATTTACATTTTTATTTATATAGATTTAGTTCTATTTTCAGATGATTACAATTAAAACATGGCTGTATGGAATGTGTTTTCGTTTTTAATTTATATTTATTTTGTTGTTTCTATAGATGGCTTTATCTTCAAGAGCAGTTTCGTCCATTTTTATTATTTAAGGCTTATTTTACTATATCTATGAATGTACATATCTTGACAATATTAACCATGTTTCTTGTGTATATTGTGGGGATCTTGCAGCCTAACCACTATGCAAAGACATTGGGGATCTAGATTCGTTATATAATCCTAAGAGTCTTTGCGACAGCCTTGAAGGAGTAACCATATGTTACTTATACTGGGGCGAGTAAGCCGTGGATAACCTCCAGTCCAAGTGGTAATTATGAAACACGTAATATTATTGTTAAGTGACAGAATAGGCCGTGGAGGCTATTTTTATTTTATGACATGCGCAAAAGATAGTTACTGAATTAGTTGTATGAACGTATAATTTAAAAAATATATGTAGTTTCACAAACTCATTTAAATTACGCTAATAACCCAAGTTAGCATAATTATGGATAAACATAAGAATATCTTAACGAATTCTACTAATGAATTGTTCAAGTTCCTCACTGAGAACATTGATAAACAATTCACTAGATGTCCTCTAAATGAGGTTGCCTCCTACAGCAAAATTTTCATACTAATTAGAGCATGCTGAGAGTGAAATTTTTTGAATTTTTGGAATACTGAATAACAAAGAAGATAATATAAGGCGTTAAAACGTTGCTATTTGAGGCAGATCGAAAAACATGTGACGTCACGGGACATGCGCATTGCGCAACGATACCGCAGCACTGTCATTCTAATTATGAATATTAACTGCGTGTGACTTACCAATGTACACTTTGAAAGTTTATAACTTCTTCATTTTTGGAAATATAGTAAAACTAATTTTAATGTAGTTATAAACTCCTTAAATGTACATTTTCATCAAATAAAAAAAATAGGAAACACCTTAATTAGGTCAAATCACGATTTTTTTGATCTAGAGTGGTTAAATAAATGTAGCTTCGTTCAATAAAAAAATATAGTCTTGATGTGTGCGGTAAAGGACGAAACCATATTGTTATCTAAAAAAGGAAAACAAACACGTTTTTTAATTTTAATATTATTTAGTGCTAAAAAGTATTTTACATTATTATCTACTATAGTACAGCTATAGTAGATAATATTTTACCTTTGTAGTTTTGAACAATGGCGTTTTTACGAAAAAATTAAATCGTTGATTCAAAAATACATGGTTATATTTTTACCTATTTTTTATTGTTTTAGATTTTGTGCAGCTGAAAAACAACCATCCCTCTACATTAAGGATTCGTTATCGGTTGTGTACGGTTTGAAACACGTTTATTAGTAATGCCCAAAATCGAACTTTTTTTAATTTACACTTTATATAATTTAAAATATGTTTCCTTATAACGCCGCCATTGGCAAAGTGGTGAGGTTCCCTCAGAAGAGCAATTATGACGCAACTGATTTGAAAAGGTTATTTGAACAGGGTGTAAAATTTATTAATACATATCCTGTTCTTGCGGTTCTTATTCCAATGGCGTGGAATTGGAAAGGAATTCGTTTTACGTGCCGTGGAGCCCGTCTAGTCAGTAAAATAATTTTGCATATTATTTTATAGTTCGCAGCTCTCAGCGGATATTCAGTAATTGCAAAAGATCGGGAAAATTAGACGGCGATATAATGCTATCGATATCCTCGTCCCACTGCACCAATTAATTTAGCAACGAGTAGAAGGATCACATTTTTGTTTTTAGTTTATTTTTCAATGCCCGTGCCGGGAATTTGCCATGATAAGAATTTTCCTCTGCTTCCTCCTCGTAAGTAGTGAGAAGCTGTATTTTTACCGAGAATTTTATCGAAACTTAAAGGATTGGAATATTTTTTGGTATTCCGTTTTAATATTATTTTATAAATTTTAAAGTGACAATTTCTGCGGTTCAGAGTCGTATTCAGAAAATATTCTGTGATATTAAGACCTTTGATTTTCTGAGATTTTATCATCAATTTACTTTAAATGATCTCTGAGATTCTTGATGTAATAAGAAATATTCCCTGTCCATATTTATTTTCGCTGTTGTTGGAAATATACCAATATGAAATAAAGCAGATGAAAGACTAAATGTTACAAACGGTATAATCAAATAAAACATTGAAATTTTGATTTAAAAAATTAAGTATAGTAATTATTTTCTCGCTCACCGATTGTTTTTTTTTTTGGTAAATTGAAAAAATACCAATTTACACGAAACTAAAATACGTATTTAATAACTCCACTGTATTATTTAAAGGTTATCGTTTCTTTTTTATGTAATTTTTACATAAAAATAATTGATAAAATATTCATAAATATTTTACGAATATTTTGCCAAGAAGTAAGCAATGGCGGTCGATGAATTGTTGGAATTCATTACGATTATTTGGAAGTATCTGTGGTAAAATTTGAAATGAAAATACAAAACGTGGTGTTGCCACTTTCGAACTCTGCTTAAATCATTTTTCTTACAGTAATACAAAAGGGGATAGAACGACTTTTATGAGTCTGTTTCAGTCTGTGCCATTAAGAAAATAAAAATTCTCTACTGCTTTCAATATACCTTAAAAGGCACAAAAATACCCAAGGGGTCAAATAAAAAAAATTAAAAAGAGGATATATTATATTTCGTTGACCTCAGCAGAAAATCGGTGAGATTCTTAGGAACGCACGTTTAAATCCAGGTTTGAGCTAGGAACAAATTGTAAGGGTTATTTGTAATAGAAGCTCATAACTATATAAATTTAAAATAAATTCTCCACTGTCTCAGTATCGAAATGGTTAAAGAACAATTTTCCAACTACATAGAAACGTTCCTTAAATTGGGTTTAGCTAAGCATGTTTTGTTACTAAATTCGGTAATCCTGTGTATATTCTTCTATCCATCTGCCCATTCTGTCTTTTCCTAATATTTTGCATAGTGTTCACAATGTTCAAATCAATGGTTGTGTCATAGATCAATTGACTGAAGTCAGTCATCACCCTGTTTCCTTCATATAATAAAAAACCTACCCATTAGCGTCCGAAATGTCACTTCCTGCCACAAACTATTCCCGGAGAATAGAACTTTATCACAATATAATCACTGCTTTGATATAAGAAATGATAAAGGTCCAGAACTTGGTGGAAGGCAGACGCAAAGAGAATTGTCGAAATATTATGAGAATGACAGTTAGAACGCGAGGGACAAAAAATGCTCAAAGAAATAAAACAAATGATCGCAATATAAATAAAACGCTCCAGACCCCGTAATTTGGAGTCGCATTGTGCCCGGTCCTGACAAAGGTTGGGCCGGAGAGTTAATGAACCAGGAAAATGAGGTGGACCCGAAGTATAATGAGGAGTTTGAGGGGATGGAGTTTGACAGAGAAGTAGGTTAAGTGGGAAGAAGAGGGAACGCTGTTGTGCACTGCCTCGCTGAATCGATGTATTTATCTGCCCGTGTTTATTGAAGATTTGGGAAAATGTGGAAGTATTCCGACCTGTCAAATATATTTTTGGTTTAGTACCCACAATCATTTTTTGGGAGTAAACCTTACTCCAATATGAAGATTTTTTTTGTATGGTAAAAATTTGTGGTAGAATCTCGTCAAAAGATAAACATAAGTTTTATCTGCTCTGAAGATGTTACTGTTATGGTGAAATCGGTTTGTGAATTTCTCTAAATAAAATGGAGTACTTAAAGTTTCAGCGTTCCATTTAATACAAGTAACTTCCATAAAAACCTGTGTTCATGTTATGTCGCACAAGAGTTCAAATTGCCTAAAGCCAATGTGGCAGTGGCATCTTCATTCAAAAATGCATAATTTCTGAATTGATACATCATTAAAAGAAAGACAAACATTCCCGGGTTACGAATAACTAGTAACGTAATTTAACATTTTTATATAAATAATCGGGATTACTGCTAAAAGTCGGAGCCCCAGATTTATAAAATTGATTTTATTTTTCAGCGCTTGGTTATGAACCCGTGACTTCTGGACCAACGAGATCATACTCGCAGTATGCAAACCTTACAAAACTTGAAGAAGAAAAGAAAATTAAGTCAATAATTTTCTTTACATAAAATCAATCAAAAATCTAAATTTCCCAAAATCTTCTCATTCAGTGTACTAGTGGCGTTTTGCCGTCCGCAGCGACCACGAAATTTTTAACGGAAGTAAACATATCGTAGAACACATATGTTTTAATTAAGTCACCTATCTTCACGCCCATATTGAGAATAGAACTAAAGCCCTAGGTTAACATAGCGTAGTCAAAAGCCCCCTCAAATGTTATCGGCGCTGTCGACCGTCGAGTTTCTCTTTATCGTTGATATTCAAATTCACAGCGTCATGTTATCTTTTGTATAAATAATTATTCCTTGGTCCTTTTACTTTCCTTTGATGTGAAAACTGAAAATTACCTACCTGCCTTTACAATTTGGAGCATGTTTGTACTTTTGTACCCGTATGGAGCCTTCTGCTAAATATATTAACGTTGAATACACGTACCGTAAACCGGCAACGTGAAAATACGTATCAACTTAAAATAACATTTATTTAAAAAGAGAAAACAATTATTTGGTTGAATTTTATTGCTGACTAAAGCCGATAAATTTTTCAATCGAGGAACACTTACATAATAATCCTTTACATAATTATGTAATTCGAACTAACTTTTTTCTATTATTACATTTTTGAAGAAAATCATAACCATAACAACTTCTGTAGTACTTTGTAGTGGATTTGACTGAACTTTTGATAGAGCGACTTTTATTTGCAATAATTCTTATTCAATCATTAATTATTGTTCGTCTATTTAGAAAACATAAGAGTGGATTTTCTCACTGTAACGAACATTTTTTTATTATTGTCTATTTCGACGTTTTGTTGCTTTTAAGAAAAGATTACTCATTTTAAAAATATTTTACCACTCGTGGTATTTGGAAATTCGTGGTATTTTGTATCGAGTATTAAGTTATTGTTATTACTCATATATTTTAATTGGCAGATAGAAGATTCCATTAAAAAGACTTTGGTACCCAGTACGGTGTCAACTTATAATTAAAACGATTAAAAACCTATTTCTCGGAACAAACCTCTTTATTCGGTTTTAATGTATTATTTATAATATCGAAACATAAATCAGAAAGCTTTTCCTGTACAACCTGCCGTACAAATGTTTTGTTTCCAGGGACGTTTTATTAAATTTTGGATTAAAATACTTATCTATCGCAAATTGAGAGAATTCCGACAGCTAAAATTTAAGTTGGTGGTTAATCTGCCCAAAGAGAGCAAAAATATTTGAACCAGCGGGTAATTCTATTTCATGATGCCAAAAATGATAAGGAAGGTAAAAAATATATTTTTTTACTTATCCCACTCAAGCAATCGGACAAAAAGCTTTTTCTGCGCCTCTGAATTTCTCGATTGTTATGAAAGGGAATCCTTGGACGATGTTAATGGTTTTCATCAACCAAAAAAACTCTTGCCCAGGCATGAGTGAACTAGCCAAGCGGAATACAGATAAATACGAACCAACCAACTGTAAAAATACCCCTTATGGAAAGTTCTTTTTAAATTGATGAATGCATTTATCATAGGAAAAATATTCAAATTTATTTGTTTGATGAAAGGGTTAGTGAAATTTTCATTAAATGTATATATTTATTTTTCTATATCAAAGCATTAAACCAAACAAAAGATTTTGACAAACAAGTATTTATAAGTATAAAGTAATTTATCGGGACGTTTTTTTTATTATTTTGTTTGTTACAATACATTTATAAAAGGTTAAATGAATGATTAAAAAGTGTCGTAATCAATATTCCCCCGTATTGTTTCCGATAGACTTCAAGTAAACTGGCAGTTTTTATGAGGTGAAGAGGCCCTCAATTTAAACTTTAAAGTGCGATTACAGAACTTTGTAAAAGTCTTTGTAAAAAAAGATTCTTCAAAGATTATTGGGGAGAAATGGAAAAGTATTAGTTAATACTTGATACTCCACTACCTTTAACAAAATATTGAAAAAAACTCTTATTGCCATGGAAACAAAAAACGCATCTAAGTTGTGCTGAAACTTACCACCAATAGGCATCTTCCGGACTTCAATACAAGAGTTTCCAACTGAGCTCTCACTAGCAGGACAGAAGATTGACAGTCCGCCCCTGCGCAAAAACAATATTTCCGTAAAATCGTCCCCCAAAATCTCCTTTCAGCCAAGTAAGTGTTCCTTAATACCACGAATAAATGTATTCTGGAATCTTCAATTGTAAAACCCGTGCTATAAAAGCGAAACAGACACTCCATTTCGTTATTTTCATTGTACGTAATGCTATTATTTTAACGACTACTCTGTTTTTCACCCTGTTCAATGGTTTAACCGGTCCCTCGGACTTTTATGCGTTTCTGTCACTACGATTGCGTTTAAATACATTCTCGATTTTTTAATAATTTTATTGAAAACAAGGTTTTTGCCAATGTTATGATATTATTTCCTCAAAATATGCTTATATAATTTGAGAACAGTTTTAAATCATTTTTTTTCATAAGAAGCAATTAATTTGTGCTTAGACATTATATTTTTTTAAATAAAACAAACACTCTATAATTATATAAATCAATAACAAGATTGAACATGATATTTCAACTATATTTTATAGTTTTAAATACCTATAGCTTTAACTTTGTGGTTATCCAATATAAACAATGTTACTTTGTTTTAAGGCGATATACTACGTCGTGTAATATTTTAAATCGAGCCACAATCTATAACACCCCTTACGTAGATGGCGATAAGGTTTAAATTCCCGCTTAACACCATCCGCCTGTTTTGATTTATGCAAGAAAAAAACATGGCCAAAAAGTGCCCTTTTTTTCATTTTGTAGATGGCATAAATATTTAATCATTTTATAAATAACTTAATTTGTCACAGTATACAAAAAATCATAGCCAAAAATGGGTTCATAAGTAGGAGATTTTTATCTTTAAAGCAGTTTTCATAGGGTTTAAGGATATGTGGCTTAAGGATATGTGGAGGAGAAGGATGGAATATGAAGGTGGAAAAAGTATCTGGCTATTTGTATCTGCTATTCTGGTCAAAGCCATTTCAAGCAAAGTTTCAGAATGCTGGTATTTCACTAGGACGATAGTGAGAACATCCTCCACTTCAAATATAATATGTATTTATTATTTTTAATTAATTAATTTGGAAAAAACACATATTATTGAAATAAAATTTACTTGCGCACGCCAGAAATTTAACCAGCGGCCTCCAGATTAGAAGTCAACTTGTCCTCTCGACCTCGAGGGCCGACCAATGTGATGTATCAAACGACTACTATTCAATATTCGTTTGATTCACTGAAATCAAAGTAATACCTATTCTAAGAAGCATAATTTATTGGTGAACCCCTGGGAGCAGAACATATCACTTACATTTTGTTTTTCTAGATATAGGAAAATGATCTCACTTTTTACCTCGATTATTGTTACACATTAAACTGCACCCTCTCTCTCATACTCGGAACAGGTTTTCTTGGTTCCGACAATTTAATTTCCCCAAAGTACCGGTCACAACGAGACGAGACAGTGGATATTCTAGACTGGGGTAAAATATGTATTTTGTCGTCATTCTGAATTTCTTTTACTACGCTAATAAAGTGCAATGCAAATGGTAATGCACGGAACACCAGGTAATTTATCGATACTCGTATACAGAGCTACACTATTAGAGGCACTATTGCGTATTGTTTATATGTATTCTCATCAAAAAATTTTCCACTATTAGAAAGCTACGAGTATAAGCGGTTTGCGTAGACGTATTCGATAAAAGTGTTGAGAGCGTTGGAGGTCAATTGTAGGTTAAAAAAATGGAATACATTTTTTCGATTCATGTTTCATCCAAATATAATATATCAATGTACTCATTGTATTAAGTTCCCACCCAGTGAATTGAGGTGACAACTTTGATGTGAGTTCACAGTCCCTTGTAAAGGTTCCCAAACTGATATTTTATTCTACGCTCTCGGTATTTTATCTCACTTTAAATGCACTCACACAATTTTCTGTCACTAATGGCATAAACGAGATGTTTTTAACAGAAACAAAATTTTATTTCTGAATAGTGTATGCAGTAATCTGAGTAGTTTAACCCAGGGTTTAAAATATTTTTATGAACAAGTCACAATGACATGGTGAAATTTTATGGATTTTCGTAAATAAACGTTTCTTTTGTGTAGGTAATTAGTAAGAAAACAGTTTATTCACTTTTTATGCCGTTTATACATATCAATGAAAAAATCCCACCAATTAGTAATCATACACTTTGAATTTTTTTTTGTTTTATCCATGTAATTATTAATAAATATTTGATTAAAACTGAAAATAATAGTTATTAATCTTTCTAACGACGAACAAATTACATATCCACGCATTATAGAAAAAAAGGCAAAAATACTTTTGTACAGATCTGTCCTTGAGAGGCTCTAATGGAATATGATTTTTGTTGCTAGCACTGTCTTTACGAGGCCTGAAGGGTTTTAAAGGGTTTTAAGGCCTGAGCATTCTTTGGCCATAAAGTAAATTTGGCGATGTCGAACATCAAGCCTTACAAATACTCACGTATTGATGAACGCATAATACCAATGTCAAAAGCCATTATGTCTGCGACGCCACATACTATAGTGAGATATACCATGGACTGGTCAATTATAATTATTGTAGTACAATGAGATGAAAGGGTTACGAACACCATTTATCATCTTCGCAACCCCCCCCTCTCCCCCTCCCTCGTGCACCCAGCGTAGTGTCCCCTATATATAGCCCTATTTTGTGGAAAATAATGTACGTAGGGGGGGGTAGAAAGTATATTAAAAATGGTAGCAGTCAATGCTCACTTCATCGGAAATTCGTCATGAAAGGAATGTAGAAACGAAACGGAAATAAACACTGGAATTGATCGAGATTCCGCTCAGTTAGAACAATAAAACAATTGCCCTTTGACGACCGAGGCAAACACCGAGGAATTTTCAGAATAATATGCGGGCAATGTGCCGGCCCTTTCAGCTTTCAGGATGAAAGGAGTTGCCTCGGGAAATGCCTTTTCCGCAATGGAAAAAATACACAATCCGCCTGCCCGAGGATCGGAGGACCATTTCCTTTAAGGCTGTATTCAGATACTATGGATGACTGTACGCGTAATACAGGATCGCTGGAGAGTCGCTTCCTCGAATAACTCAGCATTATTGTTATTCAAGGTAACATCAAGTCGTCCAGCAGAAATGCCCCAAATATATAACGAACCTCTAATTAATACAATGTAAAAAAAGTATCGTGGCTTTAAAAAAAAAATCGTTGTATACTTTTCAAACAATCTAGGAAAGAGAGTTCTTGTATTGTCCCTGTGCTTTCGCTTCGATCATCGATATGTACAAATCAAACGCCTCAGTGGACATCAAATAAAGAAATATGAAAAAAGAATTTAATAATAAAAAAGACAGATAGTAAATACAACGAAGAATAAACTCTGTTTGATGGCCGATTTGGAATTGCGTGGGCTATGAGTACCGGAGACGACCATCACTTTATTGTGATTATTTAAATGGTCGATTTCTAATATGTCTTTGTTCGGGATATGTATCTTTCTAAGCAAGGGTAGTGAGAACTTTAGACGGATCATTAGAAAGTGGCGGAGCATAATTGATTATTTTGTTTACTAATCTTATACTAAATATTGGAAGACCAAAGACCTGTAACAGAAACAATCTAGCAAACTCATGATCTCTCCTACCTCAAATACGGCTGGTATTATGTTTTAACACTAGGGAGTGTATGCTTATGACACCACTAATGACATCGGTGTCGATTATTGCTAAAAGACATCTACGCTTTTATAGCCAAATTATCTCGCAGTTCCAATTTGACAAATGAACCATTAGAATTAAGGTGAATAAATAATTAACGGTTATTAACTAACTAACTAATCATTACACCGTTTTCCCGCGGGGGTAGGCAGAGAGGACGTGCCCATTCTCTGCCAGTTCCATGCGTCACTTCCATACATCAGGGTAGGTACCAACACTCTATTGTTGACTGCTAACTTAACGGTTACCATTTTAAATACATTTATTTGAATTTCACTTTTGTTTTCATGAATGAATGCAAATCTTGCAAGTGAAAATCAACCCACTTCCCGACACCCTATCGAGCTAACACCCCACAGATAGACTCGTTGTTGATGATAATGCATATTGATAAATTCACAAAAATTGCTTGAAGTAAATCGAAAATAAATAAAAAGTAAATATTTTTCGCTAAATATTGAAAAAAATATCTGTAATTATAACGATATTTTGCATAAAAGGTATGGTCTTTTTTATATTCAAAGTGATCCAAACAGTTGTTCGTGACATATCGATACTACCTATCTAGATTATTTTAGAAAAATTCGAAAGCTGGTTTTGCAAGTCGACGACTGATTTCGATAGATGACATTACAAGAGTTAATATCTGCAATAAATTTAGCTCTATTGGAAGAGCTGTCGAATTTGGTTCCTGGGTAGAAAGGTTCAATCCTCAGTCAAACCATTTAAAAAAAAAATTATACTTTTAAAGAAAAATTTGAAATTGATTGAAAATATATGTTTTGTGGTAAAATACTTTGTTTTTTACGGATTGATTTTTTTAATATGAATTGTTTTGTATTTATGTAACATCAGCTAATTATATATCGGCTGATTATTCCAGTTTGTATACATATTTTTTCACGTTGCAGACGTTTCGTTTAAACTACCACAACTAACGATGCCCCACATTACTGGAAATCCATCAGTGAGAGTTGAAGTCAGTCGGTCCGAACATTATATTCCCGTCGATATATATGAACTAATACCTACTAGAAATTTTTATATAATTTTATAAACCCAATTGGCGAAAAATAAGTTAATTATTACTATGTTTTTTTTAATCTTAAATGTATGAATTGGATAAATGTTGTTAAAAATTAGACATTTTTTTAAAATATCACAAAAAGGCGGGATGTAATCACTGTCTTTATCTCGAGTAGGCGGGATGTAATAACTGCGTTTATCTCAATCAGGTGGCATGTAATAACTACGTTTATCTCAATCAGATGGGATATAAAAACTACGTTTATCTCAATCAGGCCGAATGTTTAACTGAGTTTTTCTCAAACAGGCGGGATAAAATAGCTGCTTTTATCAATCAGGCGAAATGTGACAACTGCGTTTTTCATCAGGCGGCATGCAATAACTGCGTTTATCTCAATCAGGCGGAATGTAATAACTGCTTTTATCAATCAGGCGGAATGTAACAACTGCGTTTTTCATCAGGCGGCATGCAATAACTGCGTTTATCTCAATCAGGCGGGATGTAATAACTACGTTTATCTCAATCGGGCGGCATTTAATAACTGCGTTTATCTCAATTAGGCGGGATGTAATAACTGCTTTTATCAATCAGGTGGAATGTAACAACTGCGTTTTTCATCAGGCGGCATGCAATAACTGCGTTTATCTCAATCAGGCGGAATGTAATAACTGCTTTTATCAATCAGGCGGAATGTAACAACTGCGTTTTTCATCAGGCGGCATGCAATAACTGCGTTTATCTCAATCAGGCGGGATGTAATAACTGCTTTTATCAATCAGGTGGAATGTAACAACTGCGTTTTTCATCAGGCGGCATGCAATAACTGCGTTTATCTCAATCAGGCGGGATGTAATAACTACGTTTATCTCAATCAGGCGGCATGTAATAACTGCGTTTATCTCAATTTGGCGGGATGTAATAACTGCTTTTATCAATCAGGTGGAATGTAACAACTGCGTTTTTCATCAGGCGGCATGTAATAACTGCGTTTATCTCAATCAGGCGGGATGTAATAACTGCTTTTATCAATCAGGTGGAATGTAACAACTGCGTTTTTCATCAGGCGGCATGCAATAACTGCGTTTATCTCAATCAGGCGGGATGTAATAACTACGTTTATCTCAATCAGGCGGCATGTAATAACTGCGTTTATCTCAATTAGGCGGGATGTAATAACTGCGTTTATCTCAATTAGGCGGGATATAATAGCTGCGTTTATCTCAATTAGGCGGGATGTAATAGCTGCGTTTATCTCAATCAGGCGGGATGTTTAACTGTGTTTAAATCAATCAGGCGGGATGTAACAGCTGCGTTTATCTCAAAACAAAAGATTTTGTTTCATGAAATATATCATAATATAATAAATATCTCGAATTGACGTGATTTGAAGAATAACGTCAATTCAAATCGTGACAATAACAATACCTGCCATGTCCTGGTGTTTTTGTTGTACCGGCGGGGGGCCGACATAACTGACAAAATACACATCATGAGCGATGCTCACGGATATCGAAAGATATATAAATAATATCAAATTCTGTTTTCAAATATTTATTGAGGGATAAACTCTTGAATATTACTTTATTTTTTAAACAACTCTGGGTCCTGGGGATAAAAAATAAAAACACAAAGGCGAATCTTTAATGTACTATTTTTTTGTTTGCATTTGTATCAACAGACTCAATGGAATTAATTTTTTTATCTTATACTTGTATACGAAAATACTGTTTTATTCGGTGTTATTATGATGTTCTCCCAATTCAGAGGTCGGGGAGCTTTTTTGGTTAAGTACCAACAATATATTACCGTCTATTATATATTAATATTACCGTCTCGACAAAGAGTAAAAACTGACTAATGTGTTTTTTAAACCATTGTATGTTTTTATGCTAGGTGCACGATAGAATTCATCTTCTTTTTCTTTTTTCCTCGGATGACCATGAGCGCAAATATGTGAAACTTGAAAAGCTCAGTGAGCATTCACTTTTCAAATAGAATTGAATCCATTAGTATTGAAAATACGGCTTAGAAAGAAGTATGCATCCGTAAAATATTTAATTAAGCATGTAAGCAATAATAAAATAATTGATGAAGTATTTTTTAATTCTTTTTATTATTTTTTAATCCTCATAATAAATTAAGAATAAAATAGGTAAATTCTAAGAGCTAAAGAATAATGAATAAATAAATATAACATATTTGTAATAAGCATTTACTTTTTGGCTCGTCATAATTTACAATAAAAGATATAAATTTGTTCTAGACCACTTTAATTTTAATTGTACTCTACCGGTTTCGGAAGCACCCTTCCTTCGTCAGGAGAATATTAAAACTAACCTATGATACAAAATATTGACAGATATATACACAAAAAATATAATTTAGGTGTTTGAGTGGGAGGTAAACAAAGTAGGACGGGAAATTGGAGGAATTCCAGCAATAACAGAGCGGTTTACTGGAAATTTATCTAGAATGGGACTAAACGAAAAATTAATTTGTTTATTCAATTAACCCAATTACCCATCCCCCTTTGTTAACCTCCCACTCAAACACCTTAATTATATTTTTTGTGTATATATCTGTCAATATTTTGTATCATAGGTTAGTTTTAATATTCTCTTGACGAAGGAAGGGTACTTCCGAAACCGGTAGAGAACAATTAAAATAAAAGTGGTCTAAAACAAATTTATATATTTTATTGTAAATAAATATAATTTAATAAATACAGTACATAATAACAACAAAATAATTATACGTACCTACAAATAAGTAGATAATAATCAGTGCATTAAGTAGATGATGAGTAAATAATAAGTAAATTGAGTTTGTCGTAATCCTCTCTCATTTATGACATAAGCGTAAGGTTAATACTAAATTACCACCCATAGCTAGTCTAGATTGTTATCTTGAATATATTTAAAGTACATAAAGATTATATACATAAATATATTACAATACTCTAAAAATATATATAAGTTGGCTTGATCTATCGCACCATACCGCTGGCCAAACATTCCCATTGTGAAGCAGTATGGTGAAAAATACCTAGCCCACATAAATATATTATGAGAGTATAGCATACGTGTGAGACTAGCATTATTGATTAAATTGAAATCAAAGTACCTATTTAATGAATGTTTCTATATTTTGACACACTGACAGTATGTTATCTTGATAGACACCAGCCCGGCAACCACATATCCGATGCATTCAGTTTGATTTCACCACGAACACTGAACGCTGCACGTTCAGCGCTGCATTCAATGTCATTGTATTCCATTTATCCCGGATTGCAGTGCGGCCATATAGCGCGAAGTGATTGGATTCCCGGCCTGCCTCCAGGTAGAATTCCATTATTAACCCACTAGAAGCCAAAATAAAAACGATAAATGGAACTGTATTGAAGCAGTAAATCATTTATTTGTAACGTAATAAGTTAACAACCAAGAATTAATATAAATGAAAAAAAAAATCTATTGGCATTATTTACCTTGAAACTTGCATTGAATGAAAAAATAGGATAATCCATATTGTAACTCTTTTCAAAACTCATTACGAGGAAGCTACAAGCCAAAAATGTGTATATTCTTGGTATACCTACTTTATATTGTAGGTAATACGCATTAAAATCAATTGACAAACGGAGTCTAGAAACGTTTGATTTCAAGAAAAAAACTTTTTTTTTTTATTTATTTTGTAGTTAATTTTATAAGAAAGCAAAAAAGTTAATCAATTGAAACTGTCACAGATAATTTGAACTATAATACTGTATTTTTTAATTTGTTTCCTTTACGCGTTCATAGTGGTTAACATTTATATTTTTTATTGAGTAATTTATTATTTTATTTGTATTCTACTCGAGCGAAACGATAGGAAAATTTTCAATTTATCTACAGCATATTTTTTGATATTCATAATGTACACCAATTCGTTATAAAGATTAATCAAAAAAGTGATTTAGCACTAAGCTTCGCCTTAACGCGAACTCTACTCCAAACTTTATAAATTAGGAACAATAACTGTGGCTTGCTTCTAAAAGTGCAAATGTCAGTTTTTCAAATTTCACGATGCCTACGTTTCGGTGTCTAGTTCTAATTTTAAGAAAGGCGATTTTCTGGCATTTAATTCTGAACTAGCAGATAAAAACCCGCTCCGCGGGTTTTTTTCTGCTAGGCCCTTCGGGCGGCACTTGGTTGGGCTTCGCCCAGTTTAAGTGATACTAACAACAGTTACATTTAATAGGAAGATATTAGGTCATTCACAGAGAGAGGGTGAGTATATATTGTTAAAACACGGAACAGGAAGGAGTTTATGCATAATAAGAATGACAGTTGTATGGGTAAAACTTTACCTTTCCCGAATAATTGCCTAGATGGCTAAATGTATAGGTAATTATTCGGAATCGCTGGACACGGAAAATACGAAATATTTTTAAATAATACCTTCTGATTTACCTTAATTACTATAAAAGGAATCGAACAGCATTTGGGAAATTTTTAATTTTTAATTACGTAAAATGAAAATTCGCTTTCGCTGTATGGGATGACAGCCTGAATAATTTATGTTGATAACATTTTCTTTTGTCGGTATTCCTGAAATGAGCGGCTAGAGACAATTGAAAAACGTAAATTAAAAAAATATAATGTTATACAATATTCCGGCAAAATAATGCCTACTTAAAAAGCACAAATGATTTATTTCGCTATTATTATCATTATTATTTTATTTAACCTCACCTATAATAACCTAACCTAACCTATAATAATCCAGCCTAACCTATAAAAATCCAACCTAACCTATAATAACCCAACCTAACCTAACCCATAATAACCCAAACTAACGTTACCTAACCTAACATAACCTGACTTATCCTAACCTATAATAATCCAACTAAATCTAACCTAACCTATAAACTAACTTGAACTATACTAATCCAACCTAACCTAACCTAACCTAGCATAACCCAACCTAACCTATCCTAACCTATAATAACCTTTTTTTAAATATTTCCTTACTTGTAAAAGAAACCAAAATACCTTTATTTTATTTTTCGAGCTTGGCTAAAATAGTACCACCTACCTAGTATTTGCATAGAGTAAATGGTAAAAATTCTAGCCACTCATATCAGGAATACCAAAAAAAGAAAATATCATCAATAGAAATTATTCCGGCTGTCATCCAATACAACGAAAGCGAATTTTAATTTCACGTAATTAAAAATTAAAATGCTAAAATTAAAAATTCCCAAATGCATTCAGATTCCTTTTAATATTAATTAAGGTAAATCCGAAGGTTTTATTTAAAAATATTTCGTATTTTCCTTGTCCAGCGATTCGGAATAATACCTTAATATATATTATATACCTGGCAAAATGATTGTTTTATTATACATATAAGTACATGTCAGATTAGAGATTTGTTGGCTAATTTTACAATCAACGAAGCGTTTCTATCTTCCGATTGTCTTTCATGTTATTTTATTGGGTTGGCAGTGCCTATACTTCCGTGTATTGTTAACTTCATGTCGGTGTTCTGTCAAATAGTGCGAAATTATTATTTACGTAAATAATATTATATATCAATATTTTTCAAAATCGTACATGCAAAGAGTTGTTGTTTACTGTCATTAAGTTGAATCAAATGTTTGTTTTATTAGTAAATGCGTATTAAAACTGTAGTTTCACGTAAATAATTACCGTTGTTTGAATAAATGAAATTGTACGTTTTTGTATATCGCTCTTATGCGCTCTGTCGGCCAATAGCGAAACTACTCCAGCGGCCGGTAAAGGAGGGATTGACATTTTTAAGGAACCTTGGAATGTTTGATTCTTGACAGACGTCAAATATATAAAACGTAACTGTGGATAATTTTTACTGTAATGTAATTAATCCAATGGATTGTGAACTTTCTAAAACATATTTTCTTCGATATTATCCAAAAATTATATGAGCAGAAAATATGCTTTTGAAGAAATCTGCGGATCCTATTTTAGTATTAAATCGGGTCATAATTTTCAAGTTAGCGGAATTTAACCGAAACAAACAATTTAAATCCGACCAATCAGAGGGCCTACATCGTCCAGACGCTAGGACAATAATACTATCAGATAATCCTTTCTAAAAACCAAAAAGTTATTTTAGAATTCCGTAGATAGCCTAGTTTTGAGGCGAAATCACAAAAAAATTTTTACGGAAAAACTGTTATTGGCCCTTTTACAAACCACAACCCACCACTTGTAATTGAATAACTTTTTCTGTAATATCACTTCGTCAAGTTTTATAACGTGAGAAACTAAATTAGTGCTTAGCTCTCCTCAGATTATTTATTAATTTAATCGCTTAGATGGGTTTTTACATGACTTACTACATAATACAGTGCCACAGAAGGTTTTATTTTTAAAACCTCAGATAGATTATTTATTAATTTAAACGCCCAGATGGGTTTTTACATGACTTACAACATAATACAGTGCCACAGAAGGTTTTATTTTTAAAACAACAACAAAAATCAACGACAACAAAATAAATAACCAAAAATAGTAAAAAATGAACACAATAAATGGTACATATAGTTTACCATTTAGATGTACATAATATAATAAAAGATAAATATAAATAAATCAGTTTTAAGAGTGCACTTGGCATAAAAATAATATAAATTAATAGAACGGGTTGGTAGTACGTAATTTACATGCTAATACAAGTTATTTACCATAAGAAGTAAATGAAAAAAATAAATGTAATCGCTCCTACGCGATACTCCTAAACAATGATTTAAGCTACATAAAAACATATCTCGGGTATTTCTTATGTAATGATAAAATTATATTAAATATTACGCCCTATTGGGTGTTTTATGGAACTTTATCTTAATATAATTAAAAAATGATACAAAAATAATGTGTGCATGTAAGAAAAAAGACATTTTGTGGATTAGTTACAAATATTCTAATATATTTAAATAATTTTTTCATTTGGTCGTGGCGGTAAAAAATAAAAATAATTATTTAAAATAACTTAAACATAACCTGCTGTAGATATCTACAGAATGATTTGACGATCTTACTTTCATATGAAGGAAAAACCCTCAAGAATGAAAGAGTGACCTAATTTTGCACAATTGTATAAAGTATGAAAACACAATATTTTATAATGGAAAGCAAACATAACAAGTAAAACCTTCGGATCAGCTATGAAGGATTTCTTCCCGTCATACCGGGAGAGGTTTGGCAGATTTGTCTCCCATAAATATTCCAAGAAAGGGAAATTGAGGAAGATAACAAAATATTCTCCTACTGGAATTACATCTTTTCGTCTAATGTAATATGCTATAATTTTGGATGTGTTCTTACATAATGTGCACGAGCAAGTTCCAATATTGTATCAAAATCAAATATTAACACTGTTTAAAATGCTAACGTCTTTTCCGAGAAACTTTATAGTATAATTGGAACGTACCTAAATTCGATGCGACTAGATTATTTACTTAATTATGCATTGCGAATAATTAAAGATCTTAAGAAGCCTTTAATAAAGTTTCTTAGTACTTATTACTTGAATTTGGGGAAATAGTACCTTCCACAAATTATGTTCATATCTTTAATATTGATAATATTATTGATCTAATGAATGTAAAATATAGGAGCAAGTCATATTTGTCGAGCGTTTATAAAGGGTGTTGAGAGACGTACTTGACTTACTTACTTAGCCGAGAAACCGCCCAATCCCCCAACCCGACCCCAATCAGGGCCGGCGCTATGTGGCGCAATTGGAGCAGTCCGCTCCGGGCGCCGAATTGCCAAATTGCCACCAAAAAGTAGTAACACATCACCCTTGAGATTATTTTTCATGAAAATGGAGCTAACACAAAAATATAAATTATCCGAATATTATTGATTACGGTGATTACCTACCTAGGCGTCTACTGGTTTTGACGAGAGACGCTAAAATTTTACTCGCGCCAAGCACCGTTTGTATCCAATATATAGGTATTGATTTTTTATTTTTATGATTGAAAAAAAAGTCACCACGGACCAAAAAGTCACCAATATTTTTGATTTCAAATACCCTCTCTAATCATTGGTTAAAGTAGTCAGGAAGATACCAGGTACGTTTTTTATCATCCTGTAAAATATATTGTGCTCTTTGTTTTTGCGACTAGAACACGACCAATATTTTACAATGTTTTAGCCTGACGAGCATTTTCATAATTCTGTATCACTTAACAGAAATATTTGAGTACCTACTCACCTTAAGGATATCACGTTTTTCAAAAAAGAGATTTTTTTAAATTTAGTTTTTATTATTTATACCCCGCTAAACTGCCAAAGCAGTTTGTCAGCAGGTCAGTTTAACAATATTAATATATTACTAAAGCATACAAATAACGAGAAATCACAATATTTAAAATAGATACACTTAAATAACTACAAAACAGAGCCATATATAAAAAAGAAACAATAGAATAACTTTTAACTTACTACAATACAAAATATTAAAATACAAAGACAGTCAGTTATAACCAAAGATATTAGAAGAACGAGATATGCTATGTTGGCCGCCGGACCGTAGCCGGAGTACTACCTAATTAGGGTACTTTGAACGCTATCGGGACGTGTACGCACAGAAATCTGTTCTATGTATTAGTGCGGATGCCTTAGCGCAAGCGAAGGTGTGCAGTAGTATTGGTGAACAAAACCGGCGACACTCGGCAAAACAATTCCACTCAGTACGAACTGCGCATAGCACATCTCGTTCATCTAATATCTTTGGTTGTAACACAGGCAAATTACTCATATTCATATATATAAATATGCATAAGATTATAAACAATATCAGTATAAAAAAGCTTGATCTATTAACCATTTTTTAATTTTATTTTTTAATTCGGTCGTGCAATTTGATTGAATTTTTATGTCCATTGGAATCTTATTAAATGTGGTAGGCACAAGATAAGAGAAAGAGCGTTGTCCGTATTTATTTATAATTCTCGGAATGGACATACCTTCATTTCTATTGAATCTTGTGTCATATGCATGATCTAATTTTTCTTTGTATATTGAATCTGACGTTATGTTTTGAGATATAATTTTAAACAATAATATTCCTCGAACAGATAATACGTTAACTGACTCATATTATAATTTTATATCTCTTCTTTGTGCATAAATACGTTTGTTAACCAAATTGTTTTTAGCATTTAGATATACCTACCTTCACGAGAAAATGACGCCTGGTGGCGATGTAGAAAATGAAATTCTAGAAGTTTTCGTCCTTTTTTATTCGGCAGTAATTAACTCCAATCAAATTAATTACCTTCGAGCTGTTCTATGAAGTAAGTAGTGGTCTCACATTTACATGCATTTATGTATAAAATACTAGTTGAATTACACGGCGTTGCCCGGGCTTTACGTGGAGTTTTTCAAAATCTCATGTGGACAATTCCCTTCCTCATATGTTGAAGGTCAAGTGTCAAAATTTCATAAACACCAGAATAAACTGTAGATTTGTATATAAATCAATTCCAGGCCGTCCGTTTAACCGCCACGTGCGCCACGCGGCCGTTTGCCACGCGAAAGCCCGCAACGTACACTTTTCTTAATAAAAATAGATAGATCATTTTTAACAAATGTATTACCTAATATATATATAGAATTTTTATTTTACGATGTGTTAACAGGGGAATTCCTGAACGTTGTTTTTTTATTAATTGTAAAATTAAGATCTCACCTTTAGAGATCCCAAGATGAACCGCAAAAGTTGTAATTATCAATTTGGAAAATAGAATTTTAAAGCTATAACGCCATTGTGTGTAGTTTTTGAGTCTAATAACTTGATCTAAATATGTGCCTCAGTGATCCTGAATTTCATCTAAAATACGAAGCAACCTTCATCATATTACTAAAACAAAGAAAAGGGTTCGATATCCTTACAGAGGTCGGAAAATTTTACGAATGGAGTTGCTGGAGTTCGATCTCGTGGAAACAATTGGAAGAATAAACTTAAATATTAATGAATCCCTACAAAATGATAAACTTTCTGTACAGGGCTAGAAAATTCTTGAAAATAGACCTACTGCTGATCCCGTACAAACCCTAAGTACCTACCTACGTCCAAAATTGAATATTAAACTAGAACTTCAAAATTCTTCATCATTATTCCTGCAGACTCTAGTTAGAGAGTAAATAGACAGATTAACAATCCTTACTCGATTGACTGGAAGCCATGTTAATTGCCCAGACCAGCATTGCTACCCTGTGTCTATTTAACAGGTTTAACAATACAGCTTTGTTTGAGAAACCAGTAAGATTGATTCTCTGCAAACTGATGCATCAATAAGAAACGCGGTTGTCAAGAGCGTAACGCCCGATCACAGTTGTTCGTGTTATTAGGCGTGAACCATAAATAAAAATAACACAAGGAACATGTAGGGGTGTTTCGTGATCCACAATTCGGACCATTCATTGCTTAAATTTCATATGCAGAACTGTGTGTCACTACCATTATGACATTCAAATGGGATGGCAATATACAGGGTTTTCCAATAAGAGGTGTTATTTTGATATTCAATCGTAAAAGATCAATGGTTTTGTTGCTTGTGTGGCACGTAGCGCCGTCTTGTTGAAAGTTAACGTTGTTCAGATCAATATTATCCGATTCCGACCATGAAAAATCATTAATCATCTCTCGATAGCGCAATCTATTCACCGTAATTGTTGCTCCAGCCTCATTTTCGAAAAAGTAAGCTCCAATGACTCCGCCGGATCATAAACCGCACCAAACAGTCACACTTTGAGAATAAAGAGGCTTTTCAACAATAACTCTTGGGTTTTTTGAGCCTCAGATGCGACAATTTTGCTTTTTGACGAAGCCACCGAGATGGAAATGGGCCTCATCACTCAAGATGATTTGCATTTGATTCACTCAATTGAATTTTAATAATTTTAATGCGTTGTTGAAGCGTGTATCGTTCCATTTTTATTAATAACGTAGTTTTAACTTGTCAAATGTTAAAAAACGACAGCTTTAAAAGTAATATCTACCGAAATAGCGGGCTATTCAAAATAACACCTCTTATTGGAAAACCCTGTACAATGTCAGAGGGACATAGACTGGTTATTTAGTGAGACGACAAGTGCGTGAATCGGGCTGCCGTAATTCACGTTTCCTTTTTTGTGTAATCCGGATCTCTTACAGACCTTTATTAACAACTTCCCTCACACGTCACAACATCGTCTAACACAGTTGGCGATTCTCCTGGATTTTATACAGTTCAGCAAAAAGAGATTTCCCAGAGAGTTCACGTACAAAAAATAGTAGGAATTTAATAAATAATATTAAAAAATTATACATAATACAGAACTATAAAATTATCATTGTTTAAAGGTACCATGATACTATACACAATCTAGAATAATTTATCCGTCGTTTTGGTCGGTTATCTGTTGTACATACATATTGCCGTCTTCGACTTATTTTTCAATTTCACTATCAATATTGTGTAAGTTTATTGAAATATTATTTTAGCAATTTCTTACACAAACAAAAAACAATATCAGCATCTTAAATCTTTTTTTTTTCGTAGTTAGCAATTACTTTGTGATTAGACATTATATAATGAAATAAAATACTTAGTTTAATAACCACTTAATTTTTAATTTTTAACACTTAAAATTTAATTTTTAAAAATTAAATAATTTTATTGTAAGCTTTACATTACCTGATGATCTAAGTCCGTTATTCGGTAGCCAGATCAATAATATTGAATTACTTTTGAAGAGACAAGATTATTTTTTAATAAAATAATACAAAAAGTTTAAAATGCACTTCCGCCATTATTACATCATTTGCCCGATTATCAACAAAGGGTTCCAAAATAATCTCGTACAATGAACAACCTTTTATCTTAATTAAGGCTTACTTCATTTTGTCTCACAATCTCATTGTTTTTTTTTTGTTTAGTTTTTCTTCGTCTTTTTTATACGCCTAGAGACATATCTAAGTTAATTACTGGAAAACTAATTAAACTTTGAAAGAAAGTCGACCAGTGATTCAAATCCCAATTTGACTATTTCCGGTGTGTTTCTATTGCGATATCAGATAACTTAATTTTCGGTAATGTCAATCTTGTTTATATTATTTAACTTTCAATTAAATTAATTACTTGGTTGAATTATTGCATGATTGGTTTACTGGGTTGTTTTACGTACTTAATTGACTTATTCATTAAAATCAGGGAAATATTATGATATTTCAAACGCATTGAAAAAAATAATATTATGTAGCAAACGAGGAAGGAAAAAATGAATAATATAATCACATTACTTCCACAAACCAGGAAACACACTGTGTACGAATGTTTTAATACAAACTCATAAAATAATTTAATATGGAAATTAAATATTTTCCGCTGGTTTTTTTCCATTTATTTTTAAAAGTTATTTGTTAACCTTTCTTAAGAAAAAAACGTAGGTTTGTAGCTGGAAATGTTGATGGGTGAGTGTCATTTGTTTAAAAAGGGCAAAAGGTTAAATATAAACGGATAGGGCCCGAGTAAAACTAAGTGAATTGAGACGTAGAAGGGTAAACTTTATATAAATATGGACACAGCATAAAACATGAGGATATCAAAAGATAAATTGAAGGTTGAAATAGGTTGCGTGAATAAGATAAAAGTGTGTCTTGAAATGCTAGAGAAATTGGAGATATTTCTTTGGACTTTTGTAAAAAATATGTATCATCACACAGTAGTGCATAAAAGGAAGATTTATTAAGTCTTTTCATAAAAATACCACCACAAAGGATGGAGATTGTTTATCGTGAAATAATTTTTTTATTGTCTACTTTGTCCACCGATAAATAAATATTTTTATTAATCTTCTTTGAAGTCTATAAAATTAGTTTGGAACGCGATTAAAAAAATAAGTAATAACAATAATCAAATTCCAGATTGAGGGTGTTCTAGATAATAAATTGAAAATCAGTAAACAAAGACCTGATAATATTATGTATTTCTAGAATCTAAAATAAAATAATGTAAAATTTTATCTTGCTTGTCAGTTGGCATGGACAGACAAATATCCCCTTAAAAATGTACGTACTCATACTTGCAAGACATTACAAAAAATATTTTTATGAATCTAAAATGCGGTATTTAACTATTTTAAAATGTTGAGAAACTTTGATGTGAATTCAACCCTGACATAAAGAATGCTGCAGTGCCAAAAATGATCGCGTCACGGTCATGAAATAAGGTAGGTAAGTAACCTTGCATTCGTAAATAACCGCCAGTCCTTTAATGTTTCAATTGTGAAAACGCTAGCTTTCCAAGAGCAATAGTAATTTTTTAATGGACTCATGGTTTCCCAAGAGTGTAAAAAAAAAAAAACGATTTTTTAATACGTATGAATGTATGCAGTAAGAGATCCTTGTTGACGTAGCATTATGGAAGCACAGTGAGTTGTCTTAAAAAGATATATCTTCAACTGACTTTTTAGAAAAGGCTCCTATTTTACGTAACTTAACTCACAAAAAGAAATGTTTTATGAGATTCAAACATGTATGATTATTTAATATCTTGACCTTTGTAATTCTAATAAGAAAACGACGAAATATCTACTTAAGGTAATAAAAAAATCTGTTTGAGCTTAATACTCCGGGCGCTATATTAATAAAATATCTCCGTCTTTCGTTAAGAACATAACAAATAAATGCGATAATCTGACAGTAATAAGGAAGGAAGATGCTTACGTGATGTGTTAATAACCGTGGGATTCACACGTGATTAAGGACACGATATCACTACCGAGATTTGTATTAGTAAACGTGACGAATGTGCGCGGTTTTGAGGCCAGATAAGAGGCGTGTCCGCACGGATCCGCAGCCTCCGTGCTACTGAGGGTTTTTCATCTCCCCTGCGTCTCCCACCACCTCCCCACCCCGGGACAACCCCCTAGCCTCCCCACGGTCACCCCTCCCGGCGCAGGCGCAATCCACCCCCTACGATGTTTACACGTTGCAACGTTCAGGCTAATTTAGATCAGATACAAAAAAGGGGATTGTATTATTTTTAAGGTGGCTGATTTATTTTCCGAAGCTTATCAATTCTCCAATTAGCTCGGCGTTAATTAGTTACGCTTTTCACGCGTTGTTTATCTGCGTCGAATAATCAAGTGCGGCCTTGCAACTCGAATCGACTGACCATTTTTTAAACCGTTAGATCAATGCAGTTAGGAAGTCAATGTCAATGCGGCAGAATAGTCGTTTTTGGCAGATCGCTAAAGTTGTCTTTATCTTTTATTATTTGGTACAATTCGTGAATGTCTCTGTATTTATTTGAATATTGTGAATTTAAAAAAAGCTTTTTTGTCAATACATCAATGACAATTCATCAATTGTGTAAAATTTTAAACAAATCATTAGTTTTGCCTCCATTACTTAATACTCGAATAAATAAATAATTTTCAAAATACGTGTGATTTTAGCTGATCTTGTATACAGCAGTACTGTCTTAGTGATGTTATTTAAAATGTTAAATTTGCTTTAGAAATAATAAATGGTAGTTTAGATAACGTCAATGCGCTCCTTCGTATATATTCAAGGATATGTTTATTTTCCGACTTCCGCCTCGCAGAATGCTCCTCTAGGGGATTTTCAAAAGCTTCAGTTGCAAATCGCAAAACCTAAACCCACTCATTCAAATCGGATTGAATTCGATCAATTTAATTAAACCAACCAAAAGGCGGTGCAATATTCATAGGGATTGAGTGTTCATCAGCAGACTGTGCTATTTTAATGAGATATGACGTTGAAATCCAGCGGGATGACGTTTAATTAATTACTCGTTAAATTTGGGATAGAAAATCATATTCATAACTATTATTTGTGAAGTACTTTGTGTTTTAAGCAAAACATTCACTAGAAGAAGAAAGATTAACTAAGTAAACAACAACAGGTTGAAATATGCGTCGATCTACATTTTCCCGTAGAACTGTAGTAGTAGTAGTGGTTTCTACTATTTGGGAACTTACTAATAGCATCTAGTATGAGACTTTCACCCTCTAATGCATATTCCATTCGGTAAGCTATATTGAATATTGGCAAACGCTGGGCAATAAATGCCTCATAAATCAAATGATAATTCAAGTGAACGGTCAAAGCCCAATGACAAAATTATTTATCTTTTAAATTCACCTCTAATGATGAGGGCACAATTCCAATCTTTGCGATACGCCGAGCGTATGCGGAAAGGGGACAATTAACGCCGTATATTTTTCCACTTTCACAAAGGCACCAACGTCAATAGGAAACCGTTATCTCCGTTCTTCTTTAGCAATAACAGTATTTCACCGTTGAAAAAAATATATATTTCCAGACACAAAAGTTTTAGCCTGACGCTATTGTACGGTATCAAAAGGCGATCTGATAAAGGGACAATGGTGAAGATATTTCGCGATGAATTCGTGTTATTCGGGAATGGATGGTAAACCGTAAAATTTAGTTCTGTCATTGCGGATTTACGGCCACTTTTGATTCCCCCATCAAATAATTCGATGGGTTCTGTGGAGTCTCAGGGACGGGCCTTTTTACTATGGCCATTTTTTGGCCAAACCTACACCCGCTTAACCTTAGATCCCAATTAGAAAGACATATTTAATAAGACAATAATGTTTTAAAGTAAAACGCACATAAGATTAAATTCTTAGCATTTCGAACCATTGGTAAATATTAATTTGTACAGAAAACTATTTATGAAGATTCATAGTTCGGAATGTATTGTGTATTGTTAGAGCATACCTCGGAAATAAATGATTGGAAGAAAGCCAACTCCCTTTCCTAGTATGTTTTCCCTTTTTGAACGATATATAAACTATGTATACTATCTTACGACTCACAAGAAAGGTGTACCATTTCCAAGTTGATGTTTTATTATGTATTACGGGTTTCATATCCAGTCCAACATTCGTCCATAATATTCCAGCGTCTCTGTTAAAAATTCAATTCAAACTTCACCGTTGAAAAGTGCATTCACAAAAACCATTTTACTGGATATGGATAAATCTCCATTCCGGAATATTATTGAAAGGCCTTTGAATGCTTTGCGAAGAACTCATCTTTCCATGAATTTTATTTTGTTTTTTAATCAATAAAATTCAATAAATTTTGATTAGTTTTACCGAGGCGTTTGAGTCCGCTCTTAGTAATTATTTGTGTGTGTTGGAATTATTGGTAGCACACTATGTTTAGAATCTAATAACAAAGTATTGTTCCTAATCGCTGCTGGCTATTTATTTTCCATTACTCACTATTTGTCAATCATAAGCTCGAAGGATTGTAATGAAAGCGTATGAAAAAAAATATTCCGGAAAGAGTGCGTATTAAAAACGGTAACCGGATAAATCATCATAATGATAATTCATCACATCTTTAAAAAGTTATATAAAGTCACGGAAAGTGATGAAACAAAAACTTTATTAACTTGGTTATGTAGGTTAGGTTAGGTTAGGATAGATTAGGTTAAAAAAATAAAATTCATCGTTTCTAATGACTTTATATCACTTTTTAAAAGTGTGTTGAATCGTCACTGTGTTGAGTTATCATGGATCCATTAAAAACACATACCAAAGATCTGTTCTACTCGCATATCTCACGTGCGATTTTATTTACCAGGGGCGGAAACAAATTCAGTTCAATAAATTCGAAGATAAATTTGTGTTTTTATCATTATTTTTGTAGGGACCATAAAACAAAAACAAAATAGCTTGTTTTATAAAAAAACAATATTTAACACCATAACGGGTGACTCCTCCCACGCAGAGTTACGGTCCACGACGCCTCTCAAGCATTGTTTATGTTTTGTAGATACCTATCAAAAGATAAAAAAATAATATACTCATCCTTGGGGAAACCCGACACGAAGTAGCGCCGAGCGCCAATACAGAGCGGAGCAATGAAACCATTGGACAATAGTTTCAAATTGAATTTGTATTTCTCCAAAATTTCACAAGCTTAAACTTTATCAACTCTGTGACATAATTGGATAAATCTTTCAAAGTGTACATAAGAGGTCTGCCAATTACAACTTTGCCCCATAATATCCTTTGTCCTTTTGTCTCGTAGCCCCGGGGCTCCAGAACTTCCGAATCTTTCTAATATGCCCTTATTGTTTAAGATTTAATAAAATTATCAAAGGCAATTGGCGTAGAAAGCGCTAGATGTAACATTTGAAATAAATTAGGTCGATTTGGTCAACTATGACGCGTAAGGAAGAAAACAAGCTTAAAGCTTTGGAATAGAATTGTGTAGTTAGCATCCATCTTTATTAATAAATACATATGTTTTATAATAATATGACATTTTTTTGAAAAACGTGATTTTTTTCAACATTTGTTTTTACGTGGTTCAGATCGACGCAACAATGCAGATAATTTAAAGATAATATTGGGGAACAAGTCACATACCTATTTATTACATACTCGAAGAGTTGTTTTTAATGAACTGAACTTCATAAGGGTGGAACTAAGAGGTTTTATTTAAGTCAGTTGGTGACTTCCATCCAATATAACTTGGTCATCCGGTACAAAGAGTCCAATCTCGCATATTCTACATCAATGTCGATGGGCCCTTGAATTGAAAATGCTTCGGGGAACTCTTTTCACCCGGGATTTGCGCCGAAACGGGCTAATTATTGTACAGCTGGCAGTTTATTCGCCAATTAAAGGAACACGAATCGGGAATACTTGTTAAAGTACCGCAAATGTGCAAAGTTTCCTAGGCGAGTTGACGCTGTGAAATTTAATTAGTTCACCCCTCATTTCGGATGCGATTATTGGGATTTGAAGGCGTCGCGTCGCGTTGGGGCAATATTATAAATGTGTAATGGTTTTAGAAATAGTCATCACTTAAAAGTCAATAACTTAGGCTCGGGCATTCATCTTATCTGTTAAAGTAAATATCTTATCTTTCTTCGTTCGTTCCAGATTTCTAGAGAGTTTATGTGTTGTACGAACTGACACAGCGCTATAAAAATTTTCAAAATATTATTATTAATTTTAATTTATGTGACAAATATAAGCCAAGATGGTAATTGTTACCCACTTTATTACCCCGACATCAAAACTTTCAAATCGGCTACATCTAAGATAGACATTCCAATTGTTACATAATCGAAGCTTTTGACACTGTTGATGACAAAAGGATTAAACAGTTTAGTAAATGTAAAAATAATTATTATTCGTCCTGATAATATTGACGCATGTACGTAAATGAAAAAAATAAAGTATTTTAATCCGTAGTTGAGGTCGTTTTTTCCACGTGTCTTTCTCGCCTATATTTCTCGTCATAAAAAAAAAGATTTTTAGAATATGAACATTTTATTTATAAAAAAAAAATGTGTCACAAAAAACACGCGAGGGTAAATAACATAAGATTTTTCGCGTTCTGCGACAAGGAAAATTTTTCCGTTTCCGTCGGAAGTTGGCAATAGGCTTTGCGTAAATACCACACATTGTAGGCTGCATCCTCACCTACTTTATTTTTAAAATGATAAATTTGGATACATTAAAATATCTACTGACTCATGATTTGTTTTGACGGTGTTCAGATGCCAACAGCAAGATTATAGAAAAATCTTCTTATAATTTGCTACTACTATTTGCTTAGAGACAGAGATAAATAACCAGCATTGAAGTGATTTAATGGGAGATAATTGTTGGCATTTTAGTCCTAGGTTTAAATAATAAATCGTGTTATATAAAATTTTCGTTTTATATTTTTCTCGACACGGGATTCCTTCCAGCATTGTAAAAAACATTGTTATGTTTGTTTTCAAGATAAATACATAAATAAGAATGAGAAATTTTTTTAAGTGTGGGGTCTTCAATTTCATAAACTGAGCATTATTTTTAATACTTTACCATGCTAAATATGTTGGTTGTTATCTTTCACTTTACTTAAAACTATTAAAAATCTATTAGAATTATTTTTTTAACTTCATGACTTTCACCCCGAAAAATAACTGCTGGAAAACAACTCTTCCCGCTTGGCTGTGATTTTTTAAATGTAGATGAATAAAAACAATAATTTCGTGTCAGTGCGCAGCCTTCTGATGAAGTAACGAAAATAAAAAAGTTGTTTAAAATATATGAAAAAATGAACTCTCTTCTTGATAGGAGACAAGTACCCGTTTATACAACGAACAATCCAGTGAAATAGACGGAAGGCAACGCACCTCATAGTTTCCTAATTTACTCGGCTGGTACAAGCGTTTAAAGGGTGAATATTGCCTCGACGATAGCCAACCCCCGATAGAAGAGAGCACAGGAAGAAAATAAAAAGCTTACATCCTTTTGCCAATAGGGAAAGTGTTAAAGAAAAACAATAGTATTCACATAAGCAATGTGGGAACCAATTTATATCATTCTGTTTATATATTCAAAAAAAGCTAACATAAATTTTACTTAGAAATAAAATCAGTGAAATAAAATATCAATATCTTCATCTTATTCTTCTTCATTAACAGCAGCTGATGTGGAAGGCTGAGAAACGTAACTTTCTTTGGTCCCAATGCAGCGTAGTACTTCGTCAGGAACAGTGTAAGAATAACAGCACTTTCCTGCTCTCTTTAGGCCAAATCTCACGTACAAAATGGCATTCAGGGTTCTCACCGCCAAACGATTTCGGAGTTTTGTTTTGACCAGACTCATTTGGCTGAATACACGTTCAATGTCCGCATTTCAATGCGGCAATGTTAAAATAGACATTGCAAACTGATATAAATCACCGAAGGGGTTATTATTAGCTGCATCTTTATATTGCATGACTTCATTCCAAAACTCTACAGTGGAAGTCAAGGATTCCCATTTAATGTGAACTATGTTTCTCCATTGAGACACCAGTTTTTCAATCGATATCATTTTTGTTAGTTAAAAAATTGGTTCTTATTATTTTCATGTTTCTGTAAAAATAAACCAAATAAATATGCTATATGCTAAAAGCATTATAGTTATGCTAAACATGGAGTAATTATGCCAAATTTAGCTTATAATATGCTAACTTGGCAACACTGGAAATATTCACGAAGTTTGCAATAATGGTTTACTTCAATGATTTTTAAATATACGTGTAAAATTTTATTAATATTATTAAAACATTCGGAATTTTTTGTTTCACCCTATCCTTTAACTATAATTATTTATAACAGGCACATATCGATCAAACGATCCGACTGATACGCCATCACAATTTTCATGGGATAAATCAATTTGAAAACTGATTTTTCGATACACGAAATACGAAACCAATACATGTCTGTACTAGATATTTCCACATCACCTGCGGCCCGAGGGCGATATCAAAATCACAATGGAAATACGTTCCCAGCACGTTTTTTCCATTATCTATTTACTAAAAAAAGTAAATCAACATAATATATTTATTTATTCATTTGAGGACATAAATACCGCTAACGTGCGGTCAGTGGAATTTAAAATTCCTTATAAATAATATAAAATAAAAAGGTCGACTTTGTATAGCGCGGCTTAGTGATAAAATCACATCAAGGGGGCTTTACATTTTGTTAGGATTGGTGGCCTTTTATGAATAGGTACACTTGATTTTATTTTTGGCAGTTTTCTAAAAATAATTCTGGATTTTGGGGCATTATAAACTCATAAACTTGGACTTTACCTCATTACTCTCTTTCATAATTATCTGACAGTGTTCAATATAATAGGTCGCTAGTAGGTACCAAGCTACACTGGTAGTTTTTACGTTTAACACCAATAGCTACTTATTTTAGAAATTATACCGAGTGGTAGATACTGACAGTATAACCTTTCTCGAAATGGATTTATTTGTGCCTGATCTGAATATTTCACGGAGAGAAACAAATATTAAAAAAAGCGAAAACGAATTGAGAATTGTTGTATTGTATTATTGATCTATATTGATTATCGAATTATTGGATCTTTAATCCATTGATTGAATCATACATTTTGGAACAGTTACATGAATTTGCTTGCTAATGTATGGACAATGAGCAGTTGGTATCCGGGTAAAATAAAACAATGACCAAACAGAACACGACGAAATAATGGCTAAGCTTAGGTTAGTTTAGTTTAGGTTTGGTAAGTGTGCTTTTTTTCACTTTTCTTTGATGTTCTGTTTAGTCACAATCAACGGTAGGCTCCTACCAATACCTACATTGCCTACTTCTCTAATTTTCTCTCACTCCACTACTAGACTTTTCACGTAGATATCAAACGTTGAATCCAATTTTAATATTTGTTAACAAGGGACATGTCCACCTTTCTCCCGCTCCAGGCCTTAGTACGCAAACACAGTCTCCCAGATAATGGATTTTGATTAACGCGACGGTGTATCTTCGCTAATGCAATATATCACGGATCCGTCTAATCCGGATACGGCATGTTTTCAAAATGATTGATGATAATTATTATTTGTGGAGTGTGCTCTCAACCAATCGTAGGTAATGTGGTACACAGTTTCTACCCGCTACTGACGGTTTGACACAGAACGTTGGAATTACTAGATGTGTACCCAATCATCCGTAAAAAATAATACATTCACACACATTACACTTGTGAAGTGAGGTGGAAGATATTTGGTGGTAAATTATTAAGCAATTTCTAGGAGGTATCTATTTATATATAGAAGAGTGTCTGTGCGGATACCGGGTGGATACCGGGCAGACACCGGGCGGACACCCGGCGGACAGCGGGCGGACACCGGGCATATACCGGGCAGGCGCGCGGCATGGATTTGATTTTTATACAAATTTACTGTTTTATTCCAAGATTTCATTTTTCACACTTCAAAACAGAAATAAGGTCATTGTCTTCATGAGATTTCGAAAAACCACCCTCCTCCTTTTCCCACCCCTTAAAGCAGAATTTAATTATTGATTACATTTTTACAATCGACATTCAAAATAACGGTAAAAATGACTATCTACATCATTCTGATTCAGAAAAACTCTGTGTAAGCTTTTGATGTGCTTAAATTTCTTTTATTTTCCTATCTAATTAAATTAATTAAAAATTTAATGCTTTTAAGACTTTTATATCATAATTAGAAACACAAATAAATAATAAAAAATAGCACATATCCGTACCTTATTTCTGTACAGATATTTGCTTTACCATCTGATAAAAAAATATCACTCAATTTGGTTAGATATTATGGCCTCAAATACATGTTTAAATTTTATATGAAAAAGGCGGCACGGCATTCCTCTTAACATATTTTTTTCATTAAATTTATAATAATCGTAATATTCGAATGCAAAACAGTTGTCCATTCTTTAAAGTTTTTCTTATAATTTTTTTTTTCAGGCAACATCCGCTATGAGTTTCGCCTTCAGAAATCTTTTCGTCCAAATTAGAACAGAACTTCAAGTATGTTTTTAGACACAGCACTTTATAGCGTAGTCAGTTCTTTCTCAAATTAACCCGATTTGAAAATTATTTCAAACCTACATAGATATGTATTGAGTTTCTTTTACAAATAATTCTCATAAAAAGCGTTTGAAAATAACAGCTCGCGATGTGGGTACCTACTAGCTAAACTTTGCTAAGAAAACTACCATTGTTTACCTGGATTACGTTATTGCAATACTTTAAAGCTTGTGGCTACTGTATATGTAGTAACAAGAGATGTTCTCGTTAAGCTCTGCCATCGTGAATATTATTTTTGCTCGTGGCTATATTCAACTGATGGTTAGGAAACCAAAATATGGTCAGTACTGAATAAGAGAACAACAAACACTTCTGGCAGTGGCGGCTCGTGACTTTTGATTATGATAGAGTGCTAAGTTTGAAAAAATTCGACACCATTGATGATGTTGACGTCAAAACCTTTTTTTAATTCAATTTTTGTATGAAGATTTTCAGGAAATTTCAGTTTAGTCGTGCGCCACATGGATTTCCTGAAAATCTTCAAACAAAAAACCAAAATTTAAAAAAAAAAAAAAACGTTTTCAGCTGCATCAATACATCAATAATGCTATTTTTAAAATTAGCAGTCTAGCACACCCAAAAAGTCACGAGCCGCCACTGCTTCTGAGGCTTCATATTTATTATGATCACACTAAAAAGAAAATTATTATCATCACAATGCCAACTGAGGCAATATTATATTACAGGCAGCGGTAGCAATATACATTCTTGATGTTGCTGTGTTCTATGGTACAGAGAGTAATGCTGCAAGGATACAAGTGCCACTGTACCTACATATTACTGATGCTTATCTTAAATTTAAATTACTTGTACGTTTTGTCGGAGTACCTACCTACCGATGTACATTTCCTCTCTAGGAGACACAACCTTGTTTCGCGGGAGGATAATGAATTACCAAACAGGAACCAGGGTTGTCGCATTACCCAATGCAATAGCAAGATTAGAATAAATAATGTTAATTATAAGGCTGTTGCAGTGTTTGATTTTTTTTTAATCGTTCTCCACGGACTTTACCAGTGGGTAACAAGATGCTGTGGCGGAAGCGAATTAACAAACCTATGTATTTCTTTGCACTTGCACGTGATTTTTTAATATGAACCTCTCGATATGGTACCTTCTTGCATGAAAAAAACTTTCAAAAAACAATTGTCATTGAGATATTGAGGTTTCTCTAAATAAATTTTATAACTCCTTATTTGAAAGAAAAACCGGTAATTTGATTTTTTCAATTATTACATCGTAAGATTATTTAATTTTTTTTATTTATTTCATGATTATTTCACTTGATCGTGTCTTTCTCAGTGATAATTATTTCATGTAAATGCTTGGTTTAGTGTCCGAAATGTATTACAGGACATAAAATATCTCTCTCTCTGGTTTCAATCCTGGGATTGGTTTGCAGCAATTTCATCTAATCTCCTCTTCCATTCTTCCCTGTCTTGTGCGGCTCTTTTGACTTCTGCGTATGATGAGCAGCGCACGTCCACCAGCAGGTCCTCCAGGTACTCTCGGCGTGGGCGTCCCCTAGAGTTGGTCCCCTCGGTCATACCCTCCATTATGACATGCAAGAGGCCTTCTTGTCGTATAACATGGCCGATCCATCTTGCACGCCTTTCGGACAAGGTCCTGAGCAGGTGCCTTCCTCCTTCGATTCTTTGGAGAACCTCCTCATTTGTAATATGGTCTCTCCAGGAAATTCCTAACAGTCTTCTATAGGACCACATCTCAAAAGCCTCTAGTCTCCGTTTATTTCTTTCGGATAGGCACCATGTTTCGCAGCCGTACATCAAGATACTCCATACATAGGTCTTGATCAGGAGTATTCTCAGTTTTAGGTCTTTATTATTCGATTCTATTATTTTCGACCTTTTATTGAATGCAAGCCTAGCCTGATGTATACGGCTGTCGACCTCGCTCTTAGACCGACCGTCCCATGTTATTTTGCTCCCGAGGTAGACAAACTCCTTGGTGTTCTTTAGTGGAACTCCTGCCATCTCTACTCTCATATGATGTTGCGTTCGGCCTACAGTCAGCAGCTTTGTTTTGTCTTTATTTATCTTCATGTTGTAGTTGTTTTGAAGAATGCTTTGCATGGTTGTTAAGGCCTCTTGCAGTTCTTCTTCGCTTTCAGCAACCAAAGCAATATCGTCAGCAAACCTTATCATATCCACCTTTTGCCCGTGTATGTTTACACCTTTTCTGTGACTCATTCTCTCTCTCAAGTCATCAATCGCACTCTGTATATAAGCATTAAAAAGAACAGATGACAGAGAGCATCCCTGTCTCACCCCTTGTCTTATACTGGCTTCTTTTGTTTCATTGTCACATCTAATTATAGCGGCCTCATTCTTGTATAGCGCCTGGATTATTCGTCTATCTCTATATTTTATATCAATTCTCTTCAGAATCTCGAAGAGTCTTTTCCATTCTACTTTGTCGAAAGCCTTCTCCAGGTCTATGAATGCGATGAATGTGTTTTGGTTTATTTTTATTCTTTTTTCTAGTAGTATTCGTAGCGACAATATTGCTTCTCTGGTTCCTACACCTCTTCTAAAGCCATACTGGTCTCCGGAAAGGATGTTCTCTACTTTTGGTTCGATTCTATTTAGAATGATATTAGTCAATATTTTTGAGGCATGGGATATTAGGTTAAGAGTTTTGTGTTGTTCACATTTCGTCGTGCCTACCTTCTTTGGTAATGCGAAAATTAGGCATTTCTCAAAATCCTCTGGTATCTCTCCAGTCTTATACATGGTTTGTATCATTTTAAACAGGGCATCTGTGGTTCCTTTTCCTGCTGGCTTAATTAGTTCAGCCGGAACGTCATCGATTCCAGGTGCTTTCCAGTTTTTGAGATTTTTCAGTGCGAGGTCAAACTCTTCTCTAGTGATTGGATCTCCCAAATCATCTGCGTCTACCTCATTTTCTCTTTCTATCAATGTTTCGTTGTCACAATTTCCCTTTCCATTGTACAGCATTTCGAGATATCTTTTCAACCTTTCTCCTATTTGGTCATTTTCGAAGAGTATTTTACCGTCTTCTCCTTCTATTGCATTACCCTTTCCAACTCTCATCCCAAAGAAGTCTTTCACCGCAGCGTGAGCTCTTTCTACATTTCCTCTCTTGAGGTCGTCGTTTATCTCATCGTATTTATTCTGGTAGAATGTTTCTTTGGCTATTCTTGACTCTCTATTTATTTTGTTTCTCAGCACTTTATATTCCTTTTGTGATTCAGCTCTTTTATCATTTTTGAGCTCTCTTCTATCTTTTATCATATTTAGGATCTCATCGGTTATCCATTCCTTCCTTGCTTGGGGTTTTTTCTTGCCTATAGTTTCCTCTGCCGTAGTTATAATCTTCGTCTTTATCACTTTCCAGATCTCATTCACGTTCTCCTCTTCCATTAAGTTGCACTCTTGCGTCTTTTCCCTAAAAGTGTCGCTGATCTCTTTTATCTTTAATACTTTTGTATCCCATTTGAAATTATTTCTCAATTTTATTTTTTTCAGTTTTAGAAGACTTTTGGCCATTACCATATTATGGTCACTATCTATATCTGGGCCGGAATAGCTTCTACAGTCTTTTATTTGGTTTTTAAATCTATGTCTAACCATTATATAGTCTATTTGCAGTCTTTTTCTGTCTCCAGGGAATTTCCAGGTGTATCGCTGTCTTGGGTGGTGTTGGAAACAAGTGTTTGCTATCACTAATTTGTGTTTTTCGCAGAATTCTGTCAATCTGTTTCCTCTGTCGTTTCTTGCACCCAGCCCAAAGGGTCCAATGCAAGTTCCTTCACGTCCTTCTCCTACAACAGCATTCCAATCTTCTAGGAGAATCAGATTTTCACCTGCTTTTATCTCTGATATAAGTTTATCTAGCGAACTGTATACCTCCTCTACTTCTTCTTCGCTATGACTAGATGTTGGCATATATACTTGGATAATTACAGTGTCTACAGGCTTTGTTTCTATTTTGACTAGAATAATTCTTACGCTATATTGCACGTATCCCTTAACCCGTCGTCCCCACTCCTTGCACAGCACAACGCCTACTCCTCCTTGGCCAGGTTTATCATTTATGCATCCTGTGTGGATGATTCTGTAGTCGCCACTCCAGAAGTCTCCACAATTGGGCCATCTCATCTCTGCTATACCTAGGGCATTCAAATTTACGTTTTGCATCTCAGCTTTCAGATTATCCAGTTTGCTGTTTTGCAATAATGTGCGGACATTCCACGTTGAAATGAATAAAAATATATTATGGTTTATTTTTTTACTAATTTTCATTTTAGCTTTTTGTATATCCTAGTTTACAAATGTCTAATTTATGATAACTTATTTACAATATTACATTTTTATTATTTTGTACATTTTCTCTTTATTAAAATTGCAGTTTTCGTGGGTTGTGTCTCAATGTTGTGTCTAAATACTAGTACGTAGGTAATAGGATATGTTTATGGTAGTTTTAGAATAGATGTACACTAAATATAAAATTTTAAGATAAAATATAATTTTTAAGAAGTAATATGGCTCCTACAATTCAGCTTAAATCTCAATTAAAAATCAATTGGTACAAACTATAGTTTCTGACATTGAATTATAATATTGGATTCCTGTATAATAAACTTTTTGTGTATTGATAAATAAATTAGTAGGTAGGTATTTAAGTACTTAATTGCAATTACAAATCTCATGATTTCAGATGAAATTTCGGTTTTGATTTAGAGAAAGTTATAAACATTGCATTTGTGTGCGAGATAAACTGTTGACAGAACTACTACAGTCTTAAAGATTCCCTAATGCGCCTCTGCAGCGCTGGTGTAGCTATACGCTGAGAAGGCCTATGTATTGCATGGGTTAAAATATTTAATCAAAATAATATTCATGCAAAATTTTTTTAGACTTTACCACTTTTGCACCACTTTGTTCCAATCCTCAAAAATACGGTCATTTTTGCACTTGGCGTTTAGTTGTCAACTTCACGCTTCTTCAGATGACATTTACGTCATTGACCCAGTCTGCTTTGAACTGCTTCGAAATTTGGTCAATTTGATTAAGCGTTCTGTTTTGGCTTTGGTAAATCGATATTTCGATTTCAAATATTCCTCTGATAGTGCTTCCAATGGGTAATACTGCTTTTTTACATTTTGATTGCGCTACCGATCGATGTTTTTTAAATCAATCAATTTTTTAAGACCAAGTACGCGATCTCCCTCATAATGCCATAGTAGTATTACGTCCCTAATCCTGGGGGTCGGGCAGTTTAAAATTATGTCAGCTAATAATACTGTGATATTACGGCCGGTATACGCAGTACGATTGTGTGTACCGTTTTCTACTAGCCTGTTCTTATCCCTCTGTATAATCTATTATGCGTAAGACGGCTAGTGTACAACTTCTATGCTGGACACTAAACCAAGCATTAACATGAAATAATAAAGTTTTCGAGAAAGACATAGCACGATCAAGTGAATCAAATAACCCGCTAAAACATAAAATAATACTGATGTATTTATTGTACAAACTTTTATTGCATGAAATAAAAATTAAAAAGTCATTGTCGCATTTTATTATATCAGAAGAGTGGGTACCTACGTATAAGACGATGTATGATTGCAAAAGAAACAAGGAGTGTATGCAGTGATAGAGTTGTTTTTCTGTCTATCCTCTCTGCATACCTCTGCGGAGAAACAGCGTACGTAATGGTTCGTTAGCTCTTTTCAGTCAAATAAAAGAGACAAGGAGAAAAAAAAGATTTATCACGTAAACCAATAGAAAATATGTTTTTTTTTGTAAACAAGATAAAAAAGATTTATCACGATAACCAATATAAAATACCTATGTTGTTTTTTTTGGTTAACGTGATAAAAAAGATTTATCACGATAACTATTATAAAATTATTTTCATACTATTTTCGGTTTACTTGAGATTCGTTTGAATTATAAACGTAGACATCAATATATTCTGTATACAGATCAACTTCATCTGCATCTGTTTAGAGCACATCTACACAAATTTTATACAAAGTATATAACATTCCAATGCTATTCCATAAAAAGTTTTTGTATTCATTGAAAGAATTCAAAACAATGCAAGCGCACTATCGGGCGCGCATGTGCCGCATAATGTTATTGTACCATAATAATTACTATATCTGATGTAGCATCGGTGGTTCAGTGGTAGAATGCTCGCCTGCCACGCGGGCGGCCCGGGTTCGATTCCCGGCCGATGCAATTTTTTTGGATGTTTTCTTTTAATTTTTTATTTATTTCGGCATAGGCAGTACATTTTATTAAAAGTGATAATTAATAACATTTTATGTAAATTATAATTGCGATAATATTCTTTTAGGCGTGGAGCCTTAATTTTGTTTAAAAAATATGGAAGATGCATTTTGTGAGGTTTGCCTAGGTTTTGGTCTCGGATGCGTTTGCCCACTTGGCGGGCCGGATCGTGAGAGACTAGTTGAGGGAGACCTTTTTGAGACTTTCAAACCATCGCCTTGCACCGCAGTGGGAGGGATGGATTCATAGGTCATTTTTCCTTGGCAGAACTTCCCCTCCTTCCTTTTCCTGTCTCCCACAGAGCATCCCCAAAGATGACATTGGACGTAAGGATTTTTGAAGTGAAACTTCTTTACGCGCGTCATGCAATTTCGAGGACCGGAGTAAAACCGACTCATGACCGAAACGAAAATGCGGGACCACCGATTAAAGTTCATTTGATCTAGTCAAAGTTTTGAAGTAACATATAAATGCTTCTTAGCTCATCCCGACAACTGGCGTTGGTGGTGTAATGGTCAGCATAGTTGCCTTCCAAGCAGTTGATCCGAGTTCGATTCTCGGCCATCGCACATTATTTTTTTGTTTTTAACGCCTTTTTCATTCAATATCTTATTTTTTAGTAGGTCAGAACATTTTTTAAAAGAAAATAATATTGCAAAATAATAAAAACACTTATCTCACTGTGATAAAACATTACTCCGCTAGAGCGCGCTTTGCGTTATTGTGTTGGATTAAAATTATTATCTAATCCGTATATTATGATAATTGTATTACATTTATTTAATTAATTTATTTATTTTGATAATATGTAATAATTTACAGAAAAAAAAATTAAAACTATCTCCCTCTGATAAAATATCCGTTCGCTAGAGCGCACTACGCGATCTTGTGTGGGATTCTATTTCTGTACATTGTACATTATTTTTAAAAATATATTATATTTTGGGTGTGATGTAGGTAACATTATAAAACATAACAAGCTCTCATATTTTCAGAACCTACATAATATAATCAATTTATGCGGCTTTGCTTACAGTTGGTGCTCAGCGTGGTTGGCTTTCAATCAGTTAAGCGAGGTTCGATTCTCGGCTGTGGCATTTTTGAAGTGAAACCTTGTTGAGGTGGGGGAGCCGCTCACGAACGTTCTCTCTCTTCTCTTCTTTCCTCTCTCTCAGACACCAGCGAACTGCGCCACGCCAAGCATCAGCTGAAACTAGAAGTTTCACTTCTGTCTTGCGTAGGCTTGACACACCCACTTTTTTTCCTCCGAGCCTCCTGTGTGAAAGTAATGTCGAAAAATGTATTTCAAAATCGAAGGTTGGTTTATGAAAGTAAAATAATTTATAATTACTGGAATTCACAACCTCAACAGGTTAACTCCAAGTCATCCGTAACCAGGAGCAACGCCGGGTACAGGACAGATATTAATAATAAATTGTAAAGCCAGCTCTAAAAAGATCGATCCTGCCAGGATTCGAACCTGGAATCTTCTGATCCGTAGTCAGACGCGTTATCCGTTGCGCCACAGGACCTGTGTCACCACGTGGCAAAAATATGAAACACAAATAAATGCATTCAAAACAGGTTCTTCCTACTAGGTTCTGCGTAATAGTTGAATGATGATGCCATATATCTATGATTAAAAATTTGTGTCCTAGGTGCAAGTACCTACCCAAAGCATAACTTAGCATAAACAAAGCAGAGAGGACGGACCGCCAAACAACTCGGTCTTGGCACACACTCCTTGCCTCATTCTCATTCATACATCGTCTCATACTCTTCTATTATTCTGACTCTTGACATGGCCCGACAAAAAAAACATAACTTAAAAAATATAATATACTCTCTTTGGGGGTACGTGGAATTGTATTAACTTTGTGATGGAATTACAAAATAATACTATGAATTGGCCCAGCGTGAATAATATGGTGGGATAAAACAGGCTGCATCATAGACATATGAATATTAGTAGACCTGCCCTAAGTGATTAAAAGCGTATTATCCCCACTCCCCATACCGGTTCCATTGGAGCCGGCTGGGCTCGCGTATGGCCTCAAGTGAAATTTGAAAACGTGACGTCATCATTCTTGTGCGAACTATGGTCGAGGCATCATCGGTTCATTTTACGAAATAACACGGCAAAATGTTGACTTGTGATATGAAAACTTGTAAAAATAGTGATGTGAAAAAGAGAATAAACCCAATTGTCGTATTACATTCCATAAGTAAGCATTATTTTACTTTATTTTAAGCTTATTCACACCGTATTATATGGATCAGTTTTAGAAACATATACTATCACATCACAATGTAGCGATTCTCAAGTGTGCTCATCGTTGTTTACTGGGGTAAGTAAATTATGAAACATTTGTAAAAGTGTCTTAACTAAATACTCTGAAACTAACTACGACTCTGCAAACAGAAGAAATTTACTTTGCCGAATTTGGACTTCGCAAATTAGTTCATAACGTGGCGAGTAATTTGCGCTCCCATGTAAAAATGTCTATTCATTCAAAAGCAGATTTTACTTTTAAGAACTAAATGGTGATATTATAATGCGAGATGCCTATTTACTGTCAGATTGATTTATTGACGAATCACAGTCAGCTTAACCCCCTTCGTTCTTCAACAGTTGATTTTACCCCTCGCCATTATCTTCTCGTCTATTAATTTCTATGTCTGTGGGCTGCATCTAAAATAAGCCAGCGAAAAGAGTTTCACTACCGCAAAATTAAATTAAATTTTAATTTCTTCAATAGTAACAAATTCACTTTGTGGCGTCATTTTAATTTATGTATAACTTTGTATAAACCACTATTTTTTTTACATTAGCTCCACACAGGAAGCCTGGAGGAAAATAATTTCCCTCATGGCTTACGTCTTCTTAGGGGATGCCGTGGGGAAGGTCTTTTTAAGGAAAGGAAGAAGAGGAAGTTAATGAAGAAGAATGGTTGGAGGAGTAGGTAGGAATCGGGGAGGTCTGTGTATCCGGGAGTGACGGGCGTATGAATCCATCCCTCCAACTGCGGTGCAAGGCGATGGGTCGAGAAAGTTTGGCTGGAGCGGTCAAAAGGCCTCCTTCAACCAGTCTCTCTCGATCCGGCCCGCCACGCCAGAGACGGCTGGATATATAAGCCTCAGCCCATGAACCCGGGAACCCCTGCTAAGTCTTGGGATGACCTATGGAAGAGGTGTTGGTTATCCAATGCATAATTCACACATACCTGCCTCCCAAACACAATTATTTATTTATTTATTTATCGCCCAGAGGGCTTTTACGTGTAGGTGGTACAATTTTAATGACAGTTTTGAAACATAAAAAAGGAATAGTAAAAATAAAATTACATTAAAAAATAATATATGCAAGAAACAAAATTAAAAATAACAAGAACACAAATTAGAAAATACAGCGATTTGACTGGTTTACAAAAATATTCCATTTAGGAATAGTGTTGAAATAAGTCTTTTACGTAATCCACAAAATTCGCAATGTTAATATTAAATATATCGACATCACCTAAGTATTGGTTTCCTATAGTGTGAAACCGTTGTATTGGATATATATACAGTGGAATAGTGTATTTTGTCGTGTTTTTATTGTAGGTATTCGTAAGTTTATGAGTTGCAAATTAAAAATTGAAAATTAAATTAATTAATTGACGAAGAAACCAATGCTTTCGAAACATGTTGATCTTTTTGATTAATTGGTGTGTAAAGTTAACAATTTAAAAAAAAATTAATATTATTTGTGCATGTTAAATTTATTTATTGAAATTTTAATTTATTCAAGATAGACCTACCAACCTAGAGGGAAACGCCCGTGTTATGGTGGAAACATAAGGATAAAATAATGGTAGAGGGTGAGACAAAAAAGATATTCGTTAGGTCTTCTCATATGAAAGAAATTTATTTTCAGGATTTACTACAGATTTGATCATTATGGCGGAGTGTTTGAATATTCAATAGCGCTTCATATTTATGTGATATTGAATATTACAGCTTATGGCAGGTGAATGGACTACAAAGACCCAATTAATATCATACAAAATCTAGCTTTATTCTTGTACATCTTAGATAACGAGCCATTTTTTTTAAAGATTGCCAATTATTATTGAAATATTGGCGCAAAACAAACGAGCTACTTTAAAAAAAAGATAGAGAAGTTTGATTATTTTAAATTTAGCTTCAGTACATTTTTTAACATAATAAAAAAAAAATTTAAGGTTAAAAAAGAAAATTTTTGTTTTTTTATTAGTACTCCTTACTGGGAGTTTAATTAAATTTATAAGAGTTTAATTGATTTAGTTTTTCTCAAGTGTTGTATAGCTCCGCTCCTTTGATTTTTTAACCCAGGTTTAATTTGATTGTTTTTAAACTATTCGCATTATTCGATTTCTACATTCCTGATGGAAATAAAATTCCTGAGGAAATAGAAAATTTTCACTATTTTTTATGTTATATTTTTATGTTGAAGAATACATTTTCTATAACAATTTTAAATTGACCATTGCAGGTTTGCCGCCAAAATGACATGTTCGTTTTTATTCGTGAATTCGTTCAGCGTTTCCATAGACATATGAATATTAGTAGACCTGCCCTAAGTGATTAAAAGCGTATTATCCCCACTCCCCATACCGGTTCCATTGGAGCCGGCTGTGCTCGCGTATGGCCTCAAGTGAAATTTGAAAACGTGACGTCATCATTCTTGTGCGAACTATGGTCGAGGCATCATCGGTTCATTTTACGAAATAACACGGCAAAATGTTGACTTGTACTATGAAAACTTGTAAAAATAGATGTGAAAAAGAGAATAAACCCAATTGTCGTATTACATTCCATATATAAGCATTATTTTACTTTATTTTAAGCATATTCACATCGTATAATATGAATCAGTTGTTTCTATCACATCGAGAAACGTCTGGACGCGAAACACAAAGCTGGTTGGTTGCTGGGAAGTAAATTATGAACATTTATAAAAGTGTCTTAACTAAATACTTAAACGAAATATTCGACTCTGAAAATGGAACCGATTTTTTTTGCCGAATTTGGACTTCGCAAATTTGTTCATAACTTGGCGAGTAATTTGCGCTCCCATGTAAAAATGTCTATTCATTCAAAAGCAGATTTTACTTTTAAGAAGTAAATGGTGATATTATAATGCGAGATGCCTATTTACTGTCAGATTGATTTATTGACGAATCACAGTCAGCTTCACTCCCTTCGTTCTTCAACAGTTGATTTTACCCCTCGCCATTATCTTCTCGTCTATTAATTCCTATGTCTGTGAGCGTATCAAATTTTTAATACTTTTTATTTCACCATGAACTTTGTACGTATTCCTGTTCACCCATTAAATATTCCAATTGATAACTACATAAACACATCCAAACAAAACACTTAACCTTTCATAGTAGAACAATAGACGTACAAACCCCTCAACCGTTACCTTGATTCAAAATTACTCCCTAATAACTTCTGTAGCTGCCTGTCCCACGACACCTGTTCATTGTTCATTGTGTTGGGGATGTTTCCAAAGGGATGCAATAATACAAGGGATTTACAGACAGTGCTAAGTACAAAGGACGTCTGTGACCGGTGGAGATTGGTTGGACAATAGGATCTCGATTTTATCTACACCGGTGTTCTGATAGCCAAGGTGATGTAAAGTTACATATTGCGACTTGTCTAAGAGTTAAATTAGACAATTATTCAATATAAATTTAATTAGCGATTAGAATTTTTATTAATTAAAACTAAATTAATGATTTTTTTAAATTATATTTTCAGGTTAGCGTGTTATGAAATGCCCAAAATTTGGATTAAACATTCTATATTTTTGATTCAGTTGAAAGAAAATTTCTCAGTTTTTATATAAGCATGTCCAGTTGGATCCCGTGTTTTTTTGTGAGTTCAACCTAGTGCAATGGTCCCCAATCGATTGCGGAACAAAATTTAATCCATCCTAATAAAAATACTAATAGAAATTAAAAATAAGTAATTATTTTCATATTTTAAATTTACAATTTACTGGTCTAAATAAAGATAAAAAGTTTTGCTAGTACCGCGGTATAATGATCAAAGTTTTGAAGATCTATAATGACATTGGAGGTGGCCAACCACTTTCTGGCCCTGGTATAACTAACAGATGGTTGCTCCTTCAAGTTTCTCACAAGAAATCTAATTTTTAGTATAAGCTAAGCTACATTTAAAATGAAACGAATCTAGATCCTCCAATGTCCTTGCGTACGGTGTTAAGAAGCTGTATGCAATTACTTACTATTCACACATAATCATGTGTCAATGAAAACATTAAAAACAAAATTCTGCCGCTGGAGGAAGGTGTTTTCTGCACAGTATAGAAATAATGTCTAAATATTTACAGTAAATTAAAAGAATACAATAATTCAATGACATAAGAGAAAAGAGGTGGAGGATAGTGCGTTTCAATGGTCACCCGGCAGTCCCAATGAGAATATGTATGGCGATATAATACACGCTACTTGGATTCTTCTGGGCCTCGATTCTCAACGAAGTCATTCCACTCGAACAATGAATGGTTCGACCCACTCGTTGTTCGAGTGGAATGACTTTTGTCGTTTAGCGTATGTATATCGGACGCTTGTTCATTATAATTTAAGAATGACTTTATACTGTTTTTGTTTACATCTTTCGCTACTATTTACTACGATAAGAAATAAATAAATATTGTTTGCGTATAATGTTAATCCGTGGATGTGACATTAATAAACTATTTTGAAATTGTCCACATTCACGGAACTCTGCATTGTGTACCTAGCTTTAAGATTGTCAAATTCCTGGAAATGTAAAAAATGTAACTTGTAAAAAATAAACAATAAACAATTGGCCGGCGGGTAGCAAATTAGAAAGTGTGGGGTCCAAGGCTGGCTGGTACGCTCCAACGGCTTTAGAAATCCGACCAATGAGAAGCCATAAACGGGCCGCCGAACCGTGGCCGACCTTTTTTTTATGTGCCGTTGTCGAGTCGGAACTTTGACAAAAAGCACCAATTTTAAATTTTAAATTCTCTTTCTCCATTGGGTCACCCTCGCCTCGGACCTTCGCATCTACGAGCTGCCTGCCGCTGCCCCTTTCTGCCGAGTTCTGAGAATTTTATTGGCCTTTCTCCTTCAACTGAAGAATCCTGCATCGACAAGATTCCGGCGGGCACCACGTGGCTTAAGAAGCTGACATACTTAACTGCCTTTTTAAAGGCAATCTTTCATTTATTTGCATTTGCACAAAGTCGTCTATATACCAGAAACGTCCTTTTCAGGACGAGGTTCAATTGATTTGCATTTTGCACAAAGTCGTGTATATTCCAGAAACGTCCTTTTCAGGACGAAAGTCAATTGATTGGCATTTACAAAGTCGTTTGAGTCGTGTAACTAACCCCTATTTTTTCAGTCTGTATGCACACGACATTTAGTCGGGTACATAATTGGTCCTTCGTAACCGGGTTCACACGCCTTCACGCCTTCTGGTAACCGGATTCAACACGCCTTCACGCCTTCTGGTTACCGGATTCAACACGCCTTCACGCCTTCTGGTAACCGGATTCAACACGCCTTCAGGTGCACACGCCTTCAGGTCATCAGGTCCACACGCCTACACGCCTTCAGGCCTTCAGGTCCACACGCCTTCAGGTCATCAGGTCCACACGCCTACACGCCTTTAGGCCTTCAGGTCCACACGCCTACACGCCTTCAGGTCATCAGGTCAACACGCCTACACGCCTTCAGGTCGTCAGGTCCACACGCCTACACGCCTTCAGGTCATCAGGTCCACACGCCTACACGCCTTCAGGTCATCACGCCTTCACGCCTTCTTGAAGGATGTCACCTACTCTACGCAGCGGGCGCGGCGTTTCGAGCTCCTCAGAGACATCCCAGCCCGCCCCCGCTGTCCCCGCTGCTCTAGATGGGCCTTCGCCACCTTTAGACTTGGGCCCACTTACCTCGGGCTCTTCTGAGCACGCTGTCGCCAACCGAGGTCTCGATGTTGCCGCGCCCGCGGTCCCGGCCCTTCTTGCCACGGGCCCCGCTGTCCCGGCCCCCCTTGCCACGGGCCCCGCTATCCCGGCCCCCCTGGCCCCGAGCCACGCATCTATCTGCTCCGATGATGTCGCTTCGCCTGGGCTTACGTCAACCGATGACACCGTCCAGAAGTTACGTCGAGAAATGCGTGCCATGCAACAACAGCACGCCAAGCAGATCGCAGACCTGCTGGCGGCCCTGAGGCCTGTGCAACCAACCACCGCGCCGGTGATCGTCCCGGCCACGGTGTCCTACGGAGTAACCACGCCGGTGATCGTCCCGGCTGCGGCGTCTCATGAAATAACTACGCCGGTGAACATCCCGGCCCCTACCCCGGCGTTCGTCGGAATGCGGCCGGTAGCTTGTGTCGGCCACACGGTATCGAAGCCTACCGTAGTCGAGCGACTCGTGTCTCACGGGGGTACAATGCCAGCCTACAACTCGGCCCCAATCATTACGCCCGTTTACGGCTATACCAACGGCATGCAGCCGGCACCTAAAGTCGGCCACACGGTATTGCAGCCTGCCATAGTTGAACGACCTGTATCTAACATCGGTCACCCACAGCAAGCGCCTCCACTATATGCGCCGGGCCCTGATCTACAAACACACCTTGCCGCATCGTACAATGAGCCGCGGTCTGTCAACCTGCAGAATGGGCAGCCCGCCAGTCTGTCCCATGCGGATATACCTACTCAGCCAGGGTATAATGTGCACCTCAATCGGCAGCTCCATCCTGGTTACCAGCATCAAACCTCCTCCAGCCAGGAGTTCTCACCAATATTTCCACCACCACCTACTGCCGATGAGACTTCTAGACACACGAGTGAGTGGGCACACCAAGGCGCAGACTCCGTGGCGCAACTTGCTTCTGCAATTACAAATGCAATTCGCGCCTCGCGATCCGAGGATAGCCCCCGTCCCTCCGTAGAGGATGACATAAGAATGGCTGCCCTAATAGCCAGGCAATCTACCGCCAAGGACCTACCTTCCTTCTCGGGGGACCCGCTCGAGTGGCCTACGTGGATGGCCCAATATTCACAATCCACGGCCACCTGCAAGATGACTTCGAGCGAGAATCTCATTCGGTTGCAGCGTGCACTGAAGGGCAAAGCCCGAGAGGCCGTCGGCCCCCTGCTGATGGATCCAACGCAAGTCCCCGAGATAATTGCCGTCCTTGAGCAGCGATACGGCGGCTCGGGTTCAATTGCTGCCTTGATGCTGGAGAAGGTGAAAAAACTGCCGCATCTCACCGCCGAAGCATCACTTGAGGACCTGGCAGATTTTTCTGGAAAAATCCAGAACCTCGTGGCGTCGTTGCGAATCTTGCGGACCGACGGGTACCTCACTAATCCTGCCTTGCTGTCTGACGTCACATCTAAAATGCCGTGCACGTTGCGACTAGCCTGGTTGGCGGAAGTGCGCGGACAAACAGTTCCCGCCACCATAACTCAGTTCGCGGCATTTTTGAAAAGTTTTGCAAACGCGATCCCCTTAAGCGGAATGGTTGACCCCGCACGGTCTGCACGTGCCCCGCGCCGCGAACAAGTTCATGCAAATGTGCCCGCTAACTCAAGAGTGAACAATAAAAACAAAAACAATAGTGAAAACATTAATTGTGCGCAGTGTGGCGGGAACCATAAAACTCGTGAGTGCCCGGCATTCTTTGAGAAATCAGTTGATCTCCGCTGGGAAACAGTGCGCGCGAGTTCTTTGTGTCGCAAGTGCCTAGAAAAACACTATACCCGCGAGTGCACCTCTAAAGTGTGGTGTGGAGTAGGAGGCTGCCGCGCCCCCCACCACAGGCTGCTACACAACCCCGCGCCCGCTTCCGCGCCAGTGAATACCGTCGTGAGTGGTGCCGTCAATCTATGACGCCAGAGTACGGATTGCCGTGTACTACTGAAGATCGTGCCAGTAGTACTGAGCACTTCGTATGAAAATGAAGCTTCAGTGTTCGCGCTTCTTGACGAAGGCTCCACGGTAACCCTCATTGATGCTGACACTGCGGCACAAATTGGCGCGAGCGGCCCAGTCCAGGGGCTAAAAATTCATGGAGCAAAGGGAATGTGCACATCTGACTTGCACTCCCGCCGGGTGAAAATAACCATAAGAGGTGCAGGTAGCAGTGATGAGTATCATATTACGGCTCACACAGTGACTGACCTCAGTCTACCGGAGCAGCGTGTCCCAGGAAGACGCGTCACCCCTCGGATACTGATCGGGCAAGACAATGCTCATTTGATAGTTTCAAGAGACGTGCGGGAAGATTTCGGCACCACGCGAATAGTGTCGCGGACCGCACTAGGGTGGATTGCCCACGGTGGTACCGATCCTGGCAGCGACGGCCCAGCTACCACCCTGGCCCTGCAGATGGAGACAGCCGCAGACATCCGCCTGAGAGAGTTGGTGAAATCCAACTTTGCCGTCGACTCTCTCGGCGTAACATCTGCGGCCAGAGTCAATGCGAGTGAACTCAAAGCCACAGCCCTGATGGAAAAGACCACCCGTCCTCTACCAAACGGCAGGTGGGAAACCGGGCTATTATGGCGAAACCCGGAAGTCACGTTGCCCGACAATTACCACTGTGCCCTGAAACGTTTACAGTCCCTCGAGAGAAAGCTGGCAGCAGATGCAAGCCTAGCAGTGGCCTATACTGACAAAATGGGTCAGCTGGTAGCTAAAGGTTACGCCAGGAAACTGTCTGATCGCGAGATATCAACACCTGCCCCTCGGAAGTGGTATCTCCCACATTTTGCGGTGCTCAATCCAAACAAACCCGGAAAGATTAGAATAGTCTTTGATGCTGCCAGTCGATGCCGAGGGACTTCGCTAAATGACCAGCTGCTCACCGGTCCTGACCTGCTGTCTTCTCTTCTTGGGAACATCCTTCGCTTTAGAGAAGGGACTATTGCCATAGCAGCCGATATTCAAGAGATGTTCCTGCGCATCAAGATAAGGAGGGATGATCTGCAGTCACAACTGTACCTGTGGAAGTCACCAACATGTCGCGAACCTGACACATACCAGTTGACATCAATGATGTTCGGGGCCACATGCTCACCGAGTAGCGCCCAGTACGTACGAGACAGGGTTGCCGGGGAATACGAACACGAGTACCCGGCTGCCGCGGCAGCCGTTCGTTCCAAATTTTATATGGACGACTATTTGGATGCGGTAGATACTGCTAGCGAGGCTGCCGCACTAGTACAAAGCGTGAGTGCCCTTCTTGCAAAGGGAGGGTTCCACTTGACGAACTGGGCCTCTAACAGTCCGGAAGCCATAGTTGACATTCCTTCCGGAGACCGGACGAGCTCCACAGTTCATATCAGCAGCGGGACAAAGAGATGGAGCGAGTACTAGGGCTAGTGTGGGACCCATCCACTGACTGCTTCCTTTACTCTTTTCAAAATGCAGTCAGCCCCGAAGAAGCTGTACGGCCCACCAAGAGGCAGCTTCTCTCCATCGTAATGAAGATCTTCGACCCGGTAGGATTCGTCGCGTGCCTCACAATACGGTCAAAGATCTTGCTACAAGCTGTGTGGCGGTCGAGTGTTGGATGGGACGACTTGATCACCCTTGAGCACGCCGAGAGATGGAGAGATTGGCTAAGCTTGCTTCACGAGAGTAGCGTTTCAGTACCGAGGCGCTCCCTCCGGCACAAGCAGAGCAGCGTCACGTTACACCTATTCTGCGATGCGTCCGAACAAGCTTGCTGCACCGTCGCATACTACACAGAAGACGTGCAGGGAGTTTTACACGCGACATTCCTAGCCAGCAAGTGTAAAGTGGCTCCACTCAAGCCCCTCTCCATTCCCCGTCTTGAGTTGCAAGCCGCACTCATGGCGGCTAGATTAGCCAAGACCATCTTAAAAGAAAGCCAGGCTTTAATAAACCGGACTATCTTCTAGACAGACTCTTCAACCGTTCTGTGCTGGTTACGTACTGATCCACGCGCCTACTCTGCATTCGTGGCAAACAGATTGGGTGAAATAGATGAGATGACCAGCATACCTAACTGGAGGTGGGTGCCGACGAAGTTGAACCCCGCCGACATCGGAACACGTGACTCTGAAGTGCCTGATCTATCACCAAAAGGAAGATGGTTTTGCGGCCCTGCATTTCTTACTGCACCTGAAAGCGAGTGGCCAAAGGAGCGATCTCCCACCAAGAAACCCGACAACGACGTATTGGAGGTCAGGCCCCATTATGTAGGCCTAATAACCACTACAGGAGAGGCGTTCCCCTTAATCGAACGGTTCTCATCTTGGAACCGGCTAATTCGATCTACAGCATGGATACTCCGTTTTGTCAGGCGGTGCCGATTGGGGTCTCACAAACCCGCCGAGGGCACATTACGAGCAGAGGAACTGAAAGAAGCAGAGATCAGATGGGTCAGGAAATCCCAGGAAGACGCCTTCGCAGCTGATCTGCATACCATACGACATGGAAAGGCGCTACCTGCTGGCAGTCGTCTTAATTCCTTGACCCCCTTCCTCGGCCCAGATGATGTCTTGCGGATGAGTTCCCGATTACGAGCCCTGACAAAGACCACGAGCGTGGCCAAGACCCCCATCATATTGGATGGCAACGACCCGTACGCTCGGCTGCTGGTACGCCACTACCATGAGAAGGGAGACCACCCTAGCACCGAGAAGACAGTGGCGGAGATGCGCTGCAGTTTTTTCATTCTACGGCTCCGCACTATCAGCCGGAAAATAACACACGACTGCCCCACTTGCCGCATACGAAGAAGCAAGCCCTCTCCACCATTAATGGGGGCGCTACCATCTTACCGCCTGTTACATCATGTGCGTCCCTTTACTCACTGTGGGCTGGACTACTTCGGGCCAATGGAGGTCACAGTTGGCAGACACCGGGAGAAGCGCTATGGGGCAATTTTTACCTGCCTTTCCACCCGCGCTATTCACCTGGAACTTGCTGTTACGTTGACTGCCGACTCTGCCATTATGGCCTTGCAAAGAATGACCGCCCGAAGAGGTCAGCCCGAAGTTCTGTACTCGGACAACGGAACGAATTTCCATGGAGCAGACGCTGAGATCAGGGAAGCCTTGGATTCACTAAAACAAGATTCTAGAATTATGGACGCCATGGCTACCAAAGGCATTGAGTGGCGTTTCATACCGCCACTCAGTCCCCACATGGGGGGAGCCTGGGAAAGACTAGTACGGTCGGTGAAACGGGCCTTGAAAGCTACCTTAAAGGAAAGGGCGCCGAGGGAAGAGACCCTGCGCACAGCACTGGCAGAAGCTGAGTTTGTTGTCAACAACCGACCACTGACTCACGTCTCTGTTGACCCACGAGATGAAGAGCCCTTGACACCAAACCACTTCCTTCTGGGGTCAGCCGGAAAGCGCCCCCATTTGTCCCTGTATGACAAAAAAGAAGAAGAGGTATGTCTCCGCCGCCAATGGCGTATCGGGCAACAACTTGCAGATATTTTTTGGAGACGCTGGCTCCGAGAGTACATCCCCACTATGGGCGCCCGACAGAAGTGGCACCACCCAGCCGAGCCCATCAAAAAGGATGACCTTGTGGTGATCATGGATCCTGCGCTACCCCGGAATAGTTGGCCGCGCGGCCGAGTCATCGATGCAAAACCCGCCGCTGATGGTCAAGTGAGGACCGCCCGCATTCAAACAGCTTCCGGGATATATGTGCGGCCAGCCGTTAAGATCGCCGTACTGCTGCCAGCCCCAAAATCCACCACTCCAGAACAATCTACAACACGGCCCGTCCAACTGCGAACCAGGGGTACCGGGCGTCTAGATCGTCGAAACACTTCACGTCCTCCCAAATAGCTTGGCGCAGAGGGCTGCACCGGGGGGAGTATATCGGACGCTTGTTCATTATAATTTAAGAATGACTTTATACTGTTTTTGTTTACATCTTTCGCTACTATTTACTACGATAAGAAATAAATAAATATTGTTTGCGTATAATGTTAATCCGTGGATGTGACATTAATAAACTATTTTGAAATTGTCCACATTCACGGAACTCTGCATTGTGTACCTAGCTTTAAGATTGTCAAATTCCTGGAAATGTAAAAAATGTAACTTGTAAAAAATAAACAATAAACAATTGGCCGGCGGGTAGCAAATTAGAAAGTGTGGGGTCCAAGGCTGGCTGGTACGCTCCAACGGCTTTAGAAATCCGACCAATGAGAAGCCATAAACGGGCCGCCGAACCGTGGCCGACCTTTTTTTTATGTGCCGTTGTCGAGTCGGAACTTTGACAAAAAGCACCAATTTTAAATTTTAAATTCTCTTTCTCCATTGGGTCACCCTCGCCTCGGACCTTCGCATCTACGAGCTACCTGCCGCTGCCCCTTTCTGCCGAGTTCTGAGAATTTTATTGGCCTTTCTCCTTCAACTGAAGAATCCTGCATCGACAAGATTCCGGCGAGCACCACGTGGCTTAAGAAGCTGACATACTTAACTGCCTTTTTAAAGGCAATCTTTCATTTATTTGCATTTGCACAAAGTCGTCTATATACCAGAAACGTCCTTTTCAGGACGAGGTTCAATTGATTTGCATTTTGCACAAAGTCGTGTATATTCCAGAAACGTCCTTTTCAGGACGAAAGTCAATTGATTGGCATTTACAAAGTCGTTTGAGTCGTGTAACTAACCCCTATTTTTTCAGTCTGTATGCACACGACATTTAGTCGGGTACAGTATGTATTTGACGAAACTCAAAAATAAGAACGTCGACCAATGTATGTACTTTCGACGGCGATTGCGAGCGGCCTGGATTGTAGAATCGATACCCTGGACTTATGGCGTGTACGGGCCGCGCGCTTTAGGTAGGCGACACAGTACGCCTAACGCATCATGGCTTGGCCTATTTCAGCGTATCGCTAGCGATACACTACCAATGGGAATGTATGGCGAGCGATATACTTAAATAGGCCGAACCACGCTAATATAGCGCGCTTATAGCGTAGCTTCGGGACTGAAGTTATGGAAGCTGCGGAAGACCTACGTGTTTTACCGAAGTTTCCTAGCTGCCCTTTGATTCGGCCCTTACCACAAGTAACGTTTCGCTACAGATTTAAAATAAAATAAAGGCAAAATTGATTATCATAAAAATTAAAAATAATTCCTCTCCTCTAAATGATTGGAAATCCTCAACCAGTGCATACATCTATTACATCCTCTAAATGGTTTGAAACCTTTTACCTGGTGTATATGTACATCTATTAATCCTCTAAATTGTTGGAAACCCTTAATCTGGTGTATACATCTATTACATATGTAAATTCTATATGTAATATATAATTTTATGTAAAGTAACGTTTTTTTCTGTTATTAATATGACACCGAAATAAATTTGTAAGACAATATCTTTGGTGAATGTGGTTTTTATGGTTCCATGATAACTCAACACAGTGACAATTCAACACACTTTTAAAAAGTGTTATAAAGTCATTAGAAACTATGAAAAAAAAATGTAACTTAACCTAACCTAACCTAACCTATTTTTTTTATAAAGTCAAAACTCTACTGCATGCAGTCTTCCGTAATTATTCACTTTTGCGTCAGATTGCTTTTGATATTGTTAATATTTTTAATATGTACAACAAATGAATTCAAGTTTTAAAAGCCAGCTACATTTGGCTAATCCATCCGAACGCCCGAAGAAGCAACTTTCCTATCCATTGGTTCTTAATACTAATGGGCTAACAGAATCTACTAATGTTCAATTTGGAACTACACAACGGCTTCAACGTTTAATTATCATTAATTATTCGCAATCTATTAGTACTAACAACGCTGAATAGTTTATCCCCGTAATGAACGAGAAAAACAAATTAATGGAGGATCCGATATCTCCATTTAATTACATAGGTAGTTTGTTTGCTTAATTTCTCATCGCACCCGACAAGAATCGATCAATCTACTGGTCCATCGATCATCATCATGGAACGTATCAATGGCACATTATCCGCACGTCAGTTTCCCACCGCCGAATAGGTGTAGTCAGCTCGAGTAACGAGAACACACCGCAATGTGGGTATTGTCCCCTCCGACAACACAATGCCGGGATTCTGTTAAAAATCTAACAGATATCGATTGAAGCCTCCGGGTGGTATAATTCTATGCTCACATTGAAGCGTTATCATGTTTCATTATCTTGTATCAATATCACGTATCATTACGTTGTATTATTGGCATGTATAATAATTATGAATCCTTATAATAATTACCATTTATCATAATAATGTGGTACAAATATCATGTATCATTATGATTTACCGACCTCATCATTGAACAGTTGAACATACATTAGTAAAAATAATTACTTACATTTCATTCAGACGTAGGTAGGTTAACTCACTTGATGTGGGCCTCATTCTAGAAAAATGTAAATTGTTATATTTTTTTTAATAATACTTTATTTTTATTTTAATACGACTCCATAAACTGAATTCAGTGTTTGGCCAATTAATGATGTTTTATTTGTAAAAAGTGTACGTGTTTTATTACATTACATTTTTTTTCATTTTCGCACAAATCATTACGAAAAACTTCCGCATTTTCGGTGCGAAGAATGTAATAATGTTTCTTTTTAGTAAAATATTTTTCCACAGAAAAGAATTTGAAGATGTAGAAGACTTGGTTCATATTTTTACATACATATACATACAGGGTGTATCGGCACGTACCCGACAAACTTTAACCAGCTATTCCTTAGAATATTTGGAGTAAAAAATCTTATGTGCACTTTGCTGTCCGGTAACGTTTTTTTTTAATAAAAATTTTACTATTCATATTTTCACCACATGTCGCCACTGTTTTATCCTTTGTCAAAGTTTGAAAACCCATCTGGCAATATTTTATTCGAATTCCGTTGAATAATGTACGTGTGTACCTATATTGGCGCGCTTTTACAATCACAACGAAATGGCACGGCACCATTTGTCTCATTTTTAACTATTATTATTTAGTGTGTGCGAAAGAGCGAAGACGCTTTTCGACATACTTGCTTATAAGAGCTGTTGAACACGAAAAGCAATGCCAATGACAGTGATGGAGTGTGGAAATTTTTTTTTTTTTGTTTTTAACTGAAAAAAAAATGCTACCGGACAGCAAAGTGCCCATAACATTTTTTACTCCAAATGTGCTAAGGAATAGCTGGTTAAAGTTTGTCGGGTTAGTGCCGATACACCCTGTATAGTTGGGACGCTTACAAATAGATTGATTTAAAATATTTTTATAAAATTATCGGACAGCAATGCCTTTTCTGTCATTCAAGTAGGACCGGCGTAAAAGGTAGAACTATCCTTCACGCCGGAAGTGTGTCAAGTACTGTGCTCAGTGGCGTGCATTGCTATATACTTTATGACCATAGGTAGATGTGTGCAGTTTTTCAAGTACGAAATTTGAAAATTTCCGTTTATAGTATCTGCTATTTGTTGCGACCAACGGAATAAATGAGAGTTAAAGTTCTTAAGCAAAATCATGTAAAAAACACAATTACACCAAAAATTTTACGATTTTTATTAATCTTTTGATTCATTTTATCGGTTCGTTTTTCTGAGGGTAGCCACAGCTTTTCAAACATTCTGCAAGGAGAAAACTGAGTTCTGCTGATTTATTATGATCCTGTTTAACAGCCTGCCATTTCCAAAAATTATTTCAATAAACTATCACTTCTTATCAACACTTTCATAAAACATCAGAACACGTGTTCATACAGCTGCGCTTATTTGTTATTATGTAATTCGACAAAAGTAATTCTATTTGTTGTGCTGGCAAAGAATTTTATAAGGTGAAAGGTACAGGGTTTTCCAATAAGAGGTGTTATTTTGAATAGCCCTATATTTCAGAATATGTTACTTTTGAAGCTCTCATTTTTTGACATTTGACAAGTAAAAACTACGTCATTAATAAAAATTGAACAATACACCCTTCAACAACGCATTGAAATTATTAAAATTCACTTGAGTGAATCAAATGCAAATCATCTGGAGTGATGAGGCCCATTTCCACCTAGGTGTCTTCGTCAACAAGCAAAATTGTCGCATCTGGGGCTCAAAAAACCGAAGAATTATTGTTGAAAAACTTCTCTATCCTCAACGTGTGACTGTTTGGTGCGGTTTATAGTCTGGCGGAGTCATTGGACCTTACTTCTTTGAAAATGAGACTGGAGCAACAGTTACGGTGAATGGATTGCGCTATCGAGAGATGATTAATGATTTTTTTATGGCCGGAATTAAATGATATTAATCTGGACAACGTTTACTTTCAACAAGACGGCGCTACATGTTACACAAGCAACGAAACCATTGATCTATTACGATTTAATATCAAAATTACACCTCTTATTGGAAAGCCCTGTACTTACAGTAGGTGAAATTGGGATGCCGTTCCGTATGGATATTCACTTTGTTTTTATATGGCACTGCATAAATTAACTTTTTTATTATAATATGTGATGCGGGTTTAATTTGCATTTGTAATAACATGTAATGCAATTAGTTACGATGTACGATTATACTTTTCTGATGGTCACGTCGCGGGCGGTAATTGTCGACTGAACGCCCGGGAACGGGGAAAGGAATCGAACCAAATTCATTGCCAACAATAAGCCGTCATCGGCGCAAACACATATTTTATTAGGAAATTTGTTGATTTATTCATTAAAGGCCTGTCGTCAATAGGAATACGAAAAATTTGAAGAAATTTTCAATGAATTAGCAATGTTTTATATCAGTAATTTTTTTTGTGTGGACTGCACGTTACTGATTATACTATTTTCTACATAGATTGCAATGCTTGCCTCGTAAGATAATAGATTGTTAAATTAAATTACAGTCACATTTGTCAACATTATCTTACAGACATATATTACCGATGGATTAGAGTTAAAAAATTCTATCCCCAATCGCGAAATTGATAAAACTGAAATTAAATTGTTGTTTTTTGTTTATTGTTTATTTACATTGTATCATTGTTTACATTAGAATGTTTAACCTCACTAGGAAAAGCCTGTGTTGAGGTTAATAATTTTACACAATAGCGAAAATAACACCAAGATATATTTAGAGAACAATATTATATTGAATGTTAGCGAACCTTGGAAAATTATATTTTAGTTCAATATTATGGTATTTGCATATGATGTAAATACAATATATTGGCATGGACTTTCACTTGAAGAAAAGATTAAGGTTTACGAAAAGGAGATTAAATATCAGTGTCCATTTAAGTATTTTAATCATATTCTACTAAAATTGGAGACACAATATTTTAGCTCCAAGCCATCGTTGTGTACATTCAATCTCATATTTAATGTACATGTTGGTCACCGTTTCATCGCCTTAGTGCTTAATTGTCCAAACGACCATTCGGCAAATCGTTCACTCTTCATTTAAATCTGAAAACAAAGTATCAAAAACGATAATTACTACGAATTACTTAAGCTGCTATAACTTTTACCTTAACGAAAATAGCTTCATCTTAAACACCATTCATTCATCATAATGATTCATTGAAATAAAGAAAGAAAGCTTCTCTCCTGATGAATTTGCTAATTGGTCGTTTGGACAATTAAGCACTAAGGTGTCAATTTGTGTTTTTTATCAGTTAGGTGGGATTAACCAGTATAAAAAATGTCTGGAGATTTTGATATGTTTTTAACACCCTATAAAACTTTCCGTCTTGTGTAACGTTCCATATATGTAAAAAGTTAAGGGTTATCCGGCTCTGCTTGGAAATTATATTATTATAAATTTGATCAACATCGACCCCCGGTAATATTATTTTGTATCGGGAATTAATCTATTCCGTACGTCTCGCCGACCCATCGGGAAAGCTCTTGTCCTTTGCTAGCCTAACGGTTATTTAGGTATTTACCTCACTAATCCAAATATCCATTATAATAAATATATAATGTGAATACTGTAGCTAGCAACTTCAAAAGGTTAATGGGTTAATCAATTTCGTTATATTACTCTTTTTTATGTTAAAAAATAATACATTTACAATATTTAGAAATGTACGTAGATGGATGGTTTTCATTCAGGAAAAACATTAAATGAGGAATTCAGCTAACCATTTTTTGTAAACAGCATTCAACGCCTAACATACATCCTTATAACGCCATTGTACACGGAGAAAAACTAGTAATGATAATTTATTAAGAATCTAAACAAATTATTCGTTATCCGGTTATAAACGGGAAATTGAAAGGCTTCCTGATAAACTTTTAGTAAATTACGAATGTATTATAACAATGCCGGAACACGTGTTGATAAAAATCCTAATGATTTCGTATTTCGTAATTATACATTATCAAGGCAAACGTAGGTGCATGAACTCGTATTTTAACGATTAAAATTTAAGCAAGTATTGCTTAAATTTTATCAGGAAACCGACTGCAATCCCGTTTTTAACCGGAGTACCAATATTTTTTAAAAATACTTATTTTTCTCCGTGCATTGATATTTTGGTTCAGTATGTCCAGGAGTAATTACAGTAACTTTGGGAGGTGATTCTACATGATGACAGAAGTAAAAAATATAAATATCTTTGAAGGAAGTTTTGTTTTCAAAGCCTCTGTAATTGCATCGATTTCTGTGGAATATACAAAAGTTTATAATATACTCATAATAATGGTTTGTTAATAGTCTAAGAGGAACTTACAAGGAGTTTTTTGTTTGAAAAAAAATTGTTTGCAATTAACTTTGTCAATTCGTAAATTATTTTATCAGTTTAAAAAATATATTGTAGTTTGAACGTGCCCAAAGTACATGGTATGAACACAACACCATTTGTTATTTGTTTTCAAGTTTAATTTGTAGAACTCCATTTAATTTTTTCTTTTACGTACTGAATAAACATTTTTTTCAATGTATAAAAACACTGTTAACACAATATATACTTTCAAGAAACACAACATCCTTCACTAGGTAAATAAATTCGTGATTGGTAAATAAATATTTCGAAAAGAAACATTTAAAATAAAAACGGCTAGCCCATTTTTAAATATCAAAGATCAGTGGGGTTTCTTTTTCTGATGAAGGGTTTTTAAATCAAAGGATTTGAAAACCCTGATCAAGTTATTATGTACTGGAGAGAATGCACCACAGAACAAAAGTCATGAGACAAATAAATCCATTTTATTTTATGTTTTAAAAGATTTACAATTTCTATAACGGATTAAATACGGCTTTAGCAAAATACAACAATCGCGCCAAAAGCTCATTGTTTTGACTAAAACTTTACCCACGATTAAATTTTCATATTCCTAAGGCAGTTAATTTCCGTAACGCCCATTCTAAAAACTTCTCAATTTTCAGTTAGGTTAAATAATTATTTCATAACCTTATTATGTTTACTCTACATTTTATTAGGCAAGAGACTTCTTAGCGAATCCTACAGAAACTTATCATGAAAACAACTTTACTTTTGTTTTGAGTTCTCTGAAGGGCGACTCAAGAACAATGAAGATCAAAAGTACCCGAAACAGGCAGTTGGGGTTATTCCGTCGGTACAGCGATATTGAGATGAAGTGAACTTGGGAGATACCTATTTGAATTTAAATAATATAATAAGCGAGGCGTATTCTACTAGGATACCCAACATTTTATTCCTGTGCTAATGTTAAGCTATGTTCTGTATAATAACTAATAACCCATTATAAAGGTTTGCTAAATACTAACATGCTTAACAATTAACACGATAATTATTTTACTAACGTCAACAATGCTATTCATTACCATTTTCTACCAATTTATAAAAAAAGTTTCTCTTTAACACGTTAATTATTTTAAATTCCCTCGATAGAAAAAAAACCCAAAGTAAGCTCCGAAAATTTATAAAACACGTTTTGTTCTGTTATTTACTATGTTATAGCCATGAAAAAATCCACAATGCAACTAAAGCATTTGTAGTCAAATTTATGCTTTTTTTCGTTATAAAATATTTTCACCGTTTTCGCTTAATTGTTGTCGGTTTTTAATATTATCGCGCTGCCTCTAACATTGGTATTTACATGTTTTTCTTTTAAACCATCTTTGAACGCTTAGTACGGGGCCTTAAATACCTATCTTTTACTCGTATTATTATATTTATTTATTGAACAACTATTACTTGAATGTACAACAATGAAAAACAGTATTGTTCTTGCTTATAACGTCCGTACTCGGCCTATTATGCTATGTAATATTCACTTATTGTCGTACTCCTGATCAGCTTACCTCAAACATTGTATACATGTAAAAGCCTCCATGGCGTGAATAAATGAATAAATAACATATACAAAACATAGAAAATAAATTTTATTTTCATTATGATTGGCTATCTTTCCCAAAGGTCCTTAAAGGGGCAATTTCCTTCAATATCAGATGTTTAAAAATACTGAGTTGAATGTGTTCCACAAACCATGCGAACAAAATGCCAAATTATCCTTCACTAATAACGATAAAAAATATAACAAATGGTTCGGTTCGTGGGGGCTAGAAGATCTACCCTATCTATGAAAAAAAACTAATCGATAAACGGCTATGTAATAAAACCATAAGACTTGCTCTCTCTACTTCAATAGGTACTAATGGTATAAAAAACTTACGAAAGCCATTTCATTTCACCCCATACAGGCTGTTTGAAGTTTTATTTGTAAATAAATGGTCGACTAGCTGAGATTCCAGTTTCAGACTGGCTAGACCGAAATGTTGTATTATATTATTATCTTCTACAATCAAATTATTGCTTAGTTTTGTAAGATTTCAAAGTAAAATACCCAAATAAAAATAAGTTTTGTTACCTTTCTTCACCAAAAAGACAACGCAAATAATAAAAACCTTTTCATTATCTGCCTTTTATTTTATTTTTTTCTACGTAGGTAAATACTTGAATTTGAATTTAATTTCAGTAATTTCAGCGCTTGAATAATAATAATCTATTTGATGTTTAAGTATAGGCCTGAAGCCTTCTTTGCCCATTTCTCAGGACGAAACCAAATACACCTTGTACTTAAGTCGACAATTGACGAAATTTAACACGTTTTTAGCATTAAGCTCCAATGACAGAAGATCCTGGCGATGATGAGGGTTCTCACTTGGACGAACTATCCCGAAACTTGAAGCAGATAGGTATCTTCAAGTTTTTAAGGCTTAAGGCCATTGCTCGAGTTTACACTGGAGGTTACCCTTGCACATTCATTACATTTTTCAGAAGATTTTATGCTAAGAAATTTCACAAAACGTAGAATAATATGGAAATTTAAAATAAACAAAACAATTTGCAAACAAAAAGAAAAGAAATGAATTAACTTAAAATGCATGTAAACACCAAATTTAAATGAATTAGATGATAAAAAATGAATATTAATTATTATTGTAAATTATGTTCCGTAGGTAAAAGAAACTTAATACATAAATAATAAACATATTTGATGTATCCAAGAACGCAGGACAAAATAATGATAACGGTTTTTAGGGATTATCGGAACAAGCGTTACTTTACATATTTGTACAGGGCCCTTGAGGTGATTTTGCACAAAAACGGCGCTATACAAATCATCCAAATATTATTATTATTATTAAGAAACAATCTGATACGTAATTAATTCCCCGCTGTATGTTTTTTCTATTTACTCCAAGCGTGCGGTAGTGATCAATCACTGATATATCATAAACATAGGATCTAAATTCTATAATTTAACAGATCCAGCATGAACAGCTGAATCCCAACTGCTCCCAACCGACTGAAGCCAATGAGACAATCGGATCCCCACATTGGGGTATGTTCTGAGGCTTGAGATAGTAGGGAGAGGAAGGAGACGAGTAAGAGGAAGGTGGGACAGTGCCTGAATATTCAGATCTGCTCAGCAATCACGGCTAAAGTTATTTCAAACAACAAAAATTTCTGGTGGTCTTACACAGGGCGATAATGAAAGTATCTTCCACTCTAGAACATGCCGCACACATAATTAAATAAATAGACTTTTGATGAGTGAGTGTGATAGTGTCGGTAACCTACTTCTCGTACCCAGATAGAGGTGTATATATTTGTTTACATGTGTGAGGAAGAATATACACGTATCTAAGTATATGTATGTGTGTGTATGTATGTATATGTATATGCATATATGCATGTATGTGTATATATGTGTGCATGTATGTATGTATTTATATGCGTGTGTATATGTATGTATGTATGTACATATGTGTACTACTTTATATATTTTTGTTTATTTTATAGAAAACTTGGACAATAATTTGAATAAAATAAAATTCAATATATTATGAATAAAAAGAGACACATTCAAGGGGAAATGGTTAATTTTTTATTACTGTTTTAAAACCTATTACCTAAATTATGATTTTCGTGGTTATAAGAAGCACTCTTAGATGCTGCAGTCTGTCAACGTAGAAGTCGATCGATCTTAGTGAATTTCGGTATATAGATCAATGAATGAATCATGTTTAGCTACATACTAAAAGCCAATCTCGTAGACTTTATATCAAATTCTCTATTAAAGAAGGTGTGTACCACCTACCCACAGAAGATCCGAAACCTTCGGGAAAAGTATCCATGCTACATACTTGTATGATCGATATCTGTATAACAGACGTGATCCAAATACACAAACTTTTGTTTCTACCCTGTATTGAAAGATAACGGACATGCCGGGAAAGAAACTTAAAAACCCCAGTGGGATTTGGGATATTCGCCCTTAAAGCGCCCTGAAAGAAAAACAGAACTTTACGGAGCATTTTGAGTTATCAATATTTTGGGTGCGGATATATTTGGTACTCAATCAAAATGACATAACTTAACTAACTAACCATCATGCCGTTTCCCCGCAGGAGTAGGTAGAGAAGACGGACGGCCAAACAACTCGGTCTAGGCACACACTTCTTGCCTCATTCACATTCATTCATCGTCTCATACATACTCTTCTATTATTCTGACTCTTTACATGGCCTGCCTCGAGGATCTGATTCACTTGATCGTGCCATGTCTTCCTCGGGCGTTCCCGACTTCTGCTACCATGACATAACTTTCACGTAAGTATTTAGCCTAAACCATTATTTTGAGGGTTTTTTACTATTCATACAGGGCCGGCTCTGTGCTGGTTAAATTGGAGTAGTCCACTCCGGCCGCCGACTTGCCATGGCGCCAAGGCACTGATAATACCTAACAGGTTACCGTTTGGTTTGGGGCTGGCCCTGCACTCTTGGTTACTTTGGTTTTGACATGATCGAAAAACAAAAAACTAGAGAAATACACGCACATTTTAGATGAATAGGCTAGTAGGAAAATAGGACAAACAGTTTTTAAAGAGTTGAAGTATAGCAAACTATTTATTACTGCTATTTGTTGTTACTAAAAATCTCACCTATTTGCTTTTACACTTTGACAACAGCAATCAATTTTTCGTCTGTAGATTACTATGAATTGATGAATGCTAATAATCGTATTTAATAAGACTACAATATGTGGAAATTTTTGGAATGGTAAATACGGTTTTCAAAAATTTTAAACTTGTTTTAACTTACAGAAAATGTGCTAGCGTGTCAAAAAGCTAAAATGTGTGAAAAATGTAGTTTTTTTAAACGCAACATCCTTCACTATTAGTTAAATAAAAAATAAAAATAACACTCTTCTTCGTGTTTGGTATATAAGTAGTGCGACAGTGCGAAAAAAAAACATTTCATATACAAACTGTTATTCAGTAAGCCCATTTTTAAATACCGAAGATTGGAAAGGTTTTCAAGTGTTTCTTTTTCTGGAAAAGGGTCTTTAAATCGAAGGACATGAAAAGCTTAATCAAATTATTATGTGTGCGGGTGGGGTCCATTCCTTTTTCGGTAGAACGCACCACAGAACAAAGTTTAAGAAGGAATAAATGCATTTGCTTTAGGTTTTGATTTTTTAAATTTATAATTTCTATTACAGATTAGTGGCAGCTTACGCAAAATAGAACAATGGCGCCAAAAGTTCATTGTTTTACCTAAAACTCTGGCGACGATTAAATTTTCATATATCTAACTAAGGCAGTCAATTTCCGTAACGTCCATTGTAAAAACTTCTCAATTGTAAGTAACGTTAAATCATTATCTCATAACCTTATAATGTTTACTCTATATTTCATAAGGCTTCAGACTACTTAGCGAATCCTAAAGAAACTTCGCCTGAAAACAACTTTAAACCAACGCAAAAGATTCTGGTATTATAAACCAAAATATGTGGTAATTTCGTGAATAGTAATACTTATTTTTATAAGCAATAATTATTAGCCTGAAACACTCATCCACATTGAAAAATCTCCTGATAAAAGATACATAACGCTAACGGGACTTTCTCATATAAAATAAAGTTGGTTGTTTTCAGGTGAAAAAATGTAATAAGCACTAATTGTTGAACGAAACACTAGTATATATTGTATTATTTCGCGGATAAAAGATAAGCCGCCATAGCTCAGTGGTCAGAGCTGTCGACCGGAAATCGAAAGGACACGGGTTCATGTCTCGTTGGCGTCATGTATCTTTTATCGTAAGATTTTTTCAATGTGGATGAGTGTTTCAGGCTAATAATTATTGCTTATAAAAATAATTGTTACCCTTTGTGCTACGCATAAAAAATCTTGTCTTAAACATTACTTTACCAAAAAAATAATAATTAATAGTAATACTGTTTGTAAAATTTAAACTTTTTTATACTTAGCAAAAATCGTTTCCTGGAACAAAAATATATATAATATTTTTTAATCAATTGGGTGGGTATTATTTTAAATAATATGTAATGTAGCCTTTAAGACACTCATACGCTTATTCGGCACCCTTATGGTGTGATCCCGCACAATTGTGAGTCGAATGTATAGGAAATGATCGCGGGATCACTAGCAAGTGGTTATAAATATAGAATTTCCAAATTACACTATAAAATAGGTCAATATAGTTAGGGGCGTCAATCTGTTGCGGTAAGACAAATTATCCCGGTATCAATCAGGTATAATAATAATGATTGAATTATTTGTATAGCGCCGTTTTCGTGAGAAAATCACCTCAAGGGCGCATCTATTACGATATTATTGGTATCTATTGCGGTAAGAGAAGTTATCCCGGTATCGATATGAAAATAATATAATAACCGTATAGTACGTAAAAATCATGCATGTAATGATGTAGATTATTATGAAATTATGTTTTCAGCTGTTTGTACTTAACCGAACTCTGTTGAACTTGATCGAGTAGGTATTAATGCCAATTAATACTAGAGAAATATAAGTACGTACCTATCTAATTTGAAAGCACTTGAGTTGATTATTCACAAAAACGGCCCTATACAAGTTATCCAATTATTATTATTCGGTGATTTCAACAATCATGAAGGTTGTTGAAATCACCGAAAGACCTTTATAGGTTTATAATAGAATTTATTTAATGTTAACAGATCGAGGCTACAAACTACACTGCACATGACGTGACAAGATTAATGAGGATGAAAAATAAGGTTCAGTTACAAAGCATATTAGACCTTAGGCAGGTTTATTGGTACAGGCATGCTAATCTGAGAATTTATCTGAACACCACTGGATTGGAGCCAAAAGTAGATAGGTACTCGAAATTTATAAAACCGCATAGTTACAAAAGCTACGAAAATTTAACACCAGATTAAAATATTAATAGGGACGACGCGACGGGTAAACATTTACCACACCTTTGTAACCGGCCTTGAAGGGTATTTGCTATTTGCATGTAAACAAGGATTGATTGAGAAACGGTGTCCACCATACACGAATCAATATTATGTCTGATGGACACTGGAAGGGTGTACGAAATTGAAGAACAGGAGAACTAAAAATCTCTATTTTTTTTTTTTTTTTTTTTTCATTCATTATTCATTGATCATTCAACGGGAAATATTAATTCGATAAAAAACCCTCTATCATGGGTCATCCCAAGTGGTTGGCTACGTTCAGTGTCTTAGCAGGGGTGCCCGGGTACATTGCGTGAGATTTGATAGACGGGGTGGATTAGAAGAGACCCTTTCACCTCACCAGTCGCACTCTCTCGACCATCGCCTTGCATCACGCCGGGTGGGATGGATTCATCCGTCCTTCACTCCTGGACACACTGACCCCCAGATTTCTATAACTTTATTTACTTAATAATATCCTCCACGCAGCATCTCGAAGATGACAAAGGCCCTGAGTGAGTTTATTTTCCTCAGTACTTCCTGTATGGATCTAATGTTATATAAACAGAATACTAATAACACAATTTGGTAACTTAATAAAATATTAACTTAAAATTAAGTAAAACTAAGAGTTATAGGCTTTTTCAAAACACAACACATAAAATAAAAACAAAAAGTCTTATTTTTCGAGTAATATAAAGATTAAATTATTCAACAAGTTGCCTTTGACGAAACCTACTTTCCAGTAGGTGAGTTTTATTTATAAAGTGATTTTTCTGATGTCAGAAAACAACCCGAAGACTAATAATGTCCTTAGAAATATACTAAAACCTTTTAATGACCTGTGTTTAGATCCTCGTGGTCTTACCGGAGTACCCAAGCGAATAAACAGAGATTTACTCGTAGGAACCACTTTCCTTACTTAACCTTTCAGAACCGATTCAAAAAATAACAACAACTGTGGTTTTCCGAATGAATATTCCATTAATCCTTAGGTAAATTTTACTTTTAAAATTTGAGTGTTTTTAATCATTTTTTGTTGAAATTATAATATTGTATTATTTGAAATTTTATAATAAAATTCGGAGAATTTCAACAATTTTAAAAAATAATATCGTAGACTTGTTACAAAATAAACCATCTTATAGTCATTTTTGACGATTTTTGATTAATTTTTATCATAGTAGATTGCGAGTCTCACAGTTTATCAATATCTACATATTTTTATTATATTGTACAAATATTGAAAATAATACCCTTGAGATATTAACACAAATTAACGACTTAGGCATCAAATCTTTACTTTGTTAACCACATAACGGAAAACTCTAACAAGGGCTTAAAAATGTTGGAATTTATAACTAGGTTAACTAGAAATTTTAACTATATTAAGTGTATTGAACTATCATATGCCTTTGTTAGAAGTCAATATGAATACAATTCTGGTACTAACTACCATATGTATTTAACACTGCCCAGAATGAGGCATTTTCCCCCCACGACGGAAATAATTATACCGAGTTAGTAGACGTCTTTAATTTATCACTTAAAAATACAAAAGATTGTTACTGAGACAGTTCAGTTATATACAGTAAATATGTACTGTATTGTTATGTAACTTTTACTATTCGTATGTAAAAGTCCCTAAAAATAGGGTTAATAAAGTAATAAATAGTAAAAAGTTACTTCCTTCCTATATTTATGTACATTCATAAAATATTATTATGTATTTTATTTATTTATTTATTGACGCCCTATTGGGCTTTTAAGTACAAAACAATTACAAATTTCATTTTTAACAACAGTATAGAACAAACAATAGCAAATCGAAATAAAATATAATGATTTCTCATACATTATTTACATTTAAAAAGTGGTGGACTAATTTGGCTTTAATATTGAAGTTTAAATTAAATATGTCAGCGACATCACTTAGTTCATTGCCCAACCTATGTATTCTTTCTTACACAGAATTCTTAGCGAAGTTATTGTTGTAGAATAAAATATTCCGTCTAGTATATTTTGGAGGTATATGTAAAGATAGCAAATTTATAGTGTCAGGGCAGTCCAACCTTGAATGAACAATTTTTATATAATAAAAGGAGATCAAATATTTTTCGCCTTTAAATTTTTTTAGATAATTTCGATAAGTTAATTGACATAATTGATTTCAATCATAAGGATACCAATTTTGAAATTAATAAAACATAAAAATTTATTTAGAATTTTTTCAATTTGTAAAAAAGAGTTGAAATGAGGACACCAAATGGTTGAATTGTATTCAACCTGACTTCTAACCAGAGACGTGTATGGTAATTTTATAGTTTTTATGTTATTAAAGTTAGATTTGTAGTTAACAACTTTTTACTATAGGCACTTAACCTTTCCCTGGTATTGTAACTTTGTAACCAATAATAAAAATTGACAAAATGGCAAACTTCATATTATAACAAAAATTTATTAATTTCAGTTTTAAACTATCCATGTTCTCAAGAAATTCCAACACTTCAAATAATTCTAGGCAAAATTTTTCACACCCAATTTATTGCACGCATGTAGTTCTCAGAATTTCCAACTAATCTGCTTGTCTTGGGAGATTTCCCCAATTGGCTCCTTTCCAGTATTCCGGACAATCTTGTTCTGGTCCCAAGATTGAGTATACATTGGCATCTATTCAAATGTCGTTTGTCTTTGGTGTTAAAACCCTCATGTCCTTTGGTTTATGGGGCCATTCAAAAAAATCGTAACTGATTGTTTCCTTGTACCGATTAATACAACACAATAATGGAGCCAACCGCCCTAGCCGTCGCCATTTACACTGTATTTTTTTAAAATCTAAATATCGCTCAATAGTCCCAATGGCTTCCAACCGTTTGGAGCCAGTGAGACTATGGCATCACCAATTGGAGTATTTTACCTATTCATTTTGCATATTCAGATCTGGTCACAAAACACAGATAAACCCATTTTTCGCAACTTTTCAATTCTGAATGGTGGTCTTACACCAGGGCGATTTTAAAAGTATCTTCCACTCTGAAATGTGCCTCAAATAAACTATGTATTATTTTTAATGAATGATTTGTGAAATAACACAAATTAATACAGTTAAATTTACCTGCTTCTTCCGGATTGTTATTTTTGCTCTGATCAAGCCTTACCCCTTGACCAAGAAGGCCTACTCACTCTACTTTATCTGTACACTGTACATTATTAACATTGTGTCGCTCTACTGTCTGGAACCCTAGTAAGAAACTAACAAAACTGTTAACCATTAGCTGTGGGAACAAGATTAGCAGGGAGAAGGTTATGCTCATGACATTTTAATCTGGAGGACGTGAGTATAATTCCAAAATAACAAAATGTTAACAGATAATTTTCTGAATCTTATAAAAGAGCTTCACAGGTATCGATTAAACGATACATTAAGATAACTAAGATAGGACACGACCTCGCACTAAATAAGTTATTACGCCCATTTTCACGAATCTTGGGGGCAAAAACTTATGTTGTTCGCTCGACTCAGTAAACTCATCTCGCAGGAGTATATAACATTTAAGGTTGCCTGTTAAACTATTCCAGTATTTGACAGGCACTCAAGACTTGACGCTAATCGCTTCGGTCAAAATTCTATTTGAGCCAGGCTGCTCCGATGGCATAACAGGTAACACAATCCTAATGAGGAACTTATTATTAGATGATAATACGTACTTCGAAACCTTAGCTCTAAGTATCGTATGAGTTATATTGACTAAGTAAGATATTCCTCGAGATTAATAAACTTAAAATCGGTGAATTTATATTGTTGGAATCATAGACATATGAATATTAGTAGACCTGCCCTAAGTGATTAAAAGCGTATTATCCCCACTCCCCATACCGGTTCCATTGGAGCCGGCTGGGCTCGCGTATGGCCTCAAGTGAAATTTGAAAACGCGACGTCATCATTCTTGTGCGAACTATGGTCGAGGCATCATCGGTTCATTTTACGAAATAACACGGCAAAATGTTGACTTGTGATATGAAAACTTGTAAAAATAGATGTGAAAAAGAGAATAAACCCAATTGTCGTATTACATTCCATAAGTAAGCATTATTTTACTTTATTTTAAGCTTATTCACACCGTATTATATGGATCAGTTTTAGAAACATATACTATCACATCACAATGTAGCGATTCTCAAGTGTGCTCATCGTTGTTTACTGGGGTAAGTAAATTATGAAACATTTGTAAAAGTGTCTTAACTAAATACTCTGAAACTAACTACGACTCTGCAAACAGAAGAAATTTACTTTGCCGAATTTGGACTTCGCAAATTAGTTCATAACGTGGCGAGTAATTTGCGCTCCCATGTAAAAATGTCTATTCATTCAAAAGCAGATTTTACTTTTAAGAACTAAATGGTGATATTATAATGCGAGATGCCTATTTACTGTCAGATTGATTTATTGACGAATCACAGTCAGCTTAACCCCCTTCGTTCTTCAACAGTTGATTTTACCCCTCGCCATTATCTTCTCGTCTATTAATTCCTATGTCTGTGGTTGGAATAAATAAATAAAAGACGCGCTCAGCGGCAGGAAGATCGATCATTATAATAAAAAAGTTGATTCTTTGCTTTCAAAGTGCAAGTTAAAGATTTTTTTTGCATTCGGGAGAGTATTACCACTAGAATTGGCTTTCGTTTCGTAAACAAATATTTGTGAATAGCCAAGTAGGTAGTTCCTAATTTTCATCTTTCCGTTCTCATTTCTATCCATCATTTCTATTGGTATGAAAAGGAGCAGCATTGACAAAAACGATATAATAAAAAATTTTTTACAGGTATTTTTTGCCATCGCACTTTACAGTGGCAGGCGATACTATCGCTAGATAACACAATTTATAAAAAATAAATAACCTATACAAATTTGTTAAGAGTAATTTTACTATTTTTAAAGCGTGACATTGAGATCTCACCACCCTAAGCGACTGTCTTCTTCTCATCTCTGAGCTACGCGCTTCGCCTAACTTGTTAATCCAATCGATCGAGTGAGCTTTAGGGTGGCCTTGAACTTTCTCGTACCTTACGAAGTTAATACGACAAATGTTGTTATCCAATATGTTAAAACCGGACAAATGTTCTAGTTGGTAGGTAACACAGAAGATACAATGTAGGAATCTACTTACTTATCCGCCAAACCTCAAGAATTAAATTTTACGCTGAAGTGAAAAAAAACTACTTTGCATTGATTAGACTGAAAATAATCACTACTGAGATACATAAATTTACGTCAGTGAGAAGAAATTGAAAACTAAATATTTTGATTAATTTTTTTTATTTCATTTGGTCTTACGCCCAGCCGGCCTAGTGAGCTTTCAATAATTATACAAAAATAATTAAATCAAGATTAAACAGTAAACTGATAAACTGAAAATGAAACAATATTAGTAAAACATGTAACAGGAACATAAAAGAAAATATAAATTATATAAGACAAATCACTAAAACTACATTACCAACGCTACTATTTTTATTTATAAGATTCAACAAAGTGGTATAGATTACGCTAAGTTCTACAAATGTAGTCGATAAATAAATCAATACTACCCCCAAACTTGTTGCCCAGTTCATGCATGCTAATGGTTAGTGAGTGTGTCTGATAGTTGGTTGTGTATGTATTGCATAAGACTGTTACATTTTGTCTTGTGTTCCTAGTCGGCACATGGAATTAAATAGTGGAAACGATGAAAGGAATGTTACTTAAGTTGTTAGTGATTCTGTTCAACACAACCAGGTTTGACAAAATTCTCCTCTAAGACAAAGTTATTAGATGCAATTGATTCATCAAACTGACATTATCAATGTATGCAATTGTAATTCTGATCTAATTTATGTACCTAAGAAATTTGTGCTGAACTCTTTATATATTCTTAAAGTGAACTTTATTCAAAGATATAAATTATTGGAAATATATTTATTTCATCCAATAATTTGATCCTTGAAGAATCTCACCTCACTTGTGTCCGCCATGCTAATAGTGACATTCTCGCTGCTGCCTGCATAACTCTTTAAATAACTGTAACTATGTAGGTACCCTTACATTTAATTGTAAAATAAAATTATTTGTTATTACGCTGGTGTCATATTGTACAATTTTATAGGAAGCAACTCTAGATCTAAATGAAACTGATACAATAATATTATTTTAGCAAGTTGTCGTTTGAGGTTTTATCCGTTTTACCAACCAGCGAAGTTAATTTGATTGGCGAAAGTCTGGCATTGAGGGAGGCATGTGGAAATTGAAGGGGGTCATTCAAAGGTGCGATGAATTTTTTAAAAGCCGGACCCAGCCGTTGACCCTTTTTTCAATTACTTGCTCCTCCATCGTCCAATCAAAATGTAAATCCACTTTATTTTTTAAGATAATAATATCGCTGTAAAAGCCAATAGCCAGCGCTATGAATATTTTAACAAGCACGTTAAAAATGCAAAAGAATAATTCTTTGAACATCATCAAGAGCGTGGAAATTAGCTCGGTGGCGATTGAACGGATCAAATTTAATATTTCTGAGAAAATTATGAAATTTTGTTGGAATGTCAATGAGCCAGATGTAAAAAAGGAATGTTAGTATTTTTCAGATTTCCTGATCACGAAAGTATTCCCATTGGATATTGCCTATACGTACATTTTTATACCTATCATGTTTGATTGTGAACACTTTAAACACCTTGGAAAAAATAACTTAAAATCTGGAAAAGTTTACGTAAAATCAAATTAAAATATTGCAACCGTTAAAATATTTTACATTAAAATAATTAGTTAAAAGAATATTTAAATATTGAAGACAATATAAGTGATTTCTAAACGAATATCTGAAACAGAAAAATCAGAAAAGGAAACGGTCACATCTTGGATTCGAACCCAGGACCCTTGTCTTTCCGGGACAGTGCTCTACCAACTGAGCTAATGGGACCCTATTCCCCTCGGTCACTTTTAACTGTATCATACTTCGAATAAGAACTACTAACATTGTCTTCATTTTTTCACACCGCACATTTTTATTCAGTTGGTAGAGCACTGTCCATGAAAGACAAGGGTTTTTTCTGTTTCAGATTTTCGTTTAGAAATCACTAATATTGTTTTCAATATTTAAATATTACAATTTGAGGTTTTACTCAATAAAGTTATTCAGAAAAATAAATATTCATTCTAGACTAGCAGAAAAAGTCAACAGATGTCGCACATTAAAAAAAAAAAATAAGATAGGTTTATCTAAAAAGACCAATACCAATCGGGTCCGGTTCTGAGCCAAATGGCGCCTGTACTGTTAATAATACCCTCAAGAGCGCTGTATCAGGTGTAATGTATTATATCAGCGCCTTAACTCCTTGGCTTTTTGGCGCCTTGACAAGTCGGTGCCCGGAGCGGACTGCTCCTATTGCGCTTGCACAGTGCCGGCCCTGATCCCAACGGCCGAGCTGGTTCATACATTATCCCTAAGACAGTGATCCTGATTTCGAGTCCCAGTTGAAACCTATTTATTTTTCATTGTCTTGTTCTTTTTCATGTTTCGTTTTGATTTATTAGTATTATCTTCTTCTTCAATGATATATAACATCGATAGCTATAACCTTATATTTTTACAAAAGTTATAAAAATATTTATTCCACTAAAATTAATAATTATATTCGAAAATATTGTATTTTTTTGTAATTTGATGGTACTATTTTCCTACCAATTTCATTACTGCTTCAAATATGAGTAAAAATAAGATTTTTTTCCAAGTTCTGCCCGGGCTATACCTACAAATTTAAAAGCTTTTATAAATATTAATATTTATTAAATGTAAACATATGTTTAAAATTCAAGGTTTTATGCAAATCACAAAGGATAACAAATGGTTCATTTCCAAATGGTTCACAAAGGTTCATTTCCCGTCAGCGGCATTTACTTATTCCCGGAAGATTTTTTCAATTTATATTATATTTCAATCTAATAATTTCAAAGCTTCCATTCAAAGTGAGAAGAGATATATTTTCAATAATTTGTTTTTCTTTGAAAATGTCCAAAGAAGGAGAAACACTTTATGATTTATTTGATCACCATCCTCGCCTCTTATTTTTTTTACATTGAATGACATTCCTGGATGGATCATCGGGACGATCTTCTTAAGAAACTACAAAAAAAAATTTATACAATATGTTGTTTTCTACGATGCCACGGTGCCGGTCATGTTTATATTATTAAGAGCGAACATTGTCTCTAATCTTTGATACGAGAGTGTCCCGGGCATTAAATATTCCTCAAAGAGGTCAGGCAAGGCGCCTTACGAGGCACGTGGGGTATTCTGTTACGAAACTGATGTTGTATATTGTTTATGAATTTTAACTATCTCCGTAAATTTATTAATTACACCGCTCATTGCGCTTATAAACTGAAAGTTGATGTATGGAAATTGAAGAGCGTTGCATATCAAAATTATTCGCCAATAACTATTCTTCTTTTGCCTGTAGTTGGTAAGATTAAACGAAACACGCATGTTTCCGGATTTCAGCAAAGCGTCTTCAAAATCCTGATCACTGTGGAGAGATCGCTTTATCTTCGTTATTTCGTGTGGTGGAATGTTTTGATGAAATTTACTTATTAGTCATTTATATACGCCAAAATTTTTGTAGAGCTTTGTTAAATCCTCAGTACAAATACTCGTCGACAGTGGTGTAGAAATTTTCAAAAATCATTTGGATATTTGGACTGCCACACCACACTTTAACAGAATGTATGGATTTCGTAGAATTATATAAAATGTACGTAAATTATCGCCCGCTTAGTCCCATGACGCAGTTGTTAGAAATTATGTTAAATTTTTCAGATTATAAGACATTAAATGAATATTTATGGAGGTATCTAGTACCGACAACCATAATACAAAACGTCTTGACATAGCCAAAATGCATGCCTTATTTTTCGGTTACGTGATGCATCGACCAAGTGAGAAGGCTATATATACTCCAATAATGAAAATTCTAACTTACCGATCTGGATGATTTATAATTTGGCTTCATTGGTTCAGATAACTTTGCAGGCTGAAGAAACTTAAAAACAAGCAATAATGACCTGTCAGTAGTAATTAAGAAGAAATGCAGTTTTTTTTTAATGCGTTATGGAGCTCTCTATAAATATAACATCATATTTTTCAAAAGGGTGCCCTTCGTTATTTGTAAGCTCGTTGAAAAGTTGTTGAAATTTTCTGCGCTATTTTAGTATCAGCAGATTATATTTTTAGAATAGCACAGATCACAATGGAGGGAGGTTGGTGAGGGTGTGAGAGGGTGGGGAAGCCGGGGAGGAAATCGGCATGAATTAATGAGGACGCGGAGGCGCTCAAGACGCAAGATAAACCCTAGAGGAATAATGAACCCCGGCCATTGTTATGGCAAGCCTTTCTTTTTCCCTCGACCCTGGAGCCAACCATCAATGCACCGGACCAGAAGGGTTGGAGTTGAAAATGCAAAGCGGGATAGTTTAGGCTAGCGAATTGATTATTGTCTAAGTTTTTCTGTGGTTGACTACGGAATAAATCAAAACGCACGTATTGGAACTCTTGGTGTTATTTACGAACAAATATAAGAAAATTCATTCATCATCATCATTGCCTACAGTTGAAATAGAATAGTAGGCCAGGACAGACTGATGTTTGTGGCGTTTAATAATTTCTGCCTACCTATATTGAATTGTTTATTTCATTACCCTTGTTTCTGCCTACCTTTATTAAATTGTTTATTTCATTACCCGTTGTTTCTGCCTACCTATATTGAATTGTTTATTTCATTACCCGTTGTTTCCTATCTAATAGAAAAAATCTCCACATATATTTATAACGTGACTTACGGAATTGATCAATTTAGATTTTAATTGGAGCCAGATATCGTTTAATTAAAATCCATGATTACACCTTTCAGTAAATATTAACTCGCGGTTCAGATTCCAGTGATTATATTTCACCATAAACCGACTCTTCTGAAGGTCACATGGGCGATGGTTCCATTTAAGGGTCATTATTTTTAATTTATTTAAGTAATTGAACTTTATCCTAATTCGTTAGGGATCCTCCCGTTAATGATTATTAATTTTTCGATGAATTAGGAAAATCGCTATCCATACTTTAAATTTACTTGAACAAGATTTCAATTAGGGTATTGCAGTGATAAATATTTTGAAACCGTTATAATTAACACCAAGCAAATAATTTCATTGCAGGAATTCCATGTTCAATGGTAAAACCATGTGAATGAACAGTATGAACACGCTCAATGTAACTCAAATAGTCAAGTATATAAAACCTTCATATAAAATCAATATCATATAGCAGTAAGGGGCAAAAAGCAGAAATGTTGGATAAAAACCAAAAGTTTTAGCTAGCTAGAGGAGAATTGATAAAATTACAATAAACTTACAAAACGAAATGAGACTTGTACTCGAATGTTATTGAGCGGGAAATTACCGTAAGAGTCTGCAAAAAAATCATGCAATTGGCTAATGGAATGAATTATCCGAAAATGATGATCAAATGAACTGGATGCGTAAAGGAAGATTGTAGTAGGATGGGAATGGTGAAGAACCGGAGCCGATGTTCAGCATTTATGGAGGAGGTCATATTCCACCTAGAAATGCAGCGCAGCGCCCTTAATATTGTATCTTCAACCTGCAAACAGAGAACTCCCGTTGCAAAATAACACTTATAAATATAAGAGAGATAGAGAGAGTTGTTGCTAATCATCTATCTAAATAGCTCTAGCGGGAAAACCTTCTGTTCCTCCAATGAGATGGATTGAAAAACAGCTCTTGCATCCCCTATAGATCATACTTCCTTTCTACTGGAACCTTTTTTTAATGGCTTCCGCGGTAAACACCCTCGGGGAATTATGGTTATTTGCGCAGACCGATATTAAGCGTTCCCTTGGCCATAAATCAGAAGAAAAATACATAGTTCGCCTAAGAATTATTTTTCTTGTGAGATTTTAATTTTTCAATGTTCTGATCAGTCTCCCTCGGGGAAAGAGTAGGGAGCGGTAGCCAAGCGTAGTTAAAATTGAATAATTTCAACGAGTAACTTCACGCGCGCAATAATTTTATCTTCTTTCTTATATGTGGTTTATTTAAACAGTTTTGTTTTGCTTACCAGATGAATTTGTAATGCAACTCACGTTGTAGTTTGAAAAAAAATCCAGAAATTTTGATTTATTACATTAACAATGATAAATTTGTCATATGGAACTGTTGAAGTGGCTAACTAAATGCCACGCTATAAAGATTCGCGGTGGTATAATCAGGAACTAGTTAGTGCATGTGGCAATAAAAAAATACATAATAAAAATGAAGGTACGTTTACATATCGTGAAGTTCCTAATTTCTTATATATTTTAAGGCAGAACTAACGGAAAACGTTTTTTCAATAATATAACTCTTTTTAATCTACGCGGAATCAATCAAATCTCCGATTCATATGATCACATTTCACAAGTTCACGTAAAGTCTCACATCTAGACTAAACTATACCATACACTCTAATTCTTGTCTCTGTTCTTGCCCTGAGCTTTATGAACTCAACTGGTTCTCATGATCTTTCAGAAACACCCTTTTTCTGGCGATAATCAGGAAGAAACAGGAGCTGCATCTTAAATTCGCGGTAATTAAGTAATACCTAAAAAAGTTTATTTTAATAGAGTGTTCTCTTTTTATTTCCGTCAATATTATTGCTTTTTATCAATTTACTTTCTTTCCGATCTTTTACATTTATTAGAATTTATTTTATTTATTCATAATCATTTTTTAAAAGCATACGATTATGGTTCAAGGCGGTTTACGATATGGGTGTATCGGCAAGTACCCGACAAACTTTAACCAGCTATTCCTCAGCTTATTCCTCAGCACATTTGGGGTAAAAAATTTTATGGGTGCTTTGCTGTCCGGTAACATTTTTTTCCATTAAAAACAAAAAATAAATAAAAAATCCACACTCCGTCACTGTCATTTGCATTGTTTCTCGTGTTCAACAGCTGTTATTGGCAAGTGTGTCAAAAAGTGTCCTCGCTCTTTCGTACACACTAAATAATAATAGTTAAAAATGAGACGAATGGTGCCGTGCCATTTCGTTGTGCTTGTAAAAGCGCGCCAACGTAGGTACGTACGTACATTATTCAACGAAACTAGAACAAAATATTGTCAGATGGGTTTTCAAACTTTGAAAAAGGATAAAACATTGGTGACATGTGATGAAAGTGTGAACAATACATTTTTTATTAATTTTATTAATTTTTATATATATATACATATACATATCGTAAACATAAACATATATATATACTTTTTTTGAGAATACTGTCCATCTCAGTTGAGAAATCTATTCTCGTTTTTGAGATGGATAGTAGGGAAGATGCACGCTCTTCCCCGAATACTGAAAACTTTGAAGAAACCTTGAAGAACTCGAAGTATTCTAGCAATAATTTTTTTATCAGTCATTTTAAATAAAATACTTTAAAAAAACAGTGACATATTTTTCCTATGGTATAGGTAAAAAAATATACGGATGCCCAGGTAACTACCGAAAGAAAACATGGAGGAAAATGGAGGAGTTACCGAATACATAAAAAATGTTGAGAGGCGTGTTATCTTTTTGTTTCGAAATCTTTTGTTTTCTCTTGTCTTCGTTTGTTACTGTTGACTTTCACCTGAGAAAAGCGCTTGTTTTTTTAAGTGGTCCGCCCGTGATAAATGTTAAACACATCTGGTCGGCGTGTTTTTGCAGCGGGTAAACCCTTACAGATATTTTTCACTGGTAACGTATTTCGTGCACCAGCTGCTTCATTTTATTACTTGCGATTTATATAGAAATCTTCCTAAGAACTTATTTCCTAAAAATGTAGACACCGCGGTCCAAAATCATCGGTAGGTAGGTATGTACATTGAAAAAACAGACAAGTCTCTCTTTAACATTAGTTACACACAAGAGGCCCCGAAGAAAATCATTTCCCTCAGGGTCTATGTCATTTTCGGAGATATTGTGGAGGAGGTCTTTTTGAGAAGGGGGAGTTCTGGGAAGGAAAAAAAGGTATGGGGTGTTAAGAGTCGGGGGGTCAGTTTGCCCTGGAGTGACAGACGGATGAATTCATTCCCTTCCACCGAGGTGCAAGGCAATAGGTTGAGAGATCCGGTCGGAGAGGTCAAAGGGTCTTCCTCAACCGGCCTCTACCGATCCAGCCCGCCACTTGGTGGGCAGAGTGGTCAGACGCATCCACCGCTAAGACTTAAATTAACCTCATCCCATTAACACCCTTACTAAGTCAGCAAACGTAGCCAACCACTTGTGGTGAATTACGGCAGAGACGTTTGTCATCCAACAAATGGTTCCCAGAGCGACGGCACTGCACACAACCTGAATTGTAAATTATCCCAATACAAATTCATATATCTCTGAATCAATGCTCGATAGTTTTTCAGCGATGTCCATTTTCCATTCTTCCAGAGTCTAAAAATTGATCGTACAATATTTATATTAGATATAACAGATTGTCCCAGGTTCGTGTTCAGGAACAGGTTCTTTAGTTTCTCTTAGGTTATTATATCATATTTAGGGATGGGGTGAGGAGGTTCTTGTTGGCCGTTTGTCTGTGATAGCAGTGGTGTCACAAAGAGATTAGAATCTCTCACAATATCATGAACCCTTAATGTTTTTTTTTAGTTTATGGGTGGCGTTGGATACGTAAACCTTGACCAAAAGATTTACCTACTGGTTAAGGGAAACATAATATCACAATTCTTGACGTATTGACACATACAATGTTCAGAATAGAAATATTTCAAGAAATAGGTAGGTCATTAGGGACTCTCACAAGGAACAAAGATATTGATTTCTCAAATATTAGAAACAAGCCTCAAAGTTGTTACTTAATTAAGTATCTATTATGATATATATGTTGAACGCGCTCATCCATGGCTCGGTATATCGGTTGAGTTTAAGCTCGACTTGATTGGAATGTTGAGCTTAGCACGGCTCGGAACGTAATTCGTATATTGGTCTTAAGCCCAGATATCGGCAATATTACATGTATTGTATATGATTTTAATAAAGGAATATTTTTCATTTTCTTTGAAAACCAAACTCCTGTCTTTGTGAGTGATATATCTGTGCTCCCTAATGTCATCGCGAAATCGCGAATTTTCAAAATGCCAACGACATTCAAACAGCATGGTACTATATGTGAGAATACTAATTTTTAATATTATTAGTTTTGCTGGAGTAATTCGTTAAATTATGACGAACTTAATGTAACGCTGAAAACAAACTTTTCTGACGTTGAATCGTTCGACGAATATAATAGTCCATTCAATTTACCAAAATTTCGGTGAGACGCAAATGTCATATTGTTACTGATAGCGCCCCAGCGTCTAAAAAATGAACTATTATGCTGATTATCCAGGCTTAAGGGGCAAATTAAACTCGCTTAAATTTGCACGATGAATGTCATAGATAGCAAGGATACGGACTGCCTGATAAACTGGGCCTACAGTGTGAATTGAATTCGTAAAAGCTATAACTCTATAGTTACTTGGGGGGCGAGTTAAAATAATGAACGTATGCTATTTATAATTCTTATTTTAAAATTCTATTAAAAAAATAAAATAAACACGCCAAGTGAACTTCAAAGCAAATGGAATATCATTTCACCTATAAGAACAAAATCAGAATACGATAACAATATTTTATGGCTTTTCAAAGTTATCATTGACGTTAGCCCCCGAAGCTGTCATCGAAGAGCTAGTGATGGGACGCGATTACGTTTAAACACCGACTATCGATATTTCACAATAATATATATATTTTTTTAAATGTATTAATTTTATTGATTTTTATTTTTGTTGTTTATTAATGACTTTTCTATTCAAATACCAAATATTATTATTTTTAACTGTTTTTACGTATGAACTTTGATTGGAAAAATGGTACTTAAATGCATCTCTCCGGACGTAAATAGTTGCTTCTTGTGGTATTTAAGTTGAAACAAAGTTTTGTTTAAATAATTTGTGCGTAGTAGAGTAAAGAAATTTTACTCCTTCTGCTTCACAAAATACTCCAATTGGGGTTGCTAGAGTCTCACTGTCTCAGTACGGATGGAAGCAGTTAGGACTCTAGTACCGTATTCACATGAAAAATCGTGATTATTCATTAATGTTTGGTAGAGAATAATTTATCTCAATTTTTATGTGTCATAACTTATAATATCATAATTACAGTTTTCCAAGGGGAGAAAAAATGAAAGAAAAATTGATTTGATGCAACGTAGAGAAATGGAACTGGTTTCCTACTTGCCATAATATCATTTGCTCGTCTCACTTTGACCAAAATGATTTTAAACCAGTAATAAAAATTGGCAGACTTATTGCATGGGCTGTTTCTACATTCAAACTACAATTTATTTATAACTCTGCGTGATTTCTTTTTATTTTTTATAAATAATATTTTATGAATTTTATATTAAATGAGAAGAATAAAAAAAAATTCTTGAAAAAACAGTTGAACAAGTTTCTCATGTTTTAAACATTTTTTAATTTGATTATTTACAGCTCTCAAGTGGACTCACAATCTATTCTTTACTCACTACAGTTGCAGCGCAAACACCAAAAATAATTGAAGACTCGCATGGGGAAAAGTGGATCTCGAAAATTGCACATAAAACGTCAATAAGCTACCAAAAGGCTATATCAGAAGAAATTTAAATCAATGACAGATGTCATAAATGAATTAAAAAAATAAATCTGATTAATTCAGATCAACAATAGTTGTAAGAAAGCTCCGACAGTGGAGTCAGTGGAGAGACTAGGTGTAATATAAGGCTAACATCAGGATGTACCGTTAAAACAATATATACTGCCGGACTAAAAACTTTTGCAAACCCTTCACTCCTATTCTATTCTAGCTTAAAGCCTATAAATATGTCAGATAAAAGTTTTAAAAATGTTTCTGATTTCGAAAAACTCATACTTCAGCTAGTTCACGAAACTACCTACTCGAAACACTAACCACAAGGACCTATTTCAATGTTACCATTCACAAACAAATTATGCAGCAAACTCGCCAATTCCTACATAGTTTAGCAATTGAATATACCAATTTTTATTAGTTAACAACATAATTTTTTATGTCAAGATAATATTTCTTTTTATCAATAGTTTTTTTATATAATCCCATTGTGAACCACTGTAAATATTTTTTGCAACCATCGTTTATAACGATAACCCTTATGTAAAAACTTGTAAATATTTCAATCTACCCAGTGTAAATGCACCATGACTTTTTATCAAATGAAAGATAAACTTGAATAATTCAAGTGAAATGTCGATTTTTATGCCGATTTGTGTCTTGTAATCCCTACCCGTCTTCATTTGAAAGTATTGCTAATGATGAACGCTGTTGGAACGTGTAGAGTAAATAATAATACCGTCGCATAAACCTCTACAAATAGAAGAAAGGTACTTGCTTATTCTAGTCAGCGAAAAATACCTTGGCTTACATATTGATAAACATCTGACATTTAAACAACACGTAGAAAAATTAAAAGCAAAAATCATCCCACTAATTGGTGTATTTGGTAGAATTGCCCATCTCCTACCAACGGGTAAAGAGGGGCTTATACTTCAGTTTAATCCAGTCCCATCTAAATTATTTGATAGAAATATGGGGTAACACATACATTACATACCTAAATGATTTACAAACAATACAGAACAAAGTTATTTAAAATCTCTTCAATTATAACCTGGACACTCCCACAAAAAAACTGTATCAGGAAATGAAACTCTTGAAAATAAGAAAATTGTACAAATACAACATATGCCTCCTAATCTACAAAATCCAAAATGGACTTATACACACAAACACAAAATTTAAACAAACGTCACAAGTACACGAACATTATACTAGGCAACATAACAAATTGTACACACATGCTGTAAGGACTGAAAGTGGCAAAAGAGGCATTGGCCAAGAGGGTGTACAAATATACAATCTCCTTCCAGATAAACTTAAAACGGAGAGTATAAATGTGTTTAAAAAAAACTTTTTAATCTTAAGTTATTAGAACAATATTAGAAAACTTTTTTTTTAATGTTATATATTTAAGTTAAGAAAGTGAAATGTAAATTTCTTTTACCTTAATAAATAAATAAAAAAAATTTAAAAAAAAAATTTAAAAAAAAGAGAATCTGTTCTAGTATTAGTTTCAATGTAATTGGCACGTTTCATGTGCAGGTTTTCAATAGTATTGGTTAACAAAATCGGCGACATACGGTTCCATAGTAAAAATACTTGACAGCATATCTCTTCGTACTATTTCTTGTAGTGTATGTATATAAAGAAGTTTCAAAGTGTATTTCAAAATTTTCAAACTCACCTTAGTTCAAAAAACGAACAGTTTTTTTGTTTCTCCTTAAAGTTGCCAAAATGGACTAATTTACCCACTAATGTGGCGATATAATATTTAAGCTTAGATAAGTTTTCAGTAAAACGAACTCTGGGTAAATATACGCTCAATGTGATGTTTTTTATTATTAATAATAAGTAGTCCAGTGCGCTGCGGAAGCGCACTCTTATTTGAATGACGTGTGTGCTCAGTGCACACTCATCATAATTTCGCTTTGAATTAAAACAAGCAATGTTACACGTAACATACTCGTATTATGGTATTATTTGTTTAATGTCTCAGTGCACCTCGTCGCCATGAATTGGTCCCACTTCTCAAACACCGAATAGAGAAACGAGACAAAATTTCGAATAAGGAGCGGGACACATTTGTGCACAGCGCATTCCTTATGCATTAAAATGTCCACAAGTTCCTGGTCGCTACTTGCCTCATGCTCTTTGCAGGCTACAAGCTACATTATGAAGATTAAGAAACCCAAAGTAATAATATGACGTCGAACAGCGAACCGAAAAACGTACAACGTACGCAAGTACACAAGTCAACATGCAAACTCGTGAACGGGGAATTTTCAGTACGGAAATAAACATCTGATAGTATTATTACTCTAGTCTGATAGTATTATTATGCCAGCGTCTGGACGGTTTAGGCCCTCTGATTGGTCGAATTCAAATCGTTTGTTTGGGGCAAATTCCGCATAGGAAAATGTCACGCATTCTAGGGTTCCTTGAAAATGTCAATCGCTGCCTTACCGGCCGCTGGAGTAGTTTCCCTATTGGCCGACAGAGCGCACCTCTAGCGGCATAATAGCGAATAATTACATTTGAAATAATCCATAACAAATAAGTACAATTTCATCTATTCAAACTACCGTTTTAATACGCATTTAAAAAGAAAACAAACATTTGATTCAACTTAATGACAAAAAAGAAGATCTCTTTGCATTTACGATTTAAAAAAATATTGATATTCAATAAAATAAAATAAAAAAATTAAGTAAATAATAATTTCGCACCATTTTGGCAGAGTACGGATATGTTATATAGTTATTTACATATAAGTTCGATAATATTACGCGTTTGTTTAAACCAATAGAAAAACATGAAACAAAACCGGAAGCTAGAAACGCTTCGTTGATTGTAAAATTAGCCAACAAATCTCTAATCTGACATGCACTTATATGTATAATAAAATGTACATGTTGTCTATGTATATAATAAAATGATTGATTACGTTAGGTTAGGTTGGGTTATTATAGGTTCACTGTCACTTAAACTGGGCGAAGCCCACCCAAGTGCCGCCCGCAGGGCCTAGCAGGATAAAACCCACGGAGCGGCTTTTTAACTGCTAGTGTGTTATTATTTTTTTGTGTGTGTTACATCCGATTGATGTATAACATTGAGGCAATAACTATCGTATTATTGCGACAACTCCAACACGGAGTCACAATTGGATACCCTCGTACGCCATAAACAAAATTTGGGCAATGATTATAAGGATGTTGTTGACATATTTAAAACATAAATCACTAAATGAAAACCGGTTTTCGTAGAATTTATACCGGCAAGCAGAACAACAAATCTAATAAAACAAACTACCTAGCTCTGATTCAACTTATTTAATGTACTATTCTTAAAACCACTCGAACAATTTTTGGCATATTATGGTAAGTTCGCGAAAACGTTTTGAGCTATCGCTTGTCATAATGTGCCAAATTTATAGAACCTTTAATTTCAAAACCTTGATTTCAAAATATCTCTTAAATCTCCACTAGTGATTGGTCATGACTCCTTTTATAAAGAGCAGGAGCAACGTTACCAGCTCAATACATTCGTACAGTTAGAGTCGACTCAAGTGAATGGGAGCCGTGAGCTCAGAGTGTACCAGCAATGAGAATACTGTGCTCACCCGATACGACTTGCTCGCTACAGCTCCCCCGGTAAGGCTCCCCCGCTACTGCCTCTCGATATGGCTCCCAGCTCCCGATGATACGACTGTTGTTATAGGAGCATCGCCTCGTACCACTGGAAAAATAAGGTGCTAGGTACTTAGTAGGTTCATATGTTCAAGTCCAGATTTCGGACTGTCAGACGAGGTTCACGTCTCTGAGATAATCTTGGATAATTTTAATGGCGCTGTTTTTCTTAAATTTTTCCTGAGAAAAAAATCTGACCTTTCAATTGAGCCGTGACACGTTTTACCGAGAGTCGTCCAAATACTGCTCATCGAAAAGACCTAGCTAAATTGTACGGCTCACTCATGAACGACTCATCGCTACTCTTCATCACTTTCTTCCTATGTATTATTTTTGTTTTATTATTCATAACTAAACTAATCATTTAAGATTAAGACCTATTCTCATCCTAGATGAAATTACTTAGATATTGTATGGACACACGAAATAAGTACTTCAACTTAAAAATTATCTATAAATGAACAATAAGTGCACTACTCAGAGAAAACCAATTAATTGTTGTCTTTTTCTGTTACCAACATGAAAAGATAAGAGTAATTTATTATTTAATTATTAAAAACAATATTAGCGATTCCTACTAAACGAAATACAATCCCATCTTGGTAGAGCGGTGCCCCAACAAGGCAAGGGTCCTTGGTTCGAGTTCTAGATGTGACCGAATCTTTTCTGTTTCAAATTTTCGTTTAATATTGTTTTCAATAATTAAATATTACAATTTGAGGTTTCACTCATTAAGTTATACCAAAAATCAAACAAGTAATTTAAAATAAATAATCACGCAAAACCTAATTAGGTAAGTACCATTAGGTTTTGAGTGATTATTTATTTAAAACAGAAAAAGATTCGGTCACATCTAGAACTCGAACCAAGGACCCTTGCCTTGCCGGGGCACCGCTCTACAAAGATGGGATGGTATTTACCTAATTAGGTTTTGAGTGATTATTTATTTAATAAATTACTTGTTTACTTAAAAAATAAACAAGTAATTTATTAAATATATAATCACTCAAAACCTAATTGGGTAAGTACCATTCTATGAAAAACCTTTGTCATATTCTAAAATCAGGCAAAAGCAGTGAGGAATGTCTAGAAATATATACAGTAAAAACCTTGTGAATTATTTTGTTGATGAGTAGAATACTTAATGTGTGGAACAAATTCAAGGCCTTTTCAATTAAATTTGTTGCTACATTTCGTGAATTCGCTACCTTTGAATATATTCACAAACATGCTGCGAAAAACGTAAAAGCTTTGCGACTTTTTTCCAAATATATGTTGCGTACCTTTTTTCCAAGACGTGATGCTTTATGTCCCCCCAACTATTTTGTGTACGTTCCACGTATTGTCCAGCGATCGCCAACCTAAACCTAGATAGCACCAGTGTGTTTTCGTTTAAACTCTTTTTTTATATTATCCTAAGAGATTCAATTTAGATGAATCGGGGCATATTTTTTTTTAATCGCTTAAAATGTTGATATTTCCGAGAAGCAATGAAATTGGATACGAGAAAAATCTCAATTTTATCCAATGTTTTTGAATGTACCTAAGTATTAACGTTTTGTATGCTTGCCATAATGATGAAAATTTGTAAAACCTAAAAAATATTCATCGGCTTTAAGCCGCAGTAAGCAGTTTTAATAAATTAAATTAATGTTTCCATATTTAATATTTTGAGGAATAGTATTAATTAAATATTATCGTAACTGTATATATATGACCCGAAGCGCTCAAGTAAATAACGACTATTAGATTATTTGTAAGTTCTCCCACTTTCTCATAAACGATATGTAACAAAAGTAAGGTGAGAGCTTTTAGAGGCGATACCATTATTTGTGTGTCGAAAATCTGCCCAGGATATTCAATTTCATGTCTGTTAACACCAATTTCTACTAAAGAAAACAAGACTAGTTGTCGCTAAAAAGATTGCCAATCTCTAATACAGTACCTCTCCAGCGAGGGCACCCCGCATTATTTGACTAATGCGTTTCCCTTGTCTCGGACCATTAACGCCATCTCACGGTGAAAAAAGGAAATACAAGTCGTGCCCAGCGGCAACAAGATGGCGGCAAACGTGACAGCTGCACAATGACAGTTGTATTACGCGAGGTGCGTTGAAACAGGATACACTAGATTAACCTTTCTGAGGAACTTGCATTAGAAATAGATCAAGTGATTGATGTTGTTACCTTTTCTTACAGCTTATTTAACCCTTGAGACGATTCCTTCGTGAAAAGGGCGCTTTTAAAGTTATCTTAGATATTTTAAAATGGGTTTCTATAGTGAATGGCACTTTTTTTTTTCATACGATCAATGCTTCCAATGGTAGCTTTATGCCCACGTAAATCATAATGTTTTATATTCTGAAAAGTATAACCACCAGAAAACAGATTATTAAAAACGTTTATAGTTAGTTTTATTTAAGAATTTTTCTCAGCTTTGCATTATGGAAAATGTTGATGGTTTGAAAATGAATAAATTAATTGTAAGAAATTTTATAATATACTGCCGTACAGCTACTGTCTTTCATATAAAAAATCGTGTTGCTTATCGTAGTGACCAGATTTTGTTAATTGTGTACTATAAGTAGGTACCTGACATTAAGAAGAGAAGCGGTAAACAGAAACATAACAGTTAAATAATAATAACAAAGGACGGAGAAAGAGATGTATTGATTTAAGGGGCGTACCTGACTTACTTTAACTGGTGATTAATGACATTATTAGGAGTAAAAAATGGAAATCTAATTTTGGTGTGGTGACATTTTTTTAAATGCAATGTTTTAGAAAAAAAAATATTAGTCACCGGAAACTAAAATTGAACTTAAAATAACGTCAGGAAATACAGGTTAACGTAAGTCCGCTACATCTATTAACACCTGTATAAATAAAAGTTGAAAACAATCAGTGTTAAATCCAAATCCAGTCCGCCTCGGCACAATGAACTCCCTAGTGAGGAGAACTAAGAGAAACCTCAAGATTTAGCTTCATGCTTCATAATTGATTATTTACAGATTTTAAAAAAGTTATGAATAGTTATGTCATGACCATCTTTAAATGCAAGCCAAAAATTAAAAATAAAGTGGGTATTCGTGAATTATGTAAAATAATAAAATATTAAATAGTAAAAAAAAATGTATATATATTATTATATATAGTTTACGCATAACATAATATTATAACATAGAATCTAAGTAAGAATCGTGGCTCCCTTATCAGGCACAAGAGCTCCTCTTTTCTGATAAGGTATACATGACCAATTATGAACCTAAATATTATATTTTGCAAAATATGTATGTATTTATGTAACCCATGTGATCTATATTAAAATAATAAAAAAATTAAAAAAATTAATTTCAATGACCTTGCAGGCTTTGTAAATTAGTGCGCAAGATTGTTAAAGAACGTGCCCGTTTAGAAAGTGATGGGCATGATAGAAACATTTAAATGATCGAAATATTTTAATCTAAATAATAATATTTGTATGGTTTGTATAGCGCCGTTTTTTTGCAAAATCACCTGAAGAGCGCTGTACAAATTTATAATACATTTATACAATGATCCATGTCATTACTAACTGTATATGGAGATAATATACATTACCATAATTACCTGGTAGGTCACTTAAGATTAACACTTAATTAACATTAACTAATTGTTCATCAGTGAAATTTAGATACAGGTTTTAGGACATAACTGGAAAATTGGATATAATTGGACTTTCTCTCAGGAATGGTTTATTTTATTTAAGGGTATGACAACATAAAAAGTAAGTTTTACGTTTAGACCTGAATTCTGTTGGACTTGTTATGGATCTTAGTTCCGGAAGAAGTTTATTCCAAGCCTTTGGCTCAGATGCTCCGAAAGCGCGATCACCAAACTTGTTATTTGGCTTGCGCTTAGTTTCCACCAGTATGCTGACGGCTGATAATGTTATAGATCTAAGAGTTGACTGCCTCAGTTCAGTGTTTTCCGGGTTCAGAGATGTATGGTGGGGCCATTTCATCGATGAATTTAAACACCATCCAGCACAATTTGTACTGGATTCTAGACATTCAGTTATATGGATCTTGAGACTCTTGATTTCATTTGGAGCACAGTAAAAATAAACTTGCTGATCGTCAACGTAGCAGTGATTATTTTGGCGACATCATTTGTAAAAAGGATGAAGAGAAGTGGACCCGAAATGGATCCCTAGGGTACCTATCACTAAAGAAAGTGTTGCAAAGTTAGACATTAAAACGAAGTGAAACATCAAAAGAATCGAATGATTCATCGGATTAATTGCTTGGAGCTCAGTGGGAGCAATAGATGCGGACAGAGGCTTTTTTGGCTAACGGGATGACGATGGAGGGTGGCACTAGACACAACGGGAACATTTTGGTACGTACTGCACTTGCAAAAAATGTTTTCATACTGGCAATGATACGTTTATTGTTTACTTTTTATGATGTTGCAATGAGGCCCAATCTATTCATATGCCTATTTTCAATGCGTTTTCAAGAATTTTAATGCTTATTCTTCCATTAAGTCATTCTTCAATAGAAAACTAATAAAAATATTTCATCCTAACGAACATAAAAACCTGAAAACTAAACATAAACCGAATATCATATTTATAATCGTATATCGGACCGATTGGGTATTTACCAAAAAATACATACAAAACCTTAAAATACATGTCAAACTTAGATTTTTCATAGAGCGCGCTCGGTGATGTTTTTTCACATATATTTTTTTTTCACAAATATGGCGTCAAAAAAATTATTAATCACCTTTCCAACTCAGAATGCCATTTTTTACACAAACTGAATGCACGGGCGTCGTAAATTCCAACCTAAAATATGCATTTTTGTTCACGTACAATATTTGATAACAAGCACATAACAACTGCGTAATCCCAAATGCATATTAAATCATATTAGGTAGTACGTAACACAAAGTACCTACGGGAATTGTTTGTTTTTATTTTAATTTTTCGTGAAGCATTCCGAGATATTTTTGACGTATCTTGGATTTGGGAATCGATTTAAGTTTTTTTTAATAAATTGACTAACGTTCCACATCGATTGCATCTGGCTGTGATTTCGAATGACTTTTCACAGAACTGATTAGTCGTTTAATGATGTTTCAAAACGATTGACTCGGATTTTGGTTTCGAATGATTTTTGACAAAATCGATTATTTTTTCGATGATGTTTCAAAACGACTGTCTTGGATCATGGTTTAAAATGATTTTTGACAGAATCAATTCCTTTTTCAGTGACTTTTTAAAATGATTGTTTCATTTCGAATGATTTTTGACAGAATCGATTGTTCAAGAATCGATTTGACCATGACCATCATCACCACGATCTTCTATGATTCGTCGATTGTGCCCATCGCTACACTTAGGTACCGAATTGATCATTTTTACGGCTAAACACACTCTAGTGCATTTTCCTTCATTGTTCAAACCTGGCGGCGCGCGGATAGTTGGATGGTATGACACGCGAGAAAAACTTTCAATTTGTTGGCCTGGCTGAAGAAATAAGTCGCGGACTATTTTCAGCACGGGGCGGATGATACAGATGATAATAATACAGCGCGTGATAACCCTTCATGTTGAAATCCCGTGCAAATCCCGTTTTTGTCGTCGCTCCCCGCTAAACAAGATATAGCTGCTGAATAAAATATGACAAGAATGGGGATTGAAAGGAACAGTGATAGTCCGAGGTTAGAAGCAGTTGGCAGTTGTACTTGCTTTGAAACGCAATTCTATCATCTCCAGCGTTTTAGAGTCATTTATGACAATCATTTATTTTATAAAATATTTTATTCTATCATGCGGAAATACTTATTTTTTTGACGTTGTAATAAAATCCTAAAAATAGCCTGAATGAATAATTTATATTTCGCGCCGCTATCGTAACAATCGGTTAAACTTTAAAAACTTTTTTTTATTATATTAATGTAAATGTTTCAGTTTTCTTATAAATTGCCCAATTAAAACGAATGTGGTTTACCAAATATCGGGTTCTCCGAATTTTTCTACTATTCTACTATAAAAAATAAGTAAAAATTTTGTTGGCGTTTTTGACAAATTTTTCATTTTCGAAACAGAAATTTTATTTATTTTTCGGAATAACTTTATTGAGTAAAACCTCAAATTGTAATATTTAAATATTGAAGACAATAAGATGTCGCACATTAAAAATAAAAAATAAGATAGGTTTATCTAAAAAGACGCTGTCTGGATTGCAATTAGTTCGGGTTGAATCTTGCGATCACACATAAAGATAGTTGCCAATAAAAATGTGCGGTGAAAAAATTAAGACAATGTTAGTAGTTCTTATTCGAAGTATGATACAGTTAAAAGTGACCAAGGGGAATAGGGTCCCATTAGCTCAGTTGGTAGAGCACTGTCCCGGAAAGACAAGGGTCCTGGGTTCGAGTCCCAGATGTGACCGTTTCCTTTTCTGATTTTTCTGTTTCAGATTTTCGTTTAGAAATCACTAATATTGTCTTCAATATTTAAATATTACAATTTGAGGTTTTACTCAATAAAGTTATTCCGAAAAATAAATATTCATTCTAGACTTGCAGAAAAGTCAACAGATGTCGCACATTAAAAATAAAAAATAAGATAGGTTTATCTAAAAAGACGCTGTCTGGATTGCATTTAGTTCGGGTTGAATCTTGCGATCATACATAAAGATAGTTGCCAATAAAAATGTGCGGTGAAAAAATGAAGAAAATGTTAGTAGTTCTTATTCGAAGTATGATAGAGTTAAAAGTGACTGAGGGGAATAGGGTCCCATTAGCTCAGTTGGTAGAGCACTGTCCCGGAAAGACAAGGGTCCCGGGTTCGAGTCCCAGATGTGAACGTTTCCTTTTCTGATTGTTCTGTTTCAGATTTTCGCTAAGAAATCACTAATATTGTCTTCAATATTTAAATATTACAATTTGAGGTTTTACTCAATAAAGTTATTCCGAAAAATAAATATTCATTCTAGACTTGCAGAAAAGTCAACAGATGTCGCACATTAAAAATAAAAAATAAGATAGGTTTATCTAAAAAGACGCTGTCTGGATTGCATTTAGTTCGGGTTGAATCTTGCGATCATACATAAAGATAGTTGCCAATAAAAATGTGCGGTGAAAAAATGAAGACAATGTTAGTAGTTCTTATTCGAAGTATGATACAGTTAAAAGTGACCGAGGGGAATAGGGTCCCATTAGCTCAGTTGGTAGAGCACTGTCCCGGAAAGACAAGGGTCCTGGGTTCATGTCCCAGATGTGACCGTTTCCTTTTCTGATTTTTCTGTTTCAGATTTTCGTTTAGAAATCACTAATATTGTTTTCAATATTTAGAAATTTTATAATTTTAAAATAGTTTCTAAAACAGTATTTGTGATTACGGAAAATTAAAAAAGTATCTAGCGCGTTTAAAATAAACAGAAAATATTAGAAACAAAACACAAGTATTGAAAATACTGAAAGGTTAATTATCTATTTTATATTCAATATGATTATTGAGTTGAATTGAGAGCCGAACGTACTTTCTTTTTTAGTTTTTTAACAACCAAACTAAAAAAAAAACGAGTAAAGAACTAATTTATATCATTTTATTATATTATTTAAATAGTTATATTGAAAACATAATCAGTTTGCAAACCTAACCTATCCTTAGTATTCAAATTATTCCGGATAATATGTAGATGTAGTCTAATAATTTTTTATTATATGAGGTGCATTAATATCGGTATGTTTATTATGCATGATAATGAAAAATTTAGGGGTCCACAAGATTCAAATGGGGGTACATACGAGCCGACTCCCATTTACCTCAAGTCAACATTTAGGAATTCCGTAAATGACACAATACACCTAACACAAATAACACAGTTTATGTTATAGGTACACTGAAAAAAATGAGTTAGCTAAAGTGTTAAGCTAATTGAAGTTGTGTAACCATCGCCTAAACTTCAGCTACTACTTCTCAAACTACTTTATGAGCAGATACCGTCGTTGTTTAGTAAAATGTGCTTGAGCTATTACAACCAAACTTTAATAATAGCATACTAAAAGCTTACTTACCTAAACAAAATGATCGGTTTTGTCAATTGAGCTAAAGTAATTTACTTAACCTATTTCACTTTAGTAACTCAAGTTTATGTGTTACTTCCCAAAGTATTTAGCTAAATTTAACTAAACATCTAGTTTGGTTAAATGCTTGGTTCAAATAGCCAAACTTAGGTTGGAATATCTAAATTTGGTATTTTTACATAACAATTAGTTGCTTTGCACAAACTAGAGCAAAGTGCAACAAAACTTTAGTTAAATCTCCCGAACTTTGGTATATTTTTTCGTCGTCGCTAGAGGTCCGATGACGCAGCTGTTTATTTATGACGCGCAGTTCTCAGTTCGCCATAGTTCGCACCATACGTGAATTGACGTTCGTTGCGAATTTATTTTATGATAACCGCTGTTCTTAGTTCCTAGTGATAATGGCAGACAAAACTGTTGAGGATTATTTAATTTCTTGGAATCTGGAATAGAATCTGTGAAAGAAACATTTAAAGGTGAGTTTTCTTTTTTCATTTGTTTATTGATTTAGAATTTAGATCATGGAACTATGATATACATTATGATAATATCCATTCTTTTTGATTTAGAAACTGGCACCTTCATTATTCTATGACTTAAGTACGCAATAGATTTAGTAGATTTGTATTTATTATGTACCTAGTTTGAAGAGTGCGTGTGGACGCTACAACCAAGATTGTGTCAGGAGTCATGACACAGGTTACAGAGAGTGGTATATAAAAAATGATAATAATAATTGGATGACTTGTATAGCGCCGTTTTTGTGCAAAATCACCTCAAGGGCGCCTTTATTTCTTTGTTCGTTTCCGCCAGTATTATTTTGTATTGAACGAATGTTGTTTGAAACTGCAGTATTTTCTAAGTTACAGTTTTACCCTAGCCAGAAACTAGAACCAACCAAACTAGCTTTGAAATCGTACCGATGGATGGTCAATCATAGCAGGTTATGTTTAATTTTAATAAATGTGTATTGCAATTATTAATTCGGACATAAAATTTTGAACATTGAATTCTATTGATTTTTTTGGAAGGGGTGTGTTTTTTTAAATACAGGGTGACCACCTATTGTTTATGTTTACATTGGAAATCTTCACCTAAATGAAATAATTTCATTATTAAAACTATTTTATCTCCGCTTGATTCATGATACAGGGTGTTCGGTATCTGCTGTTGTATAAATATACATTTTTTTAATGAATAATTTTCATTCATTTGAAAAATAAATTTTTATTTTCTTGTTTTGAAATTTTTTTTATTTTCTCGTCGTTTTTTTCTTTATTTCAGAATAAGCCATAGACTCGAAAACACTCCTGATAATATCTGAAGATGATATTAAAGAATTGATTCCGACTATAGGGCACCGGGCACTGTTTACGGAACACATTAATGCGCTCAAGGATGTTATTAATCCACCTGTCATAAGTGTAAGTTTTTAAAAGCAGTAATGATGATATATTGTATACCTAGGCCTTTTTTGGCTAACCATTTGGAAATAGTTGTACCGGACGCGATTTTGATACAAAAATAATAGTATTTAAAATAATAATTCCTTTAATTAATGAATAAATCGACTGCCGGGGGGGGTCAAGCAATTCCAAAGGGATAAAAACAAAGCTTGACCCCTTCACCCCTTCTTTCCCCTTTGTGTACATACCTGCTTTTTGTTTCAGATTGAAGATATACCTTCAACTTCCAAACAAACAACGCCCATATATTATCAACACGATGACTTCGTTTAAAATGACATTTCCTTGTTTGAAAATATAAACAAATCACAAAGAATAACGCAAGAAGCTTTTGAAGAGCAAATTTCGAATGTAAGTTAAATAATTTTAGTAAGTTTCAGATACCTAAGTAACTTAGGTTAATTGTTTTATACATTCCGATCTATGTATTTTAGTAGTGGCAGCGTAGAATAGCCGCCTGTGACTAATATTATGATGATTTTAGAAGTGGTTATTAGTTATGTAATCAATATACAATTTAATTTTGTTTTCTAGGACTTACGCAATCATCTCCTATCAATCAATGAAGGGCAAGCACTTTTAATGCAGTTTGAGTCAAAGGGTCTGTTGGAAAATTCTGCCAGACTGTGCAGTACTATTATAAGTAAGGAATTGCAGGGAAATCCAGATAGATCCATTACAAGCAAGAGATTTTATGAATTTGCTTTTCAAATCACCAAAATCTTTAATAAAGAAAGCGCAGCTGTATATTTCACCCCATATGTGTGTTTTGGGCCTACCCAAAAAGTTGCTGCTTAAGGTAAATTACTAGACACATACAGGCAGCGCCGAAAAGAATTTGCCAAATCAGGACACAAACAACTTTTACTATATTTAAGAAAAACTTATAATAAAAAATTATAATATAAATTTGTGTATGATCAAACGTGTTTTCTTTTTTGAGGCTTTCTGGTAGCTGGAAACAATATTTTGAGAGACGATTCTTAACAAAATAACTTTTATATGAATGAAGTTTTTAAGTACATTCTAGTCTTACAAAACATAATATTTATTTATTTGGGTTTCATCTCTCAAAAGAGTTGTAATAAACTACCTGCAACTCAAAGTATTTAACCCATGATTCTGAATTATGGGTATAATCCTTCGAGTTGATGGTGGTTACATTTACACCCTGTATTGTTTTCAGCTAAACTGTAAAGCTGCACTTCCTATTTAATATAGATAATCTAACCAAAAAGCTAAGCTACAGTACCTAAAGCTAGCCAGCAGTAGAGAGCTAAAACACCTATATCGGTAGGGCCATTCCAACCGAAGTTTAGTTAATCAACCTAAGCATTTTGTAATATTAACTAAATAATAAGGTTACTACATCTAAACAGTTTTTTTTTTCTAACCAAACACTACAAAATGGTTTAGGTATATAATTTTTAGTTTAGGTAACACAACTAAACACAAAAAGCTGTCTCAACCGATTAGTTTAGCTAGAATATCTGAATCGTTAAGCTGTCATAAATACAGTTTAGGTAACATAACTAAACACAAAGCTGTCTCAACCGATTAGTTTAGCTAGAATATCTGAATCCTTAAGCTGTCATAAATACAGTTTAGGTAACACAACTAAACACAGAAAGTTAGAAAGCTGTCTCAACCGATTAGTTTAGCTAGAATATCTGAATCGTTAAGCTGTCATAAATACAGTTTAGGTAACACAACTAAACACAGAAAGCTGTCTCAACCGATTAGTTTAGCTAGAATATCTGAATCGTTAAGCTGTCATAAATACAGTTTAGGTAACACAACTAAACACAGAAAGCTGTCTCAACCGATTAGTTTAGCTAGAATATCTGAATCGTTAAGCTGTCATAAATAAACTGCTGTTTAGCAAACAGTAGCTAAAAGTTCGGCAGTCACCACAGCAACTAAACTGTTTAGTAGATAATTACTGAACATTTTGTAAATAGTACCTAAACATTTCTTTCAGTGTACTAATAATGGACTGAGAAATTACTTAATTGATTTTTGTATTTTTATATTTCGTAAAGTTGTTTATTGGGGTATATAAACATAGATACACGTTCCTTTTCTCGTCAGAATTAATATATTGAAGCAAAACTTTGCAGATTTCACTTGTTTTTGAAAAACGTCCAGGGTAACGTTTAACAACATTTAAATGTACTTCACATACACTTAAAAACTAAGTTTGAGGACATTTTAACTATGGAAATGGAAGAATCGGAAATCATGTGACTATTATGTGTCATCATGTGTCTTTTAACTATGGAAATCGAAGAATCGGAAATCATGTGACAAGAAGAAATGAACGGAATAAGCACTGACAAAAAATTTAAGGGGCAGCTCTGTGGGGCTAGCTGCAGAAAGAAATTCCCGTTGCTTATCCTGCTTCATTTTCATTTGGTTTAATACTTCACAAGGGCGCCTCTGTCTGCACAATGCAAATAAAGAGGAACTATACCGCCACCCGGTTGTTGGACAAGCAAGGGAAGGGAATTTTTTTACGAAAAAAATAAACGATTACCACATAGGACGTTAATAGTTTAAGGAAAATTCAATATTCGGCAGGCAGGGGGTGTACGGAAAAAAATATTTGACAAGTGGTCTACGGGGCAAAAAATATTGGGAACCTCTGGTTTAAATACAGGTAAAAAAAATTGATTGTGCAAGGAAAAATAAAAATTCTTCTAAGAAAAAAAAAAATTGTATGGAAAAAGAAACAATGCATTTTCTAAAACAGTTATTTTTCTTTTTTGCTTTTACCACTGTGTATATTATTCCGAAGTTAGTGTTCCTTACCCCCGGGCAGTAAGGTGTATAAATAAAAATCTATTTTGGTAAATTATTCACAGTCATATAAAACCGACAAAATAATTATTTTTACTTATAAAATTCATGGTATTTCATTGACATTTACAAGATATATTGAATACACATACTAGGCAACTGCCTGTTTCACATTGGTTAGTATAAAATAACTATAATGTATTGTTATAATAATTGTAATTGTAAATAACTATTATAATTATAAATAATTTAAAATAATTAAAATTAATAATTATAATTATAATAACATATAGATGATCCAGAAGTTTCAATTGTTCCAATTATTTATTCATACTTACCTATTGCGTAATGTTATTCTATTTTCCTTATAATTAGTATAACTTGCTCACCCAGCACAAGAACCAGTTTGAGATTGCGATTGTAAATATATTTTGTACCGATATGTAATTTATATAACACCACTGTACGCACATATATCTATATTAAATATTTTTAAAAAATATATATTTATATGTAAATCTTATTATTAAGAGTAGGTACATCCTAGAATAATCCAGAAAATGGTCATTTATAGAAAATCTATTATTGATTTGATGAATTGTTCAAATTCTGAGAAACAACCCGTCCTAAGCTAATTACAAAAGCAGTATAACATTTTTCCAAGGTCTTTGATTTTATATTCAACCTAACTGGAAACCATTTATAAATTTGTTTCAAATGGCTTTCACAGAGGTCACCTTTTATCAAAAGTTTTACGAGTTTCTGCCAACTGGTTCAACAAACCTTGCGGCGGAATGGGGGAGCCTTTTCTAATATTTATATGTCCATAAAAAAAAAGTTTTCCCGATAATGTTCACAAAAAAGTATAAAAAAAGAATCGCCCCCGGGTGGGCTCGAACCACCAACCTTTCGGTTAACAGCCGAACGCGCTGCCAATTGCGCCACGGAGGCCAATGGCAATGTCGCCAAATTAAGAAAACAGGTCGATCGATGCTCTTAATCCTAACCTGATAAAAAACAGCAATTAGGTATAGTACCATTATAAATACATTATAAACTCGATTTTATTTCTAAAGATTGTGAACCAAAATAAATCATATATCGCATTTGCTCACTATTGTAGCAAAAATGTTATGATTATTATACAATCATATCAAAGTATTTATGGAATTCCAAAAATAATATAATATTTATGATCTTGTGAAATCTTAAGTAGTGAGTATTTTAAGAAGTTACTCATAGATGGCACTAGTTTAAGAGGTTACCTATAAATGGCACTAGATAGTAGTTTAAGAGGTTACCCATAGATGACACACAGTTGTAGATATTGCAGGGATTGAGTCTATAATAAATTCTAATGCAACCTTATGGACGAAGTCCAGAATAATACCTACCGTCTGCTAAAGAAGCCATTGTATCTATCAAGTGTTTTGTAGACCCGGAGTTTTATTAAAAAAATATTAATTTTAAATATAATATTTATTTTTTTAATTACTAGTGATTCAAATAATCACAATAAGACACATACAAAGTACTAGTTTTTCAAAAATATCAAACAAAATAAGAATTTTAAATAAAATGGTATAATAAACATATATGTTTTTTTTTCTTTTAAAATGAAAGACAAACATTTACATTTCCGGGTTACGAATAACCTGACAATTTTTAAAAATGTCCTACTACCGACACAGAAAGCGAAAAATATTGCTTGTGTTGTGATAGACGACTTAGCAAGCCGAATCATTGAACTCACTACGCCTGGGGGGACCCAAACGCGATGTCAACTCAGCATTGAAATATTAGTGTATGCAACTCAGCCACCGACTGGTCAATACAAACAAAGATTTTGATATTATTGTTAAAATAAATTAGCAGAAGCAACAAAAACTATCCAAAGGTGAGCTAAGCCATTATGAACATATACACTAGGGTGGAGTGACATTGCAAAAATCAAATCTCGGTATTGTAATAGCTGCCAAAAGATGCTTCATGTCATTCATATTCTCGTAAAAATACTTAAAAAAATCTAAACTTATGTCTTCATTCAACAACCTAGCGATTTCGTAACGTAAAAAACGTAAATTTAGCCTTTTTTTCCCAAAATCTGAGTACAGTCTCAAAAATATAAAATAATATCCATTACTTTCAATTGCATTTACCTTATTGAACATTACATGTTTTATAAAAAAAAAACACTGCATAAATTGCTCTTAAACTAGTGAGTTTGTGAGCGCTGTGGAGGTGGGGGGGATAATTTTGCTCCTATTGTTTCGTCGCAGAAACTAGATGCGACTTGCATCTAGTTTCGTTTCGGCTACCGCTGACCGTAGACGTGTTAGAATCCTTGTCCGATTAAATTTTAACACATATAATTGTTGTGAAAATGAATGCAAATTACACGAGAAGCAAAATTTTATGGCCAATATTCGGGTACCAACTGAAATGAACTCTCAAGTGTTACCTACTGTCTCAGAAGTGATTAAACATTATTTGTTCTTACGATATGAGCGTAATCTTAACTCTACAAAAAAACCGTCAGTATTCGAAATAAAAAGTATTATATCTGCAATTGTTGAAGGAATTTGGAAGCGCGCTTCTATTCCCATTGTTTCACACAATCGAGTGATGAAACTGATCCAAGATCATTATAACGAATACTTAAAACTTAAAAATTGGCCAAAAAAAGTGTGCATTATTATGTTAAGTTAAATTCTTATAAAATCAAAATGAATAAACTTTTCGATATTGCTTCATGCAAATGTAACAATCTGAATATGTGTTCCTGCGAAAAGACGCGCAAGGTACCCACCAAAGAACAAGCATTCCTTGAAGACCAAAGATCCTCGAGAAAAATGATGCTGGGAGCAATAGACACCGACACAACAAAAAAATTACATCGGAAAATGAGGATGCAAGCTCGTTTATCTGAACTTGCTTCGAAGGTCAGCTCATCTACAGCATCAGCGACAAAACCACGTCAACCCTTTTTTGATGAAAACCAATCATTTTCTTCACATTCTTCGCAACCTCCAGAAAATTCCCGTATGATGTTAAAACTCCCCACTTTGGCCAGAATCTGCGATCAGTATGGTTTGTCAGACAGGTCGGCATCAGCTGTTGCAAGTGCTACATTACAAGATTTTGGCATAGTAACCGAAGACGACTCTAAAATGGTGATTGATAGGAGTAAACTCAGACGAGCTAGACAAACGTGTCACACTTATTTAATAAAAACATGGCAGATGTCGTCGGAGTCAACAAAAATTTGAGGTCTATATTTCGATGGAAGGAAGGATAAAACACTGTCTCAGGAAAAAATAGGGGATAGATATCATCGGAGAACGATTTCAGAAGAACATTATTCCATTTTATCTGAGCCGGGGTCTCAATATGTTGGACATGTTACACCATCATCAGGAACTGGCAAAAACATCGCAAAGAGCATGTTACACCATTTAAAAGTGAACGGTTTTAATTTGAATGATTTATCAGCGATTGGATGTGATGGGACTGCTGTCAATACAGGCAAAAGAAATGGAACTATTAGATTCATGGAATTGGAATTAGGTCATCCGTTACAATGGTTTATCTGTCAGCTGCATGCAAACGAACTTCCCCTTCGCCACTTGTTTCAACACTTAGATGGTGCTACAACAGGACCTAAAGGGTTTTCAGGACCTATTGGAAAACTTCTTTCAAGCAGCTCTGAAAACACCGTTATAAATTATTCACCAATACACTTTGAGATGCACAAACTCAACGCAGAGGAATTGAAAAATTTGAGCACGGACCAAAAATACTTGTACGAAATATGTTTTGCAGTTACAACAGGTCACTGCCCACCAAATTTAGCAAACCGTCATCCAGGTAGTATTTGTCACTCACGCTGGTTGACGACAGCAAACTCAATACTTCGATTATATATAGGAACAACTAACCCTTCAGTGAACCTAAAAATTCTTGCTGAATATGTTGTTAAAGCATATGCTCCGACATGGTTTGAGATAAAGAGGCACCCGTCGTGTTAAGATGGGGCATTACATGACTATAATAAAACTCACCCGATATTTGAGCACCGATGTACGAGATATAATTAATCCAGTAATTCAAAGAAACACCTATTTTTGCCACCCGGAAAATCTGCTACTATCCATGATAATGGATGACAACCTTATTGTAAGAGAATTGGGTTTGAGACAAATATTATAGGCGCGAGATAGATGTCCGAGTCCATCTGTTGTTAGAGACTTTATTATTCCAACAATAAACTTTTCAGTAAGTAAATATTACGATATTATCAACTGGCAGGAATGCGAAGTTACACCGCCACCGATACTATCCGAAATCAGTAATGATGGCCTAATCAAAATGATAAATAAGTTCGGTGAAGAAAAGGACAGTATTGAATTTCCCAGATTTCCCTGCCACACTCAAGCAGTCGAGAGGTGCATCAAATTAGTTACCCAGGCATCGTTGTCTACAGTTGGGCCTGAAGAAAGAGATGGATTCATTCGGGCGACAATAAAATCTAGGCATATAATGCCCGAATTTCACACCAAATCTCATTTCAAAACACGATAAATATTATAAAACTTCGATAATGTTTAAAAAAATTCTCTTTGTTAAAGTATTTTATTTAATAAAAAAACATGTTTCTCAAAAACACGAAAAAAACAATAAAAATCAATAATCCTCTTCAAAAAACCAAAAATAGACCCCGCCTTGAAACTATGGTAATTTTATTTTTATTTTCAGATGTGTTATGCACCTTATTAGCTATAAAACCCCTAATAAAATTGTATTTTTGCTATGAATATCGCTTGTTTATAATGCTTGGCAGAGTTTTCAGCGACTTTTTTCATACAATTTTTTTCTAAATATAAATGTGCTGGTTGTTGAATAAAGGAATGTTACGATCGAGTTGATTTTTTTAGACGAAAGAGGTGTTATATAAAGGCAATTTTTTTTGCTATTACAGTACTGGCATCTTTAAAAAAAAAAGTCCCATACAACGTCACTCCACCCTAATATACACTGCTCTTACTGCCTGAATATCTAGATATCTAAATCAATGAAAAAAATTACATTTCCAAAATCATTTTCGTCGCGAGTGAAGTCGCTAATGAGTAAATTAGTAAGCTATTTTTTTAAGTGTCGAAATATTCTCATAGTATTTGAAATGCGAGTATATTTTCTTTTTATTTAGGAAGCAAACAGTCGTACAGTAAAAAATTATAAAAATAAACATTCATATGTTCTAGACCAATTAAGTTCCATTGAGTTAAATGTTGATTTAGTATTTTTTACCTACACAACATATTAAATGGCAATAAAATAAACATAATAAAGAATACAAAAAATAAAAAACAAATAGAAAAAATACTACTTTTCGTATAGCTATACTATTCACTGCGGGTGATAATAATGTAATTTTCACAATAAAAAAATCGAATAAAATAAAAGTATTTTAATTTATTAATTTATTAAGCTGAATTTTATATGATATCAAGTTATGGTTGAAAATGTCTACATCTCTAGAGGCATTGTGAGTTTCACAGATACGTACTATTACAGAGTTTTGCGCGTATTTGGATTTACAATGTGGTATTCTAAATAAATCGTTCGATCTGGTGTTTTGCTTGGGGCAACGAAATGCAATCCTTTCTAACAGATATGATGAATCAACAAGGCAGTTCACGATTTTGTGTCATAATTTTTTTTGTGATAATTTGCTCTCAATGAGTTGAAAAGGGACAATGTTTTGAGTATTGTACAACTTAGCATGAAGGTTTTCAGATTACCTACCATACAAATGTTTAAATATTTAATGAATTAGATTCAGATTGCTTTGTTTACACCACTTAGATACAAAATCAGCGACATAAAAATATTGACTTTTATTATACTACCTGCCCTTTCCTGATAAAGCAGATGCTTTTGTTTAGGAGAGTAGAAGTTTTATATTACAACTTCTTGTGTAATGTTATGAAATTAAAAAAAATATATTAATGTAAAGTTATGAAATTACAATTGTCAAAGTGAAGTAATGAAAGTTTACAAAGCGAAGTTTTAAGTGATAGGTTTCGGAGTGAAGTTAAGTGAAAAGTTAGGCAAGTAGGTTCATCAATATAAAATAAGTAATAATTATTAATTTCCAATGTGAATTTTTAATCTAAACATATTTAGATTTTTGAGATGACAATATAGACGACAACATGCACATATGAAGAGATGAGATAATTTCATAATACAATATATAAAATTGGAAAATATTAATTTAGACTTTTAGAAAATGTCGATAGGTATCCCGTATAAATACAAATCTGAAATGTTTTTTCGATGCCTCATCCAGGTTTCAAACCAATTCTTTACAAAATCCATTTTAAAAAAGATAGCTGCCAAAAATATGGGAAAAACATAAAACTACAATTAGAGATGCAACTGCGAACGCGATAAGCGGTGCGCGCAGATCGGATTCGGTAGTTTTAGTTAGAACGTTGGGAGAGTTGGAGGTCAGTTGGAGGTAAAAAATCTGATCATATTTTTTTGGTATATGTGTCATCTAAATATAATACATCAATGTGGAAAAATTATTTGCGAGATAATATTGTTAATTATCAATTTGAAATATGAGAGCGACTAACATGACGTATAATAATTATGTCCCAATGGACTAGTGGATAAAGATGTTGTCCCGGTAAGACCGAGATTCTTGGTTCAATTCATTGAATTTATCTTTTTTATTTTCTGTGTCTTATTCTGATTCATTTTTCGTTTAGATTTATTAGAATTATCTTCTAAAAATTATATTACATACATTACCTCTTGCTTAATATTTTTTATGAATGATGTCAACAAAACTGTCCGTAATTGTCATATGCTGCTGACAAAAAGATTGTCAAAATCATTAAGTCTGAGACGGATTGCATTGAGTTCACGAACAACCCGGCTCTCTGGGCAATGCATATTATTTAAAAATCCGCCTTCTTTTGAATACAAATTAACTGTAAGTATCTTATTCTAGAAAAATAACAATATTCCATTCCTACATAATTAAAAACAATCTATTAAATTGGGTAAATATCACGTCAAAGGTTTTGAAAATGCCGGGATTTATGCTTCGAGTAAATTCAGTATACAAAAATCCACAAAACTATGTTTCTCTACATATCCACGTCATAAGCCATTTATATAAAGTAAGCTTCAAGAGTGTGGAACCCTCATTGTTCTACATATAAATCAAACATACTCGTAGAAAGAATTCAGAAAAAGTTTCTGAAATATGTTTCTTATCGCATGCGAAATGATGAAAACACGTCTCTATGAACCTTAAAGCTCTTATTCAACGCCGAGATATTTAAGACCTTGTAATGTTTTACAAGATATTTCACAATATTATTTATAGCCCGTACCTATTGCAAAATATTAATTTCGAGTTACTCGATCTCCGGACATATTTTATATTCCTAAGGGCAATACTAATTATCTGGAAAATGTATATACAGGGAGAAGCTGTAATACTTTCAATAGATTATGCTCAGACATTGATTTGTTTAACACGAACCTCACTATATACTTCATAAAATTCATAAAAAATAACTCGAATATGTCAAAAAATGATTATTTTATTGAAATTTTTGTACCACAATTCCTTCTTTTTCCAGATGTGTTTTCAGTTTTAATTGAAATAAAGATATTTAAATTTCAGAATAACTGCACAAATAAATAACATCACTTTCTCTAATTGTTATTAGTGATACCCACTCCATGTAAGCCTAGAAAATTAAAAAAAATATTTGTTGTACCTTTAAGTAGTTTCACTTTATTATAACTGCTTATATTATATTTTTTAATTTGTTCCTATATTTTTAATGTGGTTATATTATTGGTCAATGGTAATGTAAAATATGAATAACAACTTTTTATAACGCAAATTAATGAAATAAAATAAAGAAATTTTGTTTTAATATAGATTAATAAATATTTAATCACTGAAGGAAATATTAACAACTCTATTGCCTTCAGTAATTAAATAGTATAATTTGCGGTTATACACATTAAGCTATTCCACTTTATTTTTTCTAATCTCTAATATTAATATTAAATGTGAAACTTTAAACATAAATTCAATTTATGATCAGAAATTTTATTAGGTTACGAAAACATGTTTCAACAAGTCCTTGAGCATCTTTTTACCTGAAAAGCCGTAAAAAAATTTCCAAATTATTATTAATGTACCATCCATCTACTCCATCATCCCACACTGTTTTTGTTTTTCACATAATTATATTCGATGAAAAGTTTTAATCTCGTGCATATAGCTTGAATTACTCTCGACCCATACACTTGCCTACACCAACGTAATATTAAATAATACGATTTTATGTAGCTCCTGCCTATTGTTCGTACCTACAGTTTGAAGCTTATCTACTTTTATTGAAAAACCACTTAAGAAAAAATCCCCATAAGTGTGACCATGCCTACCGATGTGTAAAAAAGCTGTGTAAATAAATCTTGATCGATGATTTCACCAGAGTACGGAAAAATCATATTATATATTTATGTCTTGAAGAGACCCATGTTGAAGGAAGGATAAAACACACTGGTCGGAGAATCATTCCATAGCCGATCTGTTATCTCAAGAACGAGTTGTGGAAGCGACCCGTTCTCATCTGACCAATCTTTGAACTTTGGACTGCATTGCAACTATAGACACCATTTTTGATGTGGGGCTATCGTTTTGCTATTCTCTGACAAGCAACAAGATGGGAACATAGCAACCTATCATGGGAAAGAAAATTTATAAGGGCAACATTTGTATAAAGTTGAATAATTCAGGACAAGGGATTTGATACGGTGTTATAAGGGCATTAGGTTTATGCGTGTAATGTGGGAGGGAGTGGGTGGGTGAAGAACCCACGTCACATTATTTCGTATTCTTTTTCACAACATGTAATTCAAGCCGGGGGCCAAACGATGAACAAATGCTTTACAAAAAGAGTAATTTTGAATCTAACACAACACACAGGCTACCTTATGTATTCATATCATAAATTACACGACCTCAAATACACTGTCGTTAATCAAAATATGTCATGCCGGGTTATTGGATTTTGATGTCCTTCATTTGCACAGTGTAACTATGTGGACATAAAATGCATCAATATTTTATTTACACAAATTGTACAGTCATGCAAAGCTCTAAATAACGGTGCATTTAGATAGTTTGACAGCAGCAAACTGAACTTAACTCCATAACTAAACCAGTTTGACATATTCTGGTTGATAACAGTGTAGTTGCGGAAGTGCGAATCACATGTAGATATGTATACTTTCATATGTCTTGTTTCTGCTTGAGTTTTGACACGCATAACAATCAATACGAGTCCAACTTCTGTGTTTGTCTTATTTAAAAGTAAGAACTTATTGATATTTGAAAGCTCCATAAATTATGACGTGGTGACCGAAAAATAGTTTCGTTAAGGCGATGCACTACGTCGTGTAATATTTTAAATTGAGCCGCTATCAATAACAACCCTTACGTAGATGGCGATAAGGTTTAAATTCCCGCTTAACACCATCCGCCTGTTTTGATTTATGCAAGAAAAAAACATGGCCAAAAAGTGTCTTTTATTTTATTTTGTGGATGTTCAGGCATAAGTATTTAATTTTTTTCGATCATTTAATGAATAATTAATTTTCCACGTTAAACAATAAAATCATAACCGAAAATGGGTTCGTAAGTAGGAGATTTTGAACTTTAAAGCAGTTTTCATAGGCCTTTACACTATTTTTTTCTGGGCTTATAAAAATACTTATCTAAAAAATACTCGATTATTTCAAAGGCTAAGATGTATTCTACTCGCATTATTTAATTAAAGCATCTGAAACATTTCTAGACGACCAAATTTTCAAACCAAAAACACATGATTTTGCATTACTACGTATGGCATCGCCTTAATCTAGAAACACAAAAAGAAAAAAGCTATTCAAATTTCGTGATATCAGAGCTCAGTGGTCATTTTATCATCTTTTGACTTCAATAATAATATTTTAAAAACTTTTATAGCGGCGTTTTGATGAAAACTAAGGACGCTGTTAAATTTTTAACAAGAATTCTAACACCATCATTAAATTAATTAAAAACCAATAGACACTTGATATTAAGCTTCAGTTCATTTTTCAATTATGCCTTCAAAGAAGTCTTCCGATATATTATATATGCGTTGCCTACGTTCCACCTAAAGTAGGACTCCTTTATTATATTCAATTACTTAACGGCGGACAACTTCCGTCAGTGGAATATTTAAATAAGTATCGTGCAGAAAATAGTCATAATAACTACCAAAATAAAGGTTTTGGACGCCTGAAACTGATTTTAATAAAAACATAGGGATTAGATTTAGTCTATAAGATCAAATTATTATATATACCAAGTCATTGCAGGGCATTGTACGATAGACAAGAACAATACAACTTGGTCGAGAGAAACTGAAAAGTAATATACCGTAGTTATGTTAGTGATTTTTTTTGTATTTTTTATTAATTTATCTTTATTAATTCCATTAAATGGGTGATAGGTTGTGCCTCTCTTACTAAGAACTAGTGTGTTGAGAGCAGTCTCAGTTATTAAAAGTTTACAGTAGTTTACAACAGTTTACAGTAGTGTATAGCATTAAAACAAACAAGAACACAATAAAAAATGTACACAATATTTTATTTACTTAGTTGCAATATAACCCATGAAAATATTAAATATAATGATATCGCCAGGAAGAAATACATTCACTTTCTTAAGTGTACTTAGCCTTTCATTTTATCTTCATACAACACAAAAATCAAACTGCCTGCATCCATGGATACAACATCCTTTTATATCGGAAAAATGAGGTAAGGTGGAAGTAATTGTCGGTGGGGTGGGTGGGTAAGGGTGAAGCAAGAACTTTCGATTTGAATACGTTAATTTTATTAATGGCACTTCTTCGCCCTTTTAACGTAATAAGTCAAGGATTTTACCGCTATGCCACAGAGGTATGCAGATCATCAAAATTGTACAATTAATGTAATCCCATGCATTACTGAAAAAAGGTTAACAATAATTTAAGTAAAGCTTTATTCATGGAATTGTTTCAAATTCTAAGGACCTTATTCTAAACAGTGCCATAAATTATAAATTATCTCCCTTGATAACGTTCTACATTCAAACCTTAGGATTTATCCTTCAGATAAACTAGATGATAAGTCCTCCCCCATTTCTTTGTTGGCATTGGAAAGGAATAACAATCACAAACCCTCCACAGGGTTAAGATGAATAGGGCAGGAGTACAAGCCACAGCAAATTTTTATCAAAATAATATAATAATAATCTAACTAACTAAATAACCATCTCGCTATTCATCGGAGGTAGGAAGGGAAGACGGACCGCCAAACAACTATGTCTTGGCACACACTTCTTGTCTCATTCACATTCATACATATTTTCATACATACTCTTCTATTTTTGACATGACCCGACTCTGTAACTGGTTCACTTGATCATGCTATGTCTTCCTCGGGCGTCATGTTTTCTCCTTACACTCCTTTCTTCGTTCATTCGTTCTACAGGCCCAAACCATCTGAGCGTCCGTTTTTTAATTTTTAATAATCTTAATAAAATATTACATACATCAAAAAATGGGATCGGATATCTTAAGTTATAGATTTTGAAGAATGGATTCAATAAAAGTATTATATTGAATTTGTATTATTTGGCTACCGTGAAATATAACTTTGTTGATTGATATTGTGATTGAAATTAATAAATTTAAATTTTGGGATATGTATTGCTTGGATGTAGATCATTATTGACAAAGAATATTTTAAAACTTTCAAACTAAATAACAAGCTTTCCATCAATTCGTTCCTTGACTCGTTTGATGCGTTTTGCTTACGTTGAATTCGTGATACTTACGGAAACGGTGCAAGTTTGTTAAACTCTCACTGTCTTAAATGTGGGAAACCAAAATAATTTGTTTCACTATGAACTTTGAAATGTCAATACCGTAAAAATATAAGACAAACATGCATACCAGTATTTGATCCTCCGTTGTCAAATAAATGTCGAAAGCTTTGAAAACAGGTAGTAATCAACTTCAAGCAGTATGTAAATAAATTTATGAAGAAATGAAAGCGTGAAAAGCATTTCAAAACACAGATTATTTAAAATGGAGAAAAATATATCTTGCGTGGTTTTTTCATTATTTTCTCCCTAGCGATAAAATTTCTACAAAATATGTTATTTATCAAAGTGGAAAATTATTATTTTTGGGAAATTTTTTTAAATTTAACTTTTTTCAAAGTAAAATCATTCAAAAGATTTTGTGTCTAAGTAACCAAGTGATTTATCAAGTTTCATAAAGTTCACCACATTAACCAGGCTTGGAACTTTACTTTTCGTTTTCAATAATATCTCAAATTGCGAGATTTGGGTAGGTTTCTTTTTATACCTGTATCCAATATGGAAAAAGTTTTCTTAATACTACGAGAACCTTCCCTAAAACTTTTCAATGAAAATTTATCAAAAGAGTAACTTAATTTTTTTTTACATTTAATATTTGCTTGCGAGGTTCACTTATGGTTTGTCAAAATTAACGTCGCATCCCCCTATCTTATATCAAATGAAAAATAATTTAACCTAGATAGGTTATAATTCTCTCGATATTAAGTCAAACGTGTAGGTGCATTAGTATACAATGAATGTCGTCTTATGATATAATTTATTTTATTTTTATTCTTAACTGTGATTGAACCAAAAAATAATATTTAGGCAATTGGATTACTATAGTATAATCTAAGGGGTTCGATATATCTATATTTATGTACATTTAACTAGATAATCAGACGTAGTGAGACTGCTACACTTTTTGATTATACAGTACTTGTTTTACAGCAGGGGCTTATTACCAAAAAAATGTAATAAATACTTTATGTGTTCTCGCGCATTTCTTCGATTACTCATCTTGATAAGATTCTAAGCCGCGTTTACCTGCCATATTGCCTTAGCAAGGCTGAATTACTCGCATGACATAATTGTGGGACCTTAAAAATTGCATTTCGGCGCTATGACGCATTTCCCATGCATTCCTTTTCATAAGAATAACTAACACCATTAACACGTGTAGACACCGTACGATTGCCCAATAAGTAGGGAAGTAAGTGGCCCAATAAGTCAGTTGTCCGACGCCATTCGTGTAGTTTCATTAGCAAATCTTTACCCAAGATACCCCCAGGAGGAAGACAGCATTTACATTCGATGTCACTGGCGTGAGTGCCCAGTACAGATATAGAAAAAATTGTCTTTCTTTCATTTTCATAATGATGGGTGAAGCATTGAAATATACATAAAATACGATATTGAAATGCGAATTATTTTTTCATTGTTTTTTTTTAATTATTCGATAAGAAAAATATTTATGTTAAAGAATTATAAACCATTGGCATAGCCAGGTAGTTTCTACCTTAGTAAATAAACTTAAATACGCCCGGTATCTGTAATATATTTTTCGGTAAAGTAATTATTTAAATAAACTATCTCTAAATAGAATATTAGATTGAGCGCTTATTAATATTTAATCAATACGGAAAATTCTACCAAGGAAATCGCTCCATGAACTGATATCGGGAGGCTTTACCCAGCCGCAACAACCTTATTTACGCCGTGTACATACGTGCCCTGTGCGATGTACGGTAAGTAGGGTAGGGTAGGACCCTCCATTTGAGGTCTGCAAGGGATGTGCCTCGCGTCACACTTAAGAGTTTAGATTAGAGCTTAGGGCATTGAAACGGCCTACCTCTATAGTAAGATCTGACCGGGGATTGGCTAAAGGTAAAAATTCAAATTTTTACGTGATCTGCTTCTGGATTTAACGCTATTTGGTTATTACTGCAATTAGTAATTTTTATTCTCTTTTCGAATCTTAATAAATTTTTGTCACTCACCAAGGCTATGAAAATACTTATTCTATTAAGTTTATAGAGAGACCACTGTGCCAAGAAAATGATTTAACTTGAAATCGGACAAATAGCCATACGCTGATAGTTTCCTTGTAACCTTCATCCTCTTCATTCGGACACTAATGAAGCTCTCGGTGGCAGACCAAATGAAACATCAAGACTTTTCTTAGAATATTGGAATGCCAGCCCTAGCCGACTCTAGCCTCAACCCTCCGCTACTTATTCCTCTAATAACGCTATCGAGTTATATAGGGTGAAAATAACGATTTACCCCTTTCAGGGGTCAGGCTCCATTAGGCGTTACTCCGCGTCGATAAGGCTGGATACGAGGAATGAAAAATACGCAAACACAACTGATTTCCTTTTACACACCTTTTCTTAATAACACAACCTTTGAACGGTTAAGTAAATGGCGTGTAAATATTCACGGCAATATAAGGGTTAAACTACATCTTAAATAAATAATGCTGAAAAATAGCCCAAAGGGAATTTACGGAAAGTCATAAAAATAGTCACATCATTATGTAGTGGTTTTTTTATAACTATCATGTTCCCAATTTTAACAAAAATATTGGGGAATATTTTACAAACGATTCAATACAAGCGCGTTAGTCTCATCTTTAAAATACCATATGTTAATAAATTGATGTTGGTTTTTTGATGATGGGCTGCTTTTGATATTCTGATATTTTGTAAACATCATCATCACCGTACTAATTGAGCAACTTGTGGCTTAGAGAATTTAGAGGTGGATTTATTCACATGATATTGAAGTGGGTGAAAATATTCTTCCACTAAATTTGACAGCATCTAAATTGATGCTCTCTAAAGTTAAAATTTTGCATTTAAAACACTTTCAGTAAAAAGGTTTTATAAATTATTAAAAAACCTTACTATCTTCCTTACAGAATACGAGTAGGTGGAATAGAATTAATAAATCTTCTAAGCCGGGCTATAGAAGGCAACATAGAGCAGTGCAAGCATACAATAGTATTATTTGATGTTATTAACGGCAAAGAGTAGTTCAAATCCTGGTCTCAAAAATATCGTTTTATTCTCGTGTATTTTTTGATTTCCGTATTTTGTTAACCGATTATAATTCAATGTCTAGTATTTGTATTTATTAATTTAAAAGCATTCAACAGCCTAACACTTGAAAATAAAATTGAGGAAAACAAAAATAAATTCAGACACAAAATTACAATATGGATTAAAGATCAAAAAACACAATATTACCAAAATTTCACAACATAAAATAATAAAACCTGCACGTAACACACAAAACCAATACAAAACACACGCATCACTCACAAACACACAAGATTACATATATTTATCTTAATATGTAATAAGCCACAAGTTGCTCAATTAGTACGGTGATGATGATATTTAAAAAATATCAGAATATCAAAAGCAGCCCATCATCAAAAAACCAACATAAACGCCCTTGAGGTGATTTTTCACAAAAACGGCGCTCTACAAATTATCCAATTATTATTAATATTATTATTATTGTTTATTATTAATTTTTATATTATAAAATTAAGGCGTCAGCACGGGTAAGCCACCCGTGAGGCCAACATTACTGAATAACTATGGAATGTAAAAATAAAAAAAATTGAGTCAAATTCTACGAGTTTTTAAGGTGTATCAATATTATAAAATGTTTTTCTCTCTGACAAAAGAAAGTATGATTCTATGATTTACATCACATTTCAATTCTTCTTTACAGTATTACTACAGAAATAGTTTTCTTTGATTAACAAGGAACAAGGATCAAAATCAAATCATTATTATGAGCGATGTAGGAATGGTAGGATTCACCTTCCGCGGTATCACGTTACTCTGGAATATTTTCAGCTTTAAAAAAAATTCTATCAAGTTTCCAATAAAAAGATAGAAGAGACGATAAGAATGATAATAACTTCGCTTCGATAAGTTGATACCGCCTCTGCAAAGCAATGAAAAGAAAAGCTTGCGCATGCTTTTCTCTGCACGGATTCATTTCTCCCTGTATTGTATGCATACAACAAGCCCTGCACATTTTCAGCTCGTTCTTAAAGGTGGATAGCACAATATATTGTGATACCAATATTGATAAGAGATTGCACCGGCAGCTCTCTTTTCCAATCTTATACCCTCCACAGACAAAATAAACAAAGAAACCTTGCAACTGTTATTATGATGAAAACCCCGACATAAATAATGTTTACGTAAATCGTAATTTAATTTCGGTAAAAAAGCGAACGTATCATATAGTCAATCTAGTTATTTAATGAGTTCTGCAAATATGTACATCTTTTAAACAACTACTAACGATTTTTATTTAATCAGTTGCTCAGTCTGACATATATTTAATAAAGTTATATAAAACACACTCGAATTCGAGTGCAAAGTTGTGTCAAAATTTCAAAAAAGTGAAGAACTTTCAAAGAGTTAAGATTTTTAACAAACGAACATTTTTATTTATATAGATTGAAGAAGGTGATTAAACTAATGTATATAAACAGAACAAGACAAAAAATAACAAAAAAGGTAACGGTCGCAACTAGGCCTTCATGGTCGGAGGGTAAGACTCTTGACTAGCAAGCCGGAGGTCGCGCGTTTAAATCCCGGCGTGCGCAAGTAAATTTCATTGCTTGTATTTGTGTTATATCACAATTTATTAATTTAAATTAACGTATTACTTGCGGTACGCTCCAGAGTGGAAGATACTCTCAGTACCGCCCTGGTGTAATACCACCGTTCAGAATTGAAACGTTGCTTGAAATGGCTTAAGCCGTATTTGGTGACCATATCTGAATAGACGGGTACCCTCCCGTCTTCCTCTTCCCCATCTCCTGCCCCTCCCGTCTACTTTCAGTCTCACAACATACCCCAATTGGGAATGCCATAGTTGGGGGTTAGACGCTTGTGAGCAGTGGGGTATCTTGTGCGGTATTAAGATAAAAAAAGGAATAGAACCCAGTACCTCAGTCTGATTGGGACAGCGTCTCTAACCAATCCGTCATTGTGATCTGATTTTTTCTGGATTTTTTTCGACCCAAGACCAACTAGACCACATATTTCAAGCACAGGAGTAACAATATTTTCTAAACTTTTTTTTTCTTATTTTTTGGATGCTATCGCTTATAAAGTTTTTAAAGGTAATTTAAAAATACGTTATTCCAAAAATTTGTTTCCAAAATACATATACTTTAATTTTTTTAAAAGCGAAAACTTTGGATGTTGAACCAGGGAGTACTAGACACTCTGTTAATGAGATTATTAAATATCATATTACAGTAAAACAATTGGTTTTTAGGAAGACCTAGGAGTTGCAACGAAGTTATACATTTTTTGCATGATTTGCACCTATTTGAAGTAAACGGTAGTGATCAAAATTATGCATTAAGTTATCAAAAGTATTTATGTGTATCACTTTCCTTTTTCCCATCTCCTTTCCCTCTCAACTACTTTCAACCTCACAACTTACCCAATATTAGGGATGCCATAGTCTAATTGGCTCCCGATGGTTAGGAGCAGTTGAGACTCTTTTGCGGTAATCACATAAAAAGGTACCTAAACGAATAATATGTTAGAGAAAGTTTCACTAATGTTGACCTAACTGACTTTAAAACCTCACGGATCATAATGCCTGCCTGCCTTCAAATCTCAGATATAATACATCAGCTTTTATTTGATTTTTGATTCGTGCCATGTCAAGTCAGTATATAGGGTAATTCCGGGGGAGATGGCCGTACGGGAGAGATGGCCAATAGAAAAAAGTTCTAGGAATAATTCATAGATGGCGCTTCTTTTAACTCAGTTCGCTTCGTTTCGGCACGGGCAACAAGTATTAGCGGAGTTTTGTGCGTAAAAATTATGGAAAGGTGAGTAATTTGACATTGTTTTTTAATAACACGTTCGATTTAAACTAAAGGGGTTAAGATATTAACATACTTACGTTAAAGTTTTCAAATTTTTGCCCGTTTTCGTGATTTCTTTGTGAACTAAAAAAATTTCTCGTGTTCTAACCTCAAAATTAACTAATAAATTGAGAAGTTGCTTTTATTATGCCATGTGGCTATCTCACCCGGACAATCGGCAAAGATGGCCATACTATTTACGGGAGAGATGGCCATCAAATTTAATGTCCTAATTTTCATTTATTTTTAATATTTAATATTTTCTACCGATGCCTAACCAATACATACGGAAGGCAGCTGCTGGACAAGGTGCCTGGAGCCAAGAAGACTTAAAAATGCTATGGAAGAAGTACAAAGTGGAGGGATGACTGTTTATAGGGCCTCTTTTGTCTACCATATCCCAAGAAAAACACTAGAAAGAAGGTTAAAACAAAACAACTACATAGAGGGATCTATGGGACCATCATCAACCTTTGGTGCAGATAACGAAAAAAGACTGAGCAAGCATATAAAAGACATGCAATCGAGAGGCTTTCCATTGACTATCGATGATTTAAGAAGAATTTCATTCAAGTAGGTATGCTGAGCAATTAGGAATTAAACACAGATTCAATATGAAATCTGAGAAGGCGGGCCATGATTGGGTTCAATTGTTTTTGAGAAGGAATTCCAATATTTCATTGAGAAAATCAGAAGGGGTGTCATATGCTAGAAGTCAAGGGATGAATAAAGCAGAAGTAAACGCCTATTTTGAAATGCTTGAGAGGATTCTCAGTGATAATAACCTAATAAATAAACCTGGAGTATCTCCACTGCCTGTAAAACTAAACCAGGTTCGGAAACAAGCCAAACAAGTAAGCATTCTCTTGACATCTGAAGAGCATATGGAAAAACGAAAAATGAAAGAAAATGAAAAGGAAAAAAGGGAAGAAAGATAAAAAAAAACAAAAATAATAAAAACGGAAATTAAGACTGAAAGACCTAAGAAAAAAATACTGTTAAGAAACGAAAGGCAATTCGTAGATTGTCTGATAGCAGTTGTGAAGAAATTCCCATCGTTTTCAACGATACCTCTGAAAGTGAATCTGAAGATAGAGAAAAATATAATTGCAGAGGTTGCGGTGATAATTATTACAGGACACAATTAGTTGAAGATTGGATACAATGCAATATTTGTATGCTTTGGGTGCATGAAAATTGCACCGAGTTTGAGGACATGTGTTCTTATTGCGGCAAAAAGAAAATAATAAAGTTAAAATGTCACAAGGGCAAAGGGAAAGGCAAAAAAAGTACTGGCCATCTCCCCCCAACCACTATGGCCATCACCCCCGGACACTCTGGGAGAGATGGCCAGTCCTAGTTTTTTTTTTTGAGTTTAAAATTATATTGTTTTCATTAGTTGAAGTGATTTATCTTTAATATTTGATAAGATTAATAAATAAAGTTTATGTTCTATAGTGATTAAATGTTTTATTCATCATAATTCCTTCACAATAGAGTCTTGAAGTTACTAGGGCCATCTCCCCCGGAACTACCCTACTGATAATTTGAATACTACATTTTTGGATAAAATTAGCATCACATTCGAAACAGTATTAGAAAATAATTAAAAACATGAAAAAATCAATTAATAAACCCTTGTATTATTTTCGGATCAGTGAACCAGCATTTATAAACTGGTTCTAGCGATTAAAATATTCATTCATGTTCTTGTATACTGTACATAACATAATACAATATGATAATAATGTGTAAATACCTAGGAACATATCTATCCCACGGGTGGAATGAGCTTATTCAGAACATTCTGGAATATCAAGTAGTAGCGAGAAGCGAGCTGCTCGGTGGTTTTGCTGCGGAATAATTCAGGTTTTCATAGAAACTCAACTAGCACGGAAAGCTGCGAATGCGAATTTCAGATAACATAAAAAATATATATGTACCTCAATGCTGTATTTCGGGGATATTTCGACGGTCCCGAAGAATAATGTCGGATCTACAAATTTGTGGTTTTATTAATTTTTTTTTATTTAATATTCAAGGTATAAAAATACTATACACAATAATAACATGTCACATTATAATAATAATGATTTAAAATATTTAAATCTTTTTTGTATCGCCTTTTTGTATCTAGTATCCGTGCAGTTAAACAGATCCGCCACATCTGCGTACCTATTACTAACTGTAATCTAGGTACAAGCGAGTATTAGAAATGCTCAGTCCTGTAAATTATTTTAAGTAAATAATAACGAATTTTTACATTTAAACAGGATTTTAGAACGAGTCTACTCTACCATTTACAATTTTGAACAAAAATATTAAGTCGGATATAATTCTTCGATCTAGAGTTTAAGTAAATTTATTTTTATAGTTCTTGCTTTCAATGAGAATGCCGAGCTTAAAATTAAATTCTCCTAGGAATTGTTTCGAATTTTTTCATTCCATTATTGGCGTTTATGTTGGATTCAAAGTTTAATTTACATTGTTCTTCGGGACCGTCAATTCGTATTTCAATTCTAGTCATCGAAATTTGATGCTGAACGATAGCATTCTTTATTCAAAGCTCGAAACATCGCTTCAATGTTTTAAGTCATTCTTTCGTTTTTGTAGCTTTACAAGATTGATATTAATTTTTGTTCTTATTTTAGATGATTTCAATTTCTAAATGTGAGATTTTACTTGACACTATTAGTTCGAAATCATTTATTATATGGATCAATAAAAAAAACAATCACGCATAGTTTTATACGGTTGTTTGACGGATATTTCAAGTGTTGCTTGCGTTAGAAATAATATTATATGATTTACCAAAGTAACTGCAATTTGAAACGGTTTTTTGTTGCTTTATGCTATATAATGAGATAAGTATGGGGTAAGTATGGCGTTTGGGTCCCACCCAGGTGTCGTACGTTCAATCCATCGACTGGCGTGTCGTGATGGAGAACATCCAAGTCCTCAAGCAACATGTTTGCTTACTGTGGTGGTAGTAGGAGATTCTAAAATATTGTTAGGTTATTCGTAACCCGGGAATGTTTGTCTTTAAAAAAATATGTATATTTATGCTTCGTAATATGCTCATAGATATGCCGATTTAATTTCACTCTAATTCATAAATTCTCTAGAGAGATATTATTAAATCCTGGTTAACATGAAATGCTGTGATGTTTTGCACAACGAACTTATAATAACATTTTAATAAATTAAATTCATTGAAGACACTACGTAGTAGCTACTCTACATTACACCATAACATAATAAGATATTATACATTTCCCCTACTAATAATTCTGTGTAAATTCTTGTTCGTGGAATTAGATATCAGTACCCATCTTGTTCCTAGAAACAAAATTATTTATTTTAAGTTTGTGAATTGAACGATTGAACGGTTTTAAATGGGTTGGAATGACAGGTGACGGGGAAATCAGATGGAAAATTTGGGCTTCCGAGAACTGTTAAAAGTTGAATGTCTGAACATTGAACATGACAAGGAGTTACTGATCAAAAATTCTTTGTTTGAAACTCGTGGTGGGATTTTGGGCAAATTGTTAATTTACTTGATTTATAAGTTTTATTTACTCGATATATTTGTTCGGGAAAAAGATTGGTTTCACTGTGTTCATCTTCATTTTTCATCTTTCGACTGATACGTTTAAATTATAAATGGATACATATGAAATTTTAGTCTGAATTTTACACTCTACTTTTCTTAAATTCCCCGTTGTACGGTGAAACCAGGCGGCCTCAAATATAAAGTGGAACGATGTTTTTGATCTATTTATATTACTTAGTTAGTATTTAATTTATTTTACTTACGATAATTCTACATCTTGCAGTCATCAGTTGATCAACAGATTTTGCAGTCTATAGTTTTTTACATTATTATTTTCTTTCCTAATATAGCTGTTTGTGTTTTAGGAAAGTTTTGCTGTACTTACAGTGATAACAACTGTAAAAGATATATGTTTTTGAATGTTTAAACAAATGAAGATTGACTATACCAATAAGTATACATAAATTAGATAAGTATACATTAATTAGAGAAGTATACATTAATCAGATAAGTATACATTAATCAGATAAGTATACATCAATCAGATAAGTATACATTAATGAATTGTATACATTAAACAATTGTTTTAAATATGAGAGGAATATTGATATTAATTTGAGAGGCCGGAAGAGGTAAATAATTAATTCACATTTTATGCTTTTATATTGTATTACTTAAGAACGCATCTTCAACTTCTAATACTACCATGAAACCATTAGCATTCATGTAGATCATAATTATACATTTCTGTTGGAATTGTGCTGAATATGGCAAAGTTCGACCTATTTCAAAACTTTGTTTTTCCTTTCATTCACAAGCAATCGTGTCACAGACAGATCTGGCGATCTCATTATGGGAATATTTACATAAGTGTAAATAGTTAAAAGGGATTCCGAGAAGTAAATGTTTGTTTATGAAAACATAACTAATTCTGTAATAACATCTATCCCAATTTGGGAGGCGGGTATGGGTACCGCCTCCCCGGAACCATTTATTGGATAACCAACACCACTGCCGTAGATCAACTCAAGTGGTTACTTAGCAGGGTTGACTTAGCAGGGGTGCCCGAGTTCATGAGGTGAGGTTCGTCTAGGTCTTGGCGGCGGATGCACTGGAAGGATTGCCCACCTGCTGATTGGCGGGTCGTATCGAAAGATACTTGTTGAGGAAGACATTTTGACCTCTTCAGACGGACTCTCTCGACCCACTGCCTTGCACTACAGAGGGAATGGTGGATTCATTCGTCCTTCACCCCGTCATATATTAACCCGCAGATTCAGACCTTCTCTCCTTCTTTTCCGTAAAAAGTCCCTCCACATAGCATCCCCAAAGATGAAAAAGGCTCTAAGGGTTTTTTTCCCTCAGGGCCTGCTGTGTGGAGCTAATGTTAAAGAACATTAAAAAACAAAAAAGACAATATTACCAAAATGTCATAGCATAAAATAAAAATAAAACCTACACGTAACACACAAAAACAATATAAACACACATCACTCACAAACACACAAGATTATTTTCATTGTATTATTTTTTAATTTTAAATTTATTATTATATATTTCGTATTTTTAATTTTAAATGTATTATTTTCTTTTTAAATGTATTATTTTATTTTTAAATAATATGTAGATTATATTTTCATATTATAAAATGAAGGCCTCAGTACGGGCAAGCCACCCAGTGAGGCCTACATTACTGTAAAACATAAATTGTAAAAAATAATGTACCAAATAAAAAAATAAAAATAAATATGTGAAAATATAATTTCAGCTACATAATTAAAAAACAACATTATTACATTTCAATGTAAACTTTGCTGTCTTTCTAATACTTAACTTATTATTTAATTGGTAGGGAAGAAGATGAAAGAGATAGTTCCCTTCGAACTCCCAACTGAGTGACGCCACGAGCTTGCAAGCTATTAGGCCGCCGCACAGAAAAGTGAAATCCGAAAGTAAGGTAACGGTTTTCAGCTCAGTCCATTCGTCCTTCATCCTTTTCTGTGCGGCAGCCTGAAAGTCCGAAATGTGTGTGTGGCAGAGCCTATTACCTTATTCAAACATGCAATATATATTCAAAATGCTAATTTCAACTCCGTGTAGGTATGTAAGGGCAAATCATAAACCTTTTCATAATATATTAAACTAGCAGTTAAAAACCCGCTCTTCGGGTTTTTTTCTGCTAGGCCCTGCGGGCGGCACTTACTTACGATTCGCCCATTTTAAGTGATATTAACAACAGTTACAAAATAGATAGATATCAGGTCATTCACAGAGAGAGGGTCAGTATATATAGTTAAAACACGGAACAGGAAGGAGTTAATGTATAATAATATGCTAAATTTACGCATAATAAGAATGACAGTTGTTTAAATAAATGAAATTTTACGTATTTGTGATGGATTATTTCAAATGAAACACTATTATTGACTACTATTATTGTCTACAACTGATATTAACTGTTACCGTACCTAATATAATTAGCTCATAGGAGACTTGCAGTGCTTAAATATGTGTTACAACCGTCATTGTCTATAAGTTGAATCAATATCGTATAGTTTGTCACAATTAAATATAGTTATAACAAAGTTGACTTAAATAATAGATTATTACATATTGATTAATTGTACCCGTGTTTATGAATAAAAGGAGGGTAATTGTGCGATGAGATTAGCAGTCGGTTTAATTAAAAGGTGTGAATTTTACTCCAACTGGTGGTAATTATTTACCTAAAACTGTTACTGTATCTAATAAATTTTAAAGTTAGATTATATATACACCTTCATCGGGAGAGTAAAAATCTATATACACGGTGTCCGGAAACTCGTAGTACAAGCGGGAAACTGGAGAATCTACACCACATGGGGAACCCAAATAAACATAAAGTTTTTTGATTTGAGCATTTTCACAAAAAAAAAAAACAAAAAAAAAATATTTTTCGGCTATTTTAGGGTTAAAGTTTTTTCTGGTGTTTAGGGTTGAACAACGGATGTTTTAACCCTGCAGAGCAGAAATATTTTATGATTACACAGGATTAAATGAAGGGTGATTTCAAAATAATGCTTCAAATCCGAGTTTCTTCATTTGTTTTACTTTCAAATAGTTTTAATTAGTTGGGTACTTTGATCTTCAGTAATAATTTATAAGAATTTGATTAAAAAAAAAAAAAAAAAAATCAACTTCTAACTCGATTTACTCGATAACGAAAGCTCAAATAAAAAAAATACTACAAAATCGACTCCAAATGTGATGTAGATTCACCAGTTTCCCGCTTGTACTACGAGTTTCCGGACACCCTGTGTAGATTATTACAATATAGCACCCCTGAGGTGATATCTCACAAAAGCGGCGCTATCAAATTGTCCAATTAATAAATAAATATAATGTTTACATTTTATTGTGTACGTATGCATTGATATATAACGGAAATAGATAAAATAATGTTATCCGATTAAACTTTATTTTATTAAAAAACAAATAACTTTTTTAAAATCACTTTATTATATACAACCAATACATGTTTCATGAACGAAGTATACACCGAAGTCAAAAATTAAATATAGATTACAATTGGAAAAAAGAAGTGGAAGGAGGGCGGGAGGGGTAAGAGTAGGCTGGGTTTATAAGAATTAGGAATTACAATATGAAAGACCAGTTAAGTGGGAAAATATTTAAAAAGTAGTTTATAAAAAAATTCTTGTTAATTTTATCTGCTTTTATAAACATGTTCTCTTATTTCTAAAATTTCTAAATTATTTATTTGCGATGCTTTATATCCTGTGTGAAGTATTTTAAGACCTGAAAAAAATAGCATGTAACCATAAAATAATATATTCATAAGACAAATAACATTTAATAACGGTTATTCTAATAAATTGATAGTTGAAATACAAAATTAAAAAATTAAACATATTCTCTTAAAACGGTATTTTTACCCTATTTCTTAAGATATAAATAAACAATCAGGATTAAAGCATCGCAAATAAATAATTTTAAATTTTAGAAATTAGAAAACATGTCAATATAAAATCAGATATAGTTAATAAGCAAAAAAAAAATTATAAATAATAATGAAAAATGCCATTGCAAAGTTTAAATAAACTTCCAGAAGAAATCTTCTTATGAAACGCTTAATGGTCAAGTATTTTTGCATATTTAAATATTCGCGCCAGCTATTTGGTTAGTTCTTACACCGCCAGAGGTGCGCTCTGTCGGCCAGCTATTGCCGCGGCCATATTGAATGAACACGTGCTTTTTTCGTCAAACGTCAAACGTAATCACGTAATTATGGATAATTTTCACTGTAATGTAATTAATCCAATGGATTATGAACTTTCTAAAACATATTTTTTTCGATATTATCCAAAAATTGTATGAGCAGAAACGATATTTTTGAAGAAATATCGTATTATATGTGGCGATTCTTTTTCAGTATGAAATCGTGTCTTAATTTTTAATGTCTAATTTTTTTGTATCCAGTCGCCTGCAAACCGAAATGAACCTTACGGTTGCTTAAAATTGAGGGGCAGATTGGTATTTTTTGCCTGCAGACCCCCTATGCAGAATTTATCAGAATCAGACAATTTTAATTTGACCAATCAGAGGGCCTACATCGTCCAGACGCAAGCGTATTAATACTATCAGATTATGACACCGGTTATAATGAATTATGAATAAATCTCCAGCATTCTATCGAAATCTTTCACTTTACAGCTTGATTCTGCTTATCAATATATCGAAATAGTGTTTCTGTATCCTTCAATATTCATCCATCGAGTAATCTTTGAAATGTTTCGTTTCTTAAAATTAACTATTTCGATTATTCCCTACTATCACTACTTCTCAAAATTTTTCAAGTAACTTGGATATAGCCAAAGATATTAGAAGAACGAGATGTGCTATGAGCAGTTCATACTGTGTGGAATTGTTTTGCCCAGTGTCGCTGGTTTTGTTCACCAATACTACTGCACACCTTCGCTTACGCTAAGGTATCCGCACTAATACATAGAACAGATTTCTGTGCGTACACGTCCCGATAGTATTCAAAGTACCCTAATTAGGTAGTACTCCGCCTACGGTCCGGTGGCCAACATAGCATATCTCGTTCTTCTAATATCTTTGGATACAGCGAATTTTAAAAAACGCACGATATTTATTGACTAGAATTGCGTAAAGCATTTTTTTTACAGCGAGTGAAATCGAAATTGGAAGGAAAAAAAATCTGACCTTTGAAAGAAGGTTAGTTGGATTAATTTAACTTGTGGAATCGTGTATACTTTCAAATATATATTGCCGATTTTTGCCGTAGACAATGTAGACATGTCATTATAGTTTCCAAGGAAAAAAAAATCCTGTCAGCCAAAGTAAGGAAGCAATAAAAACTCATATTATCTCTGCCTCTCTGTATAAAATATAAATATATTTTATCTCAAGTTAAAACGTGACCTTGGACCTATTTCTGTAGATGTTATGGTTTCAGAACCTGGCTTAGTGCTCATTTAAAATGTGTATAAACGATTATACTCACAAGCACAAGTCAGCGTATAAATCGTCACGCCATTTATATCTTGTCGGTAAAACAACGGTTTTGAGAAAAACGCATACAAAGTTGGATATCGATTTTCCACTCACTGGAACATTAATTAGTACCTAGTAATTTTATTTTTTTAAGTCCGAAATAATATGCTAAATCTTTTACTGTTATTTACAACCAGAAACATCACCAACTTTGCGACAATAACTGACGATGCAACAAAATTGAACTGAAATATCTTTAGGTGTTTAAAGAAAAAATAATGTGATTTAAAGGTTTTTAATCATTAAATGTAAGATTAAAAATAACTGGTAATTTTTTTAACAGGTAAGCTTTGATGAAGATTGGAACTTTTAATAAAATTTCTTTAGCCGCGTTTAGTAACTAGATGTAAATAGCCACTTCGGAATCGTCATATATCCCCTATTCCTTCGCTATTTGGGGTTGTTGTTGATAATCGTCTTGTGTGGTTGTCACATGAAATAAATAAAATCTGATACATCCAAAATAATTGAAAGACAAGACAACATCTAGAATTACTGAAATTCCAGGTAGATGAAACAATGGAAAACATTTTATCATATTTTGAGGAAAGATGAAATGGATACCTTTCAGTTTTCAGTTACGATATTAATAATAATTATTATTGAATTTATTCCGGAATGTGGGTTGGTGCAGTCCCACACATCCCATAGAGTGTATACGTATATACAAGTAATAACATAACTTTAATAATAAAAATAAAATTAAAAACAATGAGAGTAAAATCACGGGAAAAAATACATAAATATGCAACATAACAATTAAGATTATTATTGAGCATTTCTGATTTTAGGAACACTTCAATTGATTGAAAATCGTTGGTACTGATGATTTTCACCAATGTTCTTCGATACTCGATCCTGCAGAAGAGGGAATTCCATGATGACGATATTTCTGGAGTTGTCGATCCTTTCCCTCATGCCTGCCACACTGATTCTTATCAGATCTGCAAATCCGGGAACTTGATCTTCCATGAACGTAGAGGGGGCACTACAGTACCTGGGAAGTCCAAACATAATGCGGTATGTTATGTTAGTGGTATAGTTTTCGCGATTCCCTCACTAAAGGGTGGTTCAATGTAGCAATGTTCAATCCAGCATCTACCTTCTAACATCTACCATATATAGTACGCACCGCAGCAGCCGGCCATTGGAGATAATTATATTTATGATTCATGGCCCATTTCCATCAAAGCCATTGTGTCTGTAATTCAGACGGAAATATAATAGTCGTTGGAACATACGTACGGGAACAGCAGTGTAGGTATAGATAAGACTCGAGATAGGAATTTGCGAGTAGTTCGAGTTACCATGTTAACTTGAGCATCGTTATTCTGGGATCGGTAGTTTTAACCGCGGCTGACGCACACCTACGTGGCAGTCATATTCGTGTGTGATTGAAAGGTAAATTGGATCATACAAAAAATCGTGGAATGTATGGAAATTATTTTGAATTTCTTAAAATATACCTCGTATTAATTTCAGATTAAAGAATAGAAATGTTATTTTAGCATTATTATGTTGTTGACTTTTCCCTGTCAACATGTTTTGCTTCTCAGAATCGACTCCAATTTACAATTTTTTGACATTTCTTAATTAAAATTACATAAAGGTATAAACATTTAGTTGGCCCTATCTTACTCACTATCTATCTAACCACTAACCATATTGGGGGGAGGTTATTTTTTAAATCTAATTCTTGACACATGGCACCGTCAACAGGAAAACCGTGTAAAATGGAAATATGAAATTTTTTCGAAAAGCGATACATTTCCCAGTATTATTTTATGTATACAAAGGTTAACTAACTCATAGGTTAAACAATGCTGGGGTAGACTGCCATATTGGATGTGAACTGCGCAGAAGGTATGGTACTGATGGCATATAAGGAGGATTAATTAAAGGGGGGGGGGGTCAATAAGGGGATTACGAATTCTCTTGAAGATTTGTGAAAAATTCACTCATGAAACTAACATGAACTATAATCCGAAAAAAATAGCACTGTTGTTTACTAATCCCGAGAAAGGTCCAAAAAACATTCCCCCGGCCATTTTGAATGGTTAGCTCATCAACACCAAAGTAGAAGCAACCAAATATTTAGAACACATCATCTCTTATATGTTAGACTGACCTAATATGTTTGCATAAAATTATCCACGGCTATCTTGATACCTCATTATGTCTTAGCAATATTGAAATAAATGTCCCCAATTCCCATTGTTTAAGGCACCATAGCATTTTTCACCTGAATATTTTCAAAAATAATATCGCCTATTTTAGCCTTCTGACCCAAATGTGTCGACTGTATAATAAGATTGAGTGTGCTGAAGTAGATATCTTTGTTGATAATTTATATGGATTCAGAAAAAAAAAATTGCTGTTGTTAAATAATATGTTGCACTGATTATATAATGTATTACTTGCGTGTCTTATTTTTCTGTAATATTTTTATTTCATATATATTTTTAATTTTTAATTTTTATTTTATTTTTATGTTGTTTTATATTTTAATCTTTATTTAGGTATATGAAAATTAATGTGTCTTTGTATGTGAATTTGTATGTTAACTGAGTTTTTATAACTGGATTGTTTTCACGTAAATGAGATCGTCTGTAAGAACCCAGTTTAAATAAATAAATAATTTAACGGATGATGACTACATCGACAGGCAAAGGCGAGCACCAAGTGCAAAATCAAATACGCTCAGCAGAAGATTTCGGCTCTGCAGCTCACCCGTGAAAAGAAGGCATTTCTCAGCCTTCTGTACTAATCTGTTGTATACATGCGAGCTCTGGGCCAACTACACGAGAACCTACAAGAGAACCATGGCACTGCAGTGCCTCCTTTTTGTTCGCGGAAGGACGAGTTCCTGGATCTGCACAATCTGCAGTCTTAATGAGAACAAGGATTGCAGGAATAAGGAAAAGAATCAAGAACTCCACCAATGTCCTGATCATGGAATCCTGTCAGAGTTAATGGACTTAGGATTAACGGATCGTTTTGTGAACAACATCTTGGTATTAGATGTACCTACCACCTTCCTTAAAACATCGAAACGATCCGTAACCATGCGGAAAATTGTGCCAATTCCCCGGAACACCTTCCATTGAAATACAAATAATATATAGATGGCGTTCTTGCAAGACAAATATCTGCAAAATGGCATGAATAATAATTATGTTTTGTGATGAATTTTTTTCAGATTAAACGAGCTTCCAACAAAACAAACTCGTCGTGTCCCTGAAACAGTGAGTTGACTGTTTTCCACAATATCAATAACATTGGGAAATGTATAGTTAGCACACACTAGTTTCTAGTGTATAGTACCCAGCACTAAGGCTGATCACAAAACGCGTTTAACAGCTGATGGAGCATTACATTTTGCCATTTTGATGCTGATCGAATATGAGATCGCTTTATTATCGAATTTTAACAATGGTGTCGGGCGTAGAGGGGAATTGTTATACTACATCGGAGTGAATTAAGTACCTATTGAATGAAAAGCTTCACTTAAATCCTAAAAAAAATCTTTAATAATTTTTATTTTAGAAAATTAATATCTACCGGAAGTCATAAATGATCTGACATTGAAGTGAGCATTCATTTGAAAAATTTTGTTAACTAGCCTAATAATTTATTAACCTTCAATAATGGAATTTTACATCGATTTTATATTTTACATGATTTACTGCAAGGTGCAGCGAAAAAATGAGTTTTTAATGTTTAGATTAAAAAAAAATGGCTTTGAGCAATTTTGGAGTTTACTTTTGGCATCATCAGCTACACAGCGCTACATTCTACATATTATAGTGGGATTTGGCCTTCTCTACAAATGTTCTGCACTGTCCACTGGTCTCCCTGTCTCATTGGGTCTCTATGTTCCTGATCACTATCTTAGACAGCGTCATCATGCATTATTCTATCTTCCTGCCTGTGGGACCAACCTGCGATGGTTCTCCGAGTGGGGAGTAGTATATTTATCCAGAACCAAAACTCTTCCGATATCGATATATTTTCCGTCAGCAAAGAGATATTAAAAAAAATCCTATTGATTTTTTTAAAAAGTAAAGAGTAAACTTATTCACGCTATCTAACCACTAGCTGAATTTTAAAAAAATCCTCTTTTTTAAATTAATTATTTGTAATTTTTTGCCAATATTACATTACGTAATTTATTACGTGCATTAAATTAAAATTTGTATTTGTGTAAGATTTTATTTTTTTTATTTTTTTTTATTAACTTCCGATTTTATTGTCCGGGTTAAATCTTCCCCATAGGAAAAACTAAACCCTTACACACACTTTTCCACAAATGATCATCTAGTCAATCAACATTATGTAAGTGCATTATATAAGCAAAATAAATACAAAACAATACAAGAACAACACGTCAACTCACCAGAGATCAAATGGGAAAATAATTCACCGACTCCAGATATTTTCATATCAGAGGGTTCGGCTCGGTAGAACTTCTAACAGGGCCTATAAATCCTACTGATCCCTCAACATAAATATTTAAAAAATCTTTCGTTATCCTACATGTATTCAAAATGACTGACTTTCGTATCTTTATATATAAATTTTTTGATAGATCTTTTGATAAATATTTGATATATATTTTCTAAAAATCATAAGGAAATAAAAATTTATGTTAATCTTTCCACATAGTACACTCGAGCTAATCTTAGCATTAGTCTTTCATGGTTCCAGTTAATGTCACAAGATATTAATGTACGTAATGGAGTAATATGTTCAACCATTTTCTATTCTAATAATCCAGATCTCCCTCAATTCATCTCTGACTGTCTTCATCCTGCGCAGTATTAAAAATAGTTTTCAACTTCTCTGCCGAGCAAACTTCCCGAGACTTTTCCTTTAAAAAAAGCTTAATTTAACTGTCGAAACTATCGGAAATTTCATATAACAAATGGTAGAGAAAACGATGTATCCATCTGAAACCGCAATAACGCACAGAATATAAATTTTCCCATTCCACGGTGAAGCAATTCCTCAAAATCGTGACGTTTCCTTCTGTTTTTCTTCACTTTTGTGTTTTCGTCCAGAGCCTTTCTTGAAGACTTTCAGGAAAACATCGATTTATTAAATTGAACCGCCTGTTCCAAACTGTTTTTAGGGAGAACTTTGAAGGTCCTCAAAGATCTGTAATATTGAACAAATAGTATTAAACTACTTTAAATACTTTGCTGCGTGACTTTCAACGTCATTGTAACAAAATTTTAATATTTTTCATTGATTTCAAAACTTTTGTAATCGTACTACCTACAAACATTCATGTTTTAATGACATACTCGTATATGACCAAGGGAGCCTTATTGCTATTAAAGGTTTGATAAAAGGGGCAAAAGCAACACGACACGACGGGCGGAAAAAACTATATCTATTTGCCCTCAAATTTACAGCATAGTGTTGTTTTCATCGAGAATTTATAAAACAACAAATTTTTACAAATACGTTAGGCTTTATTGTATACCAATAGGCTTTCTCTATCTCATTCTCAAACTTGGAATTTATTGGCGTGACGGAAGGAAAAAGGGAGGTATAGCATTTATGAATTATTGAATCATCACTTATAATAGCTAAAATCAAATAAAGCTTTATTTATTGTAAACAGTGGTCTTTCACAGACGTGTAATTCAGAAAATAAATTATAAATAACCCTCTCCTATTGCTTGCCTAAAATCCAAACTTTGCCCCACAACGACACAATAATATGCATTATAAGCCGATAATTCGTAAGCTTCAATGGCAAAAGAGAAAGGTTTTTCTCCCTATAATGCTAGCAGTACTTACCCTCTTATCCGAGGGCTGGGCTGCGGCGGCAGAGAAGAAACCACCACGCATAATGCGAAAATAATGTACGAGATTAGTGGCACTTGGTTCAGCGGAAACGATATTTGGCGCTTTACGAATATAAACAAGAAGCCACACACACCCACACCGTACGTACTATATAACTGAGTAGAAATAGAATCGAACAGTAAAAGTGAAATGTAATTTTCACAGTTAATTCAAAAGGCTGTCATTTTAAAATCGGAATTCTTAATCAGTCCAGGTGACATACGAGTATAATATTGTGTAGGTATTTCAATTACCCAGTCCAAATTAATTGCACGAACTAATAACGAATTTGAAAATATGAGTAGTTATTTTATTATTCATGGAATGGGCTGCGATGAAAAGCACTTTGTCACGTAAATTATGGGCATTACGCTGGTACAATACAGTACACAATTTGGGACGACATTAATTTTCCAATAATTTTTATTCGATCACGACATACTACGCTATCTGTAACTATATCGCAGTGGCGTGCCATCCATATTCCTTTTTGCATGCCTCATATAGAAATGAAAATAAGTGATATTCCTATTGAAGGCTCCTTAGTAAGTTAGATTGGTTGAAAGGGAGATATGTAAATACGAATGTTAGAGGGAGCGCGCTAGTATAAAAAACGATAATACTTAGGTATTATTATTTTTTTTTAATGATAAACTAATGTTTATAAGAAAATGTTTTGTGCATAGCATAAAGGATAACAAATAATAATAAGTAATAATTAGTCGAAAATATTTAATAAAAAATGACTAATTTGAAATAGAGCAAAAACCTCTCGACAAATTCTTAATTAATATTCAAAGACAGGCTGTAAACATTTTCATACATATAACATATTAAATAACAGAATAAAACGTTTTTGTTATTTTTTTGGGTGCTATGCCGTGTTGCGCTAACTCCTTCTTTAGCCAACGTTTCGGAAAGCATTGAAGTGTCCATCATCAGGGCAGATGTGTTATTTGAGGTTGTGGAACGAAGAAAAAACGAAGAAAACCTCTTTAAAAATTATACGTTAATTTTTAGCTCATAGGGTTGGAGCTGGCAACACGGTATCACATCCTCATACATAAGCTCACGTTTCACCGCAACCTCAAATAACACATCTACCCTGATAAACAAATAACAAAAATACTTTTGGCCGTGAAAATCTTAAATAATATTAGAATAAAACGTGTTTTTAATAATTTTCGGAGCTTACTTTGCGATTTTTTTCTATCGAGGGAATATCATATAATTACTGTTTCGACATTACAAATCTATAGATATTATCTTAGAAAGTAACATTTTTAACTTAATGTGTGGAAGAGGAATATGTTATAAGTCGGTAGAAATTCGGAATGTGGGGGCTTTAATGTCCTTACTATCGTTTCATACTGAGCCATGTTCTCCTATCACACTCAATTAAATTTTAATTTTAATGAGAAATTAGCACCAATTTTCAGCCCTAGTTAACATACTTCGAACTATTTTTTTATGAAGTTTTAAACCACGCATCTAAATAATCTTAATCCATCATTCCCTTAATCCCTATGAACATCGTGACGTCGACTTCTGTTAAAAAAAATCCAATTGATACACAATTGCTTTCATTTGCCAAATGCATCATTAACTGAATGCCGCCCCGCTCTTCTAATATCTTTGGCCGCCCCAATTAAATGTGTAAATAAATATGTTCCGCCAATAAATTGCAATCTGGATATTTATTTTTCTAATCTCACTCAATGTATTATTGCCATAAATGGCAGCGGGATAGCCTAGACGTGAATTTTCTTAAATACAATTTTTAAAATTTCAATAGCTTAGATCAATGGTTACTTTTTCTGTAGTAAAATGTTTAGTTACGTTTCCTTTATTTGTAATTATTGGTATTTTATGAGGTATCTTATCGTTACTTATCAAATGATATGAAAGACACCCCACGCCACTGAAAAATATCGACAGGATTATTAATTGCACTCTACACTTTTATAATATTAATTTCAATGTTCACATTACTTTTAAATAGCTTCATATTTTTGTTCATTTGTGTAATGTGCGATGTATTAATTGGACATTATTATTTAAATTACAGTACACAGTTAATAACTTCTATAAACATCCGTTGAACCATGACGATTTTTACAATTAGTTGACATTAAAATAAAGAGTTCTCCATGAGAACTAGATAGTAATATAATCTTATAGGACGGAATAAAATTGAGAACACTGATTGTCAATAACCACGACGCAATATGACCATATTCATATGTTTTTGTTAATAATTCAACACGGGCATTAGCCTAGTATGATGGTCAAAAGAAAATGTACTGCATCATTGTATAAAAAAAATTAAGTATTTCCAGAAGAGACCTATTTATGTTAATAATATAACCCCGAATAGAACAAGGAAGAATTTGTGCACAATATTTCGATTTATTAATATTTTATTATAGTATCAAAAATAATAATTTTGCGTGTTTCTGTTTATAATATGACATTAATCAGGTTCTGAATGACACAACGTGCTTGGCTAGGCTGACAAAATTGAAGAGGTTTTATTTCTTATCATAGACAAGTTTACACCGTTAGAGACAAGTACCTAATGACATGGTATTTTGAGCATATTATAACAGTATCCTACAAAAATCAAAACCATATTTAAAGTTGATGTGTTCACCCAATAAACCACACAAAATAAATACATTTTTCAAATTGCAGAGAATTATCATTAGCTCGGATAGTTTAACAGGCCTTACATTTGAATACATGCAGCTGTAAAAATATTACATGAACACTGAAATTTCCACCATGACGTCATAAATAATAAACGTTACAACAATGAAAAATTTGGTTTAATCGCACAATGAGATCTTTGGTCTTACGACTTGCAATATATTTATATATTATCCTACCTAAGTATTTGTAAATTGTCATCAAATGATCCCAGGATATGCTTTTTCAATTTTCTATAACAGGTGTTCAAAATGAATATCGGAAAAATTTATTTAAACTTCATATTTTTTGAAGAAAACAATCTCACATTTTTTTTAAATTGTCACTTAATATTTTCGCTAATTTTGTCAACCTTATAAATAATACATATTATATTGTCTTAATGAACTTAATGTCTTTAGTCGTAAGTGAAACCGGTTGGATAAAATATGCCATACGTCTAATTGATCGGATTATTATATAAAAATACCGAGCTCAATAACTCAGATTTGATTTGAATTAAAGTTTCATTTTGTCATTACTTATTAGTTTTTTTTCTATAGATACCTAAGACAGATATTATTTATCTTTTTTTTTACTTTTGTTTTATAATACCTGTCAGTATATAATATATATTTATTTTTTATATACCTTAGAAGTAAATTATTTTCCTGTTTTCAGTTTTACTCGGTTGCAACAAACATGAATAATTGTATGCATATACGAATGTACAATTTAGAATATGTACATACTTACTTTATGTTTGAAACTTTGCTTATTTACAATATCAGTTGTTAATTTGGATTTGATGTTAACCTTAGTATTAGCATTTGATTATTATTTTTTATAAATAGTTATGCTATTATCCACGTATTATGTTAAACTTAGATATAAAAATTGTTAATTTCCTTTGTAAAAGACCGATAGGGCGTTAATAAATAACAAATAAATAAAAATTTAAAAATTGAATCTGTTGGTTTGAACAAATTCAATAAAACGATAAAGTACCTACCTATCATATAAAAATATTTTTCAAAAAAAATATTTTAATTTTCGTTTTATAAATTACAAAATTCCGTGTTTTTTTCACTCTGTGTGCGCCAGTTATAATAGTAAAAGTCTTGCTAGAAAGAATGTTTGAATTTTCAATTCACCATTTGATTTTGATATTTTTTTGTAAATATGTCAGGTAAAAAATCTTACCAGCACTATGAACAGCTCAAACCTCATTAGAACAGCCTATTGATTTAACCATGATACAAATAAACGAAAATCGTTTCAATTCTTTATCAAGCAAACATTTTAAATTTATTTTCGAATAATTTCTAAATAAACATTTTTTATGGTTTTATGCATTGAGCTTTATATTTAACTCGATGCTCCTTGGAGTGCGAATAATGTCACAATGACAAAAATAGAACCTGTTTATTCCTTGAAACCGAATGAATCCAGATCCTAGAGCCAATAAATACACAACTAACTCAATAATTACTATGATATTTGTTTTCTGTATTTTACAATCCATAAAAATAATAATGGCAACCCTACGAGAAGCTGTGGAGATTTTAGACTTCCGAAAACATATTTGTAGGGAACTCTAAAGATTATCTCTTTTAAGATTCAAGATATTTAATGAACTACCGACGGATATTAAAGAAGCTAAAAGCCTTGCAGCTTTTCACGGGTTATGCCTAAATACTATAAAGAATAAGTTTTAGTGTGCCTAAATGTCATGGAAATAAGTTTTTTAGTTGTTAATAATGCAAAATGTTTATACTAGATATAAAATGTATTTTTTATAACTGAATAAAAACATTAAAAGAAATTGTTTTCCTTTATTTTCATAACGGAATAACTAACTAACCATCAGGCCATTTCCATTTAGGCAGAGAATTCAGACCGCACAAACGACTCAGTCTTGCACATACTCCTTGCCTCTTTCACATTCATACTTCGCTTTATATACACTCATCTATTATTTTGACATAGCCCGACTCAAGAATCTGATTCACTTGATTGTGCCAAGTCTTCCTCGGGCGTCCCGGACTTCTTCTACAATTCACATTTGCCTTATATATTCTCCTTAAACTACTTTCTTCATTCTTTCGCTTTGCAAACCATCTATGCGGCCCTTTCGTAATCCAACTCATTACGCTTACACCAACCTAGTATTCTGTGCGGATCTCCACATTTCATACACAATCAAACATGGTTTTATCATACATACACCTCAGGGATCTCATTTCTGCAGCATTCAGTCTAACTATAACGAAATAAAAAGATAAAAACCGGCAAAGGTTTCCAATGACATTGTCTGTAATATTCTCAATCCTCAATATTGTTGTTTGATATTACGATAAAATCTTTTACAGCTTAAAGCCAATCCTTGAGGAAAATCGATGTCTTATATTAATATTCATTGCAAGTCTATTGAGGAAGGAAGCAAATCATGATAAAATAAATTTTATATTCCCCTAATAAAGGAGAACTCCCGTTAATACTACGCGACGTGCATTTAAATATCCCTCAATAAAGGGCTGAAAAATTGTAAATACAAAATTTCGTTTTTACGCAAAAAATATCGACGACAAGGCAATCAATTGTTCATTATAAATATCAGTGGAATCCTTAAATTTTTGTGTGATTTTCATAAGATTTCTGTCGTCTCTGTATATTTTTTTTTCCAAATAAACAATTGACAATGACTATACGTTTAACTAAAAAAACACCATATTTGTATTTTTCGTATAAACTTGCGAAATGAGTGGATTATCCATTTCTTAAATTAATGTATTGCTTTATTCCTTAGTCGTATTTTTATAAAGGTTGAATTTTCAGCATCGTTACATTTCTCGAACCTTCTCTTCCAGATAACTTCGGTGAATACTCTCCTCGAAGAAAAGCGAAGAAATAAGCAACCTTCCGAGAAAAACTTCAAAACGAAAAACACGACCTGTCAGAGCGCTAATGATGATCAAAAAACTTAAAATATGAAACATAACTATTACCGGTCCGTGGGTTATTCGATTTTCGCGCCAGATTCGTTCCGCGTCATAAATCTCGCGCAAAAAAACTCCCGCGAAACGAGCGCGGGCATTCCTCGGGAAGTTCAACCCAGTGGCATAGCAGTGAGAAGTTGAAACCTTGGGCGAAGTCGTTACGATACGCTAGTCTGATGGGCGGTGCTTTGCCCAGTAGAGGAAAACCCCCTGGTGGAGTATTGGTGAATATGAAAAGAAAATTATGACTCTGCGCTGGTATAAGGTTTTTTTTAATATTTGTTAAAGAAATAAGGTAAGTACCTACATATAAAATATTATTAACATTGTGTTCGTACATATTGTGAGATTTTAATACTACTCTTCCATGGAAGCTTGTGGTTGGAAGAGGATTGTGCAGTAAATTATTGTAGGTATTTATAAGAAATTAATATGGTAGGTGCATGTATTTTGAGACGTAGTATGTATTTTGAGTGTAAGTACATTGCAGTGAGAAAATAATTAAACTCCATGTTTGTTTAATGGGATGTAAATTTAGATAAGTAAAACGTAACCAAAATAATGCAAATACTAATTAAGGCATTATGTGAATATTTGGAGAATAAATCGACACTTATGGGAAATAAATGAGATATAGGTTAGGTTAGGTTTTTCAAATAACATCGCAGGTTGTCGTGGTAATTTTAGCAGGGTTTTTATAATACACTAGATGACGTTTACCCGGCGTTGCTCGGGGTTACGAATGGTTTGGCATAAAGTGTTGAGGTTGTGAATTCTAATGTATCTGAAAACTGGGTCTACTTTTAAAGAGGAAATAATTTATCTTACTTGATTGTGCCACGTCTTCCTTGGGCTTCGACTTCCACCATTCACTACTACGGGTTTTCCAATAAGAGGTGTTATTTTGGATAGCACGCTATTTCGGTAGATGTTTCTTTTAAGCTGTTATTTTTTGACATTTGACAAGTAGAAACAACGATACACGCTTCAACAAAGCATTGAAATTATTAAAATTCAATTGATTGAATCAAATGCAAATCATCTTCAGTGATGAGGCCCATTTCCACCTCGGTGGCTTCGTCAACAAGCTAATTTTTTGTATCTGGGGCTCGGAATACCCAAGAATTATTGTTGAAAAGCCTCTCTATCCTCAACGTGTGACTGTTGAGTGCGGTTTATGGTCCGGCGGAGTCATTGAACATTACTTTTTCGAAAATGAGGCTGGAGCAACAGTTACGGTGAATGGATTGCTCTATCGAGAGATGATTAATGATTTTTTATGGCCGGAATTGGATGGTATTGATCTGGACAACGTTTACTTTCAACAAGACGGCGCTACGTGCCACACAAGCGACGAAACCATTGATCTTTTACGATTGAATATCAAAATAACGCCTCTTATTGAAAAACCCTGTATATACCATATTATTACTATTAAAAAACTACTTTATATCGACTTCTATACGACTCCATATCTCATTCCAATGCAGAAATAAATAATAATAAGCGTTAAGTCTTCCTCGACGTTCCTGAATTCTTCTATCATTCAAATCACTCCTGCCACTAATAAGAACAAACTTTGAATTTTTCAGAGAAATCGGTCCAGTAGTTTTTGTGTCCGTAGGGGACAAACAGAGAAAAAATTATTTTTATATATTTAGATTGATTGAGTGGTGACAAAAATAATTTAAAGCGGTAATGTGGTTTCATTACCGCTTTAATGTACGTTCTATTTTCGAATACTTAAAAAAAAATATCTCACTTCCAAGCCAAAAGAAATCTCTCCCAAATAAAATGCTTTAATAACTAATTCAAATTATATATAGGTATACAAAATGATAGTACCTCTAGTTAAATGATATTCTATTTTATTTATTCGTTTGTACCAAAGTGTTCAATATTGGAAAAGAAGCAGAATATTCAATGCATACTTGTGACAAGGCTATTCACGGTGACAAATAACTAATTAACAACATACTATTAAAACAACATTTTTCACCGTTTTAAACCAACTAAGATACTACAGTTTTTATTTTCTAAGTATTTAATTCTTACTTCCTGCTCAGACACTAATAATTATTAGCACTTACGTATTCTAAGCAGTACGAGTTCCAGGCGGGGAAATTGTATTCCAGAATCATTTTAACAACAATAATTGAATACGGATGGTTCCACTGATGCAGGCCATTAGAGCGCAAACCACATTTGCTTATTATTCTCGGTGCTAGAGTGGAATTGCTTCATATTTTATTCAGGACAACTGTGCAAACATCCACCTTTATGAGCGGAAGGATAATTTCGGGTTACTACCTCAAAACCAACTGTGACATGGTAAGCTTAAATAACTGATATATAAATAAATATGGATTCAGGAATTCATTTGTAAAAGATTGTTAATACAGGTAGAAAACTATATAATGTAATGCAAATATGTATTATTTTTGATGATAAACTAATGTTTATTAGATAAGGTTTTTATGCATAGCATAGAGGATAACAAATTAGTATAAGCAATAGCTAGAAAGGGGTACCGCAGGGATCCGTTTTGGGTCCACTTCTCTTCATCTGTTTTACAAATGATGTCGCCAAAATAATCGATGTCTAATCGAATCTATTTCCGGCAGCGATATCAACCCAAAAACAACAGTCAAACTTCTCGGCGTCAATTTAGATTCGGACTTATGGTTTAAAAGTCAAATAAATAATGGAAAACACTGGTCCGAGGCCGTCAACTCTTATATCAGTAACATCATCAGCTGTAGGCAGACAGATGGAACCTAAGCGTAATCCAAATACAAAGTTTGGTGATCGCGCTTTTGGAGTATCTGGGCCGAAGGCTTGGAATAAACTCCCTCCGGAACTAAGATCCATAACAAGTCCAACAGAATTCAGGTCTAAATTAAAAACTTACTTGTTTAAGCTATACATTAAAAATATACCATTCCTGAGAGAAAGTCAAATTACATTAAAATTTCCAATTGTGTCCAAAATCCCGTATCTAAATGTCGCTTATAAACTATTAGTTAATGTTAATTAGGTGTTAATCTCAATTGACCTACCAGGTAAGTATGGTACTGTACATTATATCCATATATAATAATTAGTAGATCATTGTAGAAGTGTATTATATATTTTTACAGCGCCCTTGAGGTGATTTTGCCCAAAAACGGCGCTATATATATCATCCAAATATATAATTATAATTTTATTATTATTATTAATGAAGAAAATAAAAAAGCTAACCTACTTCTAGCTAGCTTACGTGTAAGTATGTTAAAACTTATATTAAAAACTGTATACTATGTTGTATACAGTTTCTATGCGTATGTTGGGGTTCTTGTCACAAGACTACTCTAGAGCCTTTAAATGTTGCACAAAAATAATTTTAAAAAATAATGCATTAAAAAGTTTGTTGTATTCGTCACAGTTATAATATGGTGAAAGTAAAATTATACCAATAAGGCAGTTGTACACAATACAGAATCTCTGTAATTTTTTCAACAACATTGATACTGCAAAAAGATCATAACAAGTGTGCAACACTAGATTGGGTTCTTCTTTAATGTATCAGATGGAGGATACCAGAACATCCTTTGGACAAAGGAGTTTTTCTTATAAAGCTCCGTTGCTTTATAATATGCTCGGTGAAAATATAAAAACTATAGGTTCGTTGAATATATTCAAGAAACGGTTAAAAGATTCCATACTGGCCGAGAGTGGTGATTTTGGATTGCAAATGTCTTGGTTTCTGTCTTGAATCACCTTAGGAGCCCCATATTCGATGTGATTCATGTGTGTATGTGTTATGTGATTTACTTATTTGATTGAACATTCTTGTAAAGCTGCTCATCTCGACAAGAATTCCCTAGTGAGATGAGCAGCAGAGGAAAAAAAAATTCGCCTGAAATACCTATACAAATTTAAAACCTCCTGAGAAAGAATAAATGCCGTGAGCATCGGATCAGCAATCAGAAGGCTGCGGGTTCAATCTCCTTCGGGTGCATTTATTATAAATGCAAAGAGTAGCTGACCGGCAATCAGAAGGCTGCGGGTTCAACTGTACCTACTCTTTATATTATCTATCTATTGACTCCATAGTTTAAAATGTATACAACTTTGTAATTTGTATTTTGATTTGGATTTAGTCATGCATGTAGATATTCTTTAAGAATCTGAATACGTCTGTCTTGACACAGATGTACCCTAGTGAGACAGATGTCGATAAATACAAGTAAAAAACTTTATATTGATAGATAAATAAATAAAAATAAAAAAATTCCTGTCGGGTGCATTTATTGTAAATGCTGAGAGCAGCTGACTGGCAGTCAGAAGGCTGCGGGTTCAATCTCCGTCGGGTGCATTTATTGTAAATGCTGAGAGCAGCTGACTGGCAGTCAGAAGGCTGCGGGTTCGATCTCCGTCAGGTGCATTTATTGTAAATGCTGAGAGCAGCTGATTGGCAGTCAGAAGGCTGCGGGTTCGATCTCCGTCGGGTGCATTTATTGTAAATGCTGAGAGCAGCTGACTGGCAGTCAGAAGGCTGCGGGTTCAATCTCCGTCGGGTGCATTTATTGTAAATGCTGAGAGCAGCTGACTGGCAGTCAGAAGGCTGCGGGTTCAATCTCCGTCGGGTGCATTTATTGTAAATGCTGAGAGCAGCTGACTGGCAGTCAGAAGGCTGCGGGTTCAATCTCCGTCGGGTGCATTTATTGTAAATGCTGAGAGCAGCTGATTGGCAGTCAGAAGGCTGCGGGTTCAATCCCCGTCGGGTGCATTTATTGTAAATGCTGAGAGCAGCTGACTGGCAGTCAGAAGGCTGCGGGTTCAATTCCTGTCGGGTGCATTTATTGTAAATGCTGAGAGCAGCTGACTGGCAGTCAGAAGGCTGCGGGTTCAATCCCCGTCGGGTGCATTTATTATAAATGCCGAGAGCAGCTGACTGGCAGTCAGAAGGCTGCGGGTTCAATCCCCGTCGGGTGCATTTATTATAAATGCCGAGAGCAGCTGACCGGCAATCAGAAGGCTGCGGGTTCAATTCCCGTCGGGTGAATTTATTATTTTTCTAGAGATTTTCAATTTGTATGGGTATTTTATTGCTTGAAATAATTTATAATATCTAATGTTTTTGTTGTTTTAAAAAATGTGCCGAAACTGATTCTAAATTTTATTGAATTTTTAAATTAAAAACTATGACTTATTTAATGAAATTTTGTCTGAAGATGTCGAAAGTAATTCCAAAATTGTACTCAATCCGTCTTAACTCCTATCACTTTGTTGAATATAAAGCAACAATTTTCAACTACGAAATACAAAGGGCATAATTCAATTTAAACAATATAAATATGTTGTAAAGTTAAGATAATTCTAAAAAAAACAATCGAAAACGTAGCGCCGCTCTTTTTATCACAAAAAACAATGTTCCACGAGTGAACTGAAGAAAAATGAAGGCGTTTTAATTTCGTGGTACTCTCTTGAAAACAACCGTGACATAGTGAAAGTTTAGAAAACTGATAATGTAAATTGCTTTTTAAAAATAGCTTCAAAATAATTATATTCTTACATCGTTTGTAGCTTGTGTGCCGCGGCCGTAGGCGGTTTGCATGTCAAAAAGTAATGGTACTCGTATGAACCCATGTGTGATCCAGAAAAGGCAAAAGTTAGCTTTCATGTACCAAATTGTATCGCCTGGATGAATTAGGTTAGTAAAAATCCATTTTATTTTCGTAATTAAGTTCTTCTAATATTATTATTATACAAATATTTTTTTAAGTATTTTACGAATATAACGTGCAAGGTAACAAAAATGGAAGTTGGCATAAGCGAGTGATTTTTTAACCTTAGTAAAAGGCTGCTAGTTTAAAAAGCACTAGATTTGATTAATACTTGGATAGATTAAATTTTTGAATGGATTATCAATAATTCAAGATGGAAGGTTATCTGTGTAGTTTATGTAGTTTTAAATCCCACCTGAATTCTGCTGGCGGCTGGGAGAGGTTTACTTTTCGGTCTGGGGGTGGGAGCGTAACGGCACCCCCAGGATCCATATTTTAACACATCTAATCGGAAACTAGCGAACAATTTCCACTGCAGACGGATAATGTGGCTGAAAAGCGCCCGCGAGTTTTCAACTCCGGCGAGCTTTCTGATACCTCCAATATAATATAATGTAGGCTTCATCGATAACTGTACATACACACTCGATTCCCCCGTGCAATGTACCCGAAACTTTTATACTGGAACTGTCAACATCAATCAATGATATAACTTCGAATTACAAATATATTTACAAAGACCGAATAATACCAACCATAAAGCTAATAATTTGTGTTTGTTCTTGCTGAACAACTACAGTACAGTACAAACATTGCGCTTTTACGGCATAAAATAACCACAGCTTTGCCTAGAATTTTTTAGACAACAACAAACGAATTTTTAATTCTGAATTTTAAACATGAGATCGAAAAAAATAACATAAAATATTCAAGTACCAATGGCCGAGTGGTTAGAGGCGTTGTCCCGGTGAGACAGAGATCCTGGGTTCGTTTCACAGTTGAGACATTTACCCTTTAATTATGTGTCTTCTTACTTTTTAAGTTTCGTTTAAAGTTGTTATTATTATTTTCTTCTTCAATTCAAATATGATATGTAAGTGTTTAAACAAGGAATTTTTAAACTTAATGTAGAGTGTCACTTCTGAAGCTTAAACCCAAAATGGCGGATTTTATGCGGAAGGATTTCTACAACAATACGTTTGATATTACTTTATATTTAGCAAGGTATCACAGAAGTAAGACTGTAGGACGCCAGTGAGTAAGGTATCAAAAACCGGTTGAAAATAACAGTTTTTGATTTTGCCGGCCTCTTTCCCGACTATGCAAAGGAGGGCAATGAGAAAAAGTTGTTTGAAAACATGTTATGGTATCGATTGGCCACGGCGTTAGACGTTGCAAGCTATTGTTGTACAGTTTCATCCCTGGGTGCCTGGCTCATGGCATCAGTATCTTCATTGCAGAATATAAGAGAGTTGTACAAAATAATGACTCCGGGGGGAGTAGGAACACCGAGGTAAACACTCGCAGGAGAGGTTTCCTATGTGAAGATTGGTAAAAACAGAAGATACTTGGTAGGTGGGGAGTTTTTGAAATTTAGTGAGAGATAGTTCCCTCGGAGATGTTTTTACTTGAGACAGGGGATTATAATTTATAGGAAGTCTAAGTTGGCTGGGTGGAAACGTATTCGCGTATCCCAACGAAAATAACTAAGGTTAAAGGAAAATTACAAATTCTTAGATTTATAATGTTTTTATTTTACACTTTTTTAATGCATTAATGATTTGACCTTCATTTTAGTTGATAATCTTTTCATGAAAAGTAATTGAATCATTATTTCAATAGTTTTACATTAATTCCTTAACACATTTGTGTCAACCAAACCACTTGAACGGTCTCAGGCATTGTAGCACATTTGGCAATGCGCTAAATTGCATGCTACAAGTGAGCGTATATCCTTTTCCGTGTTCAATAGGAGGCAATACGGCAGTACTGCGTTGAAACGCGCACGGGTTTGTTACTCTAATTCTTTTTCTAAGCTCTAGTACTGCCTCATATTGCATACGTTAAAGGAAATACGCCTCCGGTGACTACTGCTTAGGACTGCAAAATAATGCATAAGAGCCGGAATGCCTATATCATTATCATCTGCGCAAATTTATTCTCTGTTTTGATTTCTGAAAAATTTTCAACAGCGTAATCTCAAGGTTTTAAATCGTTAACCTTCTTCATCAGTCAATAAAATGTAAATTTGTTAGTAATCAGTGTCATCACTTTATCAAATACGATGAACTTATAAAAAAGTAAAAACGTACTAAAAAATCTCACCTACTATCTATCGTACGTGGTAGTGGTTACTTGATTAAGGGCCCCCTCAAGTGTTTACACTGTTTACAGTCCTCGGCTACGAATCCGTAGGTCGCGGGTTAAAATTCTGGCGTGCGCAGGTAAAATTTATTTGATTAATTTGTGCCATTTCATAATTTATTACTAAAAAATAACAAAGTATATTTGAAGCTCTTTCCAGAGTGAAAGATAATCTCAATATCGCCCTGGTGAAAGACCACCAATCAGAATAGAAACGTCACTTGAAATGGCCTTAGCCGTGTTTAGTGACCAGATCTTAATAGCCAGAAACTTCTTCTCCTGAACCTCCTTCACCTCTCTACCAATTTTTGCGTTACAACACACCCCGTATGGGATGCCATAGATTCACTGGCTCCAGATGGTTGGGAGCAGTTGGGATTCTCGTATGGTACTCACATCAAAAAGGTTATTACGATACATTAATGTTTATTTGGATGATGATATACTTACCAATAATAAAGGTAGGATCGAAATATTAAAAAAACATACACACCCTTTTTTGTATGTCTTCCTCACATTATATTCATATTTAAATAAATGCCCAACTCCTTAGAAAGGTTTGGCCATGAACACTTAGCTGCAAACATGATAACACACCCTTTGACATTAGTTTGAAGTGCCGAATACTTACGTAGTTCCTGGGAATACGCCTGGGAAGCAATTGCGTACGTCATGACAATATTGGAATGGTGCTTATACAAAAGTTACTGGGACCCCATCCCGTTCTGCGGGACAAACGAGTGGCCATAGGATGGTCTCTAAGGCCTAGGGATTTCCATGATTGACTGTCCCTGTGGTGGAGTGATTGTGACGATAGACGAGTCTCAAGAATGGAAGGGCACGAACTTATTTACAATGCTACGAAGCACAAAGCATGCCATTTTTATTTGAAAAATAATGATTAAATGTGTCAGACAACCTTCATCGGAGAGTGTCAAGGTCCGTGTTTTTAGACCTAGAGATCACGAATCCCAGTGGAGATAGAATTGGAGGTAATTTGTACATTTATAGGTATGTTTTATTAAACCGATTTTTCATAATTTATTTAGAACTAGCTCCCCTAAGTCCCCGGCGTTACCCGGGCTTCACGCAGAGTTTTTCGATACCAGATATAAGACAACAATTATATCTTCATCTTATTTTGAATCTCAAGTGTGCAAAAATATATAAAAATTGTGCTTTAAAGTGGTAGGAAAGGGGGAATTCGGGCGATTTTTCGAAACTCGCGTAGACAGTACCCCTTCTCTTGTTTCGAAGGTCAAGTGTGGAATCTCGGAATAAAACTGCAGATTTGTATACAAAACAAAACCTGGTCGCCCGCCCACCGGCTACAGACACTCTTATTAATGATAATAATGGATAGATGGTTTGGGCATGTAGAGCGAATGAGCGAAGAAAGGAGTGTGAGGAGGATATATGATTCAAATGCGAATGGTAGCAGAAGTCGGGGACGCCCGAGGAAGACATGGCACGATCAAGTGAATCAGATACTCCAGTCAGGCCATGTCAAGAGTCAGAATAATATAACTACTCGGCAAACACCAGTAAAATCCAAGGAATAGCATTTTATTTTTACGAGTAAATTACTTATTATTTATCGATAATTATAAATTTTACAACCGTTTCACGTTAGAGAAAATGCAAGGCCGACTAGAGTCACTGCTGTCGCTAAATAAAATGCCGCCATTTGTAAACTGTCGTTGCTGTATTATGACAAGGCTATGACTTCATCACGTGTTGACACCTCAATATCCGTCAGGCGCTCAGGACTATACTATAGCCGGCCTCGACGCAACTTTTGAATACGAAAACGCCGCCCTGTCCTATCGTTTATTTCGTGCATACACTTATATTTTACAATTAAATGTCTATCTTTGTCTTATGTCATATTTGTCTACATTTGAATTAAGAATTTGGTGTCAACATGAGAGTGTTTCTTAGTTGCCTCGTTTTATTTTAATTTTGTGAGATAACAACAAGTCTAGATGGATTCTTGCATATTTATTTAATATTATTGTCTTAAGAATTTAAATCATCGTAAAGGGTTTTCCAATAAGAGATGTTATTTTGAATAGCCCGCTATTTCGGTAGATGTTACTTTTGAAGCTGTCATTTTTTGACATTTGACAAGTAGAAACTACGCCATTAATAAAAATGGAATGGAAGTTATTGTTGAAAAGCCTCTTTATTCTCATCGTGTGACTGTTTGGTGCGGTTTATGGTCCGGCGGAGTCATTGAACATTACTTTTTCGAAAATGAGGCTGGAGCAACAGTTACGGTGAATGGATTGCGCTATGAAGAGATGATTAATGATTTTTTATGGCCGGAATTGGATGGTATTCATCTGGAAAACGTTTACTTTCAAAAGACGGCACTACGTGCCACACAAGCAACGAAACCATTGATCTTTTACGATTGAATATCAAAATAACACCTCTTATTGGAAAACCCTTCACATCATTATCATGTTATTTATTTACTTCTACTATTTGTTAATACTACTTGGGACAATTTTATCATGAAAACGGCGCCACAAAAAAATCAACTGTTATTATTATTATTGCCACTTGTTTATACATTATATTTACTGCAACTTATGTGTTCTACATTTGAAATCCCTGTAATATAATGGTGTTCAACTGTTTCTTGGAGATTGAGAATAAATTTGAAAAATAAAGTTTGTTCAAAAAGTCGTGCAAGAAAAAGTAAAACTTTATTTTTGCAAATATTTTGAATATAACAAGATCATAAACAGGCGAACATAACTTGTGAATATTTAATTAATGGAGGGATTTGAAATTGGTTGCTCCTCCCTAGGTAAGTATGGGAAATTAACATATTTTACTACACGTAGTCAGGTACCGTACATTAAACTCAGCGTGGCGTTAGTACTTACCTCCATAAACAATAAACACAATTAATCGCTTTATTATAATGTGAGGTCGGCAGGGAAGTTTATTGCTAGCAAAAATATACACAGAATTAAGATCCAAAGAAAATGAACATTAGACATTTATTTTTCTTGGTCCTTCATTAAAATAAGGACTGTGAAAGGAGTGAGTTAATAAATTAGGACACGGAAATATTTAAAAAAAAACTTAATATTGTTTTAACTAATTAGTGTACCTACGTGTCGCACCTGAAAGCTTCGTGACTTGAAAACACGCCGGCCATCCGCAGAGTTTAGGACTTTCTGGGCACGCCGCGCCGCGATCTACCTGACTGGTTACACTCGCGTCACCTGATCGCTTGAGACCGATGTCTCCGGCCTCGCGCACCACCACCCAGCATCAGTCTGGAAAAACATTGGAAGATCCGTGATCTTCATCACCAGCTGACAACGACAATGCCAAGCCTCTGCCCACACAGCGTCGAGCACTGACTACATCGCTACATCCACAAATCGCCACCGTTCATCTCCACCACCCGCGGTGTCAAGCATCGACCTGGGGAATTCGGCCACCGTTCATCTACATCACCCACGGTGTCGAGCATCGGCCTGGAGGAATATTGGAAGATCTGTTATCATCACCACCAGCTGCTCGCAATATTATCTCAAGCCTCCACCCACACGACGCGCGTCGAGCATACGTCCTAATCCCGTCGGGATGTGACCTCGGCGTGATGCATACATACTCAGTAATAAATATTCTGATACAATCATTTATTTGTATTGTCTCTACCTACCTTTACCCACGAAATGATATTTTTTTTGTTTTTTTTTGGGAATTTTACTTTAAATAATTAATAATTATTATATTATTACTAAAGGCTCTGGTAAGCGAGCAAGATTTATGGCAATTGCCTTCAATATTTTCGCATTTTAAGACTAATTACGAGCATGCAATGTTTGGCAGTAAGCAATAATAGGCAATTTATCTTGCTCGTTTACCAGATCCTTTAGTAAACGTTTACACGGAATAATTGCAATTGGTGTAGGAAGGTATTTTTTTAGAAATTTATTTTTTGAATCAGTTATTTTATTTATTTAACAAACGAGTTCTGCAACCAAGTAAGTACCTATCTTCCAGGATGTGTTATTTTTTTCCAAAAGTGTACATTTAAAAGCTTCGAAAAATTGAATTATGTATAATAATATCGTTGTTGAAATTAAGTAAAGATCCAAACCAGAGGTTGAACCTGAGTTTGGTTGTGGTTCAGATGGTTTGGGCTTTTTGGGCTGTCCCAGGTTATCATTTTTCTCCCTCCAACAGACTGAGATTAATAAAACGCATTGTAACGTCATTGTCGATCTCTTCTGCATTTAACTTCTTTGAAAGGAACATCTCAATCCCTTGGGGGATAATTACTTATTGGGAATACATCGTTGTACTGTGTGAATAAAATTTTATACTTGTCCAAAAAAGTGTCTCATTCAAATTATCCATTCTATCTTCCAGTTAACCAAAAACAATTAAACAATCGTTGTTGATCATGTGTGGTGTAAAAATATGCTGTCAACGACATACCCGTTTTACTCACTTTTTGGTTTTGAAAAAAAAGAGTTTACGGGATACTGGATTTTAAAAAAAACGTAACTCTTTAGCGTTGTATTTGCTCTTAAAAGCCATAATGAGGATTTTAAATTTAACTAAAGGTTTCAAAAAAAATTTTTAGACTAATTACCTTAGGTTACAAGAAATATAAATACTAATACTATTATAATAATACTACTGAAAATACTACCTGCCTTCTTAGATTTTTAGAATTATAATAAATTATCTTTATTAAAGTGTAGATAAAAAATAACAATTGAATTTAATATTTTAATTTATCACAAAAAATCGTGCTTATAACATAACATTCTTGTCACTGTCTTTTTATGGAGAGGAAGGTTTCTTGAAGAGACCCGTGATAGGACGGAGAAACCCCAAAAGCCAGTAACCATTTTCATGTCCTTTATATAACTAACATTTCGACGCACCGAAATATTTTTTTTTCTATTTTTTTTTTTAAACACTGTAGCTCATTGAAAACCCATTTGTCAGGTTTAAGTTTAAAAAAAACTTTTTTACTCGTCCGTTTTCATTTCGTCTGTCTATATAATTTTTTGTACTTTCCGTTTCCATTTTAAGACGGTGGCCATTTTAATAGTCCAGTTCGTTTTTCAAGTGTTTAATCGTCGTGTTTATTCGGAATTTTTTATTCGCATTTTATATTATGGTAACTAACCACCTGCCTGAAGAAAGTTTAAAAAACTATTGTCATTGAGATAGTGTCGTTTCTTTGGACAAATTGTTTAATTCATTAACTATAATTAAAAAATTTACACAAAATACCTTAGGTACCTTCTCGCAAATTTTATGAATTCCCAGGAAATTTTGTTTTTGATTTATTAAATACGGGAAAATTAGAAACATACGTTTTTGAACGCGAGGTAGCCTATTTACAGAACAACTAGTTACAATGTTAACATATTTTGTATATATGGTCATAAAGAAAATACTCGCTAGACAGAAGTTCTTGTGTTATTTGATCTGCCATCGAACTAAGTGTGGGATAACAGGTATAGGAGATGGTAAGTATCTGTATTCATCTAGGCCACCTATGTGTTTACGTATATGTGTAGATATGTAAAGTATCAACAGTAAGGAGCCGAGAGAGAAAGCTAATACGGTCTTGTTTTTCATCTGATTACTTTCCTTCGTTCCGCATGCAAGGCAGCGCGCCCCAGAATTATCTCCCAGCCCATTACACCATCCATAATATCTACAGAGTGAAAAAACCCCTTAAGGGACGAGACTTCCAACTGCAGCTTTCGATGATTAGGAAAAAAACGGATTTTAATAATTTATATAATATTATAATCAGTAGCGGCTCGTTACTTTTGGGTGTACTAGAGTGTCAATATAAAAAATGGCATTATTGATGCTGTTGCAGCTGGAAACGATTTTTTATTTTATTTAGAAAATTCGATTTTTTATATGAAGATTTTCAGGAAATCAATCATGCCAAACTGAAATTTTCTGAAAATCTTCATTCAAAATCTAATTTTCGAAAAAAAAATTAAAAGTTGTTTTCATCTACAGCAACATCAATAATACAATTTTTTGTAATATTAGCATTCTAATACACCCAAAAATCACGAGCCGCCACTGATTATAATCCTGACCTTGTGTAATAGTGAATATGTTTCACTTAGCCATTCAAAATTATATATAACATCTTTCACTAACCTTCACACCTTTTTATTGGGTGAGCGTAGTGAAGTCATGTTTTAACTCAAAAATTTGGGATGTCATCTGTCTGTTAATTTATTTGTTACGTACCGGTTCCGGTTTAAGATGGTGGTCATGGTATATACTACACTTTTATCCCGACGGAGTTCACATAATCGTGTTTTCTACTATGGGCTGTTAAATCGTAATAATCAATGTAGGTACACATAATAAATTATGGTTACATTTCTTTGGACCAATTGTATAAGTTTCTATTTGAAATTTAAAAAAAGGTTCGTATAATATTTATGTTTTATAATTTAGTGAGTTGGTACTTAAGTACCTACATACAAATCTTATGCTGCGATGTATGCGAACCGAAAAGCGAACCGACCCACGAATTATTCGAAAAGAACAAAGCAACCGCAAGCATCGTTTCGCGCCATTTGCTGTTGCTTCGTTCCTTTCTAGTGTGTAGACTATGATTTCACAGGAAATTACGGTTTCCATTTATTAAATAAGAGAGAAACATCCTTTTTTGGATGCAAGTCTACTGTGGGCAGAACTACAAGTTTATTTGGCGTAAAAATTGCTAAAATACTGCACAATACTTACATAACATAAACTGCGTTACGTCGTTGTGTTCAATTATATTCGTACTGAAATTATTAATTACTGAAATTATAAATTAGCCTATCAAACTGTTGAAACGAATTGTTGTCAATAGCGTTGAATTTTGACGGCATCGGCATCTAGCTGTTATCTTATTACACTGTACTATTGTGAATGAGCGCGAAGTGGCATCTTTTGATTCTGGACGTATATCTTTGAAACTTATCTAACTTTGTCTATTTGGAGAGGATTCTGTTGCGTGCCCTGAACCATATATCTCAAACTAGAAATACAAATATCGAGCATTTTGTTATCACAGCCCTCTACTCCTGGAAGAGTATAAATGTGAAACTGAAAACTACTGTTAGACACTGTGGTTGGGTGTGTCAATATTCGTAAACCCGCTCGAAATTATCCGTAAATTATAGTGATGAGCTGGAAGTGGACTGTGGACAGTAGCATCTTAAAAATAGTTCTGTTTTAAAATGAAAGAAGAACGCTTCTTCTAGAACTAGAAACTTCTTCTATCTACATATTGTGATCCGCAATTTTTTTCGGCATTTAAAAAGAATTGACAAACCGCCCCTTAAAAGCTTTCCATTTCCATACGAGTGTTCATAAACGTTTAAGGGGACGCAATACGCTATTCAAGCTAAAGGCATCATCCTAAGGATCTAACTTTCAAGTCCACGTAACAAAAGTGTTCATTCAACTCTTATGAACATCGAAAATAGGTTGCCAGGGAAATGTCCTTTTTTACGCACAGCTTCCAGAGTAATTCCATAAAGTCAATCTCGGGATTAAGCTTTAGCGTATCCTATTTTCTTTACTCCCGTATATTATTTTAAGTCTTGCGTATATGTTAAACTACATCATTTCATTTTATCTCAGAGACTCGATATTCTAAGATATACCTTATCTACAAAAATAGTGTTTTTGGATTTGTTTCCAATGCTGGGAAATATTTTTTTTTATTCATTTCTAATCCAATTGGTGAGTGTTTAATACACTACCAACCTAAGTTTCTCAATCATCAATGTTCTCAGTAAGCTTCAACTCTTTATTGCAATTAAGTACAATACGTTCTTCTTAGTAAAAGTGATTTATAAAGTGGCGTTTGATAGACTTTGTATAGTTGTTGATTAACACCCCTCTCAATCACAGCAGTGGCTTGCCCTAAATTACAAGTCAAAAAATTCAAAACACAATGTATCTCACTTTAATTTTCGTTCACACCGTAAAGCTGTCAACAAATTATGGTCATAAATCAACGTAATTTAATGGTAGTTACCCAGAACACCGGCTGACGTAACAAATGGTCCATAATTTGCACAGTCATTAATAATTAAAGGCCTTTTCTCCCCCATAAGATACTCGACCTTAACAATTTAATCTGCGTCCATCTGCCGGGAAACAGGTGACTGCGGAAGTACACGAACACGAACACTGACCGCTTTGTAAAAGGAGTAAAAAGGCCGCCCGGAATCTTTTTCAAGCCAATGACAGTATCCGAGATGCTCGCCATTGTTGACCGTGGCGTCAATGGCGACCTTTTAACTCGATATCACTCCCTAGATAAAGATGCAGGACTGCTTATTTTATTAGTGCTTTAGGAATTCGACATCGGGAATACTACAGTACCAATATTATTGGATAATCGGTAATATTCATTTACATCAATGATCTAATTAATAATTCAGCAGAATAATCCAGAAAAGGTACATTTTTAAGAACATGTTAACCCATAAAAATATTATTAATGTTTGAAACCGCACAAGAGTCCCAAGTTCCCAACCGTTTTGAGCCAGTGAAACTATGGCATTTCCAATTGGTATATGTTGTGAGGCTGAAGGTTGGAGATGGGTAAGAGTAATAGTATAGAAGTAATACCTAATATTCCCACCTGGTCATTCTACAATGTTACGTGACAAATTATGTACGAATTTATTTAAGGCAGTTATAAAATTAAGCAATATGTATGCAATTATCGGTACGGTTTTGTTTAGAGTGTGTTAATGTAGGTATATTTGTTATTCTTTTAGATAGATTTTTTTGTAATATGGCCTTTTTGGTTCTTTAATCCATATCTTTTTTTAGTGATTTTTTTTTGTTTCCTTCATTTTGTTGTAATGTAAGATTGTTGAATGATTTTATTGCCTGGTATTTATGGTGACTTTCCAATGTTTGCCTATCGACGAATGTTTATATGTATTTGATTATACATGTTTTATGTATATTTTTTGTATCATCTTTGTGGTAGTTTTCTGTGTAATTTCCATATGATCGAAAGCTGAGTTTGTTGCTCCTCCCCAGGTAACTATACAGTGTTCTATAATGGATTGGCAAAGTTAATAATATATCGTTTTCATTTGTTTTCGTTTAAATATGTTTCTTATATTCATGAAAATGTGTTTTGTTTTGAGTAGTTTATTTGTGATGTGTTTGATGTGATCTGTTAATCTGAGGTTATGGTCTAATATTTTTTTTTTAAATTTTATTGATACATGATTTAGAGAGTACAAGTGGTTTTTGTGATATTTCACCCTCGATGCTAGAGATGACCCTGTGTTATGGCGGGTGAATTTTAAAGTATGATTCATAGATATTTTATTTGGTCAGATTTTTCTAGAGTAGGTAAATCGGAAATGTTGGTGTCTATGCATTCATGTTTTTTAAATGTGTTTGTCTTATTATTTGGTTATCCTCTGATATTAATACTGTACGTTGTGAATTTTGTTTTTGATATATTAAGCGTATGTAAGGTTGGGTCTACCTTGAAATCACAAAAATTGAAGTTTATTTGAACCCGCAACCTCCAGCTTGCTAGTCGAGAGCCTTACCCTTCGACCACGGAGGCCGTCACTTAGCTTAAATATTGTATTAAGATTAACTATTTTTTGTTATTAGAGTGAAAATGTGTGATCTATGACAAATCAAAGAAAATGTTAAATGTTCAAATATTGTTGCAGCTTACCGTGAAAACCCCTAAATAAGGTTTTATGTTGATCAAGACGTATTCTTTGTTTTTTTATTCCTGATAGACTGAGATAAAGAGTTTTTCGCTCCATGTTGTAAAAGGGTCAAATTTTCCCAAAAGTTTACTGTTGCTATATTTTAGGAATGTTGGCACGTTCTATGTAGGTCAGAACGACGTCTGAATATTTTTTTATTATTAGAATTTTTAACTTCATACATTTAAGTACTGCTTAATTAGCTAGTTTCAAATGAATTCTGCAATTTCGACAAAGATAAACTTTTTGATCTACATCATATGTAGGAACACTTTATTTTCTTCCTTTTCTGGTTTTCTTTTGGACATAGTGCACCATCTGTGTTCACTCAGCTCTATCTTACCCTCGCTATTCCTCGGCACAACTGTTCACTACGCCACTCTCTGATGTTCTGTAGTCAATTCAGTGATGCTGGACTCTTTACCACAAATATCTCATGGAACAAAATTTAACGAATAGTTTCCAACGTAATTTAGTGTTCATTCATTCTTGAATTGCGTTGAAATTTCTAACTGAACTAAATTATTATAAATTTGCTGAATTTTTTCATAATACTTTTTTTCTATACCTAGTACATTTATAGTTCGCATTTCGTTTTTGTTTTGCTAGCTGGGTTTGCCTTGACGAATCAGTAACTTATTAATATTCATTAACGATACATATAGATAAATAACTGATTTTTTTCAAAAGTCTACTGAAGACAAAATATATTTTATTTATTATACCTAATACATCTGTTTTTAGTAATAGATGTATTTAAAAAAATATATATTTATTTTTTATTAGACTGAGGATTGAACCTTCCTCCCCGGGGACTGGGTCATAACAGCTGTGAACTTTTAAAGTGTCTTTTCAAACTAATTTTTTTGGTTTGACTAAGGGTTGAACCTTTTTCTCGGGGGATTGGACTCAGCCGTTCTGATAACTAAGCTAAATCCCGGAAGGGTAGGACCAACATTAATTCGTATATTAACTGCGGTAACGTCATACAATTTCAGAGAAAGTGTATATGTTCGCGTGTGTATGCGTGTTTGCCACCAAAAGTTGATAGAATGCATTGTCATCGACAACGAGTAGATCATTTATATTCAGCTCGGTCGGATATCGGAAAGCAGATTAATTTCCCCTTCCAAGATTTATATTCATTCAAAATCAAAATTAAAATAGATATATTTACCGATAACATTCACGTCTAACAATTTTTATCTTTCTTTAATTATCTTAAGGCGACGTCATACGTAGTAGGTAATGCAAAATCATGTGTTTTTGGTTTGAAAATTTGGTCGCCTAGAAATGTTTCAGATCCTTTAATTAAATACTGCGAGTAGAATAAGCGAGTATTTTTTAGAATAGTCTTTTTATAAGCCCAGAAAAAAATAATGTGTAAGGCCTATGAAAACTGCTTTCAAGTTCAAAATCTCCTACTTACGAACCCATTTTCGGTTATGATTTTATTGTATAATGTGGCAAATTAAGTTATTTAAAAAAATATATTTATGCCTTAACATCCACAAAATAAAATAAAAGGCACTTTTTGGCCATGTTTTTTTCTTGCATAAATCAAAACAGGCGGATGATGTTAAGCGGGAATTTAAACCTTATCGCCATCTACGTAAGGGTTGTTATTGATAGCGGCTCAATTTAAAATATTACACGACGTAGTGCATCGCCTTAATAACAAATACTGCATTGGTTAAATGGTTAATTCTATACTTGTCTCACTGGTGGGAGTTCTCGTGTCATGACTGATGTGTATCATTAGTCTTTTGATAAAATAAACTAATATTTATATTTCGATATTTCAAAATTTTTAAATAATAATCTATGACTTCTTAGTCATGCAATGTTGTATGCAATTTATTGTACAAATATTTCATTAATCGTCTATGCTTAAGTTGAAATCTAAGTATCGTAAACGATTATTTTATTTTGGCAATAACTTCGTTTATACAATAACTCGTATAAATCAAATATTTTTGTTCAAAGCACTATTACTACCTTTCCTAAAATTGCAATAATTATTTTAGGTCAAAGCGCTAATAATGCTCAATTAATCATTTCACGCAGTCGGGCTTGTTGATGCATTTCAATTGAAAAAGTCAACATCTCAATCATTCACTTCTTGGGGACATTCTTGTAAAACTAATATAAGTTATATCCAAACATTACAAAACTCCCTTACAAAATTGTTAATCCATAAATATACCAATGCACACAGAAACGACACTAAATTAATATACAAGTCTCTGAATGTTTTACCTGTCAGAGGATTATTGTTTTATAATATTGTAAGTCAACATCTTATATTGTCTGATTCCTTGTATAGGGAAAGAGTTTTCCATAAAGATAATACAAGATTCACCCAAAATGAAGGATTGGTGGTCCCGAAATGTACCAATAAATACGGTTGAAGAACCCTAAACTTTATTGTACCCAGAATATTTAATAAACTACCAATGACGATTAAAAATATAAACGTTTTTACAGCCAAAGTCAAATATAATCTAAGGAAATTGCTATTTATATTGATGCACTACTGAAGACCTTGTTTTCCTAATTGGAATTCACATTCTAGGGAAATGGAAAATCGTTATAAATGTATATTAAAACCATAGAAGTACTTGTTGATTATATTCATTTGTTCATATTAAATTCATTTGTGCTTGTTTTTGTTATATGAGGCTTATACTGCTTATTACATATGTATATATATACAAGTCTGTAATTTAACCAACTTGTCATTTATTGTTAATTTATCATCAACATTATACATACCTACATACTGTTTTACCATTGTACCATGTTATTGCAAAAATGTTGTCATTATGTACCTGCTGACAAACTACATAAGTAGTTTACCAGGTTTGAATGTTAATAAAAAAAAATTAAAAAATTCATTATATTCCATGGCATCAAAATTCTGCCGATTGAAATGCAGCTTAATACGAAGGTCTTCAATTTTACTTCAATTTTGTTGGTTGGGAAAATTGTACAAATGAACAGTGAATTTCTAAAGGTTTATTCGAATTCGAATTTTCAATTATATCCAAGCGGACGTATATCATTTTCCATGTGCGAATTTAGCTTAATTTTCGATATCATATGAATTTCAGGCGGGGAGTTATCGAAGTGAAACGTTGGCAATGGATTAATAGGTCATGTCGTGACTAATGAATTTGAAATATGTGAATTTGACACCATTGCGGAAAGTGATTAATATTTTATCTAGAATTTCGACACCCAAGTACTTACAATCATTATTTTTCGTTTCGATTTTCTGGAGTGAAGAAGGAAAAGTCACTCGGGTGAGAAGAAATGGAAGATAACCAATGTGGGTATGTGCGGAAAGGAACCACACTACTCAACACAATGACAATTCAACACACCTTTAAAAAGTCATGCAAAGAAAAGTGATGAAACAAAAACTAGGTCAGATAGGTTACATTTATTTATTTATTTATTTAATATCAACGGTAAAAATATACCATAAACAATGATAACATGTCACAGTTAAAATCGTAGAAATATTTTTAAAAAAGAATTACAAATATATGTGGCATTTGATTGTGAAATGACATTAGAGAGTAAGTAAGTAAGTAAACAAGAGATACAAGTACATAAGTTTATATAGTGCAAATAAGGTAGAATTAGATTTAATTAATATTGATTGAAAAGATTTGATAGCATAGCCCTCTTGTACCTACCTTGCGTGCAGTTAAATAGATCTGCCACATCTGCGTATCTATTACTAACTTCATGCAACCTAGGTACAAGCGAGTGTTTGGAATACTCAGTCCTGATATTGTTGCATTTAAACAAAATTTTAGAACGAGTAGCTCTCGTGGGTATATGAAATTCAATGAGGTTAATTAAATCAGGACTGTCTATACTACCATTTACAATTTTGAACATAAATATTAAGTCGGATATAATTCTTTGATCTGAGAGTTTTAATAAATTTAGATTTTTCATCAAGTAATTATAATTTATATTTTCAATGGGAATACCGAATTTAAAATTAATGTGTCTTAGGAATATATGTTGAATTTTCTCGATTGAATCTGAATGTAATTTGTAGTGGGGGGACCAGATCGAGGAGTTATATTCGACTTGACTACGAACCAGGGATGTATACAAAATTTTTAATGCTGAAATATTCTTGAAACCTCTGGAATTTCGAAGAATGAAGCCTAGCATTTTCATTCCTTTATTATTAATATTATTTATATGCGATATAAAGTACTAGTCTTTTTACATACATGTGTTAGGTTTGTGTGTGATGATTTTATATCACTATTTAAAGTTGTTTTCAATAATCATTGTTATCATTGGACCAAACTCGAGCACCCCTGCTAAATTATTAAACGTAGCAAACCACTTGGGGTGGAGGAATGCAGAGGTGTTGGTTGTGCAATAAGTGGTTTTCCGGCGGAACCCAAACCCGCCACCCAAATTTTTAATGGAGATAATCATATTAGGCTATAAAAAATATGAGAAAAAAATATTTTCCCGAAATCGTTTTTTTTTAAATATCACTCGACGTCACTGGTGAATAAGAACTTTTTTTTTATATAAAGATTTAAAAGTTTAAAGATGTCTTATTTTTACAGAATTTTAGCAATGCACCAAATTTCATGTCGATTTACAAGTTCTGTTCAAGTTCTGTGGAAGTTCTATTCAAGTTCTATTATTATATCATTATTATTTTTATTTTTTTATTATTTGATAAATGTTTACAAGTTACATTTTCGACATTTTTTTAACTACCATACTAGGCTAATGCCCGTGCTGTGGTAGTTATACATGAAATAATAATAACAATGACATAAAAGAACTAAAAAATACTATTTTATAGAAACATAAGTATGTAAGTATGAATCATACATGATGTAATAATAAAAATAGCTTAGAAGAACTAAAAAATACTATTTTATAGAAACATAAGAAAGAAGTAAAGAAAAAGAAAAAACAAATTTAATGATAAATAAAACTAAAAACAAATATATTAAAATCAATAGTAAACTGAAAAATAAAGAAAAAGTATATGTATATTTAAAAAGATATATTAAAGTCAAATTAAAATTAAAAATATTAAACATTAAGATTAAAATATAAACATGATTAATATAGATTTTTTTATGCATATAATTGTTTGTGTTCAAGTTTATTTATCGTAGGTATTATCTATAAGACAACATGTTTATGTTCAACACTTAATTTGGCTAGTTGCTTAAAAAAATAGATAATAAGAGAACTTGAATGGATCCTTCACATAACTTGAAAATCAACTTTGATGAATTGTTCGAATTCTGTGAAAAAAACCCGTCTTTAGAGTATTTGATTGAAATATTACCTTCATTTGATAGCAGGCCCAATATTGAATTTAAATGTGAGAGTACCAAAAATGAATATGTAAACAAAACAGCGCCGTCTATTGTTAAATTGATTTATTTATTAAAAAATATCCATGCATCTGTCGAAAGCAGGGGTCCCAGATTTTATTTATGGGACCATGAGCCAAGGAGTGAGGGTCGGTATTTGAAAATCAATTATTTAAAACAGTTTCCAGTTTCACAAGCCTTTGCAGTGATGCTCTCAAGGAAATGAAATATCGGGATTCCCCGGGAAAAATAAATACGTTTTACGATTCTACGTGTTTGCCCGACAAGCACAAAGTACGGCCCATAAAAGTTTCCTTTACTGCGTTTACAATCGGTAGGTTTCGATTTAATACAGTGTCCGTAGGTACCTGGCTGATGCCTACAATAGACCAAAGAAACAATTAGTTTTATAGACTGTTCGTATTTTACTATCATTTCTTTTCTAACTTTAAAACCGTTGAAATGCTGAATTCAATAATGTATCAGACATGTACAATAATGTACATACCTAAGGTATTAAAGCCACATAGGACATACGGACTACTGTGTTCTCAGTTTATACCGTATTTCATGTGTTATCATGAAGACATTTGCTTACTACGCAGACATTTATTGCAGGAATACACTAGCCAAAAATGTGTATATTTTTAGTGTGCCTTACATCATCACGAATACAGGTAGTAGGCATACAAATCGATTGGCAAACGGAGTCCAGACAGTGGCGGCTCGTAACTGTTGGATGTACTAGAGTTCTAATATTGCATAAAATTGCATTATTGAAGCAGAAAATTTATTTTTATTTTTGAGGATTATCTGTCAAACTGAAATACCCTGAAAATTTTCAAAAAAAAAATTTATTTTAGAAAAAAAATATCTGAAAATCGTTTCTGACTAGACGACATCAATAATGTCGAATTTTTCTAACTTTAGCACTCTATCACACTCAAAAGTCACGAGCCGCCACTGACTCCATAAACAGAAGATATTAGCGCAAAAGTAGTTTTATTTTGTGAATAATTTTATCAGAAAGAAAAAAATTAATCAAGGAAAATTGTTACAGATAATCTTAGCAATAAAATAAAAAAATTTAAAGGTTTTTCTTATTAACAATTTAAATTTAATTTAACTCAGGGGATAATATAAAAATAGTTTAATAAATTTATCTAAAGCATATATTATTTGGTTTTATATATGTATAATGTAAGCCGATTCGTAGTAAAGATTAAACGAAAATAGTGATCACATTAAGCTTCACCTTACATTATTACAACCTTTATTAGCTATATTTGAATGAATAATATGATATTCAGAAATGTATGTAGAAATTCAGACAACATTTAAAGTTTCCTGAAGATTCTGGAGCGAGTTGGGCGCTTCCGGCAAGGCGCACCTATATCTACACAGTGAAAATACACCATGAAAGTTTATAATAATACCATGAAAACAAAATAAGTATTTCTTGCACGAATATTATATCTTCCCACACAATTGATAATAATAATAATGATATTTGGCTGATTCATATAGTGCCGTAGCTGCAAAAATGTGGTTATTGAATAATAAATAATATATAGGTATTCTTACGACTAGGACACATCTGCCCTGATGATGGACACTGCAAAGGTATCCGAAACGTTGGCTAAAGTAGGAGGTATAATACGGTATAATACCCCAAAAATAAATGGCTATAGTACATTTGGCCGTGAAAATCTCAAATCATGTCAAAATAAAATACTGTTTTTTCTTTATTCAATGAAATTAGCCCATTTCCAGATATCCGATCGAGCTGAAACTCGGAAAATAGACTCGTTGCCGATTCAATTGCGTTCTGTCAACTTTTGGTGGCACAATATTTTATAAATAATTTCGGCTTCACAAATGCTACAATTATCATCTTAATAATCTTATATCATGTGATTTTTCACGGGTCTGGTCTAGTTTTATTAATAATAAACTAGACCGGAGTGAAAAAATTATTAAAAATAAGAGAAATTTTTTAAAAATATTATTTTCAATTTATAAGTTTTCTATGCAACGTTTGCAATGCTTTTTTTTATATATTGACTCCACAGAGCAGGTCCTGAAGAAAATAATTTCCCTCAGGGCCTATGTCATCTTTGGGGATGCTGTATGGAGGGTCTTTTTCCGGAGAGGAAGGAGTGAACATGGGTCTTGAAGAGTCCCATGTTGTAGGAGGGAGGAAACACAGAGGCCGGCAGTTCGTTCCACAGCCGAGCTGTTGAACTTAAGAACGAATCGTAGAAGCGACCCGTTCTCAGGTGACAAATGTCAACCGTGTACAAATGTTGGGCGCGCGTTTGGCGTGTATCCCGACTACGCACCGGTGCCGAAGGGATCAATGACGCTAGTTCCTCAGAGCATCTTCCATTGTAATACCGATAGAACAAGGACAGCATACCTACCTGACGCCTGTGCTCTAAAGATTGCAGTCCGTTTGTTAAGATTGGGGAATCTATCAAACGGACCGCCCGTTTTTGCACAGAGTCTAGGGTTTGTTTCAGGTATTTAGGGGCTCCGGACCAGAGATGGCTGCCAAATTCGACAGTAGGGCGCACTTGCGATTTGTACAGGGTCAGCAGTTGTGTACTATTAAAGTATCTGCGGGCCCTGTACTGTAGGGTGGATCGATTTTTTGTTTTTGTGTTCTTCTTAGCAGCGGGGTGTGGAATGGATGCTCTATGGGGATACTTTTAAAAGTCATTATTACAGCATTAAGATATTTTGAGTGCAAGTACTGCCCCAAGTCAATTCAAATTTAAACAACAGCGTGAAACTAGAAAAAGAAGGGTTTAATCTTTGCTCAATAAAAGTAGTTAACATATAAAAAAAGTAACTTTTCAGTTACTAATAATATTATCTACTAATCAAGAAACAATAAAAGTGCCATTGCTACACAAAAAATCACAAACACTGTTAAAAAATATAGTCTAAAATCATAAAAAGTTATTGTATTTTATAGTCCTTCTTCGAATTCGATACTGGCATTATTCGACAAGATTCTAGCTTGTTTTGTATCCACCCTTCACGTCTTTCAGGGCCGCAATCAGCAGAGCATGATGCCGTTACCACTTTGATGCATCTTTCCGTGGCTTGCGTGTGACAGGGCATCAATCGGAACTTACACAAAATGTTGGATTTGATAATTTCGTGGTCTGCAATGGCATAAATTATTGTCTCGCTAGATATCAGTTTTGTAAGAGGTGCTTCTGATGGTTTTTCCCAGTAGATCAAGTCAATATAGTCTTCTACGTTGAAATTAAAAGTGGGTAGCTTAAATACTCTTATAGGAGAGAACCCCAACGTAAGTCCTCGGATACTTAGAATCCGTCTGAGAGCCAACTCTCTAATCTGTCTTCGTTCGTCGTTTAACATAGTAATAAGTATATTTTCGCTTAGCCAAAATACCCGTTGCGTTGAATTACGGGATCTACCACCTTTTTCAAATGCTCTGGAAGGTAACGAGACAATTTTATGGTTTCGTGGAGGTGTCTCGCCGGTTGAAGTCTGCTCTTGGTTGTCTCGAAGGTTGTGTTTTTATTTTAAACCACATCGGAGAATACACTCTTAGCACAAATTCGGTCAATATCACCTGATTTCTGTCGGATTCTTGGTTGATGTGTAAAATCGGAGAATAGTATCGGCTGTTGTTAACCAACGCGAATGACAGATTTTACCCGGGTTTCTTTTCGCTAAGTTTTCACTACATTGTCCTTCGGCGATTGCTCGGCACATTTACAATAAATAAAGCTGGTCTGTGCTAAGGTCGTCACGGGATTTTGTAATTTCATAAGTAAGGTTCATAAGTAAATTGCATTCTATTGCCTGAAATTCTATCACAGTTCTTGAGCAACTTTCCTAGTTGGCCGCTAAAGCTTCTAGGACCTGTTGTCAATCCATCAAGGTATTCGAAAAGGTGTCTCAAACTTAACTCTTTAGCATGTAACTGACAAACCAACCACTGTAGTGGATGATGGAGCTTTCCTTCAATAAGACGAATAATGCCAGACTTAGTTCCAGTATTGACTGCTGTTCCGTCACATCCGATAGCCACGAAGCACGCTTAATCAGTGGATTTTGCCACAAAATATGCAAACAATTTGTGCGCTATTGTTTTAGCATCGCCGAACTTAACGCCCATGTGGCAAATGTATTGTGAGCTAAATTCTTTCAAAAGACTGATATGTTCTTCTATCTCAACTTTTCTGCGTCCATCCTCCATGATTAATGTTTTATCTTTTGACCGTCAAACGATATGCAAATGCACAAATCCAAATGGGGCTGGTTGATGGCAGTCAGTGTGGTCCTAGTTTTGGCACGAGCACGTCGACTCTTAATATTTCTATTTTTGAGATCGATAATTCGTGGTGGTATTCCATTATAGTATATTACGTCGAATCTTATTACGATCGATCATGTTTGTTAGATTGTCTGTTGTCACTAATCCAATATCTTACAATGTAGCGCAGACGATGGCAGCACCTGCCTGATCAGATAAATACTGTATGGATCCAATGTTCTGGATACAACAAATAGTCCACTGTCTGTTGGATTTATTTATTAAGAAGAAGGAGAAGATAAGAAGAAGTAATGTTGGTTAGTTGGAGGATCAACGTTAGTAAAACTTGAAACTGTACTGCGAGATATGGACGGTTGATCTAAAGATGCGCGGTGCGCGATCGAGGCGCGAGAAAGTGGACTCGGCAATTTGTCAAATTTTCGCGGGAAAATAAATATTATCACATTTTTTTAATATTATTATTTAAGGCGCGGCAATTTTGATTCATTATGAAATGTAAAAGTAAAAATTAAAGTATTAATATAGACACAAAACTGTTTTATAAAGGGACATTTTTTTACCAGATTTTAAATAATTCAACTGCTTTGGGGCAGTACTTGCTATCAAAATTTTAAATTGATATTTTGTATGCTTAATTGTATGTACCTACAGCATCTATTCCGCACCCCGCGAAACCTTATTTATAAAAAAAAAATTCCATACAATGGCGATCCACCCTACTGTACAGTACGCCCAGCTTCTGAGAGGCCAGCTTTACTCTGGCTTCGATGGAGCCCCCGTACCTGAGCTGGTCACTTATAGTTACACCAAGCATATCAATGGAAGGCCTGTTCGGAAGATTGCTTCCGTTGAAGGAGACTAGATTATCACTTGGATCCCTTTTATACGTAATCAGCCAGGATTGGGTCTTTGAAACATTAAATTCGACGAGATTATTTTTTTTAATGCTAATGTGTATGTGGTAATAGTATTACTAAAACACACCAAATAAGTTATCAAAACCATCAATAAAGTTAATCCAGCTTGGTGGTTCTTGCTTTCGCAGAAATACACCACAGTGTGACAACGTAACAGAAAAATAGTACAAATAATATGTAGCTATCAAATAGAAATTAGCAAATTAATTTTTGGATATTCTTAACGATATTTTTTACAATGTTGGAAAGGAGTATTTATTCACATTTTATGCTTTCATTTTACATTATTTAAGAATGCATCTTCCAACTTATATTACTAATGACACCGTTAGGATTCATGTATATCATAATAATACATTTATGTTGGAATTGTGCAAATGAATATGGCAAAGTTCGACCTATTTCAAAACATAGTTTTTCCTTTCATTCGCATGCAATCGTGTCACGATAGGTGTGCTGTTCGAACAAGACGCATCTATATTGCTCCTGGTTCGTTTTTTCAAATAACTAGTGTTTTTTGCAAGCTACACTACTCAAATTTCTCATACGCACGCGTAATAGTCATTAAAAATCTGCTAAGCTTCGCTTCCTCTCGCGGAAAAGAAGTTTGCTCGATTTAAAGTAGATGTTTTAAAACTTAATTCAATTTCTTTGTGCGAATAATATGTTTACAAAAGTAGATGAAGCACGTACGCATCGCAACACTTAAGTTACTGATCAAAAAAGGTCGAATTTAAATCTCTACGCAGTTAATGTGCATCGCAATGGGGTTTGGATTAACTTACATACTTATCGAGTATTCCTGAATGCATGTGATTTATGGATTATTTCATTTAACACCGTTTTCGTGATTTAAGTACTGGAACAAGGCATCATTAGGAAATGCACTTAAAAGTGTTTGCTGCATAAAATGACAACCTACTGACGCCTACATGACCACAAAGAAGGCAATAAACTAAGATAAGATCTTTTCAATTTAATTGCTTACATTATCTTAATATTGCATATGTGTTTATATCAGTCGGATTTGACCGCATTACAGGCTGGACCATCCTACAGAGCACTTGTATTCTTGATCTACGGCTCTGGGAGATACGTTTCTAGGAATAAATCATCGATTATTGTTTTAAGTCACAGATTCTTGATATAGGCCAAAAATCGTCAACAGATTACGTCAAATTCAACAATTGATTCTCTTTTTACATATGTAGTGTATTCACTTAAACACAGTTTAAACTAATGAAATAAGATAGTGGGAAAGAAAAAATAGAAGAACACTAGTAACAAATGAGGTTTACAACTAAACACAAGGTAGGAAATAAAGGTTTAATAAGGCTCAGAGCCAAGGGTAGGTGATTTATTGTACTTTTTAGGGCACACATTGTAGATACCTACTAAATAAATAATTTTTACTTCAGTCGATTTTAATCCATTGCACTTAGGAGGAGTGTCCTTTCTTATCCACTTGATTATTTGATTCGAATGCTCAAAAAAAGAAAGACGAGGCAAGAAAAAGCAAGTACCGAGAAAAAAAGACGACGTAAGAAGCAAGATGAAGAAAGGGGAACCAAATCGAAACAAGAAGAGGCTACTGGAAGCAATAAGATACAGACAGAGAAAATGAGATACTGAATTAGTCAATAAAAAGCCAAGAAGAGCCTAGACGAAGTAAAAAATAGAGAAGAAAAGGTCAGAACAGACAATAAAATTCCAGAAGCGAGAAGCTGGAAACAAGAAGAAATGGGATGCAAAAAAGAGTCGGGAGTCGGGGAACCAACGCTCAATCAATTCCTTTATCCCTACCATTCCTAAGTACCAGTATTGACTTATTGGATGCCATCATCAAGAAGAGCTAAGAAGAGACAAGAAGAGACAAGAGGAGACAAGAGAATCTAAGAAAATATAAGAAGAGGTAAGAAGAGCCAAGAAGAAATAAGAAAAGACAGGAAGAGTCAAGCGGAGACAAGAAGATCCAAGAAGAGGCAAGACGAGCCGAGAAGAGGCACGAAGATGAAAGACACGAAGAAGGAAAAAACAAGGCTCGATCAAATGCCTTATTCCTGCCCACCTTAAATTCCAATATTGGCTTATTTGGTTGCAGTGTATACCGGTCGAATAAACTCCAACCTCCTTCCCATACTCGGAGCACGTGTTCCAATTCATAATAAATCAGTGCTCCCTGGTGTACCGGTCGCACCAGGACAGGAGTGCTCCTGGCTGGGATGGTATAATCGTACCGTATCGTATCATTCACAAGCAATCGTGTCACAGACAGATCTGTCGATCTCAGTACGGAAATATTTACGTAGATGCAATTAGTTTTGAAGCTTGAAAAGGATTCAAAGGGAATACGATATCAGGTGTTTGTTTATAACGAACTAACTAATTCCGTAAAACATGACGTTTTTCCCAATTTGGCAGGCGGGTGTGGGTATCACCGCACAGGGAACCATTTATTGGATGACCAACAACCCTGCCATAGGTCACCCCCAGTGGTTCGATACGTTTGGTGAATTAGCAGGGGTGCCTGGGTTCATGGGGTGAGATTTTTCTAGGTTTCGGCGGATGCGTTTGCACACCTGCTGCGTAGCGGGTCAGATCAAGAGACAATCGTTGAGGAAGACCTGTTGAGCTCTCCAGCCAGACTCTCTCTCGAAGGATAGTTATGAATATACGTTACTCCTGGACACATTGACCCCCAGATTCCTACCAACCCATCTTTTTCCTTCCCATAAACTTTCTCTCCTTCATCTCCCTAAAATGATCCTTTAAATATTATCCCCGTAGCAGATGACATAGGCCTGGAGGAATTTTTTTCCTCAGGGCCTCCTCTGTGGAGCTAATGTAAAAATATTCCATGTATTTTTAAAACTGTTTGAAAACTTGTTTGACTAATATGAAACTTGTATTTATACCTACTACACCACGCAATTATGGCAAAAAAAATTATATGCAGATGCTTGTAACACGGAAGCCATAATCTTCTTCTTCCCCTCCCTCTAGCATAGTGGGGAAGAGCACAGAATACGGGATCTGTCACATTTACAGCTGACCACGACATCTCCCTAATTATTTATCTGACTACGGCAGAAGAGGGGGTAACATAATTTTAAAATATCACTCGGCTATCAGATTACGGTGTATGATTTAGGCACGCCCACATGTATGTACGACATATTCGTCTGTGTGGTGTGAGGCGTTTGTATGGGACTGTATGGCAAGCGATATAGTGATATACGCTTGCAAGGTGGGTATATAATATAGTGATATACCGCTTGCCATACAATACTGAGTTGATAGTATTGCGCTTGTGTGAGGTGAGACAAGGATTGTGTTCATTGATTCAGAATTGATCAGGATTGTGTTCCCGCTCAGCTGCTAATTCTTGATGTTATCTTTTTGAGTTGAAACTTATGCTTAAATTCCTTATTCGTGGCCAGAATTATATTTTAGTTATATGTATTAAATCTTTAACGAATTTGTAGTTGGTATCTGTAATTGGTTGAAAATCTTTCAAGATGACAATAATGACGTACAATTGACGCTGATAATAATTGATTTGTGATTATGATTGCTAGCCATTTCAATAGTATATTAAAGTATAAGTGGATAAACAGGTCTTTAAAACACGCGCGATTCTTCGAGCACGACGGCGTAGCCGAGTGCTCGAAATAAAGCAAGTGTTTTAAAGACCAGTTATCCACGAATACTTTACGCTATTTTTTTTATTGGTACACATTGAAAACATAAATATTGATATTATTATTAAAAATTTGGAAATAAGAACTATTAATGAATTCGTGATGTGACATCACAATATCTTGTTGTCATGGAAATGAAAAACACAAACATTAATTTGCAATCTGTCACGTAAGATTAATAGTTGGATTTATAGTTAAAAGTTGACATTTAGACTTCACATTTTGTTGATTTGTTGATGTTGCCATGGTAACTTTAAAAAAACGCGCGTTCCATAAAGTGCGATTTAAACACGCTAGAGCGTACTTTAAATGAGTAAAAAAGGGCACCAATAAAAAAAAATTGTTAATTCGAACATTTTATGATTCGTAGCCATTTCAAAATGTATTAAATATTTTTCTTTGAAAGAAAGCAAACATTCCCGGGTTAAGAATTATGACAATATTCGTGTCGACTTGTGTCGTGATGGAAAACTTAGCCAGCCGAGGAATTGAACTCGCGACGCCTGTGTGGGAACCAGACGCGATGGCAACTCAGCCACTGTGACCGGTCATAGATAGAAAATAAAAACTTAAAAATAGATTTTAAGAATCACGTAAGATAAGCAAGATAAAATTTAACAGTATGCAAGTTTTGATTGGTAATTTGTAAACTTAGATAAAACATTACAGATAATGAAATAAATTATTTGTGATGTTTTATAAAAATTGTTTTATAACTCCATTACTAAACATAAAATCTACATTTTACAGTAGTTAGTGTAGGTACCTAAATAAAGTTACATGACAATACATTCATTTAATTTTATGACTGTTATTACATATTGACACAGATAATAAATTATTCGATAAAGATACCATGTGAACCCGTATTGAAGTTCAAAACCTACATTATAACCTACATTATATACTTCATTATGATATCCCCTACGGGATCCATAGTAAAAATCGTATCTCACTCAAAGTTATCCATGGAGGTATAAATGACCCAAAAAACGTTGCATCTGCTAATAATGGGTCCACCTTGAACAGATTATACATTTAATTAGCCTGTCTGGGCTAATATGTCTTATATGAATTGGTGTTATCAATTTTCTTTCTTTCTTATTAAAATCAGTACCTAACATAGTCCACAATAAAGTGACAAAAGGGCACAAAATTCCGTTTTGTATTAAACACATAATGATTTGGCGATCATCAGGGAAATAAATAATTTAATAATAAAAAATAATAATACCGCAATATTAATATTTCGAAAAAAAAGTCGCCCCCGGGTGGGCTCGAACCACCAACCTTTCGGTTAACAGCCGAACGCGCTGCCAATTGCGCCACGGAGGCCGATGCGCCATTTGCCAATAAACGCGAACATTCTCGTGTTCCGCGAATCGAGTATGTTGATCTACCAAAGCAATAATTACGAGGTTATTTTATTCTCGGATATTATGATGTTTTTTAAGAGCAAATACAATCAGTAAACAGCAGCTTAAAAATAAGTAAAATTAATTTACTAATTTAAATTCTAAAATTGAGTGTTTCAAAATTTTGCTTTTGAATCAACAAATATATTTTTTCATGTACAATAAATAATTATATTCGTTTCCTTTCCGCGTCTCAAACACAGTGAACCGAATTCGTCTAAGCTTACATAAACCACTTACTAGATCGATATTTTCTGGCTTCACTATTCACCATAGATATGCCAATATGTAGACTGTAGACAATACAATTCTCATTCGGAGCCTACTTATTAGCCTAAAATATTAAAAATAAAAAATAAATGTCAAAATATTACCTCACGCCAGGAAAACGAAAAACTCGGTTCCCTTGAGGTGATTTTGCACGAAACCGGCGCTGTATAAATCATCCAAATATTATTATTACATGTAACTGAATTATTCGTTTTCCTGTCGTGAGGTTCTCTCAACGTGCCTGTCGACCTAAACTGTACACATGGAACCTTTAAATCTGTTGTTATAACACCGAAATGGCTCATACCCTGAGCTGGAGACTCCTACTCAGGGTAGGAGCTACCTTGAATCGTTATAAATACGGCAGCATTTCAGTTTTGTCACATCTCATGATTAAGTGTAAATAACTTATTATAAGCTTTAAATAAGATTCTATTTTTACAGGTAAAACATAATATAAGGAAGAACATGTTTAATCAACGTTCCCTGACTCAAGCAAACCGCTTGCCGATTGATCTGATATACCAACCTATAATATCTAGCCACGTACAAATAAAAGAAACGACATACTTCTGCGCCGAGTTGCCTTACAGCGCGGCTATCAAGGAACGTTCAAATTTAATTAACGCAAAGCAATGTTTACAAAATCTACAATGACTACAAATACCTCTACATTAGCACCAGGCTTAGCTGAATGCCGGCTGATTTGCCGGCCTGATGAGACACCGGGCAACTGGAGCCAGGATGCGGCTACTGGCCTCCACCAACACGGTGGTGACCGCAACCTACCAGCGCCATCTATTTTTGCATTTTCACAAGTGTGGCATAACCTCCCCTGGAATAAAAATATTATTATTATCAATAAATGACTTCTTTTAATGATACAAGTCTTTAATTGCTTTGATTTGACCTGGGCTTCCCTTGTTATAAATTAATTGTTTATAATAATAATAATATAAACAGATATGGTCCAAGACCGACCGATACCTCTTACCTCTTATCTCATCTTATCTTATAATATAATAATGTCCAGCCATTATATATATATAATGCACCGCGCACTGCTATACGCAATAGTGCTTCTATGACTATCCCGAGATTTTTCACTGGTCTGCACTAGTATCTCCATAAAACTAATCTTAAATTTTTTGAAAAATATATCTATAATTCCGGAGTAAAGTATCTTCTGATAATGAAATCTCTCATAGACCCGCCCATTCCGCTTTATTGCCGCTTGAAACTCTGGACTAAGGAATGGTCAACACTGAACTTATTGTGCACGTTTTTGCCAGTGTATTAAAAAAGTGACCAAACACAAAAGCAGGGGGTGGGTCAAAGCTGAAAGCACTCACCGGAGCGTTGCCCGTTTCTCTCCTTTATGCCTTACTTCGCCAATTATTTCTACTGTCCCCGTCCATACACAAACCCAGTGCACAGCAAGCACCAGGCGCCGCCCACACACACTACTTCAGGCGGATCTCATAACTGTCAGGGTGCTGTAAAGTGGATAAATAATTCGCGCAGGCAGCCAGCGAAGAATATACAATGTGACGGCCCTGACTACTACCACGCTGTTGTCAGTGCCACGTTTACATTTGACATGGTTTTACACTTTCAAAATGCACGTATTTGCCTTATTATGAATGACACAGGGAGGACAAAGTTCCATAGAAAGAACTCCAAAAATTTGCATAATGGTGTATTGTTGAAAAATAACACGACAAAACACCTTATCTTTTTAATTATTTATACGTGGGAACATCAACTGTAGGTATTAATAGTTCGTTTTAAACCTTTATTCCTATCAAAAGTGTAATGAACATCAGTCGGAGACTATAATAGAATTTGTTATCATTGTGTGGCGAGGAGCAACAAACTCAGCTATCGGTCATATGGAAATCGCATAGAAAACCATCTTAAAGGCAATATATAGAATGACTGACGCGATCAAATATTCAACATGTTTGACGTCCTAGAAATACGCCAATCATACATGAAAACACTGTTAAACTACATTTTTGACCATAAAACAAATTTCAACGCACAAACTATCATTATTATTGTTGATACATTATTTTACAATATTTCATATTCTAATTCAGTAATGTTGGCCTCACTGGGTTTTTTACCCGTGCTGAGGCCCCCATTTTATAATATAAGAATTTATACATTTAAAAAAAAAAAAAAAAAAAACAACAACATTAAAATAAAGATAAATTTAAACTAAAAATAAAGATTAAAAGTTAAAATATAATTATCACACTAAAAGAAAAATATTAAAAGAGAGATAAATAATAAAAATATTAAAATTATTAGACCGGGTAGACAAGCGTACAAAAAAAATTAAAACTCCTACGATAAATAGGCAACAATCAACAATATTTAACATGACACAAAAATTGAGGGAAAGAAAAAATATTTTGAATACAAAATTAATGCATGTAAGAACAAAAAAGGCAATATTACAAACAAATTCAGAACAGAAATCTTCTAGTGAGGCGGGTTACTTTCATGTTTGTAATTTTGATTATGTTATTGCAATAAACGCCCGGGTTGCCGGCAATTAAAAAAGAATTATAACTTAAATATTAAAACATATTTCTTTTAATACACAAGACAGTTACAATTCACACTTCATTATATACAACCGTACCTCAAAACATGCGCCGATTTTTTTTTCATTTCCGCCCTTATCATTGTATTTTATTTTATTTCAATATTAACTTTTTATTGACTTTTATTAAAATATAAAATGGAGACCTCAGCATGGGCAAAGCACCCGGTGAGGCCCACATTACCAAATAATGTTTTCAACTGTTTAAAGTTATTGTATCAATTAAAAAATTTATATTAAAAGTAACATACATATTATATATATTATAATATACCTCATATGTATATATGTCAGCGACATGTCATTGGTACCAATTATTGTACTAACTTTTATAACTTTGTAACTATTGTCATCTTTGTAATTATGAACTGTTTGTTTCTGCAATAAACATAAATAAAAATAAAATAAAATATACATATGTACATGTATTGATGAATGTACGATGCCAAAAACAGGTCGTGAAAGACGAGTACGCATGTTTAAGAGCTCTACCATTTCTAACAGTCACATCAGTATGCATTTTAAATATATTATGCTAACTACCGTAGTCTATATTTCATTATACCATTAAAAATACCCAAGTACATTATTGTAAGTAGGCTATCATGAGTGCAATGCTAAGCCTGTAGATTACAACCCGGAACAACTCAGCTCTGCTGAACTATGCATCAAGTCGTGTAAGTTTCGAACACTTAAACTGCGATGTTTACTCAAAGAAAAAAATCAGCAGTACGATAATTATGTGCAATTTTATGGATTTTTTAAAAAGATAATTTGTCATTCGCTGCTTTAGGATGTGTAAATATTATTAAAAAGAAAGGGGTGGGAGAGGTAATCTAGAGACACCTACTCTTTACACCTGGTAAGGGTTACTTCTAATGTCCCTGAGAGCATAAATCAGGTGTTCCTATTTTACGAGCCATCTGGTCCTCGATGTCCCGGAAGGTTCGCCATGATCCACCGTTGCGTGCTGTACAGTATATACAATAATATACAAAGGCAGTACGGTCCATGGGTCGGACAGGGAAGAATGCTATGATAAAAGCCTTAGAAGTTCGGGTAAAATAAAGAGAAACGTATTTTTACAAAGGTAAAAAAAAAATGGGCACATGTGGTCCTTTATAGCAATAGCATGTTATTTTCTTGATCCCAATATCAGAATACAATCCAAACAGATTATATTATGCTACCCTTCAATTGTATTACAAATTTGACTTACTTATTTAAAAGATTATTGTAAATTGATTTACTCGTCAGGAAAACTCATTATTCACCGTTATGATAGGGCATTCAACACACTTACACTGTTATCTGATGTGGAGTTTCCTCTTTTTTTACCCCCAATATGCGAGTATAATTCCTGTTATAGACCATGCTATAAGCGCGCTATATTCTCGTGGCTTGGTCTATTTCAGCAGAACGCTCGCTATACATTCCCAATGGGTATGTATGGCGAGCTAAGTCATAGTATACCGAGTATAGCGCAAGTCTGTCAACCCCATAAACCGTAGTTTGGCCATAGGATTTTCCTTAGTGCAGATAAACGGTAAATACAATTTCTCATTAACCTTCTTCAATTCATACAGCACCAATACCTACTTTTTGCTAGAGTATTCACATCAACGAGGCAAAGGCGTCCAGAGAGTAAATACTGTAAAATTAATCGCCACAGCATACCGCTAATTTAATAGTACCTTTCACAGTCACCACATCCACGGCAAACAAAGAACTGTGTACATTTGGCTTTAAGTCTCATATCCAGCCAGAGAGTATAATAACCGAGTCAACATCAGTATGTGATCAAGGCGAAAGCAATTATTTCACGGAAAGTTAGCTATCGCAAGGTACAGTAAAGAAAAAAAAGTGTTGTAATATTCTGTGACCTTGAAGACGTTGCGTCGCTTGTTTCAGCTATTTCTTTGTTTTTCAGTAAAATAGGAACCGGATTGAAAAAAGCTAGCAAAACTAATCAAAATTATGTATTGAGATCTACTTTTATCGAAGGCGTTTCGGTGATTGTTCCTTGTTCAGTATAGTTCTAATTTAGTTTCTTCCAGGTTCGATTACAATGAACCGACGCTACAAGACATCATCGTCCATCCGAAATCATATCATTAAACAATTTTTTTTTTAAATAAATTATTATTACAAAGGTATAGTACATTGTCCTTCACGCTAGGAGTTCACCTGTGTTGTGGAGGGAACATTGTGTACCTGAATTCGTACTCTTCTTTCCTTGAATATGTTATTTTTCTGCAAAAACGACTTTATTCCATTCGTTGCCCACTTTTCCCTCTAGCTTTCTCCAACACCATAAAAAGATAAAGAAGGTGATATAAACACACGCTTAAACCTTTACCCGTTTTTAATTATATTATAATATAGGCTTGGAACCTACAGAATAATATGGTTTTATTATAAATTTCCTTCGACACAATCTTAGTAATGAAATGACGTTTTCACAGCCACATCTGTTCTGAATTTTTCTTTAAATTCTTGTTGCTTTAATAAAGTTTTCCTCTCTAATGAATGCAAAGTATAATTATTCAATTTCTTCGTAGCTTTTCGCCTCCAAGAAGTGAAATATTTACTTTGGAAACTGTGGCGATGAAAATAAAAGTGAAGTACTCAATCTTCTCCATTGTTCTGAAATTTTAAATAATTTACACAAGTAAATATGCCTCCTCTTTACTAGACATTATTTGTAAGTTAAAGTTCAAGTTACGCATTTAAAAAATGTACCTACTTAATGTGGTGGGTTGGCATGGTTCATCTAATTTATTAGGTAAAGGGAGGTAACATGATACCATTTTTTAAAGAATATCTACTTATAGTGAAATTTTATTTTCTTAATTTGGCAATAAATACGCAGTTTTAATCGTATAGGTACCACAAAGGTTTTATACTTATTTGTAACAATCATCAATAGCATGAAGCTTCTCAGCCACCACATAAATATATATTTTTTTAATTTGCTATCGTATCCCTTCCCTGATTGACCGCATTAAATATATTGCTAATTTTTGAAGACAAATTAATTTAAGTTACATCCACTGAAAGGCATGGTTAGACAGAAAACCATTGCCTTCGGTCAGAAAGCTCGCCAAAATACCATTACTAAAATAACAACATTTTGAAAAGGATTTATAAATGTAGTTCTTTCTTCTCCATGAACCAAAGCTTCGGACAACTTCACGGTGTCCGTTATAAGTGCAAATTTGACCTTTAACATATTTCAACTTGATATTGTATCAGTTCTTGTCGTTATTTTCAATTTAATTCCTAAGCGCCTTCCTTAAAAATGTATTATTCTTCCAATAATCCACCCCTTGCCTTGTGTTACAAGTTACAAGTTGGGAGTTACGACACGCCTGCCCCGGTCGGGTCGGGGAATCCCCTCTTCCTGGGACTAGCTTTACAAGTATCGGAACTTGCACCCCTAATCTCGAGAATTTGGGGGTCGTCACGGGCGCCGCCCCTCTCCCGCCTGTGCCGCGGGGAATTTCGGGATTATGTCCCTTATCTCTGGCCCGGTCACGTGGGCGTGCACGACAACCCTTCACCGTGGGAGGCTCTGAAACTGGACAATTGGACAAGAGGATAACTAACTGGACAATCAAAATAATTGAATCCACTGACGTGTGTCAATCCACAGAATGGTCTCAATACGACATTAAGCAATACATTAACTTAATAAGTCAATTTTTTAGTATTGCTGATTTTTTTTATCCATATACCAACAAAAATAAAACGATTCAAATGTAAAACAATTCAATTAAAAATGAGAATGCATATTACAGTTGCCTAATATGATCCTAGAAATTAAGTTTCAAGTACCTCGTGGCACGATCGATGCTGGGACAGCATGTCCGTTCTGCAGTTTGCAATACACAGCAAGTCGTAGTGTCGACCCTGGCGGTAGGTGTTCGGTACTCAAGCAACTATAGTAACGTATACTTTCGGATAGGTTTAGATGCAAGGTTAATTAGTTATTGATATTCACTAATATTATACCGACTATAGCGTACCTCCCTGTACAGGGTGTCTGGGAGAGAAGTGCGCTAACTTTGGGGGGTGATTCTACATGAAGAAGAAGTATGAAAGAACTTTCTTCGAAATTCAAACGTTTTAAGGTAGTTCTTTAGGTATATTTTTAGGTGCATATTACTATACTACAGACGTATATACTGTACTTCCCTTTGAACACTGTTTTTAAGTTCTTCAAAATATGTGATAATTTTAAGATAATCTATATTTCGATGCGTAATTAAAAAAGTAATATATCAACAATATAATCATGATAATAAGTAAAAAACACATCTGGTTCTGATATTTCCTTTAAATGCTACTTAATTCAGATGTCAAGAGATTATAAGCCTATTTTAAATAAGTAACTTTTTAGTAAATATTTTCGTCGCGCTCCCTCTATTTACATGTTTCCCTTTTCAACAATCTTCAGTAGTCTCTTTTTTACTTTTTTTGACGCTCATAACGGAACCTTAACTTTTACTAGTGCATAATATGATGACTAAATAAATCAGACACGTGTTTTAAATGGTTTATGTCATTTAAAAAAGTGTAAAATTCCCTTAAAAAGTATTTCTCAAAAACATCTCATGAAACAAAAAATCTTCGTAAAGTGAACTGAAGTCATTCAGTAAATTCATATAACTATTTACCAGAGTTTCGATTGTTAGTTTGCATTAATATAACCTTGTAAAATGTGTTAAAAGATACTCTCGTCATATCGGTGTGGTATCAAAAACTATTGTTATCAGTAGCCAATTCATTTGAAGTTCTCATCTCGTGATCTCTATGTCAATGTCTAGCCCCCTTTAGATGTATCCACGATACGCGGTTAACCAGTCTATACGTTAATTAGCTTTTTCAGGGGAACTCGTAATTTGGGTTTTTCGATGCGTATTAAATCGTATTTGACAAATTTACGGTTTGAGTAACGGTGGTGAATTTTAATAATAAAATAACTGACAAGAATTTCAAACAGCCCTTAGGGGGTATTTTCAAATATACATTATATTAAAATGAAATTGAAAAATTGGATGTACCAATCTACATTTAAATAATATTGTATGTAAATTGATACCATCAAAAAAGGAATAATATATGTTGTTACAAACTGGTTTCGCTAAGTTATAAATCTCTTTTGTTATTTTCACATTTTGAAATACATTACATGTCACAGTTTTGAAGAGTTATGTTAATATTTCAGAGCTCAATAGCTTATCATAGAAATGATATCGCGAAATGATAATTGCATTATCCTGTAATTTCTAAACAGAAAAAGCTGTGTTCGTTCACGATGTCACAATTCACCAATCGAGGTATTTTGCGGCTTTTTTTATTTAATGCTATAGTGTAAATTTGAACTTGGATAATTTTTTGACTAATTAATTATTTATATTTAAACAATAATTATTTCCCTGAAACACCTAGGTATATAAATCGAAAATATCTTCCCCAAAAAAGTACATGCCGCCGACGGGAATTGAACACGCAGCCTTCTGATTGGTGGTCAGGTGCTCTACCTTATAAAAAATATCTATTAAACATTAGCTTTTCATTAAAAAAAACAATAATATTTGACTAGTCAAAATATTTCACCAATAGATGAAGATATAATATGTCTCGACGACATCTAGTAGGAGATTTAGCATTTTCAATGTCTTTCCTAAAGCAATAAATTGGGTAGTTTTTTAGTGAAAAAAAATCTAATAAGCAATAAATAATTCTTGAATACAAAATTCCAGTACATATTTAATAATTTAGCAAGTTTTTAATAAGCCGATGTAGCGCAATTGGTAGAGCATCTGACCGGCAATCAGAAGGCTGTGGGTTCAATTCCCGTCGTCGACAGGTATTTTTTCTACATTTTTTCAATTTACATAGGTGTTTCTGACTCATAGCTCAACAATAATATGTTATAATTTGTGCTGTGCATAAAAAACCTTGTCTCTTAAACATTAGTTTATCATTAAAAAAATAACTAATTTATTACCTAATTTGGTAATCGTCGGTAATCTTTATTCTCTTTGTCGGTTTTAGGAGGGAATAATATCTTCTTTATATTCCATGATAATAAAATCATTATGAAGATCCATCATCTTATGACATGAGCTGACATCTACCTAATGTTGCGCGATTTAGCTTGCGGGCTTGTACTCAACAACATAATATTCTTTCAGATAAATACATTAGTACGATAAGATGTAAAATAATTGGTAACCTACCTAGATAATTAATGTGTTTCTGCACATGTTTGGTTTGACTTTTCGTCATTTTTAATATGAAATTTAAACTCATTAATCAATGGTTAACACTGATTTGCGTCGTATTGTTCATGTAACACGGTTCCCTTAGTTTAATTTACAGGTATTTCTTTTATCGATAATTTCTGAGAGATTCGTACAATAATCAACCATAAAGATGAATATATCAGTTTTATGGAATAGGCTTTAAAACACCTTGAAATAAAGTTTTTTAACAATATATTCTTTTGGGACGGCTAGTAGCTAATTTCATAGAAGAAAATAAATGGTTTGACTGGGGATTGAACATCTCTCCTCAGGGAATGGATTCAACCGCTAACTTCTAACAACCGCGCCAAATCCCAATAGGGTATAACCGATATTTGTTTCTTATATTAACTGCTTTGATGTTATCCAATTTCACAGAAATGCATACATTACCGCGTGTGTGTGCGTGATTGCTACCAAAATTCGATAGAATGCATTTTAATCGCCGCGTCGCGTTTTTCTTCTTTAATAATTGCAAAACTTTGTGGCGTCATTTTAAAAATATGAAAATAAAATTCTTTGTATACACCAACAGGATCCTTTTGATTAAATGGTAGTGTATACAAAGTATGTTATTTTCATATAATCTAACATAAAATACTATGCGTTCACCAAAAGGACTCTCTTTGTGGAATAGTGGTGTATACGAAGTATTTTATTTTCATATAATCAAATAGATGTATTTAAAAAGAGATTCACGTAAAACAATGTTATTTATCCTTACTCAATGAATGTTCGATATTAATGAGAAAGAGGTGAGCTACAACAACCTTTTTACTAGCTACTCCCTTGTCCCTTAAGGTACTATCCTTAATGCGTTTACCCCTTTAGCCTATATCGTGTCTTTACGTTGTTTTACTTTCACAATTATTATTATTTTTAATTGAGTTCGAAATTATCTTCGTTCCGAAAGCACAGTATATTATCGAATCAACGTTACTAATGTGACGAATGACAGCCTATTTAAGTATCAAAAAATTTTGTTCTAAAACTTAAATTTTAAATCTTCTTTGATGCTTACAAAATCGTGTTAAAACTCGATAATTTATCCAGCCTTCTTAGAACAAGCAAACAATTCAAAAGAATATCTGAATATTATAATATATTATTTTTAATTCGTTTGATTTACGAGCTAATGATAAGAGGACCTTGAAACTTTTCACATTAATATCAATTTCTGGCACGGAATACCCAGGGAGAGGTGACGCCTGAACTTCTTTTGTGGAAATGGGGAAATTATAAACATTTGTCATTCCACCGAATTGCGGCGCGGGCCGAATAGTGTGGACAGACAGAACAGATAACATATCTCCGGATTTATACAACACTTGCTGGGTTTATAGAAATTAACTTTTTGGTGGAGTTATCTGCGAAAGTTTGTGTTTTATGTACTGGAGATAAAGCCTGCTGTACGAGCCCCGTTAAATAGCATACTTCATAGTGAATACTCAAATTCCATTATTCAATTTGAAGGCACGGTTAATCCGGTTAAAGCTAACAGTGAGGCGGAAAGCGGATTGTCTATAGCAGTATAAAAATTGGACCGCCGCTGTTATGAAATTATGAATTCGTAACGATAATATGTGCATACATTTTTTTTCGAGCGATCCCTACAGATGGCAGTTGTGTGTATTTAAGATTAATGAAAACAGTACCTTCTCATTAAAATATTTTATGTACAACGGTTTGAAAATTTTTATTGTAACTAAACCCCACGGAAAAATCAATTTTCAAGGCTTGCTGGGGCAAATTCGACCGTAGATACGTCCGTTACCCCAGGCCACGCGCCGATTATTTTTTAACATGACTTCTTCACTTATGTCGTTATACCCACATTGTTTTAGAGATTTGCTAGGGAAAATTTAACCGTAGGTCTGTCCAATACTTAGGGCCGAGCGTCGCATATTTTTTGTACATCGCTTCTTCACTTACGCTTATAAGATTCCGACTTTATTTTAGGATATGGTTCCGCTTTAAGTAAAGAATATATAGGAAGATTATAGTAATTGAGTGATGCAATGCACGAATTACATTATTTAATTAGAGGTTTATACGGTGTGTCCGGGGATAAAGTGCGCTAATTTCGGGGGGGGGGGGGTTTCTACATAATAGTAGGTAGCTACATGTAAAAAGATACATAACTTTTTTCGAAATTACAACGCTTTAAGATAGTTTTTAGATAAAAAAAAGTTGAATCGTTTGTATGGGAATATATTTTTGTTTGGAAAAAAAAAGTTGGAAAGTTATTTATCTTTTTTTAATTCTACCACCATGTAGAATCATTTCACCCAAAGTTCGCGCACTTTACCCCCGGACACCCTGTATATTACGAGGCGACTAAATAAAGTAAGGTAATATACAGGCATAAACTGTTCATTTAGCGAAAAATATATGTGGGGTAAAGAAAAAAAGAACTGGTTGGTACTGCTGTTAGTGTCGGACCTATGAAGACAATATCAAATTTGCTGCTTCAAAGATAACATCATCTTTTCCCATTACCTTTAAGCCTTCCATCGTTTAAGTGAGCAATTAAGGTAAATATCCCACCTTATTAGTAACCCGGTGCTGCGAAAATGATATCTGCAGAAACATTATTATATTCTCATTAGCAAGAAGCAGGAAGAACCACATTAGCCCCGTTTTACCTTGGGAAGGTAATTGAATCTCCGCCCCCCCTCCTTTACTCAGTGAACAAACTTTTGAATATTTCAACAATTTTTTTATAGGTGAATGGATAAATTGTTTAATTGGATAAATTGTTTTAATCTATAAATAATCGAAAATGCAGTTTTCTACCCAAATATAAAAATAATCTGATGATCCGTAAAAGGACACGGTCGGAAATCGAAAGGACACGGGTTCAAGTCCCGTTGGCGTCATGCATCTTTTATCAGGATATTTTTCAATGTGGATGAGTGTTTCAGGCTAATAATTATTGCTTATAAAATAATTGTTACCCTTTGTGCTATGCATAAAAAATCTTGTCTTAAACATTAGTTTACCAAAAAAATAATAATTAATATTTAACAAGTTCTAGTATCTTCACCAAAAAATGTAGACAATTTATCTCGACGCCATCTAGTGAGAGAGTTAGCACTTACAATGCCTTTCTCATATAAAATAAAGTTGGTTGTTCTCAGGTGAAAAAATGTAACAAGCAGTAATTGTTGAATGAAACACTAGTATATATTGAATTATTTCGCGGATAAGAGATAAGCCGCCATAGCTCAGTGGTCAGAGCTGTCGACCGGAAATCGAAAGGACACGGGTTCAAGTCCCGTTGGCGTCATGAATCTTTTATCAGGAGATTTTTCAATGTGGATGGGTGTTTCAGCTAATAATAATTGCTTATAAAATAATTGTTAAATTTTATTTGATTAATTTAGAAGGTGATTCACGGGAACCCTACTCTGGGTTACCAACACTTCTGCCACTAGTTACATGAAGTGGTTCGTAAGGCTTGTATGTGTACCGCTGCCCCGGGAACCATTAATTGAATAACTAACACCTCTGCCATAACCCCAAGTGGTTCGCAACGTTTTGTGACTTAGCTGAAGTGCCCGAGTTCATGGGCGTGAGATTGCCCAGGTCTTGGCGTCTGCCCACCTACTTTGTAGCGGGCCGGATTTGGAGAGATTTGTTGAGGGAGATCTTTTTACCTCGCCAACAAGACTCTCTTGACCCATCGCCTTGTACCGCAGTGGGAGGGATGAATTTAAACGTCTGTCACTCTTGGACACACTAACCCACCCCTCATACCTTTTTCCTTCCCATACCATCCTCTCCTTCTTTCCTTAAAAAAACCCTCCACACAGCATGCCCAAAGATGACATAAGCCCCGAGTGATATTATTTTCTTCGGAGCCTCCTGTATGGAGCTAATGAAAAAAAAAGTAGTTACCCTTTTATAAAGTGCAAAGTCCACCGATTGAATTTCGTTTAGCGGCTAGTTTTAATGGTATTTTTCTAAATACGAATTCGTTATTTTTGACGACTTTAAATTAGTGTCGTGATTAAAAAAAAACGTTTCTTATAAACATTATCTGACGACAACACTTATTTTTTATTACATTCATCAGTGAATAGTAATTTGGTCCTATATTACTGAGTAACCTAAAATGTTCAATATATTTCTCTTTATTGAGTGTCATAGTACAGAAATCAGCATTGCGGTGTTGGGTATCCAAAATTAGGTTGCTCCACGAATAACCACAAGCGTTGGTTTTCTACAAATAAAAAATAAATGATTTCTCTTTGCCGTTTCAGCAAATTAAATAATTTACCATCGTCTTTTGGAAGGCACGAGAATACATATTTTCTTAATTCTAAATATACACACAGATGTGCAAATAATGTTTTATCATTAAACATTCATATTCATGTAAATTCTTGGTATCTTTCGTCTATTTTTATTTACGTTTTAAAGAATTGAACGATGAGTTCATTGTAAGCTTTCCAAAAGCCTGAATTGAATAATCCCTCCCTAAGAGCATATAAAAGGGCACGTAGCACTCCTTACGGCTACGGTTATAAGATATTCCACATCGGCAATTCGCGTTACAGCTGCCTTACATATTACCTTACATTATTATTACGTGTACAATAGTGGCATATTGGCTGAGGGTGTATGTCATCCCAGCACCCAATGTCCATGCAAACCTCATACCGGAATTTAAATTAAATATGAATAAATAATAATAATAATTGGATGACTTGTATAGCGCCGTTTTTGTGCAAAATCACCTCAAGGGCGCTGTACAAACTTATAATACATCTCTACAGTGATCTATGTTATTACTTAACTATTTATGGAGATAATATACAGTACAATACTTACCTGGTAGGTCACTTGAGATTAACACTTAATTAACATTATATAATTGTTTATTAGCGAAATTTAGGATTTAGGACATGATTGGAAAATTAAATATAACTGGACTTTCTCTTAGGAATGGTATATTTAATTTAAGGGTACGACAGCTTAAAAAGGTAAGATTTTAGTTTAGACCTGAATTCTGTTGGACTTGTTATGGATCTTAGTTCCGGAGGAAGTTTATTCCGAGCCTTCGGCCCAAATACTCCGAAAGCGCGATCACCAAACTTAGTATTTGTCAATTATATTAATTTATTATTCTATCAGTCTGCCTACAGCTGATGATGTAGCTGATCTAAGAGTTGACTGCCTCAGACCAGTGTTTTCCGGGACGCATAGTTCAGAGATGTAGGGTGGGGCCATTTCATTGATGGATTTAAACACCATCCAGCACAGTTTGTACTGGATTCTTTCAGGGCACTTGAGCCAGTGAAGGTTACGAAGGTGTTCTGAAATGTGCGAATATTTTGAAACCTCGGTTATGAGCCTTGCTGCTGCATTGAAGTTTGTCAATTTGATATTTTGGAAGGCTAGCATAAATGCCGTTGCAGTAATCGAGACGTGAGACTACGTAAGAGTTGATAAGTAGTTTTGTTGCTTCTGTAGGAAGGTTTCTTCTGACACACTTCAGTCGTCTTAGGTGAAAAAAAACGGTGCTTACAGTCCTATTTATTTGACTTTTAAACGAAAAGTCTGAATCTAAATTCTTAACCTTCTTTACCTGTTCTTAAATTAGATCAGTAGTTTTCAACTCAGGAAATAAATAAAAAAATATATCCTTCTCCAGGTTGTTCAAGAGTTGAAGATACATTCATAATCATTCTGGTGTGATGTCACTAATCAGAATGGAAAAGTTTGAAACATTACCTAATGTTACATTACGTTAGCTGTGTTTGCTATGTATTCTGAATAATAATAGTAATAAGTATGTATAGTAACTATTACTAAAAATATATGTTTAGATAATAATAATGTATAATGAGTATTATTATGTACCAAATAAAAATGTATAGTTATAATTTGATGTTTCTTATACCCCGCCTTACTAGACTAGCCTGTGTTGAGGCAGTCATTTTACAAGTTAAAAAATATATTTTTAGATAATAATAATGTATTATGTAACAAATATAAATGTATAGTTATAATTTGGGGTTTCTTTTACTCCGCTTCACTAGGCTAGCCTGTCTTGAGGCAGTCATTTTACAAGTTAAAAATATATTTTTACATAATAATAATGTATTATGTAACAAATATAAATGTATAGTTATAATTTGAGGTTTCTTTTACTCCGCTTCACTAGGCTAGCCTGTCTTGAGGCAGTCATTTTACAAGTTGAAAAATATATGTTTAGATAAAAATAATGTATAATGAGTACGTATTATATAACAAATATAAATGTATAGTTATAATTTGAGGTTTCTTTTAACCCGCCTTACTAGACTAGCCTGTGTTGAGGCCAAATAGTATGGATTGAATCCTAGTTCCATTGTTGAGGCAGTCATTTTACAAGTTAATTAATTCATACGATTTTACAAACAATTATATAACGATAGTTTTGTCGAATCAATAATTTCTTATTTGTGTGAGTGAACCGGTTCCTATCCTCACTTTTAATCCAATTTATTGTGTTTTTTTTTTTTTTTAATTTTTAGTGTATCACACTTTTTAATGCTATCTGTAAGAATATTGTAAAAATTTGTCGCCAGGTACCTAAATATTCGTTGATCAAAATTGATGGTAAGAATTACAATAATTTGGAGTAAATTTTTGTCATTGTTTTGAGTACAGCAAGTATTTAATCTTTTTAAATAGAGTTTATGTTTGTTTGTGTATAGATGCGTGAGGATTGTTTTTGAGCATATCTGCCGAATATCAAACATATTCATAATATTAAAGATAAATTACGAGTGTGTATTTAGAGGTAGCCTGAGGATGATTTTTACAATAGTTTTCTGTGCCTTTATGATTGGGTCTAGTGCAGGTGAAGTAAATAATAGCCGTGTACCAAATCTTCAACTCTCTTTTTCAGCCTCTCCTTTCCCTTTTTCTTTTTTTTTAAGAAAGACAACCAAACAATATTTGAAATATTTTTAAGATGGAAATGTAGCTTGTGCTGTGATGGAGACCAATCGAGAAATTAAACACATGACGTGATGCGATGTCCACTCTGCTTTCCTTTAGCCTCGCGATATTCCCGAAGTGGGAATATCACAGTTCTATTGGCTCCGGATAGTTGTCACATACAAATTTAAAAAATCATAAAAAGTTATACCTAAGCATTGCCATTTTCTTTCGCATTTAAGAATGTATTCAGAATTGCTTTTTTTAGACCCTCGCTGTTTTGAATGTTATTATGAAAATAAAATTGACAAAAAGCCCTACAATTCTTATGATTTTAGCGTGGAACACGTTCATCGGTCCAAAATATTAAATCAACCGTCAATATTCTGGGAAAAAATCCCTCGAACCTGCCTAGAAGTGAAGGAAAAGGATTTCAATTTTCGACTTCATTCAATAACATGCGGATTCCTGGTGAATTCGTTTTTGAATTTCTATTTCGATGCGTTTTGTCGCCCTAAGGCGATAAGTCAATGTGTGTACGTAATATACGACAAGTCAAAAAATAATGTGTCCATATATCCTTCTAAATATCGATCTTTACCCAGAATACCTGATTTACCCGATGATATTATTTAGATTTGTGGATGATACGAACATTTCAAAAAGGAATTTGCCTTTTTTACGTTTAACATATACATTTTTGGTGGAATATAATACTGGTTTGGTAAATGTGAATAAAGTGTGCTGATAGGAACATTTTATTTTATTTTGATTCCTTCGAAAAACTCTTTGCTACCATCCCGATGTTCTTTGTTTAGATTAGGACGGGTTGTTTCGGAGAATTTGAACAATTCATCAAATTTCAACGTTCTTCAAAGATTTTTTCAAGTTATAATAATATAAAAACAGAACTTGAATCGGACTTTCACAGAACCCAAAAATTAACGTTGAAATTTTGTGAATTTTTTCAAATTCTCCGAAACAACCCGCCCTTAAACACAGTCAATAAAGAAAGAAAAAAAATTTTCTTTAAAACAAAGCTCGATCTTTTGAAATAATTCATTAATTAATTGTGGGAAAAAGGGTGGTATTTTAAAAAATATACTTCGGAATAGACGCCATATAATGATAATATTCATTACTACTATTTTAATTTTGTCAGGTATTATTTGGTTTTTTTTTTATCATACTAGGAAATATTTTCAGATTACTTATTTGACCAATTATACCTCATTTTTTTAATTCTCTTTAAAGTGGAATTCAATATTTACAGTTAAAACAAAAAAAGGTGTGAGAATCATTTTGGAATTTTTTAAAATTTCATTTTATTTACACCACTAATCGCTTAACTTGAATTTTCGTAGATCACTTAAAAATACTCGTACGGTGTTTCACCACAAGGTTACAACTATCCAAAATAGTATTATTCAATATAACACAATCAGATTGCTGAAAACGAAAAATAACTGGCGGGTCACTAAATTGATTTACTTTCAGTCATATTTTGTCCTGCTAGTGACTCAATGGCAAATAAAGCACGACCGTATTATATCATGAATACTATTACTCCATTCCTGAATCCTGAACTTCAAAAGCTTCCTTGATTACTAAAAGCGGATTTAGTGTTTGGCGAGTTTCCTATGAAGGCTCTCTACGATCTGAAATCCGATGTATTTCTGATCTTTTTCCCTTCATTTATGTTCTCCGACGATTTCTTCTCCGTTCCGTTTACTTTATTAGCTTGCATTTACATATATTATGCTAAACAAATTCGTAAAGCACATTCAAAAATTGCGCCTAACCTCGCTGACTGATACAAACGGACTCTGATTAAAGTGAAGCCCGAAAGCTTTCGAAGAAGTGGATATAAAGTTTGCCAAGATTAAGATTATTTACAATTAATTTTATTTTCGTGGGTAGTACACTACATATATTTAGGCGAAAACTATAATGTAAAGGTACATCCTTAATAAAAGCAAAACACTCCGATTTCTTTTTAAGCCAAGTTTTATGCCTTTTAAATCTACATATATTTTTAAACCTACTGACGCCCGAGGAAGACATGGCACGACCAAGTGAATCAGATACTTGAGTCGGGCCATGTCAAGAGTCAGAACAATAGAAGAGTATGTATGAGACGATGTATGAATGTGAATGTGGCAAGGAGTGTGTGCCAAGACCGAGTTGTTTGGCGGTCCGTCCTCTCTGCCTACCCCTGCGGGGAAACGTCGTGATGGTTAGTTAGTTAGTTTTAAATAAATAAATGAAACGTTTGCCAAAAGTGATATTAACTGAAAAAACTAAAATGCTAACTATTTAGTAATTAAATTTTTATTGGAACAAATTTTTCTTTGAATTTAAAGATTATCACCATCAATGTAATGTATCATTGAAGAAGACGATAATACTAATAAATCTAAACGAAACATGAAACAGAACAAGACACAGAAAATAAAAAGATATTGGTCTCAACTGGGAATCGAAACCAGGTATTAATACCCAAAAATGACGTATAATGTAGATATACGTTCTCAATGGTCGAGTGGATGAAGATGTGTTCCGGTAAGACAGAGACCATTATCTTTACATTTTCTATCTTCTTCTGTTTCATGTTTCGATTAGATTTGTTAGTATTATCTTCTTCTTCAATTATAAATTAAAATTATGTTACATTTAATAAACAAATTAGCAATCGTAGATTTTTAAGGTATTCTAATTTTAAGGTATTCCTGTCAGTAAAATACATATTTTAAAATGTATATTTTAAAATCATTAGAATGCAACATTCGTCGTATCTTATTTGATTTAAACCGCCAACGTGAAATATGAAGTATTTCCGCTGAATTTACTACATATTATAAAAGTTTATCTTGAAAAGGCCGAGTATTAAAAGCACTATAATTGTATGAAAAGCCTCATACTTTCTGCTGTGCTTAAACATCACAGTTTACAATATTAAAAATTAAAGATTCCTAAGGGCAGTTAATCCGATGAACAAATTTGTACATTTCCATTTTATATTACTTCGGACGTGATTAATGCGTTCTCTGTAAATACTATTTTGTACGTTTAGTTGTAAAGAGGCTATTTTGTCCGGAAAAGGTTTATTGAAAGCAACTTATCGCGATGTACGTGAATCCTCCAAATAAATCCCAATCCGGTGTCTTTGGCAGGGATGGGCTCAAACCATCGCGAATGGCACGGCCGACGTTGACGAATATAAATATAAATTTATTTTATTTTTAACAATTTAATGTGATAACTTTTATACTATTATATAATATTAGTACGTTCCATTTCCTTTTAAAAAAAGTTGTCGTTTTGTGGGCTGATACATTTGCACTATACTCTCGTGGCTAATTCAGCACATCGCTAGCCGTATATTCTCATTTGGAATGAATGACGAACGTAGGCGAACAATATGCTGAAATAGGCCAAGCCATGTGAGTATGGCGAGGTCTGACACAGCCATTAAATGTTCAGTAAAGATTTTTTTTTCAAATACGAAATCGTCGTCTTTTTTCTTACGCCCAGTACTGATTTCACATGTTTTTTTAAAATATGAAATCAAAATATTTTATAACGCGAGATGGAAAAATAGTATAAAAGAAAATAGATTGTGAAACATAATTGGAAATTATATTAAAGAAATGAGCCGAGAGATAAATACTTTCTAATTCGAATTTTTTCAGTATCATGCCTGGAGAAAGTTTGATAAAAGTTTTTTTTTCATTAACACCACACAGGAGACCCCGAGAAAAATAATTTCCCCCAAGGCCTATGTGATCTTTTGGGATGCTGTCTGGGGGGTCTTTTTTAAGGAAATGAAGGAAAGAAAGTTTTGGGAAGGTAAAAGGTATGAGGATTGGAATCTAGGGATCAGGACTGAGGGACATATGAATATATCCCCCCACTGAGGCGCAGGGCAATGGATCGAGAGACCACTTGGAGAGGTCAAAGGGTCTCCTCAAACCAGCCTCTCAAGATCTGGCACGCCACGCAGCTATTGAACACCCGCATCCTGACATTTCTTTGCATAAATTCTGTACCTTATTTTAAATTAAAAAAATATATATATGGTTTGCATTTAAGTAGGCAGGATGTTTTTAAGTACTTACTTACAAGTCTTATTAATACTAATTACATACACTGTTGCAACCTGAAGCAACTACTTGTCTACTTCTTCTGGTGCCCTCTCCTACCGGACCTTCTACACCAGGCTGCAACCCAGAACAATGTAGAAATTGTTATGCCTCATTAGGTAGATGTGTGGAGCTGATATATGTCGCTAAAGATACTAAATTTAAAATTAGTTAGGTTTTAAAATTCATCAACTCCAACCCTGGTTGATTTTAATTAATCCGATCCCTTTTCAGTATTCAGGCTGAAAAAAGGTCCTGTAGTGGGTTCCACAACGGAATAAGATTAAATACTTACCCCGTAGGATTCCAATCAGATATATCTTGAAACTTCGAACAACTGTCTAAATGTTATGTCCCGCTGTTACGCATATTCTCCAGTTACCAGGCGTGTGGTTTTTTAAAATAAAATAAACCGTGAAATGAAGTAAATAATATTTTTTTTCAATAAAACGTATAATTATTTATTACACCTAATCGAAATCTCCTGATACCCATACAATGGCTTAATAATACAGACCCACAGCACAGAAAAATAATACCTTACATAAACATACAAAGTTTGTGCTGAATGTAAATAAATCGTTAGCGTGTATCCAAGACTTTGTTTGAAAAAGCAATTTCATGCAATGCAAACAATCATTTTCCTTTCTGCTACGCTATTTACATTCCTCATTGGTATTAGATTGACCTTGAAATAAAACAAGGAGTAACTGCGGCACAAAAGTCAAATAAACCTTTTTATTCACGGTGCAAGCATCACCCGTTTGAAAGGGAGCCCTTTCAAACGCCACCTTCTAGACAAAATTAAAGAGGCAATTTCGGTTCCACTAGCCTGATGTTTCGCTTCCACCCACCTCAATTCGTTTTTTTTATCCTATATTGGTATATTTTCTCCACTTGATAGCAATTTGTATTTATTTTATTTATAAAACATTCACACTCTGCGAGAAAAAACCCATACAAAACATGATTTTATTCCCACTGTAAATCTGGGTCAATAATAAACTCATTTCTATACAACCATGATTGTGTACGTATATAGAGTGTTAAATAAATACATTTGTATTGTTAATGCTATTTTATCAAGTTTCATTTTTTCTCGGATAAAGCAACAATCTTTACGTTTTTTTATCTACGTAAAAAATAACACTGAATGCCTTCTGTTTATTTACCTTTTTGAAAGCAAAAAAGAAAAAAAAATTTGGAAAATTTTGCCGCAATTTTAAGCTCTAATTAAGTAATTGTTACGATAATGTACTGGTAACTTTTCGTATTGGTGGTCCTGGCGCCAAACTACCTCATCCCGACATCCAGCAATGAGTTAGATCACGACAGCAATCGCAGACCACTTAGCGGCACTTGATGTTGGAGACAGTGATTTAGATATCTTATGTCAGGCACGGAAATGAGTTACTACTCAGCGCACAGTGTTGCAATAACAATTAAAGATGATGTTTATATGGAGGATGGATATTCTAGTACCTATAATCATAATGAATAATGTAAATGAACGTAATGGAGCAGTTTTGGAAATTGAAGTTATGTTAGAAAGTTTATTGTTTTTCAAAACAATAATCCAAAGAAGGTTTTTTAGATATAATAATGGTAAGACACTTTTCTTCAAAATCTTAGTTTAATCGGGAGTTAGTATAACGCTTTCTTCGTACGTTTTTTCACTTCGGTCATTTCTTGGACACGTCGTATTCCACTTGAACCGTCCATGTACGGCAGCTAAATTTGAGAAAAGTGCAGAGAGATGCCGTGCAAATGGCAAAGTCATTTGAAAGCGACAAAGATCTGCCTCTGTGGTCTAATACAGTCAGACCCTCCAATAACTCTCCTGGCAATTGCACATTTCATTACAGTAGCATTAAAAATCACATTTAAGCTTACTACTGCACTTCTACATTTCTTAAGCTGCCCCTAACCGGCGGTATCTATCTTGTGATGGTAAATGCAATGCAAAGTAAGGATTTCCATGCATAAAATGAGCATTTCAAAAGTTGATATGAATTTTATAGAACAATTATAAGAAAGTGTGCATTTTGTTCGCTAAGCTTGGTCCCAAGGCGTTTAAAAATGTGAAAGTATTTCTTATTTTCTGGTGGTCTCTCATATCTTAGGTTGGCTGTCATCGGGGCAATCTTCATACTGCCCGATTCAACACTGCGGAACTGCATGTAAATATCTACGCCACCAAAAAAATTTCCCCACATTTAATAGTAGGTAATTATTTTCGTCTCTCATGCGAGAGACGCGTTTTAAACTACCATTGGAATTGATGAAATGATTTTAGTTAATATGTCAAGCACCTTCATCTAATAATTAAATATGCTCTGGATGATCAATAATCCTGTTAAATATTATTCGCATGCTTTACAAAATGTAGCTACATCCCTATTTTACATATCCATATATTGCATTCATATTCCCATTCCATGAATTTATCACACGAATCGTGTTGACGAGGTACTAACATTTATCATTATATGTTATCGTATTATTAATGCACGATACTTCAATAATATTAAACACCTCAAATTCCTTAATCCAATATTATTTTATATGTGTATCATTATCTTCTATTATCTCTTATTAATTGTGCATCTCTCCCACCTTTTAAGTATCTAAATAATTTTTATTCTATGCAGCAGAAATAACTAGTTGTTCTATGAACAGTAGATCTTGCGACCAAAAAAGTATGGTTCTAATTTTCTCCTTAAAAACCAAAATTTCCTCTGAGATCCTGAGAATTGTAAGTAGGTACTTCAATACCCACCTACTTAATAAATATATATGTCTTTTTCACATCCGAAAAAAAAAATTACGGAACCATTCATTAACCCTTTGTTTGCCGACACTAATTTTTCACCTTGTGCAAACTGATTATATTACTTACTTAATTTTTGAAAAATTATGTTATAGTAAACTGTATCGTCTTCCCAATATGTTTATTTTTTATAAAAATGTTTTGTAATCTACCATATGTATTTTCCCCTGAATAGCTTCTTATGTTCGGAAAAACGATTTTTTGATCATGCTTTCGGCTACTAGTATGGTAAAAAGTATTACTAACAGGTTCACACCGCCATCATCTCGAACAAGAACATAAAAAACAGATTTAAAAATAGATGAAATGCCAAATGGTCTAGTTTCAACAGGACTTAGCGTGGCTCATTTAAACAAAAAACTGATTTTTTAAGCATTAGCTGCGAAATCCTTACTTTCGTTAATATAGCCTAGGTCGTTAGGAAGGTAGGCAGGTTTTAACGCACATCCATAACAAATTGCGCCGCTGCCAGACAGAAACACAATTAATCCATTTACGCGTTGTCGACCAATTGAAAAGTTATTATCTGCAAACTTTGCAATAAATTAAGCCGTTAGTGTATTTTGCAACTACGGTTTTTACAATGTATTGCCTATTTATAATACAATTGACATTTTATGAAAGCGGCACAACCAAGAGCAGAGGAATAATCATAAATAAGAGTATATCGCACCTCCGGTGCTAAACTGTCACTTATGCAAATAGTGTAATTATTCAGGAGAAGCGTTTGAAAATTCGACATCCTATTATAATGTATAGTTCTTCTTGTCTAAAAAATGAACTGGTAATTATTTTAACTACAACTTTAAACTTCATATCAAAGTAAAAGCAAACGTCTCACAACTTTGTAATAAAAAAATATAAACATTTTAAATTTACAACCCTTCCAGAAGTGACATTATGGCACTAGAAAACAATTTACCAGGCAATTATGTCATAACAATCAAAACACGATATCATGGTTTTCTAAAGTTTTATTAATTAAAATATCAAAGCAGTATAACAAACTTTCTTAATTTTACATATAGAACTTTACTATTAATCAGACTTTTTAATCTCAGTCTTCTTACCATTTTACGAACGGTTTTCAGCGACGTTTCATATTAAATCAGTCATTGGTCGCGTATGGTCCTATTTAAATACTATAATTACGCAATTAACAACAGTATCAAACAAATGCAATTTCTTTTACTTATTTTTATTATTTTAATTAGCATTAATTTTGTACTAATTGGGTACTCTTAAAAAATCAAAAACCTTAAATTTATTGTCACATTCCCAGGAAAATCAGGGAGTCTTTAACGCTGTGGTTTCAATAAACTTGTTTTCGCTGCAAGTGGAAATGTGACTTTATAGAATGTTAGAAGTACAAAAAATTAAATGAGATCATTATAGAAACTTTCATAGTATCTTGGTATGATATTTGCCTCCACTAATTGCAATAAATCACGCTTTTTGCGTTCTGTAATTGGTATTTTTGAAGTGTATGCTTGCTTGAAGGGAATGTCATCTATTCTTTGGGCGTTGCCTCTACTTTCGCGTATTTTTTTTCCTCTTGGTTGAATTATAGCTTTTGCTTCCTCCCAGTTTTCAGTTTTATAAGTTGTTCGATATTGGTAATTTTCACAATTCTTTGTGAATTTAATGCATTTAATATCACCAGTTTTGATTACATCTCCGTTTAATTTTTTTACTATATTGAACTTCATGTTTTCCTCAAGTGACTTCAAATCAAAGAAATCATCGTAATTCATTTATTTTACCACAAATGGTTTACCAGTCTTCTTCACCCTACGAATCAGGAATATTGTCACAATTGTTAATCGAACGAAAACTTTATACCATAAAACATAAGGATTGGGGAAACAATGTCACTACGTACACAAGTATCTTTATTATTTCAAGAAACAAATGTCACAACAAGTGAGTTATTGCTCCAAAATCATAAAAATGAATTGTCACAATTACCTTAGTGGCGTTGTAGCTCCAGGAGACTGCTATTCGTGCGGGGTGCCGCACGCAACTAACCAATCAAACGTTGTTTCTCCCAGTGGAGGTTAGATTTGCACCAAAACCATAACGACATAACTGCCCTCACGCGGAAATTATACGCACTACACAAGCGACGATGACGGACCAAGTAAAGATGTACATTAGTTATTTTTTCTTATACTCAGATCAATTTTGACAAAACTTGCATAAGTGACACTTTAGCACCGGAGGTGCGAATATGTAAAAAGGAGAAAATCTTGAAACATTAAATACCCAAATCTTTTCCTGACTGAAATTTTGAAGTCAATGCAAATATACAATTAACTGTGAAATAATAAGACAAGACAACACTTTTCTTTAGTCCAAATTACTCAATGTGAAAAATTTATGAAACATCAATTATTATAGAATAAATCTGTAATCAATTATATACACAATGTACATTATTAATTTTAATATTAAAATTAATGTTTCTTTGTTTGTACCTTATATACTCGAAAACTGCTCCACCGATGTTGCTGAAAATTTCAAAGATTGTTTTTATTAGTGCCAGGAGTGTTTATAGATGGGTTTGAAACAAAGATATTAGAAGAACGAGATGTGCTATGCGCAGTTCGTACTGAGTGGAATTGTTTTGCCGAGTGTCGCCGGTTTTGTTCACCAATACTACTGCACACCTTCGCTTGCGCTAAGGTATCCGCACTAATACATAAAACAGATTTCTGTGCGTACACGTCCCGATACCGTTCAAAGTACCCTAATTAGGTAGTACTCCGGCTACGGTCCGGCGGCCAACATAGCATATCTCGTTCTTCTAATATCTTTGGTTTGAATGGTAGAAGAAGTCGAGGACGCGTGATAAAAAATTAACGCATTTCATCCTCTCTGAAATGAGATACGAAGTCTAAATACAGTTGATATAATGTTTATAGTGTTTTTAATGTTTTATAGTAACAACATGGTACACAGTAGTGAATGATAAAAAAAGTTGTGGACGTCGGATGAAGACTTAACGAATTATATCTGCACTGAAATAAGATTCGTGGCCGAATTAAAGACGATAAAATGTAATTTCTTTAACAGTAACATTATGGTATACAGTCATTGATGGTATATACATTAGTGAATGGTGGGAAAAGTCCATAAAGTTGTGGACGTCGGATGAAGACTTAACGAATTATATCTGCACTGAAATAAGATTCGTGGCCGAATTAAAGACGATAAAATGTAATTTCTTTAACAGTAACATTATGGTATACAGTCATTGATGGTATATACATTAGTGAATGGTGGGAAAAGTCCATAAAGTTGTGGACGTCGGATGAAGACTTAACGAATTATATCTGCACTGAAATAAGATTCGTGGCCGAATTAAAGACGATAAAATGTAATTTCTTTAACAGTAACATTATGGTATACAGTCATTGATGGTATATACATTAGTGAATGGTGGGAAAAGTCCATAAAGTTGTGGACGTCGGATGAAGACTTAACGAATTATATCTGCACTGAAATAAGATTCGTGGCCGAATTAAAGACGATAAAATGTAATTTCTTTAACAGTAACATTATGGTATACAGTCATTGATGGTATATACATTAGTGAATGGTGGGAAAAGTCCATAAAGTTGTGGACGTCGGATGAAGACTTAACGAATTATATCTGCACTGAAATAAGATTCGTGGCCGAATTAAAGACGATAAAATGTAATTTCTTTAACAGTAACATTATGGTATACAGTCATTGATGGTATATACATTAGTGAATGGTGGGAAAAGTCCATAAAGTTGTGGACGTCGGATGAAGACTTAACGAATTATATCTGCACTGAAATAAGATTCGTGGCCGAATTAAAGACGATAAAATGTAATTTCTTTAACAGTAACATTATGGTATACAGTCATTGATGGTATATACATTAGTGAATGGTGGTAAAAGTCCATATTTTCTCTGCACTGGGATGAGATACAGAGTCGAATTGAAGTCGATAGTCGTTTTTTAACAGTTACAATACGGATTTCTTTTCATGCCCCAGGAAGACATGAATCAAATAATTATTTGTGGTTAAATGAGACGTACGTGATGAACAAAGAAAGATGTGTAAGGAGAATGTATGACGTGTATGTGGATGGTAGAGTGAATAAAGGACGCCCGAAAAAGACATGGCACGATCAAGTAAAACAAATAATTTAAAAAGAAAAAATTTGTGCTTACAATAATTGATTTCAATTTTTAAAATCCACCCAGTTTTCAGGTACATTGAAATGCACCGAGTAACGCCGGGAGCATGTCAGCTAGTAAATAAATAAATTAATCTGTTTCCAGAATTTTTTTTGCATGCCGATTTTGAAAAGTGTCACATAATATTCCTAAAACGATGAAGAATGAATCAATACTTACTTCGAGAGTGTTTTATAAATTTAATCAATTCGAGGTCAGGACGTACACATTGGGAAAATCGTAACATTAAGTCCAGTACACGTATCGAAAAGGGTATTTCCGTAAAATTCAAATAATAACATTACGCCTGCCTGAAATCCGAAACACCAATTTTGCAATCACGACTGAACAAAAATATAAATTTATTAAAAATATCAAAATATACAATGTCAAATGAAAAGTATTACCTATTTTCACGTGGCGTAATATTCTACTTGGGTCTATCTAATTCATGGATTAGCATTTGCCTTTATAATTAAAACAACTGCGAGCATAATCCTGTGAAGCCAGGCTTACCCACACCTCACCAACCTCTCGCCGTGTTCTGCGTCCCTGTCCTGTGTACTTGTTACTCCTGTAGCTAGTAAAGGCTGAAGTCCTCAAATCCCCAGCCAGGGCTAAATCCTGCTCGCTTGCAAAACCTAATCGGTCACGTTTTTAGTTTTGCTTTTTTTTGTTCTTTTCCCGGCATAAAAGTGTAATCCTTCGAAGGCGGTGTACCCATAGGACCCGTTCATACTTCAAAACGTTTCTGGGAAATGTTGAGGTTGTATCAATCTTGGGATTACGGAAATTTCGACCAAGTAATAATTATTTATTCATGCATTTACGCCTATCGGACTTTTACATAAAACATGTTTAAATTTATTATATTATATATTTCATTCAAATCAACATAATAAATAGCAATACATCAATTAAAAAAAACTACAAAAATAAGAACGAGAAAAGGGTATTAATACCTGTATGTAGTAAATAACAAAAATCTACATACAAGAAAAAGTGAATTAAGTTAAATATTACATAAAAAAAGTTTTCATTAACTCCACGCCCTAAGGAAAATGATTTCCCTTGGGGGGCCTGTGTCATCTCTGGGGATGCTGCGTGGAGAGTCTTTTTGAGGAGAGGAAGGAGTGAACATGGGTCTTTAAAAGACCCATATTGTAGGATGGAGGAAACACAGAGGCCGGCAAATCATTCCCCAGCTGAGCTGTGAACTCAAGAACGAGTCGTAGAAGCGACGCGTTCTCATGTGACAAATGTCAACCGTGTAGAAATGTTGGCAGCGCATTTGGCGTGTTCCTCAGAGCATCTTCCATTGTAATACCGGTAAAACAAATACAGCATACCTCCCTGACGCCTGTGCTATAAAAGATTGCAATCCGCCTGTTAAGATAGGTGAATCTATCAAACGGACCGTCAAGGGTTTTTTTGAGGTATTTTGGGGCTCCGGGGCAGATCCGGCTGCCAAATCCAACAGTGGGACGCACTTGCGATTTGTACAGGGTTAGCAGTTGTGTACTATTAAAGTATCTACGGGCCCTGTACAGTACTCCCAAGTTCTGTGAGGATAGCTTAACTTTGGCTTCGATGGAGCCTCCGTGCCTGAACTGGTCACTTAGAAGTACACCGCGCTTTTGCGCCCTTTAGGTGATTTTATCACGATAACGGCGCTATACATATAATCCAATCATAATTTACTATTACAACAAGCATATCAGTGGAAGGCATTTTAGGAAGATTGCTTCCGTTGAAGGAGACTAGATTGTCATTTCGGTCCCTTTTAGAAATAATCAGACATGATTGGGTCTCTGAAACATTAAATTTGACAAGGTTATTCTTACTCCAAAAGGAAACCCTCTCGAGGTAACCGTCCATTTTCTGCTTTGAAACCCTTCCGAGCTGTCGGAGTTTGAGTATCATTCGGGGTCTTGTCAAACAAAAAGCTTTCACGGACTGTACTGTCATCCGCTTAGCAGTAAATTGGTACACACGAAGAAAGGTCATTGATGTGCAACAAAAACAAAGTCGGCGACAGAACCGATCCCTGTGAGTCGCCAGCATTTATTGAGTGTGAGGAAGAGGTGAAACCGTCGGCAACCGTCTGAATTGACCTTTCCCTCAAAAAGCCGGCAATTCGCGAACACAAGGATGCGGGAAGTCCTTAAGAAGTCAGTTTGTTAACAAGTCCTTGGGGCCAAACCTGGCCGGTCAAAAGCCTTGGAAATGTTTAGGTCTCACCGTAACGTTCCAGGCTCCGCCCCAAATATGCGTCACATAAGCGAGAAGACTACCGCACGAACGGTTTTGCTTGAATCCGTATTGAAGGTCGTTAATAATTTTGTTCTTCTCGAGGTATGTGATCAGTTTGTCATTGATCACACGCCCAATCACTTTGGATAGAATAGATGTGATCGCTGTGTTGGCTGTTTCGGTGGTGGTGTTTGCAGTTTAGAGTCTCGTGAACCATTTGCTCCAATCCGTGGCAAAGGGCAAAACATTCCGCCTGTCCAGCCGAGTCTGTTGATCCCGAGAACTTCAAGCTAGGTTTGTTATGAACATTGAAGTCAATTATTAATATGCAATATTCTGCGGAAATAATAAAATAGTTGGTTTTAAATGAATGAACAAAGAACAACTCAGGAAGAAAGTTATGTTGAAGTTTTCCGACATTTATTAGATTATGAAATTATTTTGTGCGCAAGATAAATTAACTTTTTCTTATCTCTTCATCTAAAATTCTACAGTGTACTGCAATGGTAAAGCTAAAATATTTAATTGGGAGTTTGTATGCTAAAAAAATCTGAAGTTCTAATAACGAAGAAGATATTATCAAAAACTCGATGAAATATATGAAAAATATTAAATGTACGAATACGCAGAAAACAAAATATATAAAGATCGCGGCTGGGACTCTAAGTGTGCATGAAATTGATAAAAATGACCAAATGCAGATAATTAAGTCTCGATAGCTTAGTCTCGATAGCTGGAGGCACTAATCTAAGTAAGAATAATAAAACCCGGTAGAAACCATTACATTTTTATTTTCCGTCTATTTCATATTTCTATATCGATTAAATATCACAAAGGGTTTTAAACTTTAATATGTTAAAGCTAATAGTTTACTGCACTGGACTTAATTGATTTTAAAAAAATAATTGTTTGGCTTTTGTGATATTTCTCATAGCATTTTTTTTTTTTAATTTCCCTGCATTTGTATTATATCATGTGAGTAACGTGATAATATACTCCAATGAGCAAATTTTATACAAATACAACAAACATGCTATGTAAACCTGTAACCCGTTACAGTTCTACGAATTCATTATATACCTGTATTATGTTTTAAATATTATGAAAATGTCAGGTTGACAATTATGTAAGATTAAATTCTTACCTAGTACGAACTAAAACCAAAACACAGATTCTCCATCGTGTTAAATAAAGTTTTTTTTTTATTTATACTAAAAATATTTTTTTCAACGTTATCAACGTTAAATAAAATAAATAAATTTCCATTTCTTTGGGTACTGCCATTTGTCAATGGTTCAACTCCTTTTCGTAGTTTATTCAAATGATTTAATTTTTAATTTTTATTTCATTTAACGGGTTGTCTGGAGTGAGCTTTATGATCTTCTATACATCTTTCTATCACGACCTCCATCCCCTTTCCTTCCCGTTCTCTAGTAAAGCGTTGACGTGTCACCCATGACAATTGCCCGATCCCACTCTCTTCACTTGAAATTTCTTCTTTCCACAAGTGTTGAAAGAACAATGAAAAAAGAATACTTGAAACATGAACGGAGAAAGAAGATCGTTATATATTCTAGTATGAACGAAGAAAGAAAAATACGAGAAAATGGACGGGTTTCCTCATCTGTAGAAGCGGAGTTGAAATTGTTAAAAATAATTATGCACAATTTCAGCTATTTCCTTAAAATATCATACCAACCATTTTCTACAGCAGATAATACAGTAGTATTTCATAACATAAGAAAATACGTACAGTTAAAGCATGGTGTTTTAAACAACTTTAAATATAGTTTGTGTGTATCTAACTTCATTAATTTGAAAAATGAAGAAGTAATTTAAAATTAAATTAATAATTAATAAACGTTTATTGCATATTCTTTATTTCTGTATTCATAATGTAATCTGCACAGCTAAGGCAGTCGTAAAAAATTTAAGGCTTAACAGTTGCATGATAAGATTAAAAAAATCCTACTTAGTTTCGCAATCCATTTAATATACCTACCCGTTCATTAATATTATAAAAATAAATTCTTAGGAGCCATAACAAAAAATATATATATATTAAGGGGACACCCGGGTTTGAACCGGGGACCTCTCGATCTGCAGTCGAATGCTCTACCACTGAGCTATATCCCCACATAAGTTGAAGAGCAGCGTTCAAACTAGCTTGTCTGTTTTTCACTCCCACTCTTTAAACAAAGGATATTAAAACGAGTTGTGTCAGCGATAATGGAATTAAAACAAAGAAGCGATAAAACATTTTAATACTTAGCAATTTTGGTGAATTTTTGGAACTGAAAAGCATTTTTGGAACTGGAATGCATTTTTGGAATTAGAATGCATTTTTGGAACTGAATTGCATTTTTGGAGCTGGAATGCATTGAATTTTTTAAACTGGACACACTTACTCGACGCCACCCGTATCACATAATATATTTACAATGCAATCCTCATACTATTAGAGCCAGAAAATTCGGTTCTGTCTCATAACTTTATACCGTTATAGAAAATCCATCAAAGGGAACATTAACATTTTGTTAAAATATTCTCTTACTAAATAACTACCCACGAGTCATGGACAGGGAATACACGGCACAATTTAAATTAGCATTTGTAAAAGTGGCCTCGTTCAATGGGGTATAGTTTCCTTGAAATAAGGTATAAAATTAACCCCGGATTTTGTATAAACCTTTTATGGAACACGTTCATTTTAAAACGGCCAGTTAAATTCGATAATGAAGTCACGCAGCATCCGAAATGGGATTAAGGACTCCATAAAAACATTTGGGATATTGAACAGGACCCTCAGATAATCCCCTCTAATCAATTTGAAGTACATCCCTTAGTAAGAGCAAATCCTGGTATCATATTGGGCTTAGGAGTGTGTAATACGTACGGCACACGATCCCCTTTGTTCCTGTATGTATAAATTCCCTAATCTCGTATTTGGCACAGGTAGAAACGTATCGTATGACAACAAAAATACCTTCGTGTCTTTCTTTTCTTGCTCGTTTTGATAGGATAAGTAATATAATTCCACTGATTTTTATGGTTCTCAAAATAATATTGGATTATTATTTCTGCACAACCTCGGAAATATTAACACACAAATATTTTTTTTTTGCAATTTTAATATTTTGAAGGCAGTTGTTTGTTTTATTATAAATATTACTCTAGGGCAATTTCCTTTCTCAAAAATTCGGTAGGTACTCAGGTACTCTCTTCGAATTTACAATATATATTCCAGTACATTTCTATTTTTTTTAAATTGGACACTTCGAATTTAATATTTAATTTCTATCGCAAGATTACACTACGTATGAGAAAGGTCGTATTAGGTTTGTCAAGTTAATTATTAAAAGGAACTTTTTCATACAAAACTTAAATATTGATTTGAGGCCAAAAGACCCAACTAAACAGAACAATAATCTTTTATCCGGTACGTATATGAGCTACTTCATTAATTTATTATTCAAATCACAAAATATAGGCCATTAAAGAAATCGATTTTACAAATATTTGTGAGTTAACGATAATTAATTAAAAAATAATTTAGCCTTACTTATTATGTAAAAATATAGAAATATTAAATAAAAAATATGAATTACTTAAAAAGCATTTTGATGAGCTTAATTTAAATAAAAAACAATCAATTTTCGTTTGAACACAAATTTGTAGAAAATGAATTTTAAATTTCAACCTAAAAACGTTTTTTTAGGATTTTTTTATTTTATATTTACATAGTAGGATTAGGCAATTCATTGAACAACCGTTCCCTTGGTCGAATATTTCACAAATTAAATTATCAAAGATAATAAATAACAAATTTTACGTCGATACAATAGAAGATTTATTTTCTCCATTATCATTGCTGAAAGTTTAATAGTCATTGTTATTTATCAATAATATTATTTTGAATAATTCCATATGACACTGTCCCTTGCGGAAGAAAAGATTTGAATTGATTTTATATCTATTCTGAGAGTTATCGTTCCGACAAAAAAATGCCACCGGACTTGAAATATAGTTTCGCAATTTATTATCTGATATTAATGGTATGAATAATGTAAAGGCTTCGTATAATGGCAAGGTGGTTTATGATACCTCCGCGGATACATAATAGGAAAATACGCACGAAAATTACGTTCTATTATTAGCTGGAAGAGAATCATCTACCCTTAGCTGTTTCGCCTTTCGTTTCCGTAACAAACACAGTAAAAATATGATTAAATTTTCGCGGGTTTGAAACCCGACCGAAACAAGTAAAATTCTACCTACTTTAGTGTTTTAGTGTTTAGTTTATTCGTATTTCTAAATAGTATGAAACGATTCCACTATCCGCGTCTGCTGTTTGTGCATTTAGTTCCTTTAAACTATGCAACGGAGTTTGATATGGTTTTCATTATCATCTAGAGAATTTCTCCCGGAAGGTTTATATATAAAATACATGGATATTATATTTGTTGAAAGTAGAGAAAAGTTGAGCAACGCCGGGTTCACGTCAGCTAGTCCATGATATTTTAATTCCACTTAAAATCAATCAAAGATTGATAGTAATTTCAAAAAATTCATCATGATTTTCTACTGAAAAACTTTTAACAATATTCATTATTCAATGTACTTACAATTGACGAAATATATAAAAAAGTATTCAATTATACATTTTTTTAAAGATCAACCAACCCGATATTAGAATTACATTAAAACCATATCATAAACACTAAGCGTATTAAAAATTTCAACCTCGATCTTGGAATAAATCCTTTAAATCTAAAAATTATCGAAAATATTTCAGTGTCAATTGAAAAATTACATTACCGTAACAGTCCTTTATCGTTGTGATAAAAATCTTATTTTGCCGTTTTTCCCAAATTTTGTTTAATTACTTATATTTATTACCATAACTATTTAGTTAAAATTAAAAAAACTGTAAATTTTTACACAGCAGCTTCGAAATTTTAACTTTGCATTGCAATGACTAAACATGATTTAATTATTTAAAAGATAATTCCCTCAACAAACACAAAACCTTATCTTTATATTATTGTGTTTAATTAATACTACACTGTGTTAAACATATAACATAATTGCATATTTACTTATAAATAAAAAATAAACAATCAGTTTTTTTTATTCACTTTTATTTAATAAAATAAACTTATTAATTTTTTTTTGTTTGAATGCTATAATATTCTACAGTGTCAGCACTTAATGTGAGTTTTTTTCGCACGAAAACATAATTAAATTATGCTTACAATACAACTCAGTATTTTGGTTTCCCTCTTACAAAATTCATATTAATAAAATTTAGCGAATACAAAAAAAATTGTACCTTTCATAAATTTTAAATTAAATATCCCGCTCGAATACATAAATTATACTTTCCTAATAAATACTATAAAATTCAGACACAGAAGACCGAGAAGAATAAATGATTTAACTTTCGTATTTAAAATACTGAACTAAATTAGTTTGTTACACAAACTAACTATGTACATTGCTAATTCTCCGATACATCGGTTTCACACTATGGGAAATCAATACTTGGTATTTGGTATACTATGGATATTGATATTTTTATTGTTAACTTGATGAATTTTGTGGATCATATCAATAACCTATTCCAACCCAATTCTTGAACCTTTGGTTGTCTCTTTGTAAACCTATCTGAACACTGTACTTAAAAAAAAATTATGAAATAAAAAAAATATTACGTAATTGTAAAAAGCATTCACTTTGTGGCTCATCATAATTTATAATAAAAACACATAAATTTGTTTTTGACCACGATAGTTTTATTTTCACTCTACCGGTTTCGGAAGATCCCTTCCTTCGTCAGGAGAATATTTTAAACTGATCTACTACACAAAATATTGACACATAAATACAAAAATGTTAAGTGTTTGGGGGAGATGTGGACAAAGTGGAAGGGGTAATTACTGGAATTCCAGGAAGAACAGAGCGGTTAACTGGAAATATGTCAAGAATAGGATATAAGGATATAAGAATAGGATCATAAGACAGATTAATTTGGTTATTTATTATACTGGAGTTATTATTGAGGGATTTTCTCATTTCAAGTGCTTCTAAATTATCTAATTTTTTGCCTTTATTACTACGGTGAAGAATTTTAACCCCTGTATCTTTACTAAAAGTATGATCGGTGGAAATGAGATGATTGGCAAACTCCGAAAAATTATTGTTATTTAAACATCTTAAATGTTCCGTGATTCTAATATTTATATTTCTAGTTGTCTTACCTATGTAGAACGATGGACAATCATTGCAACATAGTTGGTAAATGCCTGAGTGGCTAAATTTGTGATCTTTATCTTTAGTATTTTTAAGTAATTTTCCCAAGTTGTTATCAGTATAGAACGCGGGTTTAATGTGGGTAGGCAAATTTTTTGTACTAAGTGAAGAAAAATTGGATATGTATAAGATTTTACGCCATTGAAAGGGATTTATGATTTTATTATTAGTTTCAGGTGTACCAAATAAAAATGTATTCGTAGAAATTAGTTTAAGTTTCTTATTCAGGATTTTATCAATTAAGTGTGTCGAGTAACCATTATTTAGAGCAATTTGTTTTATTTTTGACAGTTCAATTTCGAAATTAACAGCTGATAGTGGGATTTTTACTAAGCGGTGTACCATTGAATGATAGGCAGAATGTTTGTGTGATATCGGGTGGTTTGACGTGTTATGTATAGTTATATCCGTGAATGTCGGTTTACGATAGATGTTAAATTCAATTGTATTATTTATTGAAGTTAGTGTTAAATCCAGAAAATTAATCGATGCATTACTCCCTACCTCTACAGTGAATTGAATGTTTTTATGAAATGAATTTATAAGAAGAAGGAATTTAGTTAGTTGCCGCTCTGTTCCCGTCCAGATACAAAAAATATCGTCTACATATCGTTTCCAAGTGAGAACATTATTTAAGAGTGATGACTTACAATTAAAAATCTTATTTTCTAAGTTATTCATAAAAATATCTGCCAACAGTGGGTTAGTAGGAGCTCCCATGGGTAGCCCTTGACTCTGTTGGAAGACGCAGTTGTTATACTGGAAATAATTTTGATTAAGGCACATATTGAATAAACGAGACAGGTCATCAATAATATCTTTATCTAAATTAGAGGAATTTAAATTCCTTTCTTGTAATTTATTCTTATTATTCTTTTTCATGTTCTAAATTATTCATCATGTAAAAATTATGTATACACATTTACTTTCGTTAAAGCCCTACGGGCATAAAACGAATAGTACAAATAAACTATATTACTATATAAATTTCACAAGACACTAATAATAAAAAGATCGCCCTAGTGAGAGATCATAATTCAGGAGCAAGACATTGACTAGATCCATAGACATCCAAATGCAAATACGGTCACGTGGTTTTCCTCCAGCTCATCGAAATGATATCCAGATTTCATGTTAGGGTAAGTCTATCCATTTTTATTTTTGACGGCCGGCCATACACATATGAATATTAGCTATGTCTGTGCGGCCGGCATAGTCCAGTGGAAACGCATTGGACTGCCATTCCGAAGGTCGCGGGTTCGAACCCGGCGTGCGCAAAAAAAATTTTATCTGATTAATTTGTGTTATTTCACAATTAATTAATTAAAAATAATATATAGTATATTTGCGGCACGTTCCAGAGTGGAAGATACTACCAGTATCGCCCTGGTGTAAGACCACCATTCAGAATTGAAACGTTGCTCCAAATGGCTTTAGCCGTGTTTAGTGACTAGATCTGAATAGCCAGGTACTTCCCCACCTTCCTCTTTCCCTTCCCCACTTACCTTCAGCCTCACAACATCCCCCAATTGGGGATGCCATAGTCTCACTGGCTCCAGACGGGAGCAGTTGGGACTCTTGTGAGGTATTCACTATAAAAAAATTAAAAAAATAATGTCCATGACTAGATCTGAAAAACCATTTACATTCATTCATTTTAACCATCCCTTCTCTTCCCCTTTACTTAGCCTAACCTAAGCATTTTACATTTCAATAAATAAAAGTAAATTGTAATAATAAACAAAGTTATAAATTACAGCTCTGAATATGAAAACATATGTTTATCTTATCTGTCCACATGACATCATAATTATGAATAATGGAGTCATTGACCCGCCAGGCAACCTCTGACTCTGACTCCCAAACACAGTGTGTGACCATTAATTTACTATCGAATTCTATGTTACCCTCGGCTAAATGAGCAAATAATTGCATATTAACACATCTACGAGTATCTGTTTAGTACGGTTCCATGATAACTCAACACAGTGACAATTCAACACACTTTTAAAAAGTGATATAAAGTCATTAGAAACGATGAAAAATTTTTTTTCAACCTAACCTACTTAACCCAGTTAATAAAGTTTTTGTTTCATCACTTTCCATGACTGTATATAACTTTTTAAAGATGTGATGAATTATCATTGTGATGATTTATCCGGTCACCGTTTAGTACAAACCTCTTGAATCCTGCCGAGTATTTTGAAACATGCCTTCGTTTTATCTTGCTGCCAATCAGAAACGGGATTAGCGGGACTAACCCTAGGAGAAGAGATGGGGAATATTAAGGTTGGGAAAAACCTGGCAATTCAGATCTGATCAACAAACACGGCTTAAGTCATTTCAACGCTTCGATTCCGAATGGTGGTTTTTCACCAGGGCAATATGAAAAGAATCTACCAATCTGGTGGTGCGAGTTAATATAGCTATGGATATCTTTCTAAAAGAAGTTACTTCATGGAAATTGTGTCTGTGTAATACCGTCGTTGCTTGGTACAATCAATTTTTGCAGTCGACCAATGGAAAAACTAATGAACTCTATTTCTTCTTATCTACAAAATCTAAACTATCGACCCAGCTGACTGCAAAATGAAAAATGTCAAGTTAAAAATGATTACCGAGTACCTGTTCTCGTTTAAGAGGAAGCTACAAGCCAAAAATGTGTATGTTCTTGGTATACCTTATATTGCAGGTAAAGCGCCACTGAGGTGATATCTCATAAAAGCGGCACTATACAAATTATCCAATAAATCAATTGATAAGCATTAAAATCGCTTGAAAATCGGATTCTAGAAATGTTCGATTTCAAGCACAAAGCTGGTTTTTATTTATCTTGTACATAATTTTAAAAGAAAGCAAAAAAAGTTGTCACATATAATCTTAGCTATAATACTGTATTTTTTAAAAGTTGTTTCCTTTACGCGTTCATGCATTTCTATTGGAGAAACATATTTTTTTAGAGTTTATATTTATATTTTTTATTAAGTAATTTATTATTTTTATTTGTATTCTACTCCAGCGAAACGATAGGAAAACCTTCAATTTATCTAAAGCATATTTTTTGGTATTCATAGTGTACACAGATTCGTTATAAAGATTAATCAAAATAGTGATTTAGCATTATGCTTCGCCTTAATCTCTATCACTAGTCAAGTGTGATTTTTTGTACTTGAACACACATCGATCACGATTCACTCATAGACTCCACCCCCCACCCAACGTCTACAAATAATCAATAATGGGTTTAAAATAAAATACATTATATTATTATGCATAATTAGCTGTACCCCGCCACGCGTTGCTGTGGCTCAGTCTGTCTTTGCAGATAAATAAACAATAGCGCCTGTTGCTTTTAGTCCAACAGATGGCGCTGTTTTTTTTTTGTTTTTTTTAAGAATTATTTTACCCTTTTACAGGTGACATCTATATAATACAGGTATATAAATACACACAAATTAACAATTTGAACAACCAAATATTAACATTTTTTTTATTTATATAGATAGATTTATTGATTCCAATATTAAAATATAATATACTAGTGGACCCCGCAATGCTTCGCTATTGCTAATGTCTTTCTCGGGCGCCTCCGACATCTTCCACCATTCACTACTGTATACCACAATGTTACTGTTAAAAAACTACATTACATCGACTTTAATTCTACTTCCTATCTCATTCCGGTGCAGAGATTTTATTTTATTTTATTTATTTGGGAAAATCAACAGATAATTTACATATATAAGAATAAACTAAATAATAAAGATAAAATCCAATAATAGATTTTTACTTAAAATTATAATAATAATAAAAAATATTAAAAAAAAACTAAGGGTTCTGTACCCGTGGCCTGAGAGATTTACAAAAAATACAATATTGTAAATAATAAATAAAAAATAATAGAAGATGTAAGTACACAAATAAATAAAAATTTAAAGTTAACTGATATACTAATAACTAATAATTTCAAAAATTTAAAGTTAACTGATATACTAATAACCAGCTAAAATTCAAAACATAATGTATTGTAAAATTTCAACACAGCAGCAATCAATAAAAGCACTACACAATAGCAATAATAACAATATAATAAATGTATACCTACAACTAAATTGAACACATGAGTATAAATTGTAAGGTAAGTAACTGGAAAGGATTCAAAGCAACAACATGATAACTTCCAGTAGAATATTTAAAAAATTATTTATTAAGATAGAGATATTGCGTTAAGTATTCCTTGAGCGTCCCCGACTTATTCTACCATTCAAACAAAATCTAAATACTTCTGGCCCTAGTAAGAAAAAACTTTGAAATTTTCAGTGATATCGGTCGACTACTTTTCGAGTTTTGCCAGCACACACATGTGCCGGCTGATTTTTTATAAATATGTTGAACACTTGAAAAGCGCCCTCTATAATTTCTAACTTAAACTACATAAAGGAGTGTTTCTTCGCTTGAAGCGCGGAACTTGATATACGAAAATATTCACAAGTTATAGGATATGCTCTGTAGCCTAGTGAATACGTTCTACGTTTGCGGACAGCATGGATAGCGAGTTCGAATCTCGCTCGAACCAAGACATTTTTAGAGGTAAACGGGTGAACGTGCCAATGATGATTGCTCTTCACCGAAATCAATGATTAAATATGATTATTCGCTGAGACACATGCACTACCAACTGAGTTGCGTTCACTTTTTATATTTTTTTATACCTTGTAACCATCTGAGTCCCGTTCAATTTTTATGCCTTGTAACATTCACCACAAACACATAAGTGCAGGGTTGTATGATTTGTGAAGCTGAAAATAATTAAAAAAAATTGCTCTTCACCGAAATCAATGATTAAATATGATTATTCGCTGAGACACATGCACTACCAACTGAGTTGCGTTCACTTTTTATATTTTTTTATACCTTGTAACCATCTGAGTCCCGTTCAATTTTTATGCCTTGTAACATTCACCACAAACACATAAGTGCAGGGTTGTATGATTTGTGAAGCTGAAAATAATTAAAAAAATAATATTTGCCTCAGGATCCATTGCCTTTCAAAACCCATAGAAATGTAACTTTCGGATGAATCCCATTAGAAAACTTGAAAAATTACGACATCTATCAAATATCTTAATAAAAGAAGTACACATTTCAAATTCAGAATTATGAATTTATAAAATAAATTTTCGCTTCTCGGAATAATCAGCCTCAAATTTTGAAAATCAAAGCAAATCCCATTTCTAGAGGTCGTTTAACCGGAGTTACACAGAGACACCACCGAAATTATTATTTTAAATTATCTCTAAAATACGCGTCATGTACGTTGCTGAATTTTATTAGAATTCGATGACTTTTTTATGACTGTTTTTTCAACATTTGTAAGAGTAAACCTACTAGATTTAAATAGGGTAATCCGACGAAGAACATATGTGTAATTTGACTAAAAAAAACTTTTATTATTTTCCTTACTTTCTCAAATTGATCTAATGACGTCACGCTCTTCACATATAAATCGTTCTCTTTTTGGGGTCTCGCTCTTGACACGGCCCGGGTAGCAGAAGTTGCTCGAGGTAACTCCGTTGTAGGTTGTTGTATTATAGGTAACGTCACATAGTCACATTATCTGTAGAATAGAAGCATCGCCCGTTTTATTGCTCCGGTATGAGAAAGAATGGCAAAGCAGTTGCCGCCGTGATATTCGCCGCGCATTCAAACGACCTTCTCGCGCTCCTGCGCTCCCGATAGCGACACACGTGCGGGATTTTCATTATCGCGCTTTTCGATTCCACCTTTTTATTTTGTTTTCATTTGATAAATAAATTTAAATAAGAAAAACAGTTTCTAATCGGATTGTTCACCTGTAAGTTGGTACCTACCTAATGGAGAATATCAGATCCAGTGTTGCCAGATGCGTGCTTTTATCATGTTTGCATGATTTTGTGGGTGATTTACCTCCATGTTTTTTTTTTAAACCATACGATACATGAATCTTTACCGGTCGGCAAAAATATGTGCTTATGTGTTTTTTAACGTTTTTTTCCTATTTTTTTTAAATAATTGTTTTTAAAACAGGGTAAAATATATAGTTTTTAAAACTGAAACAATATTTTAAATTTTTGGATATGGCATCACTGATGTGTTAAACCTAGTAGAAAAATAAATAGTAGATTCCTGATTTTTATTAAATTTTCATTTCCACGGATCCTGTATTTATACGCACTTTTAAAAGTTAGACAAACATTCCCGGGTTACGAATAACCTGACAATCTTTGAAAATCTCCTACTACCACCACAGTAAGCGAAAAATGTTGCCTCTGCCGTGATGGAGGATAATCAAAACAGAAATCGAGGATTGGGTGGGACCCAAACGCGATGCCAATTCAGCCACTGGCTGATATCTATTAATACATATTTTTTTAAATTATTGTACATTAATTTTTTTAATTTACAAATCTTCTCACTCTGACGAAGATAATTATACAAAATTCATAAGGCTACGTAAAGAGGAATTTCATGTGCCCGCATATAGACGTACCTGAGGTTTTTTTTGGATTTTTTCCAACATATGAATATATTTAGTTTGGTGCGGAGTAAACACACCATCAGCATACTCCAACTTACGTCTTAACACCATCGAACATGGCTACCATTGCATCCGGCTCATCAAACGGTTAACATGTTCTGATGATAAACCCCCGAAGTTTGTAGCATGCTGGAGTGAGCCGTAATTTGTGGTCCAAGAACGTTAGTTTGGGATCAAAGACAACGAGATCTTTGACGATATTGACTCGGCATAATGTTTTCCCTGCTGTACTCAAAAACAATAGGTTGTGGGAGCGGGTTAAGGACATTGTTACATTTTTTTTACGCGGCTTCAAGGTCAGATTGCATTTGTAAGCAGTCTTGATGAGAGATTACTTCGAAAATTTCGAGATCGTCCACAATAGAAGAAATCTGCCATATTTTACTTAAACCTTGATGTCAGCTAGAAGTATGATTAACAACAGAGGACCAAGGTTTGACCCCTTGGGAATACTTGACAACGCAGGATATTTTTGTAGATTTTTTGTCCATTTATTAACACATATTCTCCAACACCTAAATCAAATCAAAGATCTAGGAGTTATTTACGACAGCAAACTAACCTTTCACCAACACATCGATGATTTAATAAGCAGAGGATACAGGCTTCTCGGCTTCGTAATTAGAAACTCATATCCGTTTCGTAACACAAAAACACTGACGTTATTATATAACACACTAGTCCTAAGTGTACTTGAATCAAACTCGATCATCTGGGCTCCACATAAATTAACATACACTTTACGCATTGAAAGAGTCCATAAAAATTTTTTAAGGTTTTTATTCTCGCGGCTCTATGGACGTTACCCTTGGCTTTACCCATCGATTTATATATTAGGCATGACCAATTACCACTCCCTAGAGACACGTAGAGGTATTGCTTTGCTTAAATATTTTTTCCAACTAATAAACGGTCACTTATCTAATAATGAGATACTGGCCCAATTAAATTTTTTTGTACCAGAGTCTCACTCTCGAGGACGTCATCACAATCTTCTATATAGTAGAGCAAGCCGCACTAATTTATTAATGAACTCACCTGTGGGGAGAGCTACGTGCTTTTTGAATGCGGTAGATAAGAAATTAGATTTATTTTTTGTGTCCTATAGCGCATTTGCGAGATTTTTGGCATTGCATATACACTGCATAAATGGTACAATTATAACGTCTTAGGCTTTATTACCTGTAATTGTTATAAATAAATGTACAAATTATAAATAAATAAATAAATAAATATTGACTTCTGAATTTCAAATAGGAGGCGAAGAAGATAAGTGTTTAATGATCGATACCAAGTTTGAACATTTTGCTCAGTAAAATTTCATGCTCAACCCGATCAAATGCCTTGGCAAAATACGTATAAACCACATCTGTTTGGTATCTCGAGCGCAGTCCGACGGCTACCAATTGCGAAAATATCAGTAAATTAGATGCTGTGGATTTTTTTGTTTGTTTTCTAATGGAAAAAGCTTAGTTTGGTAATGTGTTTTTTTTTTTATAAATGATCATTTCACATATTTTTAGTTATTCTTGACAGTATGGCTATAGTATTGACAGTATGGCTATATGGTTATAATAGGGGGTATTCCGTCTGGGCCTCCAGCTACTAAGCGAACTACATATCTCACTAGGCGAATCTCTTTAAGAATATAGCTTAAGGGCCCGTTCCCACTTCCGTTTTCAAATCGGAGGCGGGTCCCGTTTTAAAAACGGATGCCCTAGTGGCTGTAGTGGATGTATGGAGCTGTTCACACTTGTCCGACACGATTTGAAAACGGATCCGACATTTTTTGTCGGATGGCTCGCCTACGCAGCGCGTCCGTTTTCAAATCGTGTCGGCACACGCTCGCTCATAGTGTTGTATGGAGCTGTTCACACTTGTCGTCCAGTCGTTCCGGCAGAGTCCCCGCCAAACCCCGACCCCTCCCCGCCCGCTCCCTGTCGCAAGGAAGCAGGCACGCAGCGTGCTTGTATTTGGTTATTTTGTTAAGTTAAATAAATCAAAACTACAATAATGGATAAGGAAATAAATCCCGAAAATTTAATACCACTGGTCGAAGAAAGAGTATGGTAATATTTTATCTTTAACTAAATAAAAACAAAACACTTGGTGTACACAACTTTTTTACATCAAAATTTTTATTTTTATTTTTTTAAGTTAACTTTTTTTAAATTTTAAAGCTTTAATGAGATGCACGGAAGAGCTTATTAGTTAAATAAACACATAATAAAAAATATTTGAGTGTTTATTGTTTTCTTACTTTAAAATATCGATAGCCTTTCTTCAGGACAAATGCACTTTCTCAATTTTGTATTTTGATATGTTAAGCTCTCTGAAACTCATTCCAGTAGATGGTTAAAGGAAGTGATAGACATTCTCTTAATCCATTAAGCGCCCTTGAGGTGATTTTTCATGGTGAAAACGGCGCTATATAAATAATCCAATCATTATTATTCTAAAATAATTAAAGAAAAGTTCTTTAATTATTTTTCATCAATTAGTTCATCACTTCTCAACTCACCAATTAACACTTGGAAAATTCCTACAGAAAATCATTCGGCTATGATTGGGTGTACCCAAAATTTTCTTTTCACTTTTTTCCTTCTATTTAATAAGTACCACATGACAACAAGAGCTTCATCGTCGTCCATTGCCCACCATTACTGAATAATGAGCAAATAACATGTTTTTGTTGAATCGACAATTATTTTTTTTCGTAGAGTATGGTCCGTTTTTAAAACGGTAGTGTGAACAGGGCCATTGGCCATCCGTTTTTAAAACGGGACCCGCCTCCGATTTGAAAACGGAAGTGGGAACGGGCCCTAAGTCCTCGAAATCACACCACAAACCCGTGCATCCCTGCTAAGTCAGTGATCTATGGCTATCTTAATAATATTTTGATGCATAACTTGCAAAAAGTGTTTTCATTGAAGCAATTAATTTAGCGCCATCTATGAACGAGCATTTTACGAATAATTGTAATATATACATTTACCAATAATTTATATTTAAAATATTTTTATAACACGTTTATCTTGACAAAAAAACCATTGGTTTTTAAACATGTCGATAATTTTTTTACGCGATGCACTAAGTCGTGTAATATTTTAAACTAGCAGTTAAAAACCCGCTCCGCGGTTTTTTTTCTGCTAGGCCCTGCGGGCGGCTCTTGCTTGGGCTTCGCCCATTTTAAGTGATATTAACAACAGTTACATTTAATAGATAGATATTAGAACATTCACGGAGAGAGGGTGAGTATATATATTGTTAAAACACGGAACAGGAAGGAGTTAATTAATAATAACATTCTAAATTTACGCATAATAAGAATGACAGTTGTTTGAATAAATGAAATTTTACGTATTTGTGATGGATTATTTCAAATGAAACACTATTATTGACTACATGTCTACAACTGATATTAACTGTTATCGTACCTAATATAATTAGCTCATAGGAGACTTGCAGTGCTTAAATATGTGTTACAACCGTCAATGTCTATAAGTTGAATCAATATCGTTTAGTTTGTCACAATTAAAGATAGTTTTAACAAAGTTGACTTAAATAATAGATTATTACATATTGAGTAATTGTACCCGTGTTTATGAATAAAAGGAGGGTAATTGTGCGATGACATTAGCAGTCGGTTTAATTAAAAGGTGTTAATTTTACTCCAACTGGTGGTAATTCTTTACCTACAACTGTTACTGTATCTAATAAAGTTCAAAGCTAGATTATATATACACCTTCATCAGGAGAGTAAAAATCTATATATAAAGGTAGATTATTACAATATAGCGCCCCTGAGGTGATATCTCACAAAAGCGGCGCTATGCAAATTGTCCAATAAATAAATAAATATAATGTTTACATTTTATTGTGTATACACCGAAGTCAAAAATTAAATATAGATTGCAATTGGGAAAGAAGAAGTGGAAGGAGGGGGGAGGAGTAAGAGTAGGCTGGGTGTATAATAATTAGGAATTACAATATCGTTAGACGGGAAAGACCAGTTGAGTGGGAAAATATTTAAAAGAGAGTTTATAAAAAAATTCTTGTTAATTATATCTGCTTTTATATTAATATGTTTCCTCATTTCTAAAATTTCAAAATTATTTATAGTGAAGTATTTTAAGACCTGAAAAAAACAAATAGCATATAACCATAAAACAATATATTCATAAGACAAATAGCATTTAATAACGGTTATTCTAATAAATTGATAGTTGAAATACTAAATAAAAAAATTAAACACATTCTCTTCAAACGGTCTTTCTAAAGATAGAAATAAACAATGGCGTAGAATTCTGTTTGTGGATAACGATACTTCTAAAATTATATATATATAAACAATCCTGGTACCATTCAACTGGCGGTTTACACTAATAACAATGAAGAAATATATTCTTAATAATAATGATAGCAAAATTCAAACAAAAAAAACAGGAGTTTAAAAACTCAATTGAGATGATTGTAATTTCTTTTACAAAGGTAGAACCAATAGAAACTTTGAAGTCAGAACTAAAGAATATCGCAGGGCTATAAATGGAAATAGTGAATCTGAGTTTGCAAATAATCTTTTAAATAATGATCACACTTTCGATAAAAATTCAGGTCTTAAAATACTTCACTCAGGATATAAAGCATCGCAAATAAATAATTTTGCAATTTTAGAAATTAGAAAACATGCCAATATAAAATCAGATATAATTAATAAGAAAAAAAAATATAAAAAATAATGATAAATGCCATTACAAAGTGATAAGCTTCCAGAAGAAATCTTCTTATAAAACGCTTGTTAATGGTAAGTAGTCAAGTATTGTTAGCTGCATATTTAAATATTCGCGCCAGGCATTTGGTTCGTTTTTAAACCGCCAGAGGTGCGCTCTGTCGGCCATCTTGAAGAAACGCGTGAATTTTTATAAACGTCAAACATAATCACGTAACTGTGGAGAATTTTCATTGTAATGTAATTAATCCAATGGATTATGAACTTTCTAAAACATATTTTCTTCGATATTATCCAAAAATTATATGAGCAGAAACGATGCTTATGAAGAAATCTCGTATTATTATGAGGCGATCCTATTTTAGTATGGAATTGTGTCTTAATATTCAAGTTACCCGAAACAGACAATTTAAATTTGACCAATCAGAGGGCCTACACCGTCCAGACGCTGGGACAATAATACTATCAGATGGAGCCGCTATCAATAACATCCCTTAAGTTTTAAATTCCCGCTTAACACCATCCGCCTGTTTTGATTTATGCAAGAAAAAAACATGGCCAAGAGTGCCTTTTATTTTATTTTGTGGATGTTCAGGCGAAATTGTTTAATTTTGTTTCCGATCATTTTATAAATAACTTAATTTGCCACATTATACAATAAAATCATAACCGATAATGGGTTCGTAAGTAGGAGATTTTGAACTTTAAAGCAGTTTTCATAAGCCTTATACATTATTTTTTTCTGGGCTAGTAAAAAGACTAATAAATATTACATTGTTTCAAAGGCCAAGATGTATTCTACTCGCAGTATTTAATTAAAGCATCTGAAACATATCTAGGCGACCAAATTTTCAAACCAAAAACACATGATTTTGCATTACTACGTATTGCATCGCCTTAAGGAGTGATGCATATAAAGTTATTTAAAAGTTTACCCCCAAAAATACATTTTGTTTATTTTTGAATCTCCACTTAATTTGAGTTTATTGACATTAAGTTTTGAACATGTAGGTACTCTAATCAGGGTTATACATACATATATAAATTATAACCCTAGCTACCTTTGAAAATCACTCTTGTTAATATATTTTAGTAAAGTTATGTTTTATATACCCGTTATAATGGATAATGTTAATAAATAAATGTTTAAAAACAGACATTCAGATAGACCAACAATTGCTGATTCGGGATACTTTTATGCCCAATTGCGCTGCGTATATGCTTGCACGTGGTTTACAAATTACTTCAAAAGAAATCATTCTAAATATTTGAAATATTTTTTTATTAGTTATCACACCGACCCGAGTGGGGTTGACCTTACTGACCGAGGTACGCACGACGTTAAGCGTACCCCGTCAGATTTCGGTAGTTTTTGCTTTGAAAGCGACATTTGTAAAAATAAAATTTTAATACAAACGTATTTAAGTTAGTAATAATATCATAATAAAAAATTAACTGGATTTCCTTATTAAAGGTGCTTCCAGATTGTCTAGTATAATATACCTGTAATAATTCATACTACATAAATATTTACAAAATATGTATTTGAATCCGCAAACGACTTTCTACTGTGAATATATTTGTGTGTTCTATCACGAGTGTCATTCGCTTGATAAACCGAATACCTACCTACCTAAGCATACGAGTTTGTTTACAAACGCGTCATACACCTGGTTTTGGCCAAACTTCGTTGCAATTCGGCAAAACCATTTCATGATTCTCAAATTCATTTGACAGTTTGTATAAAGTTTCGCCTAACATGCATTCAGGATCCATAGAGAAGTTCGTGGCAATGTGTATATTATTTTCCCGAATATGTTTTGTGAATGCATATTCCATAAAATTAACCTGTCAGCGAATTGCACGCTATCCCTTGGGAACTCCTTGCCTGTCCGCAGTCCACACTGTCCACGGTTCACATGTCCTGTGTTACGCATTGGTAATTCGCCTCCTTTGTATCCTTTGTCAACGGAATAAAATAAATCCATGCACATGTGTAATAAACAATTTATTCCGTGAAAACCTTCGGTCCTCTCTCTGAAATTTTACAAAATATTATGAGTTATTTCATGGTAGGTCAATTCGTGAAAATGCCTGCATTTTCCTTTCGTATTTATCTTAACTATAAAGTAGTAGGAAATCTTTTGTTGATATCTGAAATTTTCATCATTTTTTTCTGCGTTAAATTTCTGGTTCAACTTAACAATTTTCAGCTCAAAAGGAAATACATGTATGAGCTATAAACCCATGAAATATCAATATAACTTGTTAATTATTAATTTGCAATATGAGATCGACAAATATGACGTTTAATAAATATGTCTCAGTGGTCGAGTGGTTTAAGACGCCTGTCACGGTTAGACAAGAGATCCTAGTTGTCACCGTGGTCTTTTTATTTTTCTGTGTCTTGGTCTGTTTTTTTATGTTTCGTTAAGATTTATTAGTATTATCTTCTTCAATGATCAATATAACTGTTCACAAATGAGACAAGAGACCTTTTTGCATATTTTAAGTAAATGTAAAAATATTTTGTATGCAGCATGTGCTGAGTTGTCCAATTATAGATCCTCTCGGTGATGATACTCCGTCCCACCGCAGATAGGGATGTCCTCCTGCCACATTCATTGGAATGAAAGCTGAATGCTGGTGGAGGCAGTTGCGGTTTTTGCCCTATCCGATAGCGTAGCGACGATATTATTTAATAGATTGTTCTACTCACGTGACATACAGCCCAGTTCGCCCGGCGTCTAGGGCTGGAATATGAATTTGACTATTGTTAAAGTTTAGTTTTCCAATACAGTTCCTTATATTTCGATAGCGTACCAGGAAAAAACCCACTCGTACATTTGTTTCGGTATGCAGACCAATGATCAATAGGATTCCTCCTCTACACTTTTGGCAAACCTTTCCCAGGGAACTAGTACGCGTCGTCAGTCGCACTCGTCTCGCCCCGCACTCGCAGTTCCACGCATCACTCGTCAACCCTAGGTACCATGTCTTTTTGATGTGCTCGAGTCAGACGAATTAAGTTGAACCATGCTGTAGAAGCAGTAATAGTGACTAGCAGTTAAAAACCCGCTCCGCGGGTTTTTTTCTGCTAGGCCCTTCGGGCGGCACTTGGTTGGGCTTCGCCCAGTTTAAGTGATACTAACAACAATTACATTTAATAGGTAGATATTAGGTCATTCACAGAGAGAGGGTGAGTATATACAGGGTGTATCGGCACTAACCCGACAAACTTTAACCAGCTATTCCTTAGCACATTTGGAGTAAAAAATGTTATGTACACTTTGCTGTCCGGTAACATTTTTTTTCTTTTAAAAACAAAAAATAAATAAAATTTCCACACTCCGCTACTGCCCACAGTATAGGGGTAAAATAATTGGCAACGCCGCGCTACTGTCATCTCTTTCACACATATTCTGTCTCAAGTCCCGTGTGGTTCCCGCCACCCCGTCTCGTATCAGTGGTCAGTGCTGTTTTGGGAGTTCGCATGTCATCAAGTTTCTAGTTTCGTTTTTGTTTTGTTATCTAAGTTTTTACTGTTGAAATATGCCCCTCAATTATCCACCTGCCGAGCAAGCAGATATTGTTTTTGTTTATGGATTTTGCAATGGAAATTCACGAGCAGCCGTAAGGGAGTATCGCATGAGGTTTCCTGGAAGACGCGTCCCACACCATGCTACCTTTGTCCAGGTTTGTACCCTATCAATTGTTTATTGAAACTATTTACATTCATTGATAATGCCAAAAAGCGCTTTTGAAATTTAAACTGGGAACATTAAAAACATAACAAGGGGCCACCAACTTTAAAAATGTAAATTGTACTTTAGGTGATTTGTGTTCAGTGGTCACTAAACGGCGTTTTAAAAAGTTAATTAATTTTAATCTCTAATAAATGCATCATTCACTGCAATTGAATTCACTCCCTTTCTCACCATGGGATTATTTAAATTACTTGAATTCAATTTCACCCCTGTGAATCCAAGATATCAACCGTACCTAGTTAAGAAAATTATAATTTAAAACACTTTGTTATACATTTTACTATAAAAAAATGAAATAAATGAAGAGAAAACGTAAGTTTTCTGATATGTGCCTAAAATAAGTGTTCTTTAAAAATAAAATGAGTGAAAAAGCCCGCGATTGTTTATTTGACATTATTACTGAGCTGAATAATAAAAGCAGTTGTTATTTGTTGTTTTGTTTCAGATGTATCAACAATTGCGTGACTGTGGCATCGGACGGATTGAAGGCGCCGGCGGAGGACACAACATCGTTCCTGTGGCAGTTGAGGAGAGAATCCTGAACTTAATTACCGAAGACCCCACGCTGTCCGTGCGTCGGGTCGCTCTGATGATAGGACACAGGGAACACATGGCGGTATGGAGAGTTCTGAAGAAGCACGGGCTCAAACCTTTTCACTATAGGCGCTGCCAAGGCCTCATGGAGAATGACCACTTTTCCAGAGTCGTGTACTGCAGAAGAATGCTGCATAATGTCATAAGAGATGCAGACTTCATGAAAAACATATTGTTTACCGACGAAGCACAGTTCACTAAAACAGGAGTGCTAAATGTGCACAACTTGCACCATTGGGCTGAACAAAACCCCAAGCTTGTTCGGGAGTCGTCGAGCCAGGACAGATTTTCCATCAACATGTGGGCAGGAATCCTGGGAAATCAAATACTCGGTCCAATCGAGTTGCCTCCCAGACTAAATGGACCGATGTATTTGGAGTTCTTACAAGTGCAACTGGGCGAGATTCTGGAAGATGTGAACCTCGAATTACTACGGAGAATGTGGTTCCAGCACGATGGAGCCCCACCACACTATTCGATTGCCGTGCGGAACTACTTGGATGTCGAGTTTCCTGGTCGTTGGATAGGCCGTGGAAGTCCGGCCATTGCTTGGCCACCAAGATCACCCGACCTGACCCCCCTGGATTACTACCTGTGGGGGGCTCTCAAGGAAAAAGTGTATGCTAAGCCAATAGCCTCAAGAGAGCAACTGCTCGAACGAGTGATGGAAGCCGCTGCAGAAATTAAAGCAAATCCTGCAAACTTAAATAATCAAAATATAACAAGACTACACGCTTGCATCGAAAATAATGGTAGTCACTTCGAACAAATGCTCCAATAAAAAAATTAACATAAACTACATGTCCGCATTTTCATTTATTATTTATTGGTAAAATTCTCACAATGTCATTCATTTACACATCAATATTACCTACATATCAATATTTAATAAAATCTGTAGAAGAGTATGCCCGTCGGCATTCAACAAGTTTTTCGACAAGTGTGTCGAAAAGCGTCTTCTCTCTTTCCTACACACTAAATATTAATGGTTAAAAATGAGACGACTGATGCTTGTAAGCGCGCCAATACGTAAAAACAACGAAACTCGAATAAGAATTGCCAGGTGGGTTTTTTAATCGCTTTAATCTGACTTTAAACAATAATTAAACACGTAAAAATTATTTAATATAATATTACAGTACAGTACTTTGAACCTTCGCAATAAATTTATTTGATTTTAAGTTTAGTTTGTAGAACTCCATTTCAATTTAGAGATTTTTTTTATTTTAACAGTCTTATTAAAAAATTTATAAAAACAGTGTGTTTATAAACAAGTTCTGCTAGTTGTAATTATTATTACGCGTGACAGCTGTTTCACCTTCTGACGGCATTATCAAACTTTGGTAAAGCCACTTACAGACGACGTAAGTGATAACTTTCTTTTTTTATTATTCTGGCTTTATTGATTTCCGAGTAAATTGTCGTAAATTATTATTTGCTAATCCCAATATTATTTGCTAATGCTAATAATTAAGTGAAATTTTAAACAATGCAATAATAGGATTATTGCATTGTTAATTTCACTTAATGTCGTTGGTATTTCCAACTGATGACTCAGGGGTTTATTTCCCTGAATAATTAAGTATTTTGGGGTCTAATTATTATGCATTTCATTACATCCGATAATTTAAACAATTTTTATGTTGAATTGGGGTAAGTTTTATGGCTAAGGGAAGGAGTGGAAGGTGAGGAAGTACCTGGATATTCAGATCTGGTCACCAAATACGGCTAGTCATTTCAAGCAACGTTTAAATTCTAAACCTGGATATTCAGATCTGGTCACCAAATACGGCTAGTCATTTCAAGCAACGTTTAAATTCTGAACCTGGATATTCAGATCTGGTCACCAAATACGGCTAGTCATTTCAAGTAACGTTTAAATTCTAAACCTGGATATTCAGATCTGGTCACCAAATACGGCTAGTCATTTCAAGCAACGTTTAAATTCTGAACCTGGATATTCAGATCTGGTCACCAAATACGGCTAGTCATTTCAAGCAACGTTTAAATTCTAAACCTGGATATTCAGATCTGGTCACCAAATACGGCTAGTCATTTCAAGCAACGTTTAAATTCTGAACCTGGATATTCAGATCTGGTCACCAAATACGGCTAGTCATTTCAAGCAACGTTTAAATTCTAAACCTGGATATTCAGATCTGGTCACCAAATACGGCTAGTCATTTCAAGCAACGTTTAAATTCTGAACCTGGATATTCAGATCTGGTCACCAAATACGGCTAGTCATTTCAAGCAACGTTTAAATTCTGAATTAATTAATCAATTACGAAAAAGCGTGGGGTTAAGAATATTTTTTTTAAATTATAGTTGTAATTTATTGTCGATTTTTTAAAAAAATTGCGATATTTTAAATAAAATTTAATAATTATTGTTTAAATAAATTAGCAATCTGGCAGCATTCATTTGCAGGTGGTCAATCCAATGCAGTCATGACGTTTGTGTGAGTGCTTTCCTTTGTCTCAGTGTGTTGCGCAGCAGTTTTATATGAACCGTTTTTTGATTCATCGGGATTGTTTTTAAAACTATACATTCTTTGTACCTTCAAATTAGTGGAAATAAACTTAAGTGTGTCAAGCTGCTCGTTATATTCCGGTAATTCTGGAAGGCTTTTAACATAAGCAATAATATTCATAAATCACATTCCGCGAAGTTGTAAATAACTAAATTTATTAAAAAATATACGTTGTAGGATAGCCTAGCAAGTAACATTTTGACAGAGCACTTACGGTGATTTAAAAAACAACGGCGCTGTTCAAATAATCCAATTATTATTATTGATAAGTACCTAAGTGAGGAAAATTGTTTTTAAAAGTGCTCAGAATTATTGGACTTCGATTATAAATTCAGGAAATCTACTAATTAGTTTCTTAGTTTCAAAATTAGACTATTTAATACGTGAAACGCGTAAGAGGTGAAACCAAAGCATTCCAGAGGTGAAACAATTTAGATACAAAAATAAAACTGATGTGTACAATACAAGAAGACAATCAGTGATTCGCATACGAAAAATGTGAATAATCATTATTGTTAAATAAAATATTTCTTTTCTGGTACTGGATTATGTAATACGGGCTTCGTTCGCAGCAACACGCGAGAGTTGCGATGTTGCTTTCAAATTTTGACAAAGGATAAAACAGTGGTGACATGTGGTGAAAATATGTTTAATTAATTTTTTATTAAAAAAAAACGTTACCGGACAGCAAAGTGCACATAACATTTTTTACTCCAAATGTGCTAAGGAATAGCTGGTTAAAGTTTGTCGGGTTAGTGCCGATACACCCTGTATTGTTAAAACACGGAACAGGAAGGAGTTTAGGCATATAAGAATGACAGTTGTTCGGCTAAAACTTTACCTTTCCCGAATAATTGCCTAAATGGCTAAATGTAAATTAATATAGGTAATTATTCGGAATCGCTGGACACGGAAAAATACGAAATATTTTTAAATAATACCTTCTGATTTACCTTAATTACTATAAAAGGAATCGAACAGCATTTGGGAAATTTTTAATTTTAGCTTTTTAATTTTTAATTACGTAAAATGAAAATTCGCTTTCGCTGTATGGGATGACAGCCTGAATAATTTATGTTGATAACATTTTCTTTTGTCGGTATTCCTGAAATGAACGGCTAGAGACAATTGAAAAACGTAAATTAAAAAGTTATAATGTAATACAATATTCCGGCAAAATAGTGCCTACTTAAAAAACACAAATGATTTATTTCGCTATTATTATCATTATTATTTTATTTAACCTCACCTATAATAACCTAACCTAGCCTACAATAATCCAGCCTAACCTATAAAAATCCAACCTAACCTATAATAACCCAACCTAACCTAACCCGTAATAACCTAACTAACGTTACCTAACCTAACATAACCTGACTAATCCTAACCTATAATAATCCAACTTAATCTAACCTAACCTATAAACTAACTTGAACTATACTAATCCAACCTAACCTAACCTAACCTAGCATAACCTAACCTAACCTATCCTAACCTATAATAACCTTTTTTTTTAATATTTCCTTACTTGTAAAAGAAACCAAAATACCTTTATTTTATTTTTCGAGCTTGGCTAAAATAGTACCACCTACCTAGTATTTGCATAGAGTAAATTGTAAAAATTCTAGCCACTCATCAGGAATACCAAAAAAAGAAAATATCATCAATAGAAATTATTCCGGCTGTCATCCAATACAACGAAAGCGAATTTTAATTTTACGTAATTAAAAATTAAAATGCTAAAATTAAAAAATTCCCAAATGCATTCAGATTCCTTCTATATTAATTAAGGTAAATCCGAAGGTTTTATTTAAAAATATTTCGTATTATCCTTGTCCAGCGATTCCGAATAATACCTTAATATAATATATATTATATATCTGGCAAAATGATTGTTTTATTAAACATATAAGTACATGTCAGATTAGAGATTTGTTGGCTAATTTTACAATCAACGAAGCGTTTCTATCTTCCGATTGTCTTTCATGTTATTTTATTGGGTTGGCAGTGCCTATACTTCCACGTATTGTTAACTTCATGTCGGTGTTCTGTCAAATAGTGCGAAATTATTATTTACGTAAATAATATTAAATATCAATATTTTTCAAAATCGTACATGCAAAGACTTGTTGTTTATTGTCATTAAGTTGAATCAAATGTTTGTTTTATTTGTAAATGCGTATTAAAACTGTAGTTTCACGTAAATAATTACCGTTGTTTGAATAAATGAAATTGTACGTATTTGTATATCGCTCTTATGCGCTCTGTCGGCCAATAGCAAAACTACTCCAGCGGCCGGTAAAGGAGGGATTGACATTTTTAAGGAACCCTGGAATGTCTGATTCTTGACAGACGTCAAATATATAAAACGTAATTGTGGATAATTTTTACTGTAATGTAATTAATCCAATGCATTGTGAACTTTCTAAAACATATTTTCTTCGATATTATCTAAAAATTATTTGAGCAGAAAAGATGCTTTTGAAGAAATCTGCGGATCCTATTTTAGTATTAAATCGGGTCATAATTTTGAAGTTAGCGGAATTTAACCGAAACAAACAATTTAAATTTGACCAATCAGAGGGCCTACATCGTCCAGACGCTAGGACAATAATACTATCAGATAATGGGGTATCGACCTAAATATAAGGCAGCCACTAGACAACATAATCTCTGCAACAACTGCGCGGTAAGAGAGTGAGATGGTATCTACCTCGGCTCGGGAGAAGTTTAGAAGTATTTAAGATTCAAATATAATGGCTAAAAGTATATGCGAAACAGGTTTTCAGAGTCTAAATCCAGTCCTGCCCAGCGTCCGTTCGGCTTTCCCGCCAGGAAAATATTGCCGTCAATACAATTATTTATCGCTTCAGATTCTCCGGCAGGATATTACACGCCGGCACCCGGGCACGCCGGCGCTGGCACGCGGGCACTCGGGGCCAAATGCGTCGTCGTCCGGCGACAGTTTCTAAATTGGCGGTTCATGTATTCATGATGGTGCTCGCATTGACAGGCTCGAACCAATAAATTCGTCACCCCTCTTGCGAGTGCTACTATTATTATTCGATAAATTTTGTAAAGAGATAACACTGAAGCACGGCGTGAGAGTATTTTCTACTGCGCTATGTTTGGGTCAAATATAAATTACAAATTATGGACACAATATCATCATCGTTTGATGACGGTGAGATTCCACAAGATGGAAATTTGATAGCTTAGTAAATTCAATATTTCACACAGATACGTTAATGAAATGCTACATGTATAAAACATATTGGCCTTTGTTCCGGGCGTTTTATAAGCGATTTTTTTAATAGACTAATAAAGTTTAAAAAAATTAAAAGTGTAAAATCTTCTATTCTGAATCGCTTTCATTGTGTGATTTAAAGCTAGCTTTGTACGATACTAATTTCCATATCGATCCCCTTATGAAAAATCTTTTTCTTCACACGACTATGAAAGATGCATACTTACGATTTCACACAAATTTGCAGGTAGTTGATAGTAATAAATAAGTAATACATAGAAAACAAACCGAAATAATATTTTGGGAGAGTTCTTAATCGTCAAAAAATGGTAACACCTTCAACAATACTATATATCACAAAATATCGGAACAAAAAATTATAAAATATGTACCGAAATTCGCAAAACTGAACAGAAACACGTGTTCACAATCAGTAATAAACATAGTCTAGTATACCGATGATCATAGAATCAAAAATATAATTTTAAGTATATTCAGAAATATAGACGCAAAATTGCAGCATAATACCTACGTAAAAAATAGTAATAGTAGTAAAATAGTAAACTCAATACAATTTTCACATTGATACCTTTGTTCATAATAAATAATAAAATAAAGTGTTATTTAGACACATTGGTACATCCTACGTCCTTTATTCGGTTGAGTTAAATTGTTAAGTTTTGGTTAATATAATAATTACCCCTATTATAATTTATTTCACATAATTATTTTTTGTAACAATAACAAATTATTCTAATTAATCAGTAATCACCGTTCATCGTAACATTTTTTGTATACAGGTATTTATTTGACTATTTATATATTTATTCTTTTTAATTTTCATTATATTCCTCTGACAAAGAAACCATTGTTTTCAAAACATTTCGATTGTTTTGATTAAATAGTGGTGTTACAAAGTTATTTATTTTCTTTAAAAAAAAATGCTTATGAATCGGTCAAAAACATTTTTCCCCGTTGGTTTTATTTTCAATTGCAATCAATGGCAGAGCTATTCACGGTTGTGTAATAAAAAATAGAATCTTAGAATATAGAATTTTTGTAGCTCTATCACTTGAAAAGCTAATCTAAGATGTCACGAAATTTTTTTATTCTGGTCTGTCTTGAATTGGCCCGCGAGCCCTCCAATCGATAAAGTTGACAGTTTTCTTTCAAATCGATATAGATCACACTTCTAGCAATTATCTGATCAGTGCTGGTCCGTGCCGCTAATTAATATAATAATTGACGGTATCAGCGTGGTAACGCTAGTGCAACGTTCGTCGTGTTTCCGCTGTCGTCGCCGCAGTGCGAGTTCTTCATCATTTCAAAATAATGGGAAAATAGTGGACACAACCAATTTCCACGGTTGACTGAGCTGGTGGAGATAAAACCCTCCTTCTCTCCTCGCTCCCCACTAGCACACTACTACCATTACTACACTTATTACCAACCACCCCGTGGAAGGAAAGCCCAACTATTATTACGGTAAAGAGATGTGAAAATTATTTTGACGTAAAAAATCCTCAATGGACCATTTATTTTTGTAATTTACTTACAGTACGCAGCATACAATATGTATACATATTTAATTTTTAAAGTTATATTTAAATTGAAAAATATTAGTACACTTCATACCTCAAATGCGTTAAACACCAATAAACTAATAAATATACATATTTTGCTTTATTAACTTATAACTACATACGTAATGCTATTTATTTACTTACAGATTTTTATTTCCTGTCTTACATAATGTTGTTCTTATCTGTGCATGTACATTGTAATTTTGCAATTATCATACATATTCATACGTATTACATATTATTCTCATCTAGGTAAATTATCATTTTGCATTTGTACACTGTACATTGTAACCTATAAATAATATGCCTACATAAGTACCTAAATACATTGACTTGCATAGATTAACTATTTTTTACAGTGTTTGTTGCGTATAAAGCTATATTATAATTGTATATCACTTGATAATTACGGCATTACAAAATTAACGAATTAAATTTTATTAGTGATTATTAATAACAGGCGATATAATTAACAGGCGATGCGTCACCATTATAGAGTAGTAATTACATTTAAAAACGAAAACAAAAACAATAGTCCGTTCGTTCGTCAGTCAAACGAATCTTGTCTGAATAACAAATATTTTTGAACCATTTGTTCAAAACAAAAAAAAATTATTTATTTATTTACTCCGTTAGAGCAGATATGCTGTCAAAGCGTTTTCACTTTTGCAGTACAAACGTGAAAAAGATACTTTTCAACGCATTTTGCACTTCGCTGTACATGTCAGAACTGTGGGTGGATTACACTGTATCCCAATGGTATAAGCTAAAACTCGCTTACAATAATGCTTACCGCCAATTATACCGCCTACCGAGATACTGCAGCGCCACGGAAATGTTCCTGGAGGGACGAGTATACTCTTTCAGAGCGCTTCTCCGCCATCACATGGGAAGCTTATGGCGCAGACTACGCCAGTCAAGATAACAAAATCATCACTGCCATGGTTGCCTGGATGGAGTCCCCTCTGATGGCCCTCTGGAGACTCTGGAGATGTCGAAATATCCTCCTTAAACGCAAAGATATTAGAAGAACGAGATGTGCTATGAGCAGTTCATACTGTGTGGAATTGTTTTGCCGAGTGTCGCCGGTTTTGTTCACCAATACTACTGCTATGAATGCAGGTATAGAAATATTCGCTTACGCTAAGGTATCCGCACTAATACATAGAACAGATTTCTGTGCGTACACGTCCCGATACCGTTCAAAGTACCCTAATTAGGTAGTACTCCGGCTACGGTCCGGCGGCCAACATAGCATATCTCGTTCTTCTAATATATTTGGTTAAACGGCTGCTTACACTCATTTTTGTGTATATATATTTTCTTTTTCACTTAAATTCCGCTTTTTTGCCTGTCGGAATCACCTATGTATTAATACTACCCCTGCATACATTCTGGAATAAATTCTTATTATTATTACTAGTCTTACCCTGCCACGTGTCGCTGTGACTAATCTATCTGTGCAGATAGAGAAACTACAGCTCTTATTGCTTAAGTACAACAGATGGCACTATTTTTCAAAAAAGCATGTGTGTCCAACAGATGGCGCTGTTTAAAAAAAAACATATGTTTTTACCTGTCACAGAAGACATCTATATAATATGGGTATATAAAAACACACCTGCATTCATTTGTTAAATTTTCAAAGCAATCAGTGAATAACTTTCGGAGATTTAAGGTTTTGAATAAACGAATATTAACATTTTTATTTATATAGACAGATAGATTATTTAGTTATTGTGTCGTTTAGTTTTTACTTATCTTTCCAGTCTCCTCGTGCCTCAAAATATGCCCTTATAATAAGGGCGAAATAGAATTATTCTCTCTGATCGGTTGAACAAAAAATACTGGAAAATATTTGTTTACTTTGAAGAATTTTCACATTTATCATAGGATAAGGTATTAAACATGTATGGTTCATCTGGGTTATGAAAGTTCATAGAATATTATATGCGTACGTGTAACGCATTAACTATTGATGGGCCTTCGCTTAAGTTTGCAAAAGTTTTGCTGTGAGATTAGTGAAAACACGATAATTAACATTTCCACATAACCGCTATACGGAGCCTAGGCACTATATGCCTATATATATAAGTGCTTTTACTCTTAAGGAATACATTATGATATCAATGTGTGGTTAGTAGGATCTAGTAGTAGCTCTGAAAATGTAAAATAAATAATTGATGAATAAGTCATGTGGAACATATCCACATTTCCTGCGAAGTTAATCTAGTAAAGTCTTTGGAGGGGCATCAGCATTAATATCACCCTGGAAGAACCAAAAGTCTGTGTTATAGGATACCATTTCAGCCGGGATGTCACGTATCAGGTATTGCGATATCCCTCGTACCACCATGGCTACAGATACCCAATATTTTTAATTTTTATAGACAGTGTCTTCCGGCCCTCATCTCTGAGATCCACTCTCGAGAATACTACGCATGCTAAAGTGTTTATGTTAGGTTAGCAGGCCAGACCTTCAATCAGATTTCACAATACTTTTACAAACATTCGTAGTAATACGTAGCTCTCCTGACCCTCGATTCTCTACGAATTCATTCCGCTCGAATAGTTGTTAGAGTGGAATAACATTTGAAGTATGTACCTTCGACGAAATTAAAAAATAAGAACGCCGACCAATGTTTATACTTTTGACGGCAATTGCGATCGGCACCGGTTGGAGAATCGAGTCCTACACTTTACACTTCTACACAGTGGAGTCACCAAGAACTCACGTTTCTTTTGAGGTGTCACGTAATTTTAATTTTATAATTTTTAAGCAGTTGTTTCAGGCTTTCGGTTAGACACCGCTCTGCCACCCCCAGTTGGTCCCACCCTCTAATGGTGTGTAGTGTGTAGTCCGTTCCACTGTGCCACGTTATCCCGCCCGCTCTGATACCGCAACTGCGGGGCTGTGTGCGACCGTGATACTCCAATGTACGTGGTCAGCAATGTATCCTTTCGCTGTCACATCTGAACAGACTATATTTTGTGATACATGCTTCGAATTCCTGAAATAACGCTGCCTTATTCCCTTCCTTGTAAATCCGTTAAAGTATAACATATTTGTTTAAATGTAGATACCTATATTGTATATACTACATTGTACATACCTAACTACATACATAAAAGGTGTATCAGCACCTACCCGACAGACTTGGCCAGCGATTCCTGAACATATTTGTAGTAAAAAATGTGGATTTCTTTTTGCTGTCCGATAACTTTTATATTCCTTTAAAAAATATACAAAAATATTTTTCAATCACACGTCGTCACTGGGTACAACGGTGATCGTGATATGCACTCCATCTAGTTCCAGCAGCACCATACAGACGAGACAGCGCTTATCAGTGCCGTGATCAATGCTGACATGTAACAGAATTTTGTGTTGTTGTTTTCAATTAAAAAAATATACTATCGATCAGCAAAATTACCTTACTCCAAATTAGTTCAGGAATCGCAGGCATATACCCTATATGTATTTTTTTTATTTTGTTTGACATTTATTATATGTATATACATTTGGCCGTTTATGTCTCTATTACTTTTATTTGTACAGTATATTTGAATTCATAAGCAGTAAGCAATTAGGTGGCCATAACAACAAACGTCAAACTTACCTTGCTACTTCAGAAAGATTAGCATTCGGTAGACATACTTTCAACGTAGAGAATTTTAATATAACTATAAAAAAAAACGAAATAATTTGTATTCTTTAAATTTTTGACAGAAGTAAAACATACAAATTTATTGTAAATTATAAGTAATATGCGGATGTGTAATATAACACTGTTTATTTATTTCACTCTCTTTATGTTGGAACAAAAAAAGAAAAAGAAATCAATCAATGACAATTCAAATTTTTGGTTCAAATTCTCTGCAATAAACTTTTTCACATGTGCTACTATATTAGGAAGCAAGACTTTTCCACTGCCAAAAATACCTAGACTATTAAAAGATATTCACTTATATTTTTTTAATCTTCATATATATATATATATATGTCAAAGTCAAGGAAAGTAAAAACTTTGGTATTTGGGATACTAAACATATTCAGAGTTCGAAGCAGTACTGGATATGCCCATCCCCTCAAAACGTGAACTTTAAATTCTCCAACTGAACACATGAAATAAATACATGACAAAAATATCCACAGCGGCGTAAAAGTGTTCCTCGTAGTCATTTAATTGAAATTAACTGTTTTCGTAATGATTAATCTAAATTCCAAAAACTTCAGCGCATTGTTACATGCTGCTGATTTAAACTCTAATTAACAAACAATGTAACTGATAAAATTGTTCAAAAAACTTTTTTGTTCAATTGTTAAACTTTTTTCCGCAGTCTACCGTTCTCTTGTATCCTGATGTCACGGTATTTTCAAAACCATTTAATGCATGGGTCTGTCTTAATTACTAATGTAGGTATGAGATAATCCATTTCGCTTTAGGGTAGGTTAGGTTAGGTTACATCACTAATACGTTGGTTTTGAGTAAGGTGGTACTCCACACAAATATTTTATCATTATATTATATTAGGTTTTTAATGAAAAGCGCATTAAACCTGCACATCACTGGGCTACATAAATTAACTATTAATAATATTACTGCTGCAGTCATATAAAATAAAAGTCATATAAATTAAAATGGTCTAAAACAAATTTATATCTTTTATTGTAAATTATGACGAGCCACAAAGTAAATGCTTATTACAAATATGTAAAATAAAACAGTTTGAAGGCTTCTATAGAAACTGTCATTTTGTGTCTATGACTACTAACAATGCTGTTATCACAGCGCATTTTTATAAGGTTTGCCTTTGCTTTTTTCAGGCCATTGAGGTTGAAAACTGACCCAATACAAGAAAAATTGAAAAAATAACTAATTAATTTGTCATACCTAAAAAGCGTACAAATTATCAAAGCGAAGTTTCTATTTCCTCGGAAATGCAAATTGCATGGATAAAAAAATGTTCTATCTTTTGTACTAGCTACATTTTAGGTTGACTAACCCTTAGTCCTCTAGTTTCTAACAAGAAGCACCAAAAATGATAATAAACCTTTATTTCGACATAAAATATATTACTTTAGATTACAATTTAATATGGTGTGTTCTGTAACAAGCTGCTTCCCCAGATCTCTTAGAACTCACACTGACTAAGACCCACCTACTTAGCAAACAGAACCTCGTGCAATTTTCTTTTCCTTGACACCCTCGACTAAGAATTTTGTGAAAACTCATTTTGAGTTCCCGTTTTCTTAGTGAAAACTTAATTTAAATGGATAGTTACTCGGAGCAAATGGGGGAGCTTAACCGGACGGAGCTGTAATTAAGTAGAATAAAATGGAAAGTAGGTAAAGAAATTGCAGCAACTAATAACCCTCAGGAAAGAAGTCTTAAATAATACCATTCGTGATAATTTATCAGATGTCAACGAGTAATTATAAATTATAAGAAGCGAGCTATTTTTAATTAAGTAGATATTATCTGTAAATTACGAAGTGTGGTGCACATATATATATATGTGTGTAATACTTTTTAAAATAAGGATATAGCTTTTAGTTTTCATTTGAAATTGAGTAGGGTAAGGGAGGGCAAAGTGGAAGGGGCGGGCAAAGTGGAAAGTTCATATAAAACAAAAAATAGCGACTTCCCCCCCCGCTACGCTCACTTACCGCAAGTCACGTGTTGCCCTTATGCCCCTTCAGAAATTTAGTATAGCTACGGCGACCCAGCGCGGTGCACGTCTATGTTGAGTGATTTGTGCAGATTCCTTACGAAAACATTCAAAATTCAACGGTTGATTTTTCATTGAAAGGTAAGGATTTAGTTACATGCTATTTATTATTATATTGCATATAAGTATAATTCAACGTTATTTTAATACGTCTGTAATATTTTGATACGATTTTTCGAAATATTAATTTTTTTGTTCCTTTCACACCATTTGGGCAAAGTGGAAAGTTGTATGTGAGGGCAAAATGGAAACCTTTCCACTTTGCCCGCGCTCGTGATTTCTTAGAGACATCCAGTTTTACTCTAACGTAACCATTCAATTTTATTTTTTTTTATTTTCAGATGGTTAATAAATATATCAAGCGAAGCAATCAGGGTTCATGGAGCGAAGAAAACATGAGAAGAGCCATGGAAGAATCGAAGACTACTTCCCTATCTGCTGCATCTAAAAAATATGGCATACCTCTTGGGACGCTGCATCGGCATTTGAAAAGTGGAATATGTACTAAAAAATTAGGAAGATTTCGTACTGTATTTTCCGAAGCTCTAGAAAAGCTAATTTGTGAACATGCCAAAGAACTGGATAGTTGTTTCTATGGGCTAACAAAGGAATCCTTGCAAACTTTAGCCTACCAACTAGCTGTTAAAAATGACGTGGAACATCCATTTCAAAATGAGAAAGCTGGTCGAGCATGGGTTACAGGGTTCATGAAGAGGCATCCTGAACTAGCATACAGAACCCCGGAACCAACATCTATTGCACGTTGTGCAGCTTTTAACCAGTTCCAAGTGAATCATTTTTACGATAATCTGTGGACAATGTTGGCACAATATGATTTCATCAACCGCCCTGACGATATTTACAATATGGACGAAACTGGCGTCAAGACAACTTCTGAAAGACCTCCTCGAATAATATCAATAAAGGGTAAAAAACAGGTAGGAGTCATATCTTCCGCTGAAAAAGGCTAGTTGACTACACTTGTGTGTTGTTGCAGTGCTACAGGAAGATTCATCCCACCATGTTTTATTTTTGGAAAAAGAAAAAGGATGAACGAGCGGTTATTGGATAATGCTCCTAATGGTGCACAGGCATGGTGTTCGGATTCCGGCTAGATCGTCAATGATATATTCAATAAGTGGCTGCAAGTTTTTATTGAAAAGTCAAAACCTTCAAAAGAAAAACCCGTTTTACTTATCATGGATAATCATTCCACCCACCAAAATCTGGAAGGATTAAATATGGCTCGCGAAAAGGGCGTTATAATTGTAACCATCCCTCCACACACTAGCCATAAACTCCAACCTCTAGATGTTTCAGTCTACAAACCATTCAAAGTTGCCTTTGAAAGAGCTGTGGACACTTTCCAAAAAAACCACCCTGGAAGACGTATAAACCAATTCGACGTCGCAAAACTTGTTCGATTTGCCTTCGAAAAAAGTGCAACAATAGAAAATGCAGCAGCTGGTTTTAAAAAGTGTGGCATTTTCCCATATGACAGGAATCTTTTCACTGATTTAGATTTCGCTCCTTCTACGGTTCACTACATAGCGGAAAACACTGAGCTGACCACGAACAATGCCACATTGGTTGAAACCGTGACAACATCTACAGTTCCAACGTCTGTAGAACTGGAAAATCAACAGCCCACCGAAACAACTTTGCTGAATTTAGAAACCAACGATGGAATAAGTTTTCAAAATTTATCTTTGGACTTAAACATCACTAGCCCTACGAGTCCAAGCAGAAAAACGTGCGATATACCCCCAGATGAAATAATTGCTGTTTCTCCGAGAGACTTAATTCCAATACCAAAATTTTCTAGACCAGTTAATGAAAAACGTGTCAAACGGCCATGTCAAAAGTCAGAAATTCTAACCAGTTCGCCCTACAAAAATCAATTGGAAGAAAAAATAGCCAACAGGACGAAAATTATCAAGGAAAGAGAGCAGAAATTAGAAATATCAAAGAAAATAAAAATTGAGAAAATGGAAAAGAAAAAGAAAATTTTTAAAAACAAAAAAATTAACAAGAAAGACGAAGAAAAGATTTCTCGAAGAGAACCAGTCAAAGTGAAAATTAATTTTCAACCTCAGCCCGGCACATCGAAACAACAAAATTTGACACTTTGCATGTTTTGCCAAGAAATTTACATTGATCCTCCAACTGAAGAATGGATTCAATGTAATGTCTGTCAAAAATGGGCACATGAACTGTGTGTCGATATTGACAATGATGGAAAATTTACCTGCTTTAATTGCCAATCCCATTAGAGGAATCATTCTATCGCATTCTACATTTTATTGTTCTATATTATAAGTTTCCACTTTGCCCTTTCCACGTTTCCACTTTGCCCTGCTATGCGGGCAAAGTGGAAAAAAGTAAGGTTTTCAAAACTGGGTCTCCATTACTAAAACTGTTCGTTTTTATTATTATTTTGTTTCAATTACCAAAAATATGTAAGTTCCTTATTTTAATAAAATTTTAAAAACTTTAAAAAACTTACATTTTCTTAATTAATCTGTAAGCTAAAGTTAAGTTTTCCACTTTGCCCCCCCTTCCCCTATATATTACTTATACTGAAATAAGTAAACAACCCCCTGCCGCGAGATGACCGGGGTTGTGAATTAATGAACCTTGGAAGAGCTTGGATTGGCGACAGTTTTAATTCCAAATTTGTTTGAGATTCGGATGGTCAGAAACCACAATGTATTCAGATTCGGATGGTCAGAAACCACAATGTATTCAGATTTGGATGGTCAGAAACCACAATATATTCAGATTTGGATGGTCAGAAACCACAATGTATTCAGATTCGGATGGTCAGAAACCACAATGTATTCAGATTTGGATGGTCAGAAACCACAATGTATTCACATTTGGATGGTCAGAAACCACAATGTATTCAGATTCGGATGGTCAGAAACCAAAATGTATTCAAATTCGGATGGTCAGCTTGAATTTACTTCGTTATGTTTATTTACTATTATTATTATTTATTCAGCAATCAATTTTTCTCATCCCTTCCCAACATCCATCGTTAAATTCTTCTCTTTCATTAAAATCACCTCTGGTGATGGTTGCTTGCTACGCGCTTTTACTTATACTTCTTACTTCTTATAATATATTTACATGGTATACGAGGTAAAGTTCATTAACTTCGGCAGGAAATTCTACATGATGCTACAAGTAAAAAAGACAAGAGGAAGAAAGATAAAGATATTCCGTCGTTTTTTCCCATTGAAGAATATTTTTTTCATGCGTTTTTTAGCCTGTAAACTACCATAAAAATATGATTTTTTTTTTTGCTCGTAGGTACTATTACGTAGTTCTCCTACCTCCTGAAGTTTTTGCACTTTTTATCTGCTTAGATGCAAATATACACACTTTAAAATACGTACATTGACTTAAATTTCACTATTTTTTTCGGAAATTAATGAATGTAAATCTTGGAAGCGGAAATTAACCCCCTTCCCGAAATCTGATCGAGATGAAACTCGGCAGATAGATTCATTGTCGATGGCGATGCATTCTATCAACTTGGTGGCAATCACCCATACAAACGCGGACATATACGGAATGTCGGTCCTCCCCGATCGGTATTTGGCGAGGTTGGCAGAGTTATCGACTCCAGTTCCTGGATGAGAAGGGTCAATCCTCAGTCAAGCCATTTTTTTTTAAATTTTAAAAGACATTTTAAAATACACAGTTAATCTTTTATTGACAAAAAGAATAATTTAAAACTTTTTGAGTATGTACGCGCCGGTGCGGTGTACTAGATGAGGTTTTAAAAATATTATTCTCTATTTATTAAAATTATTGATAGATTCGCTTCAATTTAAATTATATAATGTGATTTGTTTTACACATGAATATTACGATTTTACACATTCGCGGCGATGTTTTTCCCATTGCACCACGCGTCAGATGAGTTTTCCGTGTTCCCAGATACGATTTTCTCCCCCCCGATTCCTGAATGTGTAAATCTTTCATTAAATATGAGCGAATGAAAAATCTCCAATTTCACGGTTCATTTCGCTTAAATCCGTAGGATCTCAATCGTGAACGTTGCAAGCAGGATATTACCTACCACCTTCATAATATTATATTGTACCACCTACCACATTTCTAATGATATCTTATAAGTGTACCAGTGTATCCATATCACATGTAGACATTCGTGGCATTCATGCTTAGTATTTCTTTTACGGGGAAGCCTGAGAAATGGGTTCACATTTGATATGTATATCCATGATTGGTGATTTTACCTTGTACAAATTATATGCTATTAATATTTCTTAAAGAAAATATTATACAGAGCAAATACAGAGCAATACACCAAAAGGTACGCGGCGGAAAAAGTACAGAGATATCCCAATTTAGAAATATAATTATTTGAATTCAATAACAAGATTTACTGGGTAAGACGTCTTTCCAGTTTAAGATAAGTTTTCACGGTGGAAGAGAGTTCGAATGAAGTCTCTTCACTCTTCATATTGCTTGGATTATTATTAGTACCTACCCCTTTATACTGTATCCTCTCCACGGAAATGGATTGCCGCCTATTGTTTTTTATTCTGGAGGAGAACACTCTCGCACTCCGGCTCTTTCAGGAAGTTTCTCCAATACATTTGTACTAGGTACCTACATGAAATCGTCACATCATAATAATATCCCCTGTACTTAATTGTAAATCTAGATAAAAGTGATAGATGGCAGCAGTGTCGACGGCGCGCAGTTTACACACCATCAATAACTCGAGGGTGACACTTCACGCAACCGCCATAAAGGATCGAAGGCTCTCATCTTCTGGCCGCGTGACGCTACTGACACTCGCCACCAAGTCATCCCGACACCCGGATCCGACACCCGGCAGCCGTCCGCCCGGGGAAATGACTATTCTGTATTCATTTAAAGCCAAAACCAATATTAGGTACGTTTTCATTATGGCCACGTCAGGCCATTATCACGAACCCATGTCTCTTTTTCACGGGAAGTGTGCTTATCAGGAGTAACGAAGTATTATGATGCTATATTCAATTAATAAAAAACATGGGGAAAATTTATGAAAGTACCTACCTCTACGGGTAGTTAATGCTTGGATTATTATACATGAGTAATTAAAAAATTCATTTCAGGAAACATTTTATCAGAAGTAACGGGTCGGTGAAAAAATTAACAGAAAAGGATTCGGTCGCGTCAGGGAATTGAAGGTCCTGGGTTCGATTTTTAGAAGCAACAAATTTTTTTTTCTGATTTTACTGTTTAAAATTTTCGTTTGATTGTCTTCACCACATTTTACAATTTGAGATTTTACTGATTAAGTTTTTTTTCTCCCATTATTTCTGACTTTCACCCTTCAAGGGTGTTCTTGGCCATCATTTAAAATTATGGAGAAATGAAAGGTGAATTTAATTTATTTTTTTTAATATTGCAAATTTCAAAATTATAATGAAAATTGGAGTCAAGTTCAGACTGAGAAGAGATGAGATGTTGAATGGAGGGGAGGCAATTTTAGATAAGGCTTGATAGAAGAGAGGATATTTGTTTAGAGAGGGACAACCAAAAAATATGTGATCTAAAGTTCCTACTTCTAGACCACAGAATGTACAATCTGGGGAGTCAAGGACGTGATATTTTAAAAAGGTGGGAAGGAACGGAGCAATTTCCGATCCTCATTAGAAGAAGTGAAGAAATTTATTTTTTGGAAAAATGGGGGAATTGTTGAAACCATGGTTTTGATGGGATGGTTGAGGCATAACAGGTTCCCTTGGATTGACTAGCAATGTGCCAATACTCTGCCCAAACATTGCGGGATCTATCTTTGATGATGGAAAAAATGTGAGATAGGGGAATGTGGTTTACGAGGGTAACAACAGGGTTGAACGCTCCTTGTTTTTCCAAGAAATCCGCAATATTATTACCCATGATGCCAACATGTCCAGGAATCCAAATCAGAGTTACAGTTTTCCAGAGCTTTGAATGGAGGCTATTATCACTCGAGTAAGGCATAAAAATTGATCATCAGGATGAAGAAGAGGGCTGGATTTAAGTTTTTGGAGGGAACTGAGAGAGTCAGTTTTTTGTTTTTTTTTTGTTTTTTTTTTTAATATTATACAGGGTGTCCGGAAACTCGTAGTACAAGCGGGAAACTGGTGAATCTACATCACATTTGGAGTCGATTTTGTAGTATATTTTTTTTTTATTTGAGCTTTCGTTATCGAGTAAATCGAGTTTGAAGTTGATTTTTTTTTATTATTTTTTTTTTTTTTTTAATCAAATTCTTATAAATTATTACTGAAGATCAAAGTACCCAACTAATTAAAACTATTTGAAAGTAAAACAAATGAAGAAACTCGGATTTGAAGCATTATTTTGAAATCACCCTTCATTTAACCCGGTGTAATCATAAAATATTTCTGCTCTGCAGGGTTAAAACATCTGTTATTCAACCCTAAACACCAGAAAAAACTTTAACCCTAAAATAGCCGAAAAATATTTTTTTTTGGTTTTTTTTTTTTTTTGAAAATGCTCAAATCAAAAAACTTTATGTTTTTTTGGGTTCCCCATGTGGTGTAGATTCTCCAGTTTCCCGCTTGTACTACGAGTTTCCGGACACCGTGTATAAGTACATTTTTGTTTATTTGTTACAATATATGATCAAATATTTCAAGACCCCTCTTCCATAGAAGCATTAGCTTGTGGCTGGAAATGGAGTGTACATTGTTTTATTACAGTATGTAGGTAATTAAAAATAAAATGATTTTAAACTTATTTGAAGAATGGAATGTTACTTAAGGAAACTAATTGAGATGAGAAACTAATTTAATTCTTAAGATTAATTCAATTCGAAACATTTTTATTTTTTGTAAGTTTGTCTTTAAAATATTTTTTCAGAGTGTTTATTATTTGGATGTTATCATTAATGTTTCTAATTTCTTCAGGTAGTCGATTGAAAAAAATTCTTGCCCGGTAAGTGTAATAATTTTATAAGAATTTACTATTATTCAATAATAATAAATTCGAGAGAACGAGGGAATGTTCAAAATTATTTTTGATAATATATTTGAAAGATTCTATTACCTATTGCAATGCACTCGCCTAAAAATTTGGAAAATTAATTTGAAATTAAATGAAATATTCTGTCATTAAAATTATTGTGGTAAACGTTAATACCTATACCACAGTTGGGACAGTCGGAGGATTTGTATCCATCAGTAAATAAAAGAAAAGAGTTTTGATGAAATAATGTCATTGAACATATTATTGACAGAACGGGCCGGGACATTATTTTTTTTTCCTTTATTCGTAAAATATATTAGTATCCAGTTTTTTACATGCTTTTTGACTACCACACTGTGAATTTTAAGGATTCCGATCCCTTCTAAAATTGTTGGGGATAGGGTGACTATATTTTAATTTTTATAAAGGAAGTAGATCATTTTTGATGATTTGAAGTTCTGAAAGAGACTTGAATTTGTTAAAGATGGCAGGAAGAGGTTTAGTTGAAGCTCTGATTGTAGATGAATGGGTTGATTCAATGAACAACGAGACTCTGGGGATAACCTGATGTCATTTAGAATTTAAACATTTAAGAACAAGTATGTCAGCAAATAGTTTATAACAGCATTCTACTTGAAGGGAATTGATGGGTGACGACTGTATCGCTCCAGTTATTATTCTCAAAGATTTACATTTACGAAGTACATTTTTTGAAGCAGTGCTAAAAAGTGGGCAGGCATAGTCGAGATGGCTTCGAATAAACGCGTTGTAAATCAACTTAATACTCATTAGGTTATTTAAAAAAAAAACACTCTGTCGAACAAGGTTAGGTATTATACCTATTCGCCGTTATAGGCTATATCTCTGAAGAGTAAGTTACTTATTTTTCTTAAACACACAATTTGGTCATGACTTCACATTTTAGGTAATATCTAAGTTATCTGCTTCCCCACCTTCCTCTTTGCCATCTCTTTCCACGGAGATGCCACAGTCTCACGGTCAAACGGTTTGGATCGGTTGGGGCTCTTGTGCAGTACTCACATAAAAATACTAAGACAATATCAGAAAGAATGTGTCTGATAAAAGCTTGTTTCTACTTTCTGAAAGAAAAATATTGGGAAAACGCTGAGTCATCTAATAAGCCATTAGTCGATGCAATCACAAACGTTAAGTCAGGCATATCTTCAAGTTTATATATCTATTATTTACGGATTACCTCTGATTACAGAGACGTTCTGTGATGTCTTTGATTACCTCAGCGATTACGAAAAAGTGCTCCATTTTAATTCACTGGATAGGTTAGTAACCAAAAATGTTGTTCGATATATTAACATATAAAGCGAAAAGCCCTCTCGATGTGTATATGTTAACGGAAATGTATGTAATCCGTCATTGTAATCAATTCCTAGGAAATTTATGTAGTTCCTAAAATCGCCCAGAAATGTGCGAAATAAATTATATTAGACACATTTCCTAGGAAATCTATACATTTCCTAAATAGCAACCGGATATGTAAAATGATAGCGGGGCAAGGGGAGGGTATTGCATCGTCTGATCAGGCGATCGCGCTAGTGCCGCGTAAACTGTCAGTGCGTACGCACGTCCAACCTAACCTAACCTAACATAACCTAACCCAACCCAACCCAACCCAAAAGACTTTTACTTTAATATTGTGACATTCATAATTACTTAAATAACAGACTGATTACGTACCAAATGGAAGTTTAACTTTATAAGAATATAACAAATAAAACAGCGTATTTTATTACAGAATGCATACTTTATAAACATTTCCTAATACGATATTGGAATTATATACAATTCCTAGGAAATGCATACATTTCCCTGGATATGTATGCATTAAATAATTTTTAAAACAATATCTTATACATTTCCTAAATAGCTTCGGAATTGAATACATTTCCTAGGAATTGTATACAATTCCTAGATATCATACATTTCCGGTAACATATATATGCAATACGCGTAATTCAAATGAACATTCGATAATTGCTTTTTACTCGTAACAGCCGTGATCTCGTTAAAAGCGTCCTTTTAAACAGCCAAGAGTGACTGAATTTGGCTTATTTTATTAACTCAATATCGCCTGGCCATGTGACCATAAGTGTATAAAAGAAATCGAATGGTCGAATGCGCGCTCTTAAACCCTCCAAACAGACCCTTCGTTGAAAATAAATAAAATATCTCCCAGCCCGAGGCCGCGCTTTGTTTTTAAGTGAAACTTTGACCTTCCATCATGTGAATCCCTCCCCCCGGGGAAGCCGAGGTCAAAGAAGGGATAAAATGACTTCACCATCACCGGGGGGCAATATCTTAGCCAAATTAACATAAATTCTCACTTCTCACCCGAGGAATCGTTCCGGGACGTCCATTTCCTTATCGAACGCTCTCGGGTAGTCGGTAGTCAGATCGTCCTTGCTCCTAGACGGGATGCGCGGGGGCGGACTCAATCGGCGGCTCATATTTCCACAAGAATCTGTATATCATCGTTGTAAAAAATACAAGATTGGCCTTCACCGTACAAAAAAAAAATTTTTTTTCAGTTTTTCTCAATTTATAAACTTTACGTTCGTTAATGTTTCTTAAGTCATGGCGCTGCGCCTACAGTCACAGGTGTTTGTTAATACGTAGTATGTTCAAATATAAGGGTGCGCATAAACAGGAAAAAAATTGCGCAAGCCGAACCAAGAATTAGGCGAAAGGAACAAAGCTTCGTTCCTTTCCCATAACTCATGGTTCGGCTCGGGTAAATTTTGTTCGGTTTATATGGAGCCTAATGTACCTACCCACTGACGAGATTTACCAATAGAAGTATATTATGGGCGTGTCCATGTGCCCGATGAAATTCATTTTTCCTCATTTCAGGTGATATCGATTTAACTATAACGATTAATCGATAAAAAATGTATGCATTTCAAATATCGAAATTCTTTTTACAGTTAATCAAATTCATTGGCTTGACTTCAGCCTAGAAATTATACCTTATTCTTATACCGATGTACCCACAGTCGTAAAATAACAATATTGCCAAATCATATTATAAATTTAAATATTGAAGACAATATTAGTGATTCTTAAACGCAAATCTGAAACAGAAAAATCAGAAAAGGAAACGGTTCGAGTCCCAGATGTGACCGTTTCCTTTTCTGATTTTTCTGTTTCAGATTTGCGTTTAAGAATCACTAATATTGTCTTCAATATTTAAATATTATAATTTGAGGTTTTACTCAATAAGTTATTCCGAAAAATAATAACATATTATAAATCGCTAAAACGTGAAACATTTGCCGTACTTTAATGTATAAATCCACCTACTATAAAATAGCGAAATCTACAATTTGTTTTTTTTTTCTTTGCTACGTAGCAAACCCGTTACAGAAACTCATTTTGGGACCGGGGGAAATTTTCGAAAAGTGGGATATAACACAATTTTACAAATTTTAAGAAAAATCAAAATAAATAACAATAACTAAAAATACACACTATACAGAGTAAAAAATTAGGCTGTCATTTTTCTCAGAGAAAACTTCCTGTTATAAAATATTGTTAATTTATTTAAAATCTTTTCAAATTATGTTAAAACCGGGACTGCAAGACTTACACGAATGAATTGACAGATTTCCTAACTAACTGTCAGTAAAACATTATTGTGTTATGAGGATGTCGGAACACGTGTTCATAAAAATACAATAATAATAAATTCGATATATTCTGATTGTACTATGATGAGAAAAATTTAATAAATAAAAAAACAACAACAACAATACCAAAAAATGTCACCGGAGACCAAAAATTTGTGTACGTCTATTGAGATGTACCCGAAAAATCATTGAGGAAGCTACAAGCCAAAAATGTGTATATTTTTGGTAAACCTTATTTTGTAGGTAATAGGCATTAAAATCGCTTGACAAACGGAGTCTAGAAACGTTCGATTTCAAGCACAAAACTGGTTTTTATTTATTTTGTAAATAATTTTATAAGAACGCAAAAAAGTTAATCAAGTAAAACTAATACAGATCATCTTAGCTATAATACTGTATTTTTTAAAGTTGTTTTCTTTACGCGTTCATACTTTTCCATTGAAAAAATATTTGTTTTAGTAGTTTACATTTATAATGTTTATCGAGTGATTTATTTGTATTATACTCAAGCGAAGCTTTTTGGTATTTATATTGTACACCAATTCGTTATAAAGATAAATCAAAGTAGTGATTTAGCACTAAGCTTCGCGTACATCAACAAAGCAGTAATTTACGAGAACGAGAAAAAATGAATGTTGTAAATAGCTAGGTAAGTTTTTAGATTCTCACGGCCAAAAGCATTTTTGTTGTTTGTTTTTGGGGTGTTATGCCGTGTTGCGCTAACTCCTTCTTTAGCCGACGTTTCGGACAGCACATCTTCGGATCTACCGGATCTGCCATGATGATGGACACTGCAACGCTGTCCGAAACGTCGGCTAAAGAAGGAGTTAGCGCAACACGGCATAACACCCCAAAAACAAACAACAAAAAAGTTGTAAATAGCTGGTTGCTACCAACCTAGTGTAATCCATGTCAATGTGAGAAGGAAAAAACGACTTGGAATATTATTATGATTTTCTTTACTACTGCAGCGAGGCCAATACTTCCATTTTATATTCGTCCCGGGGGAAGGAAATGACACCTTTTCCTGATTTCCTCGTAAAATTTACAAGTTGGGAAATATATAACTTCTATTATTAGGTAAGAAAATATAAGTGTAATCGAATTATTATTCAATCAATCTTGATGAATCTGCAGTGCATCAAGCTTACTACTTATTTTATTATCATCATTTACCCGTAGATGATAATAATAAAATAAGTATAGAGCTTGTTATTCATATCTAATAATAGAAGGTATGTATTTATTTCCCAAATTGTAAATTGTACGTCTCAACAAACTTTTTGGTCTACGGTGACATTTTTTGGTGTTGTTTTTTTTTTTTTTTTTAATTTTTATCATTTATTTATAAAATGTATTTCTGATTTCTTTTTTATTGTTTATTAACACAAGAAACATAAAAAAAATACATTTTATTATAAACCACCTCAATAAGCTGAGCCTGTTCCGAGGTGGAAGACATTTAGTCTATTTTTTTTTTAATATTAAGAAATTCAAATCGATGAATAGAAACTAAAGAAATAAGAATATTAATATGTATTTGTAAATTTATGTTTACAAATGACTCAATTACACTATTACATATTTACATACATAAAATTAGATTTTTCTCTTGTTTCATGTGACTCTTACGATCTATTTTGAATTAATGTCGTCACTAGTCACTCAGTCGCGTAACGAACCTGCATATAATATTTAAACAGAAAATTATTTTATATTTCCAATAATTCGTCAAATGTTTTTGTTTTTTCTAGTACTTTTTCTGGGTTTGCGCTAGTAAATAATAATTGTTTATTATTTAATAGTTTAATATAATATTTTGCGTAATATTTAGATGCACGAAGGTGTATCTAGGTGGCAAACTGTACTTCCGAGAAATGCAAACTTAATAACATAATTTATATTTTAGCAGCTAAAGTTTCTTAGTAGTTGTGTACATGTGCATAGAAAATAATACATTTATCTTTCACAGTATCAAGTTTTTCTCTATAGCATAAACATAAATCTACCGACAGTTGAAGCGAAACCTATTTAGAACTCGGGAGCTCTTAGCTCGAGGTTCTCATCATAATTGCATTAAATATACTGCCTCGTTGGCTCATTTTTCAATATAACTTATAATATTCCTGTACCGCAGAAGTGTATAGATACATGCAGTGGCATGAATAGAGTTCTTATCAGGGTAGGACATTAGTAAAACGGAAAATTACTTGATATTAAAAAAAACTTTTCACAAACATGGTGAGTTTTCGCAAAGAATGGCTAAGCTTCTTTCTTTGGCCCACCTGTACCTCATTAAATATCCAGCTAATTACCGGATAATAAATATCACAATTTGTGGTTTACGCAGTAAATTCACTATTGAAATATTCATCCTAGACTTTTTAATTTATTTATTTCATATAAACGCCCATATGGCTAGAAAGGTAAACTTGTAGAAAGGTCAACAGATGTCACATATTAAATAAATAATGGATATATTTATCAAATTCACTATCTACATTGCATTTAGTTCGGGTAGAATCTGACATTTGCATATAATATCAAAGCTAATTACCGGATATTTTAGCATATTTTTTTTATAGAATTATAGAAAGCCAAAGTAATATGATAATTATTTCGTTACTAAAGTTGTAGTAATTAGTAGAGGTAGTAACTACCAACAGATTGCCCTGATTACTGTGTTTGCGATTTGCATTGAAAGGCAAGACCTCTTTCGACACCAACACAAACGAGAATGAGCATCGCGTTAACAATGTAGATTTTAACGCTGGAATACTACAGGAAGAGAAAAGCAACAACTTACGCATGCTTTCTGGACCTTAGTAAGGCATTTGACAGAGTTTCCCACCCCCTACTATGGAAAAAACTAAAGGAAAGAGGGATACCATGGAAAGTGGTAAAAATTCTCAAATCATGGCACCGTCAACAGGAAAATCTTGTAAAGTGGAAAGATGGATTCTCAGAACCCTATTTCTTGAAAAGCGGGGGACAGACAGGGAGGATGTATGTCCCCAGTACTGTTTAACTTATACATGGACGAATTAACCCACAGGTTAAACAATGCTGGAGTGGGCTGCCACATCGGAGGTCTATGTGTTAACAATATGAGCTACGCAGATGATATGGTTCTGATGGCACCCTCAATACGGGGATTAAGAATTCTCCTGAAAATCTGTGAAGAATTTGCTCACGAAACCAACATGATCTATAATGCGAAAAAAACAGCACTGTTGGTCATAAAACACGGGGAAGGCCTAAAAAACATTCCCCCAGTCTTTTTGAATGGTGAGATTCTGAAAACAGTAGAAAGCAACAAATATCTAGGACATAATATAATCAACAACAAGTTAACGGATGATGAAGATATTGACAGGCAGAGGCGTGTACTGAGTATAAAATGTAACATGCTCAGTAGAAGATTTTGGCTCTGTAGTCCACGAGTGAAGAGGACGCTCTTCTTAGCCTTTTGCACCACCCTGTACACATGCGAGCTCTGGGCTAATTTCAGGAAAAGAACAATGGAAAGGCTTCGGGTGCAATATAACAACGCTTACCGATTGATGTGCGGACTCCCCAGGCACTGCAGTGCCTCCTCGATGTTTACAGAAGGGCGGGTTCCAGGATTTACAGATCTGTTAAGAACCAGGATTGCAGGACTGAGGGAAAGGATAAACCATTCCAGAAACATTGTTATCATAGAATCCCGTCTGACTTCAGGATCGAGCATTGAAGACCATTGGAGAAAGATACTTGCTCCCACAATCTTAGATCCGATGGATTCCCGTGCTTCTCTGCTTTAATTTAATCTATTTAATTTTTTTAATTTTTTTAATCTCTTTTTATTTATTTTAATATATGTAAATAGTATTTGTACTTATATCCTCTATGGGATGTGTGGGATTGCACTAACCTCCCCACATCCTGGAATAAAGAATTTATTATTATTATTTAAAATCTCATGATGACGTCATTTGAGTACGACATGCATCATTTTGTTTCTCATCAGTTTATTTCTCTAGTATTTTTGAAAGTGTAGATTGCTATCTTGCAATAATTTAAAAAAAAATAACTTTATTCATATTTGTATGCGAGTAAGGTAGGGCAGACAGTGCTTGTGTGTCCATATGGGCCGCACACCCCTGGATATATGCCTTTGCTAGGCGAACCTGTAGTAATGTTATATTACCCCCGGTAGACTAATAGAAATACTACTAAAGTAGACCCTATTATTTTTAAGGTCAATTGAGTGCATATTATTTTTCCTCTACAATAAGTTTGCTCTTTTTTAAGTAAGTATCGATCTTTCGTTTATACATTATTTTTTTAAAAGGAAAGACAAACATTCCCGAGTTGCGAATAACCTGAAAACATTTGTAAATCTTTTACTATTTATTGAGAATGTTTCTTGTGTCGTGATGCAGGACTTAGCCAGCCGAGAAATTGAACTCATGATGCCTGGGTGAGACCCAGACGCGATGCCAACTCAAATTTTGAAATAATATTTTTACCAACCTCATTATATTATGCAATTCGTAAAAATTTCAAATTTAGATAATAATGGGCACAAAAGCGATACCAAAACAAAAAAAAACACATATTTTTAACGTTTCTTTCATAGTAATCACCTATAACTTTATGTACAAACTGCACAGTGTTTGATGTCGGTCCTATTTTTTTATTCCGTTATAAATAGGTACCTACGTGACAAAAAAAAATACATTTTTGCATTGTGTTCCTGTTCGCAATTATTTTACATTATTCAATAGTCTAATCAAACCCAAAAAAACATTTGTTTACATTGATACGGTTCTTAATGGTTTATTCTGACGTCACTTTAACCTTGTCCAATCTTCAATTTGTTCCAATACGACGGATATGCGCCACGCCGCTCTCGCTGTTCTAGATATTACTATATTTTCGGTATTTAGAGTTAGTTGGGTTGAAGAAGCATCTCTACAAGAACTACGCTAAAGATCAACGAGAAATAGGCAAGAAGAATGAATATGGCCTTATGCTACGTATGCATCCGCGAGCCAAACTGCTGAACTGAACCTCAATTTACGGGAAAGAAACGAAGCAACAGCAAATGGCGCGAAACCCCGCTTGCAGTTGATTAATTCCTTTCCCGTAATTCGTGGTACGGTTCGTTTTTCAGTTCGCAAATGTAGACGTACCCTAACAATTTACTATTCGTCGGAAAAATCTTGACCTCGCTTTTCCGACAAAAATGATTCAATTAATGAAAATAGCCTTAGTACCTACCTAACCTTATAATTCATTCTTCTTCTTTATGTGCCGTATCAGGTCCCCCCGACGTTGGCGATCACTCTTGAAAATGTCTCTTTGTCTTGCGCTGCCCGGAATAGCTCCTCCACACTTCTAATGCCGGTCCACTCTCGTATATTTCGCAGCCAAGACATTTGTCTCCTACCAGGCCCTCTGCGACCCTATATCTTGCCTTTCAATATTAACTGGAGCAAGTGATACTTCTCCCCTCGAAGTACATGACCCAGATATGAAATTTTCCTGATTTTTATTAATCTAAGCAGTTCTCTCTCTGCTCTAGCCCGCCTGAGAATTTCTGTGTTGGTGATCATGTCGGTCCATGGGACTTTGAGTATTCTTCGGTGAAGCCACATTTCAAAAGCCTCTAACCTGTTCATGGTATTTACTTTTAAGGTCCATGTTTCACATCCATACAACAAGACCGACCACACATAACATTTTAGCATTCTCTGCCTTAGTTTTGAGCTGATATTATCATTGCAGAAGAGGGTTTTCTTTTTAATGAACGCAGTTCTTGCTGCTTCAATTCTGCACCTAACCTCTACATCTGGGTCAAGAGTCTCCGTGAGAATACTGCCGAGGTATCTAAATCTTTCGACCTTTTCGACATTGCAACCATTTAACTGTATCACTGATTCAGAGTGATCTAGTCGTCCAAAAGTCATCCATTTTGTTTTATTGACGTTGATTGTTAGGCCCAGTTGCTCACCAGCATTATTTACGAGATTTAATAGGTCTTGGAGGTCATCGATACAGTCAGCTAGTAATACAGTATCATCTGCGTATCTTATGTTATTAATGACAACTCCGTTGATCTTAAGACCCTTCTCAGTATTACTTAGGGCTCTTTTAAAGACATAGTTGGAATAGAGATTAAACAATAGTGGCGACAGGATACAGCCTTGTCGTACTCCACGCTGAATGGCAATTGCATTAGATCTCTCATTCCCATGTCTTATTTCTGCTGTTTGGAACCAATACAGGTTTTTTATGAAATTCTGGTCTTTGGTGTCAACGTTACAATCCGCAAGCATTTTCATTAGGTCAGCATGTTTTACCCTGTCAAATGCCTTTTCGTAGTCAATAAAACAGGCAAAAACTTCCTTTCTTTGGTCACGACACTTTTGCAATAGTACATCGATAGACAATAATGCCTCACGCGTCCCAAACGCATTTCTGAAGCCAAACTGAGTGTCATCCAAGTCCTGCTCGCACTTATTGCGTATCCTGGCATGTATTATTTTAAGGAATAATTTAAGGACATGACTCATCAGGCTTATTAATCGATAGTCACTGCACTTCTTAGGGTATTGTTTTTTAGGCAATGTCACGAAAGTAGATTTTAGCCAATCTTGGGGTATATTACCTGTGTCGTATATATAATTAAATAACCTCAACAGGTAGTCAACATTTTCATCATTAAAGAGCTTCAACACCTCAACTGGAATATCGTCTGGTCCGCACGCTTTTCTATTGTCTGAAGTCTTTATTGCATGAAGAATTTCTGATTTTAAAATCGATGGTCCATGCAATTGATCATTGGGAATATTTATGTCAGGTCTAATATCTTTGAATGTATCATGAATATACTTTTCCCATGTTTGTAAAATATCTTTTTCATCCAATATTAATTTATTGGAATCGTCAACTAAACATGATGGAGTAATTCTTCTAGAAGTGCCTGTAATTTCCTTTAATTTTTTGTGAAGTTTGAATGCATTGTGACTACGACTGTACGATTCTAGTTCTTCACACTGTGACTTCATCCATTCTTCTTTGGCTTTTTTAATTTCACGTCTAATCGTTCTTTGTAAGTTTTTATATTGTGTCTCATTATGTTTGTGTTTACGTCTCTCATTCATTAAGTTCAAAATGTGGTCAGTCATCCAATTCTTTTTTCTAATTTGCTTATCAGCTTTCAAATTTGCATCGCAGGTTTCACGTATAACTGACTTAAGGTTATCCCATTGTGTTTGTATTTCTATCGATGGATCACAAGGGAGTAGCCTAATATTATCGTTCAAAGTCTGAGATACCCTATTTCTGACCACTTCTTCATGGAGTTTCGAGATTTCCATTTTAATTTTGGTTTTGGGCTTTTTTATTTGTTTTAAGCGTAAAACAATATCGGCAGTTAACAAAACATGGTCAGAACCAATGTCCGCACCAGGGTACGTGGTGACTCTCTTTACGGAGTTCCTGAATCTATGGTCTACTAACACATAGTCAATTTGGTTCCTGACAATATCATAGATTGTTCCATCCTGAGGTGATCTCCACGTATAAAGCCTTCTTTTCGGGAGTTTAAACCAGGTATTTAATACAACCATATTTTTATCCTGGCAGAATTCATATAGTCTATCACCTCTTTGATTGCTTATGCCTAAGCCATATTCACCAACTATATGAGAGCGGCGACCTTCACCGATTTTGGCATTTAAGTCTCCAATGACAAAATTGACTTCTCCTCCTTTCAAACTTTGCAATGTACTGGCTAGTGAGTCATAAAAAGATTCCACATCACCATCATATCTCACTTCCGCTGTTGGTGCATACACTTGAATAATATTCATGTTGATGGGTTGACAGTGTAATTGTAATAATATTATTCTGTCCGAGATGGGTACAAAATTATTAACAAATTTTACATACTTCTCCATGACAAATACAGCATCTCCGTTTCGACGGTTTCTGTCCTGTGGGTCACTTCCTGAGTAGTATAGATTTCCCTTCTCATGTTGGTGTATGCCGCTTCCAGTCCATCTCAGTTCACTAATTCCAAGAATATCTACTTTTAATCTTTCCATTTCCTGTATTGCATTATCCAATTTACCGCTGTATAAACTTCTTACATTCCATGTTCCTAGTCTTATTTTTGAATTCACTATTTTGAGCCGGGAGATTCTTCGCACCCCTGGCCCATTTAAGGGCCGCCCGGGACTCGGGGCCATTGGTTGGTTTCTCTCCATAGTGATATGCTGGGAAAAGATACTGGAGTGGTTTCCCATTGCCTTCTCCAGGGATTTTTCTGTAGGGGTTACCTTCCCTTAGCTGAGCTGATCCGGTTTTATGGCGCCGGAAACTCGCCATTCGCCCTCTCCTTATCAGCTACGACCATGATGTTAGGGTCAGTGGTCATATTGCCCGGGACTCGCGGGATCATAAAGACCACTCTAGGACGCTAAGGAGTAGGACTTACTGGAAATGTTGCTGATGTTATTGCAAGATGGCGTATCACGGTATTTTATAGGCCCACATCCCCCAGCAGGAAAATGTTCCACCGTGGCCTTTCCAGTCATTGAGCCCCATTATAATTCATTACCGCTACTAAAAAATGAAACTGTGAAAAATCGTAGGATAGTCTGTATCAGGTCGTCTTCTATTTTTTATGAAAACTTATTATGCTTAAACCCGACGATCGTTATAATATATGTGTTCAGATGGCGTTCATTCATTTTTTTTTAATTTTTGCAAGGTATTGCTGTACAAAATTAAGACAAATTATTTGTTTGCGCCCGTACGCAAATTAATATGAATAAATAGTTTTGTTTGTTTTGAAACTCAATTCTTTCAAGAAAGGCATACAATATTGTACAGATGATTGAATCCAATATTGTATTTGTTTGCCTGTCTTGAAAGAAGTGGGTTTTTTACGGACACAACTATTTATTCATATTCGGTACGGACGCAAACAAAAACGTTATATTGTAAAGCTATTCCTTGCATAAAGCGTATTTTAATAAAATACATTAATTAACGCCATCTATGAACACTTAGATTATAACGAGGGTTGCGTTTTACCTTGTATTTAAGGTTAAACGCAACGCTCGTTGTATTCTACGTGTTCACAGATGGCGTTAATTAATTAATTTTGTTTAAATACGCTTTTGCAAGGTATTGCTTTACAGTATTAAGACAAATTATTTGTTTGCGCCCTCATATACGCAATATGAATATGAATAAATAGTTTTGTCCATATAAAAACTCAATTCTATCGAGAAAGGCATACAAATACAATATTGGATTGAATCATCGGTAAAATATTGTATTTGTGTGCCTTTCTCGAAATAATTAAGTCTTTAAACGAACAAAACTATTGATCCATATTCATATTGCGTATATACGGGCGCAAACAAATGATTTGTCTTAATATTTTAAAGCAATACCTTGCAAAAGCGTATTTAAACAAAATTAATTAATTAACGCCATCTGTGAACACGTAGAATACAACGAGCGTTGTGTTTAACCTTAAAGGTATAATAAATAACGATAGTAAAATTTTATCATTGAAGACAATATCAACCACTCTCCAAAGAAAAATATGAAACAGAAAAATATTCAGTCATTATTGCTTAATAAATATTATAATGTGTGGTGTTACGCAATAAATTCACATAAAATATTCGTCCTAGACTTGTAGAAAAGTCAACAGATGTCGCAAATTGAATTAATAATGGATATATTTATCCAATTTACTATCTACATTGCATTTAGTTCGGGTAGAATCTGACATTCACATATAAAGATAGCAGCCAAAAAAATATCAGAGGGCATACAAATTCTAAGTTTTATCGATGATTCAATCTAATACTGAATTTGTATTCCTTTCTTGAAAGAATTGAGTGCTGTACTGACAAAACTATTTATTCACATAATATATATTACGTATGTATGGGAGCAAACACATAATTCGTCTTCATATTGTAAAGCATAACTTGCAAAAAGTGTATTCCAATGAAATAATAAAATTAAATCCATCTGTGAAGGCGTACATTATAACGAACGTTACGTTTAACGAACGAACACCAAATGAAATCTTAGCATTTTAAACGCCTGCCATCTATTAAATTTCCATTTATAACAATACAATTATTTAGTAATAAGAATCGAACCATCGCAGTAAGGGAATCTAGTAATCTTGCGCGAAAGCCATCTGTTGATTTTCATTCGAACTAATATAAACTATTTAGCGAAATATCAAACCATTACCGCAAAAAAACTGCAACATTTTACATGCATGCCATCTATTGATTTTCAGATAACGTAGTATACGTGGGCTGTCAGACATTTTTGTATCAAGGAGCCAAACCTTTTTAGTCATATTTTTTTTTATTGTAGTATGTAGTAATGTAACTCACCTTGATTTTAAGTTTACCCTGCCATCTCTTGGTCGTTTAAAGTCAAGATCATGTAGACAACATTAATTATTTTCCTACAAAATCCAGATTTTTCTTTGAAACTACTTTGGAAGGCACATGAAAAACCCACGTTTCACCAACATGTATATTAATTTCTAAATTATAGTTTTATAATATATATATTTTTAATTTGAACAAGACTTACATGCAATCCGTGCTATCTGATATGTTGATTATTGTTTTATGTCAACACAATCAAGACCAGAACGGATACTGTACGGACATACATAATTTAAAATTTATGCAAAAAAAGCAAACATTTAAAAAATAATAATTGCATTAAAATCTAAGCTGTTGGTTGTTAAACAAAAAATATTTTTCTTCTTGAAGCAAAAAAGCAATAATACACAAATGTGCAATTTTATCTTCATTGTGACAGATGCATTTATTTATTATCTTTAAATCTTTCATAATATGAAATTTATTATTTTTGTGTGAGATCTCTGTGAGAGAGGTATATGTAGACATGTGTGTGAGTATGTTAGAGGCAGTGACAGGTGGGTATTGTAAATTAGAGGTGTAGTGCTGAATTTACAATTATTTATTTTTTGTTTATCTTTAAATTATTGTACATTTTACTCACTTTATAACTTGTTTATAAATAAAATGAAATTTAGTATCGGTAACTATACAGAAAATAGGGCACGGTTAACACGCACTTTTAATTAAAAAAACTTAGAGTGTCAGTAATATAACAATTAAAAGAAAGCATTTCAGTTCCATGTTGTGACATAATAATTAAAGGGTTTTTTTAAGCAATTTTTTATTTATCATATTCATATTCTAGTTCAAATAAGAGAAGGAATAAAACAAACCTTAAACATTCGACATCAACAATTTTGGCCACCAAGTAAAAGTCGGTTTTATTTTTAACGAAATAATTATTAATTATCAAAATCTATTGGCGCATTACTAGTCAATACAAAGGATCCTGCTATGCCTCAATAAAAGAAGTATCCAATCAAAACCGTGGTTTCAACAATTCCCCCATTTCTCTAAAAAATAAATTTATTCGATTGAGTATTGGTCATTGTTCCATTCCTTTCCATCGTTTTAAAATTCACCGGCTTGACTCCTCAAATTGTACATTCCGTGGTTGGGAAGTGGTAACTTTATATTTTTTTAATGTCCCTCTCTAAATAAATATCAAGCCTTATCTAAAATTCCCTCCCCTCCACTCTACATCTCATATAAGTCTGAATTAGACTCCAATATTTCATACAATTTCGAAATTTGCCAATTTAACAAAATTAATATATAAATTCACCATCCCTTCAATAATTTGAAATGATGGTCCCCTAGATGATACATTTGAAAAAAATCTTTTAAATGCATTAATTTCCATATCAGGAAATTAAAATGTTTATTTCTCAATATTATTTAACCACTACAAAGTATTTTTAAAATAAAATGTTCGAATTAAGCGTGTGTATTATTTCTGTATACCTATCAATTTCCGCAAAATACTTCCAATCTTCTCCTTCCCCATTACCTCCTTGCCCTCCCAACTTCCCTGTGCCTCACACAAGTTGGAAAATGTTGGACAGTTGGAAAATTGCATGAGTTGATGACTTACAAAACAACGTACAAAATACCAGGAGCACAGAAAATGATTCAGGTAACCGATTATTTTTTCAAACAAACGGCGACGTAGGCGCGGCGCGGCGCGGCGCGGCGACCAAGCATTACGCCATACCAGCTTGGTTATCAGGAGCACATAAATGATGCAGTTAAATTATACAAAGATTCAATGCTAGTAAAATAAATAATATAATAATTTTGAAAAAATACCCGGAGTTCAGAAAGCGACGCGGGTGTAAAAGCCTATTGTAATTTCTAACAGGAACGGGAACGGACGAGCGCTTCTTACACAGCAACTTGCCGAGAACGCGAAAGTACAAAGTACCAGGAGTAAATAAATGAACAGGTTAAAATAACAGATTTCGGTATGTTCCAGATTAAATCATTATATTTCGATTTGTTCAGTAAAAGTTTTATCACCATAAAATTATTATTTTATTACATTTACGAGGCTAATTTTTACAGCGCATTATTTGTGAAATTAATACCATGGACCGATAAAATTACTGTTTATAAAAAAATTGCTTTTAAAATATATCTTTAATTAAATGTATCCAATCAAAAGTTTATTGATAAAAAATCAAAGTTAAAAAATATATAAAAGTACCCACGTGAACCTAAATTATTTTACTTCTGGCAAAATTTTGCTTTTCATTAATGAATTTGATTACAAGTAATAGGTACCTACCGCTCTACGTTTGTTAATAATCAAACATCGTGTACTGGTAATTTAAAAAAGGTTCTTTATTTTCTTCCAATATTTTTAAAAACGAACATTCTTTTTAGAAAGTGAAAATTTCGTTCGTATAAAATATAATACAACGGTAAGTAAAGTTCTGTGAACAGTGTAGAATCTGTAGATAGACCTTGCGCTTAAAAAGTAAGTTTCTAATTTTCTGAGATTTGTAAGAAGGATACTAGAAATATTTATTTAATATGTTTATTTATCAATTATACAAAAATAAAAGATTTAATATTTTTTTATTATTTTTTTTTAATTATCAATATAAAGTTTCTTTTTATAACAGATTGCTAAAAAGGTATATTTTTTAATTATTCTACTAATCAATAAGGTGAGCTCCAGGAGCTCATGTTTATGGGAGGAGTGAGTAAATACAAAAAGAAAAATGCAAGGCGATGTGTAAAAGTATATTAACAGTTCAATATATCTTAGCCAATTTCAGGGAGTTAATTTTCTTTTTTAATTATTCATATTTCAATGTTTCGGTTACCGTAATTTTTGGACAATAATATGTTACCATCTCACATCTAAATGCAAGTCGTTCTGAACATTGGGATTGCTATTAGGCCATTTGTATTGAATCTATTGCTTATGCTATCTAAGGGGTGAATCTGAATGTGAATCATATATATCGCATTGACATTGCTTGTCCGTCAAGTAGATACCGTAGTCGTAGGTAATATTGATTAATCCGATTTGTTGTCTCGTGGTAGAATTGACGCGCATACGAACTCTGGCGGGATAAATGCAGTATCCAACACCGGAAACGGAACAAACACACAAATTTACATACAGATGAAATGCCAAACGGTCGAGTTAAAACAGGTCTTCGCTGTGTCAATTACCTCATGTATAATGATGTCAATTACCTCATGTATAATATTATTAATTTTTCTGATCCAGAGACACTTACCTACTGGCTTATTAATAATACAAAATACCCTATAATATTAATAATACATCGAACCTCTGACATTTCCCATACATTCTGATGGCAACATGTTCACTAGCTTCCTCATGGCGCCATCTAGCGGCGTGAGTTGTGTGCTTTGGTTTTCTTTAATACATTTTAATGATTTTTTTGTGTAATATGTTATTTATTTTACATTAATATATTAAAGAAGTTGAAAAATGAAAATTAGGTAACCTACATTATACGCCTTAACACTTTTTTTGTTCGTACATAAAAACATGTTAAAGCGACTGTTAACACTGTTTTTGTTGTTTGTAACTGACACATCCGTAAACTACACACATCAGCTACTTTTTTGGGACATCTTATAAATATTGATCAAAATACAAAACAGAACACGTAAAAAACAGCCGCAAAGTACTAAATAAATTCAATTTTCCGCCATTGAAAGGAATGTCAACGTCAATATGCTACTCTAGCGCCTCCAGTGGCCAGCGTATTACTGATAATGCCTGTATTTTACTGGAGTTGAACGTTAAACTAATATTTGATAATACTGACTCAACATGATACTTATCTGGAAATCAGACATACAATAAGTTACGATCAGAATAAATAACTTACGCGCATTTCTAAAGAGCTAATTTTCTATCATTTAAAAAAGTTATATAACATATTAGTGCCTTTATTACACCTGGAACTTTAACTCGGCTAACGCAGCGTTAGACAGAGAAAGAGATGCATAAACTAAAGATAGCAACAGCAACGCATTTGAACGGCTAGCGGAAAAAACCCAAAGCGTTGTGATTTGTGAAGTGGTTAGATTGTGGAAGAGTCTAGAAACCGAGGAGAACCGAATATCACGAAATACAATGTGTATAATACATCAACGATTTATACTGCCCAAACAATGCATGGTGAACAGGTAAGGTTCTTTTGTTAGGCACTGTTGGACTAGAGAGTTCTTATGAAAACCTTAAAAAAATCACTAATAAATATTATACTTCATAAAATACTTCATTACAAAATTGACTGTCCTGAGTTACTCCAATTAATCAGCCTCCACATACCCAAAAGATCTTGCCGAAATTTACTACCCTTTTATTTTTACAACACCAGGACACTGTTTTATCAAAATTCCCCGATTCCAAGACTTCACAGTCTCGGAAATAAATACTATGATCTGGGAGATATATTTCATCTTAAAAATAATCAATATAAACATTGTTTATTTCAATTCTTTTATATATCGAGACACAAATAGACATCTATAATTTCCGCAATATATATATTTTTATTTTTATTTTGAATATCTATTTATGTGAGACTTCTTATCTTTTTTACTAATGTATCTTATTTTATTATATGCTTTTGTTGTAACATTTAATATTTTTTCTTTTTTCGTTGTATTATGTTTCCTTTATTGTTTTAATTTGGTAGAATTTATAATAACTGTGATACTCTACTATTAAACTTTGTAGTGTGTAAAAGCCCATTAGGGCGTGTAATAATAAATAAATAAATTATTACCTTCATTATTTTTATTTGTAGAGGTTGTCGATAGCTCAGTAGGTAGGAGGTTGGACGAGCAGTCGGACGAATCGAGTTCGAACCTCACAACAAGTATTCAATTTAAAAGTTAATTAGTGAAAAGCTCTGCCACATAAATATTGAAAAAAATAGTGGTGTGCATTGTTTATGGTTCAAATATTGTTACCATGCATTCTCAAAGTACCCAACTGGCCCCATGTAACATGTTTTTTTTATAAATCCTTGCTTCATTCAAATTCTATCGTCACATACATACTCTTCTGTTATTCACGAACCGACTTTGATTCACTTGGTCGTGCCATTTAAAATAATTGTTTTAAAATTATAGTCAGTAATTATCTATTTGCTAAACCATGATAGAATATGTATAAGAATAAAATAAAAATGTAACTTTGTAAACTCCACTTTGTTGAGGGCAACCGGTTTCGAATAGGTACCTACCTAGAATCGTTCAATCAGATCAAATATTACGAGGTCCCAAAAGCACATTATCTGACATAGGTACCTAATATAGGTAACTATCCTGTTATTAATACCTGGCTTCGTCCCAGATGTTTTAATAATAATAATAATAATAAATTCTTTATTCCAGGATGTGTTTTAGTTTTAATATTATTGTTTTGTCCTGTCCTGCTGTTATTGTTATTCTAAGTTTTGTCATCAGATCACTTTGTATAAACAGTGTATTTAGTGCTATAATATTAGATCTGTATTGGGTAAGGCACACTTAGGAATAATTTAAAAAACCACTAATACTGAATTACCATTTTTAAGTTTGTTATAGTTAAGGCGGCGATACACATGCCTGTAAAATGGAACAGTAGCTTGCATGCATGTTAATGGCATGTACAAGTTACTGGCGCAATGAGAATACACATGCAAGTTAAACTTGCATGCAAGTTGCGTCCTTGCATGCCTGTATTTGCAAGACGTATACACATGCCAGTCACTAGACAGTACGTGTCTCAAATCACTCTGAGACTGAGTAGTCTCAAGCTTTTTGGCAATGGAAAACATTCGAAGTGAATTAAATATCATCGTATTTCAATTGGCAGTACAATGTGTACTGCCAATTGTATTGTAATGTCTACTGGCATGCCCGTACCTGTCGCGACGTTCACACATGCCGGTTTCATAGCCCCCCTCGTCCCCTCCCTCAACTTGCATGCCAGTAAATCAAATGTTGTGCAATCTACTTGCAAGGCAGGTACAGGCATGCAAGTTAGCGTATACACATGATAGTAGCTGGCATGTGCAAGGAGCTTGCATGCAAGTGTGCCAGCTACAGGCATGTGTATTCCCGGCTTTAAGCGCACTTGAAGTGAAGTGAAACTAAACTGCGCTATATAAATGCCATTTTATTATTATTATTATGTCAAGTATCATTTCGAAACCGCTGAAAAATATAGAACGAGCAATACGACATTTCCTTAAATTTTAGAAATTATTTTTAAATACGTTGTGGCCTGAAAATAGTCGCGTTTGCCTAAAAATTCGTTGAAAATATGCAACATGCGAAATGCCATAGCTTTATAATTTAAAGTTTATTTTATTTTTCAATGTTACACAAAATATGTTGTGGCCTGAAAATAGTTTAATTTATAGTAGTTGTTTGATACCAGAGCTCCTTTTTCCATTGAATTATACGTCATGATTCTGCTTGATGGTCAAATTTAAATGTGGCATATTGCATAGTTATTGCTTCACTCACCTAGTCCCGCTGGAACATTTTGTAGTCATCATTTTTATTTATGTTACGTTATTGCGCAAATAATGCAAAATTTAATTGATTGTGTCAACATCTATTGATTTTGTCAACAATTATTAACTGTGTCAATAAATATTGATTGTGTAAACAAATATTGCGGGAAATGAACAAGACACTTTTATGACAAATCAGTTATTAGCGTCAAAAAATACTTTTTTTTAAATGGAAAAGTACATGGCAAACTGCTACGTACTTAAAAAAAATTATGGTAACATGTTATAATTGCACTTTTGTGTCAAATTACTTTAAAACCAACCTCGCTGTAAAAGTCGATGAATTATCGATTCATAAAGCTGTAATAATTAAACCGCAATTAACTTGCCGAATCAATGCCGTGATACGTCAACTCGGCTAAATATAGAATAGTAGGTAGGTACCTACCTAGTAGAAAACTGGAACTAGCAACTTGTGCAATTTGATCAGCCACATGTAATGTTTTAATGACTCGTGGTTATTGTTATGACAAACTGACACACCTCCAGGGTATAATAATCTTCCAACGAGAGTTGGTATGTAACAACGTTTCATTGATCCACAACGAAATGATAAAATGAGTATTACTCACTTTTTTTTGCAAGATTCTATCCAAAAAGAAGGTTCCGAAGATTGCAATGGGCCGAACATGTTAGAAATACTTTTAGATGACATAAAATAGAAAAACATGCACACAACAAACATTCCAGGATACGAATAACCTGATAAGATGTTGTTTGGAAGATGTTGTTTGGTCATTGATTGGGCATTGAGATGGCCAGTCAAGGAATGAACCTCTGGCGACATCTGCATGGAGAAATATGAGTATTGCTAATTTATTAAGAATCTCTTTAAATTATTGGTAATCCGTTTAAAAACGGGATTTCAGGCCATTTCCTGAAAACGTTTTAATATATTCCTAATATATCGGAGCACGTGTTGATGCACCTGCTTTTACCTTGATAATATATAATAAGTAAATGCGCAAATATTAGGATTTTTATGAACACGCGTATTATATAATATATTCGTATTTTACTAAAAGTTTATCAGGAAACCTATAAATGAATCCGATGCACAGACATATTAATATTCATATGTCTATGATCCGATGGAATTGTGTTGTGGGGGTGACCATAAATCAGAAGGAAGCTCAAATTTCGGTAAAAAAATTGATTACCTAAACATTTTAAATTAAGAACCGAAATCTTTTTTCGAATAGAATATCAAACTCATTGGCCTATCTGGGGCCCACGAGCCCATGGGTCCTTTTTAAATGGGCGACATTGGTTGTCTTTCAAACAACTTCTAGGAATTTTCTGTTCAGTGGTTACAACATAAAATATACATATAAATGCAACGACACAAAATATTTATCGTAACTTTACACCACATAAAATATTTATCATAGCAATGGCAAAACTTATCATTAAACTTGTAATCATATTATTGTTTTCAGAGTCAGGGGCAGATTTGCTTTAATTGCATTTGTGAATGATTACACCTCGGGCGACGACAAATGTGTTCAAATAAGCGAGTTAATTATTATCATTTTAATTATTATCACGTTCAAGGATATGCAAACAAGCGTATTATGCCATAAACTTATTAACAATGCACCAAAACAAGGTAAGGTATTTCTTAAATAGTACCTACCAATATAAAAAAATTAAATTATTTAGATAAAATTTTCAATATATATTTCCAAGTGCAGATTGTGTAGGACTCACGACTAGGGTTGCCATATTCGGTCAGGGTCTCGTCGGGACGTTTCAGGATGGAGCAAATAAAAATTTTGTAATACTTAAACAATTTCTTTATTTTTGTTGTTTGTTTTTGGGGTGTTATGCCGTGTTGCGCTAACTCCTTCTTTAGCCGACGTTTCGGACAGCGTTGCAGTGTCCATCATCAGGGCAGATCCGGTAGATCCGAAGATGGATCTACCGGATCTGCCCTGATGATGGACACTGCAACGCTGTCCGAAACGTCGGCTAAAGAAGGAGTTAGCGCAACACGGCATAACACCCCAAAAACAAACAACAAAAATGCTTTTGGCCGTGAGAATCTAAAAAAAAAAAAAAAAAATCTTTATTTTATAATAAGTAAGTAAATATGTTTGTTTTATAGGTTACTTTAATTGGTACTAGGAGAAGTACTTGGCTGGCCATACTTTTCAGAAGATTTCGCGTTTCTCAACAATTCTGGGCACCTTTTAACATAATTGTAGAACTCTGTACAAGTCATGTTATAATTGACTTGACACTGTAAAATCGACTCCACAGTCTCTGGGCTATGGGACGCACGGAAAATTATAATTTGCATTGCGTAATTTCAATCGGGACATTTAAGGCTTTTGTCGGGACGTCGGGACAGATAGCTCAATAAAGGTGACAGTCCCGATATATCGGGACGGATGGCAACCCTACTCACGACTAAAACCTATTTACCGACATAAACCTATTAAACGATTTTAACATTCAAAAGACAGCCAGATGCACAATGTTGATTATCGTTGAATCTGAAAACATTTGTGTAAAATACCTACGTATTTACTCAAGTAAGAAACTATAAAAATGCAATGTGTAATAAAAAAATACATAGGGGAATAAGGCAATACGATATACCTAATTTAAAGCCTAACCAGTGCATACACGCATTGTGACGTCATATGATTGCCTAGCACAACAATGAAAAACTTTGAATTTCTATGGAATAAACTTTTAGAGTTTTTCATTGGTGTATAGTATAATAAGTATGCTCCGAATAAGAATTCTACTTTCCATATATTGGCATATCTATGGTTTTTTATGACCAATTTGTTTCATTCAAAAAGATATCGATTGGTTTATTTATTGTAGGTAGGTAGTTAGTTATCTGGTACCTAAACATCTACGATTTTTAAAACATTAATTTTGAAAATTTATACTATGGTTGAAGTGCATAATACATTATACAAACCGTTACAAAAGTTTACAAAATATTTCCAAATTTTCCATAATTTTAATGTTTCATCAATCCGAAAAACAGGACGTGCTATTGAAAAGAGTAAAATGGGTTTACAGAATATAAGAAAACAAACATTATCGTCGCATTTCAAAAAGTGCAGAGTTTAATCATTATATCTTATCACTGTTAAATAAGATACAATGAAGAAGAAGAAAATTTAATTTTTTTTCTAAAAATGTAATTAAATGAACGTCCAGTAACTCTCCCAACATTAAAGCACACAATTCAAAAGTGTACACGAACCTTAGCGTTCAGTTACTTACACGAGTCATGCTCATTCCCAAATTCTAAAATATGTATATAATTCCTGCACTTTTGGAAACTAGACAAAAAAATGTTATTGCAACAACAAAAAATACTTATTACAACAAGTCAGGAAATAGTTCATTATTTATATTTATAAAAAAAAGAATCGTCAGGAAAAACGGTCAATAATTCTTGTTGAATAAAGGTTTTTAATGAAGGAGTTTTAAGCCTGTGACCGACCACGCTATAAGCGCGCAATACTTTCGTGGCTTGGCCTATTTCAGCGTATCTCTCGCCATACATTCGCATTGGTAGTGTATGACGAGAGATATGCTAAAATAGACCAAGCCATGTTGCGTATAGCGTAATGTGTCGCCTACCTTACTCTTCTGTAAAACGCTTCACTTATTATTTAGTTTATGATTGTAATAATAATCGATTTTCCATATTCGTCATCACCTCAAAATACAATAAATTATAAATCATCTAATAATGATTGGATTTTTTATATGACGCCATTTACTGGTTTGAATTTTTTTGTCATACAAACAAAAAGCCAGAACTAATGGATAGCATATTGCATAACAATTTTTTACTGCTAACAACGTTAATCAATTTTTTGTTCGCGTGAAATCACTTCAAGGGCACTTTGCAATTAATTGAAGAATAATCTACGACCATTCGAGATTTATGAATGTTTTATATACCTACCCTTTATTCAAAATAAACATCAAAAATATACTATACCTTCTAAATGCTCACTGCCGAATACTTAAGTACTGCTAATAGCTAACTATTTGGGTACTGCTAACTACGTCCTGCTAACTGCTAACAGCTAACTTTGTAAGTACCTACTGTTGACTTGCTAACCGCTACCTCCTAACTGCTAACTACATACTGCTTGTTAATGGCTAACTATGTCTGCTAACTACTAATTAATAATAATTTAATGTGGCGCAGACCCCGCCAAATCCCAGAAAACAAACTACTTGTATTAATGCCACATCTGCCCGGATGGAGTCCCTCTTGAAGGCCCTCTAAAAATGGACCATCACAAATCCTCTGGAAACGATTTTTTTATTTAATCACATAATTTGTTAATTTTATTCGTACATATCCATGGTGTTATTCTGCTGCATTCTGCTTTGATTTCTGTTATACCTGTTACGTTATTTTGCAGCGTCATTTTCGTACAAATCGATGGTGTTATTCTGCTGCATTCTGCTTTGATTTCTGTTATACCTGTTCCGTTGTTTTGCAGCGTCATTTTCGTACATATTGATGGTGTTATTCTGCTGCATTCTGCTTTGATTTCTGTTATACCTTTACGTTGTTTTGCAGCGTCATTTTCATACATATCGATGGTGTTATTCTGCTGCATTCGGCTTTGATTTCTGTTATACCTGTTACGTTGTTTTGCAGCGTCATTATCGTAATGTTTAGCCCTGAATACTTTCTGGAATAGAGTAATTATAATTTTTATTAGTTTATATAATTAATAAAAGCAAATAGGTATATATTTTATTAATAGAAGCAAATATATACCTATTGATTAATAAAAGCTTATATACCTATTTGCTTTTATTGATCAATTTTATTGAAGAGAAAACCCAACATATATGACGTCTCAGACGTATGTAAGTACATCTACGTACCACCATAGACAAACCCGCGTTTAGAACAAATAAAAGATAAATTAGAAATCGATAACGATTACTAATGTTTTTAACAAAAAGTTGATAAACCGATGACGCTGTGGTTAACCTGGGTAAGTATTATTGGTAACTCTGTGAGTGTGTGTGTTGACTGCACAGTTTGAATGTATGTCAGCTGGTAATTTTCCATGCAACCGTTGAACACAATTTCTACATACAGCTTTACTTGTTATTTGTTTATGCTTACAGCGGTGGTTTTATGTGTGGTGTTCTTTTTATGTTTGTAGTGGCAATGCTGGCTGCACTAACACACAGCAGGATTATAAAGAAAGGCTTAATAATTATTGCATATCGGCGTCCGTCTGGCAACACTGTTATCTTTTAATCATTTCCGTCTACAGGGTGGTGAAAAATAAAAAACCTTTAAAACGCAATGAGAATGAATCACATTTTTTGATTCTCAGTCGAGAATCTTTCCAAGATTATTATGTATTTTATAGATACCGATAATAATAATATATTTCAAAGATTTGTATAGCGCCGTTTTTGTGCAAAATCACATTAATGGTGGTGTACAAATACATAGTATATGTCTACAATGATCCTTCCTATTATTAATGATCCTTCCTACTATTGTATCCACCGGTTCCTTTATCAATAATACAAAACTATATGTAGAATGCATTTGATTAATGAACGTGATGCTGCGGTAGAATGTGCATGTTTTATTATTATTATTATTTATATTTTGTGCAGGCAGATAATATACAGGACCATATTTACCTGGGAGTATACATACGCGAGCCGAACTGCCGAACTGAACCTCAACTTATGGGAAAGGAACGAAGCAACCGCAAATGTCGCAAAACGCCGCTTGCAGTTGCTTCGTTCCTTTCCCGTAATTCGTGTATCGGTTCGCGTTTCGGTTCGCAAATGTATACGACCCATTATAACAGATTTGGAATAATTTAAATACAATAAGAAAAGTGTGATTAGGATGCAAGTATGCTACTCTCAACTCTGTGGCAGGTATATTTACTTTAAGGGAATGAGAGCCTAAAAAGGTAAGTTTTTAGTTCAGACCTGATTTATGTTGGGTTTGATATGCATCTTAGTTCCGGAGGGAATTTATTCCAAGGTAATCTATACATAAGTGGAATACTAAAGATGTGTAAAAAATGCTGTGAAATATCACTTCATACAAAAGTTAGATCAAAATAAAAATGGTAGGTAGTTAAAATGTGCACGTACCTACTCACTATTTAAAATTTAAAACAGACTAAGTGTGATGTTCGGATGAACATTATCATTGCAATCGCCCAACATTGATTTTTCCTCCCACAGCTGCTGTGCCTACGTGATGCCTAGGAGGGTCCTTAAAGAGTGCCAACATGTGGTCAACGAATTCCCACTGCGTTCATACCCCGTAGAGATTGACGGGGTCCACAGGGCAAAGCCTGAGGCCCTAGACAGGCTCACATACCTAGATTTTCCCCTCTGACCCCCCACCATAAAAAAGAAGAAGCATTTTTTTATTGTGGTGGCGTTTTTTTATTATTATCGTATCATTATTGTTGTAAAAATAAAATAAAACTTTAAAAAATTATAAATTTCCGACAAAAAATACATATTTTACCAATTTTAACAGTTTTTATCTTATAATTATAATATTTTAGGGTAGGCACAGCTTTTCAGCATTTATGGACTACACGCCACTGCAAAACCAAGAGCATATTCAACCCGAAACCTGAAACTAAGAACAATTTCATTTTGTTTATTTTTCAATATTTAGAAGGTTACACAATAATACAGTGTTTCAGATTATGAACAAGATATAGTATTTACCTTTACGAGAGTGTAACGACTCGTGTGTAGATGTGAAAAAAAACTTTTATATAACATGAAGTGAAAGAAAATTTAATAATATAATTATTAAGTTCTGCAAGTATTTTTTTTTGTTTATATCCTCATATTGTCGATTGGGGAGGAGAAAGATATGGGGAACGAAATCTTTTTAATCACTAACTTTTATTTCCGATGGTGAGTAATTTTTTTTTTTGGTTTTCATTGGTGGTATTTTTGAAAGGTTTTAACTCATAATAATATTCACTAAAGATTTTTTTATCGTTTTACGGCATCGATAAGGTTGAGTTTCATCCCACGTCACCCCTCAGAAGGAAAGAGGGGCAGATATTTTAGAATACTAAGAAATTTTACATTAGTTATGTTTACATAGAGAGAAGGAGACAAGGAGAGAAGGAAACCATGAAAAATTCCTTTTATGTTATTTTATAATTATAATAACGGATAGAACGGTTAATTATAGAGTCGCAATCTGTCAGAAAAATAAGTCCGGTGCATTAGGATCTACTATCCTAGGGCTAGAGAAAGGAATTAAAAATCTAATACCCATCATCATACCGAGAGAAAAAAAAATACTTGCAGAACTTAATAATTATATAATTAAATTTGATTTTAATTAAATAAAAAAAAAATTAAATGGATGTTTACGAATTAAGCACGAAAACAATAAATGAAGTGAAAGAAAAAAAGAATTATATAATATAAAACTAATACACTAAATAAAAGTAATGTGATGGTAATAATTAGTTAAATTATTTAATATTGTTTATTTTATTTTCAAATTTATTAAACTCAGGTTCTATTCTCTGCTCTATCGCTGGTTGATTAAACCACACCACTCAAGTGTACGTGTTTTACGGCCGTTGTTCCCAATCCTACTTATCAACTGATGAGCCGAAATTTTGGCTTAAATGCATATGTATTAATGGAGAGCCTCAGCGACCGTTTATGTTTATCCTACTGCTCTCAACACGCACCAATGTGTTATTTAAATTTAATTTCTGTTAAATAAAATATATTCTTTGATTGTTGGTGTTAGGTGAGTATATTAGGCTTTATAATGACTATTGTTTAACACCTACTACATTACTGCTGATCAAAAATGGGAAGAATCATCGTTGGGAAGAAAGAAGAACACAAGAAACGTCATACGGGCATATTACATGATCCAGAAGTCTGACCATTATTTACTTAAATTTTATGCACAGAAATGCTAACACATATGTATTTGTCAGATTCGATTTGATATTATTATTCTTTGCTTTAAAAAAACACAGGTCTTAATAAAATAGCTCAGCTCGCTTTCAAATCATATTATAGGCTCGTATTCAGTTGATAGATGCGGTAAAAAAAAATCAAAAGGTATTTACGTAAATGACTGTAACTAACAAAATAGCTATCACGTCATTTCCCCAGTACAGGCAGAGAGGACGGACCACCAAACAGCTTGGTCTTGGAACACAATTCTTACTTCATTTCTCATACTTGTCTTTTTGTTATTCTGAATCTTGACATGACTGACTCAATAGTTAACTTGATTTTTCTACCATATATATTATTTCGTCGATCATCTGCTCTACGTGTCCACGCCATTTAACCGACCATTTCTTAATCTGACTCATTACGCTTACATAAACCTTGCGTAAATCATAAAAATAATTCTCAAACTTCCTCTTTCTACCAGCACTGATACTATCTGCAATACTATCAACCTTATGGACCTAAAACAGCTCTTTGCATGATCCATCTTGATTAATTTACACCAAAACAGCAAAACACTATATAAACCAACTCAAACGATACATAATACCCGAACCAAAAACAATGAACTTCTCCAAACTCTTTTTGCGAAACCCACCTTTGGGCAAAGACATTTAAAATACATAGCTTGCAAACTATACAATATACTACCAGCCACTATTAGACGAAAAGAGTCAATGACCAAATTCAAACATGAAATAAAGAAATGGATAGCAAGTATTGGGCGTCCCACTTTCACAAACATATGTAAACGTGTTTAGTAACAACAATTCACATACAAAATATAATAATAGATTGAATAATTTTATAATAGCCCCTTTGTAAGTAATCTTTAAGTACCTCAAAACGTCTGTCTCGACACAGGTGTACCCTAGTGAGACAGATGTCGAAAAATGTAAGTAAAATAACTTTATATTGATATGTAAATTTAAAAAAAAAATTGTGAAACTCTGTATTTTTATCATGGTCATAAATGGTTTTACCCTAAATATTATGTGGTTTTACAAACATACGCCACAATGACCTCATTTCTACAACATTCAGTATACTTCACTCTGCCAGTTCCATGCCTCACTGCCTACAGCAGGGTTGGTATCAGAGCTCCATTTTGGACAGGTTCGCTTCTTTGTTAGTTTTTTTTTTTTTTGCTAACGCCGACCGCGTTCAGTCCTCCATTGTCAATTACCTGCATTTCTATCAGCATTCCCATCTTTCGTAAGCGTACCTAATTCCTAAATACACAAACTCATTTACTTATTCCAAGTATTCACCATTCACAACTATATTTCACTCCGTTTTCGTACTCTCCATTTCACACCATGAATTTAGACTTACTAACATACATTCTTCATCAGTGGCGTGCAGTAGCTGTGCCTTCCTTGGGAAAATGGGTCGGGAATTTTTTATGATGATATAACAAATGTATAATATAAAATAATGGATATAAACAAAAAATATATATAACAAACAAAAAAAACATTGGCAAAACCTCAGCAGCTTTATTAACCAGTGACACAATATTTCTTTGGAACTCACTAAGTAAAATATTATATATAGCTGATAGAAACATTTGAGATATTAGTAATACGTTCATCAGAAATAATTAAAATTTGAGGTCAAGCAAACCACCATTATTAGAGTCTTATGTCGCTTTAACACCTTTTGTAATGTCAAACCTCCCCGTAAAACCATGGTTTACCTTAATTCATGACACACATTATCAATTTATATTTGTTTGTGTATTCCATGAATTTAAATTAAGGCGATGCCATACGTAGTAATACAAAATCATGTGTTTTTGGTTTTAAAATTTGGTCGCCTAGAAATGTTCCAGATGCTTTAATTAAATACTGCGAGTAGAATACATCTTGGCATTTGAAATAATCGAGTATTTTTTAGATAAGTCTTTTTATAAGCCCATAAAAAAATAATGTAAAGTTCAAAATCTCCTACTTACGAACCCATTTTCGGTTATGATTTTATTGTATAATTTGGAAAATTAAGTTATTTATAAAATGATCGAAAAAAAATTAATTATTTATGCCTGAACATCCACAAAATAAAATAAAAGGCACTTTTTGGCCATGTTTTTTTCATGCATAAATCAAAACAGGCGGATGGTGTCAAGCGGGAATTTAAACCTTATCGCCATTTACGTAAGGGTTGTTATTGATAGCGGCTCAATTTAAAATATTACACGACGTAGTGCATCGCCTTAAAGAAATCGAGGAATACAAGCGAATTGTGTGGCTAAAAATATAAAAAGTGAATGCTAAGAAATAAGGGATTTTATGATAATATAATTCTACAATAATTTTGAGTGAAGGTAATTATTATATCCTTTTAAACGAAGTAGGAGAGAACCTTCATAGAAATACGTAGATATAAAATACAATGGTACATTTCCAAGAAAAAAAACACTTGTTATCGAAAAACTCTGTTGCACGAATTAGTAATAAAATTCCTTTCTCGTGTGTCAAAAGTACTAAAACTTTTATCTTGAAGTTTATTCTTAATGCGCCAATTAATGTTAGAACATTAATCATTTTATGTTTTTATCAACGTGTGATTGTTGGAAGTATTGATAGCTTGTGCAAAAATAACACTTATCTGAACTCTACTTCTAGCAGTAATGCGCATACTTACCAGGATTTTAATATCATTGAACATTTCGTAATTTCGAGCGCAGCGGAATGTTTTCTTGCCATTCAATATTCAATGGATTAGGTGTGTACTCTTTTTTGTGCTTAATGATTGATGTTTACAAAATAAAGTGGAACAATTTGGAGGTAATAACACAGTAAAGAGGCATGTCAATGAGTGCAAATTTGCGAAACAAAGAAGCTTAACAAAAAGTATGACAAAAAATAATCGTTAATTTCGCTATTGCCGGAAATAATTACAATACAAAACACAGGTTTATTCGCAGACAAATTATTTAAGCCTTGATTTTTTTTTAACACGCTGTATGTTTAATGACAGAGCCGCCATATTGCAATACGCTCGATTTTTTAAATTCCTGAGCGCAGGTTCGAGGTCGGGCCCACGTGACGAGGGGCTCGTCGGCGCGGACCAATCACAGGCGAGGGCTCGGCTCGCTCGCCTCCAGCACTGCAGCTTGGTTAGAGGAGGTGAAGGGAGCGGAGAGGGGTGTTGAAATTACACGCATTTACATGCGCCAATGCTACGCCATTTTCCCAACATTTCAAAATGTAACATTTTCCTTTAAATTCGTATACTTAAATACGACAACATTCCATCGCGATTAAATCAATGACCATTTTCTTCAAAAACTATTTGTACTTCTGGACACCATCTGTTTTGAAGTAATTAAAACATTGTACTAAAATATAAAATTTCTATAGTCACCGGTTTTTATGCCCCTACTTAAAATAAAATTCTCCTAGCAATAGCAACTATAATTCTCTGAAAGTCGAAGACCGTCTGTTTAATGATTTATTTTGTTTGACTACTCATATCCACAAAAAACGTTAATGTTTATTGTTATTCGTCGTATGCATAAAATTTCGTCACCAAGAGGATGAAAAATTATTCTTCTCGTTACAAAAAACCACATGGATTATACAAAATATATTATTTATTGAGGAGACGACTGGAGAGGAAATGTAAAATGTAGGAGACGTAATGTGACCCGCTGACAGAGATGTAATATAGAAAATAATGTTACATGACGAGGGAATCTTTTTTTTTGTATGTTTTTATTTTTTTTTGTATAACTAATATTAAATTAAACCAGATACATATTTATGAACGATTACCTATCAGATTTGAATAATAAGTAGTTTATTGCAATATTCGCTATCAGGCGAACCAATCAACATTCCAATCTTCATACCGACTTACAATATTGAAATAGGTTTTTTTATTGATCGGAATTTTTGTATAGATTGTTATCCGATTACCAATTTAGGTATTCATATTTTTATTGGGTTAAAAAAATAAGAAATAAAATAAATAATAAAAAAGCTAAATAATAATTAAACGCTAAAATATTATTAAATTACTCTTTGTAAGGATAAAAAAGCAATGATTTGACAATATAAAATTAAACTAAGAGAGACTAATGAGAAATTTAATGGTTCTGCACGCTGAATACTTTTTGTGAAAAAAATCTGTTCCAAAAACCATCTAATCATTTAATGAATCCGGTAAATTTTAGAGAAATTCTTGGTCGGAAGATTGTATACGAAGACGTATCGTTTGGTTGTACCTACCATATAAATTGTACACTTGAAACAATGAAGATGAGAGATGACAGACAAAATGTACAGATTTATGACGGGTTGTTTATTATTTTATTATTTACACGCAGCGCCATTCTGTTTAGTTGAAAGGTCACTGTTAAATGCCGATTTTAAGTCCGTTTCAGCTTTTAAACAAATTGTGATCATTCTGTGACAATGTTACATTTGAATTTATGTGAAACAACTGGTTCTAAGAGACGAAGAATTTTATCTGTCATCAATCGTAAACATAATAATGGAAGGAAGTTAATTTAAGTATTTCTTAGAACTCTATACACCTGTCAAATTACACAATACTATCAAACAAACGTCAACGGACTTGTTTTGATAATATTTCAATAACAAAGGAAGTGTTAATCTCTCTAAGCACGTGTGTGAATAACTTCAAAATTAGGAAATTGATTCGATGGCGATTTCGAAATGCCTTCACACTTCCATATTACACACCCATAAATGTATTTGGATATGTAAATTACAATAATGGCCTAGTGATAGTTCTACAACCTGTACAAACTACTTAGTTTGTCACCGTGTTTTAAATGTTTCGTCTGATTTTAAAATGTTTTCCTTTTTTATAGGTACGCCATTTTCTGTAGGAAATAATGACAAAATATAATTACAAGTTATTTATATATCTAAATAAATAAAATAATGTTGCTAGTTGAATAGTTGATCGACCAATGAATTGCTAATTAAGCGGCTTACCTTGTCGTCGAAGGTTGAAAACCGAAAGCTTTTCGTGTGTTTTAGAATACGATTTTTTAATCACTAGACAAAGGAGCGTCGGTCTAAATATTATAATGATTTTAATTTTATAGGTGCTGTAACGATTTTCTGAAAGCAACATGAAACATATTTGCGCACCTCGAATTTGACTCTAAAAGAATTTTTATGAGTATCATTATTTTTCTTGCGAATTTTTCAAGTATTTACTTTATGAAGATATTGTGCCGTGCATGAGTTACTTGGTTATATTCCTTTAACCCACGGAGTGGCAAAGCACAATCAGGTTTTAGAGTCAGCGTGAATTCCTGGTGGCAGTTTTTCGTTTCATGTGATGGATGTAAAAATAGATTTCGCGAAAGTTTAAGCTACACAGAAGCGAACATGTCCATAAACATGCAGTCCATTGATGAAATAACTACTCATAGCTACCGACCGTGAAAATTTATTATTTCCTAAAACAAATTTATTTTTTGCAGTTTAAAAAAGTTGACAAAGCTGGACTTGAAGTCCTAGATTTAACCGTAACTTTTCTGTTTCAAATTTTCGTTTAAAAATCAATAATATTTTCTAGTTTTGGAGAATTTGAACAATTCTTCAAATTTCAAAGTTATTTTCAAGTTCTGTGAAAATTCTTTTCAATTTCTGTTATTATTTCAATTATGTCAAGTAACTGGCCCATAATGATATAATAACAGAAATTGAATAGGTCCAAGTATGGCTAAATTTTTGTTCGTATTTACATTTGAAATCTGAGATGGAACGAAAACTGTCCCACAATCTTAGCTGTCTGCTTTTTCACTGTCAAAAACGATATATATTATGTAAGAAAAAAGGCCTATTATTTTGGATGCTAGTGGTTGGTCCGAGTTCTGGTGCATTCCAAATAACTCCTTCTGCCTTTCTTAATGCACACAGAACACAGAAGCAAATTCTTCGTTATTTGATTCACTTGGAGTACTCGTGAGAGTCCCCGACTTCTTCGTACTTTCTCCTAATACTCCTTTTGCACAGCACAAAGAATAATACTAGAATGCCTTCTATGTTATTCTTTTCGTGTTATTCTCCATTTGGCCCAATAGCCCAGCTCTTCGTCTACTAAAATCGTTGATCTCTACCCCATTTGAATTTCATAAACACAGTTTTGTATTGGAAATTTAAGCCACGCTTAAATATTTGGATCACGTCTCAAAAACATTTCTAAACTATTTATATAAAACTTCCATAGCGCTACATCGACCTTGCAATTTTTTTTAATCACCCAGTTACTAAATCGGTCACACACAGTTTTACGCCACAAATACTTATGAAAACAATAAATCTTTAATCTATAAATCACCCATAAAGTGTTTATTTATTTTAAATTATGCTCAATATGTTTTTCTGCATAGAATAGTGTGCATCAAAAATGCACATTATTTTCATAGTTTGTTTTGTGTGATACCGTGCAAGAGTTCCAATTAGCAGTGGAACTATGGTATCCTGTTTTTTGTAAGAAGCCGTAAAACTGAAAGAATTGTGGACCATTTCATACAACTTTGCTATTCTGAATGGTCGTTTCATTCCCGGAGAAGTTTTTTGAACTTTGATATTGATGATGACAAAGCATTTAACGTAACAGTTGTAAATGTGAAGTATAACCAAAGACATAACTATGGATGAATACATTCATAATTCTGCTGAAACCACAGTTTTTATAATCTCCGAGTACTTGTAGACATACTCACTTACCTTTGATTTCATCAGTGCCCACGTCGATTGCATTTAGTCTTCGACGAATACAGCTGACGTGGGCATAGATGTTTTAGTTACTTTTCAAAGGAATGATGCAACTTACAGCACCGATTCAATATCAAAAATACTGTTCGAGAATCCGACGTGCCTCTTTCAACGTCGCGTCACGTCGGCGCAGCGGAACTGTCTGAGAAATAACTATACGTAATGTCGATCCTCCATAATTGCAATGATTTGCGTCAGTTTATTCGGCGTTCGGAGAAAACGAACCAATTCATTTTGGTATTCGCGATATAGGTAAGTAGGTTTCCTAAATACAGCGCAATACGCAAGTAGAACGAGAAAACATATTGATACTAATACTGCTAATTTATTAACAAATCTGGTGAAATTATTCGTTTTCCTGTTAAAAACGAGACTGCAGGTCTACAACGAAAAGATTGACAGAGTTCCTAACAAAGTATCAGTTAAAAGCGAATGTTTTATGAGGACGGCGGAACACATCTTTATACAAAGGTTGATAATGATTTTGACATACTGATATTGTCGCATTCCGCCACGATACTTATTAGAAAAAAAAACGCGTGTTATCGATATATTCTGAATGACTACTTTTTTATCAGGAAATCGGCATGCTATCACTTTTTTAACAGGTTCTTTTTTCTCCATGTGCACTGATAAAATGAGAGACTGGTGAACGTCCTAAATTACAGTTTATTCGTTAATACATAAACTATCATAAATGACGTTCTCCTAAATTGCGATGGTTTTCGTCAGTTGTTTATTCGGAATGGCCGCGGCGTGGGTTCGGCGTTCGCTGAAAACGAATATTCTATTTTCATTCTTATTATTAGGTGAGTAATTGCACTTTAATTCGTAAGTTCGTTAGTACACACCTCTTTGTATTGTTTTTATTGATAACATGACTATTAGATTTTGCCGGTAATCACAAATGATTGTCATTACAAATTTAAATGGTTATCTTAGGGATTTTCGGAATAGCGGTCGCAGTATAGTATGTAAGTAAGTGCACTTCACTATGCGAGTAGGTAGGTACCGCAGTAAACACCTATTTTTTAAACATATTGTTACAAAAGGCAGACAAACAAAGTCCACCGAAGGTGACAGAATAATTTTAATTCATTTCGTCAGTTATTAGAATAGATAAGACAGTAGGTATAAGTACACACCTCTTTGTATTGTGTTTATTGATAACATGACTATTAGATTTTGCCGGTAATCACAAATGATTGTCATTACAAATTTAAATGGTTATCTTAGGGATTTTCGGAATAGCGGTCGCAGTATAGGTATGTAAGTAAGTGCACTTCACTATGCGAGTAGGTAGGTACCGCAGTAAACACCTATTTTTTAAACTTATTGACACAAAATACAGACAGACTATATTCACCCAAGGTGACGGAATAAATTTAATTGATTTCGTCAGTTTATTGGAATAGATAAGGCAGTAGGTATAAGTACACACCTCTTTTTGTTGATTATACGAACATCAAACTATGACCGGTGACACGTGGTACTACAGGAACATACGAAATAGAGGCAAAATATTGGATTATTTAAAAATGATGCTAAAATTCGGAACGATACGACCTGATTTCGATCTGCGGCGAGTTCCAAGAATAGTCGGTCTTTGTATAGTTTACGGGCTTAAAGTCTAAACGTAGTGGGTTCGATTCCCGCAGTTACTAGACATAGTTATCTAGACAGTGTCTTGGATACATATATCCTATTTTTATTTTTATGTGTGACATCTTTTGACTTTTCTGCGAGTCTAGAGGAAGAATATTAGGTAATTTTTGGAAAGTTAAGTCATTAAGTTATTCCGAAAATGAAATCTTTAATCCTCAATATTTTAAAGGCGCTTCCAGTCCCACTATGGGCATGTCGATTTTTAAATAAAATGAATCTTTACAAAAAATGGCTTTCTGTGACGGTCTTAGGTGATATTGACGTAAAATCGAACGTATGAAGTTAGTTATGAAGCTTCGAAACGATCATTTATCTTTTCAAGAAACAATACAAGACGACGTACTAGTTGTCGAATATTTTCACAAAGAAAACATTTCGTAAAACGTCTGTCGAAGCCGAGTAAACTAAAAAAAATAAACCTTAAAATTTTTTTTTTTGTCTTTTAAAACATAAAAAATATATATTAAATTTGGTTTGATTGAACCTTCCTACCCAGGAACTAAGAGAATTTACAGCGGCAATGTCATCGAATTTCAGACTAATGCGTATATGTCCGCGTGTGTGATCGTGATTGCCACCAAGAGTTGATAGAATGCATTGTCATTGACAGCGAGTCTAACTGTCTAGTTTCATCTCGATCGGATGTCGGGAAGTGGGATAATTTAAATTTCCAAGATTTTGATTCATTCATGAAAACAAAGGCTAAATTCAAATAGGTGTATTTAAAAAGACCCGATTCAAGCAATTAATTTTACTTTTATCAAAGAATCACAAAGGTTAAATGTAAAAGTACGTATGAGTATAAGACATTCTATCTTGATAAAATAATCGTTTTTTAATCGAATTGGGCATGTATACATTGCACCTTGTACCTCTCGCAATAAACGATATTCCTAGGTGCAACTAATTAATCAATTAAATTGGAAAGAACGGATTATGTGTGTCAATATTTTCACCAAACCTGAAAAAAGGCCGATTCATTCGATAATTTTCATGCATTAAGAAAGATCTCGATAATCATTTCAAAAAAAGAATTCTTACGTCATTTTTTAAACATTAACCCCACACAGGAGCCCCTGAGGACAATAATTTCCCACAGAACATATGTCATCTTTTGGGATGCTACGTGGAGGGTCTTTTTTAAGGAAAGGAAGGGGGTGAAGTTCTGGGAAGGTAAAAGGTATGAGGATTGGATATCTAGGGATCAGTGTATCCAAGTGACGCACTTATGAATATATCCCTCCCACTATGGCGCAAGGCGATGGGTTGAGGGACCAGTGAGAGAAATCTAAGGGTCTCCCCAAACCAGCCTCTCCCGATCTGGCACGCCACGCAGACGCTGGACAGACGCATCCTGAACACACCTCATCCAATGAACCTGGGCATCCCTGCTAAATCACCAAACGTAGCGAACCACTTGGCGTGACCTATGGTAGAGGTGTTGGTTATCCAATAAATGGTTTCCGGGGTGGCGGTAGCCAAACCTGCCTCCCAAATTCTAAATATGTCGTATGATGGGGGGATCAGAGGGGGACATCTAGTTCTGCGAGTCAGTCTAGGGCCTCAGGCGACGCCATGTGGACCTCATCAATCCCGCCGGGGAATGAATGGAGCGGGCATTCGTTGACCACATGTTCGGTGGTCTGCAACGCGCCACATTCACACATCGCCGACTCTTTAAGGCCCCACCTGTGCATAATGTGGGCACAGCGGCTATGGGAGAACCTTAACCTATTGATGGAGGACCAGGTTTTGCGAGGCAATGAGAACCCAGGCTGTCTCTCGGTGGGGTCCTGTATGAGATGGGCATTTCCCACGTTAGCCGTTTGCCACTCAAGTTTCCACCTATCTTCTGGGGTGAGAGGTAATCGGAGGAACCTCTCTCCTGTATGAAAATTAATCTTTAGCTTTATGTTTTTAATGACATACGTGTTTCTTCCTTGACTGAAGGTTGGGCTCCGAAACCAATGAAAATTTTAAAAAAAATGCTGTGGATTTGTTTTAAATCAATTAATGTGACCACTCAATTTGTACAGACAAATAATAATAAAAAACCTTAAGAAAAACCCATTCAAGCATTAAATGCTTGAAAAATACGTTTAAAACTAATAAATAAGTTACCAGCTTATATACTTAAAGTATGCTAATTGTGAAGGTTAGAAAACAAATTGTCATATTGTGGTAAACATTTAGATGGAGAAATAACTTGCAATAATATGATCCCTCTTCCCTCGTCACACAGGATTGTGCAAAAAAATACACTTTTAAGGAAATAATAGGGTTTTAGAAATATATTAAAAAGTTGTTGAAATTACTTTAGCTATATGAATTTAGTAGTTACACTAAATGAAGACATCCACGGCAGAGCGCCAAGCTCTTCATCAAAAAAAATAGTTAATTTATATGCAATATCTCTCTATATATATATGATTTACTTAAAATACTATAATTATATCCTCATTTTAGACTGGTTCTAAAAACTATCAGTGTCGCCCTGGTGAAAGAACACAATTCCGAAACCAAACATTGATTAAAACGGCTTTAACCGTTTTAATGGCCAAATCTGAAGGTAAGAAATCTTCCTCTTCCCCACCTCTTTCCCCTCCTAACTCCCTTCAGCCTCGAATTATTTCCCAAGGGAAACCATAGTTCCACTGACTCCGGTTAGTAGAGACTTTAGTGCGGTGTGCATAAACCGCTGAGCGAGTGAAATATTCGAACAGTACATTTTGTTACTGATACATCTAAAGTGTACTAGTGTTGGTTACAATGTCCAAGCACTTACATAGAAGGTAACTGCGTACTGACTCAAACCCACACAGCGCTATTATCGTGAATGCAATTTGTATTTACTATCTATAAGCCAAACATATTCCACATGCGCAAAGTTTTTCCTAGATTTTTTGATTATCAGTTTCTGAACATAAAGTGTAATGCCTAACAATCATTGTTTCGGTCAACGTAAAAACGGCAAGCTGAAGGTCAACGGTGATACCTTCGCAACCGTACAAATTGCAGAAAAAACATTGCCTTATTCAGAAAATAAACATGATGTTTTTAACTGGTAAAGTTAGTCAAGTTACAGATCCAGTAAATCGAATGGTCTGAAAATTGTGATGAATGTACTATATTCAAAAAGATCATAAATATATTCAATGAAGAGATATACTGATATAGTTGGAGAGTTTTGTGACAATCCTTGTTTCTGTTGAAAATGGTGAGAATTCTTTCTCGCTTAGATGATCAATTTCATTAGCTTGAACTCAACTCTACCTTATGTTTATATAATATTCTTTCTTTAAATACTTGTCATCGATATTTTTAAAAATCACTACATTATATTTTTCGTATTGTGCATTCTTGTAATCAATTCAATATATCTAGATTTATGACAATCAAGTAAAGAAATCGATTGGAAAACAATGTTTGTTCTTCCACTATTTGAGTTGACTGAGATTATATTTACACCAATAAGCCTTTAATGCAGATTTACGAGTTTCAGTAAATCATTACAAAAGCCATTTAAATGTGGACCGGAATGATGCATTTGCGGAATTTTGGTGAAATCGGCCAGAATAAAGCAAATCTGTGAGCGAAGAATGTGGGACTCATTTGCTGAGATTCTTTACACGAATATTCTCAGAAAATTTTCCAATAAAAAATTGGAAGTATAATTTCAGAATTGAGGCTGAAATTACATCCTATCATGTCACGTCCCAGTTGTTCCCACAGCCGGTAGCAAGTAAATTTTCCATTTATGATTTGTACCCATCTATATAGCCTTGATACCAATATCAAAATGATTTTAAGACAGGGGCGGCATAATCAAAAATTTAAAATTTATGGAGAAAATCTAAACATTTTCCGAGGTTCAACAAAATAAATGTCCAATAATCACCGTCAAGTATTTGCTAACGAAAAACTTTCTTCAGCAAACTTTTGGCCTAGTGAAAACGTTTGAAGGCTGGAAGATTATGAACGGAAAACATAAGTCCATCTCTGACTGGATCCCTTGAACCTTTCAACTGCTGAGTAGCAATCATTTTCTTAAGTAACAATCGATTGACGAAGCGCAATAAATAATTGATTGAAGTGGTTGTAGTTAAATGTACAAGTTTAAACAATTTAAAATATAAAAAAGATAAACCTACATATCTACTGAAACCGCAATTTAGGTGATTTATCTAGAACGTAGCATTTAAAACAGGATATCGGTAAAATCAAGACTCCTGCAACATATTTTCATCAAATAAATTTGCAAACAATTCAACAGTCGGAAAATTTTGTTCCTGGACTTAAGTCTTCTCAGACAATGTCTACTGAGCTGACTGAAACAATTATTGTGACCTGAAGCCGTATGGTCACAAACCGGAGCTGCGTTCCGGTTCGCTCCGGCTGATTCCAAACTCAAATCACGAGCGTGAGAATTACGCTTTTGTCGAGTTGTTGTTTTGGTTAGTTATATTTAGCAACATTACTAGTATTATCATTACTATGTGCGAGAATTTTTATTAGACATTACACTGTTTCACCCGAGTTTTTATTTTATTTATTTTTATTTTTATTTTGAAAACTGAAAATATATGAAATAGATTAATCGCTTTTTTTGACAATAATTTTGATAACAAATTAAAGCCCCGTAACTGAATATTTTGAAGAAGTTACGAGCTGAAAATAGCTGATTTCGTCTATAAACTGTTAAAAACCGTTTTTTTTCGTTATGCTCACAGGTTTCCAGCTGTAGAATTCAGATTTGAGTAAACTTATGTGCTTTGTGCTACAACGTATTAAAACAACAACAACAACAAGAACCGGCGATAAAAATCTACTTTCTTATTTTAATAGCAAGTTCCGCAGAATCACCGCAAAAAGGTTAATAGATTTGCTTTGTTGAAAACACAACAACAAATCAGTTGACGCCATTATTCAGCACGGCCACGGGACTGGGGGTGTGTCTTTACAAATGAAAGAACGTGCCAATTCCTCCATAGTCCATAGCCGTGCAGGGGATCAACTGCCTATTGACACGGTGACGTTTTAGTAATTGCTTCAATGAATAAGATGATGCCAGGAATTGATCAGATTGCGGAGCCTGTTGGGACGCAACGCGAACAACTGACCGCTAATTTGCTAGGTACGCAACAATACGTTAACTTCGTTTGACCTTTTGGCTGTAGCAAGTATAAATTAATGTAGATGTTCGATAAGTCTATGGAAAATGAAAACAGCGTCACCTTTGTAAACATTAGAAGCGATTTACATCATATTTATAAAATATCTTGGTTGGAAACTATCTACAGTTTATTACTTTCAAAATGTTTTGCAATTTTACGAGGTTTTTTAAAATAAACAAACAATAAATGTGATTACACAATTTATTTACACATGCAGAGGACTAGGAAAAGGTTCAGACTTGTGAGATTAATCTTCTAAGAATGAAAAAATAAAAGAAATGGAGAATTATTGGTAAGACAATGCCAGGAGAAGGTATTAGTATGATGTTAAAGTTGGGTATTGTGTAAATGTTTAATGTCACGTCGCAAAGCAGTGACTGGATATAAATCTTAGAAATTATAAGAGTCACTCGATTTATTTTACGAAACATTGGGAAATTTTTATCTTCTTAACAAGTGGTAATTTCTCCAGTCAGAGAATAGTACATGTTGAAAATAGTACATGGAAAAGATATAAGTTTTCGTTGAATAAAAGTGTAACTCTGCATACACCACCATACGTATTATTCAAAATATTGATTCAGTATTATTCAACATATTCACAATTGTGGTTGCCTGGATTCAATTTGAGCAATCCAGGGCGAAGCGCCGCGCGCCGGTTTGTTACGTCATTGTCGTCTAGCCCATCGCATTTCATATATTTAGAGAAATAATTTAGATCTAAAAGTTTGACCGGAGCGTTATTGTTCCGGTTAGTCAGTTCAAACCACCGCCTGATAATACGAGTAGTTAAATACAAAGAACAGACTTTAATTTTTACGCATTGCGTATTTTTGAAGGTATAAGATTTATTTATTTTTTAAGAAACAAACAGCTTTTATATAATATGCAGTGATAGATATAAATATACAAGTTAATTGAAGTCAAGCCACAGAAGTTTCTTATGTTAAAGTGCATTAGAAATGAAGTTTTAGTTTCTTAAAATTAATTTGGTGTTAAAGGAAGGGGAGAGGAAGAGGAAAATAGGAAGAGGATAGGAAGAGGAAAATAGGAAGAGGATAGGAGATGCTGGCGATACATTCCATGCTCTCATATTAATAATCGGTCGTACGCATTACTTCATATCGATATTTCTTTAGGTTATTACCAAAAATGTCAATGCTGTAAATTTTTTTATTATATTGTGCACATATACGAGGAATTGGGGAATTTTTTCGAATGTTTGTTCTACACGAGGGTAGATAAAATAAATCAGATTGTCGGGTTGATCTAGACGGAATATGAAAATTTATTAAATTGGTAAGTTCTGGTGAGTCCAGACCATTATTTAGGATTTTAAATAATAGGATTTAATCAAAAATTAGACGTCGTGTTTGGAGGGAGTTAAAATTATGAAATTTAATGAATTCGTTATAATTTGAGAAGTGTAAGTTTAGTTTATAATTTATGTGTTTAAAAATTATTTTTTTAATTCTTTCTATTCTTTCGATATGGGCTTGGTATAAAGGAGTCCAGATCGGTGTACAGTGTTCCAGGTGCGGGCGAATATATGAGGTGTAAAGGGAATATAGAGTGTTTATGTTGTGGAAGGGTTTTGCTATGCGAATTATAAATCCCAGCATTTTATTGGCTTTGTTAATGATGTCATCAGTGTGTTGGATAAAGTTTAATTTAACATCCCCAAGGTCCCTGATATATTTTACTTCATTGATGTGTGTGCCGTTTAGTATGTATACAAAGGATATTTTATTTTTATTACGTGTAAATGTTAATTTATTGCATTTTGCGATGTTAATAACAAGTTTGTTTAATTCGCAATAGACAAAGAGACGATTGAGGTCCTCTTGAAGTTTAATGCAGTCGTTGATTGATTTAATAACTAAGTATATTTTTTTATCATCTGCATATGCTAGGTAATTAGCATGTAAAAAACATTTGCGAATATCGTATATATACACATTAAATAATAATGGGCCTAAATGAGAACCTTGAGGTACACCGGAGGGCACAGAGAAGAAGCTGGACTTTGTTCCCTCAACTAAGACACTTTGAGATAACCAGACTATTGTATTACTAAAAACATCTTTGCTGCGTTTACTCAGAAATATAAGTTTCAAAAAGTTTCTGTTTTTTAGTCAATTTTTTTTTAATATATCGTGTAACTGATCATTTTTTCTCCCTTCCATAAAAAAACACCAACATGTAATTGAAAAAATCAACCCGTAAAAACAATTGTTTTAATGTAATATATTTACTCATTTTTTCGAATAGATGTATTTAAAAATGAATATTTTTTTGTTTAGTTTGACCGTCGATTAAAACCTTTTCCCCAGAAACTGGTTCTTAACCGCTACGAACTTTTAAAATGTCTTTTTAAATAAAATAATTTTTTTTCAGGGACTGACTAAAATGAGTGAACCCCGCTATCACTTAAGCCAAATCTTGATTCGATGGTACCGAGATGAATGCGATGTCATCGTCAACGACTCTATCTGCCGAGTTTATGCTCGATCAATGAGTACATTTCCATTTCCATTTGAAGATTTCATTACATTCATTCATTCAAGAAAACATAATTGAAATTCAAATAGATGCATTTAAAAAATAATTATTACTATACCAAATACGGCTTGTCAACGTAATATCTAAGTAAGAAGATGTTTCAGGTTGTATCAGGAATTAACCAATTAGTTGAGTGATCTAATCGAGAAGCGAATGAAGTGGCGACGCCCTGTTTCGGAAATTGTCACGCATATCTATTTCTGTTGTATGGATTGGAAAAAACGTCATACCTACCTAGGCGCTTGTCTTCACTGCTGAAGCTTCCTCAGCGGAATCCACAGAAATGCTAATTGAACTTAATTTGATTTCTCTGAAAATACAAGCGGTTTCATTTACGAGTCGATACCCATTTCACCATCTGAGCACACCCTGTACATGTGTACATGTAAAGGTTAAATAGATGAATTTAAAATGTTGTATTCAGTTATAATTTATGCAATAATCTAAACATAAAACACACATTCGAAGAATCCTATTTGAAACCTGGCAGCAGTCGTTCGAAGAGGTAGGTACTTAATTATGTATTCAGATTATTGCGAAAGGGTATTTGGCAAGAATAAGGTTATCCATTTAATAAGGAAAACTTAAATAAAATAAAAACAAAATTTTAACAGAAAATAAGAGAGATAGTACGGTGCCTGGCACGGAGGTACCCAATTAATAATTTAAATTTATGCATAATCCACGCATTTCTTAACTAATCTGTAGTCGGAACATTTAAAAAAATAAGGATTTTGGTTAATTGGCCAGTACCTGCCTATAAAATCTATATGTAGATTGACCAGTAGGTACCTATCTACCTGTTGATTTACAAGCTCACCTAATTGTAGTATTAAGTAGGCAGATCTCTAAAAAACAATATCAAATATAATAAAAAGTTAATGTGATAATTTACTGTGCTTGCTTGTAATATCTCTATATTTGAATTTCTATCTGGACGAATTAGCATACATATTTTGTACAAAAAAGACGTAGTTTCCACAGAAATGTTTGTTTTCGCCGGTTCCATGATAACTCAACACAGTGACAATTCAACACACCTTTAAAAAGTGATATAATGTCATTAGAAACGATGAAAAAAAAATTAAACCTAACCTAAATTAACCCAGTTAATAAAGTTTTTGTTTCATCACTTTCCATAACTTTATATAACTTTTTAAAGATGTGATGAATTATCATTTTGATGATTTATCCGGTCACCGTCTTCGCCAGTACACACGCAAAATGAATATGAGTAAATGGTTTCGTACGGATAAAAACTCAGTTCTTCCAAGGAAGGCATACAATACAATATTGGTTTGTTTATGCCTTTCCAGAAAGACTTGAGTTTTTATAAGGACAAAACAATTTATTCATATTCGTACTGATTATGTACATGCGCAGACAAATAATTCATGTCAATACCTGAAAAAAATTGTCCTGAAATAATTAAATTAGCATCATCTATGAAAGAAAATATAATGAATTCATTTATATACCCTTAAGTTATAATCATGTACAAACTTTGATATAAACTAATACAAAATTACAGGGATAAAAATCAATAACAATAAACTTAAGAATTTAAAAAAAAAACGCCTTGTCCGACTGAAAGTGTGTTATATGACGCTGGGTTTAATGTAAAACTAAAGCTTGGTTTAGAATAATTGTAGATAAGACTTTGGCGTTCAATTTACACTTCTACATCGGCCTTGAACACAAAAAAAACATTTTTTGAATCGGGCAACATAATGTATAAATTATTTCAAGTATCTAGGTACTGGGTACGTATCTATTTGGATTAAGCAGAATTAGGAGCAAATTAATCAAATCATTTTTTAATCCGGGTACAAAAAAATATTTAATTATGCGCATAATGTGCTTAGTGCGCATATATTCAAAACAACGGAAATATTAAACGTCCATAAAAAATTAAAGTAGATAATTGATCATGTCACAAGCGAAATCATTTTACTTATGTTATATTTTCGGGGGTTTAGGATCACAGGGGCCTATCTACAAAAATATTGTTTTGAGATAAATGCAAATAAAGATTGGATTGCTCATAAGCCAAAACTGTATGCCCAACTATATTTCTTAAATCCGAGTGTGTTTTTTATAAAAAAAAAAACAGAAGAAAGATGAGGAGTACTAGAAGCAAGTTGTTTGTGTTTTTTCGTGTCTATAATCTTTGAAAAGAAGACAATAATGGAAGTGCTTAATAACTCCTTCGTTCTGTAGTGGCGGTAGTTACTTCGAGGTATCGCGGTGGAACTCATATACATTATATTGTGATTGTGTTTTGCTTGAACTCACTATATTGTGTTGTGCGCTCCTTCGTGGTCATCCTGTTTTCCTTCTTTCCATCCCTCCTCTCATTCCTTACATTTACTATCACCCAATTCCAACAAATATCATTTTATTTCGTATTTTAATATTATGTTTCGTATTATGGAACCGACTGGACGACTTTATGGTATACTAGCGCATACCAGCAAAAATCACGGAATAGTCTGAATTCTTGACAAATCAGTTTCAATTTTGAAAATGACAATTAAAATAATTTCTGTTAAAATATTACATTATAATATATGAAGTTACTGCATCGCTTGTCTGAATTCTTCACATAATCGGTTCCAATTTTGAAAAGGGCACTTAAATTCAAAGCAAATTTGAGTTCGTTGAACCAGAGTCACACAGGACAGATGTGCAACCAAATTTAGTATCCTTTTATCAAGTACCGGGCTAATAAGGACCCCTGCATTTCAAAATAGTAAATTATTACAGACAGGTGATTTATAAAAAACACGAACGCTTTTTTTTATATTTAATTATTGGAGACAATATTAGCGATTCTTAAACGAGAATTTGAAACAGAAAAATCGGTAATAGATACGGTCGCATCTAGGACTTAAACTCAGGACCCTCGTCTTCAATAGTTAAGTATTACAATTTGAAGTTTTACTCAATAAGTTATTGCATAAATTAAGAAATTTAATTTCCTTACCCGTTTCCAGTGGGTCCAACTTATATGGAATCGACCAATATTAGTAGAATTAGCAATTATAAACAGTGTTACCAACTCAACTACTTCAAAATATGCTAGAGTGATGGGAAAAATATGCTAAATTCCTTTAAGAAATGCAAAAAAAAGCCAACATAAATTTAACTTAGTATTTATTGAGAAATAGAGTGATGGGAAAAATATGCCAGAAAAATGCTAAATTACTTTAAAAAATGCCAAAAAAAAGCTAACATAAATTTAATTTAGAAATAAAATCAGCGAAATAAAATATCAATATCTTCATCTTCATCTTCTTCATTAACAGCAGCTGATGTGGAAGGCTGAGAGACGGAGTCGTAACTTTCTTTGGTCCCAATGTAGCGTAGTACTTCGTCAGGAACAGTGTAAGAATAACAGCACTTTCCTGCTCTCTTTAGGCCAAATCTCACGTACAAAATGGCATTCGGGGTTCTCACCGCCAAACGATTTCGGAGTTTTGTTTTGACCAAACTCATTTGGCTACAATACACTTTCAATGTCCGCATTTGAATGCGGCAATGTTAAAATAGACATTGAAAACTGACATAAATCACCGAAGGGGTTATTATTAGCTGCATCTTTATATTGCATGACTTCATTCTAAAACTCTACAGTGGAAGTCAAGGATTCCCATTTAATGTGAACTATGTTTCTCCATTGAGACACCAGTTTTTCAATCGATATCATTTTTGTTAGTTAAAAAATTGGTTTTTATTATTTTCATGTTTCTGTAAAAATAAGCCAAATAAATATGCTATATGCAAAAGGCATAATAGTTATGCTAAACATGGAGTAATTATGCCAAATTTAGCATATAATATGCTAACTTGGCAACACTGATTATAAATGTAGATAGCTACATTTAAACGGTAAACGGACCGCGTCATAATGACAATATTCTCGTTTATTAAAGAAGCCTGCATGGCAACAATAGAGGCCGACTTCCGATGTAAACCATTGACCTTTTGGGAAAATGTCCAACTCAGTTGTTGCTAACCAATTAATTCGGCAAAACAAATAATAACATGAGCGCTAGTGACGATAACTGGTTGATTACTTCAGCCAAGAGGACTAGAACAACATCAACTCACGATTACATATTATACAATCATATTTTTTAAATACCGAACGTAAATCATGTTGCTTTTTCCGTATAGGTAGGTAGGTATACGAGTTCAGCGATCAGTACCTACTTTGAATCTTGATACGTTCTGCCTTTCTTCTCTCGTTCGTTTTGATCACACTCTGTTTTGTCTCTTGCCTTTCTTCTATCAATATTTCTTTTAATCGCATAATATGACCGAAATATTATTATGTAACCCTCGTTTTTATAATTCGTTGTTTTAACTTGACCGTTTCGCATTTCATCTGCTTTTTAAGCCTAACTTTGATTGAGCTTTTCTTTATTTCATAATAATTTTTTTCGGAGAGGTCATCCTCTCCGAAAAAAGTTTAAAAAAAGAATTGTCATTGAGATAATAACGTTTTATTGAACAAATTGAACAATTCCTTATTTGAAAGAAAGTAATGTTACACAATAATGTATAAATGTACTTATAATTAAGTAGGAATGTATTTAAGTACCTAATTTCAGAGGTATGTTTGGTTATGATTTATTTATTTAATTTATTTGAAACTGTATTATTGATAAATCTTGCCAATTTCTTACTTATCCCTTTGGTTTTGCAAATATATTATTTACTTACTTACATGATTCCATATAATTGAGCTAGGATTCACTCACCAAACACAAGAGCCTCGTCTCTTTATGGTGAGGAAAAGCTATTATTATTTACCTTTATAACACTGTATAATATGTATAAATTGTATATTTATTGTAAAAAACATACAAATATTAAATGAATAAAAAAAAATAAAAAAAAAATAAAATTAAAAACGTACTTTTTGAACACGAGTTCTACTTTTCACAGAACTACTAGTATAATTTATAATAGCCCGAATTTCTTCATCTCAGAATTGTGGGTCAACTATGCAACACCATAAGGGTACCTACAAAGCGGAACATAGATTATCGTAATAATGCATATCGCAAAATCTTCCAAAACTCGAGATAGATCCTGCAGAGCCATGGAAATATTTATTCAGGAACGAGTGAACTATTTTCAAAACTTTTCGCCACCCTGTATAGAGGGAGTGGTCTCCTGTTGACAAGAAACCAAAAAATGTATTTTAAGAAAGCAATGTGAGAAATCCTTGGAGTATTAACAAAATGTATAAGAGAGTATTCTTTGTTTTATTTTTTTATTTTTTTTTTAAACTTCCGATTTAGTTGTCCGGGTTAAGTCTTCCCCAAAGGAAAAACTTAACCCTTCCACTCACTTTTCCACAAATGATCAGCTAGTCAATCAACACTATGTAAGTGCATTATATAAGTAAAATAAATACAAAACAATACAAGAACAACAACACGTCAAATCACCAGATATCAAATGGGAAAAAAAATTCACCGTCTCCAGATATTTTCATATCAGAGGGTTCGGCTCGGTAGAACTTCTAACAGGGCCTATAAATCCTACTGATCCCTCAACATAAATATTTAAAAAATCTTTTGTTATCCTACATGTATTCAAAATGACCGACTTTTGCATCTTTATATATAAATTTTTTGATAGATCTAATACGCCTAAATTTTTAATTAGAGAGCTATAATGCCAGTAGCCGAAATAACGAATGGTAATATTTTTATAGTCTGAGAATGCCAAATTCTTTTTATTTCATTTCCTAAATCTGTGTATTTTCTTATTTTTTCACTAACAGATTTTTGAATATTACAGGAATTTGGAATAGCAAACATTTAGGGAAAGAAATGCATTATCTTCTAATTTAAGAGAAACGGTGACGGATAAATCATCAAAATGATAATTCATCACATCTTTAAAAAGTTGTATAAAGTCATGGAAAGTGATGAAACAAAAACTTTATTAACTGGGTTAGGTAAGTAGGTTAGGTTAGGTTTAATTTTTTTTTCATCGTTTCTAATGACTTTATATCACTTTTTAAAGGTGTGTTGAATTGTCACTGTGTTGAGTTATCATGGAACCGAGCCTCATATTTCTAAAACATCATATTTTACTTCATAAAATGGAAAAAAGCAACTTGCAGGTATTGATTTTGAATCTCGATTCAGTCTTAAATATTACGTGCCATGCGCCAGATAAGTCTAGATTTTCCAGAAATTTCCTCATTCTACCTGCTGCGTTAAAATCCTTGGATGCTTTAATTTTTACCTCATTTGTCCCGATCACGTGATGATGACGTCCGTAAGTTATTTATGTAGAAATCATTAAATAAATTACGATATAATATTACCATTATTACATTATATTATATCTTCCAATAGTTCCAACTGCTGGACGAAAACCCCTTGTGGCAACAAAAAATTTGAATTTCTTCGACCAGAATTTTGAAATCTGTTGTCGAAATTGTCTCTTTTACTGTGAGAGGGGAAAGTTAACTAAGATTTTCTATCACTACTTGTATTTATTAAAAATCTCTTAATTATTGGTAATCTGATTAAAAACAGGATTGCAGGTCGTTTCCTGATATACTTTTAGTAAATTCCCAATATGCTTCGATAATATTCATTGAAGAAATGCGGAAATATCAGGATTTGTTATATGTTCCGACATCGTGATGATACATTCCTATTTTACTAAAAGTTTATTAGGAAACCAACTGAATCATTAGTTCAAGGGCCTGCAATCTCGTGATTAGGAATTAACGGGATTATGAATAATTTGAAGGGATTCTTAAAAAAAAATAGCAAATTTCAGTATTAGTAACTTTTCACCGTGTACCTACAGATAGTCCGGATTATTTATCGATCTTCGGGAGAATCCACTGAGATATAATTTTTGATTAACAGATATGTGTCATCGTGATGTGACTAAGTACCTACTCCAAAGGCAAAAAAGGCCAAAGGCTAAAATTTGATACCATATGACATTGTGTACCTGTTTAATGGACTTTTGCCAGCCGGAATCCCGCCGATTATCGAGAACGATTTGTTCATCTTATCTACGTGCCTTCGTACTTCGCACGGATGAAAAGTGATGCAATCATGAGAGACGAGCCCTCTACTGTAATCTATCGAGAAAAAACCGAACGATTTTTTTGCACTATGACCGCTGCTAATCACATGTCTGGAAAATAAAATTATGCAAGCAATATCACTGGTCATGATTGAAACCATGTGTTTTGCAGAACGAGGACCTATTAAAATGTATTAAAAACATCGTAAGGTTACTCGTGTCGAATAAATAAAGTTGTTTTGTAACGATATGGCGAAACAACGAGGCACCCAAACGAATTAGTCTATTATTCGGGGGTGTGTCATAATCAATCATAAATCATTGTAAAAAAATGACCGCCAAGACATTCAGCTAATCGTGAAATTAAGTTTGCAAATTAAATTCTTGGACAGAAGCAAGATAGCCATATGGTAATAAATATTAAAAAATCTTACGCGATTGTTTGCATAACATGTTTGTTTTGATAGTCAAGCACATCCTAAGTTATTTAATTGGTAATGCTAGTCAAGGTTCTAGAGCACGAACGTTTCCCCGAACGCTTTCGTCTAGTATGTAATCATATACTAATAATTGTTATATATACTCAATTCAATATACCCATGCGTTTGGCCAAAGCTCAGTTTAGTTTGGAAATCATCAATCATTCGGACGTAGACTTTAGAATGGACCAAAATAGACTGAATACTGGACAGCGTGTCCAATATGTCCGAGGGCCAAGGTTAGTTTTCATTAATAAAATACTGGACACCCAGTAGCATACTTTGTCCAATCCACTTTCAGACTGTCAAACTGTTAATTGAACAAACGGACAGTACCGTTTTCGCCAGCGGGTTTCCTATCAAAACTAAAACTATTTTAACATTGTTTAACACGTGAGCATTAACGTAATAATTCTTGATTTCTCAATTCCTCTTTATCTCTCCACCCAATTTTTTCCTATTTGCTATTTTTATTTTACTATTATTACTCATAACTACATCATCATCCCAGATGAAATTACTAGGATATTGTATGGACATACATAATTGGTACTTAAAGTATGTAAAATTTAATATATCAAATCACTTGTAATGAAGTGCTTCTGTGCATGTTTAAATAAACAAATAAAAATAGATAAAAAACATTTCAGAAAAGTTATAAAATGTACAGCAAAGGGATTTTAAATTATTGTATAGATTTGTATAGATACATACATACATTATTGAAGTATTTGAATATGATTACCTCTGAACAGGCTCAGCCTAGAGAGATGGTTTACACAAAAATGTATTTATATCTTGGTTAATAATAAATAATAAAAAATATGTTGAAATATTTTAAGGATATATTATTTATTATTATTATTTTTTTTTTTGATAAATTAATGTTTTTTTAAAGACAAGATTTTATTTATGCATAGCACAAAGGATAACAATTATTTTTATAAGCAATAATTGTTCGCCTGAAACACTCATCCACATTGAAAAAATCTCCTGATAAAAAATATATAAAAAATACATGACGCCAACGGGACTCGAATGTATTTTTTATCAGGAGATTTTTTCAATGTGGATGAGTGTTTCAGGCGAATAATTATTGCTTATAAAAATAAAAAAAATATATTATTTAAATAATTTATTGAAATGATGTAATAAAAACTATAATAGCATTTATAAGTTGAGTAGCGCCCTTTGTGGCAGCTGGACGCGTCATGCCGTCTCCAACCGCTTTGTGTTTTTTTAGTATTTTCAAGGGAAACGAGGCAACATCCCTTTGAAGTTATTTAAAAAATCAGTGAATCCACATTTTAAATTAACTTACCAATTAGTAATCAGAACTTAATAGTAATGTGACTAGAGTGCAGTGTTTCAAAAATGAATAATCGAAAATTGTGCTAAAAACATTCTAAATTCGCTGAAGTTGAAGTTGAACTTGGGACGAGAATCGGTAACTGTTGTACGCCAGATGTTTTCAATGTTATTCTTGGAAACAGTGAAAGCCCTAACAAGTGCCCAAGGTGATTTATTATTCCGTCCGCCGCCTTTTATTTCGGAACAATGCACCACTAACATAATCACCAGAAACAAGTGTACAAGGAGATGGACTTTCCGAGCGTCACAAGGTTTGTTATCTATGTGAGGATACTGTGTCAGCGCTTAATTAGCAGCAGACACATACCTGGACGGATGACGAACCTCGTGCTGGCACTGTTGGTGGCGCGATGCACTCTTTCGCTGCAGTAGCTGGTCCAGTTTCCTCACCACCTGGGATTCTTGCTGCAGAGTCTCCATCCTCTACCTTCGTCGAATGTCACAGCGGTGCTGCCAAGGTCTGGAATCCATGAGAGGACATTGTGTCAGCGCTCTATTAGCAGCAGACACATACCTGGAAGGATGACGAACCTCGTGCTGGCACTGTTGGTGGACGCGGTGGACTCTCTCGCTGCAGCAGCCGGTCCAGTTTCCTCACCACCTAGGATTCTTGCAGCAGACTCTCCATCTCCGTGTCACCTGTTTCTGTACTTCATTTTATTTAACTTAATTTCAATTTGTAATATTTATATAATTTTTTTTTGTAATATCTGCATTAACTGTACAGCGCCCCTGAGGTGATATTTCGCAAAAGCGGCGCTATAAAAATCATCCAATAAATAAATAAATAAATAAATATAAGCTGACTAAGTAGCAATGCGCTTTGTTGGTAGAAACTCGTTGTACAGAAATTGGATGACACTATTAAAAACAGGACGCGTATAATCTGTCTGGTATTTATGATTAGGATCAGTTAAGTCATGCAATTACGCGCATTTCAGTTTTTGCATTAATAAGCCATAAACAACTCTTAATATCGTAGTGCGCAGTGAAATCAAATAAATAGCCCCATTAGCCCTCGGAGGTTTAACTGCATCATTGCATCACTCTCATCCCCATTCCGTTTTTAACTTTAAATTATGGAGCATAAATATGTCTGAATTAATTTATGCAAATCGGTGGTTGAAACATTCTCGTCACTGCACCAGTGTCTATTTCATTTAGCTGATTGGTTTCGCTCTCAATGTGACCTTCACAGAAGGCACTGTAGGCTGTTAGTAGTACGGGCATTTGGCGTGGGGGCGCGACACCCAATTGTTACACACTTCGGTCTTTTCATTAATTTATCAGCTACACTTCAGTTCAAAGTCCAAATGGAAACAAAGCGGTAAAAAAACACTTAATAAATTGCCGCCACCATCAGCGGTTTTGTTGTAATGAAAGCAGATATTATTTGTTCCGTATTGTTCTATAAAAAAATACTGAAAAACTTGTGAAACTCGGGCGAAGCCCGGTAGTAAGTATAGGTTGTCTGGATTTAGGATTACATAATAATACAAAAAAAGAACTCCATTTTGTGGGCATGTTATTTTCATAATTTTAATGATAATATGGAATATTTTTTTGTACTTTACCAAACCAATTACATTGTAATCTTAAATGATATCTGATAAGGCGCGATAGCATTTTGGTTAACCAATAAAACATTCAGCGATTTACATATTATGAATGTTTATAAATTAAACATAACTGTAGGCTTGAAAATCATATCGATAAAAATCTGAGAAAATCTAAAAAGAATCGACAATAAAAAAGGAAACAATTAAATTAATGTTTTTAGTCATGCTTGCAAATTTTGGCCATATAAATATTTTTGCCATCGCTTGCCGGAAACAATAAAAGAAAAATAGTTTTAAATTATTTTATTTGAATTACTATAACAATGTACATCATGCGAGATCATGACACTTCCTTGGACTTTAAACAACACATTATTATAAAATAATATCTTTAGACAAAAACAGGCTAAACGATATTTAAAAAAAAATATATGTTTAAGAGCTAATGTCGTTTGTTTCAAATTCAATTACATTGCAGCTAGCATTCTTACAAAAACTTTCACTTAATTTCCCATTACTTCCTATAATTTAATCAGCAACCATTCTGTTACAGATCGTTTCCGTACGGCGTACCCAGAGGCTAGCTTCTTGGTCCTGTTTTGATTTGGTCCTATTTCCCCATCCGCTGTATGGACCACTCCTGCTGACACAGGGGACACCTGTTGTTCTGCTTCACCCACAGGGACATGCAGCAGTAGTGGAAGCTGTGGTTGCACTCTCCCCACACCACCACGCAGTCCTGCTTCCCGTAGGAGTCTTTCTTGCTCTCGGCTTGGCAGCGGAGGCAGGCATCTATAACAAAAATATAAGCCAATTCAAAACGCAGAACAAATAATATTGACCATCAAGTAATTTGATTCATATACTGTGAAACATATATTGTCTAAAATATTAGTGAAAACTCGGTGATCATCAGATAGAATGTTGATCCTTATTCAGAAGAGCTTGAGAGGCCAAACTCATTAAGTATCAGATTTAGCTACATTCAAATTAGTGGGTTTCATCTCTAGTGGGACCATATTATGATTTCAAAATTTTGACAAGCATTATGTACTTGTATGCAATAAGAAAATCTGATCTGAAACGTTGGTTCATCCATTGCTCTATGGTTCTGGGCTCTAAGGAACCCTCAAAACCTGGTAACATTTTTGATGGTACTCAATTGAAAAGGGTCTCTTTAAAGATATCACTGTAAAAAAACGTGGAATCTCAAAAGTAACTATGTTATAAGACGTTTCATAATTGTACGTGAAAACATCAAATAAAACAATTGATACGTCTTCATATACTGAACAAATTTAAAGTATATATACTTTACAAGTGTAAGGGATTTTTATGTTTATTTTTTTACTAATACATTAAAGTATTTATTATACAAAAAATATTTGGTAATGTGAGCCTCACTGGGTGATGATGCTGAGGCATAAAATAATATAGCTACTAAATTAATAGCGTTCAGATCTTTTAATGAAGAAAACGGAAAAGTATTGCTAAGTTATATTCCTGATGTGACCTACATAAAAATATTATGTATTACTATTCATGTAATGCGTATCATTCCCGCAATGAGTTTATTAACTCCTGGGAGTACAATGCTTTATTTAATATACTATATTCTGTATTGTATACTTTTAATAAAAAAAAATAATTTTATTATGGATTGATACTGGAATATCGAATATTTTGAGAACATGATAATATACACGAATATAATATTTTGAGACGGCCTCCGCGGTCGAGGGGTAAGACTCTCAACTAGCAAGCTGGAGATCGCGGGTTCAAATACCGGCGTGCGCAAGTAAATTATATTTGATTAATTTGAGTATATCACAATTAACTCATTTGAAATAATATACAGTATATTTACGGAGTGGAAGATACTCCCATTATCACCCTGGTGAAAGACCACCATTGCTTGAAATGGCTTTGGGCGTGTTTGGTGACCAGATCTGAATAGCCAGGTACTTCCCCACCTTCCTCTTCCCCATTTCCTTTGTACTACCTTCAGCCTCATAATATACCCCAATTGGGGATGCCATAGTCTCACTAGCTCCAGACGGATGGGAGCAGTTGGGAATCTTGTACGGTTTCACATTTTAAAAAAACAGGTATTTTTTATAGGTTTTCTTTCTCTTTAAAATATTTTTCTATCTACCTATATCTACGTTCCATAATTCACTCGATTGATAATATGCAATTAAGTACATTACATGTTGCCAAAAGTGTTGCCAAAATTCATAAAAACATAGTTTTAAATTTCTAGTTTTTTTGTTCTATTTGCTGATGATCTCAAGATTTACCGCAAAATTTCCACTGATTCTGATCATGTTAAGCTTCAAGAAGACCTTTTCACACTAAATAGCTGGTGCATTCAAAACGATATGTTTTTAAATATTGAAAAATGTTACATTATTACTTTTACTCGTAACAGAAAACGAAAGGATTATGCACATTCCATTAATAATGTACGATTAAATGCAGTCACCACTATAAGAGATCTAGGAATCATTCTTGATTCAAAGTTTATGTTTGATGTACACATAAATGATATTATAAGTAAATCAATGAAAATGATTGGATTCATTCATAGAATATCGAAACCATTTAAATACCCCCAATCCATTATAACATTATACAACTCGTTGGTCAGAAGCAAATTGGAATATGGGAGTGTTATCTGGAACCCACATTATATAAAATATTCTAAAACTATTGAATCTGTGCAAAAACAATTCCTAAGACTGTTATCATTTAAACTTGGATTAAATGCCTCACTCAAATCTTATGAAGAACGACTACTAAACTTCAAATTTACAACATTGGAAAAAAGAAGACAATTTGCGGACTTAATATGTTTATATAAAATTATTCATGATAAACTTCTTACCACTAATTGTCTGAACAATATTCATATTAAAGTTCCTAATGGGCATAATTTAAGGAGCCAAAATATATTCCATATTGAAATATTTAATAACAATATTGCATATTTCAATCCACTGTCTCGAATGTGTCGTCTGTACAATACAGTTGAATGCGACCTTATAGATATATTCGCAAACAGTCTCGCATATTTTAAAAAACAAATTAACAATCTTCTACCATGATATGTTGTGGAGAACAGTTAAGAGATATAATTGCTTTATTATTTTCTTTACTTTTTTCCTTATCCTTTCTCTGTACATTTACTATATTTAATATTCATATTTTTTTTTCTTTCACTACTAGCATCTCCGCCTAATATCAACTAAACCTTGTTTACGCATGCTGTGAAATTTTTTAATTGGGGTGTTAATATCTGTGCACATTCCCACGCAAATAATATAAATGTAATAATTGTTAACACTCTGTAAATGTTTCAAACAATAAATAAATAAATAATGTTTAAAAGGACACAAAAAAAAAACAAATTATATTACGCGTATTTATAAAATAACACGATTTTACTGGAAAAGTGTGATGCGTAACTGTGTAGGTAACTACCTGATACCAGATAAATAATGTGCAAGATTCTAATCGAATAAAGATATTTGTTACATCGATCAGGTATGGTAAGCAGGATAATAATTACAGAGTTAAAACATTACCAGTGAATAGGCCATATAGTAAATTTCAAATGAAAGCAATTTTCTAATACCTACAAAGAAGATGTTATAAGGCTCAAACGCAAGCGAAATGGAACCGTCGCACAGTGGTTCCAAATACCCCAAAACTTGGAAACAATTCACAGGACGGATTTACAGGAAATAAAAGGTGATATTATTTTTTGGTATGGGTAAAAAAAATAAAAATATTCGGTTTTAGTAAGTTTTACTGTGATTTCTGCATTTTATTTACAAAAATATAAAATTTAAAATGATAAAATTAAATTAAAAATATACAAGTCCACATCCTTGGAAAATACAGGCCGAGTAATGTTTAATTTTTCTTTTTTAACATTCTGATGCAGACGATGAACAATCATCATCATCATCGGTGTTAAAAATACTTGAAGAATGAATATTCGGAGGAATTATTAAGTCGTAAACTTCCTTAGGAAAACGATTTAACTGTTTTTTTGGGAGTTTCCTGTAACTAGTTATGACAGGGTCAGATGTTACTAACATTAAATTAAAAATATCCTCATTACATTTCTCTCGAGAATATTTTCGAGAATAGTTTTCGCGATATTTTTTAAAATCTTTGTTCCGAGCTTCCTGAGCCTCTTCTGATAATTGGCCAATCGGCAGCAATGCATTCGATATTACGTCTGGCCCGTGGATTAATAACTTATGCACAGTAGGGGGCATATAATACCACGGATACAATTTAACGAAATACTTAGCAGTATCAAGAGAAAACTTCCTTAAATTGTCAATATTAATATCGTAACCACTTGATATTGTTACTAAAATGACATGCATTCTTTCTATAATTTTTTTGTCTACGCCTGTGATCTCTGATGCCAAATCTGCGTTGCAGAAAAATCGCCTGGCTGTATTGCCGTCATTGGAATTTCCAAAACCAGGCTTAGGCTGATCGACTATTAACCCCATTCGATTTTTGAATTCCTTTTGTATATTACCTTTATGTTTCGCCACAATTTCCTTGTCTTGATTTTGGGCTTGCCATTTTTTTATTGGAAGTTTATAACCCACATGCAAAAGACATTCGAACAGTCTAATCCAACAGTGTAACACTGACAAACCAAACTCTAAGGTTGAAGGTTTATGTGGTCTTGTTAACATTTTATCTATAGAATTAAACTCTTTAGAACTGGCACCACAAATGTAGCAACGTTGTGTAGAAGCTGTATCTGTCAAGCCGTTACAAATTTTCCCATCAACCATTGTTAAGATGAGTTCATGCGACACCATTATAATTTTTCCATCAAGTGCCACGGGTGAACTCGTAAGATTTTTTTATTTGCGCACTTATTCTGTTCTTTTCAGCAATCGCAAGTTGTGTCGATTCTTTGGCAAAGTTTATCTTAATTGGGCGACAATATCTGGTGGACGATGGGCAAGGATTCTGCCACACAACGTTTGTATTGTCAGAGTTCCCGCATACTAAACGTATGGGTACGATTGAAGATATAAAAACGCTTGAATCATCCGCATCCGCTTGCGTCCCAATGAACATCTGTTTGTAAGAACTATGCCCTGAACTTCCATCAAAGCCCCACTTTGAAATCAACCGCAAATTGTTTGATTGTTTACTTTTTAAACCACAAATGATTTCTTTCTGCACATTGATCACACGTTCAGAAGTGTGATTCAAAAGAGCTTGAACAGTTACTTCTGCAGATGTAGCAGTGATTGTTATGTCTTCTTTTTTTGGATAGCACGCTTTTTTTGCTTCAATTACTATATTGTATGGTGGAAACCTTTCAGGATCTTTGGATCTTATGACACTGTACTGGTGCTTTGTAAGCTTGGCTTCCACCATGGTTGAGAGGGCTTCCTCCCCAGACATCCGTCTAGAGTGAGTATCTTCGAATACCTCGTACGCTTGTCTGTACTTAGATGCACGCCTAGGTGAACGAATGATGTCTTCTAATAATTTTGATGCAACCGGTTGTCCAGAAGCTCTCAAATTCATTTTTGTTGCAAACGCCAAATGAGAAAGAGGTTAATTTTTCCGAAGATCTTTAGTTTTTAAGCGTTTGGATCGGTCAGAACTCTGTTCAAATTGTATTTCCGGGCGACCGCTTCTATGTTGTTTCCCATATAATGTAAAACTGATAGGCATATCAAGCCATTTTTTATTTTGCATCACAAATTTAGCCTTAATTCGACGAGCAATTATCCATCTTGTTTTAAAGCGAAATTTGAAGCCCGCGATCTTTTTACCGAGTTTATCCAACCCTTCTTTAGGGCAATTGGTGAGGTTTATAAGTTTTTTTTTTCAAATATAAAAATCGTCTGTCCATCTGTTGGCACTTTGAATTCATCAGTATGTCAAATAACTCCCTTTGTCTCAGGAACAAATCCCTTGAAACCGAACCTGTGACAAAAATAATATTTATGAAGCACAAAAATTTAATAGTAAGTAAATTATGGAAAAATTACTGGACCGAAAAGGGGCATGAAAGTAGCAAGATTTTTTTTCTTAATATGATTCTAAAATAGTTTAGCTACAAAAGTGTATCAGCACTTTTACGAAATTCTAGGAAATATGTAACTATAACCTTAACTGTTTAAGAATTTATCGTATTTTTTTTCAAATTTCACCAGATATTTTTAAAAAATATATCGCAAATTTGTCACATTAGAAAATGAAAAAAAAAACATTCCGTATTTAGTACATACCTGAAGGTATTGGATCCATGTTGAAAAAAATATGCCGGCAAGCGTTATACAAAGTTATCACTCCCTATATATTGTATTATAAATGTTGCACTTTCACACAAACGTCTTGCCTGCTCGGGAAGCCGATATTTACTGACGTGGTACGCAGCGACGAAACATTTTGCCGAGTTCGGTGGTGGGGGGAAAGATGCGCTAGGATGTGTCGTCAAGATATAGCAACAAAATTTAGTGGTCCCTGTAATTTGAAATTTTGAATTGTTTCCAATGCTCCCATACTGGTAAAACCATAGTGCGTCGGCCAGAGTGCATAAGAAAGCTTTTGTGGTATCGGCGAAAAGGGAAATAAGCTGTAGGTGTAATATGTAAGGACGTTGCATTTCTATAGGAAAATAATTTTATGGTGCAATAATAATAGTTATTGATCGGTTGGTGAACGTGAATTAACTATGCCGGGCGACTTATCGATTGTAAACATGTATTGAAGGACGTTTTATGACCTACAAGACTTGAATTACGCAGTGAAAAAATATCGCATAGGTGCAGGAAAACAGAAACAAGTTGAACACATATTCATAATATTGTGATACTGAAGGGTTATTGAAATGCCGCTCCTGAATATGAATATGAGTACTCCGTACTAAACAATGTGGTTTAAAGTCTTGAAAGTTCCTTCTACTTCCAACAACAACAGTTTGATGCGGTTACATTCATTGTGCATAAAATCACTAAAACGTAGACAACAAAAGACCGCAAATCAAATAAAAATGGTGTAAAAATTTATGTTAAAAATATAAAGATAGCCACTTGAACAATGAACCGCACGGAAACGTACGGGGTGAGCAAAGGAACAACAATCCAACCATTCATTCGAAAGGTTATAAACATAACAAGATCATTTAAACCTTGATCTACATCTAGACGTTGATTGGAGACTGAGATGCTGCGTGATCTCAGACGCGTACTCTCACCAGAACACGCTTGCATTTTTCATCGATGAAACGAGGAGAACGTGTCCGCAAATGGTATGTATTTTTAATTATACATTAAACCAAAAAGGCGACTGTAATCTATTGATAAGTGAGGGATACATTTTTTAGGTTTTGGATTGATAGCATCAAATAAATAACTGGAACACCACTCTGTGCTTGCACATTGCTACTTCATTCATATTCACACATAGGTACTAACTCTTATGCCATGTCTTTTGCTGAGTGTTTGATTCAATGTCTTTCTGGGACATTCACGACTCCTTCTATTTTCTTTCTTTCACGTCAGGTTTTCTCTTAAATAATCCTTTTTCCATAGATCCATCCAATTTGTCCGAAATCTCCAAGAGGACCTCTCTCTACCTTCCTTGTTCACATTGATGAATCACGATTATTATATCGTGAAATTAAGCTATTAAAGTAATAAAGACTACTTTTTCGAAATCATTTCCACTCATTCTTAGAAAACCATAAACGACTTAAGACAAAACTACCGAAAATGAATTCACGTAAAGATGGTCACTACATTTACTAACTTACTAGCGACTTTCAGTTTCGAACATTTTTGATGAAAAAGGAAGAACTATTGACATTATGCCGATAATATCTATCATATAGTGTTGTCTACTTACTAATAAAACAAACGACAATAATGTCTCTGACAATATTTACAAACGAGTCACGCTTAATCCTGTTGGGCTCTTATACTGCAGATTAGAGTTCTTTGAAAGGTAACTAGAGGAGTCATACATTTTTTTTAAACGTAGGCAATGCATCGAACTTGAAGACATTGATATCTTGTATCTCTGTTGCTCGCGTTTCTTCAAATGACAAGTTTAGTGGTTTCACCACCTTAGCATCTTCTTTATTGACGTTTTCCTCGAAGGGATTTTTTTCTACAACAAGTTTTTGAAAAATATTTAGTACTTTTGTTACGGTGAAAAAAAATTACAGCCGCAGTTGCTAAGATTTATTGAATTCCTGGTTCCTTTTTGATAACTTTTGCAATGCTTCAAATAAATCGAGCACAGACTAAGATACTCGGTAAAACAGCAGTGCTATCTTCTGTCAAAAAACGAACGAAGCAATTCATATACGACTCCCGTCTCCCCCGCCTCCACGAGTCTTTTCCGGGAAGATCATATTGAAAATCTATTTTAACCTGTTAACCGGGCGGGACGTATAAATACGTCAAACCTAAACAGTATCGGGTACGGGTAGGACGTATAAATACGTCCTTGAAATATATGTTGCGCCCTGGAACGTGCGGGACGTATATTTCCAAACATATCACACGGAAATTGAGTTTTTAATTTTTACATATTTTAATTTTTTTAACTCAATGTTTCTCTTTTATCTGTGTGCTTTTATTTATTGTTCTGTAATTATAACTTTTTTATATTTTTTTGTAATCTTTATAATTGTTTGTAAATATTCTATTTTTTTAAGTCGATGTTTTCACTTTTTTGATGCATAAATAAAAAAATAAAATTAACGTCTACCGGGCGTGACGTATTGATACGTCCTAGTGAAGGAGTTCGCGCCCGTTATATGCTGCGTTATTCAAAACTGAACTCCCCGGTTAACAGGTTAAGAAGATAATAGAATCATGAACGATGGCGGTCTACGTGGTCTAAAAGTTACGTTTTACATAAGGATCGCTTCACAATAAGTAATAAATATTGGGTTTAATTGGTTGCGTAAACAATGGATCACGAAGAGATATTATGGACGACGCAAAAATCTCCTCATTGATTGAACGTGTAACGTCAGTTAGAACTAGTACTCGTATGAATAAACTAACACAGCCATAATACGAGTGTATTATATTGAGGCACAGCCGAATAATATTCTACTATTGTTGAAAAGAAAAGACAAGATTGGCCTGCTAGGTACTGAAGACACCACATAATATTATAGCAATATCAAAATCAGATTTATGTTAAATTCGTCATCAGTAGTTTGACCATCATTAAAATCAGGCTAACGTGTTAAATTCGTAATTCATTACTTTGATAACCATAAAAGGCAGGCTTATGAATGTTTTAAATTGTCATACTATAGTTTATTTGGGTGTCATTAAAGGCAGGCTAATGTTTAAAATTTCTCATCCACGAATTTAGTCACCGTGCCTGTTGTTGGGGGTGATTAATTCGGTCTCAATAGTTTTGGTGAGATGGGCACATATAAATAATAATAAAAAAAACTATATGTGGGCCCAATTAAATTGTGTAGCTGACTATAACAGGAACCTATGTAGTCAACGCCATGTCAATTCCTGCTACTAAGTGATTGAGTAAGTAATAGATACGGACCATTTCGCGTAGTGAGATTAATGTATAAGGTAAACAGTGAGGCTGACACGTCGTGGAGCCTGTTTCCCCACTGTAGTTGTAATACTTGAATATACTGGTACCCGTATCTAAATCTGGACCTGTGATGTAGCTCAGAATCTCTGCTGCGTACCGAAGTCGTGGCTTTGATGCCACAATCGCAGGAATGGTTGGTTTCGCTGTTGATAAGTGGTACTGTCACCTGCAGTCGTAATCAAATAATATCGAGAGTTTATTTAGTTTTACTAGTAAGTCAACCTTTCAGCAGGTTCTAATTCTGCTTATTTGTACGAGGACTCTGTTTTGCACAAACAACGTTTGAAACTTAGCATCAAGATGTGGTTTGGTACGTACACGGAGAAAAATGAGTTGTTGCTAATTTGTTAAGAATCTCTTGAAATTATTCATAATTCGGTTAAAACCGGGATTGCAGGCTCTTAACGAATAAATTGGTTTACTGATAAAGTTTGGTAAAATACAAATGTATTATTACCATGTCGGAACACGTGTTCATACAAATCCTAACTTTTTTGAATTTCGTCATTACATATATTATCAGTACAAACGCAGGTGCATAAACACGTGTTCTGATATATTAGGAATTTACTAAAAATTCATCGGGAAACGGCAGGCAATCTTGTTTTTGACCGAATTACTAATAATTTTAAGAGATTCTGAATTAATTACCGATAATCATTTTTCTCTGTGTACTTGGTTTGCATGCGTTATCCGAACATAAGTGCAAAAAAAAAACAATCACATTTAAAAAAAAAAATCAATAAATAAAAATAATTACTTATGCAGAAGACGAAACACTATGCAATAAACCAAAGTAACACTTTAATGAAGACAAATAAAGATGTTTGATATTTGTAAACAGTAAAAACGAAACATCATTTTAACTAAAGAGCGATGAGAGCCGTCAGAGCAATAACAGTAAGGATATAATTGAATTTTGTAAGTAAGTACTTTTAAAAAAGCGTTTTATTTTAAGTTAGAAAAACAAAAAAAATACTTGGTGAACTATCTAAACCTCGGTGGATAAAATACATTATTGTAGTATGTACCCCTAATAATAAGGACCAACCATTAAGTTGAGTCAATTTTTGTGACTTATAAATTGACCCATGTAAAATCGGCGTGCAGTGATTGAAATAAAAATGGGATAGGACTTTTTATTCATAACCCAAAATAAAACAGGATCTTCAAGGTTCATTAAATTCCGGGAATCTTAAACACTACAACAACAAACAACAAAATGTCCATGGGTATAAAAATGGTTTTAATGATCAGTTTTATTTAATATACTTATACGAGATACCTACACTTTACATACGTTGTTAGAAACTCATAAAAATATTACTATCTACTATATTCAATTACTATTGCAAGTGTAGTACCTACTAGATGTGGGCGCTTCTGTTTATTTCAAAACAACCAAAACCGTTTCGTTTACTCGAAACTGTTTAAAAATAACGTAATAAATTAGAAAAAAAACGATTTTGGCGAAAGGGTTTCTGTAGCCAACATCAGCGAGGTCAGGAGTTTTGGGAGAAAGCTTTACGCGCGAAAGTGAAATTTCAAACGAATTGAAAATAGTAGTTTAGTAAAGTGTTGCAATTCTCAAACAAAATTGTGCTCAATCCTTTGGCGTGGGTATATAGCGTACGTAGTGAAAAGTTTTTTTTAAACGGTTATCCCAAAAGTCTCGAAACTGTTACGACCGTTTCAGAACTTAAACGGTTTCGCGTTATTTTACTAACCACTAGTACTTTCCTAAGTATATTGGAAAACTGTAATATTTATTATTATTACCTTGCACAACACTTTATGGCCTTTTCAAACTACCGTCATCTTAGTCACGAACAGGATAATAAAATAAATTAATGAAAAAACATGTGACTTAAAAATTATAATATTTATAGACTTTTCATTGAATTGTTTTTCGTTTTGCATTAATTTGAATATTGAATAAAACCTTCATGTAAATTAGGTAGGTATCTATGAATCATTTCAAAATACAAAATATATACATACTTAGATGGGTATTTAATTGGACAGCTTAAAACATTTGTTCATTTAATAAACATCGTTTATAATTTTCGAATTAATAAACACTCTAATTAATATAAACGTGTTGTTTTCGCTTCATGGGTGAAAAGTATTTAGTACAGTACGTACCTGCCGGTAAGTTAAATATGCACAGTAATAATAATAATATATAATCGAATAGTAGCTATATCATGCGTATCATACGCCGTTTTATCAGTTGACAAACATACCAATTTAGTTATTGGTTTGACCAATCTATAGAATAAAATATTATTCTATTTTAATCAGCCACTTAAGTACTTTAGCCGATTGAAGCGTAGTAAAAAAAATAATATTGACCTATTTTGGTAAAAAAAATAATTTATATATATATTTAAGTACGCACGCTGGCCCTTCTGGTTAATATAGGTACCAACGTGTGAATTCCTTTTAAACTCCACAGTAAGAAAATCACATTTCTTATTCGTAAAAAACGGATTTAGTTAAAAAGTTGTAATAAAGGCAATTATCTAATAATTGTAAATTTATTACACTTGTAGTTCATTAAAAATATTCAGTGAAAATTTTCCTTAGAGTGTCGGAAAATATCGTTTTTGAACAAGGCAAGATAAGTAATTATGACACACAATTTATAATATTTATGTAGACATTAAATTAAAATTATTATAGTAATAGCTCTCAATGAATGAAGTACATATTATGAACTAACTAAACTATGTTCTGGGTGCGTGGTGTAGGTATATAAGTAGACCTTTATGGTGATTTGTTTTGGGGGTATTATGCCGTACAGCATTGCAGTGTGATGATGGACACTGCAATGCTGTCCGAAACGTTGGCTAAAGAAGGAGGTAGCGCAACACGGCATAGTACCCCAAAAACAAATCACTATAATACTTTTGGCCGTGAAAATCTTTAATCATACAAGTAGACATTTAGGTAATCTCTAAATAGTATAAAACGGTTCCGTGATAACTCAACATAGTGACAATTCAATACACTTTTAAAAAGTGATATAAAGTCATTAGAAACAATGAAAAAAAAATTAAACCTAACCTAACCTACTTAACCCAGTTAATAAAGTTTTTGTTTAATCACTTTCCATGACTTTATAAGACTTTTTTAAAATGTGATGAATTATCATTTTGATGAGTTATCCGGTCACCGTATAAAACATAGTCTCTATCCGCGTCTGTCTATTTGTGCGCTTAGTTCTTCTAACCTACGCAACGGATTTTGTTAGAGTTTTCACTATCATTCTTCCGAAAGGTTTGTATGTATATGTAATACATGCATATTATATTTTTAGAAAGTAGAGATAATTCAATGTTTTGTAATCATGTCGTAAAAAGAATATTTTTCGGCGCTTATATTATTAACACTGGCTAAACTTTATGAGATACATCTAAATAATGTACTACGGCCTACAGACAAGTATGGGGTTGTATATGTCTATCTACTAAGGATAACCCCTAGCAACGACGGGTACATGCCATCTATTATTACGTAGTATATATTATACTCAGAACTTGAAAGTCCGTTGTTACCACAGACATAGGAATTAATAGACGAGAAGATAATGGCGAGGGGTAAAATCAACTGTTGAAGAACGAAGGGCGTAAGGCTGACTGTGATTCGTCAATAAATCAATCTGACAGTAAATAGGCATCTCGCATTATAATATCACCATTTACTTCTTAAAAGTAAAATCTGCTTTAGAATGAATAGACATTTTTACATGGGAGCGCAAATTACTCGCCACGTTATGAACAAATTTGCGAAGTCCAAATTCGGCAAAAAAATTCGGTTGCATTTTCAGAGTCGAATATTTCGTTTAAGTATTTAGTTAAGACACTTTTATAAATGTTCATAATTTACTTCCCAGCAACCAACCAGCTTTGTGTTTCGCGTCCAGACGTTTCTCGATGTGATAGTATATGTTTCTAAAACTGATCTATATTATACGATGTGAATATGCTTAAAATAAAGTAAAATAATGCTTATATATGGAATGTAATACGACAATTGGGTTTATTCTCTTTTTCACATCTATTTTTACAAGTTTTTTTTAGTACAAGTCAACATTTTGCCGTGTTATTTCGTAAAATGAACCGATGATGCCTCGACCATAGTTCGCACAAGAATGATGACGTCACGTTTTCAAATTTCACTTGAGGCCATACGCGAGCCCAGCCGGCTCCAATGGAACCGGTATGGGGAGTGGGGATAATACGCTTTTAATCACTTAGGGCAGGTCTACTAATATTCATATGTCTATGGTTGTTACAGTTATGACTTATAACCAAACATTTTGCACACTGCGAAAATAATTATGCATTGTATAAAAAACCCCGTTCCTATCGGGGGCTAAAAAAGCACCATGTGACGTTATCAAGCCAACGACAATCACGATTCAACAACTTTCAATAATTTGTAGAGGCATTTGATATACCTACCAACCACACAAAAAAGTCTCCGGGATGTTTTTAATATACTGTGGTAGAAGAGGCAGGATCCAGTTAACCAGATACTTAGGTCGGGCTTTGTCAGGAGACCGAATAACATATAATAAGAGTATGTATGAGACGATGTATGAATGTGAATGAACCAAAGAGGGTATGCCAAGACCGGGTTGTTTAGAAATCCGTCCTCTCTGCCTATCCCTACGGTGAAACGGCATGATGGTTAGTTAGTTAGTTAGGTGGCAGAAACTTATAACAGGTGGCAGAAACGATTGTGCGATACTGGCAAGTTTTTACGAGATAATAATAAAAAATGCTAAAAATAATAATGATTTGTATAGCGCCGTTTTCTTGAGAAAATCACCTCAAGGGCGCATTTAATCTATTTCTACCACTTGGACTCATAATTTATTACTAGTGGCTTATAACTAGATTTAAATAGATTTGCTACCATGATTGTGGTTTTAAGTTAAACACAAAAAAGAAGTTTTGATAAATTTTGTGACTTGCAACCGATAAAGATTCCGGAGGCTCGGGCCTTTGACTTCTAATTTGAAAAACAGAAACTCGTTTGGTTCCGTTTGTAATAAAAATATAACGGAATATAGAAGCGAGAGAATTGGAAAATAACAGACGCGAGGCGGTGTGGACTAAGCGGAGTCTGTGGAGTATGGAGGGAGTGGTTATGTTCATTGGTTTATGATGTCCATATGTTTGCCATTCTGTTCAAATACCGAGGCACATCATGTTGTTTATGGCCTAAAGTGCCTTGGCCAGTTACGAGAACCACGAGGAAAATTGAAAGATTTTTACAGATTTTCAGATAGATTGGAACGATAATCCTGGGATGTTCCACCTTATCCACCAGTTTCCTTAACCCCTAGAGCCTCTTTTTTAGCAATGTATTTCTTTTACGCGAACTGTCAAAATCCAGAATGCGCGGGAAATACTTTCGCATTACATTTGATTCAAGATAAATTCGCTGTTTTTGAACGCAGATAAAAGACTATGTCCGGTTTTAGCATTACAAATACAATTAAAAATATTAGCAAACATAGATAAAGATTTGAAAGTCGCTTACCGATGGTTTTTATCATGTAAACTGTAATAACCACTTTACAAGCAAATAAAACATATATTTAACTAAACAGAGGTGTTATAAAAGTGCTATTACTATTTTTTAATTTAAAATATTTACTAAAAAAATTGTAAATGTTGATTAATATTTTCAAATTCGAAATGTTGAATAATAGAAATATTTTTAATTTATCGAGGGATTCTATGGTAAACTTTTAAAAGAAAATATAAGGCGTCGTGTTCTTTTATAACACTGTTTAAATCATTTATCTCGCTGTAATACAAAATGAGGTGGGGTGACTTTTATGAGTCCGTGTCAGGCTAGGAGAAATATCTCACAAAAATACTCTACGGGTGTTTGACGTCTGAGAGAAATATCTCCCAAAATTGATAAAGGGGTAAAAGATATTTCAGATTTTGAAAGACTTAATATAAGGCCACGCATTACTAAATATCATCAGAGAGAGCGCTGTAAAATCAGATGGCACAATCAACATAAATGGTATCAGATTCAAAGGCAAGGATAACTGAGGAACTTGAAATATAATAATAATTTTAGTAACATGATAGTTCCTTTCTAGGTGAGGGCCATAACAACAATAGCGTTTATGTAATGACGCGATGTTGCATGACTGACTCACACTTAGAAAGCAGAAACCAATGCACACTGCAGCATTTACCTTTTATCTATGATAATACAGTGTTGCTTCCATATGTGCTTACCAATTCACTTTTCCACCTATACACTCACAACGCACCTATACGCTCACAACGCACCTGAAGTTTTAAACGATTAAACCTGAGTAAAATTTGGGTAATTCAAGTTGTCAATATCAATAGTGTTTTATGCCGGTGGAACACAATTTCGTAATTTTTCAAAAAGTTGGTAAATACAATAATTTCCAAGGATGACCACAAGATGTTATTTGACTTGGCAATCTGTGGGAATGACCAGCAATCAGAATGACAATAATTACCATTCAGTGCACGAAACCACAAATAATCTCTATACAAACCTATTTGTCTACAACCTACTGATCTATGAATACATGGTTTCCATGGTACATGTTGTAAATCCGTAACATTATGCGCAGTTGCATAATGTTATTTGGTTTTCAGAAAAAATTTCAAATATTGTACAAAATCATAAAACAAATCAATGTTTCTTGCTTAACCGATTATTATTATCAAGGATTTCAAATGTTACTTAAATCTTTCAAAAGTATTGTATTTCAATTTGTAATGCCTTTGACGTGGGTATTACGTCTTACGAAATGTTTTGTTGCAGCATTTTAGCAAAAGCAATATTTTTTGATACGGGGAATTATTTTATCAATATTTACAAAAAAAATATAGTGGTGTTCCGCCCCACAGATCGAATAAAAAGATAAAAGTTCCTGCCGAGTAAATATTGTTTTTTGCCAAAAAAGCATCGAGGTTTTTTGATATCAAGTTAACCATAATAATATTATTTATTATTATTTATAATATTATAATATAGTATAATATTGCATGGAGATATTATTAACGTGAGAAAAGAATAAATTTAATTCAATAATAGGAGATTTACTTAATTTTAGGGCTAGATCATAACAATTTTTTTTCAAAGGATTTTCATCAACATGCCACACATTTTTTAGAAATCAATAAAACATTTTAAACATAGTGGAAGATACTCTCAGTATCGCCCTTGTGTTACGATAATTCAGAATTGATACGTTTCTTCAAATGGTTTTAGCCGTATTTGGTGGCCAGATCTAAATAGCCAGATACTTCCCCACCTTCCTCTTCCCCATCTCCTTCCCCTTCCTAATACTTTCGGCTTCAAAACATATCCCAATTGGGGATGCCGTAATAAAAAAACGAGGTGGCCTGACTTTTATGTGTTCGTGTCAGGCTGAAAGAAATATCTCACAAAAATACTCTACGGGTGTTTGACGTCTGGGAGAAATATCTCCCAAAATTGATGAAGGGGTTTAAGATATTTCAGATTTTGAAAGACTTAATATATGGCCCCGCATTACGAAATATCAGCAAAGAGAACACTTTAAAAGCAGATGGTACAATAAATATAAATAGTATCAGATTCAAAGACAAGGATAACTGAGGAACTTGAAATATAACAATAATGTCTCAATGGCCCCAGGTGGTTGGGAGCAGTTGGGACTCTTATTCTGATAAAAAATAATAAAATAAAATAAAGCACACAATCTGTGATTCTTTGTTAATGCGAAATCATTTTCTTCGTGAGTTAAGGAGATTTAAAAACAAGTTTAAATGTCACAGAATAAGACACGATTAAGTGTAAAAAACTCGGGATAAGCCGGGTAACAGTGCATGTAGTATTTTGAATACAAGTCGATTTTAAATAAATTTGATACAATACATCTCTTTTATAAAATACGATTGAACACCGTGAAATTAAATAGCAATGTATATTTGTGTAATGCTACGCGAGCCGAACTGCCGAACTGGACCACAACTTGTGGGAAAGGAACAAATCAACCGCAAATGGCGCGAAACGCCGCTTGCAGTTGCTGCGTTCCTTTCCCTTAATTCGTGGCTCGGTTCGCGTTTAAGTTCGCAAATGTATACGTACCATTAGACAACCATTCATCAGACAAAAATGTGCAAAACATCTGGTGCAAGCAGACTAATGTCATTCTGGGTGATGTGTAATTCTCGAACATGAATTTAATATAATATCATAAATAACGTCGTGAATCGGTATTTCGGTCCTTTAGTTTGAGTTTGAACAGCCCTGCAGGCGCCGCGGCCCGGAGCCAGTACTTTTCCACTGGCCGCGGAATGCACCCCCCTCCCTAGGGTCTGGACCCCACCCGCCCCCTCACTCTCCCTCCCCCGGGCCGAAGCCAGGCCCCAGTGCGCGTGTACGCAATCCGCGAGGACCCATCGCGGATTATTTATTAGCAATGATAATTAGCAACTTTTTAACACGTTGCTTTCTAACCACACGGTCACAAGAGTCACGTGGTCGCATTGGATGCATTCCATATTCCATCCAAATCCCAAGAGATTGATAGAGAGGATTACTTTAAAATTGCAGGCAACTGTGAGGAGAACAGTGTAAAATAGAAATGAATGATCCGGGTCTTGCGTTATCTTTTCTTGCATTATTATACTATATTTTGACACATGTCACAAAATAGTATTATACTGCCCCCATAACCTTTTTATTTTTATACTCTGCCTTACAATCTTTTCCAGTTGTACCAACGTGACATAACACAATAATGTCAGCTCTTGCGTGTTCATTTAATAATGTTGTCTTTAGTATTTTTAAATCTTCAATGTGCACATGTTATTTACTTACTTCTGTTATTTGTTATTGCTACTATATGTCAATATTATTTTTTTTTACCATTTCTCATTTACTGTGTTTATTTATTTATTGTTTCTTTACACTGTACATTATTCTTACGTTAGAATTTTTAACTTCACTGGGAAAGGCCTGTGTTGAGGTTGAAATTTATGTATTTTAAATTTATAAAATTTATAATAGAAGTGTGATCTGAAGCGATTTGAAAAAATACTTATGACGCCATTATACACGACTGAAGAAAATTGTCATAATACTATTTATCGATACTAAATAAACAAATTAAAAATTTTATATTAAATCCGAATCCTTTATACAATCCTCCAAATTAATAAAAAAAGATAGGGATCATTTTGATCTGATCTAACGTACCTAGTACACGTTCGCCCAATACATTGGGCCAATGGGCTGGCCCAACGTGTACACGACGACTTGACCGTTGCATGCGTTGGCCGCCAACGTTGGCCGGTCAACCTGATTATTGTCAGTTTGCGTGCACACATCAAAGGATCTTGGCGCTAACCCGCCGATAGCGTTCACACGTTGGCGCGGTCTTCAGTTCGAAATACGCATTCAGCGGAGACGTTAATTATTATTGCGTGGGTGATTATTTACGTTCACGAATTACGATGATTAATAATTACTCGTGCTGTACAAATAAATTGCCGCAGCTGCGATAAGTTCCACATACATACATACCTATATCAAGAGTTAACTGCCTTCGTGGTCGAGGGGTATGGCTCTAGACTAGCAATCCAAAGATCGCGGGTTCAAATCCCGGAGTGCGCAAGTAAATTTCATTTGATGAATCTGTGTTATTTCACAATTCATTAATTTAAAAAAATAAATAAAAAATATGCGGCACGTTCCAGAGTGGAAGATACTTTCAGTATCTCCCTGGTGTAAGACCACCCTTCAGAATTGAAATTTTGCTGGAAATGGCTTTAGCCGTTTTGGTGACTAGATCTGAATAGTCAAGTACTCCACCACCAGCCTCTTCTTCTCCCCACTACCTTGATCCTCACAACATACCCCAATTGGGGATGCCATATTCTCACTAGCTCCAGACGGTTGGGAGCATTTGGAACTATTGTGCGGCCAATGTGTATTCGCATTTCAAAAGATCAAATGACCAACGCAGAATAGTTTATTTTCATTGTTTTTTTATCTCGAAAAATGTTACAATAATGAAGTTATGTTTATTTTATTTTTATGTTGGCGAATAAATTTTCTACAATGATTTAAAATATGCCATTTCCGATTAGAAGCCTAAAAGATATGTTGGTTTTTATTCGTCAATTGGCCTAGCCTAGAGCATTGGCACCAACGTTGGCGACTGCGTTCACACGTTGGCGAGTTGGCGACAACGTGGACTAGGGGCATAAGTGAAGGAGTGGATTGTATAGGTACCTAATAACAATTCAATATTTTGTATATTATCAACACAGCACAGAGCTGCGGTCTGGTAACGAGATACCTCTAGGTGGCAAACATTACTGGCATAAACCAACGAACAACTAACGTTTTTGTACACATGTGTTATGATTATCAGAATTCATTTATTTCCATAATCCTCGACACACAGTGGGCATCATTGAATAGATTACACGCCCCTTTAAATTTAAAAGTCTTCTATGTAGATTTGAATGGAAACTTATGCCGCCACTGACTTAGTAACTTTTGACTACCAGATTGAGACAACCAAATCAACATTGGGTACTCTGTCTCTCTTACACTTCCTTTCATCGTACATGACCATTCAATTTGATTTAAGTTTGCAATGAACGACCGAAATTCTGAATGCAAAATTTTATTTTATAAAAACTGACTTTTGGATTACGAAACACATCAACACTGCATTTATTGTGTTCTTTGTTTTTAGCTCTGTTTAGTGATCAGATCTAAATAGCTATGTACTTCTCACCCTTCCCCTACCATTTCCCTAAGCCTTGTAACATTCTCCAAATGGGGATATTATAGTTCCACTGGCTACGAGCAGATGGGATTAAAATACAGTACCATAAAAAAAACATTCAAAAAGCATCCGACACATCAGATCCACAGTCCACAATCTCTCCAAGTAGTACAGGACTTATTACAATGTAAAACAAGGTTTCCACAGTAATATTAGGGAGTAAGGCCATTCGTAAATGGAGATACTTACAATCGACTCGAGTTTTGTATGCGTAGCATACCCGTCGCTTGTGAGTATTCGCAATAGTATTTTGTCGGTGTTCGTACACAACGCGACGCGTCGACAACGGGTTTGACGTCAGTTGCACGCCACTCACAGTGCCGGCAGCACGCTACGCTAGTTGCATACGCATCAGCTACTCGTTTGACAGAAATGGTGTCCAAGCATAATTATAATGTTATATTTATTCTGGAGGTGAGGAAATATCCATGTTTATATAACTATAATTTACCGGAATATGTACGAAAGATTTAGAAGAAAAAAATCAATTTGACATCGTGTAGTTCCTTGAGGGCGACGAATTCCCTACAGCTAATATTTATTTCGTTTTGTGGATGAAACCAAAATCTTCTTTTAGATCGTATTTTATGCTTCTGATAAAAATAAAAAGAACAACATTGTCTTCAACGCTAGATCACTTGACTTCATATTAACTCCACGGCTGAACGTGAAAAAATGATCAAGTTCAGTATAATTCGGGTAGCTCCGTGTACGGAAAAAGTAGCACATATTGGTGATTTTGCACAAAAACGGATGTTTTGTATAGCGCCGTTTTTGTGCAAAATCACCACAAGGGTGCTGTACAAATATATAATACATTACTACAATGATCTATGTTATCATTAACTATAGACTAGTCAAACTATTATCAATTTATGGTTAACAGATATTTATATTATTATCAATTTATGGTTAACAGATACAGCATCCACCGGTTCGTCGATCACTAATGCAAAGCTATATGTACAATGAATTTAATTGATGAACGTGATGCTAGAATTTAGATATGTTATCATTCTTATTTATTTATATTTTGTATAGGCAGATAATATACAGTACCATACTTAACTGGTAGGTCACTTGAGATTAACACTGTTTATTGTTTATTAGATACATTTAGATACGGTTTGCACGCACTAAATGGACTTTCCGGTATTTATTTTAATAATATGTATTCATGTTCTGTTATGAGCGCGTTTAGGAAAGGAAAAGTCTGGGCGGTAATACAATACAAGGTTTTGATCAGAATTCATCTTCCTAAATGTGATTCGTCTCTCGGTATAAGACATACTAGAAATAATGTAAATTCAATAAGAAAGGTGTGATTAGTATGTATAATAGGCAATACAAGAATGATACTCTCAAAGGTAAGTTTTTAGTTTATACCTGAATTCTACTGGACTTGTTATGCATCTTAGTTCCGAGGGAGTTTATTCCAAGCTTCGGCCCAGATGCTCCGAAGTGCGATCACCAAACTTAGTATTTGGCTTGCGTTTAGGTTCCATCAGTGTGTCTATAGCTGATGATTTTGCTGATCTAAGAGTTGACTGCCTCAGACCAGTGTTTTCCGGGACGATATGTACTATATATTTTCTCCGTATATAGTTAGTAGATCATTTTAGAAGTGTATTATATATTTGTACAGCGCCATTGAGGTGATTTTGCACAAAAAACGGCGCTATATAAATCATAAAAATATTATTATTATTATTATGCAGGGGCCATTTCATTAGAAGACATCCGTAGGAGACTTGTGGTTACATCACAGTCACTTAGCTTTTCTTTTAATGAAGGGCCTAATAGGCAAAATGAGAAGGGAGGAGAGACAAAAAGGAAGATTGGCATTAAAAAATACTTCAAACAAATATAAATATTCATACAGAACAAACATCGATTCTGAATTCAAAAGTTCAATAATTATTATGCATGTTTATTCGTACAATTAATTTAGAATTTTAGAAAACGATGTAGAATTTTTAAAAATCCTTTAAAACTCTGTTTCGGCTCTGACGTCATACATAACCGCTCAGAACCCATTCGCGGACGAGATTGACAACTATGTGACGTCATCAGATGCAATACTGTCAAGAGACATTCGCGTCAAAACATCGGCGCTCGTTAACTCTTCAAATTGGGCCGTTTTCATCAGTTTCAAACATATTCAAACAATTAAAACCTTATAACTATAAAAACGTTATTTTTAACGTCGATGGGACATTAGAACTCGATGTATATTATGCACGTGTGACATTTTTAAAGATACCAACTATTTATCGGTTTTTGCCAAGAAGCCGGTGATATCCAATAGGAATACTATATAGGTTTTCAATTTGGTAGGCGGGAATGGGTACCGCCGCCCTGGGAACCATTTATTGGATTACCAACACCTCTGCCACAGGTCACCCCAAGTGGTTCGCTACGTTTGGTGACTTAGCAGGGGTGCCCGGGTTCATGGGTTAAGGTTTGCCCGGGTCTTGGTGGCGGGTGCGTCGGCCCACCTTCTGCGTGGCGGGCCGGTTGGGAGATGCTGGTTGAGGGAGACCCTTTACAACCGGTTACCGCTGTCCGGGCCGCTCGATAGTACAGGGGCCCGACCCTCAGGCTCACGACTAAGGGTGGGCTGCCCCATCAGCGAGTGAAAAAACCCCGCCACTGCTGTTGTGCCGGTTCGTGACCGGAGGGGACCCAGCAGCAGCGTTTGGGGCGCATTGGATGCCCTCTCCAGCCGGACTCTCCCAGCCTATCGCCTAGCACCGCAGTGGGTGGGCTGGAACCAAACGCTCATCACTCCTGGACAGCCTGAACCCCAGATTCCTACCCACCCCTCATACCTTTCCTTTCCAGACCTTTCCTTTCACCTCCTACCCTTATAAAAAAAAAAATAAAAATAAATTCATGAACATACAACACAACAATTTTAACATCGTTACAGCGGCGAGTAGCAGGCGTCCCCGGTGCGGGCCAAAACTGTTGGTAAATTTTGCCAACATTCGCGGCCTGCACACAAATTTAAATTCCGTCCATCACCATCTTTTGTCCCAACGTCCCAACCTTCTTTTCCTATCCGAAACTCAGATAGCCGAGCCGCCAGACTCCTCCTATCTGGACTGCCCGGGCTTTACCCTCGCAAGCAAATTCCGACTGAAAGGAGGAGTCTGCCTCTATAGTCGAGCTGACGTCAACTGTGTGCGACTATTGAGTCTGGAAAAATCCAGATTCGACGTAATGTGGGTGCGCGTCAATCTTGCCAGTACGGCAAGATTCTACGCATGTCTATACCGCTCACCGAACCATAGCGAATCAGACACTTCCGAGCTCTTCAAACATTTGAGCGATACTATTGATGATCTCTTGCCCCGCTACCCTTCGGCCGAGTTTATTGTTCTGGGGGACTTCAACGTTCATAACGAACCATGGTTGAAGTTCTCAGGCCCAACGGACTCGGCTGGCCGACAGGCGGAATCCTTTGCCATTTGCTACGGATTAGAGCAATTGGTTCAGGAGCCTACAAGGGTTCCTGATGTCCAGACTCACCGCTCCAATCTGTTAGACCTATTCTTAACTACTGTGCCACACGGTTATAAGATTGACGTCACAGCGCCTCTGGGATCATCTGACCACTGCCTAGTGACGACATCAATCCCCGTTAGCCTCAGACCAACCAATGAGAGGCTGAGGAGAAAAGTGTGGCACTATAGGTCAGCAGATTGGTTCGGTATGCGGGCCCATTTCAACGCTTTTCCGTGGTCAGCTGTTTGTTTTCGGACTTCGGACCCTTCAAGATGTGCCCAGGAGATTGATGAAGTCATCAATTCGGCGATGGATGGCTTCATACAATCGACTACTAAAGAAACTGGTGTGGGCTCAAAGCCGTGGTTCAGTCGACAATGCTCCGAAGCAGTCCGACGAAAAAACGCGGCTTACCGAGCCTACAACACATCTCGAACGCCCGAAAGCAGATCAGCATACAACAAATCGGCAAAGGAATGCAAGAGAATCATCAATAGGTCAAAATTCGAACACGACCTGCAGATCAGCAAAAAGCTGGCTGCCTGCCCGCATGGCAGCAGAGCATTCTGGTCGCTTGCGGGCTCAATAGGTCGAAATTTTTGCAAACCCAGTTTGCCACCTCTTACCAGACCTGACGGCTCACTAGCAAACACCGCCACCGAAAAGGCTAACTTATTAGGGAGAATGTTTGCGGAAAACTCGACCCTCGACGACGGGGGTGCTGTTCCGCCGTCGGTTCCTCACTGCGGCTTCTATATGAAAAAGCTGAGGATCCGGCATCGGGATGTACTCCACGTCATACGGGGGCTCGATGTTAACAAAGCTAGTGGACCTGATGGAATACCTGCCATGGTATTGCAGAGGTGTGCTGCGGAAATAGTTCCAGTTTTGACAAAGCTCTTCAAAATGTCCCTGAAGTGTGGCACTGTGCCCTCTGGTTGGAAAAAAGCGGTCATTCACCCTATTCCCAAGAAAGGTGACCGCTCCAATCCGGCCAACTACCGCCCCATAGCGATCACATCAGTTCTGTCCAAAGTGATGGAACGTGTGATAAACGACAAACTGCTCACATACCTCGAGAAGAACAAAATTATCAACGACCGTCAATACGGATTCCGGCGGAACCGCTCGTGCGGTGATCTTCTCGCGTATGTGACGCATGTTTGGGGGCGGTGCCTGGAACGTCACGGTGAGACCCAAACGGTCGCACTAGACATATCCAAGGCCTTTGACCGGGTCTGGCACCGAGGACTTGTCAACAAATTGCATTCTTACGGACTTCCCGCATCCCTGTGTACGTGGATTGCTGACTTTTTAAGGGATAGGTCGATTCAGGCGGTTGCTGACGGTTTCACCTCTTCCTCGCACTCCATAAATGCTGGCGTCCCACAGGGATCGGTTCTGTCTCCGACTTTGTTTTTGTTGCACATCAATGACCTTTTGACATGTGCACCGATTCATTGTTACGCGGATGACAGTACAGTTCATGATAGCTTTTTGTTTGACAAGCCCCCAAAGGGCACACAAACTCCAACGGCTCGGAGGGCTTTGAAGCAGAGAATGGACGGTTATCTCGAGAGTATTTCCTCCTGGGGTAAAAATAATCTCGTCGAATTTAATGTTTCAAAGACCCAATCCTGTCTGATTACGTCTAAAAGGGATCCAAATGATAATCTAGTCTCCTTCAACGGAAGCAATCTTCCGAACAGGCCTTCCATTGATATGCTTGGTGTAACTATAAGTGACCAGCTCAGGTACGGGGGCTCCATCGAAGCCAGAGTAAAGTTGGCCTCTCAGAAGCTGGGCGTACTGTACAGGGCCCGCAGATACTTTAATAGTACACAACTGCTCACCCTGTACAAATCGCAAGTGCGCCCTACTGTCGAATTTGGCAGCCATCTCTGGTCTGGAGCCCCAAAATACCTGAAAAAAACCCTTGACTCTGTGCAGAAACGGGCGGTCCGTTTGATAGATTCCCCAATCTTAACAAACGGACTGCAATCTTTAGAGCACAGGCGTCAAGTAGGTATGCTGTCCTTGTTCTATCGGTATTACAATGGAAGATGCTCTGAGGAACTAGCGTCATTGATCCCTTCGGCACCGGTGCGTAGTCGGGATACACGCCAAACGCGCGCCCAACATTTGTACACAGTTGACACTTGTCACATGAGAACGGGTCGCTTCTACGATTCGTTCTTAAGTTCAACAGCTCGGCTGTGGAACGAACTGCCGGCCTCTGTGTTTCCTCCCTCCTACAACATGGGACTCTTCAAGACCCATGTTCACTCCTTCCTCTCCAAAAAAAGACCCTCCATACAGCATCCCCAAAGATGACATAGGCCCCGAGGGAAATTATTTTCTTCAGGGCCTCCTGTGTGGAGTAAATATAAAAAAAAAAAAAAAAAAAAAAAAGGTAGGTCGCACCAGGAGAAGTTGGTGGCGCCACAGAAACACAATGTCGTAAATAATTTAATACGATCGTTCATAGTACGAAGGCATGGCCATTCAACCATCGACCAAATAAGACTGCATTCAACGCGTTGCATTTTCATTCAGAAACAATAAATTTCTTACCAATATTCCATATTGCCCTATTTATAATTTACGTACATTACCATAACTACCTACATGTTTTTTTTGCTTGCTTTTTTAGTTATTTATTAAGTTAAAAGAAATACATATTTCGCTTTGTTAACTTAAGTGTACATTGATTAAAACAAAACTAATACATATATTAATAATTATGGTTTACTACCTACGTAACATATTTTTCTTAAGTAAGAGCATTTTGGTTTTGCTCATTGATCTTGAGGGCAAACAGTTTTTTCTTAAATATATTTATTCTATTTACGGTTGTCAGGCTATCATGAAGGAGATTATATATGCGTGCCCTCATGGCCTATGTTTCTTTTACCACACTCTGTCTTTGCTGAATTTGTGTATAATCTATTATGTTGTCTTGTGTGGTGGTCATGTACTTGTGATGTTTTCATAAATGAAGTATTTGTGTGTATGAGGCCATTTTGGATTTTGTGAATTAATAGGCATATGTTTAATTCGTACAGTTTTCTAATTTTAAGTAACTTAGTTTCTTGGTATACTCTTTTGGTGGGGGTATCTGGTCTATAGTTAAAAAGTTTTTTTATAACTTTATTTTGTATTATTTGAATTTCGTTTAGATATGTGATGTTTGTGTTTCCCCATATTTCTATGAGATAATTTAGATGGGATTGAATTAAACTAAAGTATAATCCCCTCTTACTTGTATTGGTAGAAGATGGGCTATTCTACAAAATACACCAATTAGTGGGATAATTTTTTCTTTTACTTTTTGTATGTGGTGTTTAAAAGATAAGTGTTTATCGATATGAAGTCCCAGGTATTTTTCACTATCTGAAATTTGTAGGTTTTTTCCTTCTATTTGCAAAGGTTTATGAGACGGTGTTTTTATGTCGATTGCTACTAACTATAAAGCAGAAAATTTGTTGTTGTTTTTTTTTACATTAACTCTATGTCCATGTAATTTTTTGGATTTGGATCATGAGGATATTTTTAAGGAAAGCAAAGAGGGGAGTGTTGGGTAGGAATTTAGAGATCAGTGTATCCAAGATTGAAGGACATATGAATATATCCCTCCAAGACGATGGGTCGAGATACCCAGTTGGAGAGGTCAAAGCGGTCTCTTCTGATCTGGCACGCCACGAACCTGTTGGTTAGGCGCATCCTGAACACACCTCACCCGACAAACCCGGCCACCACTGCTAAATCACCAACGGAGTGAAACACTTGGGGTGACAGAGGTGTTGGTTATAAAATAAATAATTCCCAAATGTGTGGTACCCAAACCCGCCTCCCAAATTGTATTGATTGCTCAAATAAAATTGAAAAAACTTGCATTGTTGCACAAATAAACCACGAACAGAAGGCTCTGGCGTGATGTAATTTATACAGCTCTTTCTGTGAAGAATTTATAGATCAACGCAACAAGCTTATAAAATCTATGATGAAAATTAAAACACAAGAATGTAATATTGTTCGATCGTGAAGAAACAAGACTCCAGCGTTTAAATTAGGGCAAACAAAGGCGGGAAGTAAAGCTAGTACCCTTTTAATAATATAAAATGACTGATTATTATAATAATTGAACGATCATCGATTATCGAATATCTGGACCGTTACGCCGGCCTTCCCCCTCGGTATAAACACAAAGAAAATAATAGGACAACATGAAAGTTTCACATCGGAACATTCTTGGAAGAATGTAAAGGTACAGTGCGGCAAAATAATCTAGAAATTTAAATCAAAAGAAACTGGATGACTCGAGAAGGTATATTGTATCATTACCTTTTAAGATAATAATAATTTAGGATATTCGCGCACTGTCGCGTGTGTCAAATATATAATAAGATAGAGTGTGCTGAAATAGACATTTTCGTCTATATTTATATGGATTCAGAAAAAATGTTCTGCTATTGCTAAGACATATGTTGCGCTGATTATATTATGTATTACTTGCGTCTCTATTTTTGTATCTTACTTTTTAGCAAGATGCTATATATTATATACCGAGTTTATACGTTATACCAAGACATTCTAGACGTAGGAATAAAATATCCAGTGTTATTGGCAAAAAATTGTCTTAAAATCATTGATGTATTCTTTATATTTAGACGAGACAAGAAGCGAAAACATTAGTAAGTGAAACCAAAGGTTAAAGGTAAGTACCCCAAACGGTGTAACGGTGAAATATCGGCAAACATAGGGTACTGCTGATCCCGGTTGCCGCGCACAGCTACTCGCGTACTCATACAGATTCTCTTACATATACGTATTAGAGCATATCATTGTATTACTTCATATTTAGTACATGATGTACGCTGTAGACCTCTGTGATTCCGCCGTCCTTTCCTGAAAAAGCTTCCCCAAAGATGACCTTTTTTTCCTCAGAGACTTTTCTGTCGAATTAATGTAAAATAATCTACTTTCGGAACCTACTACTGATAATTTCTGAACACCGTTGGTAATAAAAAATATGCACTTCAAATTTATATTCATTTTCCTAAGAGCCATCCATCTTGGTGATGTCATTTAAAACGATCGAAGCGCTCTATATTTTTGTCTACTTTATTTCGTCGACCGTACCCTACAGTTAAACTAGCACTTTATCGGTCCGATAAAAGTAGGTACCCACTTCCTCCACGTAAATTAAATTTTCTTTATGAAACTAAATGCGCGACGAATAAAACGGAAAACCGAATAAGAAGTACTCAAGTAAAATTACAACATCGCAATAAAGTTCTATATAATTTATTCAAGGCGTATTTCCTACTATTTACAAAAATAAACGCTTTTTTTACACCTGGTTTTAAGAACGGGGATAAACACGATATTGAGAATTAAAGGCCTATATCAAAACTATGCGTCCTAAGTAAAGTCGTGGAAAAAATCGTTCATGACCAACTTTTAAATTTAAGTAAAAACCCAATTATCAACCCCCAACAACACCCAACAGTTTTTTTAAGTCAGATCTGTTGAATCGTACATGAGGCAGTTCTCCGATTTTGTTCTTAATTCTATGGACAAAAAGAAACAGGTTGACTCTATCTACATTATTTATCTAAGGCTTTCGACAAGATGAATCATGATACTCTTCAGTAAACTCAAAAAAATTGGTAAAAGTGGAAATCTCCTTAGATGGTTCTCATCTTACATTAAAAATAGAAATCAAGCTGTTGCCGTAAATGGTTACATGTCACATATAATACCCATTCTCTCGGGGGTACCTCAGGGTTCCCATTTAGGGCCCCTGCTCCATACCCTGTACTTCAATGACATCAAACATGTATTCATTCTGATTTTATTGTTTACGCTGATGATATAAAAATATACAAATGCATAAGCTCAGTAGATGATTGTAAAAAATAATAAGAAGATATATATGTTTAAGATATATGTTTAATTAATAAACTCAGTTTATTTGTTATCATTTAAAAAGTCTATAATTTCTATTAACAAAATAATATATTTGTAATAGTTTGCAAACATTACCCGGCTTCGATCGAGTTGCAACATATTTTATTCCTTATTGAAAAAATTAACTTATCGAAAATTAAGAAAACAACAAAATGCGATCTTGGACATTTCACACATTTCGCATTTCAAAACTTAGTTGACGATGAAAATGTTCTCGTAAACATTTCGGAAAGAATTAAAAATAATAAAACATTGAACGCGAACTCTTGATCGCAATCTCCTGCCTGCATCGGCCGAGTGGAAGACCTCATCTATATTTATGTCCTTGCAATCCCGTCCCTGGCTCTTTTCTGGCGCGCAAGTACCTTCCTGTCTTGCTGGTTTGCTTCTCCTAGCGCGTGTCCTTGACCTCAACTAGATACGAAGTACCTGCTCCTGTACAACTCAGTTATTTTCATTCAGCCAATAGCGCTGCACGATCTCTTAGATTAGGTCATTTCGTGCCTTGCCATTTCCGATTTCATCTCGTCTTTACTGGATCAACGTTGAAATTATTTGCTCAATCCGATTTACTATTGATATCATAGCGTTGATCTAAATCGAATTGATTTTTAACATTAAACATGAGTCTTTCCAATTCAAAATGAATTTTTGAAAACATGATTTTCTATTTTACAATTTGTCGATTAATTGGAATACGCATTTTATAGTCACCACTATTATTTAATAAATAATAAATAAATAAACAGGCCCGTCCTTCCATCTCTCATGTTTTTCCGCATGTCTCGACAGAAGCCCCTAATTACACGGAAAAAATGTATTGCTGATTTGTTAAAATCCGGTTAAAAATGGGATTGCAGACCATTTCCTATTAAAATTTTAGTGCATTTCTAATACATCAATACACGTGTTCATGCAACTGGATTTGTCCTGATAATATACGATGACGAAATGCGAAAATATTAGAATTCTTATAATACGTGTTCTAACATCGCGATAACACATTTGTGTTTTACAAAAAGTTTATTAGGAAGCCTATCAATTCATTCGTTAAAGGCCTGCAATCCCGTTTTTAACCAGATTACGAATAATTAGAAGAGATTATTAATAAAATAGCAATATTTTATATCGGTAAGTTTTCTCCGTGTAGATATCATCAGGGCTGTCATCGTACAAAAATGGCCTGCAGTCCAAAACAGCTGAACAGCTGTTCGGACCCTAAGAAAAACGATACATTATAATAAATATGCAACCAATATCTTATGTATTTTTCCGTGAATTTTGAAAGGAACTTGTATGCTCATTTATTCAGTTGGCTCCAACATTCAGCGGGGCATGAAAATAAAATGACCATTTTCAAATATTCCATGCACATTTCACACCCGAACGTGACATAGCCTACCATCGATCATAGAGCAATGCACGCCACTGTTGTATGCTGAGCAAAGTCTTCTGTTTTTAAGATATCTGAACCCCGTGAGATTGGACATTGGCATATCTCTGATATGCGAACCTATGTAACACATGATAAAAACAATGCATTTTTATTCCTAATGAGAGTACCTTGAAATGAGTGAAAATGTTGATTACATAGGTAAGCACCGAACATGAACTAAAAATATCCTTTCTATTAAATAATACTAAATATGCCCATCACGTGACAACCCCTGTAAAACTATTAAATAAAAAGCAATGGCTGAAGCGGCAATTTTTACTTTGCTTACACAGGGGCAATACAGACACCATATTCTCGTAGATTAATAATTGCAATTCGATTAGAACGGACATAAAACTCAATTTGTCAAATGCTAAAACGGTGCCTGTTTAAATTACACGTTGTGTGATGGGCAAACATTAGCTGGAATAACACAGGTGTTAGAAACTAAAAGTAATCGAAACGATTTCATATCAAACTTTTGTCGTATAGCCAATAAATATAAACAAAGAAAACAACAATAGTCTCTCATAAACGTGTTACTTAAGAAGATAAATAGTTTTTAAATTCTGATAAAGGAGTGAAGAACTTTGGCAATATTTATAAATCAAGCCAAAAATTAGAAGTGGAAGAAACATATAAAATACCTGCATTTAGGGAAGATTTTTTTTAAATACGTAAAATAGACATATTTTTTAAATAATTCCTTCCACTTCTAGTTTCTGGCTTGGTTTCGAATACTGCCAAAGTTCTAATCAGAGGTATATATAATATAGAATACTCGATACCCCAATAACGGAAGAAGAACATAGGTTTAGTATCCAAAACATTGGAAAACACATTGCGATTGGAATATATTTTATTATTCAATAGAAGGCTCTTTCAGAGACAGCTTTATCTATTTTGTATGCATTGCGTTTGCAGCGTCCTGATAGGAATGCAGAACACACAATTAAATTTATGTGGGTTGCTTGCCTACATGAGAATAGACCATACATCTAACACGATAAATTAAATTTGCATCACTTCCTATTTATTAGACTCATAAGCAGAAAAAATAAACCAGCATTCATCGATTCCCACATTATTAAACTGACCAGAACATAAAAATCAGTTTCAATCAAATACTAAAATTTCAATGCAAAATTAACATTGACCATCCAACATGTTTCAAGTCAATTGTCGCAAAAGAATAAACAATCTAAACTCAATATATCTAATAGGGTAGAATACTCGTTTATTTACTTAAAAAAACGGCAAATTAACACTGATAAAAATATAATACTATAAATTATATTCTATAAGTGAATTCAACATTATCATAGTAAAAAGTTTTCGAACACCTGACTCAAACGGTGCATGAAATTGCATGGTAAATATGATAAGACGCGAACTTGACATTGTGTATGACTGGAAAATTAATGCCCTAACTCCATCACCACAACTCCGTCAAACAAATGCAAGCTAGACTAGGTCACTAATGCAAAGGGTAGAAAGCTTCCACAGTACATTGGATAGAGACACATCAATCATTTCATCCCTTTTTAATGCCGTTATTTACGGGAGTTATTGGGTTGGTGGGTGGTAAACACAAGGTTTCATAGATTCTGGATATGGATTTACTGAATATAGGTTTACAGGATATAGGTCGTATTTGCCAAACGGACACATTGCGTGAATTCAAGGGCTTTGCCGGAAGCGGAGCTTTACATCTCAGCCGGCTTATAAAAGCTCCCACTAGTTGGTCAAAGCTCTACTAGAAGGGTGGAAAACAGACGGGTAGTGCGCTTTACAAATTGGCCTGATTGGTTGAAAATGACAGTTGTGACTACATTTTAATTAAATTAAAACTGTTTTCGGAAACATTTTTTGTTTTGTTTTAGTGAACATAAAACAAGTTCCTAAAATAAATAACGTGATTAAACTAAATAAGGATTTCTGAAGAAATTGGGGGAGAAAACTGGATCTTTAAAAGGTAAGTAAACATATAAAATAGTTGTTCGACGGTCAGAATATGTTTTAAAATTCCAATATTGAAAATAAAAATGCTATTGTACCTATGTATACCAGATGTTATTCTTGTTTAATTTTCAACATAATTTCTCAGTAATTATTCTGTTTAACATAATACTGTTTCGCTCCTGTGAACCACTGTAAACATAACTCATGTATATTGTAAAAGCCTTTTACGGCGTCTAAATAAAAAAATAAAAAAAAAAAATAAAAAAAAATACGATGAATACAGTTTACATCAGTAATGTGAAGAGTTAGCAAGGCGAATAGAAGGCCAAACGTAACGTAGGCCAACATTTGCATCTGTTAATTTGTTTATGCATGTTCTTCTTGGTTATATCCATGTTATCATATATCCATAAGGTACGCACCGAACGACAAAGCCAATTTCTTTGAGTTAGATCATCTTTATGGTATGTACACGTGCCTACGTTATAAATTATGTGGAAATTTCGAAATCCAGAACATTCACCAATCTTATCTTGTTGTAGCAATTTGAAATAAAAGATTAAGTTTATATTATTTATGGTAATGTCTTTATTGATGCAAAGCCAAATTGAAGTTATAAAAGCCTTAATTTTCCTGAAGATAAATTGTAGTAAACATCCTTCAATAAAATGATAGAGGTAAGTATATGAAGATAATATTTTATTACTTATTGAGAATTTCTTACTTTTAAATAATACATTATAAAAGTATATCATCGGCAAATTTTCTACCAGTCTGATTATTTAACACATAGAAAACAGATAACGTAATAAGAGAGATTTCGGAAGCGAAAACAACAGACGAATCTTTTAATTTCATTTACTATTCATAAAGCAGATGAGTAAAAAATATTGTCATTGCTGAGATTTTTTTTAGAAGAGAAAAGAAGAAAGTGCAAACTTTTTGGGAAATTGAAAGAATAATGACACATAACATATTTGGGGCAGTAAGAAGAGTGTCATTCCGCCATTAATTCGCCTGTAGTTCGTTGTGATTGTATTACGCGGCTCACACTCTAGAAAGGTGAGCTCTAGCATCACGAAACATGAAGATTTTTTTCTGTCTGGAGTATTTCAACGAAATTATTTTTATATCACTACGTCGTTTCTATCACGAGCTTTTGTGCTCTGAAATATTCAACATAAATAAAATAAATAAATGCGTAAAACACGTTTTATTTAGCCATGAATTTTGTATTTATGTCATGAATTTGCTCTTGAAATGTGTCATTATTAACAACGTACCAGGTTGTACCAAAGAACACATATCTTTAAAATCATGTGAGATGAATTTGCATATAACTAAGTGGGTTACCTAAATATTGCGTAACGAACGCTGAACACCGGCGATAGGGAGAGGATAATTAATTGACCTTGTTGAAATAATACACGGAAAAGTAGCAAGCCATCAAAGTGATGTTTGGTTATGATATTAGTGTTTTATTTTCTCCAAACGAGAGAACCACGATGTTTTTACATGATATGGCTGGGAATATTTGGGACAAGGCTGAAAGGAGTCAAGGAGCTGGTGGCAGAGGGAGAGGGTGAGTTTAGAGGGAGGGGGAATATCGATCATCATCAAAATAAATCAGGGGCATTCAATACATCAATGCATTCAATATGTTATCTGAATTGAAAGAGATGTGTAAATAATTGACGATCTTCGTAGCAGAGCAAAAATCGCATTGGTTTTAGACCCAGAGGTCGCAGCTTCAGAACGTAGGGCGGACAAAAATAAATGTTTTATTTTCCGTTATCAAGTTTAATTTGCAGTATTCCATTTTTATTTTTAATTACAATAAAAATAATATAAAAAAATGATTAAAGTAATAATATTAAAAATTAAAAAAAAAAACTTACAAACAAGTTCTTCTGTGTAATTATTATTACGCATGACAGATATTTCGCCTTCTGAAGGCATTATCAAACAGTGGTGAAGACACTTAGAGACAATTTATTTATATTAATTTCATATTGATAATTAGTATTAAAATTTATTTTTGTAATACCTATGCCATTTTAGATTTCCGGATAAACTATCGGAATATATTAACGGTTATTAAAAAATATCCTTTTAAGTTTCACCAAACTACTTTATTGTTTAAATTTGACTAAATGTCGTTATACTCGCATTAAGGTGTTAATAAATTGGATGACTCAGGGATTTCTATTTCCTACATTATTAATTTACTACTTGTGTTTTTATGTTCTATAATAATTGAACTAGGTTTAAAAATAAAGCTTTTTTGTTAATTTAATAATTATATTATTGAATGAATAAAAGAAACACAAAAAATACTTATTTGAGTATGTAATAAAGTAAATGCAGTCCATAGATTCTGTATTTAAAGATGCGCATTGCCAAAAAAATAAGAAAAAAAAAATCGTATAAATTTATAAAAGTATAACACCCATTTATTGTTTTTATTGATAAAATAATATTATCTTTTTTCGAACATTATATGATAATGTGGACCTCACTTGCTACTTTACCCGTGCTGAGGCCCCCAGTTCACAATTCAATAAAATTCAATAAAAAGATAATATGAAAAAAAAGTGGGTGTGTCAAGCCTACGCAAGACAGAAGTGAAACTTCTAGTATTCCTCTCTCTCTATTTTCATTTCATCAAAAATTAAATGAATTAATTAAATGAACTACAACTATAAATGTAAATGTAAACGCAACACAAAACGCGAACACAACTTATCACAGCGGGAGCACGCTGCTAACTGATTCACTGGCCGTGGTGGGCGTGGCCGCGCAAGTGCGCTACCGGCCGACCTGCTAAACCGAACTCGTATCTCGCTCGTAACTCAAAGCAAAACGTTCGTGAGCGGCTCCCCCACCTCAACAAGCGCATATGGTGAGAGAGGGACAGTGAACGGTGAGCGGTGGTGGGGGTACCCGCATTTTCGTGTCGATCCTGACTCGGTTTTACTCCGTCCACGAAAATCCATTACGCGCCTAAAGAAGTTTCACTTCAATAAAAAAAATTGAATAAAATAAAATAAAACTTAGATGAAATATTATGAGGCACGGTTGTATTAAATGAAGTGTGTGTTGGAATGGTATTGTGTATTATGTATGTTTTATTATTATATGGCGTTATAAAATTGTTGTAATATTGCCTCCATTATTTTATATTCTTTTTAAAGGAAAGACAAACATTCCAGGGCTAAGAATAACCTGACAATATTTTAAAATCCCCTACTACCACCATAGTAAGCGGAAATGTCGCTTATGTTGTGATGGAGAACTTAGCTAGCCGAGGAATTGAACACACTACGGTTGGGTGGGATCCAAATGCGATGTCAACACAGTCATCGAACGGTAAAATACACCTCTGTGTATACATAGCCAGCAATGGGGCACAATTAGCAGCCTAGCAGAAATAGAAGAAGGATTTCGATGAAGGAAACAAATAGCGGAACTGCTATAAGTGAACTTGAGTTTATATCATCAATAAGTATATTAATAAGGCCATGCACTACGTCGTGTAATATTTTGATTCGTGCCGCCATGCCATCAATAACACTCCTAACGTATAAGGCGCTTAACACCATCCAGCTGTTTTGATTTATGGAAGAAAAAAACATGGCCAAAAAGGGCCTTTTATTTTATTTTGCGGATGTTCAGACATAAATATTTAAATGTTGTCCGATCATTTTATAAGTAACTTAATTTGCCACATTATACAATAAAACCATAACCGAAAATGGGTACGAGTACGTAAGTAGGAAATTTTTAACTTTAAAACAGTTTTCATAGGCATTATAAATTATTTTTTTCTGTGCTTATAAAAAGACTTATGAAAAAAATACTCGATTATTTCAAAGGCCAAGATGTATTATACTCGGGGTATTTATTTAAAGCATCTGAAACATTTCTAGGCGACCAAATTTTCAAACCAAAAACACATGATTTTGCATTACTACGTAGTGCATCGCCTTAATATACTAATTTAGAGGCACTGCTGAAAAACAGCCGCATTTCGGTAGAAACCCAGAGCATAATAAATAGATTTTTTATGAATAGAATCGATGCAATAAAAAAATAAGTTGAACAATCCATTGTCAAATAAATGTCAACTATTACTGTACACAAATTTACAGACTATTTCCCGGCATAACAAAATAACGAGTGTTATAAAACTGTTGCACGCACAGCTTTATACCCTGTATGGATTGCATTACAAAAGTATTCATAAAATTCAGAATAGAAAGGTTGCTTAAAACGGCTTTAACTCTGTTTGTTGACCAGATTAGAATAGCCAGACTATTTTCAAACCTCCTTCTCCCTTTTCTCTTTGCACTCTACCAGTTTCTAGATCCTCAAAATATTCTCCAAAACGGGGGTGACACAGTTTCAGTTCCACTGCCCCCAGACAGTAGGATTCGGGAGTGAAACTGTATATCAGACCATCCACTGATTGAATAAAATACCGATAAATAATTTAGGACATTTGATACGTGTAAGTCTGCCGATAATGACCCCTCGAAGTGGTGATAGCTGCCGTGATGTGAAGGGATTCCAAGAACATTGTATTGTAAACTACGCTGACCACGGATTACTAAACAGAAGTCAATCTTCAGTCAATAAACAGAATAACTTTCGTCGTTTCATTAAGGCGATGCACTACGTCGTGTAATATTTTAAATTGAGTCGCTATCAATAACAACCACTACATAGATGGCGATAAGGTTTAAATCCGCCTGTTTTCATTTATGCAAGAAAAACACATGGCCAAAAAGTGCCTTTTATTTTATTTTGTGGATGTACAGGCATAAATATTAAATTTTTTTTTCGATCATTTATATTATACAATAAAATCATAACCGAAAATGGGTTCGTAAGTAGGAGATTTTGAACTTTAAAGCAGTTTTCATAGGCCTTATACATTATTTTTTTCTGGGTTTATAAAAAGACTTATCTAAAAAATACTCGATTATTTAAAAGTCCAAGATGTATTCTACTCGCAGTATTTAATTAAAGCATCTGAAACACTTCTAGGCGACCAAATTTTCAAACCATAAACACATGATTTTGCAATACTGCGTATGGCATCGCCTTAAGGGTTATGATGTATATATTTGCACATAATGAATACAGTTTTTTCTAAGTTGACACGGGTGCATTATTTTTAAAACACCAAATTGATTTTAAACATTACTATAGCAATAATAAAACAGAAAATCTATATCCAATCATGCATAGTTATTTCTGTTTTCAAGGTGAACATAACCTTTTTTTCAGTTCGCAAAGTCATTATTATGAGTCTTCTTAGTAATGGGCCCTACGGACGACGCAATTTGGTTCAACGGTTGAACAATCTGGTTGAGTTAAACCGTGTGGAGATGCGTTGTATGCGATAAGGGGGCTATCAAGTTGAACAGTTTTACCGCCAGAGGATTCAACCACCACCCAACCGCTAACCAAGTTGAATCGTCTGTAGGGTGGTTGAGCAGTTGATCCAACTTTACTCAGTCTGCCTAGGGAGCCGTCGTTCGTAGTTGTTTGTGTGCATACAATTCGAATAAAAATAAATAAATGACTAAAAGGCATGACTAATGATTGTGAAGCTTTGGCGGTTTTTTCTTTTACATTACATAAGGATTTATCTTCCTTGCGGGATACTACAAGCAAAACGTCCTTTGATAGAGATACGAGGAACGATGATCCCTTTTGAGCTGTTCAAATATACTGAAAAGGATGCAAAGAACGAAAACGTAAAAAGATAAAATTTTTATACTTTTACTAGCCATCATACGACTTTTTTTTTCGTTCCATGTGCCATTTTTTGCCCAAGATAATCTTTTTCTTTTCATGTTAATGGTTAACGATGCTACTTGAGCGATCGCAAAAAGTGTTTTTTTATGTAGGAGGAATCAGGAACCATTGTGTCATCTGTACCCAACACTCAACTGTTGACAAACGACGGTTGAACCAAACAAATTGAAACGTCTATAGGGGGTTTAAGAAGACAAGTAAATAAAATAAACAAATAAAAATTTGCTCAGACAATAACAACGAACAACAAAAGTATGGGGTTTAGAAAACATTTAACATATATTAGCAAACTTCTTCAATCCATTAAATATTAAAAATAATATTCATATAAGGTATATGTCCCACTGTCTGAAGCTAAAGCAGTTAGTGACAGTAAGTCGATCAAGAAAGCGCTGGTAATATCTGGAGATTGCAGGTTCGATTTTCTTCGAACGAGAAAAATCATTATTCTTTCTTCCTAGTATTGGGGCTATCAAGTGACATACTCTGCATGGCACGGCGAACCTTTTGTTTTGGGTATAAATTGCATCCAGCATTACTATTGCATATTCCAATTTCAGAATTCAGAATATCAGAATTGATTAGATTAGTATTGCCATGACTTTCTTTTCCAATTTTCGTGATTACTTCGAACAAATAACAAAATAATGTTTTTAAAGAGCGAAGCAAAACCACAATTTTTCATAAAATTGCAATCACTTTGCGGTTTAAGATTATATAATTAACATTTAACCCTTTCAGCACCGCACTATTGTTCCCACACATAGACAATATTTTATGCTTGATAACATATTAAATAATTATTTGAAAATTTTGGTGAAAAAAATATTTTTGCTTACTATTTACGATTTTTTCTAATGTATTTATTATTTTTTTACTATTTACGATTTATTTATTATTATTAATTAATGTATTTATTATTTTTAGACCACATAGGGTATTTTTATTAGCAAGGAAACAGAACCCTATCACACAAACAATTGATAAATTTGAAAAAATATATTAATTTACAGTGTAATTTTTCACATAATTAAAAATTAAAAAAAAAAACATAAAAATAATAACGGTTTCTAGTTTAAGCAAAACAGCCGAAACGAAATATGTCACTATATTTACGGTATTTGTCGCTGGAATAAAGATTGCAACCTAGCAAAAAAAAACGTGAGGAATATCTTTCACAAGCGATACGAAAATCACGAGGCAATTTATTTCACAAAATCAGGAGACACAATTTTTCTTTCGTGTTCCTGAGAAAGAACACAGGCATTGTAAGGGTTAAGATTGTACAATATTAAATACAAGGCTTTCCTACCAGGCACAAATCAAAGAAAGGAGTTGGAAGGTAATAATTTCATATTGCCTTTACCGTTGTACCTAATTGCTTCATCGCACCGAAATGCATTCGTTAGATGAAAACATCGGAAGTGATCATTTCTTCTTGAATCAAGAAAATACAGTAGGTAGATACACAAATTGTTATTGACAGATAAAATTTAATATCACCTGATTATCGTCACAATCATCATTCAAATGGTCGTAAAGGTGCATCATTGGTTTATGATGATATAATATGGCACTTATTACTTTAGCTTATTGTGTAAAAATTTATATAATAAAACTAAGACAGATCACGCCGAAGGAAGAAGTAAGTAATATATTGTACATGAAGTCGGAACGTGATAATACTTTGCAAACTTAAGAGTAGAGTGGTTGACAATTAGCTCGAGCACGAACATTATTAGCTTGAGTGTAGTGTGCCAAGACAAATATTTGTTAAAGTAGGACTTCCCAGGTTACGAATAACCTGACATTATTTGTTAAAGTAAGACCTTCCCAGATTACGAATAACCTGACATTATTTGTTAAAGTAAGACCTTCCCAGATTACGAATAACCTGACATTATTTGTTAAAGTAAGACCTTCCCAGATTACGAATAACCTGACATTATTTGTCAAAGTAAGACCTTCCCAGATTACGAATAACCTGACATTATTTGTCAAAGTAAGACCTTCCCAGATTACGAATAACCTGACATTATTTGTTAAAGTAAGACCTTCCCAGATTACGAATAACCTGACATTATTTGTTAAAGTAAGACCTTCCCAGATTACGAATAACCTGACATTATTTGTTAAAGTAAGACCTTCCCAGATTACGAATAACCTGACATTATTTGTCAAAGTAAGACCTTCCCAGATTACGAATAACCTGACATTATTTGTCAAAGTAAGACCTTCCCAGATTACGAATAACCTGACATTATTTGTTAAAGTAAGACCTTCCCAGATTACGAATAACCTGACATTATTTGTTAAAGTAAGACCTTCCCAGGTTACGAATAACCTGAAATTATTTGAATTCTTCCCACCACCATCACAACGGAAAACGTTGCGTGTGCAATGATGGATTGCTGAGGATTGAACTGCGACGCCGCAGCGGGAACCAGAAGCCTTTGACCAGTCGGGTACTAACTGGTCTAATATATTATCACTAAACGAATGCAGTAATTTACACTCGATATTTCAGGAAAATAATAAAATAAATACAATTTTTTTTTTACACGTTTTCCACTAATCACATACCTACAGTAAATCACCCATAGATTTAATAATAAATCACAAGAATACCAATACGAATTCAATTAAAAAGTCCTTGAGCAATTCTGTAAAAACCCCCAAGATTTAAGAAGGAATGAGTAAACGTGTTTCTTCTATCACCAACAACAATAAAACAATTCCTTACAAATCAGTATATAAAATGTAAATACGTAACAGAATATGGGATTCGTACATCACATCGAATACTAACTTTGATTTTTTTTATTAACGCCGACCGGTTTCGGAATATCCGATCATTCCTCAAGGAAAAATATATACTAACTTAACATGCATAATATTACAAAATTATGGGTGAACCATATACATCCAAATAGACTTACCTTATCATGAAATCTGGGTATCATATCTATGAGCTGGAGACAAACCACGTGACCATATCTTTGTCACCAGAAGGGTTTGAATACTTTGAAAAAACTACAATATCAGTCAGTCTTACCACCAAAAAGCGAACATTGAAAACCAGTCAATGTGCAGAAAAGTAAAGTACGCTAAAGTAAGGCAAAGGTTTGGAGCGCTGTCCATTATGTGACTTTTTTTGCGCAGGATCTTAATGTTCATTCTTAAACGAATCGCCTAAGACTAAAATTAAGTGAGGTGGGTAAATTATAACACTTTTGTAAAAGTGTTTGACTAAATAGTCTAACAAAATATTAAATGTTGGAGACAAGCCAGAACTTTTATTTACCCGATTTGATATATGTACTTAGTTGAGTTTTTTACGTAGCCAGGAATTTGAGCGCCATTGTAAAAAGGACTAGTAATTTGTAAACAGATTTCATTTTCGAGGGTCGAATAGTGATATTACAATGCCGGTGTACTGTCAGGTTCATTTATTAACAAATCACCGAAGTTTGGAAGGTTACGCCGCCTCCCAGGCTCCGCCTAAGTTCGTTTGTTCACCTTTCCCTGATTGGTTCGTCTATTAATTTGAATGTCTATGGGGTAATATAATATATAGGTGTTGAAGATGCGTTAATGAAAATCTAGTATTATAAACAAAGAAATATTGTATAATTTAATTATAATGGATAGCCGCAGAGTGATTCAATAGTATAGATATATTTTTAAGGCTGTTATAAAATTAGACTCTTTTAGGCATTGATATGCTTTCAGGTCATACAACTATGATGTAAATGTACGAGTATATAATATGTGATAAATGCTACCAGGCGTCGCGCGTCGCACTAAATTAAAAGAGTATTAATTAAATCATTTGTTTTAATGAAACATTCAGTCACATCAATCTTATTTATAGACAGTTACTGTATATACACTGCATGCGAGGAATAATATTAATGATATATGTTACATGTTATTTTTACTGTTATTAAATGATATATTTTGTCAGTAATAATGATATACAAAATCACCACACATAACTAAAATAGGACAACCTTCTATTTTTTATCATAAATGCACATTATTTTTATAGACTTAACCTTTTCAGACCTGAATTAAAACTGGCAGTCGTAGAACATATTTGATGCTTGATAACAGTTGAAAGAGTTATTTGAACACTATTGTTTTTTTCTTTTCTTTTCAATAGTTTAGAAGTTATTACTACTTTCATTTAAAAGAAAATAAGGTCTCAGAGGGCCCGTTTCACATAAAATGAATAATTGTTCGCAGAGAATTATAATGATGAACAATAAAAAAAAATGTAACGTTTTAGAAAATCTTAAAAAATTCCCATTTAAAAAAATTCTTTAAAATGCATATCAAAAAAATCGGGCGAAAAAATTTGGTCGAGATTAAACACGAAAATCATTTTAACATATAAAAAAGGCCACCTCCTGAACTAGTGGCTAAAATCTAATTAAATACATAAAGCGCAAGGCCAGTTATACCAGCAATCGGAAAACGAAAACTGCCAATTTTTATTCGCTCTAAATAGTGGGGAAAAATTTCGGAAATCTATGTAATTTCAAATATACACACGGTCAGAAAGGGTTAAATGGTCTAAATTTTAAACTAAAATAAAAATTATAAAAATCATTCGAATGTATTATTTTAGCTTTAAAACAAATTCAAAATCGCTGTATATTCAAGCTATCGAAAGACTTTTTTAATCTGTATTTTTTAATTATTTATACGTACTTTACCTTTTCTTTTGCTATTGACCCTGTACGCACGAGTAGTTACACGAGTATAAAATATTTTAGAGTACCAGTGAATTATCTAATTAGAATTATTTATGTAGCTCTTCAAATATTATCATAGGAATTAAGTGAGAGTACCCACTCACGTGAAAAATATTACCCGCGCAAGTATATTATAACATTTTATGATGTTGCAAAAAATTAGGTTGTAATACTAGTTACATAATACCTACATAGATATTGTATGGACCAACAAAGGGTATATGTAGATTATGTACACATTTTTTTACATTAACTTCACACAGGAGTCCCTGATGAAAATAAATACTCTACACAGGGGACTACAGAGGGTCGAAGAGAAGGAAGGGGAGGAAGTTCTGGGAAGGAAGTGGTGAGAAGGGTGGGTGGGAATCTGGGTGTCAGTTTGTCCAGAGGTGATGCATGAATCCATCCCTCTCACAATGGTGCAAGTCGTTGGGGTCGAGAGTCCTGCTGAAGAGATCAAATCCCGCCTTTCCCGATCCACCCCGCCACGCAGTTTGTGGGTAGATGCATCCGCCACCGAGCCATGGCCAAACCTCACCTCATGAACCCGGACACTCCTGCTAAGTCACCAAACGTAACGACAAACGACACGTAACACTTGGGGTGACCTATAGCGGAGGTGTTGGTTATCAAATGCATGGTTCCCAAGGCGGCGGTACCCGTACCCGCCACCAATTAAAATGTGATTTTATTTTTGTAAACTGCATGACCAAATATTATATCATACTATTAACTCGGTGTGATCGGCGGTTTTCTGGAACATTTTTAGAGTTATAAAATGTAAAAAAACGATTGATTTGAATTTAGGCTAAGATTCAAGCCACGCTAAATATGCTATTAAAAAAAAACTTTTCATAATTTCTATTTACCAAAAAAAACCATCCCAAACGTAGCATGCGCTATTAGAAATTAATAGAAATTAATAAAATACTAGAAATTCAAATGCAGAAAAATCCCACAGTGAACTTGTGCATTACTTTTCTGCTCTCGTTTTATGTCGATTTCTTACCGGCCCATGAGGGAGCCACCTAGAATATTTTTCATTCCACTACAAATTCAAGAAAATATTGTGGATAATCGACAAATTTCACGTTACCTAAATCGTGTTGTTCGTGTGGTAAATTTACACTACAATATTAAATTATTCATTCATTCATTTGCATGTACCGGTATCAGGTTTGCATACCCGTACAATAGTAAACAGATAATTATTATAATCGTATAATTACAAAGTGATTTAAAGTTTATATGCGTTCAGGACATTGTGTGTGGGTAGAATTTTAATAACAGTGGAAAATTTTCACACAATCATGTCTCCGATACTAACAATATAACTTGGCGACGAATGGCTTTTGAATGGAAACTTGAATTGATTATTGTGTAAATATCTGCATTACATGTCAATTAATTGTTATTGCGACACTACATAAGTAAATAAGCAAATAAATCATACAAACGTAAAGATGGTATTAGATAATTTAAATAATACAAGTACCTGGTGACTTAGAGTGAATTGGGGCGAATTAAAACAGGGAAATAAAAATAAGTATAGGATACTAGTATTAACAGTTTTACATTGTCGCGCCACTGTGCAGGATTACATGCCTCAAAAACAAATTTAATTACTGAGGTAAATTTTAAAGATTTGTGCATAGACCTAACAAAGAACTTGCAATCGGGCCGCTAACAATAACACTCCTTATGTAACTTCCCGTTTAACTCCAGCCGGCTGTTATGATTTATGCGAGAAAAAAACATCGCCAAAAGGGGTGTTTTATTTTATTTTTCGCAGTTCAGGCAAATATTTAAATGTTTTCTAAAGAACTTAATTTGCCACATTACAAAATTAAACCATAACCGAAAAGTTCGTAGTAGGATATTTTGAATTTTAAAGCAGTTTTTATAGGCCTGATAGTTTATTTTTTCCGGTCTTATAAAAATACGATTATGATCGATTATTTCAAGGCCAAGATGTGTTATACACGTAGTATTTAATTAAAGCGTCTAAAGTATTTCTAAGCAATCAAATTTTCAAACCAAAAACACACGATTTTGAATCACTTCGTAGTGTATCGCCTTACGAGGAAGCTACAAGCCAAAAATGTGTATATTCTTGGTGTACCTTATATCGTAGGTAACAGGCATTAAAATCGCTTGACAAACGGAGTCTAGAAACATTCGATTTCAAGCAAAAAACTGGTTTTTACTTAATTTGTAAATAATTTAATAAGAAAGCAAAAACGTTAATCAAGTGAAACTGTCACAGATAATCTTAGCTATAAAACTGTATTTTTAAAAGTTGTTTCCTTTACGCGTTCATACATTTCTATAGAAAAAATATTTTTTGTAGTAGTTTACATTTATATTTTTTAATGAGTAATTTATTTTTTTATTTGTATTCTACTCAAGCGAAGCGATAGAAAAAGCTTCAAATTAACTAAAGCATTTTTTTTTTGGTTTTCATAATGTACAACAATTCGTTATAAAGATTAATCAAAATAGTGATTTGGCATTAAGCTTCGCCTTAACTGAGAAAGTCCACGGTTGCTTTTCAAAGAACTACTTGATGCTCGCAGCGCACCTGATGATTGGGTTACTTCTACACCTCGCGTGCTAGTCAACGAAATCAATATTGGCGCCAGGCTAGGTGATTCGGTGGAAACTGCATAATGTTATATCCAGGAAAATCCGTAAGCAATGTTAATCAATACTCGAGTATAATACTCGAAACAAGGTACAAAATAAACTCCTTAAAAATTTAAAATTAACGATAAATTAAAAAAATATATATGGTATGTTATGTACAAAGAATTTAGCCCGCGTATTCCATTCGCATAATATAAATATTATAAATTTTTTGTTCGTTATTTCTTCTCACATAATCGAAAGCGTGTTCTTTAATATATATATTTTAAACTAACTCCACAAAGAAGGCCCTGAGGAAAATAATTGCCCTCGTGGCTTGTGTCATCTTCGGGGATGCTGTGTGGAGGGTCTTTTTTAAAGAAATAAAGGGGAGGTAGTTTTGGGAAGGAAAGAGGTATTAGGGGTGGGTAGGAACCAAGGGGGTCAATATGTCCAGGAACGACATACGTATGAATTCATTTCTACATCTCACTGCGGTGCAGGGCGATGGATCGATAGAGCCCTGTTAGAGAGGTCAAAATGTCTCCCTCAGTCAGTGTTTCCCGATCTGTGTAGGTGGGCAGAAGCATCTGCGACCAAGACCGAGACAAACCTTACCCATGAACCCGGGCAACCCGGCCGAACCACTTATTGGGGTGACATACGGCAGAGGTGTTGGTTATCCAATAAATGGTTCCCGGGGCGGCAGTGCCCACAGCCGCTTCCAAATTGAAAAGTATGCTAGCGGCAAAAGAACATGGTATTATGGTCCTGAATCTGATAATTCCGTTAGAGGTTACAATGGATCTATCAGTGGAATGCTTTTATCAGTAGATTGAGTCTGCCCCTAGCGCCTCGTGAAGTACCAGTCGAGTAAACACGCTAGAAGACATGTGAATGGTTCATATTTCACTTGGAATGAGGAAAACTCATCTGTCGGAAAATAATGTGCTACGTATGCATTTTAAAATCAACAAGGTGACATTCATACCTGAAACACATAAAAGCCTAGTCGAGATAACAGATCACAAGCAATAGGCTAATAAAGCACGCAGTTAGCACGCTTCTTCAATCTATCTATAATTAAGTTGTTAAAAAGAGTTCTACCGAGTTACCATATTTACAAAAGCACTTTACAACTTCTGTTAAGTTATAAAGATAAAGATATCACTAATCTTATATCATTATTCAAAACATTGTTCAGCGCAGATCTCGGGTGAACTGCGGCGCCTGCAGTCGGTGATATACAGAAACCCAACGGTTTTTAAGTGCTAAAAAAACAGCGAAAGGTGGAATCGCTTTTAGAACAGCAGACTCTCAAATTAAATAGTCTTAAAGACGACATTTCAGATTCAACTTTTTTATCGAAATAGGCGTAATAGAAGAGAGGTGAAATTTTTTTAAGATAGTTTTAAAAGTACGTAAAAGCCTTAAAATCGGAATTAATTATTGAATATCCAATATTTACAGACAAACTATTTTATTGTGCAGTGATTATAGTGGAGTGATTAAAATACCGTTATCATAAAGGAAAAATAAATCGTAGACGAAATAACTGAAAAACTCTTATTACACTGTGGAAAAGAAAATCAGCGTTAACTGGAAAGAAAGTTCTTATTTGTAAAATTTATGGCAAAGTGAAGAAAAGTAGAGAACAGAGACTATAATTACAACAGAAGGAAAATGGAAGGCGATATGGAGCAAAAGGGCGGAGTGAAGAAGGAAGACGAGAAAATACTGTTGGAAAATGACAAGAACAAGAAACCGGTAAATAGCTTATTTTATTTTATTTCCAGAGGTTAATGCTATAAATGTATGGTCAGATTTTGTTCAATTGAGTAGTTACCATTTCTGTGGCTTGACTTCAGTTAACTTGTATATTTATATATATATATATCATTTTATATTATATAAAAGCTGTTTGTTTCTTACAAATTAATAAATTTGTCAGTACTATCAAATGTCCCTCACTGTAATTGTGTACATATAAATTCCCACGTTAGCCGCTCGAGATCAATGAAATTGTGGCCTGAATAATGTGCATTTCAAAATAATGTTTCATGAATTTTCATCACTATAAATAGACAAAGCCTTCCTTGAAAAAATCGTATCTTTGACGTCAGCACTTCTAGCATTAACCCCAAAATTAGTCTTTCAGTTTTTTTAAAATCCTGGCACGATTTTCTCACAAAATTGATTGATGAAATATTAACAGCTCAAGCTAATTTGTTCGCTTTTGGGTACTGCTCATAATATGGTTTCACAGAAATTGTTGACAATCATAACATGATTCGGTGTTAGAAAGAGAAAATACCACATTATATTCAAATCTAGAAGTTAAACACGGAATAATTAAAATATACTCTTCTCTGATACCAAAGGTTCCAACAGCCATTTGAGAAAAAAATATGAAACTTTGTGAATTTTTTACTAATTATTTTTATGTAAACGAAAAAAATGAGGTAACAGTATTATTTATATTACATTTGTATAATAAAATGTACGTTTTTCGTTATCAGTAATTTCAGTGTTTAGACGAAGAAATAATAAGATGAACAATTTTGAAAAGTTTTTCATGTTTGCATTTCAAAAATTTTATGATTATTTCTAATAATAAAATTTCTCATTTTTCAAAAACAGTGTTAGTTTTCGGATACGTTCAGAATTCTTTCATATACCATACCATATACATGAGACCTAAGGGGTTAAGTAAGTTTATTATTTATGGTGACAATAAAAATAAAAAAAACACAAAAATAATTAAAAAGGAAAGGGAAACGGGTGTATCTATAATAGTAGATCATAATATATTACTGGGGAAGATACTTACAGTTTTTTATTGCGAATTAAATTAAATCACTCTTAGAATATGGTATACATGTGCACTAATTAAATTAAAGTACTCTTAGAATATGGTATACATGTACTAGTTGCGCCAATAGGCATTATACATCAATTTATACACACATCTCATGCACATATATATATATATATATATATATATATATATATATATATATATATATATGTATATATATATATATATATATATATATATATATATATAAATACATATCTGCGACCACTGTACTGAGATAGTATTGTTGTCCTTTTGTCCTGCCTACATGGATTCCTGCACTTTTCTGTGCACTTTGCAATCACTCTGTTACATAAGTCGCATAGCTCACTATAAAAAAAAACGCATCCGCGCGAGATCTTACCACGCTTATTTTATTACGTCTTTACATCCGCGCCAATATCGTGCAAACAGCTACGTGTTCAGTGCCATTCCTGTGAGAAGAAAAAATAGAAAGAAATGGTGAGTCCTTTCTTTCATACAACATATTATTGTCTCATGTGCAGTGGTAATTACACTAACATTCAAGGTCCTTCGACAAACATTTTTACACTCCTAAAACAATATAACATAACATCTTTTACACATCATGTACACTAATTAAACTAAAGCACTCTTAGAATATGGTATACATGTACACTAATTGAACTAAAGCACTCTTAGAATATGGTACACATGTACACTAATTAAACTAAAGCACTCTTAGAATATGGTATACATGTACACTAATTAAACTAAAGTACTCTTAGAATATGGTTTACATGTACAATAATTAAACTAAAGCACTCTTAGAATATGGTATACATGTACACTAATTTTCCGCACGATAATTTCATTCAAATAGCATCGTTGAACATTTTATTAATGGGTGATTTCGGTATGATATCATCGATAATCATCAGACCTTTGCAGTGATATGAGTAGCATCAAGTCAAATTGTGGTATCCATTTTATAGTAGTTTATGCCATGAAAATGGATACCTCGTAGTGTCAACCGAAAAGTCTCTTTCAGATAAAATTTCAATTTGGCATAGTATAATTACTTACCTTTCTTAAATTAATTTTAAAATTATCTGAATGGTCGTGAAACTTGTATGACGCACAATTAACGTGCTTCATTACATAGAAAGATAATATAGTACAATATTGAGATAGGAGGTTATATTGTCAAACCAATAAAAGATTAAAAATAAGACAAGCAAATTTTATTAATTTAGCATACAATATTATATGGACATAACTTAGATAAAATTTTAAAAAGTTATTACAGGCTGTTTCACAAAGGACCACAAAGACTTGACTAGTTTTAAATGTGATTTGATTTCCAGCGTGGGAACAGAAGTGTGAAAAACAATGCATTTCTTAAGATTTTATACAAAGTGTTCATAATATAAAAATAAAATAAAAATACCTTCATTATATATAGTAATTCTTAAATTATTTTTTTTAGTAATTGACATCCTACGTGCAAACACCCTAACCTTTCACCTGTATGTTTAAGCAGTAAAACCACTAAAACTGAAAGTTGTGGCGTCATTATAATTGCACATTTAGGTTCGGAATATCCAGGTCAGCCTAATTATAATTGCACATCCCGGTTTGGAATATCCAGGTCAGACTAATTCAATTTGGAACGAGCTATATAGTTTGCATTTAACCGTCAAAAAGCACGACATTATTGTTTGTTCCATATATCTTAATCATTCAATAAATAAAGCCGGGTAGTAACCGAGTCTTCATAAAAATGTTTTAACTATTAATAAATTCGTGTTAAGAATAGCCACTTGCACAGGCACAATATTAATTAGTTGGACAGCGCAATATTCATCCGACAGCAACAAGCAAAAAAAGTTAATTGGTTAATATAGCGTATTAATTCATTCAAGTTAAAAATAATACCACTAAAAACATTTTTATATGATGGAGTTGCCACCGTTAACCCTTAGAAGACGGCTAATATTTTGTTATGGCTAATTATATTTGAAATAATGGACTAACGTCTACAATGCCAACGTTTTACTTACAATACAGAAATGCGTTCAAAACTTCTAAAACCTAGCTCTATATACACTGCCATTGCAGTGCACCTGAAGGTAGTCATGATTTCACTGAACTGATATTGTAGTTGTTGTATCCTAAGGGTTAAATTAACTCCACTATTATATGCGTTCTGTAAAGGTATTGAGAATTTCGATCACGTTAGACTGGGCCGTCAAAACTTGTTTCGAAATTCGAGGTCGGGGTCTCAAAAGTTACACATTCGAATACTGATAACGTAGAAAAATATTCTATACTCATTGCTTTTGGCCTTTTTGCTCTCCCTGAGTTGTTTACGAAAAAAAATCTTTTTTAATATCTCTTTAACCAGCACCCGTCTAAATTGTATTAGTTCCATGTATTAATAAGTAGGTATATAAGAACCAGGAGCGCCGCAGAAATATATGCAGGGCACACACGCGGCCGATATATTTGAGAGATTAAGAATTCTTGAAGGAAAACTAATAAACTTATATTAATAATCATATTAATCTATGGGAACTATATATTTTTTTCTTCATTTAACCACCACTGTTTTGAATACATAACTTATAATACCCACGCACAGGCTTCGCCTTTGTGGGATTTGTTACTGTCTTATGTTTTGTATAATTGTATATGTACCTGTATGTATCGAAAAAATTGCCAATAAAAAAAAGGAAAAAGTTGCCTGTGGTTTCTATACGCTTGCTCATCGTTCATTTTATATAATTATTTAAAAATATTTTTACTATATTAAATCGTCCTGTTCAATATAATAATACTATACTAGTATTTCTGTGAACAATAGACCTCGCATCCAAAAAGGATTGTTTCAATTTTTTTCTTATTTATTAAATCAAAATTTCTCCCAAATTCATAAGATTTGTAAGTTACGGAAACACCTACCTAAGTACGAACCATAAATATTTTACGTAACAGTTTTATTTTTAATTTCAAATAAGGAATTATACAATTTGTCCAAAGAAATATCCACATCCCGATGATATTTTTCTCACACTTCTTTAGGCTTGTAGTAGGTACTAGGAACCACGATCATGCGAAGGCGATATAAAAGGTAGTATCCAACGCAACCACCATCTTGGACCGGATCCGGAACCTAACAAACAAATTTACAGACAGGTGAAATTACAAATGGTCGAGTTGATACAGTACTTCGCTGCGCTCAGTCAATAAAAAAATTAAGGCATTAAATTATGCATTATATGTTTCAGTTTATTATGACCGTAGCGTTAAATCACTCAAGGTGAAGTTAAGTTAAGTAAAATGACGAACAGGAACAGGTGACACGAAGATAGAAGATGGAGATTCTGTAGCAAGAATCCTAGGTGGTGAAGAAACTGGACCAGCTGCTGCAGCGAGAGAGTCCACCGCGTCCACCAACAGTGCCAGCACGAGGTTCGTCATCCGTCCAGGTATGTGTCTGCTGCTAATAAAGCGCTGACACAATATCCTCACATAGATAACGAACCTTGGCAGCACCGCTGTGACGTTCGTCGAGTCCATCATAGCAAGTCTATATTATTAATAATAATAATATTTGGATGATTCATATAGCGCCGTTTTTGTGTAAAATCACCTCATCTCTCCTAGTCTCTTTTAGTCTCTTCTAGTCACCTCTTAGCTATTCATACCCCTTACCGGTTCCTTACTTCTAGTCTATTCCTATTTCTTCTAGCTGACTTCTTATCCTAGCCCAAGGATGCACCTTGTAAAATATTGATGAAAACATTGCATGTTGGAAGAGCGTAGTTCATACATTTTCCATAATAATTATTCTGCAATACATATATACGTTATGTTCGCAGTGTCAAATGTATCACAGAAGTTTTGACTTTTTTTGTGAAATATAATGAATGGGCAAGTCATTTCTGCATTTAATCAAGATTATCGCTGCCTTATCTTAAACTGTTTACTTTATCACATGTTTAAAATTATAATTTAATTTTGTAATATGCTATTAACTTTTTGATACTAAACGAAATATTATGTTCCGCAAATCATTTTCATTTAAACTAAGTACATACTTTAATAATACGAAAGAAACGAAAAACTTTCCAGGTTGTAAATTGTCTGCATTTAATTTCAAAGATAAGTTAAACAAAATTATAAGAAAACAAAAACTAACATACAATGTTATTCCTTTCTTGCATCACGGTATGATTATTATAAAAACACACTTGAATTTATATCAGAAAGTATTGGCAGATCTGAAATCCCTCGAAACGGAATCTTGCGTATTCAATGTGAAGTTAGAAAAATTAATTTGTGGATTTCGCGAGGGTCTTATAATCTCATGTTTGTGAACATTTCTTTGGTAAATATAATAATTACTATATAGTGAAATAATTTACTAGTAATTTAGTGAAACGCCTCCAACGGGATATACACGAAGAAAAAATTAGCAATGCTAATTTATTAAGAATGTCTTCAAATTATTCGGGATTGCAGGCCGTTTCCTGATAAACTTTTAATAAATCATTAATATATAGGAACACGTGTTCACGCACCTGCATTTGCATGATAATATATAATGACGAAAAGCGGAAATATTGGGATTTTTATGAGCAGGTGTTCCAACATAGTGATAACTTTAAATTTATTATTTTTATTTTTATTTATTTGAATATTACATTTAATTACAATAATGACGTATTGCCCATCTCACTAGATGTGTAACGCCTGTGTTGAGATGGTAATTTACAGAGGTTGTTAACTAGGATTTTGTTTACACAATATTATGAAAATGTCAGATAAAATAAAATCAGTATTTCATTTTATTTTTAAATTATACAATTCAAGAATGAATGTAGAAAATGAAGAAAAAGCGAGAATAATTTTAGGTAATTAATTAACAAAATTTCAGTTTGACCAAAAGGCATAGTATACAAATATATACACAGTAGGCACAATTTTTTTAATACGTTATGAAATACTTCTATAATAATAATTTGTATTTTAATAAAAGTTTATTAGGAAACCTATTAAATCATTCGTTAAGGGCCTGTAATCCAGTTTTTAATAGGATTACCAATAATTTAAAGAGATTTTTAAAAAATTTGTAATAATAATTTTTTTTCATGTATCCATACATCTACAGAACATAATACTATAGTGGAAGAGACTAGGAATGATAGTTTTGCGCGGGAATAACTGTGTATTTCGTAGAATATTATAATACATAAATTAATACTGTTAAATAAGGTTGAGAACTGAAATGGTTTATTATTATTACATTACAAATATACATTTACGGAATGTAATAATACTATGTTATAGCAAGTAAAATACATTGAATACATGAGCTTCTTTGCTAAATTCAGAAGGCATGTGGTACTACAAGTGAGATAAATCGTTCCACACATGTCATGAATTACTTCTGTGGGGCAAATTCTTTCTGAACGCTAATAAATGTATCGCACATCGACAAAAAATAAAACAATTGCCTCTAATATATAAGTCAGCGAACTCAATCCAATATTGGCTTGAATTAATATTATAAATGTGCTCCGTCGCATAGAACTACTTAACTTGAAACTAATTGTGAATTATACTGACTTGGTAAATAAAAACACAGCGTCTTCCTTGAGTCTCAAGGTGGACGCTGTGTTTTTAGTTACCGCGGCAGTACACATACCCACACATAGTATAATAATAATTAGACACGAATAATGAGTTAACCGGAAGGTTTAAAGTCGGTGAATGGTTTAAGATTAATCGTAATACCCCATACCAATACACAATTTATTTTCTGAGAGCAAAGGCTGAAAATCTTTGCGTACTTAACCCCTAGAGCCTCTAATATTTTTCAATCTATTTCTCATGAGTGAACTGTCAAAATGCTGACTGCGCGGTAAATATTTTCGCATTACATTCGATTCCACATAAATTCTATATTTTTTTACGTATTTAAAATTAAAGTGTCTACTATTTTTGAAAGCAGGTGAAAGATTCTTATTTTAATATTACAAAGCGACATATTATTCAATAAAAAACATATATATAAAATTCGCTTCTCGTCAAATTGGCCAACGAGGTCTCCCTTCGAGAAAGAATCAAAGTTGCTTACAGTGGCGGTTCGTGACTTTTGCGTGTACTAGAATGTTAATATTACAAAAAATGGCATTATTGATTTTGTTGTAACTGAATGCGATTTTTTTGTCGAAATTTCGATTTTTATATGAAGATTTTCAGGAAATTACAGAATGGCCGTGCGCCGCACGGATTTCTTGAAAATCTTCGTAAAAAAAATTAAAAAATCATTTTCAGCTATAAAAATATCAATACAGTCATTTTCCGTAATATAACTATTCTAGTACACGCAAAAGTCACGAGCCTCTACTTGCTAACTGATATTTTTTATCATGTAAACTGTAATTACCACTTTACATGAAACAAAAAAGTGTTTAATAATAAAAATGTACTAGGTATTATTAAGTTATTACTACTTTTTCGTTTTACATAAAAATAATTTACTAAAAAATTTGCAAATTTTACAGTTTTTTAAAATGCTAAACGTTGGTTCATACAATTATGTATTTAAAAATTTCGGGTGCCTCTACGGTAAACTTTTGCATACACACTGAAAGCGTGCTGAACCCTTTCTCTAACTCTGTTTAAATCATAATATATATCTCACCGTAATACAAAATGAGATAGCATGAATTATATGAGTTCGTATCAGGCTCTAAGGGTGTTTGATGTCTGGGAGAAATTTCTCCCAAAATTGATCTAGGGGTTAAAGCCAGTTGAATATTTCAAAGCTTCCAACTCAATGATGCAGATGGCATTGAGAAATGCAAATACTCGTAGTTGCATTGATCTACAAATTTAAGACAGAAAAATCTGTAGAAATTTCAAGACGTTAAGAGTTCAAAATCCTAGATATTCTATACCACAAATTCGGATTTCTAGTTAGCTATTTAATTAATATGGGTACGGGATTAATAAGGTACACCCGAAGTTGTTAAAATTTGTCCCTGAAATGAAATAAACCTAAATGTACTTGAAATAAACTCAACAATTTACATCTTCCAATTTATCGTGTTAGATTGTTGCACGGGCTCCTTCCGCATACCTTCGTCACCTTGAAAGATTATACGAGTCACATCAAAAAAACAACACTGACCTAGTAATTTTAATGGGTTATTAAAATACAGCACGTTAAAGGGCAATGGTTTCCTGTTGGCTGTATTTAAATCAGTACCAAGTTTCGTAAAACTTGACAGTTATTCATTCCGTCGATAAGAACATTTAGATCTATCAAAAATCAAAAATGTTATTACGTAACATAGGCAATATATTTAATTCTGTTGAGATATCTAATAACGTTCAAAGTTCGTGAGAAATAATGTAACGTGACAAAACGTGTGCACGGAGAAAACTAAGTGATTTAAAATATTATTGATAATTTATTGAAAATCTGGTCAAATTAATCGACAGATTTCCTAAAAAAACTATCATGGAAACACGAATGTGTTATGAGGATGTCGGAACACATGTTTATAAAACTCCGAACAAGTGTTCCGATATATTCTGAATTTACTGATATTTTGTTCGGAAATAGCGTGCCATCACGTTTTTAACAGGATTTAAAAAATTAGAAGTACTCATTTTTTACCGTGTGTGTTATCACTGGACGCGAACCAATTTAATAAAAAGGCTCTATCGACATACCTTGACAAATAACACCAAAGTGCATTTTAAATGTACGTTCACCGCAGTAAAATCACAACCTTGAACTTGTACTGGAAAAAACAATAAATAGACAATACGAGTAAATATTTCCAATTCGTAAATATTGATTTATGATTTACGTTGTGTTTTAGGGTAGGTTTAGGTAATTTGTTGCACAGCCGAAACGATCTAACATCGTAAAGTTAAACGAATTTTAAGTTTACTATAAATAAGTACATCAAATAATGCTGCGATTTCAAATGTCATTTTTGTTGCAATAACAGTGCTATTCTGAATTGCAATCAACAGAAAAATATATGCATTAAAATATTGTGCAAAAAATTATTGTGTTCTGATCCGCGAAATGATTTTTCTGTTTGTCATTGTTTTGAATGAGCCTGACGAAGATTATGTACGGCTATACAGGGTTTTAAGGGATGTACTTGCCTTACATTAACCAGTGATTCCTGACTTTATTTGGAGTAAACAAAACAAATAAATTTTTGGTCTCCGGTATACAGGGTGTATAGACAGAGTGGAATATCAAAATCATAATCTGGGAAAACAATATTTTATTTTTTTATTGAATAAATAGTTAATACATATCAACAAACAAGTCCTGCTAAGCCAATTGAATTACATACATACATGGAATAACATCATATATGTTCAAAACTGTTAATGATTAGTAGGTTGGTAAAGATACAGATGTCACGATCCTCAATGACAATACTCGATAACTAAGTCTTCAAAATGTTGGAAAACGACCATCAGTTTTGCCAGTTCCAGGTAAAGTCGTGCCTTGGCAGTTAGACAAAATTCTAACAGGCCGATTTCGTCACTTCGGCAATAACAAACTATTTTCGTCGACAAACGTTAATGATGTAATATCGAACGCATACATCATTCAGTGCTTGTATATTTTTCCTCCAGCTATATAAAACAGTTAAGGCGTAACTTAATGCTAAATTACTATTTTCGAACAATCTTTACTACACGGAGAAAAATGATACTGTTAAAAAAGTGATAGCATGCCATTTTCCTGAAAAAATATTAGTCATTCAGAATATATCGAGAACACGTGTTTTTTTCCTAGTAAATATCACGACGAAATTCGACAACATCGGTCAATATCAGTATTTGTATGAACTTGTTAGGAACTCTGATAATTCATTCGTTAAAGGCCTGCAGTCCCGTTTTTAAAAGTAAAACAAATAATTTGACCAGATTTTTTAATAAATTAACAGTATTTTATATCAGTAAGTTTGCTCCGTGTACGAATATGTTTACTTTATGACAATCAAAAAAATATGCTATGGATAAATTTAAGTTTTTCCTATCTTTTCCTTTAGGTAGAATTAAAATAAAATTGTTGATTAATGTATAAAAAATATAAACGTAAAATACAAAAATTGAATTATTAGAAATGTAAGAATGCATATAAAAAATAACGTTAAAAAATACAATTTTATGGCTAAGATTATCTGTGATATAAAAACCACTTTTGCACTAAAATCGTCTGTTTGTAGACTCCGTTTGCAAAGCGATATTTATGCCTATTATCTATATTCGTGGTGCTATCATCAGGGTGCAAATTAATACAAAACAAGAAATGCAAAGTGTGTGCTTTTGTATAAAAAGACAGATGTAAAGGGAGACAACAAGAGTGAGTACAATAAATTTATATTAATACAAAGGAAATGGGGAAAAAACCAACAGACCATTAGTATACTAATGGGTAAAAATAATCTATTGGAAGAGACAAAGCATCAACCGACTCGGGGAGCTGGGAAATTTTGAGGGAAAACAATAATATTTCATTCAAGAGAAAACATAGATAAACATTAAATAAAAAAAGAGAAATTGCCTAAATTCTAAATCATTTCTCACAATTGAAGTAAACGAAAATTTTGTTATTATTATTGATTCGAAGACTGCTCCCGTAAGCACACAGACCGAAGGTCAATTATTACCTATATTGTATATTGCCTTTGCATATTTCTTCTATTCTTCTCCCCACAGTATCCCCAAAGACGAGATATGCCCCGAGGTAACGTATTTCCCTAGTTAATGTAAAAATAGTCCCTTTAATAAAATTTCACCAGGGTTGTCTTTGGGTATTTGGCGAGTTCTCTTTATTTCAAAACATATTAACACTTTGGCACCTTAAATGAATCCATGTTTCTTCATCCTCTTTAGGATCCTACACCATTTGTGCTTTCCATTTGCAACGTGAGGTGGCAATTTTTTGCTAGGAGTTCTAGTAGCGCCCTCATTGTAATTCAAACGATTTTGAATAAGTGTGTGGGGTTTGGACCGTTAATGAGCACTTTACATTGCCGCATTCATGGTGCTTTCTCTTTCAGACAAAACACATATAACCTATATAATATTATTTCAAATGCCTTGGTGGTGATATGCCTTCATAACGGTACGTGATCTCGTAAATAACACCACTAATTATCTTCGCCAATAACATCCGGAGAGCATAATCAAATATACATATAACGGTTACGGTTTTTGCTAGAAGAAAAAATAATCCAAATACTAAAAAATGAACTCATTCGAAGACGTAAACAAAGTCATTGAAAATTGTAAACAAGCGTAAACTATAAACACAAGAACCGCGAAAAAAAAACAATCTGGAATGGAAATTTGATTGGACGAAAGTGCAATAGCAGACAGCGTGCTTTTCTAAAAAGGCGCTGTAATTGACATTAATTCAGTATCTCATGTTACGAGTATGTGATAAGTAGACGTTCAGAAAGTCAATCCAAAATGAAAATATACATATACATTAAAGATGCCCTCCAGGAAATGGTTGTGCGATGACTTTTTGAATCATACGAGCACTTTTTTATTTTCACTGAAACCAGTAATAATAGAGTTTCATAAAAGTTTTTAAATTCCTCAACGCTTTCTCGTCGTTTGTCAGCTTTGTAAGATAGTTGTACCTAGCTCAAAGGTTAAGATACCGTAATTACAAAAAAATACATGTAAAATAATTAGTATTTTTTAAACAGACAAAACGCAAAAAGAAGAAATTGTAAATTATTCTTATCTGCCCTTTAATGATAAATACCTAATAAGAAAAGCATGTCTGAAAATCAAAATTTCGTAATGTTATTCATGCAAATTTTTAAATATATTCTAAACGCTTCGATTAAGCTGCACATTTTTTAAAAAATAACAACACGTGTTATTTGTTGCCACGGACATTTTTTACATAATACATATTTATTCGCGAAAGAGTCACCAAAGTTAACAATAAATTAAAGTACCAAAAAAACGATTTATTGGAAAACGATCCACAAAACCCGTTCGGACAGCAAGCGCGAAGAAACTCAAATTAACACGTTGTTTAAACATAGGTACACCGCAGTAGAATACTTTTTTTAGAATCCTACAAAAGGAACTTTATAAGTTTAATAATGGATTATATTATTTAATCTTAAAAATAACGCGTCGATATTATGCAATGGTTTTTAAAAATTAACCCTATTTTCAAAATTTTAAAATATCAAATGTCTTTATGTACATCAGCATTTTTAAGAACTTTGACTTTTTTTAACTTTTCTTTTATTATTACTTGCGCTATAGTAGCCATTTCAATACAGCCCAAATAAACAATATTTATGATAATATTAATTTTTAAATCAGATTTACAGGGACACGTGGATATTATTAAAATAGCATGTAATTTAAAAATCTAAAACTTTGCACGCTTCGAATTGGTTTGTGTAAATATAAACCTATGAATAAAAAAAACATAAAGATAAAAAGTAAAAATAAACCTATGAATTGGGAGAACATTATTCGGTACCCGGAGAAAAATGAGTATTGCTAATCTATTAAGAACCTCCTCAAATTATTGGTAATCCTGTTAAAAACGTGATTGCATGCCCTTAATGAATGAATTAATAGGTTTTCTGTTAAACTTTTAGTAAAATACGAATATATCACGATATCGGAACACGGATTCATAAAATTTTTAATATTTTCGCATTTCGTCAATATAAATTTTCAAGGCATATATACTATCAACATATACTATTTATATCTCGTGTTCCGAAATACTAGAAAATTACTAAAAGTTTATCAGGAAACGGCTTGAAAATAAATAAATTGAAAATATTTTTAATAAATTAGCAATACCCTTTTTTTCTGTGTAGAAACCCTTTTGTTACGGATATTGGATGACACCACGGCTTTAAAAAATAAATAAAAATGAAAACGGTTATTTCTTCGTCCCATCGCGGTGCAGAACGGTTATAACTAATAAAGTATTTAAAAAAAAATCAAATACAGGCGTGATGTGACTAACGAGTCCTTCATAGCTTCCGCAGATTTTACAGATTCCACAAAAAGCACCACCATGGGAACGTCATACGAACATAAAGAGTGGGAGGTAAGGAAAATAGGCAGAATATTGTCAACACCAGTATTTATCGTTTTTAAAAATAAATATCTGGATCATCTATTTCGGGTTCCTCCCAATTGATGACGGTCGGAAGCCACCATTTTCTATATATGGTACATATATTTAATAAGAGAGAAAAACAAGAAACGACGTAACCCAAGGATCTTATACGAACATTGGTTTTTGTTTACTCCAAAACTACCCCACTGATGATGTAGAGCCAAGGCTCTGCGGGGGCTAGTGCGGAAGTAAAGCTAAAGGGCGGGGGCTGGGCCACGTATGAAACGTGGGAGTTCCGACAATAGCATGTGTTTAATAGCCCTCTTACAACAATTGGAGGTTCTAAATTCTATCAAAATAAATGTAGCTCAAGCTGTAAATAATAAATGAGTCGTTTTGAGAGCCCCGAAGGAGTAACCATAATACTTATTCCAGGGCGGGAAAGCGGTGGATAACCTCCAGCCCTCTTACAGAAGCTACGGTTTTCTTGAAACTTGTTTCCACTGGCAACATGATTGCATTCCCTATCGTTCTTTATGTCATAGACACACGTGGCACTCTTCCTTCCCACGCGCCACAAACCTCCGCACCTCTTATCTCAGTGACCTGTCATTTTCATTGATCGGATCATATCCAGTGACGGTTGATAACATCAGCTGTTATGCTACAGTTTAATGATATAGAAAACCGACAATATTATTGATTTATTGACGCATCAAGGGTTAATAATGGCAAAATAAAATTAAAAGGGGCAGTTTCTTCACCACTATCTATGTCATTTCTTTCAAATAAAGATTGGGGTCCAAATACCTAAATCAGGCTCTCCAAGCGTGTCGTTTTACCCGGTGTTTCGACAAGGTAAGACCTGTATCTGCAAGGTTCTTTTCAGACGTTCCACTTGTTTTCTGCCTTTTGTTTTTGCAATGAAGGAGGAACATCAACACAGACGACCAGAAGCCTTCCGCGTATGAAGAAGTGTTGATTCCGCAGCAGAGTTGATTGCACAGCACTACTGACGTTGTTAACCAGGTTCTAGCACGGATCATCAATCGCGTCAATAACAGGCAGACAAGCGACTAGAAATCATATCCGGGGGTGTGTGAAGGCCCTTTGCGGTCGCGGCTCATATTCCAAACGACTGGCTGCAATTAACTGCACGCGAATGCACCTTGGATTTTGATTGTATAATGAATAGCAACAGAAACCGAGATGTTACGTGATGCGGAGGAACAATAAACAAACATTTAATTGACTGTCAATGTGATGACGTCAAGAAGACGCGTGATGAGGCAGCCATTTGCGAACTGTTTAACACTACCAACTACCAACCACCCATCAACAATACATTGGCACATAAAAAGCCATACGCAAGCGGAAGAATAAATATTTGAGCAGTCTCGGCACTTTATTCTGGTGCAAAAAGCGAAGCTATGAGAGAAAATTATTTAGTTTTATTTGATATAATTAATAAAAAAAATCATAGTTTCTAAGTGATGTGGTTGTGCCATAGTTATTAGAGCAGTCACAGTCAACGTAAGATCCTGTCGTAGCAATAAACTTTAATCAAAAATTATTCTCCTCATAAACTCACTTTTATTACGTTTGTATTGCTAGTACTATACACACTATCCGGCTTTGCACGAGTTTTAACGCGATTTTTAAATGCGTCTTATTTTTAACAGTTAATTTAACTTTAAACAAAAAATATTTCACGTTGTGCGATCTTGAGATTTAAGTACGTTGACCTAGAATAGACAAAAAGCTCTGCAAATTTCGTAACACCAAAGTTCACCGTAATTAAGTTTACATAAACAGAAACGATTTACTACTTTGCAGTAAAAATATGCGACTATTTTAACGATGCTGTAAGATCCTGAACTGGTTTGTAAAATTTAAAAGAAATTTCTCAATTTTTGCAAAACTATCCCAAAAGAAAAAATATACCTACTATTTTTTGTTCGACAGATAGTTCATCCGGTAGACCTAGTTATCCACCGTTACTATTTTTTGGCATTCACCCATTAAGGGCCATATAAAGTTAAAATTTTCACTTAAAATCAGCTGTAATTTATTTTAACCATTATTTCAAATTGACCTAGGTAGCACATTGCTTGACCCGAGCCGCATGTTTTACAATAAAATATTCCATCATTTAACCATTGTGATCGGATCTACAAAGGTATGTGAATTACAAAATAAAAAAGTATTTTCAATTACACATACACACACATAGATAATAAAAAAACATCGAATCTGAAACTTTTATATTTAGGTAGATATGTGGTTATTCGTACAATTAATAAATCGATATTGAAAAATTAATAAATGAACAACATACCTAAAAGCTCCTGACGTCATAGTTACCGTCCGGGACGTCACCGGACAGGTAGATTAGCAACTGATGTTGGGTATGTGACGTAATTAGGCAGTTTTAGAAGGTTTTAAAAACTCTTCAGTGAATATTGCAAAAAAACATTAGAATAGTAGTTTTCTTCACAGGTAGGTACAATAAAATACTGTATAAAGTTATAACACTCCAACTTCTGATAAAATAAAATACTGTATAAAGTTATAACACTCCAACTTCTGACATTCCCCATATAGTCTTCATACGTCGGTACTGCGGTTTGGTTTCTTTCATAACTACATTTTAATGGATTTTAGATGAAATATTAAAAAATATTTTTACATATTGTGTAACCTACCTACGACATTTTTTGCCCGCACATAATAAAAAATGAAAGACGCTATTGGGATTGTATTAACGGTAATAAGCCTAATAGCCTCTAGCAGCCATTGTTGCCGAAGACATGAACCTAAAAGGCCCTTTTCGACAACAATTTGAAGCCGCGGGGTAGGGGGAAGACGTATGAAAAATGTCGATTACACTTACAGTGCACACAGGAAGCCCCAAGGAAAAGAATCCTCAGGGACAATGTCATCTTTGGAGTTGCTGTGTAGGAGGGTATTTTTATGGTCGTGGAAAGGAAGGAGAGGAAGTTCAGGGAAGGAAAAATGTATGAGGACAAGAGTCCGGCTGAAGAGGTCAAAAGGTCTTCCTCAACCAGTCTCTCCTGATTCGGCCCGTCACGCATTAGGTGGTCAAACGCATCCGCGGTCAAGACCTAGACAAACCTCATTCCATGAACCCGAGAACCCCTGCCAAGTCACCAAACGTGGCAAACCACTTGGGGTGACCTATGGCAGAGGTGTTGGTTATCCAATAAATGTTTCCGGTGGCGGTGGTACCCATACCCTTACCCATAACATTAAATTCACACAGGAGAAATTGCTTTCCTCAGGGCCTACGTCATCTTTGAGGATGCTGTGTATAAATTAGATACTCTTCCTTTCGTATCACATGGATAGAAACAAGAAATGTTTGCAGACATGTTTAAAATTCTCCTGTTTAGTTACAAACATAAAACATTGTCGTCATTATGTGGTCATTGTTATCGAATACCCAAAAAAATCATAAACCTTTATAATTGCATTAACAATACAAAAACATAAACTAAAAAATATAAAATTATACACCTTCGCACACAAACAATTTCTAAAGTTTGTCATACAAGATAGTTGCCAGGTAATTTACCCTCACCCTAGATTTGGCTTTGATGCCATTCATACAAAATCACACCAATGTCCAGGTCTTTTAGGTTCATGCATAGACACTGTCAATATTTTACCGGAGTTGGGTATAACGCATAAAATAAACGCTCTCCCTACCATTGTGGTAATTATTTTGTTTGGAAAACATTAATCAACGAATTGGCTGTTTTATTTGGGACATGTTTGAAACAATGTGTTTTGCTTACGACTTTAAAAATCGCGAAACGAGTTTATATTAAGCGAGCGAAGACCAATTTAGCAGTACCAGCAAAAAATTATAAATTTTCCATTGGCCTGTTCTGTTATTGGATCGCATGTTCTCAAGGCTCCTTATTCTTAATGAACGTTTGTGGAAACAACAAAAAAACACTAATTAAGGAATTCAAATCGAGAATAAAAGATTACTTTATATCGCATGAAAACTAAATCAGATTCAAATGCGTGTAATTCAATTTTTACCACCTGATTTCAGGAAATTTAAAAAATATTTTTACGTTAAGTCTACACAGGAGCCCCGGGGGAATATGCTTCTTTCAGGATGTTGTGTCTGTGTGGAGGCAGTGAAGGGTGTCTTCGGGGAGAGGAAGGAGTGTTGGAGGGAAGAAACACAGAGGCTAGCAAATCGTGCCACAGCCAAGTGTCGTAGAAATGACCCGTTCGCATTAGACAAATGTCAATCGTGTACAAATGGTGGGCGCGTGTTTGGCGTGTTTCCTGACTATGCACCGGTGCCTAAGGGATCGATGACGCTAGTTCCTCGGAGCATACTCCATTGAACTACCAGTAGAACAAGGACAACATTTCCACCTGCCGCCTGTGCTCTAAAGATTGCAACCCATTCGTTAGACTATGGGGGTATTTCACCAACCTCTAAATAACTATCCATAATACATAAATACTCACAAAACTCGGCATACTTATCCGATATATAGTTACTATTCATAGCTTTGGGTGCCGAACAGCAAACGCGGAATTAATTTTGACGTTATCGAGCGATATTGAAATCTACAAATACGTAATCTTATGAATAGCGCTTTCGACAGCTTATCGAAAGAATTGTGGAATACTCACTGTGTCCAGTGTGCTGTCTATTTTAATTAAAAAAACTAACTAATAAATAACACCAAAACACGTTTAAACATAATATCTCTACCAATTTATACACGGATAAGATATAGTACAATGTCGCACATATAGAAAGAATAGGAGCACAAGCCAAATATTCTTGTAATAGAGTCACAACTGCTAAAATTCATTGATAGTGCTCTAATTTAACATTAGTGCTTCGTAATAAAATACCACTCAAAGTTTTTTTATGTATATTAAATACTGAAAAGCAGTTTACTTGAAATATCAAATTTTACTCTTTCCAATATGCTTTACTAGGGAGCTGAGTTTTCGTGGCACTTTTAATCAAATTATTATATTTTGCTTTAACCTGTCACGGGACGAGAAATTCAAAATCAAGCGGACCACCGTACCGGCAATGAAACACTCGATAATTAAACCCAAAAAGAATCTTGTAGAATTGATATCGTTAAAATTGATAAGATAAGAGATATGAAAGAAATTACACATTCATTCCGATAAAGAATACAATTAGGAACTTCCGTAGGTTAATACAAAGGTGACGAGATAAGAAGGCCGATTTTACATATAATGAGATTTTTTTAACAATATAGTTACTAATTGCTTAACCGTTACCCGACAAGTACATAATTTCGTTAATAAAGTTAATCATCATTGTTACGATAAACCGGTGTTCAGTGCTAAAAAGTGAAAAGTTTGTGAGTGCAGCGACTAATGTTTGGAAATTTTAATTCATTGCCACTAAACAGAAAGCTGAAAGAAAATAAAAAAAATTATAATAATAGTAGATAATAATAATAATAATAAAACATCATCTGCTTTCTGCTTGTAATCCTGTCTTTATAAACCAGCATTTCTGTTCCCAGGATTCGATGCCAATAGATTCGTATTCCCAGGAATTTGTATGTTGTTAAGGAAGCTGGATAATATTCTTGTTAAGACAGAGAATTTAAAGAATAACAACCCCCTATTCAGCGAAAATCGAGAGTGGTGTGTTTTCTAAATTAGTGAATAACGGACTTTCGTTAATATTTGTGTCTCAGAAAATTAAATAGAAAAATACAGCTGGGTTACAACCCATACACGCATACACAGGTAAATCCGTGTACGAATGCGCAACGAGGAGTCCGGGTAGAGGGGAGGGCGGCACTAGCTGCGAGTGTATTGGGGTATATAAAAGACTGGACTGACATCTGCGGAGCGAATACGGAACAGAACCGCCAAGCAGTAAACCTCTTCGCATGGTAATCCGGCGCGAAATTCAGAATCCGAAATATCCAGAACCAAACCAAATATTCAAACAACTTGCACGTTTTAGTGACCAGCGATGCTACAGTTGCCTTATTTTAATGAATTATACAGTGATAAATACTAACAAGTATTATTAAGACAATTTCCGCGGTCTCTAGCCAAAGTTAGGTATCGCTTAACCTGGCTTTTACCATTTTGGGAGTGCGGAGTGATAAATACGCTATACTAAAAAGACATTTTTATAATTACTACAGTTTCCGTGTGCCTTAACAGTTGTGTGAATTAACTTTAAATTGTATTACGAAAATCACTGTTTAGAGCAATAACTAGTAAAGAATCTGTTTATTATTATTATTTGAGGTAAACAATACATACCTAAAGTGAAAATGAGTTTCAACAAAAATAACAACCCATCCACGATGGCGAAGTTCATGGGGATGCTTCGGCAGATGTCTTTGGAGAAGGTGAGAAACATTAATTACCAATCCTGTCTTATTATCTGCTTGTATTTGAACGTAGAACTTTCTGGAAATTAATTCGTGCCGCTCGGGCGTCGCATTCCAATACGCCTTGTTTACACTAAGTAGAGTCGCCGGTGCTAGCAATATTGCATATCAGCCAGGCGCCACCATAGCCGAGAACCAAACCACTGTCAATTGTAATATTATTATTATTTTATTCAATAATGGTAAACACTGAAAAATAACGAATTCAATGACAGTGGCGGAAAACGACGACAAGTCACTTTCCTGCGCATGGTTAAGTAGAAATCTACTAAACAACCGTTTCTCATAATACACAGTATTTACCCGATAATAACTACTTGCACGATTGTATATGTGTGCTAGTATGTACCATAATATATTTTAGATATTACACATTATTATGCTTAGGCATATTGAAATGCTGTAAACTATAATTAAAAACAAGTTCCATGATAACTCCTCAAAATGACAATTCAACACACCTATAAAAGATGTTATAAAGTTATTAAAAGTGATGAAACAAAACACGTTACACATGTAACCTATTTAACCTAGTTTTTTCATCACGTTTCATAACTTTTTAATAATTTTTACAGGTGTTTTGAATTATCATTTTGATGAGTTATTCGGTCAATTTTAGAACACTTTGAATGACACCATCATACTTGGACGAATTTTATACAGATGGCGCTAGGTGTGTACTTTTTGAAGAAAAACTGGATAATTAGAAAAAAATACACAATAAGCAGTGGTTAAAAATAATGTTAAATGCGCGTGATGGGAATGCGTAAAAATCGAATAGTTTAACAGGAAACAAAACACCAAACTGGTTTTAAAGTAATGTTGTACGGTGATAGTTAATTTTGTATTTAAATTAATAAATAATATTTATAACATCAGATTAAATGACAACAAAAAGCCAACATAATTTTAAATGGCTGATATATGTAAATAGTTAACTTAGAGATAACCCTTTGCAACTTCTTGTAAACTTCAATACTGTATGACGTCAATGGAAAATAAACAAAATAATTTAATAATATTTACATTAATCTATTTCAAGATCAAGCCTAGTCAAAGTTAGAGTAAAATTTTCACGTTTTAAGAGGAAGCTACAAGCCAAAAATGTGTAAATTCTTGGTATACATTATATTGTAGGTAATAGGCATTAAAATCGCTCGACAAACGGAGTCTAGAAACGATTTCAAGGACGAAACTGGTTTTTATTTATTTTGTAAATAATTTTATAAGAAAGCAAAAAAGTTAATCAAGTGAAACTGTCACAGAGAATCTTAGCTATAATACTGTATTTTTTAAAAGTTGTTTCCTTTACGCGTTCATACATTTCTATTGAAAAAAAATTTTTTAGTAGTTTAAATTTATATTTTTTATTGAGTAATTTATTTTTTATTTGTATTCTACTCAAGCGAAACGATAGAAAAACTTTCAATTTATCTAAAGCATATTTTTTGGTACTCATAATGTACACCAATTCGTTATAAAGATTAATCAAAATGGTGAATTGACATTAAGCTTCGCCCTAACTGCTGGGAGGGAATGTTTGTCGTACCAAATAATAATAAATATTAATAATTAAAGACAACAAACACTCTGTGGACACACGTAATTATAATAATTAGAATAAAATAAAATATTATAACCCATTTGGTAACTCATCTAATACGTATTTTTTCTTTATTTTTGAAATATTTTGTGTTTGTATGTAGTATTACTTTATGTTTGTGATTACTCTACGTTTTCCTCACTCAAATGTAAATTGTTAATAGTACTAGGGTGGTTGATTTTTATGAGCAAAACCTTATTTATGTATAGTAAGATACAATAAATAAATAAAGTTTCAGGGTGAACCGAAACCGGTTGGTTTTATATATTAAACATATATGCAATAAAGTGATATTAAAAACAAAGTTATTTTATTCTAATTATTATAAATAATTTAAAGTCTTTGATTTGTAACAAAAAATCAAAACAACTCTGACTGTTCATCATATCATGCGTGCTTTACAGTTGCCCTGTACATGTATTTTAAAAAACTCCTGCAGCAACAATACGCGAATAATTAATACGAGGAAGAAAAATAATGTAGGTACATAAATATTATACGGAAATATTAAATCCAATTGGAGAACAAGTCACAGTAGGAAGGATACATTTTAAACGATGTCAAGGAGTGTTTTAAAATTACTTTTTGCATAGCTACGCAATCAAAATAAAATGACCAATATGTAGAAAACTCCCCGCAATATTTAATGAATAATGTACCACATAATGACGTCGTCATTGCTAATCTGAATAAATTAATAAGCAATAATAAGTTAATAAAATCATGTTTGTTCAAACGAATAGTATTTATACTGTACACATGAAGTAATCGTCTGAAAATATAATAAATAAACAACTTGTCATTCTTTGTTTTAATACGCCTATGTACATATTTTAAAATTCGAGGTTCAATTCCTTTGTTTCTATGTTACTGGATCAACATTAAATAGAGTTGATTTATATGATTTATTAAAAAGAAAGCGTTACGCTGTGCAAGGCAAAAGTTGTACGTGCGCTCAGCGAGTAAAACTTATGTGAGCCTTTCATTCAAGGCTCTCAAGTTCGCCATTGTTTCATTCAAGCTTTCAGAGCCTTTAAAATGGGCCGTTGAACATTGGAGGGTGCATCGCCGAGATAGAACTCATTGCCAAGGTCAACATAAGTTGGGCGTCTAGCCGCACGAGCGTCCTTTGGTAAAAGGGGAAATTCGTCGCCTTTTCTAACGGATGTGGAACCTTCGCACAACGTTGGTACGGAGAACTACAAAACGGCGCGCGACGTAGAAATGTTCGGCTCTAAAGTATTGATCCTACTGTTTATACTGAAATGTTAAAAATACATTTTTTTATTGTCGTATGTATCTATCATGCGTAGCACTTTGTACTAGTGTCCCATCTATGAAAATGGGTAGTTACCTACTTGAGGTCAAAACTTCCAAAATGAAAACGAGGACACTAAACGCTATCCACGATAATTTATTTATTCTTTTACTCTTGTTTTACATAATTTATATAATATAATCAACAACAGTACACTAGACAAGTGTGACTGATGTAAAAATATTTAAATCAAAGTTAATCGTAGATTAGATAACTTAGAACACCAAGTTAGATTAGCATCTAAATTACCAATATAAAAAAGCATAATGAAATCTGGTGAATTTTACCCAACTAAATTAAGAGCTTATTTAAATGAATATTTAGATAGAATAATTCAGGGATGTTTTTACATAAAAATATAATTAGTTGCTTGCCAAGCAAGAACCCTCCTGCCCTTTTGAAGCACACGGCGAGATGATTTCGATATGTTTAAGGTTCAGATGAGATGTTTGGGTTATGATTGCTAAAGTAAATATTTGCTACGAAATTCAATGAACGATACCGAGCAAAATATTAATTTAACCTTTGAACAGAATCGAAGAGTCATTAACATAATATAACACATTAACAAGACAAGTCATGTCTCACTGCGTGATAATGATAAGAAGATATTATAAGGACAGCTTATTCATTTTAACATTGAAATTTATCTAAACTATATATTTTATTTGAAACGAAACAGGTTTTAACTTGATATGATTTTAACACTATGAGAACACACAATAATATATTTTAAAATCACATACATATATTTGGATGTTCACGTATAGGAATTACGAGAGGAAAATCTGAAGAAAAATTAGAAACTTTATATTAATCCGACGAGTAATAAAAAAAATGCAAACAAAAATTTATATTAAACTGTACAACAAAATCCCATTCTCATAAAAAAAAATCACAATAATATTATGACATTCAAATCTAAAATAAAAATCTGGATCCAAAAAGTAGGGAGATAGAAATAAAAAAATATACAGACTGTAACCGAAAACGCGCTGAAACACCATGATATATTTGTAAATATTTTAGAAAAAACACCAAATAATATATTTATAACTAGATGTACCCCGCCACGCGTTGCTATGGCTCAATCTGTCTGTATAGATAGAGAAACAATAGCGCGTGTTGCTTTTACGTCCAACGGATGGCGCTGTTTTAAAAACACATTTTACCTGTCAAAGTTGACATCTATATAATATAGGTATATAAAAATACAAGCGTATTCAAATGATGTGTTGAGTCAAAATTTAAAAGCAATCGGTTTCAAAGAACTTTCGGAGATTTGAGATATTGAACGAACGAACATTTACATTTTCTTTATTTAGATAGATAGATTATTATTAATATTATTTATGATTCAATTTTTTAATAATATGTAAAGTAAATCCTCAGCACGGGAGATCCCAGCGAGGATATCATTGTCTCTATTTGTTACAAAAAGAAAGAAGATAAGATTTATTATTAAATCAAATGAAATCAAATTATTATTAAAATATTGTTAGGTTATTTATAACCCGGGAATGTTACTCTTTCTTTTTAATAAATAATATTTATATATATATTAAGTAAGTACTTCATTGTAATGTGTAAGGAAGTATATACATGTAGGAACTTACAAGCAAAATAGGCATAGAAGTAATGATTTTCTAACGGACTGGAATAAAGCCAAGTTAAACGTACTTACAATGAAATGTGTGATACACAGCTTTCGTGACCTACTGTAAATTGAATAGCATATTTTAGGGAGTAGGAAAACAGACTCACCCTAAATTTTATGCATCATGGTTTGTATAATTTGGGAGACTCTTAATTATTAATCTAATGGTGGTTTTACTTTCGCCAAATAAAATTTAACTTTTGTTTTAAATTGTTAAAAATTAATTCAAATAATTCACAAAACTCCGTCAATGTTTATTAAATTCAATATTATTGACTGGACAACATGCTTGATAAACATAATACATAAGCATAATATTATCTGTCGAGAAATATGCAAACAAATTGGTAATATTGTTGATTGTCCCTCGGAAAGTTCCTTAAGAGAACCGACCAGGGGTTATCAAGTAGTGTACACCTAAGAGAAAAAATAATGCCTCTTGTAATCGGTTAGCGTTTAAATTTTCGAGAATCGACGCTAGTCATGAGGGATCATTAGGAAAATGACCTTGCCTGGTTTAATGATAACAATATAAATACCAGCAAATATTCAATAATGTTACATTTATCTCACTGTCTGGCTATAAAGACGGACGAAGATCATCATCGTGCGTCGTAAATCGATCAACCAAATTCGAGTGCCTGTTTAAAAGTGTGACATTAGGGCAGGAATTAAGGGTGATAAGTGTAAACAATGTGCGTGATTTTCTAACAAGTTAACTTCATTCAGTTCAAGGGTTTTATCTAGTGAAAAGGTACTTATACATCTAATGGGCAACAACATCCCAACAACTTGAAAAGGATTTGTTCTGTCAATTGCGTGTTTCTTAATTATTAACAGGCGTTCTTAACTCTTAAAACATCTCTAAATGACACAATAAAATTAAGATATATTTTTTACTAAACAAAATCGAAAGAGCAATATTGATTGATTGTTTGTTTGTTATTTGTTCTCAGACTGACCAAAGGCAGCGCGGTGCGGAGAACCGTCTGCGCGGGCTATCGTCAGGCCCCGGCAAGGGATACGCGCGCGTCCCGTCCAAGGGAACCATCTCAGCCAGCACCACCAGCACTAGTCTAGTGACCGACTGCTCCGGCTCGCATCTGCACTTGCCCAGGGCCCTGTTCCCGCAGGAATTCCCATCCGAACACTACGAGGAAGAGTACCTAGAGGAAGAAGAAGCTCAACACCTGAGAGACGAAGAAGAGCGCTCCTTGACTGAAGAACCCGAAGACTTCGAAGATATCAGACAGCACTTCCAGCAAAAACGACAAATTAGTTTAGGGGGGGGCTGCAAGTACAAGATGGAGATGGAAATCAAAGGCTCCAAAGACGAGAACTTGCGAAATGCCGTTCCATACGTCAAGTCCTTGTCCGACAGCGGCAAGATCAAAGACTTTGACGAGGATGCCTCCCCCTATAAGCCCACCACGCAGAAACTCTACATCGTGAAACAGGTATGAAGAATTTTCAATTTTAATTTAAGTTTAATATATTATGCAGACAAATATGGATAACATTTTGAAAAAGAACCTGGCAAAAATGGAAGACGTATAAAATTGGGCACGTGTTTTTGCTACACGCTGTTTGATAGTTTACCCAATCAAATTAAATAATCAATAGGACATCAAAGAATTCTGGTATTCGAGAAAATTGAAATTATTTATAATAATGATTCCGATTATCAATTTACACAATGAATTAAAAGAAAAGAACAAGAATATTATTATATTTCAGTGGTTGATTACCAAAATAGATAATTCTAGGAGCATTATCAAAAAACATCTATATAATTCTGTAATTTATATGAAATGCGACAATTTAGCAATCTGTGTCAACTGCAAAAGGTTACATTAAAAAGATTGACAAGTTTATTTGGCACGAACCTAAAATGCTGTAAGATATTACTTAAAGTAAATTCTAAGTCTAAAATATTCAATTTATAAACAAGTCAATAAGACTCAATTAACATCTTTAACGACAGGAAACAAAGCATCCATGAAAAAAACTAGTGCATTCTGTATTCAATATTGAAGCAGGGGAAATATCTGTATATCTAGTAATGATTGGTATAAGAATAATAAAATTATTTGTTCAGGGTACATGCATCTGACTATCGCATAACCAGTAATTTTATTCGGGCTATTGTTGGGTACTGCGTAAAATGCAGTTCCAAAATGAAAACCAAAAGGTTGCGAACTGGAAGATATGTATTTGATAGACATTTATAGTTTTTATAAATTTAATAAATTTACTTATTACTTTAACAGATTATTGCTGCGATTGCCGTGTCTCTGGGCTCTTTGGTGGTGGGTTATTGCACCGCCTACACTTCTCCAGCCCTTACTACCATGATCCACGAGAACAGTACCATAGCCGTCACAAGACAAGAAGTAAGTAAAAGTTCCTCAAAAAAATAGTGTGAATAGATTAGTATAATTATAGTTTGCTAATGGCAGCGGCTCGAGCCGGGCATGTGGTTGGCGATTAAGAAGTGCGAATGACTGGAAAGTTAATGGATTCTCTGGACAGTTTACTCGTTATTTATCACTCAGTAATACATGGCACTGATGGTACACCATTCAGCAGTCAGTATTCAATGACTTGTTAATGATTTTTTGGTATTTAAAAGTGATTAAGTTCAACGGGTTAGCCGGTTTTAAGCTGGTTTTCTGGGCAATTACCAATTTGTCTTTTTTTCTTGACCGTTTCTTTTACAATTTGTTGAAGAATGTCACAAAGTAGGGGGTCGTCACTATATTCTATACTCACGTAAGAGATACAGTTTAATGTTAAACTAATCAAAAAAACGTTCAAAAGTAATTAACCGGTCTAAATATAATGTTAATTATCGAACTGGTTGGGAAGAACTCACGTAATATTTTAATGGTCTGAACAGGTAACTAATTATGTGATTATGCGTTTGGAATAACGTTTAATTTGAAATAAAACGCGTAATGTTTATTCCCATGAAGTGATGACATGGAGTTACAATAGATTTTTTTTCTTTAGAGACAACCCTTTGTACCGAGATATAATTCAGATTTTTTTTCAATACTACTTACTACGTTTGACTACCATTCACAAACACTGGGTTGATAGAAGCTGTGTTTGTTTGGAAAACTGATCCCTAAGTAATGAAACCAATGCAACGGTGTTAAAATCTAGCTCCCGCAAACAATGTGGGTAATTACCAAGATTGTTGAATCTCCCGCTCAAATGTTTGCTATTCTCATTCACACTCCTCCTTGCTTTCTCAAGTGCGTCAACTACTATGGAATGATCCTACGTAGTTTATTTGCCGCATTTTCAAAAGTGCATTTTACAACAACCAACAATGATGGTTTCATATTTAAGCAATGATTATGAATTTGTTCATCATTTAAATAACGTATCTAACAATGCACTTCTCTTTGTCTACAGGGCTCTTGGGTTGGGGGTTTGATGCCTTTGGCAGCCTTGGTGGGTGGTGTGATAGGGGGACCGCTGATCGAAAACTTCGGAAGAAAAAACACCATTTTCGCCAGCAGCATTCCTTTCATCATATCCTGGATCATCATCGCCACCGCCTCCAATGTCTCCATTGTGTATGTGGGCAGGATCATCGGAGGACTGTGCGTCGGCGTTGGGTCTCTTTCCTTCCCCGTGTATTTGGGAGAAATCATCCAGGCAGAAGTTAGGGGCCAGCTTGGGTTGTTGCCTACCGCCTTCGGTAATATTGGTATTCTGGTGTGCTTCGTGGCTGGAAAGTATTTGGACTGGTCTGAACTGGCGTGGCTCGGAGCTATTCTGCCAGTTCCCTTCCTGGTGCTCATGATGATGATCCCTGAGACCCCACGCTGGCTCGTGTCCCGAAACCGTTCCCAAGATGCTCGCGACGCCCTACAATGGCTGAGAGGAAAGGAAGCCGACGTTGACGCAGAATTCAACGACATTGTGAAGAGTTACAGTGACGCAGAACAAAATGCTACCGGTTCCGTCTTCAGGGAGCTTTTCAAGAGAGAACACTCTAAGGCTATCCTCATCTCCTTGGGGCTCATGTTTTTCCAGCAGCTGAGCGGTATCAATGCAGTCATCTTCTACACGGTTAACATATTCAAGGATGCGGGAAGCACAATCGACGAGAACTTGAGTACCATCATTGTTGGAATTGTCAACTTCGGTTCAACCTTCATTGCGACCGTGTTAATCGAGCGATTGGGAAGGAAGATTCTGCTGTACATCTCTGGTGCTATGATGATCGTCACTTTAGGAACTCTGGGGACATTCTTCTACGTGCGCACGCTAATGGACGTCACCGATTTTGGTTGGGTTCCTTTGGTCAGCTTCGTAGTCTACGTGATCGGATTTTCTCTGGGTTTCGGTCCCATACCATGGCTGATGATGGGAGAGATCCTACCAGGAAGAATCAGGAGTACAGCTGCCTCCGTAGCTACAGCCTTCAACTGGACCTGCACATTCCTCGTCACCAAGACCTTCAATGATATCCTCGAGTCTATCGGCGCCCACGGCACATTCTGGATGTTCGGTGTTATTTGCTGTTTCGCCATGGTGTTCACGTACATTTGGGTCCCGGAGACAAAGGGGAAGACGTTGGAAGAGATCGAGAAGAAGCTGTCCGGAAGAAAGAGTAGAGCCGACCAACTGGCTGATGTAAAGAAGTTGTCTAGTGGGTGCTGAAGGGAGAAGTAGTTAAATTATGAACTTGGATGACCTCCACGGTAGAAAGGTGAGAGAGTTGGCTGTGGACTGAAGGTTGTGGGTTCAAATCCGTTGAGGTGAAAAATTAAAATTAATACATATGGTTTGTATACATGTCTACAAATCATTTAGTTTAAATAATGTATATACACTCATTGCACATTTTGCACCTGAAAGATACTCCCATTGGCCATTAATAACTTTAACATTGCTTATCGATTTATTAGAGGGTTTGATTTTCAAAGTGGTTTTCGAATATTTTATTATTATATAGATCTGAATAACCAGGTATTCCCATCCTTCTCTCACGGCTGCGCGCTGTGGGAGGGGGAGGGGGAGGGGTGGAGTGAAAAGAATAGGCTGGCTCTGCCCAGTGGGATTTTTGCCCAGTGTGTGCTGACAGGTCCCGGGCAAAATTGTTTTCCGCAGGGCCTCCTATGTGGAATTAATGTTAAAAAGTGACTCTCGAGTGGAACAGGAACACCTGGTACATTTTTGCATTTCGTGTTATTTATTTCATTTCACGCTTATTCGTATAATAGACTAGTGATACGGTATTCCAAATGTGACCACATACTATTAGTTTTAAGCGTTGTATATATTTTAAGTAGAAATAATAATATTTTTTGCTATAGATATAATAATATTTTTCATGACAAGAATATTTTTTTAAGAAATTTATAAATGCATGAGGATGGATTGAGAATATTGTTTTGTATAGTATTGTGTAAGGATAGTTATTTCTGGTGCTATGTAAAATAACATCTGCCATGATGGTATGCATGTATGTAATTAGAAAATTATTATGATAGGTATATTTTTGTAAATTATATAAATATCATTCCAAAATTATGAATGAGCAATAAAATGTAGAAAGAGACCATGACAGCATCGTACTAGCTAAGTACTGAATAAATTTATTTTTAAAATATAAAAAGAATTTTTATTATTTGCTTCCCAGCAACTATATTACCAACATGGAAGAGGAAATACACACGAAAGCATATGTATCAATTCCGTATACATAAAATAAAAATTTAAATTGAAAAACCAATTGTTCAAATGCATGCAAAATAAATGCATTCATGTTTCAGTGGTGTTTGACATGGTGGTTATTGGGCACAAAATAATCTCAGTGGCGTTATATTATTATAACAACGTTTTCACATTTACTTAAAATACCATTAGAAAATATTTTACGCACAAGTAGGTACTAAACTAAAAATTATTGTTTTTCCAATAACTAAAAATAAATGTTTCATAATTATATTTATTGTTTGCAATTTGTACAACTCTGTTTGATTTTTTAAATTATCAAAATAAGATAAATAAATGCCAAGTAAAGAAAAATATATACTAGTGGATCCCCCGTAATGCTTCGCTATTGATAATGTGTTTTTCATGCGCCTCTGACTTCTTCCACAATTTAAACATCTCTAAACACTCCTGGCACTAATAACAATATACTTTAAAATTTTCTGCGATATCGGTCGACTACCTTTGCTACCTTTGGCGAGCACAGACATATATGCAGGCTGAATTTTTATGTCTTCCACAGACCGCCTTCTATGTAGTGAAGTTAACATTTGTGGCTGTTTGTATTTTTGGATGAGAATTATGAAAAAAAATATAATAATTTTTGTAGATTTATTTTTAGATACCGACAACAGCACCACCGATTGGGTCCAAAACCATCCTATATTTCAAGCTGGAACCAACCAAACAGATTCCAAAATTTCATTGAAATCGGTTGGGTGGTTTCGGAGATTAGCGTGTACGAACTCAGTGACACGTGATTTTTGTATATTAAGATGTGTATTTTGAAAGAAATAAATGTACAGAAAAAAAAGTAGATGTGGGTGATTGTAAATAAGAAATTTTATGGAGATAACTAATTGAAAAGCTCTCGCAACCCACAAGCAGCACAACGAACAATAACTTCAAATAAATACTATTTTTGGTTCTTAAGTAACAAAAACAAATTGTTAGAATATTTGGCGAAAAAGTAAATTCTAGTTTGTAACTAACTTTTATTAAATATTTCCCATTTAATTCCAAAATTGCTTCTAAGCAGAATTCTTGCCTGAACAGACTATGCAATAATTACAATAGCGTATTATCTAAGGTGGATATTTTTAGTTGCAAACTTACCAAATACAAAAGGTTCATAAAAGAATATTACTCTGATGGTTTATGAATAATGTTATGTCTCTATTGTTTATATTTCTATTATGATTTGATTTATATCTACAACCTCTCCCCATGGCTATAAGTGTATTGTTTTGTAAATTTTTCATTTTATATAATCTTTTGTTTTTTATAAATTTATGAATTCATATTCCTTTCTTATAAATTTAATTTACTTATTCCTTACTATGCTGTATCATTACAGGTAAAATCACAAGGAGGAAACCATAATTGGTTTTATTTTGACTTTATAATAATACCAAAGGGTTGCTAAAAACTGCTTTCGCTAGTTCTCTTTATAAGTTTTAAATAGCCAGGTGCTTTCCAAACTTCACCTTCTGCTTTCCCGTTCTTTCTCCCCCACAACATTTGCTAATATGTATTGCTTATACATATGGTGTCACATTTACCATTGCTTCTTGGCACTAGAACCTTTATGATTGAACTGTGGACGTCATTCATAGTATCTCCGCCTCTCTTTAAGATTTTATTAATGCAATGGCATTTTTGAAATCTGGTCATATTAGTGACATTTAACGCTTATCATAAAAAGTATTCATTTATCAGTATTAAGAACCAAAATACATAAAAGTCGATTGATTGTTTATTGATGAACTATAATGGCATAGTACCTATAAGTGAAATGGGAAGAAATAAGACCATGGGTGTTTGTAAAATTAAATTGTATTATAAAAAACGGTAAATATTCTAAATAATTCTAGCCACTCATATCCACTATTATATAATATACATTCAGGAATACCAACAAAAGAAAATGTCATCAAAAGAAATTATTCCGGCTGTCATCCAATACAACGAATTTTCATTTTACGTAATTAAAAATCAATATACTAAAATTAAAAATTTCCCAAATGCAGTCAATTTCCTTTTATAGTAATTAAGGTAAATAAAAAGGTTTATTTAAAAATATTTCGTATTAGCCGTGGACAGCGATTCCGAATATATTAAAAAAACATATTTATGTTTCAAATTACTCAATAATAAATCCACAAAATTCAATAACTAGGTACTGGCATCACAATTCACACTAAATGATACTCACTTATATATGTTTTATAGTAAAGTCAATGACATGATTAAAAAAAATTAAATTAAATGAATGGTGTATAATAAGTGTTTAGATTTAACAATCTTAAATATTAACATTTTGTAGGGATTTCTGTAGAATATAACGATTGACTGTTTAGGTTTCGAAGTTATTAAATACGGACAACAAGAGTAGTCTACCCAACTGCCCAAATTTTGGCTAAAGAAGAAGAAATGTTGGCTAATTATAACCCAAAAATTAGTCACGGTGATTAGCTGTGAAAATCTAATAAAATATCTAACATGCATAGTGGTTTAGTTATTTGACCAAAATCAATGGTAAATATACATTTGTATTTTTTTACATTCACTCCACACTGGAGGGGTCGAGGAAAATAATTTCCCTCCTTTGGGTGTGCTGTGTTCACCTGATGACAAATTTGAATACATGGTATCACATTCAACATCCCAGCTCCACATGGCGACAGCATTCCATTTCTTCAAAGTAAACATTTTTTCTGGTTTTTGTCTGTCACTATCGCCGCGAGCGTAGGATTCTAAGTCTTCTGACATTTTTGCAAATATTTTGAAATCTGTCAAAACAACAATGTATATAAAAAAAATTCTTCCGGTGTGTAGGTAATGCATTTTCATGGATTATTCCATAAATAAACCACTCACGTTTATTCACAAAAGCTTTTATTAAAGTCTCATAGATGTCACTTATTCAAAATTGTCTGACATCCTTTATTTTAAACAAAAACTTTAGGAACTTACTTACTACTAATAATAATAATAATATTAAAATAAAGGGATTCGAACTTTGACAGTTGAAGACAGAAGAACTTTTTTCCGTTCGAATACGTGGCTTTTGTAGGTTAAAACTATATTTTTTGTCTTCTTTGAGTGCCTTTATTGCTGACCAAGTCCAGTAAGTCCAGGCCGAGAAATTCAAAATCAAGCGGACCACCGTACCGGCAATGAAACACTCGATAATCAAACCCAAAAAGAATCTTGTAGAATTGGTATCGTTAAAATTGATAAGATAAGAGATATGAAAGAAATTACACATTCATTCCGAAGCTGCCGGAAAATCTCCGTCTTCTGCTGAAGCTGCCGGAAAATCTCCGTCTTCTGCTGAAGCTGCTGGAAAATCTCCGTCTTCTGCTGAAGCTGCCGGAAAATCTAAGTCTTCTGCTGAAGCTGCCGAAAAATCTCCGTCCCCTGCTTAAGCTGCCGAAGTGCTGGATGCCGGAAGCTGATAACTTCAAAATGTGTATTTTTATGTAAGTTCCTTCATATTCCTTACCCATTCTATTCGAAATCCTATTTTTCCTGTAATATAAGTTAATTTCATCTCTCTTGCCATTCAATTCTGCTCACTTTCTTTTTTCGTCTTTTACACAACTATTCATTAACACTAATTACACAAAATGCCGCCTAAAACAGACACTATTAAACCAGAAAATATTTCTCTAAGTTTTTTAACTAAACTCATACGTACTTTTGACGGTGATACAGACCAATTACCCACTTTTATAAAAAATTGTGACTATGCATACAAGCTTGCGAACGATGACAAAAAATACATAATTTTCACTTACATTCAAACTCAAGTCATTGGTAAGGCAGACTTAATTACATCTTGTAGATCACTCGAAACATGGGAAGCATATAAATCATTTTTAATCGAAAATTTCACTGAAAATAAAAGTTTTTCACAAATAACTCTCGAATTACAATCTTGTACTCAAAATCGTAACGAGTCAATTACATGTTTCACTCAAAGAATCGATAAATGCTACAGTAATCTAATCAGAGTAATTAAAGCAGAAACATCAAATCCTACTGAATTTATTGGAAAAAACGCTATGGTAAAACAGATGGCCCTCCACCAATTTCTTGTTGGCGTAAATCCTAATTATAGTATTGTGATACGCGGTCAAAACCCTAAATCTTTTGAAGAAGCTTTGTACCTTGCACTCAACGAAGAAAAAATAATTCAGTACAAAAATCCTGTAATTAGCAATACAAACATAAATAATGTCAATAAAATAACATGCACTTACTGCCAAAAAATCGGTCATAATTCGTATAATTGTTTCGAAAATCCCCAGAATAAACGCAAATCTATAAACCATCTTAACAATAACAATGACGATTCTTTAAAAAAAAGCGAATATTCAAAAACGTGTAATTATTGCAAAAAAAGGTAATGTCATATCGGAATGTCGAAAAAGACAATATAATAATCAAAACAAAGGCCAAAATCATGCAACTTCCTATTCCAATCATTTGAACTCCGGGAATTCCGACCGGACTGCCACGTCGCGGAATATCAACCACATAAAGGCAGAATCCTGAGTCAACTCCACATATCAAAATCACGTGTCCAAATTCCATTAATCCAAATAATTGTCTGAACCTTCTATTGGACACCGGTGCCGACATCTCTTTGATCAAACTCTCATCTATACAGGGAGACGTTCCTGTAGATGAATCAATCAAACTAAATCTCAGAGGTGTAAATAATTCTAATGATCCTACACTAACTCTCGGCATCGTCAAACTCGAATTAAAATTCAATGCAAAAAAATATTACCACAAAATTCACATAATTCCTGAATCAACCAACGTCCCATTAGATGGATTGCTTGGCAATGATTTCCTACGTCGTGTTCGCGCACATATCAACTACGAATCCAAATCTTTACAATTCCATGGTCAACATATTCTTATTTATCACAAAATCGACGCGGGTCAATCTAAATCAATATCTAACTCATTTATAATTAAACCGCGCACCGAAACTCTTATTGAATTTCATGTTCAAAATCCAGAGATCGAAGAAGGTCTCGTTCCTGAAGTCGAAATACTTGTATTTATCTAAATCAATAGCTAAAGTCAATACAAATTGCAAGGCTCTAGCTACCATATTAAATACAACCGAAAGGTCTGTAAAAATCCAAGCACTCAGTCTCTTCCTCGAACCATTCGAAAAATCTAAATCAAGTTTGTTAACTCAAAATACATTTACAAATAATAAAAACATATTCAAATTCAAATCATCATCAAATAATGGGGCTGAACGGGAACAAAATATATTAAATTCAGTTCGACTGGATCATTTAAATTCTGAAGAAAAACACTCCGTCTTATCTATAATTAAAGAATACAAGAATTTATTTCATTTAGATAATGATACACTCACGACAACGAACGCTGTAGAACACGGAATACATACAAACTCTGAAATTACAATTTTTACAAAATCATACCGATATCCAGAAATTCACAAAAAAGAAGTCAACTTCCAGATCGCGAAAATGTTAGAACAAAAAATTATTAAAGAGTCGAATTCATCGTGGTCATCACCTCTGTGGGTAGTTCCTAAAAAACAAGATGCCAGCGGGAAAACTAAATGGCGTATCGTAATCGACTACAGAAAACTAAATAATATTACTATCGGCGACAGTTTTCCACTTCCAAATATTTACGAAATACTAGATCAGATGGGCCATTCGAAATATTTCACTACATTGGATTTAGCTCAAGGTTTTTATCAAATTAATATGAAAAAAGAAGACAGTGATAAAACTGCATTTTCCACTCCACTTGGACACTATCAGTTCAATAGAATGCCAATGGGTCCAATAAATTCGCCAAATACCTTTAAAAGGCTTATGAATAAAGTCCTAACAGGTTTACAAGGCATCAGATGTTTTGTATACCTTGATGACATCGTCATTTATGCGGATAATATTGAAAATCATTCCATTAAGCTACGCGAAGTATTTAGTCGTCTACGAACGCATAATCTCAAACTACAACCAAATAAATGCGAATTTATGAGACGTGAAGTTATTTATCTAGGTCATATAATTTCAAATGAAGGTGTTAAACCAAACCAAGATAAAATTTAAGTTATAAAAAAATATTCTGTTCCAAGAAACGTGAAAGAATTGCAATCTTTCTTAGGACTCATAGGGTACTATAGAAGATTCATTAAACATTTTAGTGTTGAAGCACAACCACTTAACCAAATTATTAAGAAAAGATGAACCTTTTAACTGGGGAAACACTCAACAAGAATCATTTGACAAAATGAAAAATTTCCTAATCTCTGAACCAATTCTTCAATATCCGGATTTCTCCCTGCCTTTCAATGTTACGACAGATAGTAGTAATTTTGCTATTGGTGCCGTTCTATCTCAAGGTCCAATATCAAAAGATTTACCTCATATAGAGGCATATGATTTACATCATATGCCTCTCGCACTCTAAATAAAGCTGAATCAAATTATTCAACAACCGAGCGTGAACTTCTTGCTATCATTTTTGCGGTAAAACATTTCAGACCATACCTTTATGGTGTAAAATTTAACATAATTACAGATAACAAACCATTAGTTTGGCTATTTAATGCAAAAGATCCAGGTTCTCGATTAGTTCGATGGCGGTTGAAACTTGAGGAATACAATTATAACATTATCTTTAAACCGGGTAAGCTTAACTCAAACGCTGACGCTCCATCTCGAATAGATAGTAAACAAATACTCCATATCAAGATAGATCCAGAACCCGGCATAGTCCAGTGGTAACGCATTGGACTGCCATTCCGAAGGTCGCGGGTTCGAACCCGGCGTGCGCAAATAAATTTTATTTGATTGATTAATTTGTGTTATTTCACAATTAATTAATTAAAATAATATATAGTATATTTGCGGCACGTTCCAGAGTGGAAGATACTACCAGTATCGCCCTGGTGTAAGACCACCATTCAGAATTAAAACGTTGCTCCAAATGGCTTTAGCCGTGTTTAGTGACTAGATCTGAATAGCCAGGTACTTCCCCACCTTCCTCTTTCCCTTCCCCACTTACCTTCAGCCTCACAACATCCCCCAATTGGGGATGCCATAGTCTCACTGGCTCCAGACGGGAGCAGTTGGGACTCTTGTGAGGTATTCACTATAAAAAAAAAAGAACCAAACTCATATGAAGATTTTGGGTAAAATTCGGTTTAGGGGAGTCACTCGAATAACCGAATTTGAACTTGATTTAGACTAATTTAGGGCTGGGGAATCCGAATCTGTAAGAATTAGGTGGGGGTCGGCACTATTAACTGAGTTATAGGGTCTTGAAATTTCGTACGCGATACATAGAAACCATGTTTTATTTATCAACTATGACTTAAGAAAATCAAATTAATAACTATTTAATACTTTTGAAATTTCAGTAGTGCCAACCAAAAAAAGAAAAGTGTTGCCATATAATAATAATATTTTTTTACAAAATAGGTTAGGTTTTTAGTTTGGGTTAGAGTAGGCAGAAGAACATGGGAAAAAGGTATTAGAATTAAATCACAAACCAGTCTATACAAACCTAGCGTAGCCCACAAACTACTTGGAAACTGGGATATAACTCTAAAGGGGACGCGAGTGGGCGTTATTAAAGGGTCATTTTTTTTGTTATAGAAAATCACAGTTAGGTTAGGATATATATATAAATTTAATATTTACAAGATTTTAAAATAAAATCTATCATTTTTTACTTATTCGCTGGAACTAATATTAAAGTAACAATTTGTAAAAATAAAATTTGTAATCCAAATATTGTAGATATACCGGATATCATTAAGGAAAATCATGATTCTCCCCATTCTGGACATTCAGGTTTCCACAGAACGTATCGCCGAGTCAAGGACCGATACTCGTGGAGTCAAATGAAAAAAGATATTCGCGATTATATTAAAAAATGTTAATCATGTCAGAAAAACAAAATATCTCGTAACCGTAACATTCAACCCATGGAAATAACTTCAACCTCGGAAAAGCCATTCGATAAAATAGCATTGGACATCGTAGGTCCATTACCTTTAACTGAAAACGGTAACAAGTACATCCTTACGTTACAAGATGATCTCAGTAAATTTTCTCAAGCATTTGCAATTCCGAATCACGAAGCCGTCACAAAAGCTCATCAATTAGTCAATAATTTTATTTGTAAATTTGGAATACCTAAACAAATAATCACGGATCAAGGTAAAGATTTTACGTCCTCAATTTTAAAAGAAGTTGAAAAACTTTTCAAGATCAAACAAATTCAAACAAGCGCATATCATCCATAATCTAATGGTGCGTTAAAAAGGAGCCACGCTACCTTAGCTGATTACCTTAAGCACTTTATCTCCGATAACCAAACTGATTGGGACGAATGGATAAACTTAGCAATGTTTTCATACAACACAACAACTCAACGAAATATACCCCTCATGAATTAATTTTTGGAAATAAACCAGAATTACCGACTGCTATTATCAGAGATCCAGAATTTAAATATACTTACGAAAATTATGCAGATAATCTCCAATTAAAATTAAATAAAACGTTTGAATTCGCAAGAAGTAACATAATTAAACAAAAAAATAAATGAAAGGAATTTTACGATAAGAAAAGTGTTAATAATATAACGTACAACCTAAATGATAAGGTATATTTGCGAAACGAATCATCCCTAATTCACCATTCCAAAAAACTAATACCTAACTACAAAGGTCCTTATAAAATCTGTCAAATAAATTCACCAGTAAACTATACTATTTTAATAAAAAAAAAAAAAAAAGTAAAGGTACATGCAAATCGATTAAAGAGAGCTCTTGTTCCAGATTAATCACCGTACTACAGTCTATGCCTATAGCATCTACATCTCTAAATGAATTCAACTGGGCTGAAATAAATTCATCCTCAGTACTTTTTTATAAACATATTACATCAGTCAAATTTTATGAAACTTCTTGGAATGTTATCACATCTTTCGACATGCAAACATTTCAAAATAAATTATTCACCGTAGAAAAAACTTTTAACAAAACTTATGCTATCTGTAATAATGGCATATTTAAAAAATTATCTTTATGTGAACCATCCCGTAATATATAATAGAACAAATCATATCATCTTTAAAACAACAGGATACAACCTAAAGGAATTAATAGGTCATTCAAATATCAGACCCAGACGCGCATGGTTTAACGCCATTGGCTCTGTATTCAAAACAATATTTGGTACTCTTTCGGAAGATGATGCAATATTTTATGATAAGGCAATAAACTCACTTCAACAAGACAATAACCACGTCACCAATTTATTGAAACAACAGACACAGATTGTAAAAACTGCAATATCTAATCTAAATAATTCAGTAGCGAATATAGAAAAGAATGAAAATCAGTTTAATATAAATTTTCACAAATTTAAGCTTATGCCACTTAAATTAACAAACACATGTTTGATGTCGAAATCAAACAAGACATTGAATATCATTAGCTTCACTTACACTCATTATCACAGAATTACAAAATGAATACATGACACTCATCGACGCAATATTATTTGTCAAAGGCAATGTATTACATCCATTTATTATAATTCCTAACCAATTATCTATTGAGATAACCAAATCTATTCCTTATCTATCAAGCTCAACATGTTACCCTGTACCTCCTGAAACAAGATATGTAAATCAATTGTTACCACTAATTAAGTTGAAATGTTTTTATCTTAATACACGAATTATCTTTTTAATGTCAATTCTCTTAACCAATCATATTAATTACGAAATAAATTACGCTGGTAAAGATATAAACTTATATCTTTACCAGCCAAACGACCAGATAATTATTATGTATTTATTTTTCCATCTATAGATATAGATTATCTTGCTAAAGCTGAAACCAATAAATATTATTCAATAATTAATAATTTAGAATCTTGTAAAAATATCAATGAAAATAATTCAATTTGTGAACTTATCAATCCATTATATTCCATAAAATTAAGACCAATATGTGAAACTCAACTTCTATTAAATAATATGACTGTCATGCCAAATAATTGCAATATTAGAATCACAAATTCAATTGACGAAGTATGGCATAAATTTGTAAACAAAAATCAATGGATTGTTGTGCTTCCTAAACCAACTAGAATAACCATCAAATGTAATCATTCTGATACATCCGATTTATTTCTAGAAAATATTGGAATATTATCCTAAATTTCGAATTGTAAAATATATACTAGTTCCTCTATAATTTACACAAATTTTAACAACATTAATTTAAATGACATGCTCTCATCTAAATCAATTATCCCTCAATTTAATATACTAGAAAATAATTGTTACTCAGAAACTGGTAATAAAATAATGAAGAATTAAATACTGCAAGTCGCAATCTAGATGAAGTTTATCTTAATATTGAAACAGAATCAAAAGTAACGCTTCATAAAATCTCTCAGAATTCATATTTCTCATACCTTTTAATGAGCATTGTCATGTTTATTTTTTATAGACGATACAAATATTATAAATCATAAAACCAACCGAATAATTTAGACACTCCAGAGGTACCTACACTTGTTGTAACACTAGAAGACGACAACAACGATTCAGTCAGTGGTCGACATACGCGACTTACATCGACAGTGAAGTAAGGAAAAATTGTCGAGGTCGACAATTCTTCTAAGGGGGAAGATGTTATGTACCAATGTACCCCATGCTATCATTTGTTATCAATTCTCTTGTGCATGCGTAGTTGTAACAACAATCAGTTGGACCCTATTAATAATAAGTAAATAGTTATAAGAACAATATTTGTAACAACTAGTTAGTTGGAACCTAGTAATCAATAAATACATAGAGATTGCAATAAACCTACAATCTAGTTATAAGAACAATATTTGTTAGTTCTAATATTAGATAATTATTTATTATATAAGAGAGATATAGAGAAGTAGAATCAGAGAGTGGACATTGTAGCCGGACCAGACAGTATCGTTGTCCGTGCATTCCTGTAACGTAATACCGATAAATAAACTATATACAGAATTTATACCGAGTACTGAATCAACATTGACAATCACCTATCGGACCCTAACACTTCTTTCTTCGCTCATTCGCTCTACATGTCCAAACCATATAAGCGTCCCTTTCTTGATTTTACTCATTACGCTTACATCAGCCTTGTACTCTTTGCGGATCTTCGCATTTCTCACACGATCGTACATGGTGTTACACACATACCTATGCCTCAGGAATCTCATTAATTTTTTAGTTGGTGAAATAGCATTCCGAAAACGAGTATCATTCTTTTTGTAATTAGCGGTCCAATCTTTTCCAATATGTATTAGAAGTCAGTTGCTATAATTTGGATAAAATAAGAATTTTTGTTGATCTTTGAAACGAACGAAAGCCCCATCAGTACTTCTTCTTTGAAGCCAACTCCTAATCCAACACTCTGCGGGCCCTTGCGTTTTTGTTTGACAAAATTGTGCATATTATCGCAGTGGCAATCCGTTGTGTGCGGAAATGGGTATTATATGGGGATCCATGATCTAGCCGTAAATACTAACTGACAGCTGTCAAAGTCGGCGGCAACGCGTTGTCAGGAAGCCATCTTACCAAAAATAGAATTACTGGTGTAGCGGCCTCTGTGAGAAGTTCGTAAATTAAACTTCTAAACAACTTCCGTGAGCATTATTTACGGTAAGTTGGATGCATAATATGTAATCGCTCCTGTGAGTAAATTATCAAAAATTTACAAAAGTCGTAAATTTTACTTACAAGTGTAAACCCAGCCTTAATAGTTGTGTCTCAGAAAATTAAATAGAAAAATCTAGCTGGGTTAGAACCCATACACGCATTCACAGGTAAATCCGTGTACGAATGCGCAACGAGGAGTCCGGGTAGAGGGGAGAGCGGCACTAGCTGCGAGTGTATTGGGGTATATAAAACACTGGACTGACATCTGCGGAGCGAATACGGAACAGAACCGCCAAGCAGTAAACATCTTCGCAGGGTAATCCGGCGCGAAATTCAGAATCCGAAATATCCAGAACCAAACCAAATATTCAAACAGCTTGCACGTTTTAGTGACCAGCGATGCTACAGTTGCCTTATATTAGTGAATTATACAGTGATAAATACTAACAAGTATTATTAAGACAATTTCCGCGGTCTCTAGCCAAAGGTATCGCTTAACCTGGCTTTTACCAATTTGGGAGTGCGGAGTGATAAATACGCTATACTAAAAAGACATTTTTATAATTACTACAGTTTCCGTGAGCCTAAACAGTTGTGTCAATTAACTTTAAATTGTATTACGAAAATCACTGTTTAGAGCAATAACTAGTAAAGAATCTGTTTATTATTATTATTTGAGGATAAACAATACATACCTAAAGTGAAAATGAGTTTCAACAAAAATAACAACCCATCTACGATGGCGAAGTTCATGGGGATGCTTCGGCAGATGTCTTTGGAGAAGGTGAGAAACATTGATTACCAATCCTGTCTTATTATCTGCTCGTATTTGAACGTAGAACTTTCTGGAAATTAATTCGTGCGGTTCGCGGAGGACGGCGCATTCCAATACGCTATGTTTACACTAAGTAGAGTCGCCGGTGCACGCAATATTGCATTTCAGCCAGGCGCCACCATGGCCGAGAACCAAACCAATGTCAGTTGTAATATTATTATTATTTTATTCAATGGTAAACACTGAAAAAATAACGAATTCAATGACAGTGGCGAAAAACGACGAAAAGTCACTTTCCTGCGCATGGTTAAGTAGAAATCTACTAAACAACCGTTTCTCATAATACACAGTATTTACCCGATAATAACTACTTGCACGATTGTATGTGTGTGCTAGTGTGTACTATAATATATTTTAGATATTACACATTATTATGCTTAGGCATATTGAAATGCTGTAAAATATAATTTAAAACGAGTTCCATGATAACTCCTCAAAATGACAATGCATGAATCATTAGGGCGGGAGTTAAGGGTGATAAGTGTAAACAATGTGTGATTTTCTAACAAGTTAACTTCTTTCAGTTCAAGGGTTTTATCTAGTGAAAAGGTACTTATACATATAATGGGCAATAACATCCCAACAACTTGAAAAGGATTTGTTCTGTCAATTGCATGTTTCTTAATTATTAACAGGCGTTCTAAACTCATAAAAACATCTCTAAATGACACAATAAAGTTTTAGATATATTTTTTTTACTAAACAAAATCGAAAGAGCAATATTGATTGATTTTTATTTGTTATTTGTTCTCAGACCAACCAAAGGCAGCGCGATGCGGAGAACCGTCTGCGCAGGCTATCGTCAGGCCCCGGCAAGGAATACGCGCGCGTCCCGTCCAAGGGAACCATCTCAGCCAGCACCACCAGCACTAGTCTAGTGACCGACTGCTCCGGCTCGCATCTGCATTTGCCCAGGGCCCTGTTCCCGCAGGAATACCCATGCGAACACTACGAGGAAGAGTACCTTGATGAAGAAGAAGCTCAACACCTGAGAGACGAAGAAGAGCGCTCCTTGACAGAAGAACCCGAAGACTTCGAAGATATCAGACAGCACTTCCCGCAAAAACGACAAATTAGTTTAGGGGGGGGCTGCAAGTACAAGATGGAGATGGAAATCAAAGGCTCCAAAGACGAGAACTTGCGAAATGCCGTTCCATACGTCAAGTCCTTGTCCGACAGCGGCAAGATCAAAGACTTTGACGAGGATGCCTCCCCCTATAAGCCCACCATGCAGAAACTCTACATCGTGAAACAGGTATGAAGCATTTTTAATTTTAATGTAAGTTTAATATATTATGCAGACAAATAGCTATAACATTTTGAAAAAGAACCTGGCAAAAATGGAAGACGTATAAAATTGGGTATGTGTTTTTGCTACACGCTGTTTGATAGTTCACCCAATCAAATCAAATAATCAATAGGACATCAAAGAATTCTGGTATTCGAGAAAATTGAAATTATTTATAATAATGATTCCGATTATCAATTTACACAATGAATTAAATGAAAAGAACGAGGTTTTTATTATATGGCAGTGGTTGATTACCAAAATAGATAATTCTAGGAGCGTTATCAAAACACATCTGTACAATTCTGTAATTTGTATGAAATATGACAATTTAGCAATCTGTGTCAACTGCCAAAGGTTACATTAAAAAAATTGACAAGTTTATTTGGCACGAACCTAAAATACTGTATGATATTATTTAAATTAAATTCTAAGTCTAAAATATTCAATTTATAAACAAGTCAATAAGACTCAATTAACATCGTTAATGAGAGGAAACAAAGCATCCATGAAAAAACTAGTGTAATCTGTATTCATTATTATTGTTTATTATATTATTCAATATTATTATTGAAGCAGGGGAAACATCTGGATATCTAGTAATTATTGGTATAAGAATAGTATAATTATTAGTTCAGGGTAAATGCGTCTAACTATGACATAACCTGCAATGTTTTTATTCGGGCTATTGTTGGGTACAGCATAAAATGCAGTTCCAAAATGAAAACCAAAATGTTGCGAACTGGAAGATATGAATTTGATAAACTTTTCTGGTTTCATAAATTTAATAAATTTACTTATTACTTTAACAGATTATTGCTGCGATTGCCGTGTCTCTGGGCTCTTTGGTGGTGGGTTATTGCACCGCCTACACTTCCCCAGCCCTTACTACCATGATCCACGGGAACAGTACCATAGCCGTCACAAGACAAGAAGTAAGTAAAAAGTTCCTCAAAAAAGTAGGGGATAATTATTATGCGTATTTATTAGTTTCAGATTATTAATAGTGTTAAGAGATTAGTATAATTATTGTTTGCTAATGGCATCGACTCGAGCCGGGCATGCGGCTGGCAATTAGGAAGTGCGAATGACTCGAAAGCTAATGGATTTTCTGGACAATTTACTCGTTATTTATCACTCAGTAATACATGGCACTGATGGTACACCATTCAGTAGTCAGCATTCAATGACTTGTTAATGATTTTTTAGTATTTAAAGGTGATTAAGTTCAACGGGTTAGCCGGTTTTAATCTGGTTTTCTGGGCAATTACCAATTTGTCTTTTTTTCTTGGTCGTTTCTTTTAGAATTTGTTGAAGAATGTCACAAAGTAGGGAGTTGTAAGTATATTCTATACTCACGTAGGAGTATACCTACAGGTGATACAGTTTAATGTTTAAACTAATAAAATAAAAACGCTCAAAAGTAAATAACCGGTCTAAATATAAAGGTAATTAACGAACTGGTTGGGAAGACCTCACGTAATATTTCGTTTACTTAATGGTTTGAACAGGCAACTAATTATGTGATTATGTGTTTGGAATAATGTTTAATGAAGGTTTAATTTTTAATAAAACGCGTAATGTTTATTCCCATGAAGTGATGACATGGAGTTACAATAGATTTTTTTTCTAAAGAGACAGCCTTTTGTACTTGAGATATAATCTATAAATATATTTTTTTTAAACTACTTACTACGTTTGGCTACAATTCACAAACACTGGTATGATAAAAGCGGTGTTTGTTTGGAAAACTGATCCCTAAGTATTGAAAGCAATGCAACAGTGAGAAAATCTAGCTCCCGCAAACAATGTGGGTAATTAACAAGATTTAGAGAAAATCTATCTCCCGCTCAAATGTTTGCTATTCTCATTCACACTCCTCTTTGCTTTCTCAAGTGCGTCAACTACTGTGGAATGCTCCTACGTAGTTTATTTGCCATTTAAAAAGTGCATTTTCCAACAACCAACAAAGATGGTTTCATATTTAAGAAACGATTATTAATTTATTCAAACATTTAAATAACGCATCTAACAATGCACTTCTCTTTGTCTACAGGGCTCTTGGGTTAGGGGTGTGATGCCTTTGGCAGCCTTGGTTGGTGGTGTGATAGGGGGACCGCTGATTGAAAACTTCGGAAGAAAAAACACGATTTTCGCCAGCAGCATTCCTTTCATCATATCCTGGATCATCATCGCCACCGCCTCCAATGTCTCCGTTGTGTATGTGGGCAGGATCATCGGAGGACTGTGCGTCGGCGTTGGGTCTCTTTCCTTCCCCGTGTATTTGGGAGAAATCATCCAGGCAGAGGTTAGGGGCCAGCTTGGGCTGTTGCCTACCGCTTTCGGTAATATTGGTATTCTGGTGTGCTTCGTGGCTGGAAAGTACTTGGACTGGTCTGAACTGGCGTGGCTCGGAGCTATTCTGCCAGTTCCCTTCCTGGTGCTCATGATGATGATCCCTGAGACCCCACGCTGGCTCGTGTCCCGAAACCGTTCCCAAGATGCTCGCGACGCCCTACAATGGCTGAGAGAAAAGGAAGCCGATGTTGACGCAGAATTCAACGACATTGTGAAGAGTTACAGTGACGCAGAACAAAATGCTACCGGTTCCGTCTTCAGGGAGCTTTTTAAGAGAGAACACTCCAAGGCTATCCTCATCTCCTTGGGGCTCATGTTTTTCCAGCAGTTGAGCGGTATCAATGCAGTCATCTTCTACGCGGGTGACATATTCAAGGATGCGGGAAGCACAAACGACGAGAACTTGAGCACCATCATTGTTGGAATTGTCAACTTCGGTTCAACCTTCATTGCGACCGTGTTGATCGAGCGATTGGGAAGGAAGATTCTGCTGTACATCTCTGGCGCTATGATGATCGTCACTCTAGGAACTCTGGGGACATTCTTCTATGTGCGCACGCTAATGGACGTCACCGATTTCGATTGGGTTCCTTTGGTTAGCTTCATAGTCTACGTATTCGGATTTTCTCTGGGTTTCGGTCCCATACCATGGCTGATGATGGGAGAGATTCTACCGGGAAGAATCAGGAGTACAGCTGCTTCCGTGGCTACAGCCTTCAACTGGTCCTGCACATTCCTCGTCACCAAGACCTTCGAATATAATCTCGAGTCTATCGGCGCCCACGGCACATTCTGGATGTTCGGTGTTATTTGCTGTTTCGCCATGGTGTTCACGTACATTTGGGTCCCAGAGACAAAGGGGAAGACGTTGGAAGAGATCGAGAAGAAGCTGTCCGGAAGAAAGAGTAGAGCCGACAAACTGGCTGATGTAAAGAAGTTGTCTAGTGGGTGCTGAAGGGAGAAGTAGTTAAATTATGAACTTGGATGACCTCCGCGGTAGAAAGGTGAGAGAGTTGGCTGTGGACTGAAGGTTGTGGGTTCAAATCCGTTGAGGTGAAAAATTTAAAATAATACATATATGGTTTGTATACATGTCTACAAATCATTTAGTTTAAATAATGTATATACACTCATTGCACATTTTGCACCTGAAAGATACTCCCATTGGCCATTAATAACTTTAACGTTGCTTATCGATTTATTAGAGGATTTGAATTTCAAAGTGGTTTTTTGAATATATTATTATTATAAAGATCTGAATAACCAGGTATTCCCATCCTTATCTCCCCGCTGCGCGCTGGGGGAGGGGGAGGGGGGTGGCGTGAAAAGAATAGGCTGGCTCTGCCCAGTGGGATTTTTGCCCAGTGTGTGCTGACAGGTCCCGGGCAAAATTGTTTTCCGCAGGGCCTCCTATGTGGAATTAATGTTAAAAAGTGACTCTCGAGTGGAACAGGAACACCTGGTACATTTTTGCATTTCGTTTTATTTATTTCATTTCACGCTTATTCGTATAATAGACTAGTGATACGGTATTCCAAATGTGACCACATACTATTAGTTTTAAGCGTTGTATATATTTTAAGTATAAATAATAATATTTTTTTGGTTATAGATATAATAATATTTTTCATGACAAAGGCTATTTTTTTAAGAAATTTATAAATGCATGAGGATGGATTGAGAATATTGTTTTGTATAGTATTGTGTAAGGATAGTTATTTCTGGTGCTATGTAAAATAACATCTGCCATGATGGTATGCATGTATGTAATTAGAAAATTATTATGATAGGTATATTTTTGTAAATTATATAAATATCATTCCAAAATTATGAATGAGCAATAAAATGTAGAAAGAGACCATGACAGCATCGTACTAGCTAAGTACTGAATAAATTTATTTTTAAAATATAAAAAGAATTTTTATTATTTGCTTCCCAGCAACAATATTACCAACATGGAAGAGGAAATACACACGAAAGCATGTGTATCAATTCTGTATACATATAAAATAAAAATTTAAATTGAAAAACCAATTGTTCAAATGCATGCAAAATAAATGCATTCATGTTTCAGTGGCATTTGACATGGTGGTTATTGCGCACAAAATAATCTCAGTGGCGTTATATTATTATAACAACGTTTTCACATGTACTTAAAATACCATTAGAAAATATTTTACGTACTTTAAATATTTTAAGTACTAAACTAAAAATTTATGTTTTTCCAATAACTAAGAATAAATGCTTCATAATTATATTTATTGTTTGCAATTTTTAGAACTCTGTTTGATTTCTTAAATTATCAAAATAAAATAAATAAATGCCAAGTACAGAAAAATATATACTAGTGGATCCCCGTAATGCTTCGCTATTGATAATGTCTTTCTCAGGCGCGTCCGACTTTTTCCACCATTCACTACTGTATACCACAATTCTACTGTTAAAAAACTACATTACATCAACTTTAATTCTACTCCTTATCTCATTACGGTGCAGAGATAATGCGTTAAGTATTCCTCGGGCGTCCCCGACTTCTACTACCGTTTAAACATCTCTGAACACTCCTGGCACTAATAACAATATACTTTGAAATTTTCTGCGATCAGTCGACTACCTTTGCTACCTTTGGCGAGCACAGACATATGCACGCTGAATTTTTATATGTCTGCCACTGACCGCCTTCTATGGAGTGAAGTTAACATTTGTGGCTGTATGTATTTTTGGATGAGAATTATGAAAAAAATAAAAATAATAATTTTTGTAGAATTTTTTTTTAGATAATAGACAACAGCACCACTTATTGGGTCCAAAACCATCCTATGTTTCAAGCTAGAACCAACCATACAGATTCCAAAATTTCATTGAAATCGGTTGGGTGGTTTCGGAGATTAGCGTGTACGAACTCAGTGACACGTGATTTTTATATATTAAGATGTGTATTTTGAAAGAAATAAATGTACAGAAAAAAAAGTAGATGTGGGTGATTGTAAATAAGAAATTTTATGGAGATAACTAATTGAAAAGCTCTCGCAACCCACAAGCAGCACAACGAACAATAACTTCAAATAAATACTATTTTAGGTTCTTAAAACCCTTTGCACGCGGCCGTATCAACTGTTGTTACGGCAAAAAGTCCATACTCACACGCCGCTGTATCAACAGTTGATACGGAAACTTTGAATGCCGATATTCCAGCGGTCTTTTGACATAAATTTATTTCCCGCTCTCTTGAACATTCGTAGAACTATCACGATGCTGATATCTACAAGAATTTCTCGAAAATAAAATTGTATTTCATTAAAAAACATTGATAATCAAGTGAGCCTCTTTGCGCCTTCGAGTGCCATAGTTTACAATTTTGTCAACGGATGGCGTTAGTTCAATTTTGTTTTTATATTAAGGACGGGTTGTTTCGGAGAATTTGAACAATTCATCAAATTTCAACGTTCATTTTCGGGTTCTGTGAAAGTCCTATTCAAGTTCTGTTATTATATCATTGTAGGCTAGTTGCTTGACAAAACTGAAATAAAAACAGAACTTGAAAAAATCTTTCACAGAACTTGAAAATGAACGTTGAAATTTGATGAATTGTTCAAATTCTCCGAAACAACCCGTCCTAAGTGACATAAAATTTAAGTATCTAGTTTTAGAAAAAGTTTTCATAACAAAAAATGATAAGTGCTCATGGTGTCCCACTTGTATCTATCAACGCAGTGACCTAAGTACACACACACCGAGTGAATGGCAGGACCACATTCAAAAGATACGGTACGTCTTTGTATGAAAATTTATGTTTTTGTTTTTATAAACATCTAAGAGTGTTGACACACGAGGATTTGTTACCATATTGTGGAGAATAATCTGTTCTGTCTATATAGTCCAATAAATCATGCCAGAATGCTATAATTTGACATTTAATTGCGTGCATAGGTATTTGAAAATATGTACCACGTACGGGTATAGATAAAACGGACCAAATTAACGCGTTCAAAAGGTTAAGTAACTAAAACAAATTGTTGGAATATTTGGCGAAAAAGTAAATTCTAGTTCGTAACTTTTATAAAAAATTTCCCATTTAATTCCAAAACTGCTGTAGAAATTTTGAATCTCACAATTGAATTCCAAAACTGCTTCTAAGCAGAATTCTTGCCTGAGCAGACTATGCAATAATTGCAGTAGCGTATTATCTAAGTTGGATATGTTCAGTTGCGAAGTTACCAAATACAAAAGGTTCATAAAAGAATATTTCTCTGATGGTTTGCGAATAATGTTATGTCTCTATTGTTTATATTTCTCTTATGATTTAATTTATATCTACAACTTCTCTCCATGGCTATAAATGTATTGATAAATGTTTTGTTTTGAAAATTCTTCGTTTTATGTAAACTTTTGTTTTGTATAAATTTTTGAATTCATATTCCTTTCTTATAAATTTAATTTACTTATTCCTTAATATGCTGTCTCATTACAGGTAAAATCACAAGGAAGAAATCCATAATTGGTTTTATTTTGGCTTTATAATACTTATGTACAAACTGAAATAAATGTAAACTGTCGATTTCTGTTTGACAACAGAAAGTTTGGTAGATATATTATATTATGCTAAAAATCAGGCTAAAACAATAACAACGAGCCTCGTGTTGATAATCTTCTCTAGAGTTGAAAATACTATCAGTATCCAACCACCATTCGTTACCAAAGGGTTGCTAAAAACTGCTTTCGCTAGTTCTCTTTACAAGTTTTAAATAGCCAGGTGCTTTCCAAACTTCACCTTCTGCTTTCCCGTTCTTTCTCCCCCACTACATTTGCTAATATGTATTGGTTATATAGTATGGTGTCACATTTACCATTGCTTCTTGGCACTAGCGCCTTTTTGATTGAACTGTGGACGTCATTCATAGAACTCCGCCTCTCTTTAAGATTTTATTAATGCAATGGCATTTTTGAAATCTGGTCATATTAGTGACATCTAACGCTTATCATAAAAAGCAATCATTTATCAGTTTTAAAACCTAAAATACATAAAATCGATCAACTGTTTATTGATGAACTTGAATGGCATTGTACCTATGTGAAATGGGAAGAAATAAGACCATGGTTGTTCGTAAAATTAAATTGTATTATAAAAAACGGTAAATATTCTAAAAAAATTCTAGCCACTCATATTGTATGAGGAATACCAACAAAAGAAAAGGTCATCAACAGAAATTATTCCGGCTGTCATCCCATACAACGAATTTTCATTCGAATTTTAATTAAAAATCAAAATACTAAAATTAAAAATTTTCCAAATGCAGTCAATTTCCTCAAACTTCAAGGTAAATCAAAAGGATTTATTTAAAAATATTTCGTACTAGCCGTGGACAGCGATTCCGAATACATATATTAAAAAAAACATATTTATGTTTCAAATAACTCAATAATAAATCCACAAAATTCAATAACTATGTACTGGCATCACAATTCACAATCAATGATACTTAACTGATATATGTTTTATAATAAAGTCTGGTATAAATGAATGCTATCTAATAAGTGTTAAGACTCAACAATATTGAATATTTTATAGGGATTTCTGTAGAATATAACGATTGACTGTTTGGGTTTCGAGGTTATTAAATACGGGCAACACGAGTAGTCTACCCAACTGCCCAAATTTTGGCTAAAGAAGAAGAAACGTTAGCTAATTATAACCCAAAAATTAGTCACGGTGATTACCTGTGAAAATCTGATAAAATATTCAACATGCATAATGGTTTAATTATTTGACCAAAATCAATGGTGAATATACATTTGTATTTTCTTTTTACATTCACTCCACACTGAGGGGTTGAGGAAAATAATTTCCCTCCTTTGGGGGTGCTGTGTTCCCTTGATGACAAATTTGAATACATAAACTATTGTTAGGATGCATGAACCGAATTAATATTAGATTTCCTTAGGTATATTTTTGCAGACACTGCCGAAAAGACCAAATGTCATAAATTTGCACAATATGAAATGACTATGACAGACCACTGCGTGCTATATATTCTCGTGGCTTGGCATATTTCAGCATATATGTTGAAATAGGTCAAGCAATGATGCGAATAGCTTAATCTATCAGCCCCATTAGTGGCCCATCATTTAGTAACAAGATGCTTATTTACTTACTAACTATGAAACTTTAAACTTTAAAATTACTTTATAACTATGAAATAGGTCTAATCAATTAGCACTGGTAGTTGTAAAGAATTACTGGGGGGAGTTAATCAAACGATACACCGTTGATTCTGATTTTGACAATAGTTGGTGACGATGTTCACCTTTAAAATAGGTTTCGCTGCTATTGTATATTACGTATAAGTAATAAAAATAGTTGTGGGAATAAAATTGAACAAGTTATAAAGCATTATGCTAACTAAATATATTCTAAAAGGGAAACAGACGGAGAAAACACAATGTTTTTTTTTAACCTCAAATATGGAATAACATACCCATAACTTGAACTCGGCAAATGGCACAGGTATCACATTCAACATCCCAGCTCCACATGGCGACAGCATTCCATTTCTTCAAAGTAAACATTTTTTCTGGTTTTTGTCCGTCACTATCGCCGCGATCGTAAGATTCTAAGTCATCTGACATTTTTGCAAATATTTTGAAATCTGTCAAAACAACAATGTATATAAAAAAAAGTTCTTCTGGCGTGTAGGTAATGCAGTTTCATGGATTATTCCATAAATAAACCACTCACGTTTTTCTTCACAAAAGCTTTTATTAAAGTCTCATAGATGTCACTTATTCAAAATTAATCAAAAACTTTAGGTACTTACTTACTAATAAAGTTAATAAGATGCAAAAGTCGGTCATTTTGAATACATGTAGGATAACGAAAGATTTTTTAAATTTTCATGTTATGGATCAGTAGGATTTATTGGCCCTGTTAGGAGTTCTACCGAGCCGAACCCTCTGATATAAAAATATCTGGAGTCGGTGTATTATTTTCCCATTTGATCTCTGGTGAGTTGACGTGTTGTTCTTGTATTGTTTTGTATTTATTTTGCTTATATAATGCACTTGCGTAATGTTAATTGACAAGACGATCATTTGTGGAAAAGTGTGTCTAAGGGTTTAGTTTTTCCTATGGGGAAGATAACCCGGACATAAAATCGGAAGTTATAAAAAATAATAATAAAGGAAATAAAAAAGCGGAATCAATTTTTTCTTTTCATATCTCATCTAAATGTAACACTTCAAAGGGGATAGCCTGATTTCCCGACAAATCAGTTCCAATTTTGCAATTTGCAAAAATATTTTATATCCAGTAATTTCACAAAACTGAAATAATAACAGAACTTGAAAATTAACTATTAAATTTTATAAATTGTTCTGATTCTGTGAAACAAAGCGTCCTTTTCCTTTTTTCTTTAAATAACAATGTACAATAACCATTTAAAAAAAAATAATAATTTAAAATCTCAACTTACACATATGTATATAAGAAAATTTAACCAATACACATAAATACATGTACCATTTAATCATAACCACGTAAACACCTCAGCACAGGTTCTCCCAGTGAGGTGTTCATGAAACATATAACATTATCCACCACAGTGTCACCTACTCAAACCTACCTCACACCCAGCATAAAACACCATATTAACAACAGTTCTAAATTTATGTATTATATACAAATGTAAATATTTGGTAGACACTGTAATGTATGTATAGAAATAAATAAATAAAAAATAAGGATGAAAGTTTCACCATGCATGGTGAACACCATGAATAAATCACTCATGTGAACACCTAATCATCGAATCACCAAATAAACATCAATATCAGTATAGCAATATAAAACAAAGCAATATAAAAAGACCATCCTCCGTCAATAATATAATAGTTCTTCGACCTGCTTCCCTGCAGGGTTCAAATTTCCCAGGCATTTTAGTTGTGTTAAGGATTTACTTCAACGACATTCTGAAAGAGAAAACCATTTTTTATTATTCATACTTTATTCTAGAGATTCCATTATTTGACACCGTACTGACAACTGGAAATACCAGTACAATAAAATTACCATCAAATCCATGTTAAAACAAGAAGTAGAAATGTAGTAGTAAAGCATTGCAACTTATTGAATTTTTTTATCAAATTAAATAAATATTTCGAGTCAGCCTTCAATCAATCATACACTAAAAATACATTCTTGTAGAGATAACTCTAGTTGTCTGTGCAATCCACTAGAACGAGTAGATTCCATTAAATATTTGGGTGTAATAATTGACAATAAACTACGATGGGAAGATCACGTAATAAATGTTACAAACCGTATACGGAAACTGGCATATATCTTCAGGTCATTACGAAATATTCTAAATAAAAATACACTAAAAACGGTATACTTTTCTTTATGCCAATCAATTATATCTTACGGTATAATAGTCTGGGGAGGATGCTCTAACACGATATTAGATCCATTAATTAAAGCTCAAAAATTGATAATGCGGACTATTTACAAAGTACACTATATTCACCCCACGAAGGACTTATTTAACGACTTCAAAGTACTCAACATAAAATCCTTATACGTCAAAAACATATCCTCCTGCTATAAATTCAAACATACGAAAAAAAATATTTTTGAATCGACCCATAATACAAGATATTCCAACAAATCGAATTATACTATTCCCCCAATAAAAACCTCAATGGCACAAAGACAATTTAACTTTCTTGCTCCAAAAATATTCAATAATTTAACGTTAGAAATAAAATCAATAGCCAAATACGACAGTTTCAGGAAAGCGCTCGGGGATTTTTTGATGTGTGATTGTTATAGTGTTAGTAGCCTATTCCAAGTACTCAGATAGAGGTGTATATATTGTTTATATGCGTGAGGATGCGTCATATGGGTGTATGTATACATGTGCTGTTATATGTATATAGGTATGTCTGCTGCTATATACACATGTGTGCTTGCATGCACATATATTAAAAATTATATATATAATTATATACATTTTTACAATCTAATGCTAATTTACTTCTTTCTCCTTTCTAATTTCTATCTTCTACTTTTTATTACAATTTTTCCAAAATTTTAGCTTCATCTATAGTTACTAATTTCATATGTTTACACTAGATTTCATATTTCATACAAATTAATTACACTCAATTGGTCACCATGAAACAGGCAGCCGCCTAGTATGGTGATTCATTATATCTACTTTATGTAAATTTCAAAATAATGTAACATGTATTAAATAAATAAAAAAAATAAAAAATCTGATTTTATATTGACATGTTTTCAAATTTCTAAAATTTCAAAATTATTTATTTGCGATGCTTTCTAACCTGAGTGAAGTATTTTAAGAGCGCCCTTGAGGTGATTTTTCACAAAAACGGCGCTCTACAAGTTATCCAATTATTATTATTATTATTACCTGAATTCTTATCGAAAGTGTGATCATTATTCAAAAGATGATTTGCAAACTCAGATTCACTATTTCCATTTAGAGCCCTGCAATATTCTTTAATTCTGACTTCAAAGTTTCTATTGGTTCTACCTTTGCAAAAGAAATTACAATCACCCCAATTGAGTTTTTAAACTCCTGATGTTTTTGTTTGAATTTTGCTATCTTTATTATTAAGATTATATTTTTTCATTGTTATTAGTGTAAAACGCCAGTTGAATAGTACCAGTATTGTTTTTATATATAATTTTAGAAGTATCGTTATCCACAAACAGAATTCTATGCCATTGTTTATTTCTTCCTTTAGAAAGACCGTTTGAAGAGAATATGTTTAATTTTTTTATTTAGTAAATTATCAATTATTATCAACTATCAATTTACTAGAATAACCGTAATTAAATGCTATTTGTCTTATGAATATATTGTTTTATGGTTAGATGCTATTTGTTTTTTTCAGGTCTTAAAATACTTCACTATAAATAATTTTGAAATTTTAGAAATTAGGAAACTTGTTAACATAAAAGCATATATAATTAACAAGAATTTTTTTATAAACTCTCTTTTAAATATTTTCCCACTTTACTGGTCTTTCCCGTCTAACGATATTGTAATTCCTAATTATTATAAACCCAGCCTACTCTTACCCCTCCCTCCTCCTTCCACTTCTTCTTTCCCAATTGCAATGTTTATTTAATTTTTGACTTCGGTGTATACACAATAAAATGTAAACATTATATTTATTTATTTATTGGACAATTTGTATAGCGCCGCTTTTGTGAGATATCACCTCAGGGGCGCTATATTGTAATAATCTACCTTTATATATAGATTTTTACTCTCCTGATGAAGGTGTATATATAATCTAACTTTAAACTTTATTAGATATAGTAACAGTTGTAGGTAAAGAATTAACACCAGTTGAAGTAAAATTTACACCTTTTAATTAAACCGACTGCTAATCTCATCGCCCAATTACCCTCATTTTATTCATAAACACGGGTACAATTAATCAATATGTAATAATCTATTATTTAAGTCAACTTTGTTATAACTATCTTTAATTGTGACAAACTAAACGATATTGATTCAACTTATAGACATTGACGGTTGTAACACATATTTAAGCACTGCAAGTCTCCTATGAGCTAATTATATTAGGTACGATAAGACATGTAGTCAATTATAGTGTTTCATTTGAAATAATCCATCACAAATAAGTAAAATTTCATTTATTCAAACAACTGTCATTCTTATTATGCGTAAATTTAGCATGTTATTATTAATTAACTCCTTCCTGTTTCGTGTTTTAACAATATATTTATATACTCACCCTCTCTCTGTGAATGTCCTAATATCTATCTATTAAATGTAACTGTTGTTAATATCACTTAAAATGAGCAACAATCAAGAGCCGCCCGCAGGGCCTAGCAGTTAAAAACCCGCAGAGCGGGTTTTTAACTGCTAGTTCTTTTATAATCCCGTTGTTAAATTGACATGCTGTTAAGGTTGTTGATGATTTGTCAGTGCTAGTTCTTACAGGGACTTTCAGAATAATTTTAAAGTTGGCTTTTTATAACAATGCATAAGTACTATCAAAATAAAGAAAATTATATTATGTACTTCCTTACCACTCTCTAGTCTTTTCAAAACGGCCACCTTAGCTTTCCTCTCCAACCTCAGAATGTCGAGTTGAATTTCATATAGGGCTGCCTTTGTGGCCCTCTCCTCATTAAGGATTTCCAGTTGGAGTTTAGTTAGGCTCAGTTGGAGTTCAGATTGGGCCGCCTGTGTAACCTTTATCTCTTTCTCCGCACTAAGGATGTTGCATTGCATAATGGCTTGGATATTTTGGTATTCAAGAATTTCCATCTGCAATGCTTGCCTCTGCTCTCGCATCTCTTCTCTCCTAGTCCCTTCCGTTCCAATTTTGGCCGCTGCGAATTTTTGCTGGTGGCTATTGAGACAAGGGAATGCATGCCTGGGTATTGAAGATGGGTCTCTCGACACACTTGGTATTGGCATCATCCAATTCCGGGAGATGGGTAAAGATAGTCGTGCATCCTGAAAGAACATAATTACCATTGTTCCAAATATTTCGCTAGCCGAGGCGTTTCTGTTAAGATGAGTAAAAATGAAAAATTATGTCTTTTTCCTGCTCCCAACGTTTTTTATTCTAGGTCATCCTTGTCGTCGCACGGCACACATATCGGCGCACACTGAGCTAATAAACGGTTTTGGGGGTAAAAAATAAAAACATTTTTTTGTATAGTTTTATAGTGATAATTTTTTTGTTTAAAAATAAAAATACATACATTTTTTAACAATGCATAGTAAAAAAATCCTTTTTTAAAATTATAAAGAATTAACCAACTACTTTTAAATTATTATAAAAAACTTTTTTTTAAAAAGAGGTAGTATTTAATTAAAACTTATGCTTTTTCTTACTAAATTTGCAGACCTAGCTGCTTGGCAAAAATAATATATCCATCTGACTATACTACAGATGATATTGAATTATCTGTGAAGACGATAGCATAGCTATCGAAGATATTGTAAAAAAAGTTTTTTAGTTCCTAGTTTTGTAAATCTGTACCTACCTATATCAATACTATGATAAAGAATTTTTTTCTAGTGAAATTATGAACACATGAATATTGTAATTTTGTAGAATATATTTCTATTAATTAAAAGAACAGTGATTTGAACATGATGGAAACGGATACTAGTAAGAGAGACAAACTGACAACAATTGAATTTGCACCACTGAAGCAGCCCAGCTCCTGGAGGTTTACATTAAACTTCACACTGTCCGGATATCTGCAGTCACGTTCTGAAAAAAAAAAAATTTTAAAGCAATAGCAACTCATGAAATGAAAAAAAATTAATATTCATGTTCATCCAGATTCTGGCCTTTGGACTAATGCAAACTGATTTTTTTTTTTCATAAAAGTGGACATTTTTTCATTTCTTTTAATATAAAACTTGAGATTAGGAACTATTGTATTACAATCTCCTCTGATGAAGACAATCTTCCCAATAAGTCTTACCATCCACAACATTAAGTACCAGCTATGGCCAGCGTACACAACTGCTAGCTGTAACCTTAACCGTTGCCATTATCAAAAATCATTTTAAGTACATAGCTCGCGGCGAGCTAAAGGCTGACAGTTGTTACCTCAAATCAAACATCGGCTCTATGCCGATTCGCCGTTACGGTTACAGTGGTATGGACATTGCATACTTACTATGGTTACTGTGTCTGTAATGATTACAAGCTAAATAAACATGCTCTATACCGACTCGCCGTTACGGTTACAGTGGTATAGACATTGCATACTTACTATGGTTACTGTGTCTGTAATGATTACAAGAGAAGAAGGGTACGCGGCTGAAGACTTTCGAAAGCTGGACATACTTTATAGAGCTAACAGATACTATAATAGTGCAAATTTGCTGACCCTATACAAATAGCAAGTGCACCCTAATGTTGTGTTTGGCAGCCACCTCTGGTCTGGACTTTACAAATAAACAAAAAAAACTATGTGCTAAAATGAGTTGATATTTTCCTCTATTCTTTGCAAGATTGCATTCTTTAGAAATGGATGTCAGTTAAGAATGGGATGTTTATTCTATCAGTATTTCAAAGAAAGGTTCTCCAAAGAACTGGCATCATTGATCCTTTTGGTATCGATACACAGCTGGACACACATCAAGTACCTGATTAACATTTGTAGATGTTTGATTCTTGCCACAACGATTTACTGGCATTTGTATTTTTTTCGAAAAAAATGGTGTTAAACATTATTCGATTCTTACCTGTGCATTTTGCGTTTTGCGATGAATCTGCTGCTATCACAGCTTCAACGGAGATGTAAAGAGGTGCACACTTGTGAATGTAATTAATATCTGAGCAGGCGTTTGCTAGAGGAATCTCCAACGTGTTGCTTGAAACGGACTCACAAGTTATTCCCTCGTTTCCGGTTGTTGTGTTAGCTCTGAAATGATAAATTAAAAATATGATATTAAGAATGTATTACCATTCCCATGCCGCTGTCAAGCTTTCTATTCATGACTTCATCTTTATTAAAATTTCTAAGGTCATTAAATTTTTAAATCTTTACCCTTTGTCACCAATATTCCCTTTGTTCTCAAGACTTAAATTCCTTTGCCTTAAAAAGACTTTCCACACACTATTGACGAACATAACCTACGAAGTTCTTCAATATACTTCGGTGTTTATGAGTTATTTGAAAAAAGTCAGACACAATTCACCTTCTAAGAATAATTATTTATACTTCAGGAAACGAATAATCCGATTTAGAGTTGAGAATAATTGGACGTACTTTTGCAAACTGGATCCAACCCACACAAGCATAGTTTTGAAATAGTTCAGTTGAAAAAGTCCGATTTAAAAATCATGTGTAATTATTTAATTGTCCTTATTTCTGTTACTCAGTAGAGAATTATGTGTTATTTCGAAATGTAATATGTAGGATTTACTAAGATGAAGGAATAACGAGATAATCGTTAAAATTGGCGTGGATCTTTTTAACAAAATGCCATTTTGTGGGTTGGATCCTTTTAACAAATAGATACAGATATACTTGATAAAAGATACATGACTGAAAGCAATTAAATTTTATGCCTTTTTATTTAGAAATATCAGAAAGGAAGATTTAAATGTTATAAAAAACAACAAAAGTTGCCAAATAAGTACAAGTTCACATCTTCATCCATCAACATTACTCTTCACCCTCGATATCAAAATCTGAACGGCTTGAAAATCCATATGCATCATCTTCAATAGAGTTTTTTTTAAATTAAGTTTGTATGTAGATCTTGGCGTCTTTTGGAATGAGAGGTAGTAAAGGTTTCAAGTCTTTTAACTTTGGCTCCGGTATTTCTTTGCCATTCGGTCATAGACGTATTAGCATTTCCAATGTTAGCACGGCATGACGGCGACCCCTTTTTTTTTAAATTCAACTTCAACAGGGGCTTCCTCGAACGGAAATCTCATCAAAATGGAGAAAGGTTTATCTTTCTGCAAGATAATTTCTTTAGTTTTCAACCATGTATCTTTTTTCACACATTGTTATTTTTCCATTCACAATATTCTTTCACAAAGCGACAAAGCATTTGAAAAAATGCGAACGGTTCATTTTATTGACCGCTAAGGGATTTTTGCATTTGCATGTCTGCTGGAGTGTATATTCTAGAATGCATCCTCAGTGCCGTGTTGACTCAGAGATGTGCTTTATTTCAAATAAATCCATTTCAAATGGAAATGCAAAATGAAAAATGGGTATTTTCCATTTTGCATTTTAAATGCTTTTCTAAAAACCTTTTTGCATTTTGCATTTCAAATGCTTTTCTCAATGCATTTTCCATTTTAAATGCTTTTTTGCAACATTCTTCCTACTATCTCCACTCATCTTTTTTTCAAAAGCCCCAAATATCAGTCGGTCCTCAACCTTGCTAGATAATTTACATTTTTCAAGTTGCTCCCTGGTAGGATCCCTGGCAATTGAGTGATTGGCAACATTAGTTCCGCGCAAATTTTTTGTGGTTTCATAATCTGAAGTCGTGGTGTTTTTGGATTTACCATCATGTAATATGTTTGTTCTACATTGATGTCCATTATTAAATGACAAAATTGTTTAAAAATTCTATAATTATTTTAATTGTTTGACCTGAGAAACCATTTTGCATTTTCAATGCACTTTGAAAATAGGTATTTTGCATTTTGCGTTTGAAATGCTTTTCTAAAAACCATTTTGCATTTTGCATTTTCAAATGGAAAAGTTTTGACTCATTTCCATTTTGCATTTCAAATGGTTTTGGGTACCCATTTTGCACATCTCTGCGTGTTGTATAAGAAATAAGTTTCACAGCACTTATTTTTTGTTCATGTATCTTGATCGGGATATTTTTTTAAATGCGGTCTTATATACCTCCACTTCATATTAGTCATTTTTTTGATTTTCATCTCAGTATTTTTGGAATTAGTATATTGCATATTTTTGTATGTTTCGTTCTTTTCTGGTAAACTCAAATTTCCTATTTCTGCCTTTTGACGGCCTACCCTAAATAATTGCCATTGACAAATATGAAGATCCATTTCATAAAAACATCACAAAAACACCTCCAGCTGCTCATTTTATTTGTTATATAAAGCTTTAAAAGATCCGTTGCATTTTACCGTGGAAACATGGATTTTTTATGTTAAAATAAGTAGAAAAAAATAAGAATAAGCAAACAAAAGATAATTAAAGAAAAATAAGAATATAATCTACTTTAACTAACATTGTGCGTAAATTATGACCTCAACAGTTCAAGAACAAGCTCTTTCTTAGAAACTGCAGGTTTTCTCATCAAATTAATAATATAATTTAAGATTTGCAATTAAGTTCCATGCTGATTGGAATTCGATGGAAAAATTAATAAAATAAAAATCACTCGATACATCCCAGTGGTAAATGGATCCAGTGAACTGGATCTATATTGTAAAATCAAATAAGTTAATTATTTCTACCTTTTAAATAACGCAACAGGAATCCTTGTGCTTTGGACCCCACTTTAATTTTAAAATTATTCTTGCAAACTAAATTCATACTTCTTGAATCTTTTTTGTAAATTATAAAAACCCGCCAACAGACCTTGGTAATATTTTACACAAGCATAAATTTGTACTGAGATACAATATAGCCTGGATCTAATTTGTAGAACATGGAGAAAAAAAATCTCTTCACAGTGGTATAGTTAACTCATTTTCAGACTGTTTGTGAGTTGGATCTAGTTTGCAGAACTACATCCAATTATGAAAGGATTTAAAACATTGTATTTCACATACTAATTTTGCTAATAATTAAGAGCTTGAAAATCGAACCTCGGGTTTTCAACTGTTCTGGAATAGCAGACCGTAAGGGTTCCATAACCCAAGCCCTGCAGTTTAAGTGCAGCTGCTCCATCCAGCCTGTAGAAGTAGTTGGGCAGGAGACGGTAGAAGTTGATGGAACCGGGAGTTACATAACCGACGTGAACGTTGTTTCCAGTAGATGTTGGCTTCCATGCCGAGCCGCATCGGGGGTTGATCAAGCGGCGAGCACCTGTTCAGTAAAATTGATTAAATACTATCTTTCTAAATATTATTTGCAATATTCAAGATAGCAATATTAACTGACATCCATAGATAGATCTGGATTGTTGGACAATAATTTAACGGTATTTTGTTGTAAAAGTATTTTGTTACTATTGTAACCAATCTTAGGATTTTGCTTTCATCATCAGATTTATATCAATAATATGTTTATCAGAGACGCTATCTAGGTTGTAAACAAATTATTTAGAATCATTCAAAAATATGGGAAAGATTAGTTACAAAATAATATTGTTGATTCTGAATTTGAAATATGATATCGACTAATATGACTATATGACCATAATTAGGTCCCAATGGTCGAGTGGATAAAGACGTTGACCCGGTAAGACAGAGATCCTGGGTTCGATTCCCACTTGAGACCGTTAACGTTTTTTTCTGTGTCTAGTTCTATTTCATGTTTTATTTAGATTTGTTAGTATTATCTTCTTCTTCAAAGATTTAAATCTAGTTCATTTTAATAACGCATATCATGCTTAATTTTAGGCATCCATTAATAAATTAGGTATAACATTTAAATTACCATTTTTCATTCGACTGAGAACATCGTTGATTTGCGATGCCGTATTTTCAATTCCTGTTGACAGGGCGAAAATATCTTTTGCTGGGTCCCTGACCAAAAGGTTGAACCTCTCCTTGCTTCCGGATACAAGATACAGGAATCTTAAATCTGTGAAAACAAGTAGTCATACAAAAACTGCTAATATAATAGTACATAATGAGAAAAGCATCTAATATCCAATGTTATGTAATTAAGGTCAAAATTGTGTTGCCGATTCAATTCATCGTCAGGATTATAAACCTTGAAGGGGCCTGGCTGTCTCTAAGAAACCCCTCCACTATTGCCGGTGTCGTGCCGTCTCCAGTTCTTCAATTCCTTAAACCTAAAGATTCAATGTTTGCCTCCACCATTCAGACCTATGTTTAGTCCCAATACTACTTCCTTCAGCAGGCTTATGATAGAGAATCTTTTTTTGCGGTCATCTTGTTACTCCCCTTCTAGTTACATGTCCTGCGCAAGAGAGCCACCCCAGTTTAAGAAATATCGATTGATGGCTCTAACTCTTCGATTCAGTGAATAATAAAAATTAAATTAGTTGAATAGTTCACCTGGTATTTCGTCTTGGATGACTCGAAGTTGTTCAATAGAGAAGTTGATGTCAGCATCGCTAACTATTGCCGGTCCGGCAATAAAAAGTACGATGGAAGATTTTCCTCCTGCCGTTGAGGTGACTGTTTCGTTGTCAAGGTTTTCCCTCTGTAGATCCTTGACGGTCATTAGAACCTTTGGAATGTCCAAACCCATTGGAACTGAAAAAAATAAATGTATTTATATATTATAAAAAAAATATATGCAAAGTAATGGAACATTAATACAATTTTTTTACAAGTCTTATGTGAATTTAACCTTGATTACTGCCTTTGTGATTGACTATAAAGGTGATAGCATTCTTTGGCATTTCTTTATGGTGTGATTCAGGCTATGATTTACACATGTTAGCAAAAATCATGAAATATTCAATTTCCACGCCCATATACATATAATTGCACCATGACAAACATAATGGTTATGAAAAAAATTAGGAAAAGACAGGCTCACTAACTGCTTGAACCATATGAATTCTGAGTATCTCAGCTTGCACAATTGCGAAGATGATGAATTTTGAAGAGTACTTATATAGTCGGTATTCATAGGTTTCCAAATACTGAGCCGATGCATTCGAAAATGGATCTAGAGAAGATCTTAGATATTCATACCTTTTTATTTATAACAGTATAATTTTAAGTGCTGAGAATATTTTCTTATCACATTTCCAAATTTTCATACGTACTTGACAGGTGAACGGATTCATTGTAAAGTTGCTGGAACGTGGCAGGGGAGTTGGTAGCATTCACAATAAGCTTCCCTTCCTTCCCTGAGATCAATGTGACGTTGGAGCCAACCGGGCTCACGTTGAGGCCTTCGAGTAAGTAGGTCAGAGAGGGATAGATGTTGATGTATTGCCAGGTCGTGTCCAACACAATATACACGTCAGTTGCAATATCTATTTTATTATTTTTCTCTAGAGTAGCCGATGCAGAGCAACTTAGGTCATTCAGATTGGATGCTGAAAGAAGAAAAAACAATTCAGATATATACAAACAAATTTTTGATAATCACCTTTACAATCACCTGTCACTACCTAACCACTAAGTCACTACGGTTAGAAGGTTTCCCCAGGAAGCTTACAGTTTTTTGTGTTGTCATAAGATCCCGTCTAGCTTTAGAACATTTTACAGGACAAAAAATAATAATATTAGATAATTAGGTAATATACATATATTGATGATTAGGTGTGTTTAGGGATCCAGGGTCCAGTCCTACAAATAATAACATTCATACATAAATGGTTACTAATATGTTTATATATGTTACTATTAGATTGCTCTAAAATATTGACACACGACAATTCCAATACTTTTATATACCTATACATATTATATAGATGTCACCTGTGACAGGTAAAAATATATATTTTTTTAAAAACAGCGCCATATGTTGGACGTAAAAGCAAAACGCGCTCTTGTTTCTTTATCTGCACAGACGGACTGAGCCACAGTAACTCATGGCGGTATACAGCTAGTATTGTAATAATATATATGTATACGAAAGGTGGCTCTATTTTAAACGAAGTTACTTTACTTAACAACTGAGGTTATTACTTACGAATGTAACTATTGAGGCTTGAAACGGCTCTGGTGGAGAAATCCCTGAAGCTCTCAGATTTCAGCGTAACCTGCAGAGGCATGGCCTTGTCCAGGACGTAGGAGAAACCGAGAACCTGGTTCAGGAGCGTCTCTGTGGGGGCCACATCTGTTATGAGGGACTTCCTATTGCATGCACGGATATTCTCGGTGAACACTCCCCTCTGCAAAAATTATTTTATTAATTTTCACATAAAATACAACTATACTGTATTGATTATACTGTCGTCAAAGGCAGCTATTGGATAAAAATTAGACATTGAACTAAATAATCCGAGAAAATGTTTACAATTTAATAGAGACCATTTAACTCATTTTGTTATGCGTGATTTTCATGAAAAACTGCAGAGAAATATGGAGACAGTATTTTAGATGTACGAAGTTGGTTATGTAGAATAAAACAGAGTTAAGCTGTCAATAGGCGAATTGGACAAGAGTAGAAAGTTTAGTGACATTATTATCAAATCAAATGTTTTTATTTACCTACAAAATAATGCCGAAAGAATCGAAGATGATTGTTGGAGACTACTGAGCATGGTTGATGAATACCTGCTTCTGCATTCCTCGGCAGAAGAGATGAGGTCAACGGAGAGACGCCCGAGGCTCTACATTGGCTCAGAGATCTGACGATACAAGAATCAATGATTACCTGAGAATAGTACATCTCCAGAAGCTGTGACAGCTTCATGGATGCAGCCTTGCTGACGAAGGTCTGTATGTTAGTGGCCAGGATGAGTCCATCCAGTCCTCCTCTGATCTCAGCATCCGTCATCTCATGGTCAGAAGCCTGGTTGAGGAAGTACCATTTGGGGGCCTGGGTGCTGTTCCATCCTCCGGCAGATCCAACGTTGAAAGCTCCCGATACTACCACAGGTCCCTGTCTCAGCGCAAGTTCCGCCAAATCACCTGTTCAAAAGCATTTTCGATTTCAGAATTTATAATATAAACTCTTTTGATTTTTGAAACAACATCTGAGTTCAAAAACTGTTCCTTGCAATAAATTATATATTTTCTCTTTGGGTGTTTCTAATACCTACGCTAACTGACAAAAAATATTGCTCCAAAACTATTAATTAATTTAAATAATATAAGACATTATGATAGTGCCGCTGAGAGCTGCTTTGTCATCACTCTTTTTGCTACATGCATTATTATTTACATGAAGGAAAAAGAAATTTAAAAGGACCAATCAGCTGTATTTATTTCAATCATAAAATTTCTTGTGTTAACTGATGAAATATATGTAATAAAAATATAAATTTATAATCTAATCAGGAATGCCTGGATATAAATACAAAAATTAAACATCAATAATTGATCTACGATTATTGGTGAATACTGAATAGCATCATATTGCATCATCAGAAATAGACAAAGGTCTGTTGAACATTCCGTTAGATTTTTCCCTGACGTAACATTCCCAAAACAATAGGGCATGTAAAAAACTACTGGGTTTAAAAAATAACAGTACGTAGGTGTCTTAAAATAATTAATGTAATATGTACACACCTGCAAGTGTTGCGGCGAACTTATTATCAACAGTAATAGTAGAGATGTCGCTCATATCACCGCTCTTTGTATCTACCAGTTCCCTGATGGTCACCTTCTGGGGGTTCAGTCCAGCAGCTATCCCGGCAAGCAGGGGCCCCACCGACACGGCCCCCCATTGGGTCTGCACCACTCCATCTTCCACCGGACATTGACTCTTTGGCGTGTCCATTCCTTTGGCATACACTCCGATGGGCACATCCGAACTGACGTCATCATCTGGGTTATCCGCTGCCATTCTCAGTTGACCCTTCGTGTTCATTTTATCCCTGAAATTTCTTGCTAAAATGATTGATTTTTCTTCTAATCATTAATGATTGTAATACATTTCAGGAAGCAATTTAAAATTGATTTCAGATTTCTCGAATATTTTTTTATTGTAACTAATCATGGTTTGCTATTTCTAGTCTCTATAGTAAGATCCTGCAAAAGTAGCCATGCAGATTTCAATATTGATCGGTTGTAACATAAGTGGGCAAATTTCCTATATACATATTACATATTTTATAGTTGGGTAGTAGGTTTTCAATGGATATAGGTGCATACATAGATATCTGATATGTAATATTAATTAAACATTCCCGGGTTACGAATAACCTGACAATATTTGAAAATCTTCTACTACCATCATGGTAAGCTGAAAATGTTGCTTGTGTTGTGATGGAGGACATAGCCAGCCGAGGAATTGAACACACTACGCCTGGGTGGGACCCAAGCGCGATGTCAACTTGGCCACCGACCGGTTTGTGTTAAGTTTACAAAAATAATATTTACTCTTCTCCTTAACCCTTCAAAGAAACCTAGGGGTGGTTTTTAAGCACTAAAAACTATACTAACTAGTTATAGGTATGATTCTTGCGACAATGCATGCCTGTATGTATCTGTCAAGCAGAAAAATATTTTTGCTGACCAATTTTTTTAAATTGAATTTCGTAACCACCTCTTTACTGCTCTGTAGTATCCCTATGTCATCCCCGAGGCCACCGTCACCCCCTATGGATCTCTCCAGCGTGCCCAGGAGGCCATAATACTGGGTACATACTTTAATTTTAAACAAATATTTTAGCTGTAAAAACCTATTTTGACACGGTTGATCAACAAATGAAAAGAGCTTATCTTTTAGGTGCTTTTTAACTGTAGAATTTGCAGATTTATACCTAATAAGTTGTTACTATCTACTTACAGAAGAAGAGGATCCATTACTTCCACATCGGAAGTTAGCCGTACTGCTCGTGGAAGCCTTTGTGTTCTGTATTGAGACAGTTTGTTGCACACGGACCCTTCATCGCCACGAACCTGCTTTGCAATGGAGCTGGACATCATGTGGTGGAGACTGCACTGTTAAATGTAAATGCATTTGTGACATAGGGATATTTAACATTGTCAAGTTATTGGAAGATCGAATTAAGAGAATTTTATACCCTCCACACAGCATGTGCGATGTTAACGTAAAATTAAAAATAAATGCTAGAACAAGTGAAAAAAAGTTGGGTGAATTACTTATTGAAATCCAGGTATGTATTATTGTGATTAAATGTATAAATAAAATAATGAAATAGAATTTTTTTAAATCCTTTATAAAATTAAATATTGAATTCATACCATACCACGGGTATTCATAAATATATCTACAATGAAAGTAGGTGTTTCTCCGGCAGTTTTTTGTAACTCTCGGTGTTGACTTTTTATTAGTGATAGATTATAATGAAACTTGGACAGCCATTCAGGCAGTGTCCTAACAGGCGGTAATAAAAATTCTCTACCCTGACCTTGGAAGCAATAGTATTTATCTATCCCTAAATATTTGTATTATCGACAACTCTACCTTACTGCTATAACAATGCTGAATAACACCTCATACTAATATATGGGATGCTACAGCTATGGGGTTTGGAAATAACCATCTTTTTAACTGTTAAAAAATAAGACAAGACTCTCTATGTTTCAATAAATTTTTCAATTATAAACAAAAGGTGTATTGAAACGCAGGATGGTAAAACTAGTAAGTATATTTTTGTAGATGAAGTAGGACGAAGAGAACAGCTGTTCTGGTTGAAGTTTGGGAATGTAATGAGGTTTCGGTTCAGAGCCTGGTCCATATTATGTAGAAAGTTGTAGATGTCACCCTCATGGGCTTATATTATATATATAATACATATATACATAATGTGTCTGTTTAATTTGAAAATATTTGTAATATAATATTATGGGTTTGAAATATTTTTTTCCTTACTCTTTCAACAGCAGTCAAAGACGAATTAGGGAATTGGGTAGCCGAACCAGGAATCAGGTTTGTCAACAGAATCTTGTGTTTATGGAACTGGAAACCTCGAGGGCTAAAAGGCACCACATTAGCTGAGGCAGCAATATTAGCTTTGCCAATGCCATCCAACCGAAATCTGAAATTCACAAACACATGCATTCAAAAACCAATTATTGAAATTATCGAAAAATAGTCTTAACTGCCTGCCAGACTTTTCATAGTACTCAGATCTGGCCAGTAAACATGGTTAGTACCATTTTAAGCAACATTTCAATTTTGAATGTTGGTCTTTCACCAGGGCGATGTCAAGAGTGTGTAGAGCTAGCACTCCACACAGAGGTCGCTGTTCTGGGAAATTTGTTTTGATCTAAGATAGAAATGATGATTTACCAGGAAACAAAATGTGATCAATTTACTTTTCTTAGATATCAACAGATTGTGAAATCTTTGTTTATCAGCAAAATTATATTGTTTATCGTTAAATCAGTGTCACGGATTGTTTGATTTCCACTCTCGGCTTATAAAGTAAAATATAAAATGACAAACAAATTAAAAAAAAACTTAAATAGCATACCTGTGTATGAGACTGATAACTAGGTTCCTCATGTCCATGTTTCTCCCATCGTTATTGTTTTCCGCTTTCCTCACTAAGTCAATCAGCATGTCCATTGACATGGGGAGTTCGTAGTCCTTCTGAATCAGGATGGAATCCTGATAACACTCCATCAAGGATTCTGGAATTCTCGTCTGGGCATTTTCCTGTGCTTTTCCCAACGCGATCACTGACAGCAAGAAAACTAGCCTAAGCCCACTGTAGATACCCATGTTTCTGAAATAATGTAAAAATTACTCTATGTATAAATCATTAAACTATCAATTATTATTATTGTATCATATATAAATTATCATACTATCAACTATTATACCATATTATTGTAACAGATGTATCTTCCCAAATAAAGAATCGATTGTGATACTTGAAGTGAGTATCTCAGATGAACTCAAGTATTAGGCCTCCAATAAAGAATTTGTAAACGTGACTTTCAAAAATCTGGGCGATCTGTAGGTCGGAACAAGTAGATTTGTTAACAGATCAATCGCCATCTCTAAAGCACAGACAATGCGTAAGTACCTATACTGTGTCAGATGACTTGGTATATATCAGTCTGCTCAGAGGAACTAGTAACATTAGGGATGATCTAAGATTGATCCCCTGTCTTTAGTGTGATATTTGGAGTTTGTGGGACAAGAGTGGAACATCCATTCATGGGTAGTTAATAACACTTAATAGTTCAGTGAAGTTATCAGGGACATAAAGCTTAATAAGTTCTGGAACATCAGGATTGGTCTTTCTTCCCCAGTTTAATTCCTTCCCCAACCTTTCTCATCAATATCGCTAAGTATTTTAATATATTTAGTAGTTGATACATTTGATGGAAAAAAATCGTTTAGCATGCAAAGAAATTTTCTAATATATTTTTCGATTGTGGCACCTTGGAATTGCGTTAGTTTCATTGAATCATATTAGGGATTAACATGTTTTATTGGCGTAATATGACTAACAATCTTTTTAACGTGCTGTAGTTGATGTTACAAAGAATAATTTGTTTTGGATTCTCAGTAAATCATAAAGCTCTTGATTTTAAAAGAGATTAGGTAGGAAGAGACTGTAGATAGTAAGTTTATAAAGTTTTACAGCATAAAAAGATTCTTACCTGATACTTTTTATTAAAAGAGTATTTACTATGGAATGACAAATTCAATTACAATATTAATTCTTTGCAAATCAATATGAGCAACCATCAGATGGATATTATCTGTAAATAACAGAGATAACAGTACCTACCTAAGTGATAACGCTCCCTGTGCATGAATCACCAGGAATTTGACGAGGGAGTGGTAACTATATTTAAGTACTTGTTGCTCAATGCTTTATATTTTTTATGATAAAAATTTGTATATTATTTGAACTACACTTATAATGTTATTATATTAGTTACGAGGAATTATGGTGAGGTTACATAAATATAAGCATGTTTATGGGGAAGAAAAGTATCATAAAGTAAATGTGTGTATTACAAACTGAAATAAACCTTCATAATATCACTTCTTGAAGGTGGTGGTAAATACTGGAGATTGAACTTGTTATTTGGGTTGGTCGAATATTTTTTTTCTTATGAGCTCACTTAATAAATAATCTTATTTTTAAATGTATTCTATTTAAAAAAATATATATGTACCTAAAACCTGAGGTAAATACTGACCCTTTCAATAAGCATAACTTGTGTTGAAAAGTAAGTCGATTACATACTGTAAAGGCTAAATTACACCTGCCGAGTGCTGGCCGAGTCAATCGTTTTGCTACTCGACCGACAAGAAGAGACAGTGGACGAGTCAGTTCATTGAGATTAATTTAAAATGCTGTTAACATGGTTTCACGATGGTAGGTAAAAGAGAAAAATTAAGAGAGCTTTACAACAACAAACGTAACACACTCCAAAAAATTATAAAATTAGACTTTTCTTTTGACCGTGTGACTCGGTCGATCGCACTGATTGAGTGGAGAGCGGGTGAAGCGCCGAGTTGAATATGCAGGTGGAGGGGGTACTTACTCGACCGAGTCATTGGGTCTTGCTTCTATCCACTGTCTCGACTGAATCGCTAGCCCGCTAGTATCCTGAGTACTGACCGTACTGATAACATCAGGCGAGCACTAGACCAAATGCACTGTCTCGGCCGAGCACACGGCAGGTGTAATTCAGGCATAAGTATTAAACCACCGCCATCTTCTATTAATACAGGACGTGTTGCAGAAAATGAACTTAAGAGACTTTTGCATTCTGTTATTATACATATACATAGTAGTATATTTAGTATAGGTTAGTATCAGCGATTAGTGCCAAAGGCCGCTAAACCCAGTGCAAAAGTCTGAAAACAGGTCTCTTTAACTATCAGTTCATTTTTTACAGCACTGTCTGTAGCGGTGATTGAACTCAATCTGACTGATTGCTAGCCGAGCATCCCACCCACCAGGCTATCGAACACCTCTGAATATATTATTTGTACATATTTATACATAAATTGGTAACACAAATTAAATATTTGAATATGATTTTAATCCTTTGACTTCTGAATATGCAAAGTTCAAGTATATTTCCTGTGGAGTTTTTTTCTGAATTAGCGTATCAAGTAAAATCTAATTTTTAAAAATCTTTCTAATCATGAACACGTCAAGTGTCGAAGGTTTACTACTAACAATTAAAATCTGGACACATGCACTGAATTTTTCTTTTTACCTTTGACTGCAAGTATATATATTCTGTATACAGAGTGAAAGGGACTGCCTACTATCATTGGGCACAGTGGAGTCCCTAACATTACCCATTTTAATATTTTCTCCTGAACTATTTAGTTGATATGTTTTTTAGTAAGAAATAAGTCTTATTTGCAATTATGACAATATCTTGTAACTAATTCAACCACAGATAAGTAATTTAAATTCATTAAATTCTAGAAAACGTATTACAAAAATAGATAGTGACGTATACATAGTGAAGTGGGTATATACAGGGTGTCCGGAAACTCTTAGTACAAGCGGGAAACTGGTGAATCTACATCATATTTGGAGTCGATTTTGTAGTATATTTTTTTTTATTTGAGCTTTCGTTATCGAGTAAATCGAGTTCGAAGTTGATTTTTTTTTTTTTTTTTTTAATCAAATTCTTATAAATTATTACTGAAGATCAAAGTACCCAACTAATTAAAACTATTTGAAAGTAAAACAAATGATGAAACTCGGATTTGAAGCATTATTTTGAAATCACCCTTCATTTAACCCGGTGTAATCATAAAATATTTCTGCTCTGCAGGGTCAAAACATCTGTTATTCAACCCTAAACACCAGAAAAAACTTTAACCCTAAAATAGCCGAAAAATATATTTTTTTGGTTTTTTTTTTTTTTGAAAATGCTCAAATCAAAAAACTTTATGTTTTTTTGGGTTCCCCATGTGGTGTAGATTCTCCAGTTTCCCGCTTGTACTACGAGTTTCCGGACACCGTGTATACTTTGGATGGGGAGACTTTGGTGTGTTTCACAAAGGAAATAATGATTGATTGAAAGATAACAGCTAATCAATGTTTACTTCAAGGAAAGATAATAATTTATTGCATTACATACTAAGAATTTATTCTACGCATCTTTACTTGAAATCAGAAGGCATGCTTTTGACTTCTCTGTAAATCAGGAATGAGCAAACTTTTTACTTATGATTTGTTAGTTTCAACTACCGAGCGCAAGGATTTTAAATGTGTAGTGGTTAGTTATTAGTTATATCAAAATACAAAAACACAAACTGTCAGATTTATTTCAATATATATTTTTTTTTAATTAATCAACATATTCACACATATATTGTCATTATTACTTATAAAAATTTGTAAAATTTTTTTTTTGTCTTAAATATGTACACAACTAAATAAATCACAATTAGTGTTTGCATTCATAAAACCAAATGATTTTAACTTTAATTGATTTTTTCTGGGTACTTACCCAGAGAAATGTTTGGAAAAAAATTTAATATTTATAAGTTTATTTTTAAAATGCGGGCGTGCAATGATTTCCTATGACCCTCCTGTTGGCCACTACTGATGTAAATAGTATTAGGTTGGTTGATATGAATTGTAGAATGTGGACCATGGGTTAGTTGCACAATGTGAGATAAGACATGGCCCAAATGTTTTCTAAGCAGGAAAACCATAAAGATATTTATCATAGCATAAGCACACCTTTTAAATTTTATCATCAAGCTAGGTTTTGAATATCTGTGAGCAGTAAAATTTTAGGCCTCAACCTTGGAATTTGTAAGGGATCCATTTCATGGGGATACCACTGTAACATAACCAGAAGACACCAAACTAAATGAATAGCATTCTATGGAGGGTTCCTCACCTTGTGTTGCCATAATTTGGTGGCTGACATCAGCATGTTAACCAGTAAAATGTACAGCTCTGTATGGGGGCTCACTCACTCGGACACCGTGGAAGCCCAACTGGTTGTGCCACCGGAGAAATAGAGCTTTAATAGTTTGGCACTAACAAGGAGTAGCTAAACCTATACAAAATGTCAGCCAAAATGTCAAAATGGAGACAGTAAGTAACTACCAACTACTCTTGTCAACGTATAATGTCAAACCTTGCAGATGGTAAGTAACCGCAAACTACGCTTGTCAAAGCACAATGGCATTTCAATTAATTTTAGCACTAATTTCTGTTTCTGATTTCATCACGAGGGTAATCTAGGTGGCTGGAGTATAACCTCTTCCAATAAAAGGGGCTCAGGGTCATATTTCGTCAATGGGCTCAGGAGTTATTGTCGATTTTTCATGTGTACCAAATATATTAATGTGTGGGTAATTTCATAATTATATTTTCTAACAGGTATATTTCTTTGTGTATATTTTAATAATAATATAATAAATGTTTTATTTTCAAAAATATAAAAACTTCAAATTTTTATTTTATACTTTCATTTTCACTTCCTTCAATTAAAATTCATTTCGATGTTTCACATCTGCCAGGCGTCCCGTGACGGCTATTTTTTTATAAATCTGATGATTGACAAACATTTAAAGATGTAGTATCTCCCTCCAATTCTGTTTTCAAGATTTAATTATGATAATGATTAGTATTGTGCAATATGGCGACAAAAAAGCATAGTTCGAGCAAATTTATTTAGTTTAGAGTGGAGTAATCTTTGATTTTAAAATCTTTGAGGCCAAATCTTTGATTTCTTCTTTTATAAATATGTGGATATAAATGTTGAATGTAAATGTAATTTGATTTGGCACAAGAAAAACACTGGGAAAAGTTGAAGATGGCCTTCAATAAAGACTTAATTGGTCGAAGGAATGGGCAGTTGGGACCGTTGTAAGCAAACTAATTTCGTTCTTTAGATGCTCAATGGTGACCAGTGACCATTCTTTAATTAACACCGTCTCTGTTTGGTATGGCTAATGTTGCAGTAAATTAAATTTAGTACACATTTGGGACATCAAGCAACTTTGTACTTTGTGACACACTATGATAAATATTTCCTCATTTCTATAAAGTGGAGTAGAGTACTTCAGATTAGTTACCTTGCAATGATTTTCATAGATAAATGTAGGAATGCAATTCTCGGTACCAAACGTGTGCAACGCCCAAATTAATCCTGACCTATTCACTACTCCACAAAATCATATTGACTGAAACAAAACACAGTCGGCGGTCAACCGGAGACTTATTATGCAATTATTTCTCATCAAGAGCTTTGGAGAAGATTTACCTCACAGACCAATTGAAGAAAGGATTATACAAATCGATACATATTGGCAATGTAAAATAATCATTTTCCTTTTTTTCTTTTTATATGAAACCACAAAAGTCCCAACTGCTCCCAACCATTTGGAGCCAGTGAGACAATGTCATCCCCAATTTGATGTATTGTGAGGCTGAAGGTCTATGGAGAGGTTAATGGATAGGCACATAAGGAACGGGGCACTGAGAGAAAAACCCCTCCACGAGTTGCAATTTGCCTATGAACCAGGTAAGTCGGTCGACGAGGCACTGCGTAGGTTGGTGTACAAACTAGAGCAGGCACAGGCACATGACTAAGGAACTGGCAGTAGGACTCTTCCTGGATATAGAGGGAGCATTCAACTACACCACTGTTAAATCCATCAATGAAGCGGAAGACTGAAATGGACTCGACAAAACCACCAGAAGGTGGCTGAAGAACATGCTATCAAGCCGGATACTTACAGTGACAAGGGGTGAGGTGAACATCAGAGTATTGGTGACACGAGGGTAGCCACAGGGAGGGGTGTTATCACCCTTGCTGTGGAGCCTAGTCGTGGAAAACCTCATCTTAAAGCTCAACAACAGGGACCTATATACACAAGGGTATGCGGATGACATCACAACCATAATAAGGTGTTGGCAATAGTAGAAGAACTACAGAGACTTACTAACTAAGGAGAACAACACTGAAAACAGTGATGGCCACACTCAACCACATACAAGGACTTGCATGCAGAGGAATCACAAGAGTCATGCGAACCACTCCAATACTAGCAATGGGAGTGCTGATGAATCTACCCTCATTAAATTTAGAAATAGAGGGGGCGGCGATGGCGGCACCTTACGAGCGGGAGCACACAGAGAGCGGTCAGAGTTCTGCGTTCTAGTGACCGTTGACCGCTCAAGAGTTCCAAAGCACACAAGCGGTGTTAAAATTCTCGCATTCTAGTTTCGTTTGGGTCTTTGCATATGCAACATGTCACTAGAAAGTTCATCATCCGATGAAGAATTATTGCTCTTGTGGAGCTTAGCAGCTTCTAAAAAGAAAAGGAAGTATTGGATGCACCCGATCAACATAACGCGAGAAGAACAAGGCGAATTTTCTAGTATTTTTCAGGATTTACTTAAAGATGAACAACGATTCTATTTATTTTCGAATGTCGATTAATAGTTTTAATGAATTGTATAACATCATTCAACCCGATATCGAAAAACAAAATACTGACTGGAGGAACTGTTTTTCATCAAAAGAAAGGCTGGCTGTATTTTTAAGGTATGTATTTATTTATTAAGGATAAGAAAAGACATTAGAATATTTAGAAAGAATAACAAAATATACGAATAAATAATTTACATCACTTAAATCGTATAATAAACTCCTTTCCCTAACCAATTCAATTAACTTTTCCGTGTTTGTAACCTCAGACATCGCGGCGTTTTGGCGTTCTCTGCCTCGGCGGGAAAAGAACTCTAGAACGCGACGTTCCGTTTTGAACGCCGCGGTCTGACTGCCCGCTGTGTGCGTTGTTGTTATAGTATCAGTACATTCTAATGAACGCCGAACGCGGAACTCAGAACTCGGAACTCCTGACCGCTCTCTGTGTGCTCCCGCTCTACAGGTTACAATGATCAATTGAGAGGTGAGTTGCCCAAAAACAGTCACACGAAGATCGGACGAATACTTAGGGCAATTAGTCCAACAGCTGGAATGAGGCAGGATAGCAAACAAGCTGAATACTTCTTCAGACAGCAGTTTTGAGTAACATACCCAACGAGGGAGAAACAGGACACGGTTCCAGGCCCAACCCACAAACAAATTAATCTGGTTTACAGAGGGTTCCAAGAGGGAATTAAGTAAACCTCTAGGATCACATTGCACTGTATTTCATGCTGAGATGGAGGCCATCTTAGCCCGTGCACAGGAGAACACGTGTATCGGGTACAGGAATAAGAACATAGGCATATGCTCTGATAGAGAAGCAACCGATGCGACTCCAGACTGGTGATGAAATGCATCTACCTTCTATAAAATAACCCTGATCTCGGTAACAGGACAAAGGAATTGAGGGCAATGAGCGGGCTGATGGACTAAAAAGGAAAAGGGCAAAAGCACTACCTGCAGGATCCAATCCGGCCGTAGGAGTAGGCACTGGGAGGAATGGGAAAGGGCATCCGGAATGAGGCAATCCAAATTACAGTGGAACCTCTCATAACACGTTTAATTCGTTCCAGACTTGTTATGTGAAACACTCGTTAAGCGACACAATTCTTGCCATACAAATAATATAAAATGCATCAATGGTTCCATGCCAAAAAGTAATCTTTTTTTTATGTTTATTCAAATTAAATTGCATACTTATAAATTGTTAAGGAGCGTAACAACCCGGAATGCAATTTCGATATGCCAAAAACAATAAAAAAAAATCGATATAACTAGTTTATTATTTATGAATTTGTGACAATTTTCATTCTTTTTTACTAGAAACCTGTCTAGCGAAATTTGTTTTTGTCGATGCTTCAAAATTTGGTGAAAATGTAACACAGCATTATCATTTAATAAATGTGTAGAACGCACCTCCTTATTGGGGTGGTGCTTTTCAATGTACAATGCAACAGTTTCCCATGCTTTCAGTATTTCTCTTATTGCGCCAGAATCATCCACTAACAAACTCTCCTCCATAACTTCTTGCAGGGAAACACAATGCAACTCCATAAGCTCTTCAGTGGTGAGCTCTCGACTGTGCTCTTCCACAAGCTCATCAATATCATTGTTATCCACCTCCAGTCCCATGGTATTGGCCAAAGACACAATCTCGTTGACTGTCTCCTTTCAAACCCCTCAAAATCACAAAGCTTTTGACTAAAGCTTCCACCAAGCAAAAGTGAAGATGCTCTCGGTAACACCCTCCTTCGCCTTTTCAATCATCTTGAGGTAAGTAACAATGTGAAAGTGATTTTTCCAAAACTCTCTGAAAGTTGGACTTGTCCTTTCAGCCACCTCAAAACAACGCTCGGAGAGTGTTTTAGTGGAGAGTTTCTTAAAGTTAGAAATAACCTGCTGGTCCATAGGCTGGGGTAGTGGATCATAGGATCTATTTTCTTAATTTTATCCTTGTTCTTGAGGATAGTCCAATTCTTTGATGTAGACCAATTGAATGTGCTTGCTAGATCAGCCACACTCATACCTTCTTCACGCTTTTCAAAAATTTAAGGTTTTATTTCTACAGTTAATTTTATTCTCTTATGGCTGTCTTCTTTTGGTCTTTTCTTCAGGGACATTTTTGTAAGGGTTATTAAGCTTTGCACAAAAAAAATTACAAATAATGTCTGGACACAAGTTTGGAAAAATGTGTAATCATGTGCTAGCAGAACGAGTGCTAACCAAAGACTGATCCACTGGCGCAGAAGTCCCGGCTCACAAGTAAGTGACGTGAAGATGGGACTGCCCTTTTTGTGTCACTCGTTATAAAAAAAAGGGAGCATTTTTTTCGTCATCTTTGCTCGTTTTGCGAATTACTCGTTATAGGAAGTGCTCATTGTGAGAGATTCCACTGTACTCATAAAGGGACCAGACCCAAGGCGAACCAGACAACTACTCAATATGGATAGAAACTCACTGAGGGAACTGATAGGACTACTAACGAGACACTGCCATGTCAGGAGACACATGCAGTTGTTGGGCGTGGAAAACACCAACAGATACAGAAAATGTGAAGAGGATGAAGATACTCCAATTCTCCTTTGGTGCCAATGTCCCGCCCTGTTGGGAACATGGCTCAGATACCTGGGAAGACACATTGTAGAACCAGAAGACATAGCCACATATCCATTGACAACCCTGGTGAACTTTATAAAAGGGACCAGCTTACTGTTAAAGGAATGAGGTTAAATGGGAGATAGCACAATAAGCCTATTGCCTAAGTGCTCACAATAAAAAAAGAGGCTGAGGGTAGAGAGGAGGGAAAGGAGATGTGGAAGAGGGAGGTGAATGAGTAAATTTTGAAAAAGGCAAATATAGAATAAAATTAACTTGTGAACGCCTGTTAATAAGGAAAACTAAAGTAAGAATTAAATAATTCTATATAATTGTTTCTTCGGATCCACCCATTTTACCAAACACTTGAAAATGACTGCCATATTGGGAGATAGGTTTTATAAAATATTATTAATAGTTTACATACCTTACAAATATTATAAAATCTTCCACTAGGTCGAAGAACTGCAATGTTTAATGCACTTTAGCATCACTTTAACAAAAACTCTAATGGCGTAACTTAAACCTCGTAATACTGAACTTACAGTCAGAAATAATTATTATGAGCAATACCTTAGCACCTTTTGCAACACAAAAGATAAGATAAAAAGATATGATAAGAATAATTAGTTTCATAGGTGTAAAAAAGATAATAGCATATGCTGTTTACCATGATAAAAAAAAGATAAGATATAGACTCAGCTTCAAAAATAGTCGACGAGGATGGGATTCGAACCCACGCGTGCAGAGCACATTGGATTAGCAGTCCAACGCCTTAACCACTCGGCCACCTCGTCATACCGCCGATGCGCCAATATATTGTATTAAGAACTAAAATAATGTGATATGCCCAAATTACTGCCATCTGTACAATTGTTTCCACAACGATCTAAAATTTGGAAGATTAATACTCAGATAGGCCACAGATGTCAGTGATTGTACGATTAGAGTATTGTACGAACTGATTACACTAAAAAACTTTAGCAAATTCTGTAAAATTGGTTTAAATATTGTTTTTTAGATTAGTATTTGAGTACACTAACTTCCTGTTAAAAGTCGAGACATGTGATTGTATAATAACGCCGCGAAAGTCCAATCAAGCAGTCCTCATTGTAGCGGTCTGTGAATAGTATTTTTATTTCCTTTTTCAGCTCCAGACTAAAGAATAGTTTTTAGATGCAACTCAGCAAGGATTTTCGCTTTGTTTGGATTTACCAGACATGGGCTGAACTGGGAAACGGTACTCACTTCTCATTTCAGTGTCCGATTCTACATTATGTCGTAATAAGCGAAGATTTTTTTTGTTTGTTTACTTGATAATCTTTGCGAAGATCTAATTGAATATTAATAACAATAATATTCAATTAGGAATATCGTCATTAATTATTATTTTTATTATGATGTAGTTTCGTGTCATTCACCTTAAAATCCCTTGGAGCGTATTCTTTTTACGCCACTGACTTCGCAATAATTAGGCTGAATTGATTAGGTTAGGTTAGGTTCTTCTCATTTCTGAATTTTTGAATTGATTAGGGGCTATTCTCTATTATAATTATATATTATAACTTTATGTTATTCTCTATTATAATAGAGAATAACACAAAAATGCCTTGTGACCGTGTTTCGTGATTTAAATATTTGTCTAATCGAGGATTTGAATTTTCCAATGCTAAACTATGTTTAGGAAATTCAAATGGGATGAAGATCTACGATGTCAAGCGAGTGTAAGCGAGTCTTAGCGCTGGGCTATTGGGCTAAATGGAATATTTGTTTGCATTCAAATTATTGGTAAGGAAGGCACTTCTAGTTTTCTTCTTTATTCTAAGATTGTGAATGAACGATGTATGAATGCGAATGAAACAAGAAATGTGTGCAAAGACTGAGTTGTTAGGCGGTCCATCCTTTGCCTACACGAAGAAAACTAACTGATATAAAATATCGCAAATTTATTAAGAATCACTTCAAATTATTCGTTATCCCGTTAAAAATGGAATTGTAGGCCTTTAACGAATGAATTGATAGGTTTCCTAGTATAATTTCAGTAAAACACGAACGTGTTTTCGCTGTGTCGGAACACGTGTCCATAAAATTTCTAATATTTACGCATTTCGTCATTGTATATTATCAGGATAAATGCAGGTGCGATATATTAGGAATGTACTAAAAGCTTAATAGGATATAACCGGATTTTAATAAATCAGCAATACTCATTTTTTTCCGTGTACCCCTTCGGGAAACGCCGTGATGTTTAGTTAATTAGTTAGAACGTAGTAAGAAGAAACGTATCAAAGGTGAATAGGTAGGAACATACAGGAATATATAGGAACTAGCAGAAAAAACACTCCGTGCGTTTTTTGCTGCTAGGCCCTGCGGGCGGTACCTACTTAGTTGGGCTTCGCCCAGTTTAAGTGATACTAACAACAGTTAACCTATAATAACCCAACCTAACCTAGCCTAACTTATCATTTTATTATACACACAAGAACATGTACAATTTATTATAAATATAAGTACATGTCAGATTAGAGATTTGTTGGCTAATTTTACAATCAACGAAGCGTTTCTAGCTTCTGATTGTGTTTCATGTTTTTATTGGTCTGTCAAAATGGTGCGAAATTATTATTTACGTAAATAATATTTTGTGTTAAAAAAAAACGTTATTTATTTAAATAAGTGTAGCAAGTTTTTAAAAATATTTTTGTATGTAAAGAAAATCCCAACTTAACCTTTCATAATACATCCTAACTTAACCCAACCACACCTATCCTAACCTAACCTAACCTATCCTAATCTAACCTATAATAACCCAACCTAACCTATAATAACCTAACCCAACCTAACCTAACCTAACCTTTAATAACCCAACCTTACCTAACCTATCCTAACCTAACCCATAATAACCCAACCTAACCTATCATAACCCAAACTAACCTATAATAACCCAACCTAACCTAACTTAACCTTTCCTAATATAACCTATAATAACCCAACCAAACCTAACCTAACCTATCCAAACCCAACCTAACCTATAATATCCCAACCTAAACTAACCTATCCTAACCTAACCTATCCTAACCTAACCTACCATAACCTAACCTATCCTAACCTAACATATAATAACCCACCCTAAACTAACCTAAAATAAACGCTTTATTTAGTTAGCGTTTGGTAGTTAGAATAGATGAAATTGTAAGTATTTGTTATGAATTATTTCAAATGAAATTATTCGCTATTATGCCGCCAGAGGTGCGCTCTGTCGGCCAATGGGGAAACTATTCCTGCGGCCGGTAAAGCAGGGATTGACTTTTTTCCCATGCGGAATTTACCCGCAACACACTATTTGAATTCGACCAATCAGAGGGCCTAAACCGTCCAGACGATGGCATAATAATACTATCAGAATAATTGTAATGAGGTCAGTGCATAAAGCCTGGCTAATCCCGGTAGACGAATTATTGTTTAAATTGAAATGCACAACGAATTAATTTTTATTGTTAAACAAAAAAACCTAAAAACAACCTTTAAAAATTTCGAATTTAAAGCTTCAGGTTGCCCAACTTTACAAATTAATGTTTGCAAAATATTTATTTTTATCAATCATTATTGACGGACTTTCCACTGTGTATTTACGCATAGTATCTATTCATATCTTCTTAGAGTTTTTGGGTGAATCTGAGGGTCTTCGGTGGTTTTGTAATGTGGTCCTAAATTGTTGTTTATTTGCAGCAAACAAGAATGAAAAGAAACAGTCCTGCAACCTTTTGTTGAAAGATATGGGTACCTAGTTTGGATGAAACTTGAAAATGTGCATTATACAATATTGTAAATTGTTATATTATTGCAATTGCAGTGCATAATATGTTCAACACTCAATTGCCAATAATTATGTGACCTATATCGAAAATTTTATTTCAAATGATATAATATATAATTTAGATCCAAATTAAAAACTCACTTTTTCAGTCACTCATTTCCATAAATCCGTCATTCTATCCAAATATTGCATTTTTTCCTTTTGTTATACCGTAATTGATGATTCACACATACATTCTCTAGCGATTGCGTTCAATGTATTTGTACTTATGATAAAAACGTCAAAATGCTATTGACTTGCCTACCAATGGACAATGGACAATATCAACGGGAACATAACACGTCAATCGGTTTAATTGTTGGCAGATGAATCATTTAAATGCGTTAAAGATCGACGATTAATTTCATTCATTCATATATTCACATATATTTCGAGCTAATAATAAAAACTAATTTAAAAAACACCCTAATAGAACTTCCTTCTTCTTCTAGCGCTTGTAAAATTAGATTGTGAATGTTAATTTTAATTATAAGTTTCTACATATTTAAATATATATTTTAATAAGATAGTAGTTATAGGCCTTAGTCGTAAGTCTTTAGATATAAGTTTCAGACGTAAGTCAGTAGTTCTAGTATCAACTATTTAAGAAATATAATTGTACAGCACCCTTGAGGTGATTTCTCACGAAAACGGCGCTATATAAATTAGCAAAATATTATCATTATTATTATTATTAACCTCAAGCCCTCTGAACCAATGGGGGCCTGGCGCCAGTAATTTTTTTGCCCCCGTTTTTTTTCGTGTATATTTAGGTTATACATGTGAATTAATTTTGCATTTAAGATATTGAGTATAAAATAAACTAGTTAAGTTCCATTTACAATTTTTTTATGGTTACATGTTGGGAAGAAAGTAGATATTAAAAGTTATAAGCGAAAAAAAAATATGGAAAGGATAGAGGATAGATAAAAAAGAATTGTTTTTGTTTAAGTACATTGTAAGGTTAATTTGATTTAAGAAAAATTAAGGGTCAAATTGCCACCTGTAAAAACCAGTATACGCCTAGGTAGTAGGTAGGCGATCACTGTAATCAATAATAATAGAAAAATAATATCAAGGGCGATGTGTTAGGTGCTGTTAGGTGTTAGGTATTATCAGCGCCTTGGTAATTCGGCGCCCGGAGCGGACTGTTCCAATTGCGCCCGCATAGGGGCGGCCCTAATTAGCCTCGAAGAAGTCGTGTTGCATCCGAAACGCGTTGGCTTTTACCAAAATGTAATATGATAGTCAAAATAATATCGGGGATAAATGTTTCTCATCTGGTAAATTTTATGTCACCTATGTTATAAATAACATCTTCAACCTATATGTGTCACCTATGTTATAAATAACATCTTCAACCTATATGTGTCACCTATGTTATAAATAACATCTTCAACCTATATGTGTCACCTATGTTATAAATAACATCTTCAACCTATATATGTCACCTATGTTTTAAATAACATCGTCAACCTCTATTTATATATCACCTATGTTATAAATAACATCGTCAACATTCGTATTATGTCACCTATGCTTTAAATAACATCGTCAAACTATATTTATATATCACCTATGTTATAAATTACATCGTCAACCTATATATGTCACCTATATTTTAAATAACAATCGTCAACCTATATAGGTACGTATACCAATGTATGACATGTAGTATTATATCTAATATATATATTTATTTAAATCTATTGTCAAGTGATGAACGATAGAAAATATCATAAAACATACTAATTTTAGTCGTGGGTCTGTCTGCGATTCTGGTGACTCTGGTTTAATGAACTCGGATTTGTTTTGAATTTAAATGTCATTTCAAAAATGGAACTGATTGTGTCAAGAATTCGGACAAGTGATAAAGTACCTACCTACTTACCTATAACTTAATGTTAACAGAAAATTATTCAAATTCGGACTATCCACAGATTTTTCACAGGTTTTTCAAATAAAACACGTGAAACGAAACATGCGAAACCGGCCACGAAAGCTGAAAATTGGACAGAATTTTGGAAGCGATAATTATTAGATAATGAAGAGCCTTTGGAAGAGGCAAAGATTTGAATCTAATTTCGACCTGTGGCCATACCTCGATAGCGTGATAATTCACAATAGCGATAATATTTGTTTTATAACAAAGAAGTCTGGTACAAGATACACATGTCATTATGAAAAAAAAAAGATTATGTCATGTTTTTCAAACACCTGTGCAAATAACTTCGTGTAGTCTGGTAGATAATAAATTATCGATTTGAAATTAATCCGTGAGACAAGTTTAGTATGGTCCATTCTTCGGTATTTCCATTTCAAACCTAAACCTTTCATCTCCATCGGTGGCTTCCGGTCCCATGGCACAAGAGACCGGAAATGAATAGTGTGCATCGTATAATAATATCTGTATTATTGTAGACAAACTGAGATCTTATACCTATGTGTAATAGCTAATATGGAAATGTTGGTACAGGGATGACAAATTCGTTAGCTAAAAGGTACGAACTTAGGAACGCCTGGCGTCAAGTTATATAGGAATTATTATTATATTTTGTTCCAACTGCTCCCCATTAAACGGAGCCAGTGGACCATCGAATCCCTACGTGGGGTATGTTGTGAGACTGAAGGCAGTGGGGAAGGGAACGAGATAGGGAGGAGTAAGGTAGGGAAGCACTTGTCTATTCCGATCTTGTCACCAAATGTTTGCCTATAAGCCAGTTAATGCAACTTTCACCACGGCGATGCTGAGTATATTCCACTCTGAGAGCGAAATAAAATTTGATTCCATAGCAACGGAGTTTTGAACGAACGCTTTGTGGTTTTATATATATATATATTTTTAAACATCACGATGTACAAACCACAATAAATGATTCATATAATAATAAAATGAAGGCTATTATTGCTCCACCCTTTTGTGATATTGCCGTATTACCCCTAGAATTGGTGAAAATCCGTATTAAAAGTTTCCAATATAATCTGCGTAGGTAGTTCTATATTTATAAGTAACAAAAAAACTCTAACTGTATTTTTTTACTTCACACAAAACTCTTCAAATCAAATTAAGATATATGGATCTTATTATTGAGATAATACATTATCATATTTCTCCATTTTCCCTGTGATACACACTCATACCTCACCTTTATTAGTATTCATCAAATGTCCTCTGAGGCACTTCTTAATTAAGGTGACCTTTTTTGATCTTCGGAATTATAAGTTCATAACCCTTTTGGGCAGGAAATCAAGAGGCTCTTTCGTGCGGGCGTATTCTTACGAGGTGATAATTACCCCTGGTTAATTGGGCCCCGTCTGGCAGATAATGAAAGGGGTGCTACCTGCAACCTGCGAGAGCGTTGGCTGAAGGGTGTTGGCTAAGGGTTGACTGCATAAGACACCACTTGTGAATAACAATACATCATTTCACGAGAGTTACAACTTGTTGTGATAGTGTTAGGGAATGGTGTCATGGGTAGTAGACCTTCAAATAGTTACCTAGAATTTCTTAATTTAAAAATAGAAATATCTGTTTGTATTACATGAGATGTAAAAACACGTATATATCTACTTAAATCTGTATTTTGATGTAGGTACATTTGATTTGCCATAATTATATTGATAAAATAAATGATTCCTTACGCGAAAAGATATGACCGAAAAAGAACATTAGAACCCCTTTTTAAGCTGAAGTTTAGTGGTAAATCACTATTTTGATTAATCTTTATAACGAATTGGTGTATATTATGAATACCAAAAAAATGCTTTAGATAAATTGAAGGTTTTTCTATCGTTTCGCTTGAGTAGAATATAAATAAAATAAATAAATTATTCAAAAAAAATTATAAATGTATACTACTAAAAAAAATTTTTTTCTACAGAAATTTATGAACGCGTAAAGGAAACAACTAAAAAAAATTACTGTATCATAGCTAAGATTATATGTGACAGTTTCACTTGATTCACTTTTTTGCTTTCTTATAAAATTATTTACAAAATAAATAAAAACCAGTTTTGTGCTTCAAATCGAACGTTTCTAGACTTCGTTTGTCAAGCGATTTTAATGCCTATTACCTACAATATAAGGTATACAAAGAATATACCTACACTTATTTGGCTTGTAGCTTCCTCTTAAAGGGATTTAATTACTAAACGATATCCAATACTGAAAAATTATCCAATATTATCATAGACATATTTATTTTACTGCAGTTTCTAGATTTTTCGTATTTTTCTAACCACATAATATGAGGTGTCAAATTAATTAATTTAATAAATAACTTATTTTGTTATTCCAATAAATTATTTCATTGTAATATTAATCATCAAAGAATATATTATTATTAACGAATATCAATGAAACATGAAACATTAAATTGAAAAAAAGGTAACGGTTGCAACAGGGAATCGAACAAAGATCCTCGGTCTTTTAATAGCTCAATATTGGTAGTGTTGTCCCCGCAAGACAGGGGATATAGGTTCAATTCCGAGTAGCGAAAATTACATTTCTATTTATTTTCTATGTCTTTTGTGTGTTTCGTGTTTCATTATGATTTGCGATATAATAATATTATCTTCAATGAATTAATAAATAATTATTGTCATTTCACTGTTTCGCAGTACCCGCCGAATTGGCTGCGAGTGCAAGTTTTTGTGAAGCTGCTTCTTATATTTATTTTCTATTTCGTTTTTATATTTTGCCAAAATGGCTTTATTCGATAAATGGTAAATAACGCATATACGGTAAAAGTTTCCTTCTGCGGGGGAAAGTTTCGATTATTTATGGCAAAGCTTGCGGAAGGCTATTATATTGTATCTTCTTGGCCATTTCCCATAAAAAATTATGACTTATTCCAGGAAAAGACTTCGCAGAAAATAAAGAAAGGATTTTAAAACATCTAAGGGTAAAATCTTGAGTAATATTACCAAGCGATATAGAAATAATGGCACATTATGTTTAAAAAAGCTATTTACTGCTACAATACTAAAGCGATAACAAAGTGAACCCAAAATCATAAAGTTATTATTACAAATACAAAAAATAAATTGTTAAAATCTTATATCCTTTCTATTAGAAACTAGTTATTGCAATCTCTTTATAAATATGAAATGAGGCAATTTGAAATATTTCCCTTATATGTATACTGATAATCCATCAAGCTGGCACTATTTAGGAAATTGAAAAAAGTTTGTCAAGCTTATATAAATATATAAATCAACTAGAAAATATTATCATCATACTTTACTCTCGACAGAAGTGAAAAAAAACGAACCCAAATATTATCCTCATTATTTGACGGAACCTGGAACTGGCCACGGAACAGGAATACCATTTTACATTATTTTATTAATATTGGACGGAACCTGGCCACTGGCCACGGAGCGAGAAATACCATTTTACATTATTTTATTAATATTTGACGGAACCTGGCCACTGGCCATGGAGCGGAAATACCATTTTACATTATTTTATTAATATTTGACGGAACCTGGCCACTGGCCATGGAGCGGAAATACCATTTTACATTATTTTATTAATATTTGTTGGAACCTGGCCACTGGCCACGGAGCGAGAAATACCATTTTACATTATTTTATTAATATTTGTTGGAACCTGGCCACTGGCCACGGAGCGAGAAATACCATTTTACATTATTTTATTAATATTTGACGGAACCTGGCCACTGGCCATGGAGCGGAAATACCATTTTAAATTATTTTATTAATGTTTGTTGGAACCTGGCCACTGGCCACGGAGCGAGAAATACCATTTTACATTATTTTATTAATATTTGTTGGAACCTGGCCACTGGCCACGGAGCGAGAAATACCATTTTACATTATTTTATTAATATTTGTTGGAACCTGGCCACTGGCCACGGAGCGAGAAATACCATTTTACGTTATTTTATTAATATTTGTTGGAACCTGGCCACTGGCCACGGAGCGAGAAATACCATTTTACATTATTTTATTAATATTTGTTGGAACCTGGCCACTGGCCACGGAGCGAGAAATACCATTTTACATTATTTTATTAATATTTGACGGAACCTGGCCATTGGCCACGGAGCGGAAATACCATTTTACATTATTTTATTAATGTTTGATGGATCCTGGCCACCGGCCACGGAGCGGGAATACCATTTTACGTGAAAAATATTACGTGAATAATATTTCTGAAAGAGTTTGGCCAAGAGCTTAGAAGTTTCGAATAGCAACACACACCGAAACACTCCTTTCCAGTCAATTTATCGAAAGCTCTCGCCGCGCGAAACGAGGAAACAGCGGGTGCATATTTATCAAACTTGTTCCATGGATATATTCAAAATAAACTTTAATTTTTCTCTCTACGTTTGTGTTTTTTAAATGTAAGGGCAATCACCGATACTTTACAAGTATTCCACCTATATTCAAATGTGCAATGAGTACTAGGTGACAGCTGCTTCAAACTTTTTACAATACATATATATATTTTAAAAATTTAATGACATTACGGTGGCATTATTTAGGAATTTAAAAAATCACTTCTTTAAAAACTGGACTAAATACGCCTGTCCAAAACCGAATAGTGATATTTATAAAAATAGCTGAATTATTGAATTTACAAGAAGTAATCAAATATATAGGAAGAAAACAAGCAACAAGAACATAGAGGGAATAAGAAAATTTAACAATGTTATTGTCTGTTCTTGTTTTTATTATGTGATATGTTGTCATAATGTGACATCTTCAATTACCACCGGAAGAAGCTACGTAAAATAAATGTTTTTCTTAGATTTTGTTTTTCATGAACGGTTTTGTTTTTATTTTACATTATTTTCTTATAAATTTAATTATTTTTGTTTTTTGTATGTTGACTTATAAAAGTTAAAGTCACAAGAAGGAAATCCATAAATGTTTATTTTGGCTATATAAGTATACTTACAAGTACGAATTGAAAAAAAAAAATTTCAAATAAAAAAGATATTAATGCTCTTCTTTAGGAGGCAACCGGCTTGTAGATCTAATTTTCCTTCAGCAAAACATAGATTCTCCAAGCAGTTACTCTACAAGACAACAATACGCATATAAGTCTCGCTTCTCGCTTGTGTAACCGCTTCGTAAAAGTCTACGTCTCATAAGGCTACGGAATCATTCGAGTCTTCTACGCGCTACGGTTTCTTACATTCGTGTACAAGAACAAAGTAATATCACAAGAAATGAGGAATAAGCGTGTTCGAATAAGGCCATTTTGTTTTGATACAAGTGAATTTCCTCAGATACAGATTACATCTAACAAACAAAATAAGATTAACTGCAGGAATTATGTTAGAAAATAATCCCATTGAAAAAGTTACCCCGATTTTTATATATTTTTTTAACAAATTTTTACTAATAATAGTAGAAAGTAGGGCCTTTTTAAAGCGTTTGTTTCTTTTTAAAATGATTTACTTTGTGATGAAAGATTTATATTAAAAACCAATAACCTTGTGTACCTACATCCTATATCGCTTTCTCATGTTTTTTTTTAAATTTGATAAAAACATGAATAAGTGTAAAAAAATGTACATACGAACAACGTTATGGGATTTCAAGAAAGTTTGATTATATTTTATATAAAAACTTGTAAACTATTTATTTAGCTGTGGATTTAAAGTTCATTCTGAAGTTAAAACTATATAACTACCTAGATCGTATGTAGGTAGATGTGGGTGTATGAAAAATAGGACGTAGATAGATTTAGGTGTATACAGGGTGTATCGGCACGTACCCGACAAACTTTAACCAGCTATTCCTTAGCACATTTGGAGTAAAAAATGTTATGGGGACTTTGCTGTCCGGTAACATTTTAACGTTTTTTTTTAATAAAAAATTTACTATTCATATTTTCACCACATGTCACCAATGTTTTATCCTTTGTCAAAGTTTGAAAACCCGTCTGGCAATATTTTGTTCGAGTTTCGTTGAATAATGTACGTACGTACCTACGTTGGCGCGCTTTTACAATCACAACGAAATGGCACGGCACCATTCGTCGTACGTACCTACGTTGGCGCGCTTTTACAATCACAACGAAATGGCACGGCACCATTCGTCTCATTTTTAACTATTATTATTTAGTGTATACGAAAGAGCGAGGACACTTTTTGACACACTTGCTAATAACAGCTGTTGAACAAGAGAAACCATGCAAATGACAGTGACGGAGTGTGGATTTTTCATTTATTTTTTGTTATTAATGGAAAAAAATGTTACCGGACAGCAAAGCGCCCATAGAATTTTTTACTCCAAATGTGCTGAGGAATAGCTGGTTAAAGTTTGTCGGGTACTTGCCGATACACCCTGTATAACTACCAGTACTTGAGTAGATGTAGGTGTATATAACTTCCTATGCATGTTGCTATTTTTGCAAAGTAATTTTTATTTAAGTATTTTGAATTATCAACATTCTCTAATATAGGCCATTACAGGGTTTTTGAGTGACTTAAGCGATGTATCTTTATTGTAGTTAAAATATAGTTGTGAAGAATTTGGTGTTTTTATAATGCGTGAAAGTAGAAATTTGTGATGTGGATTTTTTGTTGTTGTTTATTGTCATTGTGTTTAATTCGTAAAACTAATTTAATTATTCAAGTTTTGCAATTTCCCGAATCTTTTTATTGTAAAAAGACCGATTATTATTTATTTTTTATGCTCCTTTTTAGAAAAGTAGGCACATAATATCAGCCTTTACGGACTGCACGCCATTGATAATCAGTAAAGTGTTTGTGTTTATAAACATCAAAAATATTTATTGTATTATTCATCGTTTTATTAATAAATTATTTAATTATTTTTTTCTAATATTCATTTATGTAAGTATCTTTATTTTCTTCTGTGTTTGATTAATACTTTCCAGACGTTTATCGGGTTTATCTATCGATATCTTGTTATTAACATAATAATATCGATTTGTGAAAATTGTCTAAAAGATTCTGGAGATTTCTGAAAATATCTCATTTTGTTGCTTATCAGTGGTATACACAGTGTACTTTATATATATTAGAGATTACATGATACGTGGTGATTATGGCTTACGCCCGGTTTAACTATACCGACGAGCCGTGGTTAAATTTCATTCAATTCACTTTCCGACCTTACGCGCTGCGTAATATTTACACCTACACCGCGTTTGGGGGTATATACCCTGCGAACGAGCCTTGTATTCGCAGGAAGCAATTCGCAGAATCATTTTGATATGATATATTGATTGCCCCGGATGCTGCGTAGATTTCTTACTACGACGCACGTTACGCTACGATGTTGCGTAGACACCGTATTCTACATGCGATGTCACCTGGAATTAAATATTATTATTCGTATTGAGGTTGTTTATGTTTTGAAAAAAATATTATACTTCCAGGTACTTCCCCTCCTTCCTCTTCCCCATTTCCTCCCGCTCCGTACTACTCTCAGCCTCACAACATACCCCAATTGGGGATGCCATAATCTCACTGGCCCCAGACGGTTGGGAGCAGTTGTTGACTCTTGTGTGATATTCACATAAAAAAGAGGCAACTTTGACATTTTTTTATGAGCTAAAGATAATAATTATAAAAAGTAATCTTGCTCAACCTCCTATGCAAATAAAATTAAATGAATAATTATTAAAAAATAAACATCACATCGAAATATTTTATTTGTATACTACGCTTTTAAATGATTTTCATTAACTCACAAATAATTTCCAAAGTTACCTCTATAATCATGAAAATGTAATTATTGAATGTATTTGCCATACCCTTTATATAAAAAATAATATATTCAGTTTGGTTGTGTAATTTGACCTCGATTGTGAAATTAAGTTTTGTAAGGAAAAAACATTAAATCAGAAAATATGTCTTCTGAAACTGTAATAATAATAATAATGTTACCTCACCGCTCGGCACCTCTGAAATTATTTGAAATTGTTAGGGAACACTGATGAAGGCTGAGCTGTGATACTTTCGAAAGAACATTGTTTTAGTCAAATCCCAGAACCTACTCACACATGGGTGAGTAGGTACGGGGATTTGACTGACCTAGCTCACGCTTCTGTTTATTGGAAAATCTACTGTGATTTAAGCCAATTGACAGCCGCTCTGCACTCTACAGTCGACACATCCGCCAGAAGTGAATCTGACAGCATGTGCAATGCGCAGCGACTGCAGTCTATGAGATTATTAGTCGAAATCCTTTTATCTACTCCACTTCCAGTCCTCCGGCCACCGGAAGAGGAATGAGTGGACATATCCGAAAGGTCAGATCTAATCAGGGTAATCCGTTTGACCGGTTGATTTAATACCTAGACCTGTGTTCATTCAACGGCGGCTGTCACTGTAAATCAGAGAGATTAACATTTAATATAAACAATGTTTCCAAATTCAGTGTGCTTTCGTAGCCATGATTACTGTACAGTCGCAACCAATCAAAAATATTCAATATTAATAAATATCTTGTACCTAAATTTATCAAACATTTGTTTGATTGTGCAGAATAATGAGATGTGTTTTTAATTCTCTTCATAAACGAAAAGGGGTATCTGGGGCATGCCCATATCATATAGTTCATTAACCACCGAGCATCCAACATCTTTGGCCAATTATGCCAAGTTCGTAAAAACGTCTTGAGCGATCACTTCATAATATGCCACATTTATGGAACCTAAAAATATGGGATGTATCAGCGAAATTTAGGTGGATTCATTGGCTTTTAACTGCAGTAAGCAGTTCATATGTTTCCATATGAATATACGTGATGTATTTTCACTGTCATGATAAAATATAGGTACAAAACCTAACTACATAGCCAATACAATATAACATCCAAATATGGTATGATTTGAGAAATTCTGAAATTGGAAGTCGAAGGTTAGATAGAACACAATTTTCACATCTGTTTACAAAACGCGATCTCTGGGTTCAGAGAAGATATTACCTCAGTACCAAGGAACTCAACAAACCACAAGCATATATATATTGATGAAATACGAAATGCAATTTTTGAAGACTTTGCAACACGAGAGCTGTAGTAAACCGTCTTCAAATCCTCTTCTGAGAATGAAATCTGTGATGTAGTGACAGCCAATCCTAGCCCAGACACTCTCTTCAATATATCACACACCCCTTCCCACAATCGTTTCTATTTTACAGAGGTTCTCAAACTTTTACATTTAGAAAGTGTAATGAGAAAACAGACTTTGGTAACACAATAAGTAAGTAATATTCGCCGAAAAGAAACGTAATAACCGTAAAAACACTGATTGTATAATAAACCTAAGAAGTTAAACATAACTAAGGAATTATGTTTATAATACTTGTATTCTGCAGTGGTGGGGAGCAGCAGTGACTTAATTGTAAAATCTCCTTGTACCCAAGAGTTTAAAAATCTTGATAAACTTCGTGATGACACATCGCAACTACTTAATACTAAAATAACAACTTTACTAACCATAAAAAAGGTTAACAATAGAAATTAGTTCAATATAAATTTGGAAGGAAACCAATGTCATCACTGCCTTTTGATTTTGACTATATTTTGGTTCTAGCTCATTCAGCTAGAGCTCTGTCTCTTTTACACTTGCCAGACGTCTCCATCCAATTTGAATTTCATAATGATGTTGGGACACATTTCTGCATATGACATTTAATCAAAGATTGGTTTATATAAGAAAGAATAACACAAGAAGTACCCTGTGGGCGTGTTTCGTGATCCAAATTTTAGCCGAATTTAGGTTCATATTTCCATAGAAAAATGTGTTTCACCATGATTACGAAATTCAAATGGGATGGTGATATACAAATTTAGGCAAGTGTAAGAGAGACACACCGCGTGCTAAATGGTCTAGAGCCAAAAGGCATATTTTTTTTCATTAAAATTTATATGGAAGGCACTTCTAGTTTTCTTCTTAATTCTATGGACTGGTTAGAATTTTGGATCACGAAACACGCCCAAAGGTAATTTCTTGTATTATTCCTTATTCTCACTCAGTTGGTGATATGTCGACTTTTATTGTCGAAACCCGGTAGGTAGGTACCCTATGTTTGACATCCATTGGATTAGATTTTCTAGCAAACTAACATCACTAGCCACTCACCACCTCCGTACGTGCAGGGCCTTTTGCCTCATCTCAACCGGTGCAAAATAAACCATAACAATGAAAAGTCGGCTTTCATCAATCTCCCGTCATGGGAGATAAATATTTACGCCGGATATCCTGTTGCAGATATATAGGGGTGGGGGAGTCTCGTCTGCAGGCCGACTATGAAATAATTCAGTAAACCACCGAAACGAAAAATCCAGTATTTGTGCGTGGATCCGATTTCACTTCTATATTTCAACTTTGACCTTTTTACGTTGAGTTTTAAATTGACAGATCATCTGAGAATGCGCTGCTTTTATGACTTTATTAAATATCAAGTATTTCTTTCAATTCAGAGAAGAATTTAATATAAAATTTACAAAGAGAAGCTTTATATTAGTTGTTTGATTTCTCCATGAAAAAACACACTGGAGAAACATGAAAACGAGATGATGATGATGTAAATGCACATGGCCAATATTTGCTTGTTTTTTATTAATTTTTATATTCATCGAATAAAATAAAAAAATATTGTTTTCAACATTTGCTTACTGCAACTGCAATAGTATCCACAAAAAAAATTATGTGCATTGATTTGTTGTTTTAGGTATATGTGTAAACGTTTTTTTTGGTTTTTATTTGTCGTGAACACAATACTTGGAGAATCTATATTTATAATACGTTTGATGAAAACATAAAACAGAAATTCCCGCCTTTCGTAACTGGTCCAATCAACGAGAATCCAGTAAATGACACATCCGTACCCATAGTACACCATGCTTCTCCCAAACCCATGTGAGTTGATTGGTGTAAACTGAAACTGTTACAGGTAGCTACATAAAAAGTAGGTATACTACTGAAATACCTGCCAACCTGTACATAGCAAAGTTAAAATACCTACCCATGGTAATATCTAAACAGATATATCCCCTTCAGTAAAACAGAAATTAGGGGCGGTTTTCACCTCAGAAAGACAGATGGGGCTGCGCCTCTAATTTATTGCGTGAGATATATTTCATTCAAATATCTCGTACACTTCGGTTACCGGTTCACAGGAACCGCTAACTTGCTTACCAAATTCGTTGTTCTAGGGTTGGAATTGGGAGGGGGAGGTGGAAAAAGAAATTGTTTAAATTTCGTTAAATTTGTGGATTTTATACCACATGTACCCAAACTTGCCTTTCAATTTGGGAGGCGGGTTTGGATACCGCGGCCCCAGAACTATTTATCTACGTTTGGAACTACGTTTGCCCCAGAACTATAATACATATTTTAATCATTTTATTAGCGCCTTTTTCGTGAAAGTTCACCAAAGTTTATTTACACAAATGCACTGCTAACTATTGTAAACCTGCAAGTATTAATACAAGTAGAAGTATTCGTAGAAACGTAAGCGAAGTGAAATTAGTAATGTCAGTTAAAACAGAGGTATCGAAAATAAAGAATGCGAAGATACAGTGCAATAAGGTGTTCAGTGAGGTCTTAAAGTTCGAAGCAGGTGAATGAGTTTGTATACTGTACGAAGAATTTGTTTCCAAGAGATGAAAAGGCTGTTAAGGATGTCGAATTCAATTAATGCAGCGCTGAATGCAGCACTGAATCATAAGAATTTGTCAAAGAGCGATGCTCTTAGTCCACAAGACAAACCATGATGTAGGTATGGTAGTGATGCATGCAATTGGCAATGGTAGTACGAAAGTAGATTATGCAATGAGATTGAGATCCCTGAGGCAGTATAGTAAAACAACATTGTGGAAAGAACTCACGCGTATTTAAGAATCTGAAAAGGACGGTTTAGTATAACAACCCTTGAAGCCATAAATTGAAAAATTTACAGGAATCAATAAAAAGAAATACATACAGGGTGTCCGGAAACTCGTAGTACAAGCGGGAAACTGGTGAATCTACATCACATTTGGAGTCGATTTTGTAGTATTTTTTTTTTGATTTGAGCTTTCGTTATCGAGTAAATCGAGTTAGAAGTTGATTTTTTTTTTTTTTTTTTTTTTTTTTTAATCAAATTCTTATAAATTATTACTGAAAATCAAAGTACCCAACTAATTAAAACTATTTGAAAGTAAAACAATTTTTATTTTATTTTTTTTTATTTTTTTATGTGACACCTCACAAGAGTGTCCCTGCCTGTGCAGTGCACAGACAGGGGAACTATGTCACCACCCGGTTGGGCGGCGTTGTGAGGCGGAGTAAGGTAGGGGCTGTAGGAAGGGATTTGTTAATGCGGGCCTTGAAGAGGCTCGGATTATAGGAGGGAGGAAAAACAGATGCCGGTAGCTCGTTCCACATACGAGCCGACTTACACAAAAACGAGTCGTAAAAAAGGCCCGTTCTCATGAAGCCAACGTCAACCGTGAACGGGTGTTCAGTTCATGTCCGTCGAGTTTCGCGCACGTGCACCGGTGCATCAGGAATCAATGCTGCTAGCTCCTTGGAGCAGGCTCCATTGAAATACCTGTAATAAATAATAATGAAGAAACTCGGATTTGAAGCATTATTTTGAAATCACCCTTCATTTAATCCGGTGTAATCATAAAATATTTCTGCTCTGCAGGGTTAAAACATCTGTTGTTCAACCCTAAACACCAGAAAAAACTTTAACCCTAAAATAGCCGAAAAATATTTTTTTTTGGTTTTTTTTTTTTTTTTTGTGAAAATGCTCAAATCAAAAAACTTTATGTTTATTTGGGTTCCCCATGTGGTGTAGATTCTCCAGTTTCCCGCTTGTACTACGAGTTTCCGGACACCGTGTATACAAATATGTGAAACTAATTAAAATGTAGAAGTTTATAAGAAAATTGTTTCAGAAAATTCGTTTTTAAATTTTATTATGTAAAATACTACAATTCCATTTGTAATTATGAGAAATTTGAGGGTTTAGTAATTTCTTCTACTGTGTTCTTGAAATTACATAAAAAATGTAAACCCATAAATTGATTTAAAAAAATGCCTTAATCAGCAAAAATTACATTAACATGTTGTACTGTGAAGACTATTCTATATGAACCACTGAAAAGTATTCCCAAAAATGTGGCTTGAATTGTTTTATCAAAATACAGTCGATGTGATTTTGACATAATAAGCAGCAGAGAAACAAAGTTACTAATAAACAAAGTAAAAAGAAGCAGGAAAATATAATATGAAGAGGAATAATAAAATAATGCAAAATCATGTGTTTTTGGTTTGTAAGTTTTATAAGCTTGGATAAGTCTAATCCCTAAAAAAAATAATTACATAATTTGTAATATTATTAGTACTTATATCTATACGAGTATGACCGATCGACATAAACACGGTGTATGAAGGTAGTTAGTATTGATGTCAGAATGAAGTGCAATAAAAACGGCGTGTGGTTTGCTAGACTTTCCTCCGGATCACGGAGCCGGAGCAAGGGTGGTCGTTGCCTGGCAACCTGTGAGGGAAGATGCGAGGGCTTTTCAAACTGTGGGTCGTCAAATCACTTATCTTTGTGGAATTGGTTATACATACTATCAGTATTGCCCTGGCAAAACTTTACTTAAAATGGCTTTAACCGTATTTGTGTCACCAGATTCTGATCCCAACATTTCTCTTCCACATCTCTACGTCCTTCCTCTCCCAATCTTACAATAGAGACGCTTTCACAATGTTTGTTTGTAAAAAAATATGTTTTCAAAACAGGTATATAAGGCAGGCAAACAATTTAGAACTCTCATTTTAATAATCAATAATATTTATTATTTGGAAAAATGTGGGAATTGTTGAAACCGAAGTTTTAATGGGATAGTCTTATGTACCGAGGCATATCAGACTCCCTTGGAATGACTAGCAATGTGCCAATACTCTGCCTAAACATTGCGGGATCTATCTTCGAGGATGGAAAAAAATTCAGTTATTGAAATGTGGTTTATGAGGGTTAAAAATCGTGTTAGATGTTCCTTGTTTTGCCAGGAAATCCGCAATATCGTTACATACGATCCCACATTGTTTGTTTATACTGCCTAAACACAGGCATCACCTCAGTGAGTTCCTATCCCTTTTTTATTTAATTTTTTTATTTTTTATTTTTATACTTATGTAAACAAAATATGCGTAAAAATAAAGGGAATTAAAAGTTGTTATTTTTAAATTTTATTTACTTTATTTATTTGGGAAAATCAACAGATTATTCGAATATATAAGAATAAACTAAATAATAAAGATAAAATCCAATAAAAGATTTTCACTTAAAATTATAATTATAATAAAAAATATTAAAAAAGGGTTCTTTACCCGTGGCCTGAGAGATTTACAAAAAATACTATATTGTAAATAATAAATAATAGAAGATGTAAGAACACAAATAAATAAAAAATTAAAGTAACTGATATACTAATAACCAGCTAATTTAAAAAAATTTAAAGTTAACTGATATACTAATAATTATTAAAAAGTGTTAATTTAAAAAAATATATTGAATTATATTACTTCCCGACGTATAAAAATATAAGGGTTTGAGAATCAGTGGCGCGAACCACCGGCGGCTTCACCCCCACACTATGTTAGAAATTGTCAATATTTCGGCAGTTTGATTCGCCAGTGCTAATACGCACGTAGCTCTGGCTGTAGTCGTAGCAGAGAGGGGGTGGGAAGGTTGGCACCACTGCACCCCTTGCACTTTATTATGTACGACCTGTATCTATATGCCTACTTTCGGGGACAACAAACACACCATGTCAGCTTATATTGATCGGCTTCCTTGAGATTTGAGACTTCGAAATGCAAGAATTTTCCATGTTTATAATAGGTAATTTAAGTTCTGCGAACAGTAGATTTTGCGTCCAAAAATTATGTTTGTAATTTTCTCTTATTTAATAAATGAAATCCAAAATGTCCTCTGAAATCACAAGATCTTCAGTGGATAAATACCTACAAACTTTATTACAAAGCTATAAAATTTTAGTTTATTTTCAAATAAGGAATTATACAATTTGTTCAAAGAAATGTCTTCATCTCTCAAAACTTTCTTCTTTCTTAAAGGTACCATAATATTGATTATTCTGATTCAGTTGATAGTAGGAACAACGATCTCTGGCTGGATAAAAATGTAGTATCCAAAACGGCCACCATCTTGAATCGGAACCGGAACGTAACAAACAAATTTACATACCGATGAAAAGCCAAATATTTAAGTTAAAATAGTAAATATTATAAAATAAAATTTTTTCAGAGCATTTATTTCGTTATTTTAATTGAAGTGCGATTTACCACAATAAACCTTAAAAACGTTATTTTTCTTTTAAATATTCAACAGTATTAAAATCAAAATCTACAAATTAAACTTGATAGCAATAAATAAATTACTTTAAATAATTATTGAACAACTGGACTGTGTCCTTAGCTTAAGTCTTAGGTTAATACAATACCAACCTATATGTCACTTACGTGAAAAATTAAATTGACTTAATCAATTATTATATATGCTTTTGATCATCTGTCATTAACCAAGTACCTACCTACTTACTTCCTAAAAATCTTAGACACAAATAGGCCATCAAATCGGAAAAATAAATGAATCTTATTATTGTTTTACAAGTTAGAGAGATAAATTGAAAGTTTCAATTTATTATCGTGAAAAATTGTCGATTTTTACGCTTATCATATTTTTTAAATTTTGAAGCCTAAATCCAATAACCATTTTCATCGCAAAGCAGTTTTACCTTCACACTTTCACTGCAGTACTATTCCGTTCATACAGTTAACTGTAAAAACCAAGTAATATCGTGACCTACATTATATTAGTTATTCGTGATCTTCTTTTCATTTACTCGGTGACGTCACAAATTATCTCTGTACTTTCGGTTAAAATGTTCGCTCGACTCGTCGGATTGCATATCAGACGAGGTGGCCGAGTGGTTAAGGCGTTGGACTGCTAATCCAATGGGCTCTGCCCGCGTGGGTTCGAATCCCATCCTCGTCGGCAATTTATTTTGATTTTTAATTTGAATTATTGAAGAAATTATTACACTATGCGTGTAGGTAATGAACATACTGCAAACATGGTCAATTGACGAATAAAGAAGTAATATAATTGTTTAACGGGTTTCGTAAAATAATAACAAATAAATAAATTACTCAATCGATAACAACTCCACGCACAGCATAAGGACTTATTTCAATATCATATCACTTCACAAATAAATTATGAATCAAACTCGCCAGCATAGTTCAGAAAACAAATATCAAAACACTTTTTTTAAATTATTTTTATTATATTATTTCTGATAATTTTACTATTATTATTTTTATCTAATTGTAAACCATTGTAATGTAAAAAATAATTATTGTACGCAACTATTGTTTTAACCTAATATTCATATGTCTATGGTTTTAACTAACTACTATATGAAAAATGAAAAAAATTAAACAACTGTAAAAGCCCCACAAATAAATAAGCGCTTACTTGCAACATTTCTTTTCCCTTACTGCAATCCCCTATGTAAAACAAAATAATTTTATTATCAGTTTAAAAAAAGATTTTTAGAAAATTCAAGTACCTAAATATTTTATTATTTTATAAGCAATAATTATTAGCCTGAAATACTCATCCACATTGAAAAATCTCCTGATAAAAGATACATGACGCCAACGGGACTTGAACCCGTGTGGTTATTTAACCCGTGGCTAATAATTATTGCTTATAAAATAATTGTTACCCTTTGTGCTATGCATAAAAAATCTTGTCTTAAACATTAGTTTACAAAAAAAAATAATTAAATATTTTATCAAGATTTTGTTTGTTAGTGTCCTAACATGATTTTTTTATTCCCTTCCTCTCAGCATCCCTTGAGTCTCCCTCAAGACCCCCTTTGAATCCGGAACCGGAACCTCTCCCCGAGGATCTCATCTCAATCACCCTGTAGCCATAGCCAGGTGTCACAGGACACAGCTGGAGGGGAGAGAAGAACCTTTGTATCAGATTTTAGAAGGGAGTTTCCGGTTAACCTACGCTCCATCTTCTCATTACCTACTTGCAGGGCTGCATAAAATGTACATTATTATGGTACACTAGTTAATTAAACGAACTAATTTCGGTTGTCGGTGCATGGGTGCGTGTTACTATAGACTGATAAGTATATACTATATAAGACAAGCGATTAAGTAGGTACAGACAAAAAATATTTGTTTATTAATAACACTTAATATTTATTAAGTATTTCTTTTGTTCAAATGTTTGAAAAATGTGGATAGACGTCGTAATTTTTCAAGTTTACTTAAATTCGAGAGGTAAATTTATTTTCTTTGAATGAATGATAAAAACTTTCAGCTTCACAAATCCTGCAATTATAATATCCCATGATTTATCTCGGATCCTGCGCTAGTATTATTTATCCATAAATAATACATTATATATAGATTTTTTTTTATTTTCACAGCAATCAACAATCATCTATATAATATATCAGCCCGTTTCTCTGGTGGGTGATGTTTTTCACAAAAAAAAACAGTGTACTGAAATATTCGTACTGCCCCCCAGTTCAATTTCTGCTAATCAATGCCCCCCATATTGCCCTGAAAACACTACCGCACCCAGACATATCTCTAGCATCACCAGGGGGAGGAGAGGGGGCATTATCAGACGGCTTGGAAATAATTATTAATAAAATCTGAGCAAGCCACCCAGTGAGGCCTACATTACTGAAAAACTTGAATTGTAATAAAATTTGTACCTAATAAATAATTAAATAAATAAATTGATTCAGATTTTTTTAAAAATTGTTATGATGGTTTTCAAAGAGTCCCAATGTTGTGAGTAACAACCCATCAGTCCAACAAGACTGAAGGTATTGGGGGAGATGAAGATGAAGATGGCTATAAATTTCTTGGAAGTCAAATAATAATAATAATATGTTTTAATATCTTCTTTTTTGTAAAAAGAGGATATAATGATATCCACACTGGGATCTCCATTACATATTATTAAAATTTAGTAGTATTGACAATATACAGTAATTATAAATAGTGTTTTTTCTTAAATAATTATAGATATACTCTTATTATATGGTGTTTTTTTGTCCAATTGAGTGGTTTTAGTTTCACTCTGTATTTAGTGTCAGTATATTATCTATTTCTGATCCTCCCTATGTTTTGTATCCAGCTTTTTATTTTAGATTTAAATGTTGAAATATTGTTGTGAATTTTAATTGAGAGTGGGCTTTTGTTGTAGAGTTTAGTATCACAGTATAGGAAGCTTTTTTGCCAAAATGTTGTATTATTATTTGCTTATTGGATATGTTTTCGACGCTGAGATCTAGTGTTTCTCATATATGTGTTATTTCTTGTGTTCTAAAATAGAGTGGTTTTAGTGACATGATGTTTGTTGAAGATTTTGTCAGTGCTAGTTCTTACAGGGTTTTTTGGGTTGTAATGAGTGATAGTGTCATTTTCACTGTAATTGTCGTGGCTGTCTCTCTCAGCTCTCAGTGATTCCGCTCTCCACTCATTGAGCGATGGATGCAGATGATGCGGTGACCTCTCTAGAGAACGAACCTTTAATTTTACTCAATTGATGTTTTTATTTTAGTTAGGTGCCTACTAACGACTGGAATTGAACCACCGTCCCAGTCGCGTAAAAACTAAAAAAAATAATACAACTAGGTAAAAACGAGGCATGGGACGTCATAATCATTTGTAAATAATTATACTCAAAGATCAGGACATTTAAATAGCCATAATTTGAAGACGATAATAATCCTTTGAATACGTTGCCAAATTATCGACCTCATGGCCCTAAAGGTGTAATGGATAAAACAGGATTTGTCTCTCAAGCAGCCCTGTGAAGTAACACGTGTCTCTACGGCATTCAGAGGAACATTACAGTGCTACGTCAAGCAGCAGACAATGCGAGAGGAGCCGATCTTTGTCTCGCCCGCACCCGTGCAGGATGCTTTTGTTCCCAGTGAATGAAAACACTTCAATTCAGGAAGAGTCGCGTGCTAAGATCGACGAATCTTGTCTTGCAAAAAGAAACTTGAAACTTTTAATGATAGCGGGAGAGTATTCTAAAATGTATAACTACATACTTATTAAACTAGGGTTCGCTTGTTCCAGAACCAAAAGGTTAATTTGTATTTCGAAGTTCATTAATCCTTCGCTTCTGCTTACATCAGAACAGGTCCAATGGTTTAGTTAGATGAATTTTTTTTTACTATTTGCACTGTGCGGTAAAGGGCGATTTTTCTAATTAACACATGGCATAAGTACTTGATTAGGCAACAATAACATTTGGCTGTCATCAGTTGTTTTGTTTTGCTCTATCTAAAATTAATTTTTTACCATTCTTTTTTGTTTTCTGGCAAAAAAAAAGTGTATTGTGTTGTGCCTTGAGGTTTCTTCTCCCTCCTGATCTTCCAGGAGTCACTTTTCGCTGCTGATTTCCAGATATTTATAACCTTTTTTTACTTCTGTCATTTTCCATACTATTATTGTAGTTGTTTACTGTTGTGAATAATGGAGGAAGATTTCCCTCCTGGACCCCCTACAAAGCCCCCAGATCCCTCTCCAGACCCCCCAGACGGGGAAAATGGAGAAATTTCTGACAGTGATTCTGTCATTTTGACTTCTACCAAAAAAAGGAAATTTACTCCTTCTTCCCCAATAAAACTTGACTCTCCTTCGACTTCACAATCCCCACCAGCACTTTCTCAACTTCCTCCAACAAACTTTTATTCTCCTCATTCCCGTGGCCCATTCATAGTATACGCCCAAAAAACTGAGCAAGGAAAAACCATCCACCCTCTTGAATTTGGCAAATTCCTATCAAATAGCAAGAACTTTTCAATCAAGCCTGGAGGTGTAAAAGCCGAGGGTCGCTTCCGAATCTCCGTCGAATTCCTCTCAGGGTCAGCTGCCAACAGTTTCATCAAAAATATCTTCATTTCATCTAATTCAAAGTTCAAGGCATATATCCCTACTTTCAATGTCACTCGCATGGGCCTGGTCAGAGGTATCTCGACCGATCTGTCCATCGAAGAAATTCTGTCTTCACTTTCAACCCCCCAACACATTGGCAATCCCATAAAAGCCAGGAGGCTAAATTACAAGGACTCCTCTGAGGGTATAATTTCCTGGAAGCCCTCCCAATCTGTAGTTATCACCTTTGAAGGTCAATCTCTTCCCTCCCATATATATTTATTCTTCAACTCATTACCAGTTGAAATGTATACTTATCCCACCACTCAATGTTTCAATTGCTGCCGTTTTGGTCATACCAAAGCTGCATGCAGATCTCAACCCAGATGTTTTAAATGTGGAGAAAACCACGCAGCTGACCAATGTCCTTCTTCCTCCTCACCCAAATGTTTTAACTGCTCAGGCTCACATACAGCTATCAACACTTCTTGCCCAGAACAATCTCGCCAAAAAAATATAAAAATTTCTATGGCCTCTCAGAACTTGTCTTTTCTGCAGGCTTCTAAACTATTCCCGCCTGTCAAAAAATCATTTGCTGAGGCTTTATCCAGCAACTCCCCATCCAACCCTCTTCCCTCTTCTACAACAACTTCTTCTCGTTCAACTAAATTCACATACAAAAACGATATCTCTAAACCGGCTCCTGGATACGATCAGCAACAACACAACTCACTGCTCTTAAATCCCAATGGTTCACCTCTTTCAAATGCCACAAATGGGTGTGCAAATAATTATAATCCGTCCTCAATGAACTCTCTAAAACTTTCTGAAAAACTCTCCCAAGACAATTCTTCATTTATCCAAACTCTCATTATGCTTCTAATTGACCTTATTTCTTCTCAAACTAATCTACCGTCCAACGCTGCTACTATTATTTCCACATTAAAATCATTTATTCAAAATGACTCTTCAAGATTTCAAAATACTTCAGTGGAATAGCCGAAGTGCTATTTCTAACAAATCTGATCTCCTTAACCTATTAAATTCCAACTTTATTTCTTTGGCTGCTATCTCGGAGACTTGGTTTACTCCATCCACCCACTTTAATGTGGGAGGGTATTCCTGTCTCCGCGACGACCGCCCGGAAGGTTCGGGCGGCGGTGCTGCCCTTTTTATTAAGAAATCCATATCATTTTCCCCAATAAATAATATCAAACCCCCCAATGCTGACTTCCAAATGGTTGCAGCTAAAATAAAGGACACATCCTTTATTTCAGTCTATCTTCCCCCAACAGCCCACTTCAATAAACAAATTTGGTTGCAAATTGTAAGTCAACTAAGCCCTCCTTTCTTTATATTAGGCGATTTTAATGCCCATTCCCCCGTCTGGGGTTCTGCTTTCTCCGACCGAGATGGTCGAAGTGTGATGGATTTCCTAGATCAATCCAACCTTTTCCTTTTGAATGACGGATCTCCTACTAGGATCTCACGCCCCAGCACAAACCCCAGTGCAGTGGATCTCTCGATATGTTCTACTAGTCTGGCTTCTCTCTCCTCGTGGGTGGTGTCCCCCGACCCTTGCTCCAGTGATCATTTCCCGATCACCATTACTTATCAAACTTCTTTCCAATCGGACAAATCTCATATTTCGACAAAGATTAAAACTAAACACACCAAATGGGATGAATTTAACTCTCATATGGACAAGTTCCTACTAAATTTACCCGACACCAATACATTTTCCGTCAAAGATGACTATAATAACTTCAAATCAATGCTCATAACTGCAATAAATAAATCAAATCCTCCCCCTAAAACTAAATCTCTTTTAAAAAAACTCCCTCCAACTCCCTGGTGGGATGAGGAATGTTCCAAAGTAGTAAGAATTCGGAAAGCTAAATCTCTTTCCTATCGTTACAATATGACTATGGAGAACTATCTTATATACAAAAACGCTGAATCCAATGCCAAAAGGGTATTGAGGTCAAAAAAAAGATCTGGGTGGTACAACTTCTGCAGTTCAGTATCTCCGAACACTCCAATTTCGGAAGTTTGGTCTATGATCCGAAGATTTCGATCCTCCTTCAGTTCACCATCTCCTCGAGCGTCTCATTCTAAATGGATAGATGAATTCTTGGACAAAATTGCCCCCCCTTCTGTACCTAACTTAGATGAAATAACGCCTATCTATAATACTCCTATGTCTAATCATTGGCTAGACTCTCCATTCACCTTAATTGAGCTAAAAAATTGTTTATCAATAGTCAAGGACTCATCTCCAGGCAGAGATGGTATACCTTACAGCATAATCAAAAATAGTAATGATAATGTTCTAAACCACTTCTTAAGCATCTTAAACAAAATTTTCCAGACTGGTATAATGCCTGATGACTGGAGTTGTCAAATAATCATCCCTATTTTAAAAACAAACAAATCACCAAATTCTGGATCCAACTACAGGCCGATCGCTCTTTCATCCACCCTCAGTAAACTTTATGAAAAATTAATTAAAAACCGATTAGAATTTTTTGTCGAGAGTAAACAGCTTCTCTCTCCATCTCAATTTGGATTTAGGAAAAAAAAATCCACTCAAGATAACCTTGCCATCATCAGCACTGATATTAATTTATCAATTTCTAAACAGGAAGTTTGTCTTGCCGTCTTTATAGATATAGAAGGCGCCTTTGACAATGTTTCCATCCCAATCCTGAAAAAAAAACTTCTAGGCCTTGGCCTTCCCCCCATGTTTGTCCAATCTATTATTAATCTATTTCTAGATAGAAAAATTTTCATTGAACTTCCAGATATTTCTCCTCAAAGTAGGTCTGTTTGGAAGGGTTTACCACAAGGCGATGTATTGTCCCCCTTACTGTATAATATATACACATATGATATGCATGTCACTATTCCCCCACAAGTAAAAGTTATTGAGTTCGCAGATGACATAGCTTTCTTCTTATCATCCAAAATCATCCCTCTCGCCGTCAAATATCTTAATGAAGCCATGAATGCCCTTTGCACATGGCTCACCTTAAATGGTTTTGAACTTTCAATCCAAAAGACTCAGTGTGTCACCTTCTCAAACCGCCATAAAAATCCCCCCGTTCAAATTTTATTTAAAAATTCTCCAATCCCCAACGCTTCTGAAGTAAAATTTTTGGGAGTAACATTTGATAGGAAACTTAAATGGTCTTCCCATATTAATAATTTAGTTACTAAATGCGAAAAAAATTTAAATATCATCAGATCCTTATCTGGCGTTTGGTGGGGAGCTCACCCTACTTGCATTAAGTTGCTTTACAACGCACTTATTCGAAGCCATCTCGATTATGCCTGCCCACTTTTTAGTACTGCCTCAAAAAATGTACTTGATAAATTAGACAAAATTCAATCTAAATCTTTGCGAATTATAACTGGAGCGATGCAATCGTCACCCATCAATTCCCTTCAAGTAGAATGTTCTGATCCTCCTCTTTATTTAAGGCGTCAACTCTTTGCTGACAAATTTGTTCTTAAATGTTTAAATTCTAAATGTCATCAGGTTATCCCCAGCGTCTCGTTGTTCATTGACTCAACCCATTCATCTACAATCAGAGCTTCAACTAAACCTATTCCTGACATCTGTAAAAATTTTAAGTCTCTCTTAGAGCTTCACATCATCCAAAATGATTTACTTCCCTTATACAAATTAAAATATAGTCACGTCACCCTATCCCCAACAATATTAGAAGGGATCGGAATCCTTAAAAGTCATTCCAATCTCCCGGCCCGAACTGTCAATAATATTTTCAATGACATTATTTCATCTAAATGGCCCAACTTTTCTCTTTTATTTACTGATGGATCCAAATTTCCCGACTCTCCTAACTGTGGTATAGGTATTAACGTTTACCACAATAATTCTAATGACAGAATATTTCATTCAATTTCAAATCAATTTTCAATATTTTCAGCCGAGTGCATTGCAATAATAGAATCTCTCAAATATATAATCAAAAATAATTTCGAACATTCCCTCGTTCTCTCTGACTCTCTCAGTTCCCTCCAAAAACTTAAATCCAGTCCTCTTCTTCATCCTGATGATCACTTTGTATGCCTTATTCGAGAGATGATAGCCTCCATTCAAAGCTCTGGTAAAACTGTAACTCTGATTTGGATTCCTGGACATGTTGGTATCATGGGTAATGATATTGCGGATGCCTTGGCAAAACAAGGAGCGTCCAACCCTGTTGTTACCCTCGTAAACCACATTCCCCTATCTGACATTTTTTCCATCATCAAAGATAGATCCCGCAATGTTTGGGCAGAGTATTGGCACATTGCTAGTCAATCCAAGGGAGCCTGCTATGCCTCAATACAAAGAACTATTCCATCAAAACCGTGGTTTCAGCAATTCCCTCATTTTTCCAAAAAATAAATTTCTTCACTCATTCGAATGAGGATCGGACATTGTTCCGTTCCTTCCCATCTTTTTAAAATTCACGTTGTTGACTCCCCAGATTGTACATTCTGTGGTCTAGAAGTGGGAACTTTAGATCACATATTTTTTGGTTGTCCCTCTCTAAACAAATATCCTCTCTTCTATCAAGCCTTATCTAAAATTGCCTCCCCTCCATTCAACATCTCATCTCTTCTAAGTCTGAACTCGACTCCAATTTTCATTATAATTTTGAAATTTGCCCATTTAAATAAAATTAATATTTAAATTCACCTTTCATTTCTCAATAATTTTAAATGATGGCCAAGAACACCCTTGAAGGGTGAAAGCCAGAAATAATGTTAAAAAAAAAAAAAGTACTTGATTATTCCTTTGCGCAGCCAGTGCAAAGATGTTCGAGGAAGAAAATAATAAACAAACTACTCAAATAAACAAATTCAGATTTTTATGGACGAGAAATATTTTAAATGAAGTAAAACTCTACTTTTATAATATACCAGCGCAGACCCGTGAAAAATCACGAGATAGACCTCGAAAAATAAGCTTTTATCATGAAAATGACATCCAATAATTTTCTGTTAAAATATTATATTATAGTTAGGTACTAAATAGCTTTATTACAATCAGTTCCAATTTTCAAAATGACAGTTAAATTCAAAGGAAATTCGAGTTCTAGAGTTCATTGAACCAGAGTTATAGACGTACACATAACTGGAATTAGTATGTTTAATTATTATTATATTTAATGTTACAACAGCTCTTTCATAAAGTATTATTTTCCAGCCAATTATTCATTACATGTTGCTTAATCAATTATTAAAAAAAAATCTATTTTAATTTCACTTTCGCTTTCGGGAACGAATGAATGCAAATCTTGGAAGCAAAAATTAACCCACTTCCCGACATTCGATCGAAACGATGAGGTTGGTATAGTACTCAACTTCAGTTCCTGGGTAGGAAGGTTCAATATTAAGTAAAACCAAAAAAAATATTAAGTTAGAGGTAATTTAAAAATAGATATATTGTAGTAAAAAAATGTTTTTCCATACCAATACAAATTAAATATCTACCTAAATCAGTCGTAATTCCCTACACTAATGACGTAATGACTTTCTACACTTTATAAATTAAAATGGAATGCTTGGGATGGGCGTGACTGATGGGCCAAATGAAATAATTACTGGAAAGAAGAACCCCGCCTCACGGGCCGCGAGACACAAGTCACGGAACAGATGACGTGTGACGTGGTCCAAGTGTGCCTAAATTGTCTGAGAACTGTAGTTGTATAATGCGCTGTGTGTTGTGTGGTCTTCGAGGAAAGAAACTACAAAGAAACCCTCTCGCATCCGCTTCATTTGGGTGACTTCTTCCATATAAATAGATGGATGTCCTAAACGCAGTACACGCCTAAACGGTGCATTTCCTACTCATGGGATCGGTGGATTGCATGACGCCCACAAGTGTTCTGGAATCATTGCTTTATTATTTTTTTGTAATTTTCATACTGCTTCCAATGGTTGAAGAAAGTTATTTGGTGGTGTATAATTCACCAGGAAACATCGGGTGGTCTAAATATGGGAATTTAGAGAGAAAGTAAGGAATCGTAGGGAAGTGAGTAGGTTAGAAGTAGGGAATGCGGAGAAAAATGGAAAACACTCTAAATGGGGTCCCGAGACAATCAATATTGTAATCAATGTAATCGTCCAGATCCAGAACGCCCAAACAATGCACAACACATATTCTCATCTAGCAAATAAATAATGAATCCGTCAAAAGGGCAAAATAAAATGCATGAATTTACTTGTGAATATTAAAAACATGTTCGGACATTTTCATTAATGTGCAACTATTGCTCGTTATTACTCGAATTGCTCGTGGCGCTCAACCCGTCATCCTACGCATTGCATAAGAGGGGAAGAAAAAGAGGTACTTTTATAGTCTTTTTCTTGTTTACCCCAAACGTCCCATTTATGAAATTTACTGATTATTATAGACGCATCCATGAAAAATCATGGGATAATAAAATCCCTATTTTTAAAATAACAATTAAAATATTTTCTCTTAAAATATCATATTGAATGTAGGTACCTACTTCATCGCTTGTCTGAATTTTTTAAAACAATCAGTTCTAATTTTGTAAATGAAACTTAAATTCAAAGCAAATCCGAGTTCTAGAGTTCATTAAATAATGGTTACAGACACACAACCGTAATTAGTATTGATTTAAAAAAAATAATAATTCAACTCCATAGTTTGAAAAAAGGTAAAAGTTAATGTATGCGGCTTTCACAGAAATGAAACATTACGTGAAAGGATTGTCTACAATCAGTAAAAAACAACTTTAATTTTTTTTAAATTTATATTCTTCTTTTCCGATTTTATGTCCGGGTTAAATCTTCCCCATAGGAAAAACTAAACCCTTCCACACACTTTTCCACAAATGATCATCTAGTCAATCAACATTATGCAAGTGCATTATATAAGCAAAATAAATACAAAAAAAATACAAAACAACACGTCAACTCACCAGAGATCAAATGAGAAAATAATTCACCGACTCCAGATATTTTCATATCAGAGGGTTCGGCTCGATAGAATTCCTAACAGGGCCTATAAATCCTACTGATCCCTCAACATGTATATTTAAAAAATCTTTCGTTATCCTACATGTATTCAAAATGACCGACTTTTGCATCTTTATATATACATTTTTTGATAGATCTAATACACCTAAATTTTGAATGAGACAGCTAGGTATAATGCCAGTAGCCGAAATAACGAATGGTAATATTTTTATAGTCTGAGAATGCCAAATTATTGTTATTCTAGTTATTTTATTATCATTCTTTGAATATTCACGTTTTATTATGATTAGCTTTATCATTTTAGATTTATGGAATATGCAATGGTCATCAGTGAAATATTGGAGGAATTCCAGCGAGGGTTCAGCCCGCAAAGGGTTGGGAAAAGGGCCTGGATAGCATTTCCTTTCGGAGGATAAAAGGAAAACTTTAATTCGCTAAGGGCCCGAACTTCTGTTCTCTACTTTTATTGGGCTCACGAATTTTCGCACTTCAATGATTTCCTTAACAATGCGCCTTTATATCGTCAGTAAACCGAGCCTCATTCCGGCTTTTCCGAAGCCATTACTTCCCCGAGGCAGCAGGAAATCTCACGAACCTTTGAATTTTTCACAAAGGACTTAATATTGTTGTTTATGATTTCTGGAGCACGAAATTTTTGAGAGGAGTCGCGTAAAAGGCAATGGAAATGTACTTACTATTACGTTCGAGTAACGTGTAAGTACGTTTTTGTTCGTATGAAATTCTGAAAACTTTCGTACAGGCTTTTAAAACCTTTGATGTAGTCAATGAATAACATCTACAAAAGCACCACTACGGGTGTTAAAAACATGATTATTTATTTCACTAACCCTTCAGTACTTTCATGACTTATGTACAGCTTGCAATGTTTTCTGTGTATTTCAAATGGGCAATATAATCTTATTTTTTAATTTTCCGTAAAAACAAATACTGTTTTAGAAAATAGACAAACATTTCTATTTCTTAATAATAAAATTTTATTATCAAACGTGAAATATGAAGTCAAAAAAGCTAACCACATTTTTACTCCAGTCAAAGAACAATTGAAAGAACTCGATATTTTGAAAACACGTTCGTTTTGTATGGAGAATTTTTAAGAAAACTTGACCTTCACTTTTATCTCGTTCATATATAAAAAAATATTTTTTAAAGTTAAACCGATTAAATACACATTAATATAAACGATAGCGGCGCGAAATATGAATTATTCATTTTGGCTATTTTTAGGATTTTATTAAAGGATTCTAGTATAAATATTTGAGGCAAATTGGAAAGAATTATTATTTGTCTTTCTAAGGTCAAAAAATTTAATTATTTTCACCCGATAGAAAAAAAATAAAAAATACTTTTATCTAATATTGACACCCGATCATATGTGACCCTCAAACGCTGGAGGGATTAAAGGTACTCGTACGTCAATAATTCCAGATTTAGGACAAAAAGAATACAAGATTCACCTCACGGCAGTGAAATAAAAATGTAATACCTACCTATGTATACAACTTACCACGGAAGTCAACAATATGTTTTTAAATATATTCTTTTATATCAGTTGGTACCTGCTAACTAACTACCATAACTTAAGTATATTTCATAACTAATTTAGTTTTGGTTTAAGTTATTTTTTGGTTTAAATATATAAGGCTTATAAATGACAGAACGGCTGTCACGAGCATGAAAAAATCAGATAAAAACCTAATAATATTTTCACTCCTGATTTTTCCTGTTCATTCTACTCACATCTATTACATTTAAAATACTCAATACGCTATACACAACGCTAGTCAGAAGCATTTTTTAGTAAGGAAATAAAGTAATTACATATAAAAACGTAGTACATTGGGTTTTTACATATTAAGAGATTTGAATACTACTCTTCCATAGAAGTGTTAGCTTGTGTTTGGAAGAGGAGTGCACAATACATCATTGTAGTTATTAATAAGTAATTAGTAATAGGTACGATAGGTATTACGTGTTGTGGAAGAGAAACTAAAAATAGTTACATTATATGTTTGGTAGATGAGATATAAGTGTAAGTAGTTACAGTAGATGAGTAATATACTGTATACAGAAAATGGGTAATATGGGTTATTTTTAAGAGTTCAAAAGATTCTTGAATATAATTCCTCTCTCTGGTTTTCTTTATACAACACAAACTTACATAAAATTGAAATAATGCAGCAAAAATTTTTAAGACTCGTAAATTATAAATATTCCAAATGATTATAAATTATAGTGATTCAATGCAATTACTTAAGGCGACATAAGACACTAATAACGGGGGTTTACTCCACGCACACATTTTAATTATTTCTGATGAACGTACTACTAAAATCTCAAATGTTTCAAGAGGGATCTCTACGGATATAAGTTATTTATATTTTTAAATATTTATAAAAATAGGAACTGACCATTAAAATATTTTATGTACAACAGTTTTAAAATTTTATGAACTTTAAAAAAATATATATTTTTAACGTTTTCAACTGTAAAATTAGTGGTAAACACCAGATTTTATTTTTATAGACGATGAATCAGTAACTTCCCGAGGGATCTCTTTAGAAACATTTGAGAATTTGGTAATAAGTTCATCAGAAATGATTAAAATAAACCCCACGGAAAGATTGTTTTTCTGGGCCTGCTCGGGCAAAGTCGACCGTAGGTCCGTCCATTACGCCGGGCCGCGCGCCGAATATAGTTTTTACACGACTTTATCACTTATTTCGTTAATATTCTCACTTTATTTTAGAGATTTGATAGATCAAATTCAACCGCAGGTCTGTTCAATACACCAGGGCTGCGTGTCGAATATTTTTGTGCACGGCTTCTCACTTATGTCGTTTAGGACATGGCTGTATTTTAGGGTATTGACTCGTTTTAAACAATCCGAATTTCCACAGCGAAGAAAAAATATGTTTTACTAATATTTAAAATCATTAGACATTTAGACAGCTCTGACCTGGTGGATATTATGAATTATCGCGTACCCAATAAATACAATACTAGACTTCATACTCGATTTAATGTAGTTGCTTCTCGCACTAATTTCAATTACAATTCTTGTTCACATAGATTACATCGTTTGGGGGATGAAACTTGCTCTGTCAACATAATTTAATTTAAGAACATCGCTTCCCTTATAAAGTAAATATAATTCCAATTATGAAATTATTATTAACTGTATCAGTTTGTTATTATGATTATTAGATTAGTATAACCATTTACTTTCTTAAAAAATGTATCTCGGTATGTAAAAAGCCAACGAGCGTTTAAATAGAGAAATATTATTTAGACAAATCCTTCTAAGAATAAACCATTTATATATAAACATAATATTTATACATTATAAATAACTGACTCTTTTTGTTTTCTAGACTAGAAATATTTCGCAGACTCCGCTCTATGTATAAATTCTCGAGGGTTCACATTTTCTACTAACCCCTTACATTCTTGCATACCTTTAATATTTATTTCTCCCTATTTCATACTCCTTCGAGAATTCCATTTCTCTATATTACATGATCACTATATAACAAAAAATATCACCCATGAATTCATTTGTATTTACCCTGTTTTGGCGGCTTTTTATTAAAAATAAGCCAACGCAAAATATTGTATGTTTTAATATTGTTCAATAAGAAAAGAAATGTTGTCGGCAACTGAACAACAAATAATTTCCTGTGTCAGGAAATAATTAGTGATTATGTTAGCCATGTAGTAATAAAGCTGATCATAATAAAACGTTGAAAAGGTGTTCCACAATGTAAACCCGAAACATAGGTAAATGAATTTGAACCATTACAAGAAAATTTCAAAGACTCATTACACGGAGAATAACACAAATGACATTGAACAATGTTTCGCTGATTTGCAAATCTCAGACGCAATTTTTTTCGAGAAAATAGCGACGTTTTTACTCGATTACTCGAGTAAAAACAAGTTACTCGATTTTTTTATTTTCTTACTACCTGCTAAGCTGTTCATCAACTACGCTTCAGCCGGTATCACACAATATTATTACTCTAAGCAGGCCATTTTGCCAGACAGTTTAATATTAGGATGCTTTTGATTTTAAATACGTATTTTTTTAATAAAATCACAATATTATTTATGTTGTAAAAAAACCCCATCCGTTTTAGAGTAATAGTGAAGGATTCTACATTTATTTTTTTAATGATAAACTAATGTTTATAACCAGTAATTGTTGATTGAAGTACTAGTACTCGTACATATTGAATTATTTGGCGGGTTGGAAATAAGCCAACGTGGCTCAGTGGTCCAGAGCGTCTGACCGGACATCAGAAGGCGCGGGTTCAATTCAATTAGAGATATTTTCAATTTGTATTGATATTACAGGCGACTAATTATTGCTTATAATAATTTATGATTCTTTATTTCATTATATTTTTATTTGTTGCCGATCTAATTCAGTGGTAACACTCTCACCATATATATTTAAAGTTTTACTTTGATTTTTAAGCTTTCTGTTTGTCGTCTATTCTAAAGTCAATTAAACAAATAAAAAATATTAGTTATACTGTTTATTTTAAATTTTTAAAATAATGTTTTGCTAAGTGAACAAAGGTGCACGTCCATAAAAAGAAATCGTATAATATTAATGTAAACCGAGTACGTACGCAAAACATTTTCCACATGGTCCGTCCACATTCCACTTTATATGAAACGACTGCATTCAAAATGCAATTGCATTGCATTTTGTGTTTTTGTACAGCAAAACCCTAATGACAAGGTTTTCCATTCCGGCCGGTTGCACATCCGTTACCGGCCTGTTGCTATTTAATTATGAACAACTCAAACAGATTTTTCTGTTTGAATATGTTAACATGCAGAATTCAGGCCAACGCTTGAATGTAGGTACTTACTTTGCTTGATTTATGTGAAAAAATATAAAACTGTTTTTATTCTATTAATTTTGAAAATTTTGCAGATAAAAGTTGTTCATCATTTTTACAAAATAACGTTTATTGTTCGTTGAGCATTGAATGACAATGTTGGCTCTTCTCATAAATGGAGTTTGTTATAATGAACAACTATGTAGATAACTATCAGCTTATTGATTGTTTTATAAGTAAGAATTTAAGATTGTAACCTATCTGTGTACGTGTGAAGATTTTAAAATCGTTCTTGGTTAAATGTTTAAAATAGACGGGTTCTATTGCCAAAGCTGAATGTCCGAAATCTCACCATAGTCATCATTAAAAAAATCCAACCAATGATTTTATTACCTCCGCTCCTGCTGTCAGTTCCTTGAGTGAGAACGCCAGAAGAACATTAGGAATATTTTTTTAAACTTTTATGCATCTACCTAGACAGAATGCTATTTTTCATGAATTATTTCGAACCATTAAAAATGGTAGGAATGCCATTTATATTATTCCATAATTATTTTATTTTATTTCCCCTGGAATATATATATAGACTGTTTGCAGACGACGCAATAATTTATATTGCAGAAGATAATTATGAGAAAGCAATCAAAAAGATAAATAGTGACTTAGAAACATTGTCAAAATGGCTCAAACTAAATAAATTAAAACTAAATGTAAATAAGACAAAATACATGCATATAGGCAGAACAAATACGCATGAGGAACCAAAGGTTTCTATAAATGGAGAAATCATAAAAAAAGTGGAAGAAATTAAATATCTAGGTGTTATTATAGACTCAAAATTGAACTTCTCAAAAAATGCAGACTATACAATTAAAAAAATTGCAAAAAAAATATCATTTCTTGGTAGAATCAGAAACAAAGTAAATAAAGAAACATGCCAGATAATATACAATACAATTATATCACCACACTTTAATTACTGTTTAAGTATTCTTTTTCTCTGCAATAAAGAGAAAATGAAAAAAATGCAAATACTGCAAAATAAAGCAATGCGAATAATACTTAAGCGCAACATATACACACGGATAAGAGACATGTTAAAGGAGCTGAATATTTTGACGGTGAAGCAAACTGTGTATTTGAATGTACTTATTTTTATACATAAAATTAACTTAGGGATAATGTCTAAGGAACTGAAAAGAAAAATAAATTACAATAACGAGATACACGGACACGGGACGAGAAATTCTAAGCAAATTAGATTGTCAACAAGAAAAAAAACAAGCACCCGAAAATCTCTGATGTACCAGGCCGTTCAACTCTATAACAAAATCCCGAAGGAAATTGCTGTGATAGAAAATATTAATAAGTTCAAAAATGAATTAAGAAAATATGTCTATCTCAATTATTAATGTTTCTTTTTTTGTGAATTTATTGAAATATTTAAAGAAAGATTATGTTTGCCAAACAATGTACATGTTTATATGTTTATAAAACTATTAGAACACACGAAGATGTGAGCTAACTTAAGATTAATAAATAAATAAAATAAAATAAATAAAATATTTTTTTTTTGAATCGTAATTATTCACCTGTATTTTGTCAAATGCAAATCATTTCACACTTCAGAAAGCTCATCAACGTAAAAGCTTTTCGTTGCACGGGATAAATTTGTATGGTAAAGTTGGATGAATTTTTCAGGATCAAATTTTATGCAGATTTAAGATTATTTCAAATTTTTTTCATTTTATAAGTCTTCCGGTAGATGATTATGAGCAATATTTTAATGTTTTTTCAGAATATAATGCAGCTATCTGTTACAGAAGTAAGCAGATTTTTTTGTATTACCGGAGAAATATTAGATAATATTATATCAAAATCTACAAAGCGCAAATGTGCTTTGTAAATTTTGATGATTATCTCGGAAATTATTCGGTGGAAATTAAAAATTACGTTTATCATGGTAAATTGGTAAGTATTGTTAGTTATTAGCCAAATTTTTCATAACAGAGCTTACATGTGCTAATAAATACATTTTATCTTTAAAGCGGCTTTACACACAACGATCATGGTGCGGCAAATGTCTGGTATCTGTGAGAGGATATTCTGTCAGCGCTTTATTAGCAGCAGACACACTGTTGGTGGACGCGGTGGACTCTCTCGATGCAGCAGCTGGTCCAGTTTCTTCACCACCTAGGATTCTTGCTGCAGAGTCTCCATCTTATATCTTCGTATCACCTATTCCTGTAATTCATTTTAATTAACTTAGCTTCACTTTATTTTTGTAATATTTATATTTTTTGTAATACCTGCATCAACTGTAAAGCGCCCCTGAGGTGATAATAAATATAAAGTTTTGCCAACCCAATGCCACTAAAATCAGTATTTTCTTCGAAAAAGTGTCAAGTTTTTATCCTATTTCTAAAGTAGGATGTATCTCCTAACAGCAAATCTCTAAAAATTGATTTTGACGTTGCGCTCAGAACCTACGTACTTACCGACGACTTTTATTTAATTTATGATTCTACAGATCCTAGTAGGGGTATGCACGTATGTAGATACTTGGCAGATTTTGCAAGGACATTCAAGGACAGACCACAGGTTCAACGCATGCAAATTGCACGAGGACATAAGCATCTCTTCAAATATTCCACTTTGCATGCATCATCTTTATCACATTAGTCTGCACAATTTCGGAATGGCTCTTGGCGTGGTGCATTTGAATATTTTACATAGATTCTGAACCAAGACGACGACGATGCTCTGATTTAAAGTAATACATTGAGGCAATAACCGTTTCCTGACAAAATGCAAATGCGAAGTTGAATTTGCATCAAGGATTGAATAAGTGTACATGAAGCAGGATAACTACCTGATTTTCTAAAGATATTAGAAAACAAGATAATATCTTTGATAGCTACGAATGAATGGTTCAAAGACAGGTACATGACTGCAGTATAATGTCGACTGTGGTTTGGTAAAACCCTTCAAGCCACAAGTGAAATCTTGAAGTGTTTTTTTTTATATATATATATTTTTTTTATATAAAAGTTTTTAAGTAACATATTGCTATCCTGTTCATAAACATGAGATATTTGATACGATTTTCACATACTAACCTAAACATTTTACGCATATATTTAGTTTTCAGTAATGAAATTGCCATCAGCAAAAATACTTTACCGTGAAGACTTTATTATATAAATCCACTCAAAAGTTATATTCCCAAAAAATATGGCTTGAAGGGTTTTACCAAAACACAGTCGATGTCTATTATTCTAATATTAAAAGCTTTTTCTAACCTGCAGTTATCAATTATAAATACCAAGAGAAAGGAAAATGCTACCTGGAAATGGTTTGACTTTAAAAGAATATATACAATCTAATAGTGCAGTTGGTTTATTTAAAACAGATTCTGAAATCTAAAATTTAAAAAATAAAATAAAACAACAGATTTTTGTAAACAGACCATTGTAAAGTTAGCAAAACTACTAAATAGGATCAGTCATTGCCGATGCTATCATTATAAAAAGGCGTAAAACTTTTCTCCCTAATATATTGGTCTACAACCGTTTTATGTAGAACACAAAGAAATAAATAATTATCATGTTGGTCCAATATAAGCAACATTAGAATTGTTAGCCTAAGAACCAGTCGTCAATGATTTAGTGTAAAGGACCAAGTCTGATTAACTCATTCGAATAACGTTCGGATATTCATAATTGTCGCTTAGGCATCTCAAGTGGAATCTTCTCATTGTGTATTTAATAAATCTTAACTAATAAGTACCAGCCTCCTTTTTCAACTGTTTACCACATAATTAATAATGGCAAGGTAGGTGTCAATTTGATGTGTTTGAATCATTGTTTTATCATAATGTCTCTGCCAATAATGTTATTTGTAATTTAATATGAAAAATACCATCACATATTTATAAATATACGTCAAACAAGTTCAAACTATCGTCAATTAAGTAACCACACTGAAAGTTCAGTGAAAACTATCAAGAAACTGAAACTTGTCCATACCTTCCGACGCGACGTTGCACCTTATAAATGGACCTAAAAATAACGTCCCATCCCCTGCAAGTCTCTTGAATTCACCCTAACTGAGATGTATCTTTCGAATTGCAACCAACGTAGACTAAAAGTTTAACCACTCGAAGACAGTATAATAGTTTGTACGAATACAATATTAACATACTTGGAGTCCGGAAATTAGAGGTACAAACGGGAAACCTGTGAATCTACATCACATTTCGAGTGGATTTTGTAATATAACTTTTTTTATTCGAGCTTTCGTTTTCTAGCAAATCGAGTTAGAAGTTGGAATTTTTTAGGCAAAATTTGAAAGAAAAATCTATCGCTAGGGGGTTACTGTCAACTGTTTATTGTATTTTTTATCATCAATCCTCATTTAAAATCTCCTTATCCTTCCCAATCCATGTCTTATATAAATTTTAAAAAATATATAAAAATGCTTTGTTGCAAATATCTGGAAATATTTAATTGCCTAAAAAGCCAGCTAAGTAAAAAACTTAATGATTAAGAAGTGACATTAGTGATCATTGTAACATATCACCAATAATTATTTCATCTGTGCATGTACCGGCTGGCTATTCGTCCCCGAGCAAAGTCGTATTATTCATGGCGGGAATAAGCGAAATAATATCATTTCATATTGAATATACATAAGTGAATTGAAAACTGAAATATGGTGAAATGTGTGCATTGAATATGCACGCTCTGTGGGAGATGACAAAGAAGCACTTTATTTATTGTCGAATCCTTTCAAATCTAGATACGATAGCGAATGGAATAATAATTTACATTTCTATAATATATACGATTTCTTTGGGGATTCAGCATTTAAGAGTCAATAAATTACACATAATATATAGTAAATGGTAAAACTGCACTTGCCAAGTTATCAAAAACACTTTAACAACTTGGATTGGTGAAAGCTTTTTAAAATGTGTGCTTTATAGGAAACATGATTTATGTTTTCAATTTGGGAGGCGGATATGGGTACTGCCGCCCCGGGAATCATTTATTTGATAACCAACACACCTGCCATAGGTCACACTAAGTGTTTTGTGACTTAGCAGGGGTGCCCGGGTTCATGAGGTGAGGTTTGTCTATGTTTTGGAGACGGATGCCTTTGCCCACTTATTGCGTAGCAGTTCGGATCGAGCGAGACTGATTGAGGGAGATATTTTGACCCCTCCAGCCGGATTTTCTGTCGACTCATCACCTTGCATCACAGTGGGAGGGGTGGATTCATATTTCCGTCACTTCTAGACACATTGACCCCCCAGATTCATACCAACCCCTCAACCTTTTTCCTTCCCAGAATTTACTCTCCTTCTTTTTCCTAAAAAGAGCCTTAACACAGCATCCCATGATATAGGCCCTGATAATAATAATAACACATTTTAGAACTCTACGGGAGTTGCGTTTAACTCCTAATCTCAGAAAAGCCAAAAATTTCTGATGAGATTTTACGTTGTCAGAACTCAACCGTTCGATAGTTTTTTTATGGTTAAGACAAATGCGTGTGTTTAATGACTTCAATTATATTTCGGTATTTAGCAGTAACTTTGTGGTTTGACATATTGATGATAATAAAACAATTACTTTGTTTATAACCATGAGTTTTTATTTGTTTACTTCTCTATAACCGACCTGTTTCGATTAGCACAAGCATCTTCAAGGTTTCATCTTCAACTTCTTTCATCTTCACTGTTTTCAACATTTAAAAAAATTTTATACCCTAAAGATTCTTGTGCTAAGCGAAACCGGTCGGTTACAGAGAATTAAATAAATAAAAAATCGTAGTTATAAACAAAGTGATGGTTTAATTTTCACTCCATTTATAATTTCACACAGGTACCCCCCACCCACTATTGCAGGAGTGGAAAGTTTAATCGCAATAGATACATTCATGATTGCAATAATATTATTAAAAAACATTAAGAATTTTTTATTACCATTTTTTAAATCACTTTTCAAAATCTCTTCTTTTCCTGTTACCCCACCCTCTCAATTAAATCGTCCTCACAACATTCCCCAATGTCAAGGGGGGCATAGTCCCACTGCCTCTGAGCAGTCCAATCCTACTTGTTTGAAACAACAATCTTCAAAACACCTGAACGAAACCCACTTGACCTATTTTTGATTTAAGTTTGCTTCCATCTGATCCAAGTCTTCTTCAACGGAAAGTTTTAAACAATCGACATTCATTACTTATTAAATGGTAGGGTTATAAGAACTTTGCTTTACCTTCAATGAAATAACCGAAGTAAATATGTAGGGAGCGTATTAAGGCTCTACTGTAATTTAACTCTTTTGAAGACACTAGTTTCTTCACCTTTCTTTAAATTATGAAACCCTCCAAGTGGTGCAGACGAAAGGAGAGCCTTATTACCTATACTCGTAGCTAACTACTTACTGACAAACTCTAAGCGGATAACGTAAGCTCTGGGAGCTTAAAGCTCTTATAACCCTACATATTATCTATAAGGACAACTTATAGTCATTTCAATTCCAGTTACCTGATTAAGTTACATTTTACCATCCTAAGTTACATTTCTGGTATTAGGTCTCGCATTATTTCATAGCAAAAAAAGTTGAAGAATAGATTTATAAATAACTAGTTGGGATAGAGTTTTGAGCTTGTGAATTCTAGTACGAGTATTCTTGTCAAATGGATGCATTTTAGAAGTGGATTAACTATTATTTTATTAAAATAAGTATTTGTTTCAATTGATCGTGCCATGTCACGATCTCTTTTTCTGTTCATCACGTACGCCTCATTTTACCACAATTTATTATTTCATTCTTGTCTTTTCTACCATTCAGTTCATGAAATCCAGAATTGTACTGATAAAAAACTACATTACATCGACCATAACTCTTCTCCATATCTCATGCCAGTGCAGAAATAATAGTTAAGTATTCGGGCGTCCCCGACTTCTTATACCATTCAAACTACTCTCTAAACACTCCTGACACTAATAAAAACAAACTTTGAAATTTTCAGCGAAATTGGTCCATTAGTTTTTGAGTCTATGGGGGACAACAAAGGAACATTAATTTTTATATAAGACTAGGTTTCTTTCGCACTCAACATTACACGTCTTATAATCATAGTTTTAATTTATTGTTATCGTACCCTTCAAAGTCTTCAAGCCTGATGTTTGTGAATTATTGTCATTTGACAGCACATGCGGGTGTTTATTATGTCACAACGTAAAATTGACCACCAGAGAACTTATTTCTCCCACATTGAATGATTGTCATTTTGACATGACTGATTGCCACATTAAATATATAAATATTATTGCCTTGGTTCAAATATCTTCCCAAATTGCAAATACAGGTACATTGCATTACACGTGAGAAATACAATAATAACATTTTGAATTGATTTATTGTAGTTTTCACGAGAAACTTTAAGGGACTTAAATTGTCAATTTGAGCTTATACTAGTTTAAATATTAAGGTTTGGTGGTAAAACAATTTGAATAGAGACATGGTTTGCTGGTTGAACAGTGTGATAATATTCAGTCACTTTGGAAATGTATAATAAATGCATAAGTTCAGTGAGTACAGGTGTAAGTTAATTGCTATTTTCCACACAAACAATTAAAGGTATTTTATCCGAAAACTACATGAAAAGTTGGAATTTCGAAAAGGTTTTTATCTTTTCACTTATACTATCATGTAGAATCACCACTCAAAGTTAGTGCAGTTTACCTCCGGACATCTTGTATACATATTTATTTTTTACATAGAAACCAACCAAGTTTGTTGACCAGGGGGTCTAGCACATTAAATCCGATAACTTTACAATATCGGATCGTCAGGCATATCTACGATGATTTTATACCGATTTCGGTGCATTCGGACACCGATACCGGAGCACGGTCGCGCTGTTTTACTTAGACCGATATTGATAACGCAATAAATCATAAATCGACGTACGCTAGTAACACTGGAGGTATTATCTGTGAATTGACATTCCGAAACATCATTCAGTGACGTAAAAATATAAATAAACTGGTAATGTTGAATTCAAATATTAACCTAAATATGCATTGGAAGTCCGCATTTACTTTTTGACACTAAAAGAGAATTAATTAGTTAATGGAGTCTTTCAATTTTCAAATTTCGTTTCTGCAAGCCCGAATCAATGTAGCGTCATTGGCTCGAGCTGATTCAACTGGTCGCGTATACAATTCTAAGAACGTCGTTAGTCAACTCCGTTTCTTTAATAATTCAATAATTTTCCGTAACGAACGACATTATTTAAAAAATATGTGTATATTGGCAGTTAACCGAAGCTTATCTATGCTACGGAGGCCTCGCTAACATTTTTCTATCGTCGGTCGTAATATTTCATATCAATCGTTGACTGTGCTCGCAGATATCGCTAACTGACCATAGATGACGGATTTCGTTAATATCATCCATACTAGACCTTCAGGTTTAAAATATGTGATAAATAAACATGCACTTATCGGTTCTGAAAAAATGTATACATATACGCTAATAAAGCTAGTAACAATAATTACTACTTGGCTATATTGTTGGTGTGAAATACTTAAATGCATTTTTACTAAACCTCGTTAGACCAATGTTGACAGATACAGTGAAGATATCAAGACCCACAAAGACGCTACCACCCACTATAGACAGTGATTCTTGTAACCTCTGCCAGTAAATTATGTTATTCCTTTCTTTATAGCCTCTTTACCGGAGCAATGCATTTTGAAAAGGTCTTGCATAATGCATTTCCTGAGCGGAAAACATTTTTCTGCTCTCGGCGGCCCCTTTCCCGAGTCGAATTTGCAACAAAACAGGTACAGAGAAGCTTCGGGAAAATCCCAGAATTATGAATGGAGACATTCCGTATGCTATTCGGATTTAGATGCATAATTTGTATTTGTAGAGCGTAAACAAAAATTCCATTTTTATTGAATTCCGAGTGCATGCCATAGACAAAGAGTATTTTTATTACATTAGCTCCACACAGGAAGCCCTGAGGAAAAATATCCCCCCACGGCCTATGTCATCTTTGAATGGAGGAGGGTCTTTTTATGAAAAGGGAGGAGAGGAAGCTCTTGGAAAGAAAACGGTTTGAGGGGTGGGTAGAAATCTGGGGGGGTCAATATGTCCAGGAGTGATGGACGCATGAATCCCCTTCACTGCGGTGCAAGGCGATGGGTCGAAACAGTCCGATTGGAGAGGTCAAAAGGTCTCTCTCAACCAGTGGCAGTTCGTGACTTTTGGGTGTACTACAGTGCTAATATTACAAAAAATGGCATTATTGATTTTGTTGTAGCCGAAAATTTCTTTTTTTTTCGAAAATTCGGTTTTTTAGAATGCGTGCGGCCAAACTGAAATTTTCTGAAAATCTTCAAAAATTCAAATTTTCGAAAAAAATAATTTTTTTTTTGATTAAACAACTTCAATGATGTCGAATTTTTAAAAATTTAGCACTCTATTACACTCAAAAGTCACGAGCCGCCACTGTTCTCAACCAGTCTCTCCTGATTCGGCCTGTAGTAGGTGGGCAAACGCATCCGCCTCCAGGACCTAGACATAACTTACCCCATGAACCCAGGCACCCCTGCTAAGTCATCAAACGTAGCAAAACACTTTGGGTGACCTCTGAAAAGAGTGTTGGTTATCCAATGAATGGTTCCCGTGGCTGCAGTACCCATACCGGATTCCCAAATTGTGAAATTTTAAGTTGCATAATCAAATTCTTACTTACGTGGCTGCTTGCGTATACCGGCTGCAAGTTGGAAAACATTGCGATGAGAGGGTATTTATTTTTGGTTATGAAATAATAAAATCCTTGGAGTGTTTCAGTTACGTAGCATAACTGTGCGGATGTTGTAGATTCAACCTAGGAATGTAAGGGTCTGTTTTAATAAGGAAAAAGAAACCCTTAAGGTGTAATCTGTAGTGAGTGATACAATATTAATATGATACGCAGCGCGGAGGTACATTGCATACCTTAATGAGTACAGGTAGGTGTATTTCTGTTTTCTCACACTGTCATGCATAGTTTTACACACACCCGCTTCTAAGATATCATATGGTTGATTGGTGACAATCTACAAAATCAAGCATGTTCAGTGGGAAAAAAAACTGGTAAGATGAAGGAAAGTTTTTAGATTCTCACGGCCAAAAGCATTTTTGTTGTTTGTCTTCGGATTTACCGGATCTGCCCTGATGATGGACACTGCAACGCTGTCCGAAACGTCGGCTAAAGAAGGAGTTAGCGCAACACGGCATAACACCCCAAAAACAAACAACAAAAATGGTTAGATGAAGTTCTTATAAGATAGATCGGCGGATACATTAATCCTTGGAATACACAGAGAAAAATGATCCTGTTAAAAAACGTGATTGCATGAGAATTTCCTGATAAAATATTAGTTATTCAGAATATATCGAGAACACGTGTTCTTTTCCTAATAAATATCATGACGGAAGGTGACAGTATCAGTTTGTCAATATCAAAATTAATTGTTGTATTAACACGTGTTCCTCCGGCACCATCAAACATTCTTTTTTAACTGATACTTTGTTAGGAACTCTGTCAATTCATTCGTTAAATATCTGCAGTCCCGTTTTTAACAGGAAAACGAATAAATTGATCAGATTTTTTTAATAAATCAACAGTATTTTTATCAGTAAGTTTTCTCCGTGTACTTTTCTAGCTTTCAATCAATTAAATGTTAGTAGAATCCCAAAGAACATCCATTATTCAAGGTTTCAAATTAATCAAATTCATTACATTCAATCAAAATCTCATTTTAAAAATATGCCTATGTTCACGTAAATACTAATGTAAAGGATATTTTTAAAAAATGACACAACTGTTACTACAAAATACCGATAAAGTAGCATGTCTCTGCACATGTTACGAAATGACAGTTCTTATCGAAAACGCACAGAGACAGTCTGTTGTTGCGGTTTGTGCATGTTAGTTGGAACACTTGACCCCGGTGACATGTGACAGATCGGGTCACTCCACTGCACGTCTGGAACTGTATCGGTCCTCTGAGGCTAAAGCCGACATCCGAACTCTTTGGGTGATTAGATTCACTGGACGTCAGTATTAATTACAGGCCTGATTGCATCGTCGTATCTTACATTGCACGTGCGGTGAATGCCTTATCTAAAATTACACAAGATTCTTTTAGTAATGTTTTTTTTTATACTGTGTCAATTACAAACTAAGTACTCGAGGCAAACCCACATTTATTTAGATAATACAATTAAAATCGGAAGTGTCTAGTTTTAAGCTTCTTAACTTACCCATAGTAATAATAAACCCAAAAAATATAAATTCGGAGGTGTCTCCCAAGCCAAGCAGGCTAATCAAGTTGTTTTGAAACCTGAACAATCAATGAAATCCCAGCTAGAGAAATTTTTTAACTTTTTACGGACATTTTGGTGTATATGTAATTTAAATAATTAAAAAAATTACAATTTACAGATAAATCATTAGTGCAGTATGGCTTGAGTTAGTAGAATACCTACAAAATGACGTGCAGGCCCAGTTTTCGTTGTTTCTAAGCTAGAGTAGGAAGCATTCCTAACTAAATATAAGCGAGTGCAATTAACGCTGTAAAGACTCTTTAATTCATTTACATTCATAAGTAAGATTATTTTATTTTATTATTTTTATTTCTTGCTAGACCAATCCCGATGAGTTACAATACTCATTGTAGGACGACAAGAACTCACAATACATAGGTGTGAGTTAATATGTACAATTTTACATTGGTATTTTTATATTAAAATTATAAGTTTCACATACGAAACAGTACAAAAATAGCAAAAGAAAGCTCAAGTAGAACAAAAAAGGAAACAGACGGGGATATACACATAAGCACAGAGCCAACTCAGGAATTTACAAGAAGGTAGGTACTTACTCAATTACATTGGTAAAAATAGATTTTGCTTGATTAAAAATACAGGGGAAAGAAAAGGAAAGAGAAAGAAACAACAAGAATTACGTATTTTGGTTTTACATGTTTAAAAAAAAAAACTTTTATCTTACTTTTACTTTTTGTATTACGCTGGCTATTTTTATACACATCTGGAAGAGAGTTATAGAGTGTGCAGGCAATATAGTTAAGAGATTTTATTCCAGATTTCGTAGTGTGTGTTAGAGGAATGCGGATTTTATTGTTATTCCAAGTAATATGGCTGTGGATGTCTTGATTGTAAAGTAGCTTAATGTTAGTGTGGGTTGATTGTTGATTAATTTGTAGGATGGTGGTCGTGATTTCATGTTTGGGAAGGACTGTGATTGGAAGGATACCGGAAATTAAGTAGTTGTCCTTGACATGTATGTCCCATGGAAGACCAAGAACATTTCTGAGACCTCGGTTTATTGTTTCGGCTTTTGATGTAAGACGACGTGACATGAGAGGTCAGTAGATATTTGATTCATTTCATCGACAAATGTCTTCACAGAACGTCAACGACTCCTGCTACTTTATTTTTACTTTTACTTCTGTCTGCTACTTTACGGTCATATATTTTACTGAGACCACTATAACGTGCATATTATAATTATTATTATGTTTTCTTGAATGATTCGTGCACCACGCCTAAGAATGCGCACTAACAATGCATCCGAATGAGATAAAAATATAATACTTCCCATAATAATATATCATGATAGTGCCAATGTCAATGACCAATAACTATCTCCCAGCAGTGATGTTACAAATGTTATGTCAGGGGTCATCAAGCACCAAGTCGGCTTCAATGCGGACACTTCATCTAAAACACATGATACCCTAAGCATTATTTTAGCTTAAAATTAACATCATGTACTTAAAACCAAGATTAAAATAAACCGGCACCTAAAACGGTTTAGTTGAAAATCGTACGGAAAAAAAATCATAACAAATACGAGATTTTTAAAAAAAGTCCTAATATTTTTCTAAAAATAATAAACGATGCCACATTTCACGGCTTTGGAACTTCTACTACGTTTTTCTGAGTAAAGATTTCATTGGTATGACCATTTGCTGTCTTTCAAGAGGAGAGGGTACCAGAAGAAGTAAGGAAGACGTCAATGGTATTAGATGATTTCTTAAAACCGGTCAAGTGGGTACAGATAGAGTCTTCACATAAACTGGTGATATATTTTAAAAATACACCATTAAAGTGTATTGAAATAATCTTTTACCCCAAGTGGAACTATTTTGAGGCAAAATGACTGTTGGAACCGCAATATGATTGGATATATTCTTGGTTGAGAAAGAGGAGCAGAGGTCCCAAAATTGAGATGAGCTGACGATCTGAAGCGTACAGAAATCTTTGGATGAATGGAAAACCGTCCAGGAACGGGAAACATGAAAAAAAATGAGTAAGGACTATATTAAAAGTTGGACATCATGTGGTTCTTGAAAAAATATAATAAATGGTCGAATTAAATCACAGTATAAGAAAATATAATTATCTCCCAGCAGGTCTAAGTACTCGTAAATACAATAGGAACAAAATAGGATGAAAGTTATGGCTATCGTACAGCGGGAGAGCAAATAATAATTAGCCAACTTCCATATTTTGCACTGCCCGTACAGTGCTGCAGTGCAGTACGTACTAATAACTGAATTTGACAGCCAATTATGGCAACAAATTACGTGTGGTCATCCGCTCGGACAATGGGAGACAACAATGTTGTTTTACCGCCCACGTTTATTACTAGTTCTTTGGGATCCTTCAACACTTGACCATGTAGATTATTTTATTGTGCAAGCACATATTCAGATATTTGCAGCAAGGCACTTGACTGCTTTTGTATTTCCTGCCCCTTACGATATTAGTAATTTCAATGTCCAGGTTCAGAACTCCCTAACAATTTACATTCATACATAGTCTCATACATACACTTCATTTATTCTGATTCTTGACACGGCCCGACTCTGATAGAAGTCTGAATGTATCTGAAGTATCTGGTTTACTTTATCGTGCCATGTCTTCCTCGGGCGTCCCCAACGTCTTCTCACACGATCATACATGGTTTTACCACATATACGCATCAGGGATCACATTTTTACAGCATTAGTTTTTTTTACATTAGCTACAAACAGGAGGCCCTGATTATTTTTTTCCCTCAGAACCTGTGTCATCTTTGGAGCTGCTGTGTGGAGGGTATTTTTATGGAAAGGAAGGAGAGGAAGTTCTGAAGGAAGAAGGTGAGTGGTGGGTAGGAATCTGGGAAATCCATCTCTCTTACTGCGGTGATGGCAAGGCGATGGGTCAGAAGAGTCCGGCTGGAGAGGTCAAAAGGTCTCCCTCAACCAGTTTCTCCCGATTCGGCCCGCCACGCAGTAGGTTAGCAAACGCGTCTACCGCCAGACAAAACTGACTCTAGAACCCGGGCTAAGTCACCAAACATAACGAACCACTTGGAGTAACCATGGCATGGGAGTTGGTTATCCAATAAGATTCCCGGGCGGCAGTACCCAAACCCGCCTATCAAATTGTCTACGTTCATCCTTTCTCTACCTGTTCCATGCCTCACTGCCATACATCGGGGTAGGTATCAGCACTACATTGTGGACTGCTAGCTTCGCTTCTTTGGACAGTTTTTTGCTAGCGCAAACCGCGTTCAGTCCTCCATTAATGGAGTTACCTGCATTTACACTTGTATCAATAGCTCTGTCAGCCTTCCCATCATTTAAAAATACCTTTCACGAAACTTCCCAAAGATGGTATACTGACCTAAATGTTATCAAAGTGTGACGTATTTCTTTTTGATCTATAATGAGATATGAATGAAATTATTATAAATGGCTTTGTTATAAACAGGGATTTATATCACACTATTTTTTTTATATAACACTTTGCTCCCAAGTACGTCTCATTAATTTATTATTCATGGTTAGATGAACATTTTCGTGACTATTACAAAATTATTAAAATTGGTTATGTCATTAACTTTTACCATAGGTCACACAATTAGCCCTGAGGAAAACCTCCGGTCATCATGTAGGAAGTTTATTTATAATAAATAAATAAAAAGTACTTTTCTTGCCATCTTCCGATCCATATGCATTGTCTCATTGACTACTTTCCTTAAAACTTTTATGTATTTATTGCCTTTTAAAATTGAATCTATTGTTTTTTTTCCATCTGGAAGTTTATCATCACCATGTTTTTAATACTTTTATTTAAATCGAGAATTAAATAAACAAAACATGTAATTAGTATGATTTTTACAATGCAGTAATATCCGCCTCTACACGTGTAATGAGCTGATAACACGAATGCTCACAATTAGTAGTTCATGGCGCTCAGTCATTAGCCTTTGATTATAGTCGTTACACGATAGCATGAGTTCGAAGTGGTTCATTGATAAAATATGCATTACGCTAGCAGAGGTACATTAAAAAATAATTTCGTATTAAAGAAACGCCTAATGATCAAATTTATAAATAATATTTCATCGATAGAATTTACCCCTTAGATAGCATAAGCAATAGATTCAAAACAAATGGCTTAATAGCAATCCCAATGCTAAGCACGACCACGGCTCAGCACCACTTAATTGTATTATTATTATTATTTTTTTGTATTATTTATTAACATTTGTAGTTTGTCAGCAGGTACATAATGACAACATTTTTGCAATAACATGGTACAATGGTAAACAGTATGTAGGTATGTATAATGTTGATGATAAATTAACAATAAATGATAAGTTGGTTAAATTACAGAATTGTATAAATATAAATATGTAAGAAGCAGTATAAGCCTCATATAACAACACAAGCACAAATGATGTGAGATGAAATTAGATGTGAGATGGTACAATATATTATTGTCCAAAAAAAAATGTATGTAGGTAACGGAAATTTAAATAAATGAACAATTTGAAAAGCAAAATATCTCCCTGAAATTGGAAAATGATATATTTTACCCTTAATTTACGTTTATTTAATCTATGTATATTACCTAGCAATTTAAAAAAATAGCTATTGTTATTATTTACTTAAACTAAGGACGGGTTGTTTCGGAGAATTTGAACAATTCATCAAATTTCAACGTTCATTTTCGGGTTTTGTGAAAGTCCTATTTATGTTCTGTTATTATATCATTATAGGCTGGTTGCTTGACAAAACTGAAATAAAAACAAAACTTGATAAAAATCTTTCACAGAACTTGAAAATGAACCGTGAAATTTGATGAATTGTTCAAATTCTCCGAAACAACCCGTCCTTATTCTCTAAAATATTGAAATATGTTAATTTCTATGTTGAATTACATTTACATTTATTTAATAAGTCTTTGAATATTGTTTACACATCGCCTTTTAAGCATTATTTTCTTTTTGTGTGTAAATACTCATCCCATAAACACGAACTACTAAAGCTAACTCTTTATGGAGTAGTAGAATAATTAGGAAAAAAAATACAATTTTGCATACTGTTATAATTTGAAATATAATATAATTTTGTAATGACTAAATAAATATTTCGGTCTCAAATGAGAGATAAAAACTATGAACACTCCAGTATTTTTTAAAACAATTTTCATAGTCTCACCAGAATTTGTTAAATCACGTTTTGATTAATACATTTTTAAAGATTGTATTTTGCATCGTGAAAACGGTAATACTTCTCAATCTCTCCATAAAGCTCAGCAAAGGCGCAGCGATCCGGGTTAAATGATGTCATAGCATTTTAATTTCTTGGGTTTTTAATCATTTTTTCAAAAAAGACATGTATATAGTACGAATATCCAAATGCAATGACTCTTCCGTATAAATTCATAATCGACGTTTATTGTTCTATTTATTTTAGTTCATATTATTTTTCCCAGGTGTTCCTTGTTATTTTTCTCTCAATTAGGTTAATCTTTAACCCTTCAAGGCAGGTGGGGCGACATCTATGGGTAGGCTCTACGTATAAGTAGGTTCTAGGGGTGAGTGAACTGTGATACGGGCTGGATAAGGGCGGGAACGCACACAAATAATTTACCTTTTGTTCTGAGGGTTGCAAGTAACTACCACTCAGAACGCAACATTATAACAAAGATGAACGAAAAATAAATAATGCCTGTGTAACGTTACGGTTTATTTATTTGACTTACGCAACTTCATAATAAAGATATATTATGGGTAGTTTGAATGGTGTGAAATTTCATTTTATTTTACTTTACACCTTCTTAACGCACTCCTGTATGTACGATGTAAAAGAGGGGAACTATATCACCACTCAGCTGGGCAGCATTGAGGTGGGTTAAGGTAGGGGCTGTAGGAAAGGATTTATTAATTGAAGAGGGAAAATAGATTCCAGTAGCTCTTTTCAAAAACGAGTCAGAGAAATGACCCGTTCTCGTGAAGCCGACATCAATTGTGAACAAGTTTTTCACTTGTGTCCGTCGAGTTTCGCGTAGAATAGAACTGGAGATCAATCATAAAATAAAGAAGAACACAAATACGCGAAGTTAATACAAGGAGAAATGTTACAATATGGGATAAAAAAATTACAGCTCCAAAAATAGGGCACAAAAACCAATAAAGATAATGTCAATTCAAGACAGGAACAAGATTTTGATTGAGTTCACGACGTCTGCCACATCAATACAAAATGTTATATGCGTGATGACTTACAAAAATCATTAAGACTTACACCAAAACTGTGTTTCATCATCATATGAAATTCAAATAGGATGGCGATATATGATGTCAGACAAGTATAGAGACAGAGCGGGTGCTAATGGGCTAAAACCAAAAGGTACTAAATCAGTGGCGTTGTTGGTTTCCATTCAAGTCTGTATGGAAGGAATTTCTAGTGTTTTTCTTTATTATTCTATTGGATCAATGCTGACTAGCTCTTCCGAGCAGGCTCCATTGAAATACATATCACCTGTGAATGATGATGTGTGAATAGTTTGAATTGTGTGAATTATGCGGATGATGTGTTATTAATATTTTGATTGACCTTACACAAAAATAACTACCTAAATAACTTTCTTAATTGTGTTTATTTGATTTTGGTTTGGTGAAGTTTCGGTTTAAAAAGGTGTAATTCCTATTTTTGAAACGTCTACGTAAAATAAAATCATCTCCGGGCCTTACAATTTAGCTTCTTTAAGATGAAATGATTGATGATGACATCCACTCATCCGCCCATTGTCTTCAGTTGAAAGAATATACTTTTTGTTCCCGTTTAAACGCGAGGGGTCTGTTTATTCAATTATACCCCAGAAGGCTGTAAATTTCATGTCGTAACAATGTGCAATGATTTTAAAGTTGTGTAGTCTCTCGTTCCAACTTATGGCGAGAATGCAATTTTTACGTTTTTCTCTTCCAATTTTTAACTATATTTTTTTTTGTGTAATACTACACAAGACATCCAACTGTTTTCAACCGTCTGGAGATGGGTAAAGGAAGGTGGGTATCTGATTATTCAGATCTTGTTACCAAAAACAGCTAAAACCATTTCAAGCAAGATTTCAATTCTGTATGGTGGTCATGCAATAGGGCGATACTGAGAATATCTTTCACTTTAGAACGTAACCGCAAATATACTATCCATTATTTTTAATGAATAAGTTGTTAAATAACACAAATTAAACAATTAAACCACCTTTGGGCAAAAACATTTTAAATACACAGCTTGCAAACTATACAATTCACTACCAGCCACGATTAGACAAACAGAGTCAATAACCAAATTCAAACATGAAATAAAGAAATGGATAATAAGTATTGGACGTCCCACTATCGCAAACATCTGTAAACCAAATTACACGTAAACAATAACAACAATTCAAATACAAAATAAAATATTAGAATCAATAATTTTATAAAAACCCCTTTGTAACTACGTCCTCCAACTAAATGCATTTATATTGCATATATATTTACAATATTGTCGTACCTGTATCTACTCTTTCTATTATCTATCTATTGACTCCATAGTTTAAAATGTATACAACTTTGTAATTTGTATTTTGATTTAGTCATGCATTTAAATATTCTTTAAGTATCTGAATACGTCTGTCTCGACACAGGTGTGACACCCTAGTGAAACAGATGTCGATAAATACACGTAAAAAACTTTATATTGATAGATAAAAATAAATAAAAAAAAAAACAAACAAACAAATACAATTTACTTACGGACGCCGGGATTTGAACCCGCAACCTCCGGATTACTAGTTGAGATCTTAACCCCTCAACCACGGAGGCCATATAATAATGAAGGGTATAATATGTACTCCTACAATCTGTTTCTTGGTGATTTTCTTTCAATTTTTTGAAAACGTGAGCAAGTGAGTGACCGGGCCCTCACAAAAATTGATAGATTTCAGCCAAAGATTTTTTGTCTACATTACCCAATAATAAAGTATAATTTTTATTTTATTTTGTATAAAATTTAAAGGTCCTTACCTACCTACCAATGCATAAAAGATTGTAATAATAACATTTTTGAGGGAGTAAATAATGTTTAAAGATTTTTTGGTACATAAATTTTTTTTAATACAAAAAAACCATTTTAAACATTTAACATTTTAACATCTATTCTAAAAGCACTATAATAATATTATATTACCTACATACTAAAATTTGGACTTCACGACGTAGAGACATAAACTTAACACATACCTTTTTAAACTGTCATACCCGTAAATTAAATATACCATTCCTGAGAGAGTTATATCCAATTTTCCAATTATGTCCAAAATCCTGAATCTAAATTTCTCTAATAAACAATTAGTTAATGTTAATTAAGTTTTAATCTCAAATGACCTACCAGGTAAGTATTGTACTGTATATTATCTCCATATATAGTTAGTAATAACAAAGATCATTGTAGAAATGTATTATATATTTGTACAGCGCCCTTGAGGTGATTTTGCACAAAAACGGCGCTATAAAAATCATCCAAATATTATTATTATTAGTAATTATTAACATTTAAAGGGAGTTTATTGAACATTTTAAAACGTTAATAGCAAAATATTATTTTGAGTTCCCGATAAATTTATCTCAGGAAGCCTAAAATCGTCATAGCTTCTCGTAGGACAGCCATGAACTGTACTATTAATATTAACACTTTTTAATAAATAATCTGGTAACATTTTGTTTATAAACTTGTAGATAAATACTAGTGTATTATAGACTAAACACACTTAGAATAATGAATATAATAATGAGTATGATTTGCAATGTTTTTTTGATATAGTATATCTGCTTCAGTAAAACACTTTTCTCAGGTTCTTGTGTTTTATATCTTAAACATTTAATAACATATAATAGATAAAAGATGGAGAGAGATCATCAACTTTGGTGGAGGGCAAGGGGAAGGTGGGGGTGATAGTAGGTGGAGGGGAGGGGAATATTTTTAAAATTAGGCTACTTGACAAGTCTAATTGTGTATTTAGCAAAATGGTTTTATTTATTTTTAGAGATTTTTTTGTTTCCCGAGCTTCTAGATTGTTCAAAGGTAAATCTATCCCATTTCTGTGCACCACATATCTATTCCCGATTATTTATTAAAAAAATGATCTTTATCTATTAGGTGTGTTCTGAAAAACCTACACTATTTAGATATATAATAGTATAAGATAGATAATGTAAGTGATAAGAAATGTGATTTTAAAACCAGTATGAAAAAATAAAATAAAAACCATCCAAGCATCTCGAAAGCAGAACTAGGTTAGATAAACTAGGTCAAATTAATCAGTTATGTTTCCACAGGTTTAACGCAGGTTCAGCACACTTTTTTTATTACTACCATTTTTTTTTGATTTTCGCACTGCAATGTCTCAAAATTGTTGCGTTAACAATCACACCGTGTCGGGACGAAATTACACAGGCGTGAATTTCACGTTACAATGTTACTCTGCCGGAATTACACTCGGACGGGATTACACACGGACGAAATTGCGAATGGGGAGAATTACACCTTCTTAAATAATACCTACTGGAATTATGTACCTGAAAAAAACAGTTTTTTAGTTGCTTTAAATTTAAGAGTATAATTTTTTTGTTATTTATTTTTGGGGTGTTATGCCGTGTTGCGCTACTGTTAACTACTTCTTTAGCCAACGTTTCAGACAACGTTACAGTGTCCATCAGGGCAGATGTGTGAAAGAAGGAGATTTGGCTTAAGAAGGAGTTAGCGCAACACGGCATAACACCCCAAAAACAAATAACAAAAAAATTTTTGGCCGTGAAAATCTTAAATCACATTTAATTTTTTTATAAATAAATTTATTAATTTAAAAAATAATTGAAATGTTAAGTTAGATAAGGTTTTTTGACGTGTACAATTGTTCGCCCATGTGCAATTTTTTCTTTCTGTTTTTTTTGAGGATCAATAGAATTTTCGGTTTACTAAATGAAACATTGTGGCATAGGTACCCATCTACATAAATAATATCTTTGAAAACATTTCCGAAAGTCTGTTTGCTACATAACAAGGTAAATTGCTTCAGATAAGGCATTGTTTAATAATAAAATCATGGTTACTTGCATGCCTGATGATTTATAATTCATTATTCTTTCCCCACGTGACATATCACATTCCCGCGAGTAGAGCGCTGGATGGCGTGTGTCAAAAATCAATAAGTCGACAGAAAATTAAATATTTACTCTTCTTAGCCGCACTCCCGTGTTTGTTTTGTAAGGTGCACACAGTAAATTTTGTATTTTAAATTGTGCACGAAAATAAACAAAGGATCCTTAGTCGGCAGCTGTGTTTATTATTCTGATAAGTTCCTCCATCCCCCGATATTGTGAAAATGTATTTTTGTTCCGTGGAAGCTACCTTTCTCCCCTAGCCCTGTCACGGCTTGCGTTCGCTATTCGCCAACAAAGTAGCTGGTTTTAAAATACGTTATTTTGCTAGAATTTTTTAAGGGTTTGTTTCGTTTTACAAAAAACATGCATTTTTAAAAAGATTCTTCCGTTTTATATAGTATTATCTTCATGTTTTACTCCATACAAACTCAGAAAATGGTTAAAATTTGTCGGGTACGTCCCTTAAGGCGATGCCATACGTAGTAATGCAAAATAATGTGTTTTTGGTTTGAAAATTTGGTCGCCTAGAAATGTTTTAGATGCTTTAATTAAATACTGCGAGTAGAATACATCTTGGCCTTTGAAATAATCGAGTATTTTTTAGATAAATCTTTTTATAAGCCCAGAAAAAATAATGTATAAGGCATATGAAAAACTGCTTTAAAGTTAAATCTCCTACTTACGAACCCATTTTCGGGTATAATTTTATTATATAATGTGGCAAATTAAGTTATTTATAAAATGATTGGAAAAAATTAAATATTTGTGCCTGAACATCCACAAAATAAAAAAAAGTGGGTGTGTCAAGCCTACGCAAGACAGAAGTGAAACTTCTAGTATTCCTCTCTCTCTATTTTCATTTCATCATCTCTATTTTCTCTCTTAGGTTAGTTTGAAAATTAGAGGTTAAATAATTCAACGACGAAGCATGGATTTGCTTTTTCTAATATTTTCTTATAGATGAATGACGTTCGATTAATGTATAGTTCCAAAAATTTTCAATTTATTCACAAGTATACAATATTACATAAATAACAATATTACAATTAAAAATTACAAAGAAATTACAATGACAATTTACCAATCATGTGCCATTTTCATTGTCAATTTCATGAATATCATTTCCTAATGTCGTGATAATTGGGTTATGGTAACTAAAGTGCGAGATATATACATGAGCACTTAAATCCTTAATGAATCGTGCAAAAACTGCATCGATTGTTGTCCCGTGTCGGGAGAGAACGTTCGTGAGCGGCTCCCCCACCTCAACAAGCGCATATGGTGAGAGAGGGACAGTGAACGGTGAGCGGTGGTGGGGGTACCCGCATTTTCGTGTCGATCCTGACTCGGTTTTACTCCGTCCCAGAAAATTCATTACGCGCCTAAAGAAGTTTCACTTCAAAAAGGCACTTTTTGTCCACGTTTTTTTCTTGCATAAATCAAAACAGGCGGATGATGTTAAGCGGGAATTTAAACCTTATCGCCATCTGCGTAAGGGTTGTTATTGATAGCGGCTCAATTTAATATATTACACGGCGTAGTGCATCGCCTTAACGTTCTTTATACTAAATATTATAAAAATCGAATTAGTTACTGTAACAATTGCTGTTCGTATTACTACGCTTGTAGCTTGCAACAGACGTTCTTCAATGGCAACGCGTTGCAACCGTACAGTCATAAATCATCCAAAGTTATCCATTTCAATGAAGAACCCATTGAACTAATTGCCTTTAAAAAGCTCTTTTCAGTTCCAAATCCAGTGAATTAGTTTAACAGCCTCAATAACTATTTGTATTGACTTCCACCGGATGTGCAGCCGGTATAAGCGGACATTAAACATATAAATACATCCCCTCGCGGCTTGAAACTGCCGTACTGCCGTAATGGGATTGCCGTGTAAAATATTAAGTGTCGTGGATTTGAAATAGGGTTGAAAGTTAAAACACGGAGCTATGAGATCACGGAAATCGCTAATATTACTTTAATGATGATGATGCTATTTAAAATTGTAATTGCATTAGTTCTAGAAGCCCGAGGAAGACGTGGCACGATCAGATAATTGAGTCGGGCCATGTCAAGAGTCAGAATAATAGAAGAGTAAGAATAAGAGTTGTTTGGAGGTCCGTCTTCTCTGCCTACGTCTACGGCATGATGGTTAGTTAGTTAACCGCAGTTCTGCAGTTCGTATACGGTGAGAGTAAATGAAGTATTTGTGATAAGCCCCGCCTACCCAATTTCTACCGATTTATAACAAGTTTCTTGTTAACTCTTTAAGTTTTTATCGCAAAGTAACCTACGAAAATTATTAAAAACACGTTTTGTTCTGTGATTTAAAATGTTATGTGCATGAAAAAATTCACAGTGTATCTTTAAAAGCAACTAAAGCATTTGTCAAGAGATTTTTGCTCTATTTCAAACGAGTCGTATTTTATTAAATATTTTCACCATCATTTTAATGATTATTCATGTTTAGTTTTTACTTTGATACCATTTTTAAACTTGACCATGAAAATAAATATATAATAATGTATATATTTATTTCCTAGATTGTTGATAGTAAACTTTATTACCTAGATATATCCATTTTTTAACATAATAATGTTATGTTTTATTTGAGATACATATAAAAATTATATAATCTCTAAGCCGCAAAAAGGTCCTTGTTCAGCTGAGCCAGTGAGAATATGGGATCCACAATTAGGGTATATGAGGATGGAAAGAAGACGAGGAAGAGAAGGGTGGGAAACTACCTAAATATACAGATTTGGTAATCACCATGTCTAAAGCCATTCAAGCAACATTTAGATTCTGAATGGTGGTCTTAAACCATGGAAATACTGAGAGTATCTATCTACACTCTGGAAGTGGCTGTATGTGTACAATCTATATTAATTATAAATTACATGTGAACTAATACTAACAACGACCAATAATTTTAATTCCGTACAAGCTATAAAACTGTTATCCCTGTCTCTAGTCGGAAGCTTAATCGAATACAACGTAGTTTGGTCTCCCTCTTACAAAATTCATATTAATAACATTGAGCGAAAACAAAAAAAAAATTAACGTTTCATAAATTTTAAATTAAATATCCCTTCTAGAATACATATTAAATACTCTGAAAAATTCATGCATTAGAAGACAGACGCCAAATAAATGATTTAACTCTCTTATTTTACAACAAGACACAATATTTTATTTATTATTGAAGGGCAACTACATTGCTAATTCTTCGATACGGAAGCTTCACAGTAAGGGGAAATCAATACTCAGGAGATATTGGTATGTTTAATGTTGTCTTGGTGAATTTTGTGGATGCTTATCTCCGGATGCGTACTCGAGGACTGTACCCTTCGACCACGGAGACGTGAAAACATGGAAGAATAAAACTCAAATACGTCATGACAATACATTGCAAAGCAATTCAAAATCGTAAGTGGCTAGACTCTAGATATATAATTCTTAAAACAATTTTAAAATCGACTTAAGCCTTCGTGAGCTGTTATCGCTTTCCTCGAGTCTCGGATCTCAAGAAAACCCCTCTGACTCTTACGCGTTTAAAATATGTTTTCTATTTTATTTCCAAGATAACGAAATGTGAAAAAGCAGGTTGCATTAATGTATTTGAAAGCGGGCTGTATTTTTTTCCAGACGCACATTGAGAAGGTTTGAAAACTCAACCCTGGCCTCATTAGTACAAAGGGTATCCATTCATTTTGAGTAATCCGAGGGTTGGTATTTTTCGAGCCTTTGTTATAAAATCGATGTAATGTATATGGTTATTATGTTGTGACGACTCGTATTATATAATTTGTACTGATGTTGAAGAAAGGAGTGAATAGACCGGTTCATATATTATGAATAATGTAGGTAGGAAAGTCATTTTCTGTACCTAGAAATAAGCAAGTAATAAAAGTGTGTGCCAATCCAATTATTTAATTTTAGGTAATTGTAATAATAGTTGTGCCTACTTTCGTGAAATTATAAATTTTTCGTGAAATGGTTATCTTCTCTTTAATTGTTATTGTATTGTATCATTAATCCACAGAGCGCGAGCGTAGCGAAGTCCTGTTTTTTTCGATTCGTCGGCCTGTAATTTTTTTTTTGTACGTTTCGTTGCTTATCAAGCTCATATCCATTTTAATCGTTCAGTAAAGATTATTTTTTCAAATGTGAAATCGTCGACTATATTTAGACTCTATGTTAGCATCTTTTCAATATTGTGTTACCTACCTGCCTGAATAATGTTTTAAAATTCTATTGTTATAGATAACAAGTACCTGCTTACAAATATTATGATTTCAGAGTTAAAAAAATTGTTGACATATTAAAGAAGAAAAAATTCTAGGTCTAATTTTTACAGATTAAAAAATAGTTATGTACCAGTTTATATTCTGCATTAGTTATCTAAAAAATAGTTATGTACCAGTTTATATTCTGCATTAGTTATCTAAAAAATAGTTATGTACCAGTTTATATTCTGCATGTAAAAATCCATCATGCATCATATTTAAATTTAAGTCCCCTTATTCCTCTACAATTATTGGTGTAAAATCTAGATAATATGTGTGTTTTAAATGTGTAGAACACAAAGTCTTTTATAAGTTATGGTAGGTTTTGATGAGCGAAGGATATTCTGAAAAATATAAAGAAGTTTCTCTAACTTATATATTTGTAAAATTTAGTTAGTAAATAAATAAATTACTATTACATTTTTTTGCTTATCGGGGTTCTTAAAATCTATTTACAGTGTATTCTTTGGTTCAGTTTTCACTGTTACCGGAAGCGCATTATATTATTCAACCCTTTGTAGAATAAGATGTTTTGAGTATTACCTTTGTCCTTTTTTGGTTCTCATTTCATTGCAAGTTCTTGTGTTATTTCCGTTAATGTCCGGGTTGTTCATAATTTTGTTTGAAAAGTATTTTGATAAAAGGTTATTGTTATTTTATGTATAAATATAATCGCGTTCAAGTTAAACATCTTCATTGCTAGCCAATTTAGTTATTTTTATATTTTAGTATTTTTATATAGAAGCCAATATTTTATGTAAAACCTTTACTGTTTTGAACACGGAAGTAGTACTAATCTGTGTTTAGCAAAACGGCATTTAGCAACATTTGATATAAATGTCGTTACAGACATAGGTACAAGTTATCTGCAGTGGCGGCTCGCGATTTGTGGGTGTACTAGAGTGCTAATATTATAAAAATGGCATTTTTGATGTAGTTGTATCTGAAAGCGGTTTTTTATTTTTGTTCGAAAATTCGTTTTAATAGGATTATTTTCAGGAAATTTCAGTATGGATTTCCTGAAATCTTCATACAAAAAATCGATTTTTCGAAAAAAAAAATAAAAATCGTTTTTAGCTACAACATCAATAATGCCATTTTATGTAATATTAGTACTCTAGTAACCCAAAAATCACGAGCCGCCACTGGTTACTGTCTACTTGATAGAGATATATAATGATAAAAAATACATATTAGTATAAATAATAATTATTAGTCTGAAAAATCCATACAATTTTTTACAAAATAGAAAAAATAAATGCCGCCGACAGGAATCGAACCCGCAGCCTTCTGACTGCCTGTCAGCTGCTCTACCACTCACTCTTTGTAATTTGTATGGGTGTTTTGGGCTAATAATTATTACATAAAATAATTTGTTCCCCTTTTGCATGCATAAAACTCTTATCTAGTAAACATTAGTTTATCATTAAATAAAATATGTGTTTGAAAAAGTACCTTTGAAGGACATGTATATTTGTTAGAAGTAATAAAAATCATAACGGCAAATCACTAGGCATATCATACGCTATAAAGTACCTGATAACATCTAATTTATTTAGTTGATAATAATAATTATAATAGTGAATTGAAATGCTTACAAAGAGATGGTTGTTGTGTACACTTTTGAATTGCCCAGTTTCGAAGTAAATGCCGAAATGAAAGATGCATCGTAATAATATCTTTCACATTTCTATGGAAGTCCTTTCCAACATATGGCGTACACTTGTCATTCAGAAGCGCAACGTCGCGTTTAGCTCAATTTAAAAATCATTTGTATTTTTAGATCCATTTTACAAATGCCGTTGTTTTCTGTCTCCATGATCACGTTGGTTTCTAGTCCTGGAGCACCCAACAACACATGGGGGTGACATTTACTCAGTTATTCAGGACAAAAGATTATGTTTTCTTTAGTAAGGAATAATATAATGTTGAATTACGACATGACACAGTGGATTATAAAATATTACGTATCTCTCTAAGTAAATGTTTTCATCGATAACAACCACTTTGTGGAATCACAGTAAAAAATACCTTATGTAAATCGGTCGATGCTTGTGTTTCTTAAAAATGAATAATATTTTTTTAGAGACTGTCTTACTATCTTGTTATACTATCAACTGAATTGGAAGAAAGATATTTTAGTGAGTCTCCAGATAGCACCATCATAACTATAAATGTTTATCTAAAATTACCTTCGCCTTGTCCACATCACATCTTTATGTAAATATTTTTTAAGAATATTCGCTTTATTTTTTTTTTTTCGAATCCCCATTGTATTTGCCATTTTCTTATCCGCACTTCGTAATGTGGAAAAAAAAATTTCACCTGAAATATTATGCCTTCTTTTCTAATAAATCTAATAATACACAACTTTTAATAATTGTGGTTCTTTATAACGAAACAAAAATAACACAATAAGTTTCGCGACTCGCCGTTCCCAGTGCGCAGTTTGTTATTGTGGAGCTTTTAACAACAGAAGGTTGGAGTAAATGTTCGGTTGGTCGCTGCCCCGAGATTGCCAATAAAAGTCACATAAACACTGTACTTCCTGGTTCACTGAGACCCACTGGATTTTATATATGTACGAAATAAAATAGAAATGCCCATATAACTATCTTTTGACGTATGTCGTAAAACTGCCCCATGACATTTTTGTACTTAATTTTTTTAATCTTCTCCATAATATATGCATAACCGTTTTATGAAGAATATGAATAAATCCATAATTTTCACTCTCAAATCTGCCGTGGCAAGGGAGTTCAAGATGTCTGGAGAAGCCGTCCTATGGCAGAGTATGCACTTCTGATTACTTTCAATTTTTTATATTGCAATATTATGTGGTTTTCGTAAATTTCTACAATCGGCATAAATAATTTGCTTTCTTGACTAACCACAGCCGCAAGTATGTTACCACAGCAACATCAACAACCAACATCGCAGGGTTTATTATGAGACGTGTAGCAATTTTCCAGTTCGCTGTGAAGTTTGTTAACAATTCGCTGTCCGGCAATTGTTGTTTTTCTCTTTTGTCATAAACAATACGTGCAATCTTCCATCTTCAGACGGTTAGGCGAAATACTTTTTCCTCGGAATAAATTAAAACCTGAGAAAAATCATTGTATTTAATATTCTAACGTGTTTGGACTAAAAACTGTATTCTGTTCGCTGTGCTACTACAAAAATACTCGTATATATAATAATTTATGAGGGCACACATTTCAATTTTCAATACTGAACAACATTATACCTATGTGTATTATTGGTTAGATCGCATGATTAACACATCTCCGGTAATCTTCACAATCTGTGTGATATTTTTTTTTGTTAGAGAGTTACAAATCACATTTATTTTAATAATTTGTATAAAATGTTATTAGTAGTTTATAAGAATTTTGATTCGCGAGATCTGTGAACTTAGTATACAAATTTAGATAAAAAATATTTATTTTTATTGCCTTTCCAAAAATTACAAATAAATACGGGATTCGAACATTCACTTAGCTTTTACCTACTATACTTAATATGATGCCAATGCATATAAAAAACTAATCAAATTAAACCACTGACTAAAAAAAAATAGCTGAAAAAGTGGTTAATAGATCAAGATTTTTTATATTGATATTGTCTCTAAGCACCTATAAATTAGCATTCATTGTATAAATACGAAAATATGCCTGTGAGTTTGTTTGAGTAATTTTTGTTTGTATCCCTACGAGTATGTTGCCTTAATTATACCAATCTGTCTTTGTGCAGTCACTTTTAATGTTATTCTTCTCTATTTTAGTTGTTTATTATATTTGTACTTAAGTGTTATAATTATGAGTGTGAAATTGACCTGCTGACAAACTGCTTTGACAGTTTAACTGGTGTTCAGAAGTAAACAAAAGTTTAATTTGAAACCTCTTGGTTGGAGTTACCAGTCAACATTGTTAGGTGACATTAATCCAATCGGCTCTAACCAAGCCGTAAGTAACAAATCTTGGGTTGGTTGGGAGAAGTTGCCACCGTGCAATAAACATATTTTATATGCCTATTAACATTTATATAAGTGTTAAATAAATACATAAATCGTATAGGGTCTTAGGTAATTGAATGTCCATGCACGAGCCGTCATAAAAAGTCAATAACCTTTCGATGTAAGGATTAACGCAGTCTACTGCATTTGCCTATTATATGGTAAATAATTTCTCGTCAAAGTGACGTGCAATTTCTACGTCAAAATGTTATAAGAAAAATGATAGTATAATGGGAAAAAGGATGAAATGGAAAATTAATTTCCCCCAGACAACCTTTGAACGGCCATCGCCCTTTGGAGTCTCTGACCCTTGTTCAATACTGGCTATAAGTGGCTGCTAAATAAGGGCTTAGCAGTAAACGCTGCAGATTCTGTATTTATAGCTTTCTTGTGCATTTCTAGCAGCTTTACACCTAGGATCTCTGGTAAAGGGCATTTTACACGATGCTTTCTTTCATCAAGTTTCCATATGCGTCGTTTTTTTAAAAGATTCAAAATGATAATTGGATGTTTTCTATTTTGGTGTCGATTTTCGTGCGATTGCGAATATTATTTGACATCTGTCGTCTGTCGTTTACGTAATATGATATGAAAATTTTGCATGCTTATTTCGTTTTATATTAAAAACATTGATTTAAAAAACTACAATATGCGTTTATTAGTGATTGTGAACGTGAATCACTTTTCGGTATTGTGAATTTCGCAAGTATTTGTGATTATTTTTTTTGACAAAATATTTTGGAGGAAATCGAGAGTATGAAAATAATGATCGTGCAAATAAAATATTTTTGGTATTGGTCTCAATAAAACGCCCGTGATATTGAAAGTACGGATATTAAAAATAAATAGTATTTTTTAAAAACTACAACAAAATCCCCCGTTTCGGTAAGTGAAGTGATGTGAAAGTGGAACTGATATAAAAACAGACGAAGTCTCATATTTCGACCGTTTGTGTCAAAACCCTACTAATTGGAACTGATATTAAATAGTTCATGGAAAGATAAATAAGATATTTACATTGCTTATCCAGTCAAAGTCGGTTTTTAATCTGTTGTATAAATTTGAAATAATAATAATTTCAACTTTTCCAAGGTATTTTAAATTTTCTATATATTTTTTCATTATAAATATGTCGTAAAAAATAATATTTTAGAAGCTTGTTAAAATTACGTTTTAGAACTTGAATTTAAAATATACTATTTGAAACACGTAAATTTAGAAAAAAAACCTTAACATCGACACATCGAAAAATTTCATAGAATAAAAAATTCAAACAACACAGTCCTTTTATTTAACGATTTCGCGAGATAAGTTTCACTTCACTTTTTATTTCGTACATACTAATATAAATAAAAGTATTTCTTCATATGAAGCGGTTACTTTGTGATGTGACATTGTAATTTAAAATTAAACAATAAATAAAAGTAGTTAAAAATTATTTTATTTATTCCTGGAGCAATAAAATCAGATATTTTGGATCCTATTTGTCATCCACATAAACGTTGATATTTTTGACTTGGCATTTATGTTATTAAATAACATGACTTTCAGGGAATATGTTAGCGAATTAGGGTTAGGTTAGAACTAAAAAACGATTTTGGCGCTGATGGTATTCATTATAAAAAATTATCGAATTAATTGTGTTATAAACCAATTTATATTTGCGTTCTAATTCTTTTCACCCCGGGGGTAATTCTAACCCCTATTCCCCCGGGCGGGAATAAAGAAGTTCCGTATAATGAGGCACGAGGCATGATGCCTGCTTCTCAATAGGCTCAAATACTCGGCGGGCTTTTGTTTACCCAAGTGTTTGTCCGGGGTCTTGTTTCATTCATTCATTCATTCCACAAATAAATGCACAGGACGATAGTGTTATTATTTTTGGAAACGTGATGGTAGTTCACACTCACCTTTTGTGAAATAAAAATAATAAATTATTTCCATTGAAATTTAAGGTCTCAGATAACTAAGTGTGGGTAAACATAGAACATTTGTAGAATGAGGAGTTTATAAATAACAAAATTTGAGAGTTCAACCAAATAATTTTCCAGAATATTTATCAACGGTTACGAGAGCAGTAGGAATTATATTGGTTTGTTAGGTTAAGGTTAAACGCAACGCTCGTTGTATTCTACGTGTTCACAGATGGCGTTAATTAATTAATTTTGTTTAAATACGCTTTTGCAAGGTATTGCTTTACAGTATTAATACAAATTATTTGTTTGCGCCCTCATATACGCAATATGAATATGAATAAATAGTTTTGTCCATATAAAAACTCAATTCTATCGAGAAAGGCATACAAATACAATATTGGATTGAATCATCGGTAAAATATTGTATTTGTGTGCCTTTCTCGAAAGAATTAAGTCTTTAAACGAATAAAACTATTGATTCATATTCATATTGCGTATATACGGGCGCAAACAAATGATTTGTCTTAATATTGTAAAGCAATACCTTGCAAAAGCGTATTAAAACAAAATTAATTAATTAACGCCATCTGTGAACACGTAGAATACAACGAGCGTTGCGTTTAACCTTAAGATTAAACGCGACGCTCGTTATATTCTACGTGTTCACAGATGGCGTTGATTAATTTATTTTATTAAATTACGCTTTTTGCAAGGTATTGCTTTACAATATTAAGACAAATTATTTGTTTGCGCTCGTACATACGCAATATACATAAATAAACATTTTTGTCCGTAAAATAACTTTCTATAATGGCATACAAATATATTTTTTTTTTAATTTTTTTTTTAATATCTATATATAAAGTAAATACACGATTATACATATATTATATATGATATTCAGTGAACATTTCAATTACCCAGTTAGTAGAGAAATCTCGGGTCTAACTGGGGAGCTAGTCTATTTACTAATTAAATACATATTATTTATAAATAGTTAAGGTGGTCATAAATGGTAGGCATCGTTATTACAACAAAAGTGCAGTATCTAAGTATTAAAAGGACAAAAGTAAAAAAATAACAGAACATAAATAAATTGCAACAGTGTATGTATATGTATCTGAAAATCATCGATCATTGTGTAGGTTTTCTGCAAAAAAAAGTAATGTCAGTTGTTTTTTTAAATTTTAAATAGTTTTTTTTCACTTTTTATTATATCAGGTAAATTGTTGAATATCCTAGGGCCTAAGAATTGATAATGGTGCTGTGCAGCTTTCGTGTTGCATCTAGGTACATATATATTCCTAGATCGTTTGAGGACAGTTCAGATTCTTTAAAAACTATCCGTATTTATTTTCTATCCGCAATGGGAATCGAGCATGCAACCACTAAACTTATCTCAAATTCGAATGCAGTATTCGAAAACATCAATTTATTTTGAAAATTTCATTATTTTTTTATGATTTATGGAAATAATTTAAAACTTTTTATTTGACCGTCGTCTATTAAATTATTTCAAAATATCAAAATACCTAAATTCCAACATAATACAATTACTTATTTTTTTAAATAATTCTTACGGATTTTAACATTGCATGATTAAAAACGTAAGCTTTCGCAACTGACATTTTTTAAAAATATCTTATTAAGAATATTGATTCGTGTTTTGCTCGCTAGAGGCCTCTGTCAGTAGACAGCAAACGAGCATTGAGAGATGGATGCAGAAGATGAGGCGACCTCACTGAAGGACGGTCCTTTCGTTTTATTTTATCATTACCTACCTATTGTGTTTGATATTTTGTTATTTTATTATTTTTTTATGTGAAACCTCACAGAAAACGACACCCATTTAATTTGATTTAAATACAATTTTAAAGATTTGGGTATTTCTATAGTATATATACAGTTGTTGGCTGTTACAAATAGGCTGTGAGAACGCTACTTTATTGTAGTAGATTAACTGTATTTAGGGATAGACTGCACAAATAGTGTCAGGCTGTGACCCATTCGTAGAAGCACTGGCACAATATAATGTGTGTATCGTTGGATTCACGTGGGGACAGATATTCTCAATATTTGTAACTCATTAAAAGTTCATTGTGAAATTAATTAGAGAAGGAAAAGCTTGGTCAATTGAATGCGCACCTCTGCACTAGACCAATGTAAGAGACCAAAACATAGACTAGAAAGGGAGTTATACTAGCTTTATATGATACTATATATAACCATATTGGGACACGTACAGAAAATCTTTGCTTCCTGATGATCATGATGTGCAACGCCTTAAACATCATCAGCATATAACATGTAAAAGTGTCTGTCACAAAATGTCAAGTTTTTTTTTAATACACACGAAATTCGCAATACCGAATAAAATTCACAATGAATAATAAACATAGTCTGTGTTTACGTTTGTATTATTTATTTAGATCATAGATAATATTATTCATAATTTTAAACATATTCCGAAATAAATAAGCAGTAATCATAATAAAGTTGTCAAATAATGCCCGCCATTGAACTGAATGAAAATCGGTATCATAAAAGAGCATGTCCTATTTTCCGTATCGAAACCAAATGAAAATATGTATTAATTAATAAGGAAGTTGAGTGAAAAATATTTTGACTTATAAAAAATATGTTCATGTAGATCAAAAAATATCGATTCTAAATATATAAATATATTTCTATATTATTATTCTTAGAATTAGTTAAACGTTCTTGAAAAAGCATTCAATAGCAAAAGACTGTATACGCTCCACGATTGGTCGAAAGAATTCTGTCGTCACATGTGTCGTGACTTGTACGTACAACGGAACACCTATGGTGCATCTCTTTCTATTACATGAGAGATGGTCGATTTAGATGAGAGAGGTGTATAGGCCAAAGGTTTATTTGGGTTTGTCAAATATATGTACGTATTTGTTATTATTATTATATGAAATGGATTTCTAAAGATACATATTCGTATAGTGCTTTATAATAATATGTTGTTTATTGCATAACTTAGATGTTTTTATTATTATACATGTCACATAGCATGTGATACACTTCAGGCCGCCGGCCGCTCAGAAAAGTCTCACAGTGAACTGGGCTGTAAACCGTTATTTTACTTTTGGTCTTTACTTTTCTGCGCGGTGGTCCTGAATTCGCGCGGGGAACGTCAACAAGTAGCGACGGCGATACCGTACAAGTACCGTATCGGGCGTGAAAAGCAAATATTCTAACTTAAAATATTAATTTAACTATGAAATCTTAATCAATTTTCTTTTTTTTTTAATAACATCAATTATAATAGACGGTTAACATTGGTAAAAAAATTACTGGAATTCCTTGTTGAAGAATTAAATTTTTTTCCATACATAATGCTTAAGCGACGTGGTTTTCACAGTTCTAATGACGTCACACTACACCCCGCCTGTTACCGCTCGGATTCCGCTCGTTTTGGCGGGCTTAATAAAATTTAAACTTTGAGAATTAATTTAACTATGAAAACAAACTTAAAAAAAAAAAAAAAAATACCAGTATTTAAGTTTGAATGCGAACATTGATAAAAAAAAATAAAAAAAATGGACTCAACTTCCTTATTGACAAAATTTATTGTTGCCATCGACAAACTACTGAAAAGTAGTTTATTGGAACTTTTCTGTATTTGATTTTATTATTTACTGTAATATATATTTTTGTCTTGGTTTCTTTAAATAAATAAAAAAAATAAAAAAAATATTGATATTATACGCTCATACGGGCTTTCACAAACATATTATGAATATATAATTTTGTGGAAGAGTAATTGTGAAGTAATTTTTTTAATTATTTAGAATGCATGCAGAAAAATACTATTATTGAAGTATTTTATTATAGCCTTCTTATACCTATACTCCGTGTAGTTGAACACATCTAATATTTCTGAGAAAGTGTCGAAAGTTGTGCGTGCATTGTGATGTATTTTTGTTGCAAATACAAATAATTTTGGATCGAGTAGTTGCAGTCGGTATATGGACGGTAATTAGGCAGAATAAATCAAAGCTGTCCATAATAGCATTAACAATTTTAATTATAAAAGTCATATGAAATACTATGTTCTGTATGGAATATGTATCAAAAAAGGTGCCGTCTAAATCGCCCAAGGTCTTAAAGAATGTGGTAAAAATGATAATAGCCTATTCAATGACATTAATTATTGCCTAAAAAAAGAGAAGTTAATGCTGTTAATGTTAAACATTTATAAAACTTACGAAACTTCATTGAGAGACATGGACTTTAAGAACCACTGCTTCTATAGGAATATAACGAAAAATATTAGTATACCGTTGTAGATGGATGTTTACAGCGAGGGCGTTGGTGGACAATGGCAGATTAAGACGCATTAATCCTGTAGAATTTTATTATCCCTATTGATTTATTTACGTGATTAATTGGATTCATGTCCCCTCTCGGAAACGCTACGGTTATGATTAATGTCCACGCTGTACTTTTATCCATCACGAACCTGCATAAATCATGATCCCACAATTTAGACAAGAAAACCTGCGGTAACTGACAGCGTTTGTTACAATTATTATTGCTATATAAAGTAGACAGAGTGGAAGCTACCCTTGACATTGCCCTGGTGAAGGATCACCAATAAGAATCAAAACTTTATTAACACGTAGCAATCATTGTTAAAAAAATTATATGTTTATTACGAATACGTACCTTACTGCCTCACAACATTCTCCGATTGGGAAAGCCATAGTCTCAATGGTTACGGACAGTGGGGACCAGTTGGGACTCTTGTGCGGTAATCACATAAAAATCCACCTTAAATTTTGTATGTAACATTAAAATCTTAATTATATAGCAGAATATATTATAATTTAAGTGTTAAAGCAGCTAAACTATCTAATGGTGATTAAATTAGCGTAGTTTCTTCTGCTTTAAAATGTTGTATTTTTTCAATTATTTTCAGCTAGAAATATGTTTTCCATAACAAGTTACGGGGCTTTGAAATATCCGTTAAAATCTCACAAAATAAGAGAAGCCGCTAAATTATTTGTATCATATTTTGGTTAATTCAATTAGATGTTATTTCATAATTGTTAAGGAAATGCAATAGTAGAAGCTCTGTATAATAATATTATCAATATTTTTTTTTTCATAAATCAGGTAAATAACTTGTCTTATAGATTATCCCAATAGCTCAGTGCGTACAGTGATTGTGTGTATTTATACATATAAAAATATATTATGTACAGTTGAACAAAAATTGTTTCAGTATTTGATATTATATCTCATTAAAATATTGATTTTGTAAAAGAATCAAACAAGTTTTTTTTAATCTTCTTGCATTACTACATGGGTGTAACTGTGCCTATCTCGCTCTCTTGTTTTGAGAAATATTACAATCAAAATGTAAAGTCGTTCAAATGTTCGCAGTTAAGATAATATTACAATCAAAATGTAAACAACATCGTTGTTTACAACACAGCATTATTATAAAAAATATATATACAATGAACATTGTACCATTGGTAATTCTTTTGATATGCCGGGATAGTATAGCTATTGTACGTGAACCGGGGGTTATATTTGAATGTGACCCCTATTCCATATAACTACCCAATAAAACTACCAACATATTATCCTCTGAACCAGAAAGTCTGCTGGAACAGCACAGTAATCATTCAAGCTACCCTTATTTTTATTGTATCCAGATTAAATCGATAACCCTGACGTCACTCATGTTATTACAGGCTTTGCAGTGGTATGACTTAATATTATTATACTTACCAGTAATATTATTATTATACTTACTAGCGCAGACCCGTGCCAAATCACAGGAAGTCTGAAAACCACAATTAAAATTTAATTCTTTTAAAATATATTATTATAGGTTTATCGCTTGTCTGAATTCTTCACAATACACAGACTAAAATGATTTTTGTAACCTATCGGGATTGCTCTAGCAAGAAATAAAAAAAATAATAAAAAAAACAGTTAGATACAATTTGAAAAGTGGCACTTAAATTCAAAGTAAATTTGAGTTACTTGAACCAGATTTCCCCGAGGACTAACGCACAGCACAGATAATGGAAATTAATATTTTTGATGATATATTAATAGAACAGTAAAATCAAGTAGAAAATATTTTTCTACAATTTTTTAAGGGATTTTTTTTGTATTTTTCGAAGAATGAGAGGGTCTAGGAAAGCAAAGGAAAGAAAACATTTCACCGTTTTTTATTTATTTTTTTAATTATTAAGTTTATTTTAGCCATTTGGACATCTAAGTTTACATATGTCTAATTTATTATTATCTTTTGCGCTTTCCTTCCCGTTAACATTAATATTTCATTCGTTAGATCTACTAGCCACTACAAATATTGGAACGACCAAAAAGTTTTTTTTAATTGATTTTTAAAAATAAATGTATATTTAAAAAGTTTCACAGCTCGTAATGGAAGTTGTGATAACGTCGGTACACTATGTAACTAGAACTTCCAATATCTTAACGTATTAATAGTGACCGGTCAGTGGTTGAGTGGGCATAGCGCTTGGGTCTCACCCGAGCGTCGCGTGTTCGATTCCTCGGCTGGCTAAGTCCTCCATCACAACACAAGCAACATTTTCGGCTTTCTGTGGTGGTAGTAGGAGATTTTCAAACATTGTTGGGTTATTCGTAACCTGGGAATGTTTGTCTTTCTTTTTAAAAAAAATAAAATAAAAATAAATATATTTATTTTAACATTAGTCACATACTCCATGGAAGCTTTCATATTATAAGGCATCTTGAATAAATAAAAATTATCCACACCATCTTATGATGTTCAGCATTTCGTAAATAGTAATAATCACTTTGTGTTTTATCATCATTATAATATGAAGTTAGAGTTTTCAGAAAGCTCTCTTTACTCATGTATGTGTTGCCCGTCAGTAAGCACAAACGCAAGTTTTATCACGGCGCTATAAATGATCAGTTTCATTTCTTAAAAAATCCTGTTTGATATGCCTATGATCGTAAAATCCAAAATTTATGATAAAAAATAAATATTAAAAATGCTTATAATAATGATGCGTTTATGATGTAAATGAATGGCGGCAAACGTAGGTGTCATTTAGAATAATAGTGGCGTGATTCCAGTTTAACGGGCAATAAACGTATGCCTACCTAACGCACGTTAAACATATGTTAAAGTATCATGGTAATATTGGTTTATATCCATATAAAAATATGTTAAAGTATCAGGGAATATTGGTTTATATCCATATGAAAATATGTTAAAGTATCAGGGTAATATTTTTTTATATCCATATAAAAATATGTTAAAGTATCAGGGTAATATTTTTTTATTTATTTTTTTTATTTTTTTTATTTTTTTTATTTATTTATTTATTTATTCATTTTTGGGAAATCAACAGTTTACATTTTTACAGATTGTACATAAGTAAAATAGCCAAAATAAAACCAATTACGGATTTCCTCCTTGTGACTTTACGTAAGACAGCATTAGAAGAAATAATTAAATTTATGAGAAATGTGAAGTTATAATTATATAAAATAAAAGAATTGTATAAAATAATAGAACAAAATAATACAACAAAAATAACAAAAATAAAGGGGAAAAAAAAAACTAAAATTTATATAAAATAAAAGATTATCGATACATTGGTAACCATAAGAATACAAACAATATTGTGCATATAAATCATATCATAACCATAACCATAAGAAGACAATGTTGTGCATATAAATCATACCATAACAGGATTATAAATATACACGGTGTCCGGAAACTCGTAGTACAAGCGGGAAACTGGAGAATCTACACCACATGGGAAACCCAAAAAAACATAAAGTTTTTTGATTTGAGCATTTTCAAAAAAAAAAAAAAAAAACCAAAAAAAAATATTTTTCGGCTATTTTAGGGTTAAAGTTTTTTCTGGTGTTTAGGGTTGAATAACAGATGTTTTAACCCTGCAGAGCAGAAATATTTTATGATTACACCGGGTTAAATGAAGGGTGATTTCAAAATAATGCTTCAAATCCGGGTTTCTTCATTTGTTTTACTTTCAAATAGTTTTAATTAGTTGGGTACTTTGATCTTCAGTAATAATTTATAAGAATTTGATTAAAAAAAAAAAAAAAAAAAAAAAAAAAAAATCAACTTCAAACTCGATTTACTCGATAACGAAAGCTCAAATAAATAAAAAATATACTACAAAATCGAGTCCAAATGTGATGTAGATTCACCAGTTTCCCGCTTGTACTACGAGTTTCCGGACACCCTGTATAAATACTAGAAATATAAACATCAGAAACATCAATTCAAGAAACATCAGTGAAATACTCTTTTAAGGTCATTTTATATTTAGTAAATTCGCAATTGAAGATGTCGATATTGAATAATATGTTATTGTAATTATTACATATTCTGTTCAGGCAAGAATTTTGTCTTCAGTTCGTTTTGCTTTGATCGATTTTAAACAGGATAGAAGACCGTGTTAAACGTGCAGGCACATTAAATTTAATATTATTTAGCAACTCTGGGCATTGAATATTATTATTAATTAATTTATATAGGAATAGAGCATCTGCATGATGCCTTCGTACACTTAATGAATCAATTTTAAAGTACGAAGCTGCCTCTGCATAATTATTAAATCTTACAAATATTGATACAAAAAATCCTAATAATATTAGTTTGAATCCATATAAATATACAACATATTTCTTTTAAAAGTTGTTTTACTTCAGTAGATACATCTATTTTAAGATGTTTCTAAAATTTTGTTTTGATTTCTTAATTGATTGTACCTTCCTTTCTATGGACCGGAGTCAACCGCGCTACCAAACTTGCCAGATGCCGATTGGGTAGAACTGGCATTAATTTAGTATATTAACTGTTGTAATTTCATCAGATTTCAGAGAAATACATATAAATCCACGTGTGACTACGAGATTGACACCATAAGTTGTTAGAATGCATTGTCATCGACGACGAGTCTATCTGCCGATTTTCAACTCGATCGATATGTTGAAGTGGGTTAATTTCCGATCCCAAGATTTGCATTCATTCATTACCGGAAACAAAAGTGAAATTTAAATAGATGTACCTATTTAAAAACAGAAATTTGTTTTTAAACTCCCGAATTCACCAAATTCATTTTTACTATTAAACTACCATTTTCTGATATTAGGTTACCATTTTTATTTCCTTAACATTGTAAAATACATACACCTATATAAATTTAAAAAAACTTATTAGATTTAAGGTTTTTATTTCAATCATGTAAATTTTACGCGTTTTCAAATGCAGTTGTTCCGCAAATTTATTTCATTCTAAGTGACAACTCACTCATAAATTAATCCCAAGTATTAAATTGTACTAATCGTTTTAAAGAATTAAAAAGAAAAGCATTAAAGTCGCAGTAAATCACCGTCAATTGAAAAGCCATAAAAGTTTCATGAAATAATTGTTTAACCGTTCGGAATTTGAAATATGGTTCGATGTGAACGCTCGACGGCCGGAAGTGAGAAATAATATTAAACTGGTCACCGGAAGTTCTTCACAAGCTCGAGTAGCCATTACGCAAATATTCTGATAATAATAACACAAAATCTCAGACACAATAACGCTGATTTATGAATTTGTTATGGTCAATCTTACACTATAAGCGATAGTGCATTCGAATAGCGATTGCATTCTATATATTTTGACATGAATGAATTATTAAAATTGAATGCCCCTGCCGTTCATGTGCATGTAAAGTTGGTGAAAATTTTATTAAGATACAACCAATTTGAGTTATATGAAAGATATTGTGATAATTTACAGAGCGCGAGAGTAGCGAAGTCCTGTTTTAACTCGACCATTAGAGGCATATAATTTTTCTATAAATTATTATTTTTTACGTTCCTGTACAAAAAGTGTTGGCGTCTCGTCAGAGTTTGAAATTAGTTTTCAATTCGTAATAATAAATATAATGGGAACTATCGGTTTGAAGAATGTTTGAAAAAATAATTGTCATTGAGATGGTAACATTTCTGAGGACAAATTGAATAATCCCTTATTTGAAATATTTTTTTAAAATCACGTAAAACAATTATTGTTAAGGTATTTAAGTACGTACTTATAAATCTTATGATTTAAAATAATGGAAAATAGAAACAAATTTTTTTGGACGCGAAGAAGAAGAATAAAGACTCTTTACTGGACTACTAAAATGTAGTAACAAAATGGTGTCATTTTTATATACGGTATCCGGAAACTCGTAGAACAAGTGGTGACTGGTGGACCTACATCACATTTAAAATTTCGATTTTGTAATTTTACTTTTTTGATTTAAGCCCTCGCTTTCGAGTAAATCGAGTCAGTTGGAAATTTATAAGGGGTTAAAAATACGTTCTTTATGTGACATATTGAATTCCCTCATAGATAATAATAAGAGCGTTATTTCCAGAATCCTAGTAAATTTTCTTTAGGGAAATAGTCATTCGTTTGCTAAATCAATAATACTATGAACCCAGGAGAATTATATGCAATTCAAAACAGTAAAGCCTTGATAATCCGAACTAATAAAAAAACAACAACTGTTCGAACTCGCGAAGCGTTCGGATTATAGTATGTTAGCTAGAAAAATTAGATGAAAAATGCTATTGCTTGGGAAAATTATATTTAACGAAATTCTCATATATAAATTATACTTAATGAAAGTGAAGTTTCACTTCATCTTCTACGGTACACATTTGAACAATGGTTAAAGTTTTGTGTTTTCCTTTTGGCGTAAGAACCATGTTTATAACCTGGTTACGCACGTGCAGCACAGAGTAGCATAGACACGGGACGTCAATGTTATCGTTGTTAATGTTATTGTTTAACTTTGCACTGCCGTTGTTTTCTTTCTGTAAACATTCTCATTTCTTCTACTCTGATCGAAACATGCACCACACACAAGTGCACAAACAAGAGTAATAATTAGTAAGATGTCTTGTAAAAATGTTTTATGCATTGGCTGTGTGAGAATAATTCCTGCAGCCCATTGTTACATCGAAGTAACTTGTAAATTTTCATGTCGGGGTACGGGCAAAACAAATACATAATTTTTTCTAAAAAATAAGAAGGCATTAAACCACTGAAGAGATAAGCTGACAGAAGTGCGTTGGAGCTTGGCTGGTTTTCCCGAAGTCAGGTAATATTTTCTATGATTTTTATTAAATTTCTAAAATCTTTGTGAAAAAATAATAATTTACGGACCTATATGGGGCCTAGGAGTCGAAAGGTCTCAACCAAATTAGCAACAATAGTTTTCATTCAAATCAGTAAAGATCGCACTTATAAAGATTTTCTGTTAACGTGCGTGTAAACAAAACCAATTCAACCCAGGCCAGGACACTGATTAAGTTGGTTTCTTTATTATATAAAATTCTCTTCTATAATTATGTTCTAAGCAATATTAATGTATGAATTCATTTTAAATTGCTAAAAAATTACTACTTTAAGCCGCATAATACGACTACTTCGAAAAAAATACAGTGTTTTAAATGAAGTGGGTATCTAATACAAGGTATAATTTAACTTCCGACTTTATGTCCGGGTTAAATCTTCCCCACAGGTAAAACTAAACCCTTCCACACACTTTTCTACAAATGATCATCTAGACAATCCACATTATGCAAGTGCTTTATATAAGCATAATAAATACAAAATAATACAAATACAATACGTCAAATCACCAGAGATCAAATGGGAAAATAATTCACCGACTCCAGATATTTTCATATCAGAGGGTTCGGCTCTGTAGAACTTCTAATTGGACCTATAAATCCTACTGATCCCTCAATATAGATATTTAAAAAATCTTTCGTACCTACATGTATTTAAAATGACTGAATTTCGCATTTTTTGTATAAATTCTTTGACAGATCTAATACTATAAATATAATAATATAAAAAACATAAAATGAAAACATAATGAATATGAAAAAATAACTTATATATCTTATACACATCAGGGGTAGAGGATTCGTAATTATCAAATTGATTTAATTTTCTCCAATATGCATTTAGTAAACTGAACTTAGGAAAAATAGAAAATATCAGCGTCGGAAAATATATTATTGTATTTTGTGTATGTCCTTCTGAAAAATTAATGTTGTGTGTAGTTAGTTTTTGAGTTTGGGCTGTGGAATAGTTTGTCTGACCGTGTGTTTCGAACTGGACAGATGAAATGAATGAAAATATAGGAGGATCTTACGTAAGAAGAGCCTTACTTGATTCTGTGCACCGGCCTGGGTTGTGATGGTTTTGGTGTTACATACGAGTACCTAATTGCATAATAGTATATTGTTGAAACGAAGAATTACATTTATTAATGGCCACCTATTGTTTACGTAAGAATTTATTCAAATATGTGTGGAAGAATGCTGGTTTAATAGGTTTCCTAGCAGGTGAGCTCATAAAACGACAAATAATAAATGTATTATTTACTTTTGCTGTTCAATGGACTAACAAACAAATGGAAATACATAAAACCGTGGCCTGTGACATGATTGACTTTAAGGCGACACAAGACTCAAATGACGGGGGTTCGCTCGAGGCTTACATTTAATTAATTCGGACGAATTCGTAACGATAATAAATAGATGTTTTTAAATCAATTCTTACGGATATTTGAGAATATTAAAAATGTTTCTTGAAGAATAATAAAAACAGTACCTTACTGTAAAAGTATTTGACGTAAAACGGTTTCAAAAAATTTATAAAAGACGGTAAGAACCATATTTTATTGACGATTTTTTTATTTACGATGAAATAGTAATTTACCGAGAGATCCCTCTAGAAACATCTGAGAATTTACTAATACGTTCATCAAAAAGTTCAAAGTTGACCGAAAGTCCGTCTATTACGCCGGTAATATTGTTTTTACGTGACTTCATCACTTATTTCGTTAATATTCCCACTTTATTTTAGAGATAGAGCAAATTCAACCGCAGGTCTGTTCAATACACCAGGGCCGCGCGTCGCATATATATGTGCACGGCTTCTTCACTTACGTCGTTAAGGTTCTGGCTGTATTTTAGGATATTATCTCGTATTAAAGCACTTTATTTTTGTAATGCCTGCTATTACGTGTACAAACTAGTAATATGTTTAACAAAATGTATACACGTTCCAAAAGTCACTTACCAGTTTAGGAGAAGATTTTACGCAATATGTTCTTTTTTGTAAACTGTCAATCAAATTTTGAAAAATATGGAAAAAAAAGCCATTTTTTCTCATGACTTGTGACCACAATGACGTTGAGGAATGGAAATTGTTGCGTTAACCTAAAAATTCCCGTTAGAAATGCCTGAACACATTTCGTAACACCAGATAAAGTGCAAGGCTATAAACTAGCCGTTCAGAGCCGTTAGATACTTTTTGATGCTTCAGTAAACACATCCGAAAATTACTATGTAGTTACATTGAATTAGAAAATAGAAAATACTGTACAATTTTTTGGACGCCAGAACTCGAGACTTTTCGCTGCTTCAGAAAATACTTTTTTGATGATCAGCTAAGACTTTCCATGTGTGGTGGTATATTCCTTTTTTTAATATTTTATGAGTTTCGACGTCTAAAAGAGGCTTAAATCATTATTAAATTTAACCTGCGGTTTATTTCACTTAAATACCTCATAATGTGTTTTTGGATATAAAAAAGCTTTTAGAGCTAATGTGTAAAAAACGTAATAAGGCACCGACCATATTTCGCATGCTCAAAAATGATCTATGTTTCCAAGGATTAAAACCCTTTGAAAATTGAACGGATGATGCAAAATATGATTGAGAAACAGTGAATTCACCAATGATAACTAACTAACTAACTAACTAACCATCACGCCGTTTCCCCGCAGGGGTAGGCAGAGAGGACGGACCGCCAAACAACTCGGTCTTGGCACACACTCCTTGCCTCATTCACATTCATACATCGTCTCATACATACTCTTCTATTATTCTGACTCTTGACATGGCCCGACTCGAGTATCTGATTCACTTGATCGTGCCATGTCTTCCTCGGGCGTCCCCGACTTCTGCTACCATTCACATTTGCATCATATATCCTCCTTACACTCCTATCTTCGCTCATTCGCTCTACATGCCCAAACCATCTAAGCGTCCCTTTCTTAATCTTACTCATTACGCTTACATCAGCCTTGCACTCTTTGCGGATCTCCACATTCCTCACACGATCAAACATGGTTTTACCACACATACGCCTCAGGGATCTCATTTCAACAGCATTTAATCTACTTTCATCCTTTCTTTGCCAGTTCCATGCCTCACTTCCATACATCAAGGTAGGTACCAGCACTCCGTTGTGGACTGCTAACTTCGCTTCTTTGGACAATTTTTTGTTAGCGCCTACGGCGTTTAGTCCTCCATTAACGGAATTACCTGCATTTACCCTTCTTTCGATATCTCTGTCAGCCTTCCCATCTCTCGTAAACATACTTCCTAAATACACAAACTCATCCACCTGCTCCAAGTATTCCCCATTCACAATTATATTGCACACTGTTTTCGTACTCTCTCTTTCAAACACCATTACTTTAGACTTACTTACATTCATCATTAACTCATTCTTCATGCATACTTCGTTCATCCTAGACACGAGAGACTGTAGATCATCTATACTATTAGCAATCAGCACCGCATCATCAGCATACAACAGGCAACATACTTTCAAATTATTCAAATTCGCGCCCAATCCCACCTCTTTCAATTCTTGCATACAATTATCCATGTATAGATTGAATAACCACGGTGACATTACGCAGCCTTGTTTAACACCTTTTGTGATATCAAACCACCCCGTAAAACCACCGTTTACCCTAACACATGCAACGCTTCCCTCATACAGAGACGCAATTGCCTGAATCAGATTCGTATTCACTCCATACTTGGACAACACCTTCCATAGCTTTTTCCTGTCGACTCGGTCGTATGCTTTTTGTAAATCTACAAAGGCACAGAAAAGTTTCTGGTTTTTTGCCAGAAACTTCTCAGTGAGCATACGCAATGAGAATATCTGGTCCATGCACCCCCTTCCACTCATGAAAGCACCTTGCACATCCCATATTTTATCCTTTGTTTCCTTTCTTACTCTTTCAATCAAAATTCTACCATACAGCTTGCCAACTGAACTAAGCAGGCTAATAGCCCTATGATTCCCACATTCCATACGTGACCCTTTACCTTTGTATAATGGCATGATCACAGCCCTTCTCCAATCTAAAGGCGTGTAACCTTCCTTTAAACATTGGTTAAAAAGATTGCACAACCATGTGAGAATTACACGGCTACCTCCTTTAAAATATTCAGCAGCAATATTGTCAAACCCAACAGCCTTACCATTCTTCATACATTTAATCGAGCTTTCTATCTCATCCATGCTAATTTCGGTAACATTCACTCCATCGTCATTCATATCTGATTCGCCACTGGAATCACTGTCATTCACTTCGCTTTCGAAGACTTCCTCGAAATAATTCATCCATCTCTCTTTTATTTTTTCCTCATTCGTCAACATTTTTCCATCTTTTGATTTTATCACTTTCATGCTTCCGTTTTCTGGGCCACTCCGGGACCTTTTGACTTCTTTCCAAAACAACTTAATGTTTTCTTGGAAATGGTTTGTCATTTTCATTCCTTCTTCCTCTTCCAGGCGTTTCTTTCGTTCTTTCACTCCAACTCTTACTTTTTTCTTACATTCCTTATATACTTCTTTCGCTCGATACTTCTCTTCGCTGGAAGCACTGCCAGCCGCAATCAGACACAACCATGCTTTCTTCTTTTCTGAGACCAGTGCTTTAATCTCATCATCCCACCATGCATCACCTTTCTTCCTACCTTGTGTACTTATTCCACAAACCTCCCTAGCAGATTCACAAAGACACACTTTTATGTGGTTCCATGTTTCGTCTATGCTTAGACCATCCATTTCCTTCGCATTCAATCTTATCTCTGCACAATTCACATACTTACTTCTCACATTATCGTTTTGCAGTTTTTCTATTTTGACTCTTGTCGGAGCTGGTACCGTTTTCACTTTAGAGCGCCAACCGCGAAAGAGGTTTACTCTCGACACTACAAGAAAGTGGTCAGTTTCGACCTCAGCCCCTCTGAAAACTCTTGTGTCCTCGGTAACAGCTCTCAACCTAGAGTCAATTACTACAAAATCAATAATTGACCTCTCATTTCCTCTTTCCCACGTATATTGGTGGATACCTTTATGATCGAAGAAAGTATTCGACACAAACAGGTTCCACTCTAAACATACTTCAAGCATTCTGTTCCCGTTGTCATTCGTTCTTTTATCCCCAAACATACCTAAGACCGAATCAAATCCGTCACGTCTAATTCCCACCCACCCATTCAAATCGCCTGCCATTATAATCCTTTCGTTCATATTTTTTAGTCTCATTACAACATTCACACCAGTCCAAAAATCATCTTTCACTTCATCGCTTTCAGAATTAACAGGGGCGTAGCAAATAACAAGAAACACCCTTGTCAAACCGATTTTAAATCTGATCCACATTATTCTCGGACTTACACATTCATACTGCAACATACATTCAATCATTCTGGGAGACAGTAGCGCTGCAACACCTTGACACGCCCTCTCCGTATCTGGTCTCCCAGACCAAATGACGAGCCTATCATTATGCTGCATTGTACCGCTACCTTTTTTCATACTCTCTGTTATACAAAGTACGTCCAAACATTTGCTCACCATAGTATCACACAGTTCGTTCATCTTTCTTTCCATTCCTCCTCTAATGTTCCATGTACCAATTCGACATTGATCACGTTCCGTCCTCCTCTTTGCGCCACCGAAGGGTTGGCGATGTGATGGATAGCGAACCTCATCGACATCTTTGTCGGCCATTCCCTTCCAAGTACTACTTAAACATCCTAATTATACAACTTATCATATCGTTACACACATAAAACAAATAATACATATTTATACGCTTAATATAACATTTAACTTAACAAATAAACTACCACTAAAAATAGTTATTTTATCACTATATAATTGTTTTAAAACACTCCATGTAGACAGCAAACCAAAGAGCGCGGGTTCATTCCGATTTCATCCTTCATTTTGTCATTTATTCATGATGTCATTATTCCACGCGCGGAAGGGCACGAGCGGTGGGGAGCGGAGGTTGCGGCAGGGGTTGCATGAGTCGCCAAATGACTCTTTTCTTGTGCGGGTTCAGGGTAGATTCCGAGAAACGATGATTCTGTGGCCTAAGCAATGTCATATGGCCCACATTCTATAACGGCACTGAATAAGCACTGTATGCGTCGGACAGCGGGGTTTGCAGTATTGGTGCGGGTGGACGAGGGGCAAGGGGCAGGGGCCGAAGGGATGATCACATCTGGTGAATGTTCAAAGCACTGATCTCGTATTATAGGCACAGGAATTCACACATCTTAGGATTAACAATATTATTTGTCATCTTTTCTTAAAGTCGTTATACGTCCACACTGGTCACAGTAAAATTAGTTTTTAGTACACTTAAGCAACTTAAATACAGTAAGGAACATTTATTGACACTTTTAAGGGCGGAATATATGAAATTTCACTTGTAATTGTCGAAGAAAGACGAGACCGACCAAAACGCGTCAGGCTGCTCCGAGAGCCCGACACGATTATTCCAATGATAACAAAGTTATACAACCTAATCAAAATTTCCATTGGTTTTCACCCTGTTTGTTTGGTGTTTTGTAATGAGTCATTGTGTTTCCCGCTGGAAGCCTCCACCAAGTATAAAGCACGTAAAGGGAGGCTATAGAACTACAGCTATTAGCCACGGGGTTTAGGGGAGGCGCTAGGCGCAAGGGCGCCATCCAACCGTAAGTCGGGTCTGAAGAAAGCGAACTTTATGATACTGGAATTACGGAACACTTTCAGTGCCAAATTATTATTTAACCTTCAATCGTGTATAGAGAGAAATTGTGAAAGTAATATGGTTACATTATAGTTTTTTATTTTCAAATATGAAATGCAAAAGAAAATCTTCTTATAATATCCTTTGATATATAGATATTCAAAATTAAGAGATATAGGTATGTTGTAAGGATGTTTATTGTAGCAGTCCGACTAAGCAAAAAGAGAACTGTATACGCATTCACACACATTTATAAGATTTGCAAGCATTCCTGCTCGCTTGCACGCTATAGTTTCCACGCAAACATTATATGTATATCCCTTCCTTTAATATATTATAAGCGAAGAGGTTTATCTCAGACTCTGGCTTGGTCCCTCGAGAGTAAGCCTTTCATCACCCAATTTCTATCAGCTTTAAATCGGTATTCCCAATTGCATGGCTACCTCGTGTTGGCCATATATTCGATAGTTCATTTTAGCTTAGTTTACAACCGTTACAACCGTTTGAAAATTTCTTTAGTGTGTACTTTTGTATGTAAGGAAAATTGTCTGTATTGATGAATTTATTTGGTACCCAACTTTATCCTGAAATGGTAAAACATCATGGTAATTCTCAAAGTAACTTAATTGTCATGGTAAATTATAAGAATTAATCTGTTGACCACACACTCCCTGGGCTTAAAAATAATTTCACCAAACATCAGGTGGGAGGTGGTAACAGTGCAGGAAAAGCAAAAATCGCAATACTTTTGATTGATGAGTTTGTTTCTCATTCTTAATGCTGGAAAGCACTTCAAGACGGAAGGAAATAGACTTCTATGGTTAGGCCTCACCCTAGAAAACTCGATTGTCAACCAGCGAACGTAAGAAATTGGTACCTACATTATTTTTAAACCTACTCAAATAAGCACAGTGTTCCAAAAGATGTAGTACCCATTTAATGCGCAATGCACAGGTGGGGCTTAAAAGACTTTGAGATTCTTTAGAATATGTGCTATACAGAATATGTACCGAGCACGTAGTCCACGACTGCAAGGTTCTCGCTTTCCCGGCAGAAGTGATGAGGTCTCGGGATATTGTGAAAGAAAAGAATCAAGAGTTACATAATTATTTTTTTTCAATTAAAATTTTATTAAATAATATAAAATGTTACATAAGTATATCATAATTACGCAAACTATATTTTTTTGTTGTGTGTAAGTTGTTTTTGATCATGAATTATTGATTCTGTTCTAAGTACTATTTTATGTAGATTTTAACAAAACTCGAAATGCGAAAACTAGCGGGGTAGTATTAATGGAGCATTAAATTTTTTAACTAATATTGTTTGCTACTAGACAAATAACAATGAAATGCAATTTTCAAAGTTTGGTTGAAACCGAATCTGATCATTATTTCACCCCATACCCCCAACTGCTACCCATAAAGATCTTAATCAAAATTTACCGTCGAATCTAACAGTTTACAAATGATATACAGGAAACATTAATTAATATCCAACGATTTTCCTCCCATATATAATAGTCTATTCAAACAAGAAAATTGCTTAACTCCGATATAATAGTCTTTCGAACAATGCAATTTGCTTACTGGTAAACTTTCACATCCAGGCGCGAGGCGTCGCGACGCTTAAGTTAATAATTCAGGCTCCCCGGCGCCGCTGCTGCACGCCAACTTCATAAAATGAAGGTACAAAAAACGCTCGGTTTCCTAGAAAAATGTATCGTTTAGTATTTTGTTATGATGGATGTGCATTTTTAAACTGTACTTAAAGTGTCGGACCCATGTGTTTTCCTGGAAAAATCAGTTCATTGGCAAAGCTTAACGTGGTTTTTGTAAGCTTTTTCGGTAGATTATTTTTTCTACGTAAAACAGATTTTTGGAGAGCCTTTTAAAGTATTTTTTTTTTAATTACTGGCAATCCGGGCGTTTATTGCAATAACATGATCATAATTACAAACATAAAAGTAACACGCCTCACTAGAAGATTTCGACCTGGTAGTATACAATGACGAAATGCGAAAATATTACAATTTTTATGAACACGTGTTATATCACACAATCGAACATATTGCTATAACACGTTCGTGTTTTACTAATAGTTTATTAGGAAATTTGTCAATTCATTCGTTAGAGGCCTGCAATTGCGTTGTTCACCGGAATACGAAGAATTTGAAGAGATTCTTAATAAAATAGCAATATTTTATTTCAGTTAGTTTTCTCCAATACCTGACTTCTTATAATACGCGCGCACTGGCTTTGAACATTGATGTAAAATACGACAATTACCTACTTCCAAAATACGTGTTATTACCTTCACTGCGCTGATCGCCCACAATAAACTGTATTGTGTTCCTTTACATTGGCTTACAATGAATACGATGATGGCCAACTTTTGGTACGTCTTCAAAGAAAATCTTCGAATTTCAAGGATGAATACAAAGTGTGAAAAAACAAATTATTTTGATAAAATTGTTCTAATGTCTTATTTTGGACCTATGGCTCTTGAAACATTAAACTTTAACGTGCAACGTTGATTACTAAGCAAAAGCTAACCACTACAAAGTGAAACCTATAAAAATATTGTTTATATATGAAAATTATTTTTAATAATATCGGTATCATATTCTCAGTGCATATTTCGTGTGCTTCTATAATATTTCAACGATTCAAGCGACTGAATTAATATAACATGTTAAATTAGTGTTTGTTCCATAAAACGAGAGGCAGAGAGCTGCTATTTCACATGAAACACTAACTCTCTGACCTACTGGGTGACACTGAATTAATTTAACATTTCAATTACTTACATAACTTTCACTCCTATCCCGAACCATGTAGGTACGTACTAACTAACGCTACCAGTTACACGGTGGCTCGTTATTTAATTGTCCTGGAAACTTGTGGGCCCATCGAAGCATAGCCAATAAACGTTTTGTGTTCTAACAAATGACACTCCGATACAATCGATATGGTGATAAATGTGGAATAGCCCCCCTCTGAACCTTTATACAAGGTGTTTCGAAATACAAAACACACTATCGTAAAAATCATTTCATTGCCTAGTCTTTACTCGTGTTCCATTGTGTTTTTAAGTTTACGAGGCGTGTTAACGACGCCCTGTGAAAATCACGTAACTAATACAATAAAATAAACTCGTGAAAATTGTAAAACTTTTAATAAGTAACGTGTTACTTGTTTTGATACTTGATACTAGGCATTGTAAATTTTTAAAGAGGCTTTGGTTAGTAATTTGATCGTTCTTTTATATTTAAGTTACTTTATGCTATTCCAATAAATCTAATATTATTTTTATGTTACCAGTTTAGACATTTTATGAAATTGATGTTAGAAGTCAAACAAGTTTAATGGAATACCTTTCAGATGTTGTATACTTCATCCAGTGTGATAATGATCGACAACACATTATTATTGATATACATACATACATTATTGATAGATTATTCCACAAATCCGGACCTTATACAGCGGCTCAGATTATCAGAAATAGCTCAGTTTTTATAACAATAATAATCCATTTTTAAAAGTCCACCATTCGCGTTGCTTGAAATGGCTTTAGCCGTGTTAAGTGGGAAGCTCTGAATAACCACATTCTTTCCAACCTTCATTTCTCTTATTTCCTTTTCCCCTCCACTCCTTTACGTTATTTTATACTAATGGTAAACTGACCAATTAATATGAAAAATAGGTAATTATTTTTCTGCAAGTCAGATATTTTATATACAAAAAACATCAACATCTACTAAATAAATGAATCAGTCTGTATAAGTGAGTGTGTGTTGATTCTTTCCCAGGAAGCAGTTAGAAATAGGGGTTGGGTTGTAACAATAAAAGCACCCTCTTTGATCCCTCTAGAGACGGTACTGGAAGCGATTCAACACGACCAAAAGCGACTGCGACTGTGTGAAAGCAAATAAAAATGGCGAACTCATTGAGTTAATGTTATTTCACTATCAGGGTTTTTGGGCAGTAGTATTGATAAATTGTATATTTGGATGTGACTCACGACCCATTTATTAACAAAAATCTATATTTTTTTTAAAACAACGTCCGTAAAAAGGAGGTCTATTAAAATAAAATAGAGGAAGATGAATGAAAATAGTGATAACGCAAATATGCATAACATTTTTAAGAAGTTAATTCAAAGATTGTTAACATTTAACTGGTATATATTGTAAAGGGCGCAATTTCCCTGTGAGAGGTCCATTGCAAAAAGGGTGCCTTAGTACATATCGGCGTTAGCTCAGGTGGTAGAGGTTGAGATCATGATCATCAGGCGTCAGGTCAGCTACGGCTTTTACACGGGGAACTGATTGCCAAACAAACCACTTCGAATTCGTCAAAGGAAACGCATTAATGGGGTATGATAGTATATTCACAAAGCACAATTACAAACAGATACACAAATGAGATGGGTCATTTACATCCTAAATATTCCTAGCGTTTCGTTAGGAACAATCTCTCTTGATAATTTAGGTTCTGGCTGGCAAGCGTGTGTGTAGGCATAATTCAAGTCACAAAAGGCACATAAAAGGTAAAGATAGTTAATCCGCTTACATGAATTTGTAGTAGGTTTCGCGTACATGTTGAACCACAAAAGGAGGGTTATCTTCCGTACTGTACGCGCTATTACGCGTACATTTCTCCATGGTGAGTAGGCACAGCAATTAGGTACAGGCTTCGAAAATACTTGTACAAAGCGGCCGTTAATTTAGGCGCGCAATCATGGCGTCCCGGTTGATAGCAAAACAGACATGTTGACAGGGCCAAGGCTAGATTGTGAGTGTGTGCCGTTGGTGATTTGAATGGCCGGCGTGTCGAGCGTAGAGCAGTTTTACCAACTTGGCCGTGCACAAGGCAGGCGCGCGCGCACAGCGACAATGGTAACAACTCACCGCTGACTAATTTGAATTCGCGGGAGTTTTGAACGTGTCCGATTCGTTACGTGACAATATGGGTAAAATAGTCACTGACAAACCTTGGATCGACTGTAATTCAATAGTCGTTCGATAAGCCAAAAATGTGTATATTCTTGGTATTTCTTATATTGTCACGAATGTATGTAATAGGCATTAAAATCGCTTGACAAACTACGAGTCTAGAAACGTTCGATTTCAAGCACAAAAGCTGTTCTTATTTATTTTGTACATAATTTTATAAGAAAGCAACAAAGTTAATCAAGGAAAACTGTTACAGATAATCTTAGGAATAATACTGTATTTTTTAAAAGTTGTTTCCTTTACGTGTTCATACATTTCTATGGAAAAAAAACATTTTTGGTAGCTTACATTTTTATTTTTTAATGAGTACTTTATTTTTTATTTGTATTTTACTCAAGGGAAACGATAGGGAAACCTTCAATTTATATAAAGCATATTTTTGGTATACATTATTTACACCGATTCGAACAATTAAAGATTAATCAAAATGTTGATTTAGCACTAAGCTTCGCCTTAAGAAAAAAAGTTACATGGGTCAAATCTGACGAGAGACGACGTGACTCCGTAAATAACAGTTGACATTGGATGCGTGTGTACCTGTACATTGTAGTATCCTACGGCATTCTGTGCGACTTACATTCTGACCATAACTTACAGTGTTACTTACAAATTTGACCCATGTAAATTTTTTTTCTTCAATAAGGGACAATAAAACTAATATTTCCTACGCAAAATGTAAAATATTATTTAAATGTCACTTCAGTATGCTTGGAACATGTACAAATTGTGTGTAACTTCGTTTTTTTAAGTTTGGGCTCATTTTCAAAGAATATTTTCTTGTATCGGGAATGGAGAAAATCATGAAAAAGGATGATTATTATTTTTTCTCTACTTCTATTTAGGGAAAAAATATTATACAAAGATAAATAATTATTTTGTTATTTTATTTTATATTTCGAGATATCTTCATTTTAATTTAGATAAGTTATTTTGAGTGTAAAATATTTTATTAGAAAACAATAAATTAATGAGACCATATCAATAAAAGTATGTCTTCTTGAACACGTGTATTTCATCGTGTCAATAACCTTATTATTTAATAATTTTATTACTTGGTGTAAAACATAATATATTTAAATACAAATAAAAAATATACGAAAAATTACCCAATTCAATATTTACACAACATAATTGAATTCGGGTACAATTAGAACCATGTATATCGTATACGTGGTTGAAAGTATGAATACCTGTTACCTAAGTGTTTTTTTTAAAGTGTGGAACTTGCTTTCCTTGAAAGAAAGAATTTGTGCTCTATCCGGACAGACATTAAATATGGCTTTTTTACAATTTCATTTTGAAAATTAAAATGAGATTATTATGCGAGCTGAAATTTATTGTGATTACACAAACACTACAGACAAAAAGAACTCTGTTAATTCGACGATGGGTGATATTTCTGTTTTAAAAGATATAAGTTAGATTTTTTTTGGTTAAAAAAATTGAGTCACTTAGGGTTTAATTACCATTCGTAAGCTTCATATTCGCATGCAACAAACGCAGGTCATAAAGCATGGGGTCTGTAGCAGCGAAATTAGTTTCTTATTGTAAGCAAGGACGCATAATCATATTGTTTCATCAGGAACTTGGGTTCAGAGCGGACAAGCTATTAAAACTTTGTGGTACATATAATACAATCAGAGCATTATGTTATCGCGTATATTTTATGGTTTTTATAGGAAGCGAACACTGATATTTGTTAAAATAATGTAATAATATTATATATTAAATTAAAATTATGTGCAGTTTGTTTTAAAACAACAATTTAAGACGCACGACCATCAGGTTTTGTTTGTTTCCAATTATTATTTTCATCTGATGCTGCTTTGTTGTAAATGTTGACTCTTGTACAAGAAAACACAAAACTTTATTCTAAAACACACATAGGTACTTATAGCGCTGGAGATAATCACTTTTTTTTGTGTTTTGCAGATGTACTACTCCGTTAATCTGAAAATAAAAGCATGTTACACATTTAAAAAAAATCTTGTAGTGACGCTCAAAGAAGATACTAACTAACTAACTAACCGCCTCATTCACATTCATACATCGTCTCATGCATACTCTTCTATTGTTCTGACTCTTGACATGGCCCGAATCAAGTATCTGATTCACTTGGTCGTGCCATGTCTTCCTCGGGCGTCCCCGACCTCTGCTACCAGATTTTTTGGGCTAATATTATAATTAAATTACTATACGCATATGAGTATTGCTAATTTATTAATATAGTTTAGTATAAACAGTGTATTTAGTGTTATAATACACTGAAAAAAATGAGTTAGCTAAAGTGTTAAGCTAATTGAAGTTGTGTAACCATCGCCTAAACTTCAGCTAGTAGTACCTAAAGTACTTTATGTGCAGATACCATCGTTGTTTAGTAAAATGTGCTTGAGCTATTACAACCAAACTTTAATAATAGCATACTAAAAGCTTACTTACCTAAACAAAATAATCGGTTTGGTTAATTAAGCTAAAGTAATTTACTAAACGTATTTCACTTTAGTAACTCAAGTTTATGTGTTACTTCCCAAAGTATTTAGCTATTTTTAACTAAACATCTAGTTTGGTTAAATGTTTTGTTCAAATAGCTAAACTTAGGTTGGAATATCTAAATTTGGTATTTTTACATAACAATTAGTTGCTTTGCACAAACTTGAGCAAAGTGCAACAAAACTTTAGTTAAATCTCCGGAACTTTGGTAGATCTTTTCGTCGTCGCTAGAGGTCCGATGACGCAGTTGTTTATTTATGACGCAGTTCTCAGTTCGCCATAGTTCGCACCATACGTGAATTGACGTTCGTTGCGAATTTATTTTATGACAACCGCTGTTCATAGTTCCTAGTGATAATGGCAGACAAAACCGTGGAGGATTATTGAATTTCTTGGAATCTGGAAGCTTACATAGAAACATTTAAAGGTGAGTTTTCTTTTTTCATTTTTTTATTAATTTAGAATTTAGATCATGGAACTATGATATATATTATGATAATATCCATTCTTTTTGATTTAGAAACTGGCACTTTAATTATTCTATGAATCAAGTACGCAATAGATTAAGTAGATTTGTATTTATTATGTACCTAGTTTGAAGAGTGCGTGTGGACGCTACAACCAAGATTGTGTCAGGGGTCATGACACAGATTACAGAGAGTGGTATATAAAAAAAATAATAATAATTGTATGACTTGTATAGCGCCGTTTTTGTGCAAAATCACCTCAAGGGCACCTTTATTTCTTTGTTCGTTTCCGCCAGTATAATTTTGTATTGAACGAATGTTGTTTGAAACTGCAGTATTTTCTAAGTTACAGTTTTACCCTAGCCAGAAACTAGAACCAACAAAACTAGCTTTGAAATCGTACCGATGGATGGTCAATCATAGCAGGTTATGTTTAATTTTAATAAATGTGTATTGCAATTCGGACATAACATTTCGAACATTGAATTCTATTGATTTTTTTTGGGAGGGATATGTTTTTTTAAATACAGAATGACCACCCATTGTTTATGTTTACATTAGAAATCTTCACATAAATGAAATAATTTCATAATTAAAACTATTTTATCTCCGCTTGATTCATGATACAGGTTGTTCGGTATCTGCTGTTGTATAAATAAACATTTTTTTAATGAATAATTTTCATTCATTTGAAAAATAAATTTTTATTTTCGTGTTTTGAAAATATTTGTATTTTCTCGTCATTTTTTTTCTTTATTTCAGAACAAGCCATAGACCCGAAAACACTCCTGATAATATCTGAAGATGATATTAAAGAATTGATTCCGACTGTAGGACACCGGGCACTGTTTACAGCACACATTAATGCGCTCAAGGATGTTATTAATCCACCTGTCATAAGTGTAAGTTTTTAAAAGTAGTAATGATGATATATTGTATACCTAGGCCTTTTTTGGCTAACCATTTGGAGATAGTTGTACCGGACGCGATTTTTATACAAAAATAATAGTATTTAAAATAATAATTCCTGTAATTAATGAATAAATCGACTGCCGGGGGGGTCAAGCAATTCCAAAGGGATAAAAACAAAGCTTGACTCCTTCACCCCTTCTTTCCCCTTTGTGTACATACCTGCTTTTTGTTTCAGATTGAAGATATAACTTCAACTTCCAAACAAACAACGCCCATATATTATCAACACGATGACTTCGTTGAAAATGTCATTTCCTTGTTGGAAAATATAAACAAATCACAAAGAATAACGCAAGAATCTTTTGAAGAGCAAATTTCGAATGTAAGTTAAATAATTTTAGCAAGTTTTAGATACCTAAGTAACTTAGGTTAATTGTTTTATACATTCCGATATATGTATTTTAGTAGTGGCAGCGTACAATAGCCGTCCTGTGACTGATATTATGATGATTATAGAAGTGGTTATTAGTTATGTAATCAATATGCCATTTAATTATGTTTTCTAGGGCTTACGCAATCATCTCCTATCAATCAATGAAGGGCAAGCACTTTTAATGCAGTTTGAGTCAAAGGGTCTGTTGGACAATTCTGCCAGACTGTGCAGTACTATTATAAGTAAGGAATTGCAGGGTAATCCAGATAGATCCATTACAAGCAAGAGATTTTATGAATTTGCTTTTCAAATCACCAAAGTCTTTAATAAAGAAAGCGCAGCTGTATATTCCACCCCATATGTGTGTTTTGGACCTACCCAAAAAATTGCTGCTAAAGGTAAATTACTATACACATACAGGCAGGGCCGAAAATAATTTACCAAATCTGGACACAAACAAATTTTACTATATTTAAGAAAAACTTATAATAAAAAATTATAATATAAATGTGTGTATGATCAAACGTGTTTTCTTTTTTGAGGCTTTGCTGGTATCTGGAAACAATATTTTAAGAGACGATTCTTAATAAAATAACTTTTACATGAATGAGGTTTTTAATATGTACATTCTAGTCTTACAAAACATAATATTTATTTATTTAGGTTTCATCTCTCAAAAGGGTTGTAATAAACTACCTGCAACTCAAAGTATTTAACCCATGATTCTGAATTATGGGTATAATGCTTCGAGTTGATGGTGGTGACATTAAATGTGACCACCATCAAAATTTAAATACTAATTTGTAAATTTTACACCCTGTATTGTTTTCAGCTAAACTGCAAAGCTGCACTTCCTATTTAATATAGATAATCTAACCAAAAAGCTAAGCTACAGTACCTAAAGCTAGCTAGCAGTAGAGAGCTAAAACACCTTTAACGGTAGGGCTATTCCTACCGAAGTTTAGTTAATCAACCTAACCATTTTGTAATATTAACTAAATAATCAGGATACTACATCTAAACAGTTATGTTTTTCTAACCAAACACTACAAAATGGTTTAGGTATAAAATTTTTAGTTTACGTAACACAACTAAACACAAAAAGCTGTCTCAACCGATTAGTTTAGCTAGAATATCTGAATCGTTAAGCTGTCATAAATACAGTTTAGGTAACACAAATAAACACAGAAAGTTAGAAAGCTGTCGCAACCGATTAGTTTAGCTAGAATATCTGAATCGTTAAGCTGTCATAAATACAGTTTAGGTAACACAACTAAACACAGAAAGCTGTCTCAACCGATTAGTTTAGCTAGAATATCTGAATCGTTAAGCTGTCATAAATACAGTTTAGGTAACACAACTAAACACAGAAAGCTGTCTCAACCGATTAGTTTGGCTAGAATATCTGAATCGTTAAGCTGTCATAAATAAACTGCTGTTTGGCAAACAGTAGCTAAAAGTTCGGCAGTCACCACAGCAACTAAACTGTTTAGTAGATAATTAATGAAAATTTTGTAAATAGTACCTAAACATTTCTTTCGGTGTATTAGATCTGTATCGGGTAAGGCACACTGTAGGAATAATTTTAAGAACCACTAATACTGAATTACTATTTTTAAGTTAGTTATAGTTAAGCGCACTTGAAGTGAAATGACAACAAACTGCGTTATATAAATGCCATGTTATTATTATTATTTAGGCAATCTGCTCGATCATCAAACACCCTCCGCATCTCATTACTTAAGAGTATTTTGAAAAATTGAGGCTCTGATAATATTTGCATGTGAATATAGATAATTGCATGGGTCAACAGCAATATTCATTTGCAAATTTACAGTATTTTGGGGTGCCAAAATAATTAGGGTAATTCTTTTAATAAACACGACATGGGACTTCAGTTATGCAATTATCCATCTCGTGCGGAATTCCCTTGCTGAATGTACATACACCAAAATGTACAACACAATGTAAAATATGATATACAATATAATGGGCAGTAAATAAACAGGCAGCCGGGCATGCAATGTAGTCTGGAGCCATTATACACATCTGGGTCCCGAATATTGGACTGAACTGAGCAATTCCAAGCATTACACCGCTCGGATGCGCATTGAATTAGGCCTCAAATAATTATGTCACCCCCAGACTTCAGACTGGCCGGCTATTCTCATGAGGGCGGTAATGACTTGGGACAAGGAGAGGAAATAAAAGCTCAGACTCCAAATTGGCGTGAAGCTCTTTTCAAGTGGTCATGCTTTGGTACATATACACGGAGAGCAAATTGGGAATAATACCCAAGACGCAGACGTGACCAAACACTTAAAATAAGAACTTCAGAAATGAGGCATAGAAAAAGCTGATATTGCAGTTATTTTTTAAGATGTAGATAGCTACCAGAGGCGAACTGCGATTTTCGTGATCCTTTGCGTTGCGATCCTTAGTTCAGAGCGAACACTGCTAGAGCCGATATACGAGTATATATTTCTTGATGCTTCTTATTATGTTGTAGTTGCGGAAGACTCGAAAGAGCAACCATCGGAGATTTTTTTGTTGCACAAATTGTGAAATTAATTTTAATTGAAACGATTATTTTTTATGTGTAGGTACTAACCAACAAATTAATTAATTATAACTTATTTAATAATTATTTCTAGTGCCTATGACAACAGAAAAGCTTTTTGAAAGCTTTATCACAGTTAACAACTAACGAAGTTAGCAGGCCACAATGGATTGCTGGTACCTACCCTGATGGAAGTGAGGCATGGAACTGGCAAAGGAAGGATGAAAGTAGATTTAATGCTGTTTAAATGAGATCCCTGAGGCTTATGTGTGATAAAACCATGTATGATCCTGTGAGGAATGTGAAGATCCGCAAAGAGTGCAAGACTGATGTAAGCGTAATGAGTAAGATGCTTAGATGGTTTGGGCATGTAGAGCGAATAGCGAAGAAAGGAGTGTTATGAGAATATACGATACAAATGTGAATGGCAGCAGAAGTCGGGGACGCCCGAGGAAGACATGGCACGACCAAGTGAATCAGATACTTGAGTCTGGCCATGTCAAGAGTAAGAATAATAGAAAAGTATGTATAAGATGACGTATAAATGTGAATGAGGCAAGGAGTGTGTGCCAAGACCGAGTTATTTGGCGGTCCGTCCTCTCTGCCTACCCCTGCGGGGAAACGGCGTGATGGTTAGTTAGTTAACAACTAGTATCACAACTACCAGACTGATGCCGAACTTGGAATTATCATAAATTTAATAAACATTCATTTTGTACTGCCGGAGAATGGAACCCATAACCTCCCAACGCAAAATCAAATTCGTAAACCATTACGTTATGGATGCCTTCTTTACATAAATTAATTATTTAGTTGAAAGGAAAAACTAATCTCAGTTTTAAAATAGAGCAATAAGTTAAAAGTTTTTTTGCGAAATGGAGCTCACACACCATTAATCTTTTGGAAAACTGGCTGAAACTTAACATTCCGCTCAAGAATATTCCTAGGTGAAATATTTCTCCAGCAACTAATATTTCACTTTACCTTGCAGCAGACTCGTGTTACACGAATAATAAATCCAAGAAATTTTAACCGGATTAAATAACGAATAAAATTCTGGCGCAAACAGCGCATTAGTTATGATTATTCTTAAATAACTCATGAATATATTAGTACCTACAAATGGGGTTTAAAGTAAAGCTCTTTTCATAAATAACAAATATATTAAGTTAATTGATTTAACCCTAAAAACCCAAAACACTATCAAAATCTTTGTACAAGCTCCTATTTGAAGTTTGCAATTCAATTAATTCTTTTTTGTTAATTCTTCGGCACCGGATGGACTAGCAATCCAGAGGACGCGGGTTAAAATATCGGCGTGTGCAAGTAAATTTTATTTGGTCAATTTTTTGTATTCTCAATTTATTCATTTCAAAGAATAAATAGTATATTTGCGGCACGTTCCACAGTGGAAGATACTCTCGTAGTATCTAGTACCGAGCTGGTTTAAGACCACAATTCGAAACTGAAAAGTTTCTTGAAATGGCTTTAGCCGTGCTTGGTGACCAGATCTGAATAGCCAGATACTTCCTCTTCCCCATCTCCTTCCATTCATTCAGCCTCACAACATACCCCGATTGTGAATGCCATAGTCTCAGTGGCTACAGACTGTTGGGAGCAGTTGGAACTCTTGTGCGGTATTCTCATAAAAAAATAGGCAATATAAGTACAGTCCTTCACGATATTCATATTTAAAAAATAAGTTGGCAGTTTGAGGTTACCAAGAGCGTCCACCGTATCAAGTTGGCAGTTTGAGGTTACCAAGAACGTCCACCGTATCAAGTTGGCAGTTTGAGGTTACCAAGAACGTCCACCGTATCAAGTTGGCAGTTTGAGGTTACCAAGAACGTCCACCGTATCAAGTTGGCAGTTTGAGGTTACCAAGGTACGTCCACCGTATCAAGTTGGCAGTTTGAGGTTACCAAGAACGTCCACCGTATCAAGTTGGCAGTTTGAGGTTACCAAGAACGTCCACCGTATCAAGTTGGCAGTTTGAGGTTACCAAGAACGTCCACCGTATCAAGTTGGCAGTTTGAGGTTACCAAGAACGTCCACCGTATCAAGTTGGCAGTTTGAGGTTACCAAGGTACGTCCACCGTATCAAGTTGGCAGTTTGAGGTTACCAAGAACGTCCACCGTATCAAGTTGGCAGTTTGAGGTTACCAAGAACGTCCACCGTATCAAGTTGGTAGTCTGAGGTTACCAAGAAGTGCACCCGATACGTACCAAGTTGGCAGTCTGAGGTTACCAAGAACGTCCACCGTATCAAGTTGGCAGTCTGAGGTTACCATACAAAGAACGTGCACCCGATCCATATCAAATTGGCAGTCTGAGGTTACCAAGAACGTGCAACTGATACGTATCAAGTTGACAGTCTGAGGTTACCAAGAACGTGCAACCGATACGTATCAAGTTGGCAGTCTGAGCTTACCAAGAACGTGCACCCGATACGTATCCAGTAAACTATTAATAGTTACGATATCCAAATGATTGTATTTTAATACAATTAGGTTTCCTCTTCACCCTTCTAGGTCTGCGTTCCCCAGAGAGCTTGGTGAGAAAATGAAATCGTCCTCGAATATTTTTACCCAGAGTCATTATCATAATTAAATAGTCCAGTTAGATGCGACGCAACGCGAAGGTTATTTTTCATCCTCAACCCCTTTCGAAAGTGTGCCATAAAATTCCAATTAAATTATATCCAGAAGGGTGGTCGAATTAGCGCCCCCGCTAAATACTGCGTTTTTCTCAGAAGTGGGGAGGGGATGACCCTATGATACATGGATTAAATTAAGGTATAATAGGGGTGGGATATATTATTGTGTATATTCGCACACGCACGTATATGTAGTAAAGTATATCATTATTTGTTTTTGTAGCATTTCAAAAACCATTTTCATTAATAATGAAATTATGATTAATTAAATTACTTACACCTTTTTGTGTTACCTTCGGTTAATTTTTTATTTTTCAGATTTGTATGACCTTCTTAGCTGAAATACTAGTTTCACAATAATTTATTGTATTATCACCTGTTATTTCTTATTTTCGTTTTCTTTAGGTATTCAGTCATGTTTTTTAGGTTAGCTCCACACAGGAGGCAGTGAGGAAAAAAATCCTCAGTACCTTTGGGGATGCTGTATTGAGGGTCTTTCCATGTTCTTGCAAAGGAAAGATAAGATGTTCAGGTAAGGAAAACGGTATGAGGGTTGAATCGGAATCTGCGGGTCAGTTTTCCAGGAGTGACGGATGTATGTATCCATCCCTCCAAATGCGGTGGATCTTTACCCCATAAGCTCGGGCACCCCTGCTAAGTCACCAAATGTAGCGAACTACTTGGGGTGACCTATGGCTGGGGAGTTGGTATTCCAAAAAATGGTTCCCGGGGCGACGGTACCCATTGATTGTTCCAAATTGATTATGTTTGATTTTGAACAATATTTATTATTTGGTTCCCACTAATTTAAATATATAAATGAAGAACCAATCAACGAACTGTTTTACTTCGTACTTAAATACTGAGAGCTTACTGACTGTCCTACACTTTTACAGCTACAAGCGGCGTGCCCCAGGGATCACATCTAGGACCCATTCTTTTCAACATATTTATAAATGACGTTACAAATGTATTTAAACGTGTCTTTATTTTGATGTTCGCAGATGATATGAAAATTTACCGAATTATTGAAAATATTAATGACTGCTTATTATTACAATCAATTCTCATTAGCTTTTCTGATTGGTGTATCCTAAATAAATTAACCCTTAATGTAAAAAAGTGTCAAGTCATGAAATTTTATAGGAAGAAAACCCCATTGATTTTCACATACTGTATGAATAATCAAGTCTTAGTATCTGTACCCGAAATAAAAGACCTGGGGATAATATTTGACACCAAATTAACATTTATCTCCCACATTATCAATATAACCACTAAAGCGATGCAAATGTTGGGTTTCATATTAAGAACTTCAAAAGATTTCAAAAATTTAAAAACTTTAAAAATATTGTATTCATCCATTGTCAGAAGCCATTTAGAATTCAACTCAACCATTTGGAATCCATTTTACAATATTCATGAAAAATCTATCGAGCGAATCCAACATAAATTTTTACGAAACATAAATTATAGATTAGGTATTCCTATTGAAAACATTAACTACACCTCACTGTTGAAAGTCATGGGCCTTGCCACATTAAAAGAAAGAAGAATATGTTCTGATCCCTTTTTTCTTTATAAAATTGTTAATAACATATTTGACTCCCCTGAACTCCTTAGGTTGATCGACTTTCATGTGCCTAGTAGAACGGTTCGTCAGAAGGTACCTTACCATTGTAACATTGCAGGTACCAAAGCAGAAATAAATTCAGTAATGAACCGACTACACAGTGCAGGGAATAAATATTGCGTGAACACTAACGGTACTGAATGTCTATCAGCCTATAAACACATTATTATTAAATCTGTATGTCAAATATGAACTTGGCAAACATTAAATGGAGTGTGTGCGAACTATTTCTACTACTCTGCAAACTATTTTTATACTTTCCTTTAATCATTATCATTGATTTGGAGGATTTTGGCAGATTCTCTATTTTTCATCTCAATTATTTGTACCTATATTTTGTTAACTCGTATATTTTTGTATATTTTTTTATATAACCTATATTTATCATATAAAATATAAGATCTGTATAATTTATTATCTGTAAAAGCCCTACGGGCGTTTAAATAAATAAATAAATAGATTAGTTTAAAAATTACCTTTAACATGAAGTATTTCGATGAAATTCCAGCCATCCCCTGAAGGACAATGGCAGAAAAATAAATGTAGGGACTTGGATAGCTGATTGCCATAGCTTTAACAAACTAGTTCATAATGAAGTTGATAGTCTGAGAAATAGTTTGGATGCAAGCGAATTCTACAGTTGGTCAGCGCTATCCATTAATTCAGTATGGAATTATTGGATGGGAAGGTGCACTTGAAAAAATTATTAACCCTGTAAAGATGGTACAGTGACTAATTTATTAAAGTTATTTAAAAAAACAACCTACATTCAATTCAGAAACATTGATCAAAATCAAAGCTAATACATTAAAACTTAATTCATCATTGAGACATAAGACAACACTCAGGTTGACGTACTCTATACTGATTTCTCCAAAGCCTTTGATAAAGTAAATCACTCGATTCTCATGGCCAAACTTAATGCTATAGGCATTAGAAACCCGTTGTTATCATTCTTTCGCTCTTACTTGAGCGATAGAAAACAAAGGGTTAAAATAAACAACTTTGAATCCTTTAACATTGACGTAACGTCCGGCGTTCCCCAAGGAGCTCATTTGGCCCCGCTTCTCTTCAACCTTTTTATTAACGATATCACCAAAGTTTTTTCTCATACACGCTTCTGGCTTTTTGCGGATGATAATAAGATTCTTCAGATAATTAAATCCTACCTTGACTGCTTACATTTTCAACGTGATATTGACTCGTTTAATAATTGGTGCAAAATAAACTGCATGGAACTTAATGTTGATAAATGTAAAATTTTGTCCTTTTATAGAACCAAAAAACCTATTCAGTTTGATTATAAATTAAACAATGTTTGTTTATCTACTGTAACATCTATCAAGGATCTTGGGGTCACTCTAGACTGCAAACTTTCTTTCCGTGAGCACATTAACAACATTGTTAACAAATCACTTAAACTACTTGGCTTCGTTCATAGAATAACCTCTGACTTTAAACATATAAGTACCCTTAAAACTCTTTACTGCTCGTTAGTTCGCCCTCACCTTGAATACGCTAGTGTTATTTGGTCTCCTTTCTATGCTGTCCACATCTGTCACATAGAATCCGTACAACATCGCTTCCTACGAGGAATCGCTTGGAGGTTGGGTCTTGAAAGAGGAGAGTACTCATATGATGAAGTTGAACAAACTTTAAACATTTCTTCTTTGGAGAAACGTAGAAGGGACACTGATCTGATTTGCATATTCAAGATTATCAATGGTATTACAGACTCACCTGCTTTGTTGCAACTTATCCAATTCAACATCCCTTCCCGTAGACTCCGAAATAATGAATTACTGTTCGTCAATCAACATTCTACCAATTATGGATACCATTCTCCTTTGTCCAGAATGTCGAGACTTGTCAACTCACTGTCAAGTCAAAGCATTGAATTTTGTGGTATATGCCTAAATGACTTTCGACAGTCAATACGCAATGTCTAATTTCTAATGCCCTTTGAACCATCTTCATGCTTTGACTTATTATTATCTCCCATTCTTACTTTTATATTATTATTGTCATTGTTATTGTCTGCGCTCCTCATTTATATATGCTCTCCTTTCACTGTCATCTCTGTTTATAAAACTTATTCGTGTAATTAATATGTTGTTAATGGACTATTTGTCCGTAAATAAATAAATAAATAAATAAATAAATAGAACATCCAAATTCAACAAAAAAATTCAATGATAAATTATTTTAATAGTCTTCCCGAAGAAGCAAGAAAAATAACAGAATTAGTAAATTATTCAAGAATGCAGTAACGTCATTTCGAACCATATTGATATTTTTTATAATTTTACCACATCCTGTATTATTATTCACTCAATGATATTATTTTTTATTCCTACACCGAACTCAAGAGCTTCTCTTCATTGGCGTAGAAATATTTTTTTAAATATCAAACAGTAACACTATTATAAATTTTTAAAAATAAATGTTTTTTTTCGTGTTAATTGCTAACTGTATTTGTATTTTACCAATAAAAAAGGTTTTAATGCCAAGCCGATTGAATACCGTTAAGGCACGTAATCGGTAGCTTATGTTTGAACCGAAATGAAATGCAATAGAAATGGGATATCTGATGTCTATGCATAATAAAACGATGAATAACCTTATTAAAAATGAGAATGAAGAGAAAATTCGACGCCTTTGTAAGCGTAACGAACAAGATTATGAAATAGGTAGTTGTTTTGTCATTTAGAATGATGTGAGAATATCTCATGAGCAAGTAGATGCAAGAAGGCAGAGACGTCCCAGATAGATATGGCACGGTCGAGTGAATCACATCGATATTGAGCGTCTGTGCGCATATTGAGAAACAAAGTTATTTTTTACATTAACCCTACACAGTAGGCCCTGAGGAAAATAAGTTCCCCCAAGGCCTAAGACATCTTTGGGGTTACTGTGTAGAGGATCTTTTTAAGAGAAGGAAGGCGAGCAAGTTCTGGGAAGGAAAGAGGTATGAGGGGTGGGTAGGAATCTAGGTATCAGTGTATCGAGTGACGGCCGAATGATCTATGTCTCTTGCTGCGGCGCAAGGCGATGCGATGGTTCAAGAGAGACCAGTTAGAGATGTCAAAGGTTCTCCCCAAGCCAGCCTTTCCCGATCCGGTACGCCACGCACTGAACACACCTCACCGGATGAATCCAGGCATTCCTGCTAAATCACCAAACATAACGAACCACTTGGGGTGACCGATAGCAGAGGTGTTGGTTATCCAATAAATGGTTCCCGAAGCGGTGGTACCCAAACCAGCCTCACAAATTAAGAACAACATGTCTCTAAACATATCTAAGTGCCACTCGATTACGTTCACTAGAAATAAAAATAAAATCATATTTTATTACACCTTGTACAACAAGCCTTTACAATCTACATCAACATGTTAAGATCTTGGTGTTTACTTAAACAGCAAATTTATTTTTGATAAGCACAGCACAACAAATTATATCAAAATCCTTCAAAATGCTAGGCTTCCTATTATGTAGAATAAGCAAACTTTTCAAAGTTGCCAATACTCTAGAAATATCGTTTTGTTCGTTGGTCAGGAGTCCACTGGAGTATGCTTCCACAATATAGAATCCTCAATATAAGGTATACAGAATACAGTATACATAGATTTAGTAAAAGGTATTCAAGATACATTTTTGAAACATTGACGTAAGAAATACAACAAAGCTACAAATAATAATAAATTAACTTTACAGAAAATCAATGTTTCTACATAATCGGCTAAATAATAAAATAGATTGAATCAATAATTACGGCGCACCGAATAAAGCCAGAGAATGAAAAGATGACTTTGGTGGATAGGATGATGACGTAGACCAAATGACCACAGATCACCTCCGTGGCAGAGCTCTAATCTTCTTGTCTTTGAACGCAGATTTTTATATTTCTTTAAGTTATTTTTCCGTTTTTTTTATGGACTTAAAAAAAAAACGGAAATCTAAGGAAGGGTTGTTTCGGATTATTCGCTAAGTTCGAGCCTATATTGCAAAAATAGTTGTTTGCAAAGTCGAGATTTTTTTCTGGATGTTCTGCAAAAGATGTTGGTATCCTGTCAATGTTTAATTCTTTAATGTTTTTAACATTGTGCGAGGCTTTAGCGTTTGTAATTTCATTTATAATCTGCCAGAATTTCCGGGAATCATTATTACATTCCTCGATTTTCTTTTTATAGAATGCTTCTTTAGCATAACGGATTACATTTTTACAAATGTTACGATATCTTTTGTAGAAGCGATGTAAATGGATATCATAGGGGTAGTTTCTTACTTTTCTGTGGAGTTCGTCTCTTTTCCTGATTGAGTTGATAATGTTCTGACTAATCCAGGGTTTAATGTGAATATTTTTATGAGATATCTTTTTTTCTGTCGTTATGGTGTTTGATAGAATAATGTTCTGAATAAAGTCAATAAAATAGTTTAAAGCAGCATCAGTATCATCATTTCCAAGAAGGTTTGACCAGTCAGCAATTTGTAGCTCGATTTTAACGTTTTCCCAATTTGTTTCAGACTTTGCTATGACAGATTTCTTTTTTTGATTTATAGATGTATTTTTATTTTTAATAGATAGAAGTATTGTGTAGTGATCAGTCAGTGTAGAAGGGTAAATAATGGTTTGAGTTAATTTATCAGTTTTACTAAAAATATGATCTATGCATATTTAAATTGAGAATTTCTTTGTTACCGATTTACTTCTACTTTCCTCCCCACTAACAACATTCTCTAAATTAGGGATGCCTCAATATCACTGGCTCCAGGGAGTTAAGACTCTTGTACGGTAATCACACAAAAACAACAACATTGGTTACGTATAACATGACGATGTTGAAAAAAAAAAATTTAATAGGATTTGGCGAATTTAATTTAATAGGATTTAGGACGGAATCGTGAGATGTTCCATCTAGTGATAGACCGAAATCAGATTTTGAGCCGAAACCGAAAAAAATTTCCGCTTCAATTCTAGTTTCATCCTAAACCGGAACTTATTCAAATAAGTTTTAACACTCGATCTCTATACCGCAAAATAGGGCGTTTTAATTGTCAAACTTGTAAGAGTTCATTAAATTTAGTGTTAAATAAAATGCGCAATGAAAAAAACATGTAAATCACTTTAATGAGTAAATGGATAAATAGATTCGTTGTGCTGTTAATGTTAAAGGAAAATAGTTAATTTTAAAAGTTAAAGGTATTACAAACACTAGGGCGTCCCTTATATGGTTGAAAAAAAATTTTTTTTTGATATCAAAATGCATACCCACTATTTCTTTTTGAACTACCCAGACTTACTTAAATACAAAATTTTATCTTCCTACGTCAACATTAACCCGTGCCGACAGAGCTCTGAAGATTTTGAAAATTGCTGTTTTTAACCCTTTCCGTTATGTATTGAAATCAATTGAAATAATGATAATAATAATAAACTTTTATTGCACACAGGGAGTACACAGAAGGAATAAATCATGAACAGTACAAAGTAAGCAGTTTAAATATTTATATTTAAAAGAATATTTATTAAAAGAAGATAAAATTACAGATCAGGCAGGATATTTTCCTTTGAGGGTCTCTTTTTTACAATCTGGATACAGATTTCTATTCTCTTGCACACAGCCAGCGTAGTTGCATTGCTTTTGTTCTTCATTTGCAGTCATCAAACCATGGAAATCTTGCATAAGTTTTACAGCTCTTTCAGCTATATCAGCTATATTAATCGAGAAAATAAATTTGTGCTTTTGACAGACACAAAATCACTTAATAATTTTCCTGCAATAATAAATAAGTTTTATTATCAGTTTAGTGAAAACAGTATAAAAAATAAAACTATGTATTCCTACTTACCATACAAAAAATCAGACATATCTTCTTTCGATGGAATGTATCTCTTCCCAGAATCATACAAACTCCCTCTTTGTAAGTTCACTACAATGTTTCCCTTGGTTTGTGTATTAACTTCATCATCAAAGAGTGACAAAACGGCAATTTATTCTGACAAGTACCAAAGATGTTGACTAAACTTGCTCAGGGCTGCTTTGGAGATCAATTTGTCAACAGTTTCATATTCCTTAAGCCTCTTTAAAAAGCACAAATCTTGATTTGGTGCCTTTACCACCAGACTACATCCAAGCCATGGTTTCACATATATAACCGCAATGAATAAACAAACGTCTTGAAGTGCTCGTTTATCCTTAGCGCTAATTTTGAACTGGGATTGCAACAAACATATCTTTAAAGAGTAAATAGCTCTAGCCATCCACCTTGCTTGATGCATCGCTCCAGGATGTCTGATATTAATTTTTTTCTCATTATCTCCTCCTAAGAAAATAATAGAATCAGCTCACGATAATCGTCACGTACAATGGTTTTTTGCAGTTCTTGATTATAAAATGTCAACAGTTCTTCTATTGTTGTATTACAAAAATGTTGTGTGACGATATCGGTGTATGTTTCAATAGCAGCAGGATTAATAGTTTTCCAGTTGTCTCTAAACTTTTTGAACATTGGAATATCAGGGCTACTAGTAACTTTTTGGATTTTTGTTTCAAACACACATTTCAAAACCAGTTCGTAAACGTGATGGCGGCAAGCAAAGAGTAGTAATTCCCTGTCTAGTCTTTGTTCCAAAAGTACACAGGCTCCTTTCAATCGCCCTGTATTAGACGCAGTTGTGTCACAACACATTATTTGAACTTTTTCATCGATTTTCCAGTCATGAAGTGCGTTTAACACAGCTTTAGCTTGATCCTGGCCGGAAGAGCTCTCCAGTTTGGGTACAGCCAGCAGTTGTTCCTTTTCTCCAAATGAAATTAGAATTGGCAGGCGTTCTTCTTTAGAACTTCTCACGTCCAGTCCAGGTAATAATTTCCCATTCCAGTGAACGGTCACCATTTCAGGCATATTATCCTGAAAATCTGATTTTATAGATTCCGCTCTATCTTTTCTACTCTGTGTGCGAATACGTTGAATGGACGATTTGTTTATCCGAAAATCATCACAGCTAAGGTCTAGCGCTTCTACTACAGCATGAAGAATATAGACAGAATCCCTTATGCTTAATTGACATCTATCTAAAGCTGCAACTAACTTAGGCGTGATAAAGTTTTTCCGTCCTCTTTTTGTAGTAGTTTCAGAAACCGTTTGAGAGGTGGTTGGCAAGGGTTCCTCGAGGCTTTCTTCAGAGCTGGATGTTGATCGGTATGTCCTTGTGTTTGTATAAAATCTTGTGTAGTAAGAGATGACGATAAACTCGCGAAACACATTTGCTCATGTCTTTTCTTCTCTTTTAATTTTCTCTCTCTTGTCCTTTCTTCTTTTTCGGCTAACTTTTTGTCTACACCCGCTAAGCATCCTGGACGGCCTGGTTCTCTTTGTTTTTGTAAAAATATTTTGTCTTCTTCTATTTTCATCCGTTCCAAAGCATCAACGTGTGCTATATCGAATATATTGTTTTGAAAGTCCTCCTCACGGCGCTTGTAAACAAGTGTTTTTTTTTTGGAATTTTTTTGCAACTCCCTCCAAGCATGGTGAAGATCCACAAGTTTTTTTACACAGTTAGGTATAGCTCTGGTAGGGATTCTAGCTTTTTCCCAAAATATAATACACTCTCGAATGACGAGATTCGCGCTTTCACTAACAGTCAATTTAACTTCGCGAATGTTAAAAAAAAGTACTGCAAGAACTTGCCGGTTAGACGGTAACTTTGCGCCTGTTATTTGATAATTAAAGTCACCAACTAAGAAAATACTTTTTTATTGCTTCTTAATTCCACTGCCATCTTTTAAATGTAAAACAATACGTGATAATCACGAGAATAACTGAACACAAATGACAGATACCGCGAGTGCGCGCCGCTACTTCCGCGCAACTTGTATGAACATGATTCGGTGCAAGTCGGCACGGGTTATCGTGCTCCGAATAAGGTAAAAAAAAAAATCCGAGTGTTTTAGAAGCAAAGGAACAAAACTAAGACCTATGCATTAGAAAATAAAAACTTTGAAATATAAGGGACACCCTAACAAACACACAAAAAATCCTTAGAATTCCTAACTATTTGTAGTAAACAAATCAGTTATGTTAGACGATAGTAATACAATATCTTATTATTATTTAAATGATCTTTGATGAACTTTTACATAAATAAATATTATTTTAAAAATGACAAAACTCTTAAACTTTGAACATTAAGATAATTTTTTTTAAACATCATTTTCTTTAAAAATAATATGTAAGTTGTGCTAAAGACATTCACACGCGCCCGAGTCTATCCGAGAGTGATCAGACACATCACGAACCGGGGCTGAGCCGTGTTTGGGGTATTTTTTTAATGAAACCGAAAATGCGGCCGACACAGGTATACTAGTCGTAACTGGCCGAAACCGAAACTGAAACTTCAGTCGGTTACTTGTTCCATCCTGTCTGTCAAACCCTTTGGGACGTACTATAGTGTAAGTTTACAATTCGTGTCAGAGGTTGCTCATATAACTTACACGAATGGCTGATCCTGGAGTTTATGGATATATATATGCCTCCACATAAACTACACGAGGAGGGAAAACATGTAACTACATATTATATGAAAATGAACATATCTCTCTCGAGAATTGAACAGGCACTTTTTATGTGGCATTCGTCACGTATATCACGAGGCATTCCGCTACTTGATGGAAATTGAATTTTTTAAAAGCCTGTATTTCATATTATATTATGAGGGTGGGTAATGTAGCTGTCTCGCAACGGTAATGCCGATTAATACATTTATGTATTTATTAAATTGATATCATCTCGACGTACATTGTTATTTGGTAATACTTTGCGTAAATACCTCACAAAAGTCCCAACTTCCCTGATCCAGTGGGACTGTAGGATATGTTGTGAGACTGAAAGTTAGTGGGATGGGAAGGAGATGAGTAAAGGTTGGTAAGTATCTATTGGTATTCTATTCCGAACTGGTCAAAGAATCACTAAAAAGAACAGGTTGTTTTAGAGACTTTTAGTATATTCTTTTTAGTGTTCTTCAAAGTATAATCCCATTAAACTACAATTAAGCAGTTTGTCAACAGGATGTTCATGTTCAATTACAATAAACCAAATGTACATAATATCATTACTAATTACAATGCAACTTATACATAATATTTATCACTAACTGCTAAATTCAATAGTATTACTAATACAGAGTATCTCTGCTTAGTAGCCATGTTTTCAGCGTGTATCTGAATCTCTTAGGTCATTCGCCATTTTTTGAATTGTTTGGTAACATATATGATTTAATATGATTTAAGATTTTCGCGGCCAAAAGTATTTTTGTTATTTGTTTTTGGGGTGTTATGCCGTGTTGGTGTATTAGAATGCCGTGCAATGCTGTCCGAAACGTTGGCTAAAGAAGGAGTTAGCGCAACACGGCATAACACCCCAAAAACAAATAACAAAAATGTTTGGTAACATGTTGAATATTTTAGGCACGTTTTAATTCGCTGTCCGTATTTGTTGTTATATTTTGGTACAAGCAATTTAAAATTTACTATCAATTTTACAGTTCATTTTCAAGCTCTGTGAAAGTCGAAGTTCTGCTATTCTTTCAGTTTTGTAAAACTACTGGCTTCTAATGATATAATAACAGAACTAAATAACGTTTACAGAACTTGAAAATTGATGAATTGTTTAAATTCTGTGAAACAATCCGTCAAGACAATTTCAAACAACGATTCCATTCAGAATGGTGGTCTTTCACTGGGGTGATACTATTTGTAGTCTCCATCGCAGCGATGGTCACTTGGCACTAACTATAGTATTTTATTAGCCCGGTATCGCTTTTCTCCGTGATCTAACCGACCGAATATTTCCAATTTATGAACCGTCTAGTTGTATTACGATAAACTCATAATAAATACGTGAAAGTGAGCGGAGCAGTATAGGGTGAGCTCATTTGAACGGCTTACATAATTTAATGGTTAACGAAAGCGATCAATTGTAATTTCTCTATCCATCTAATACACCTACACGGATTCTCACGAAGATAAGTCCCTCGCAGAGAATTATGCGGAATTGGGGGCGCAATGAGGAAATTGGATATTCTACAAAGCTTTCTGGAATGTTCCCAAAATTCCATTTCACGATAAATTCAAAACTCGAACGTTCGCATTCCAATTTTGAGGAAATACCATTAGTTCCGAAATTGGGAGGACGAATTTGCGGTTTAGATTAACAAAAATATTTCAATTTCTGTTACATACTTGCGCTAATGGGAATTTCAAAATAGAATTTTTGAAAACGTATTCGTCCCGTATTACGAGGCACGCATTCATGTGGTTGATGAATTTGGGGGTAGATAATTTTTAGATCAATAAATTGAGTTAACTCCAAGTGTGTAGGTACTCATATATATAGTGGTTCCATGATAACTCAACACAGTGACAATTCAACAAAAAATGATGAAAAAAAAAATTTTTAACCTAACCCAACCTAATCTAACCTACTTAACCCAGTTAATAAAGTTTTTGTTTCATAACTTTTCATGACTTTATATAACTTTTCAAAGATGTGATGAATTATCATTGTGATAATTTATCCTGTCACCATATATATTATACCCTGCAAATATTAACTCCAAGTAGTTAAGTTCTCATATATACACCCTGCAAATATTAACTCCATATATATTATTATACCCTATTATATATATATATATAGTACACACCTGCTTGGAGTTAATATTTGCAGGGTGTATATATGAGAACTTAACTACTTGGAGTTAATATTTGCAGGGTATAATATATATATATATATATATATTATTATACCCTGTAAATATTTTAGATGTTTCATCAAATACTTTAGCAAACCGTTTCTTAAAAAAAAATTGTAATATTTTTTTAAATACTCTCGTGCTCGATCATTAGGCTTCCAAACGTTGTACGTATAAAATAATAAAATAATACCAATACATTAAATAATTTTTATCAGTAATTGTTATAATCATTAAATATAGTATGTACCAACATAGAAACAAAAATAAAAGTATTGTAGAAAGCAATCACTTTGTGGTACATGATATAAATATAACAAATTATATCATGTTGTCTCCCTCAAATTTTTTTATATATAAGTCCACACTCTGTACTTCTTGTCTAATAAAAATTTGTACCCTGAAGATGCTTGAGTAAAGCGAAACCGGTCGGTTATAAAAATTATTAAAAACTCGGGGTTTTAAAACAAAAAGTATTTTATTAAAAATAAAAGTGTTTAGAAAATGTGGATTAAATAAACGAAAAAACTAAATTTAATACGTAATGAAATAAATAAAATAAAATAAATCACTATGAAACAGGCAGTCGCCTAGTATGATGATTCAATGTATCAATGCATTGTAAAATGTCAGTAAAAAAATTGATAAAAAAACCTACAATTACATAATATGTATATGACTAGTGCTATTTTTGTTTGTTTGTCGTTAATTCCAAGTTTAAAATAAATATCATTTTATTTAGTAGCGTTATTTACGCTATTTTATATGCTCTAGATCTGAAGGTTAAAAGGATTTCCACCGTTTAAAGTAGACTAAGCAAAATGTACCCCACACGGAGAAAACCGAGTAATGCTGATTTATTGAAAATCTCTTCAAACTATTAGTCATCCTGTTAAAAACGATACTGTAAGCCGCTTTCTGGTAAAGTGTAGTTAAATTCGTAATAATATCTGAACACGTGTTCCACCATCAGCGTTGGTCTTGATAGTATATCAGGACGAAATTCAAAAATGCTAGGATTTTTATGTTTACGTTTTTGGACATCATGACAAAACATTGGTACCTATTGTTTTTAAAGTTTTTTTAGGACACCTATCAATTTATTCATTAATGGCCTACAATAACAGGAACTAAATATTTAATATGAAAAATTTGTTGAATTTTTAATTAACTAACTAACTAACAATCACACCATTTCCCCGCAGAGGTAGGCAGATAGGACAGATCTCCAAACAACTCGGTCTTCTCACACACTCCTTGCCTCATTCACATTATTACATCGTTTCATACATACTCTTACACTTATACTTTTATTATTCTGACTCTTGACATGGCCCGACTTAAGTATATGATTCAATTGATCGTGCCATATCTTCCTCGGGCGTCCCCGACTTCTGCTACCATTCGCATTTGCCTTGCACTCTTTGCGGATCTCCACATTCCTCACACGATCATTCATAGTTTTACTACACATACGCCTCAGGGATCTCATTTCTACGGCATTCAGTCAACTTTCTTTTTTTTTTAAATTACCAATATTTTTTATCCGGAAGTTTTCTCCGTGTAACTGAAAGAATTTTATATTAGGAAAATAAACAGTTTATTTTATCAAAAATCCATTGAAAATATTTCTAGCATATTCCATGAATAATCAATGAAAATACATGGCATACAAAGGGGTACCTTATTGCCTTTACCATAAACCTTCCCCGCTACCCCAATCGTCCAATAAATAAACACGCTATCAAGATCTACCCCACGTGTGATGTCAGAGGTCTAGGAGCTTCAATGATGTATTGAAGATTGTGACTAAAGATACAATAACAATAGAGTTGTTGTGGTAATACGGGACATTTTTTGGACGAGTTAATATAGATGAAAAACCTTCGGTTAAGGACACCTCAGATTAACCCTGAAGTTCTCAAAACACATCGAATATGTTGTCTTAATTTTGTGAATATTTTCCAATGAATTATGAGTTATACCAATGAAAAAAGTCATTTGTTTTAAACCACTTTACTTAAGGTATACAGGTCGACCAGTTTCGTTTGATCTATATCTTTCGTTCCTGTGAATACCTTAAGAATTATTTACATGTCACTCGCGGAATCAACTTTAAGATATGGAATAACCACTTGGGGACATTCTTGCAAAACAAATTTAAATTACGCACAATCAATACAAAATTCTATCGTTAAATTACTAGTTTAAAAAAATATTTTTTCGCAGAGACGAAACATTTCACTTTTGTATCAATATTTAACAGTTTTGCCGGTGCAGGCCTTATTGTGGCATAACATATTGATTCAGCACATATCTGACTCTGAGTATAAGAGGAATGTTGAATTTGGGCACAATACTAGGTTCACAAAGAATGAAGGCATGCTTGTACCTAAACATAATAATAAATACGGACAGCGAACCCTTGAGTATAATGTGCCTAAAATATATAATATGCTACCTGGTAATATTAAGAAATGCGAATTTCCAAATAGAGTCAGATACTTGCTGAAAACATGGCTACTATGTAGAAATAATTTGTATTAGGCGATTTAATGTGTAAGTTTATTGTTATTGTATAAATTAAGGTCTAAGTTGTAATCTGTAAAAAGTTGTAATAAAACAACTGTTTGACAAACTACTTAACTGTAGTTTAACGGGATATATATGAAATAAAATAAAAAAAATAAAACTTAAAAAAAAAAAAAATCTCAATCTTAGTAACGACAATAAACATATAAACTTTATAAAGTGTATTTGTTATTATCCCGAAACCTGTTGACCGGTCGATAACTCAAATAAAGTGATTTAAAACAAAGTTTTTTTTTTCATTTGTATAATTTCAAGCCACAAAGTGTTTCCTTTCTTCGATAATTGAGAATTATTAAAAAAAATAACTTCAAAACTTTAATTGAAAAGGGAGTAAGTCGGTTATCTGCTGTAAGTAATGAACTCGGCCCGTCCGACTGGTAATGAAGCGTCCTACCCACCAAATTATCAACCATTTCAAATGTTATTTGTATTAAATATTTAGTATTTTAAAGTTTTAAGTCACAATATTTGGGGATATATATTTTTTTAATTTCTATGGAGAAAGGTCATCAATCGGAAATAAAACCACGCTTGAATTAATACCTAGGATTCTGGAAAAGCTTTGTCTTTATTTCTCTCTCGCTTTCAATATAGGTAATGAAAATAAAATACGTGAATAGTTTAGTTTTTCGCTAATCGCTGCGAATACTTTATAATACATATAATTATCTAGTAGACTCAAAATTTAATTTACTTATATCATATAAAATTTAGAACGGAACACGATCAGCGAATAAATTCCCTTCAATGAAAAATATACATACTTTAAAAAGAATAGGGCTCAATTTTAGCTTGGTGGCCTCTAGTTTGTTTTAATTCTATGTTTCTATAAACAAAATAGGTATAATGCTATACCGCTAAGTGTCAAATCTCATCCCTTCCTTGGTCCCGGTTTCTAGTCCTAGATAGGCTATTTAGGTCTCTCTGTTCACTGAGTATTAGTTTCTTATCTGTAATCGTATTTTGAGGCCACGTACATCGCCGGAAAACGTATGTAGATTCCTATATTTATGTTTTGATTTTTATTTTTTATATTTTTTTTTTTATAGTGAATACCTCACAAGAGTCCCAACTGCTCCCGTCTGGAGCCTTGATTGCATTCATGTAATATTTAGTCGATGTTTGATCTTTTTTTTCTAATCACTGCGGATTCGTATATTTTAAAAAAGCATTCACGGGACGCCTGGCAGATGCAAATCATCGAAATTGACTTATATTTAAAGAAGTGAAAATGTAAGTAAACTAACTCGTCTTTATTTTTTTAATTAAAAAATTATTAATTTATATAAAATATATTCATTAATACAATGCGGTTAATTTTATGGTGTGTCAAAGGTTGCCTCTAAATCAAATAACAACGCTTAGAATAATACTTACTTACTGAGTTTATAAACAACTAGTTATAAATTAAATTTGATTCTTTAACTAGAAGGTGAATAGCGGGCACGGGAGCACTTCGCGAGCTGTCGGCAAGCAGGAATAGAATACTTCTGACTAGCTCGACCCGCTGCGATGCTGGACTTAAAGCCACTGTCCGCTATTGGAAGATGAGCCGCCAATAGTAGGTAATCTATCGCAAGTTTGCTGCTATGTTCACTTGCCACAGGTTATATCGGTAACGAATAATTTTCCAATAAAGAAATACCACAGATTTAGGGAATGCAATCCCGGTATACCGGGATCCCGAAATACCGAGATCCCGCAGACATTTTGCGGGACTAATCTCGGTCGAAAATTTTGCGGGATCCCGCTGGACTGGCGGGATTACAGAGAAGCTTCTACAACTGCATCGCCGTCCAGTTCTTCCATATCGGCTCATTGTGAACCTCAACCATCAACTTTGGCAAAGAAGCATAAAATCACTGACCATTTTTCAAGCGAAAACAATACCGTCGAAAAGAGGGTATCACGAATGGTGTCTAAAGATGGTTTTCCATTCCGAGTTTTCTGTACCTCGTCGCATTTGCGAGATTTTTTTAAAGCCGGGGGTTTTAACTTACCAACATCGTCTAATTCAATCAAATTAATGGTTATGAATTACGGCAAGAAACTAAAAATGATGGTTATTCAAGATCTTTTAAAGCTGAAAGAGAGCATCTACAGATTTACCCTCACTAACTCAGAATTATTTCGAGTCCGGTGGATTAAAAGGCACATACCTTCAATTCACTTACAATGCGTTAATGACTATTGTTCCAACCAGCGTGGAAGCTGAAGGAGCTTTTTCAGCCGCTGGCTACCTTGTGTCCAATATCAGAAGCCGTTTATCAGATGACACATTAATACTTTAACTTTTTTACGAAGCTATTTCCAAAATAATGTTTAATTAAAGTTATGATGCTCATTGTGCAAGAATATTGTTAATCGTGTGAACGTTATTATTTAAATTTAAGTTTCAGTTCAGTTACAGTTTCAGTGCCGGCAATCCGGGCGTTTATTTTATTTTCATTTGTGTAAATAGATTTCTTTTACCCAGATTGAGACTACCTCATATCCCTTTGTGGTGGTAGTGGATAATGCAACCCATTCGAAAATCTTTGGTTCATGGTAATTATTAATTATGTTGTGGTTATTTTTCGGTGAATAAATTTGAGCTTTAAAAATAAAAATATTTAGCTTTTCCAAAACACCAGAATTGCCCAGCGTGTCAGTGAAGGAATTTTTAAAACCAGAATTCCACCTAGTCTCATTATTTTCTCTGTTTTAATAGTTCAGATTGAAGGATAAAAATAGTCCATTATTTAGTATGCTAATATCATATTCGTGTAGTGGGCGTTGAGTAGAAAAATTCTTTTAAATCTCAACGTTTTAACAGCAACCAAATATGCATATCTTGATTAAGGTAGGTACTTTTATTGCTTTTCTTAGATAAAACATAATAATCGACAGTTGATACTATGATTTACTTGTAAAAAGGTATACAAGGAAAGACAACAGAAGATTTATGCTATTTTTCATATGGTGTTTTATATGAAATCCTTGAAAGGAAAAATAATTGTCTTTTAAAAAATCAAGGACAGATATCTCGTAGCTAATCTTCGCATAATATTATTTCAGTATAAAAATTCAAATAATTTCTGGGCAAAAACAAACATCATACAATTTGAACACCGCAAAACGCAACACCGGCGAGATTTACATAGCATGAATAATTCACAGGTCGGAATAAAAATCCATTGACATTCGGAAGTCGACTTTGATTTTAATGGATACGTAAAAAACAGTCAGAAGTGTTCATTGGAATTCCCGGCTCGGAGCACAGACGCAGGAAGGCAGACGCTACCACACGACCCAACAACGCCACGCACGACAAATGCATAATAATCTCATTTATTATTATTGTATAGTTGTTCTGCCAACTGAACCAGAAATCATCAAGAGTGGTCGCCTTCATGACTGAGAAGGACTCTCTTAAGATAAAATATGGCCAGGATAAAATAAAACAGGAGTTACTACTCCTACAGGACGCTCCGCGTTCTCATCGACTTTAGGAAACTACATACATTGAACGAATTTAGATCCTCGGATGTCCCTCCATGCACGGCAGGAATGATTAGCATGGAAGATGAATTAGTACTCTAACAACGATCGGTGAAGGCAGAAGGCATAAAATATGGCAGTAAAAATATCAGTTATCCTAAAAATGATTTCGAAAGGCCAACCCAGTACCCACCTCTTTATGTACCACTCCAGCAAGGGGCACTCCTGTTCCGACACGACTGGTGCACGAAGGGACATTGAATTGTTAGGGATCAAAACACATGTACTGAGGATATACATGGCAACCTGTGTACAAGTATTATGAAATGGATTAAGCGTTGAATTATCATACTTTTATATTTTCTATCCAACGCACGCTTTTTCTTACCGTTCTTAGTGTAGCTTCTATTAGCATATTCTTGCTTCTTATAAATTCGTCATCCTCCTACCTGCTTGCTCCTATTTTTGCTTTTTTTCTTCTGGTCGATTCTTTTAGCTTATTCTAGCTATTTCTTTCACTTCTTACTTCCTGCTTCTTGTAGCTGAAAGGTAAAACATGAATTATTATATTTTTTATACACTTTTTTTTTCATTGAAAAACATGCAAGTAACAAAGAAGACTTAATTAATAAGCAAAAAAAAATTACTAACCCACTTTTAAATATTTTCCCACTAAACTGGTCTTTCCCGTCTAACAATATTTTAATTCCCAATTCTGAAAAACTCCGCTCACTTTTACCCCTCCCAACTTCTTCCACTGTTCAATTGTAATCTATACTTAATTTTTGACTTAAATTTTGACTTAAATTTACTTTAGTATATACTTGCTCCTGATGATGTGAACATTGTTCATGAAACATGTAGAGGTTATATATATTAAAGTGATGTAAACAAAGTTATTTGTGTATTATTGTAATGTATATAAGTCGGTAATGCTTAAATGCGAAATAATATTTAGTCAAAGGTTCCAATATAGAAAATTTTAGACGGTTAATTTTTTTAGGATAAGACATACCAAACTCTCGTTGGCCAGACTATTTATTGTACGTTGAGTTTTATGTACATATTTGCAATTCAAATAAGATTCTTCAGATTTGTTGTAGCACCTCCTCTAGAATTTTTGTTTTACTGACTGTACCTAAACTTTGTTATATTTTATGACATTTTCGGTTTTTGAAATGAAGTTAAAATGTTAATATTTCATAACGATCTCAGCAAATGAAAAACAAATTAAACGAAACATAATTTGTATTATTTCTTACACAATAAGACGTATAAGACAGGTGAGCGGAGGTATTATTTGCTTCAAACATATAACTAAGCTTAATTTAAATTTAAGCCTTTCTTTCTGTAGCTGGAATATTGTATTCTTGTTTGATTTACCGAACACGCAACAACCGATGAACGTGCGTCAGAAGCCATCACTCAATTACAAAATTATCTAAGATTTTACATTGTTTTCTTGTCTTTCATCGCTGGCTCTAATTATGGCACCTGACATGATGATTTTCTTATATGTTTGTAATTAAATGAAAATAAATACCATGTCATTCATGTTCGCTCGAAAATTTTTAGCTGCTAATAATTCTGGGAAAATTGATTGACGTCATAATTAGGTCCGGGATAAAAATTTTAATTATACATAAAAGTCGACGCCACGGCTCGGTGTTCAACATTCATTATTCATTGGCTAGTGGTCAAAAATACGAATTAATTTTCAACTATGATAATATTACGTTAATTCTGTGGCTTGTCATAATTTATTACACAATACATTTATAAATGTTTTTCAAACCATTTTACGTTTTTTTTTTACTTAAAACACATGTGTTTGGTGTTTCTATTTTTGATGCTGACAATTTATAAACTTTTTCCGCGTATTTTATTTTTTACCGCAACCGGTTATACAAATTTTAAATTATTCTTTACTATGGTTTATATGCACAAGATTTGGGGGATAATAAGCTGAAACCGGTTACGGTCAAAAATAAAATAAGTAATATTAATAAATATTTAGTAAATAGGAATTTATGCGCAATGCATGCATATTACGCATGAATTCCTATTTACTCCTGGCGGTTTTTCGATTCCACGCCTCACGAAATCCGTTTGGTTTTTTAAGTGGAAAAATCGGTCGGCAAATTTTGAAGAACGGCATAGTGACACGAGATTTCTCAGAGATTATGGATGGAGTTAAAAAAATGAAAATAGGGAGGATGTGGAATTTGTTTCCAATTGGGCGCTATATTGGCTGCTTTTATAATGTTAGCAGTTCGATAACGTTTTCTCACAAACGATACAAATTTTGGTAGCATTCAGTGACTTAACTCATTGGTTAAATCCACCTCGCATAAGCCATCGCTTACTTTCATATAAAGGTTATTAAGCCGAATAGTTAGTTTTTAGTGTTGGTGTAAGTGAGTACCACAAAAGAGTCCCAATTTGTTGTGTGAGGTAGAAGGGAGTGAAGATGGCAAGGAGGTGGAAAAAATAAAGGTTGAAAAGTACCTCGTCAATCCGATTCAATTATAAAAGGTGGTCTTTCATAGGGGTATTACAGAGAGTATCTACCACTCTGGAACGTGTCGCAATATGGTGGTAGTCAATTAACTAATACATAACATTACACATACACATCACATGATACGTATGTAAAAATTAACCATTTAATCCATAATTGAATCTGCCACTTTACCTGATACTGTTCCGGATGAGCAGATATTAAAGTTATCCAAAGTTGATTTCCCATTTCGGCAGTTGAGCTTTCGTATTCATCCAGCGTTTCCGGATATAAATATACAGCCAGGAGATTTCCCGTTCCACGAGGAGTCCCGTTTTTTGCGAGCAAATCCGGGATCACTTGGGAAGGCATCTGAAATCCCCTATCTAATTTGTAAATCAATGAGATTCATATGGAGTACCGGCACTCGGTACCTTCTGCCTCCTGCGCTCGGGAATGTACAAACCTTTCAATAACAAAGCGGGTTTCTTTAATTAAATATTCAGAAAGTGTGGCGTATTCATATTTATCCCAATGGTGAATGTTACAAAAGTTAAAGCTTTAAAAGTAGACTGAATGCTGTGGACATGAGATCTCTGAGGCGTGTGTTTGGTAAAACTATGTAGAAGTATTGCAATTGTGGAGATTCTGAAAGAATGCTAAGCTGATGCTAAGACCACAATTGGTGTAAGACCATCATTCAGAAATGAAACGTTGCTAGAAATGGCTTTACCCGTGTTTGATGACCAGATTCGAATGACCACATACATCCCCACCTTCCTCCTCCTCATCTCTTTCTCTTTCCCACTACCTTCAGCTTTACAACATATACCAATTTAGGATCCCGTAGTCTAAAGGGTTTCAGACGGTTGGGAGCAATTGGGATTCTTGTACGGTAGTCACATTGAAAAAAAATATATAAAGCGTAGTGAGCAAGATTAAGAAACAGACACATAAATGGTTTGAACATGTACATGTACAGCGCCCTTGAGGTGATTTCTCATGAAAACGGCGTTATATAAATTAGCCAAATATTATTAAATAATGAATAGAAATTACCACAAGGAGAACATAATATGACGCCGAAGTGGATCTTATAAGAAGTATGGGACGTCCGTGGAAGACATGGCATGACCAAGTGAAGCAGATACTTGAGTCAGGTCATGAGTCAAGAGTTAGAATAACAGAAAATATAATATACCTCTATTTTTTATATGAGTACCGAATGAGCCCCAACTGCTCCCAATCGTCAGTGATACTATGGCATCGGTTAAATTATGAGGCTAAAGGTAGTGGAAAAATTAAATAAAGGTAGTAGGAAATGAAAAGTGGGGAAGTAACTGTCTATCCAGAACTGGTCACCAAACAGGTGGTCTTTCACCAGGGCAATACTGAATGTATCCATTCCGGTAAATGTCGCAAATATACCATTCATATATTATTTTAAATTAATAAATTTAGAAATAATTCAAATTAATCAAATAAAATTTCGGGATTTGAACCCTCGACATCAGGATTCATAACCACTTAACCACGGAGGTCGAATATGCATGAGACAATGCATGAATACGAATGAAGCACGGCACATGCGTCAAGACTGAGTTGTGTGGTAGTTCATCTTCTTTGCCTACTCATTTGACTTTGAGTTATAGGGGTGCGTGTTCGATCCCCGCCGCAGTGCAAATGTGTATTTTAAAACTTTGCCCGCTATTACCAAAAGGACATAAGTAAAATAGAATTTGGGTGAACTGAAAATATTAGTAATTTTTAATTTTTTAAATATTAGTAAAATATACAACAAATATTCAATTTTTAAGCTAAGTACCACAATCAAAATAGTTAACATGTTTAGATTTCAGTTGTTCCTTTGTTAGGATAAATGTATAATGAAAACATAAAATATAATAAATAATCCTATAATCTTAGTTTATTTGATTGTTTTTATTATAATCATGCAAAACCTGTATTACTACTAACTGTCTGTAATTGTTTTTATAACATTTTGTAATTCCTTATAATGTTTATTCTTTATATTTCTTTGTCATTAATAAATATATTGTATAGGTGCAAATATTGAATCAACGACTAGAATTAATGGAACATTATTGGTCTAATATTGTAAATAATTGCAGTTTATGCTAAATATATAAATGACTGTGTGTTTCCTTAATAAAATAAAATAAAATGAAAATAAAATATACAAGAATAGATAAACGAGTATAGACAAATAACTACTTACAGACAAAAAAAATTACAATGAGCTTTGTGTTAATTTGTAAAAGTCTTTGATATATTCGTAAATGTGTACATTTAAATTTTTTTTTTGAAATATACGTCAATCTAACAGTGATTTATTTTTAGGGTATAATGCCGTATTGCGCTACTTCTTTCTTTAGTAACATTACATAACTTAATTTAACTTCTAATTTAGAACAGCATAACAGTGTCCATCATCAGGGAAGATGTGAAAGAAGGGCATAATACCCCAAAAATAAATCAACTGCACCCAACCACCTGGAGCTAGTGGGACTACGACATCCCCAATTAGGGTATGTTGTGAAAAGAGATGGGTAGGAGAAAGATAAGAAAGTGTCTTGCTATATAGATCTGGTCACCACAAACGGCTAAACTTATTTCAATCTACGTCTTTCACCAACGAATATACCACTCTGGAAGCTTACATTACATTCTCCATCATATTAACAGGTAAAAAAACACTTCGTTGAATCACGAACCAGCGTGTTATTTTTTGCGTCGGGTAAGCGAATAAAACGGTGGGCGGTAACTTACGGATAAAACGGGAATAAAGCCGGTGATAATATTAAAGCAGTCATTTGGGCCCAGGTTACCCGCTCTACCCACATCCAGCCGCCCTAATGGACAGCCATGATAACGAGGGTTTTAAAGGCTTAACATTATATTTCCCCGGACCAAATATTTTCCCCATTACTAGGGAATTCATACAGAAGTCGACGATTCCATGTAGAATTTCACTAAAATTAAAAAAAATATATTTCACTTATATAACAGTTGTTGTCAGTAAGATAAAATGAAGTATCTAGACTTAATTTTAATTTTTAGATAACAATATTATCCACTAATACGTTAGGTAGGTAGGTACTTTATAAAAGTCAGTACTTCTCATTTTGTTTGCCAAATACGAAGTGCTTTTGATAAATTACAATATTTCAGAATAATTTATGACAAAACTACGAAATAAATAACTTTAAAGTTGACTCTTGTAATGTAACAGATTGCCAAAGAAATGTGCAAAATAAACAGAATCGACAAAATGGCAAGTGGAATAAAAAATGTAAGGTATAAGTTAGCGGTGATATTTGCTCTGATCTCTTAAAAATAATGTTACATTACTAAAAAATACACTTTCTAATGCTACACATCGCATTTTGACGCAAAATTTATTGTTTTAACTATTTATTTATGTTTGAACATAATTTTTGTACCTAATCATCAAGTAGATTTCAGACTGGAGAAATAATTTTCCCCTAAACTGCCTTAGATGGAGTCCGTGGTCGCAGGGTAAGGCTCTCGACTAGCAAGCTGGAGTTCGCGGGTTGACATCCCAGCGTGCACAATTAAATTTTATTTGATTAATTTGTGTTATTTCACAAATTACCCATTTAAAATAATGTAAAGTATATTTGTGCTACATTCTATAGTGGAAGACACTCTCAGTATTGTCCTGGTGTTAAGACCTCCATTCACATTTGAAACGTTGCTGGAAATGGCTTTGGCCGTGTTTGGCAACCAAATCTGAATAGCCAGGTACTTCCCCAATCCTCAACTTTACCTTCAGCCTCACAAAATACCCTGATTAGGGATGCCGTAGTCTCACTGGCTCTAGAAGGATGTTTGTTGTGTGGTTTCACATTAAAAAACCTAAAATAAGTGGAGAAAAATTTTAAAATATTTCACTATATCATTTTGATGGAATTCCACCACATAAACATATCTACTGCTGTATTTATCCAAGTTCCATGCATTACCAGCTACAAAGTTCAACATATTATTCACAGTACACATTGCACGTCACATCTGCATACTCACTGGGGATAATTTACGAGTAGCTACCGCACGCCACTGAATCAGCATGGCAGCACTTGATATTCAATTATTATTTACCACTTCTGTGATCAAGAGAAACATACTGTGTTCATGCCATCAGCAAACTTGAAATGTTGGACTAAGAGCTATGGCGTAGCGAGAACTACGAGGACATGTGAACAAAAAAACCACAAATCACACCTTAATTCACTCTAAAAAATTTCTAACAAATTTATATAAATGTTGTTTGACTACCCGATTTAGTTCGTGGTTTGAGTTCCAGTAAAATATTTTAAATTCTTATTTTATAGAAGAAAACTTTAAGTAGGTGCAAAAATTTTTTTTTTATTTAAATTAGTGTTATCGTTTAAAATATGAAATACACGACTTTAGTTTATATCGTATTTAAGTGGATATATATTTTTTTAACTTATAGTTTAATTCCGCTGCAGAAATTATATCGGGACTTGAAAATAGTTAATAATAAATTTTGTGACGCCAAACCTCACCGCTTAAGATTTTTTTTATTTAGAGGTAGATGCAAATCGCTGTCAGTTAAAAGAAAAAAAATATAGAAACCCCAGAAGAAATATAAGAAGAAAAAAATTGCCCGTGAAACCTCCATCGGCGTGTTAAAAAGGGGTTTAAAAATAGCCAACGATTCATTTGACAGAATCTATTCTGGATTCATGATTAATAATAAAACACAGACGGGTTTATCTTATTTTAGCTTGGAAATGAAAGTTCTGCTTGCTGTTAGAATCAAATTAAAAGGAAATTAAAAAAATAATAATGTTGCTTAATAGACAGTGGGAATACTCGTAGTCTACGCAAAAAAAATAACAGTTAAATTATTAAGTAGGTTTGGTTTGGAAGGAATTAAATATTAAATCCACCCATCTTTATCGCCTTATACTGGAGAAAACTTTCAGAAAGCTCGCCGGTTGTAAAATATTTGCAAATTTAACCAAATGTACAGTTGATCGTTCGATAATTATTGAAAATATCTACCGATGTTCGTAGGAACGTCGCACCTGTCATAGATAACCACCCCTTTCATTGACGATAAAATTATTTCATATTCGTGCTAAAAATAACGCTTTATGATAAAATTAGTTCAAATTCGTGCTAAACATAACGCTTAAAATTTTTACAAACTCTTGTTTTTAAATTTGGAATACAAAGTTTTGTTGATAAAAATTTTATGCTCATCCTTCCATTACCTTTCGTTAAGGGAAAAAGAAGTAGATTTGAAAAACATACTTTTTTGCAACAGAAAGGTATTTTATTAAGAAAACATGCAAACTCAGCACGAACAATACATTTTTAAATTCAAGGAAACTCACATATCTTTGTGCCGCTGGGAATTTTAAAAACAATTTCATCAGAACCCCGCATTTTTATCATCGTAACAGCTCGTTTATTTTCATATTTTTTCGCGAGTAAAATTACTGAAAAGAAATGAAGTAAAAAGAGGAAATCAGGGACACGTGTGCTAAATTCTCGCCAGGGGAAGAGAAAGGAAGTGTGTTTATTTTAAGTAAGATTTATTGATATACTTTGTGTCAGTGTTTTATAAAGACGTTAACTCTTACTTGCTTAATGACTTTAGTATGGCTTAATATGGCGCAAGTCTTAAACACGTGTACTCTGATAAAGGGTTAATAAACTTTACTGCGTACTTATTACAGAAGCATTTCATCCTGGGGGTTGAATTCAGACTGTTATTATTGTCATGATAAAAATACTCTGGGCACGTGAAGTGAGCAATAAATACATATTTATAAAGTTCTTATTGAATGGCCAGAAACTACGGGAACTTTTTAGGTACTGGACGAGGATTTTTTAACAAAACCATATAACACAGTGTCCACGTATTTTGAAAATGAAAACGAAAGATTGAAAGTTAAAGAAAGAAGGTTAGGGATCTATTTTCTTCAAAATAAGAAATAATAATAAGGGCAGTGGCGGATCGTAACTTTTATTTGCTTGAATTAAAAAATACGACGATATTGTTGTTGAAGCTGAAACGGTGTTTTATATCCTGAGTTTCAGGAAGTGCTAGGTCACACATTTTAGAAAATGTTCACAGATTTAGTCAGTCTTACTAACTAAGCTGGAAATTGAATATTTTTTGGTTAAATTTTGCACGGGTTTGAATTATTCTCTGGCTATTAAGATAATTATTTATTTTCCAAAACACGCCATAGTTTTTGCTAAGATCAAAATCACTTAATGGATTTATGGTCTCCGGAGAATTCACACCTCTAATAAACCAACTTTCATGCTCCTTGCTATATCAAATTCATTTTCGTATCAATAAAAATGTAACAGTTGTGAAAGGTTCATCAAATTATTTTCTCGACTCAGTGCGAATATATTTTGAAGTAGGTGTAGTTTTAGGACATTTTTCCAAAATTGAAAATTTTGTTTTTATCATCTTAATATATAAAAATCACGTGTGTTCGTACACGCTAATCTCCGAAACCGCCTAACTGTTTTCAATGAAATTTGTGTGTATGGTTGGTTCCAGTTTGAAACATATTATAGTTTTGGACCCGATAGGTGGCGCTGTTGTCGAGATCTAAATTATTTTCACAACGATTTTTTTTCCAGCTTTATCATCCAAAAACACATGCATATTTTCTATCGATCTGAACAATAATCAAAATCTACTGAAATGATCGATATCAAATGAAACTTCAAAACAATATCTACGATGGATGTGACTTGCGCATGTATTCTGTGTATGTCAAATGCATAAAATATCCGACAACAGATAAAATTCAGTCTACATAAAATGAGGTCTTTTTTTATGTATTTATCTATCAATATAAAGTTTTTTACGTGTATTTATCGACATCTGTCTCACTATGGTACACCTGTGTCGAGACAGACGTAAAACGTCTACATAAAATGCCTACATAGAAGGCGGTCTGTGGCAGGACATCGTCTGTCCGGGCCCACTTGTATAATACATATGTTATTTTATATTATTATATAGTTGACTGAATCTTTTTTAGGGTGTATTTATTTACAGATTTAAAATACATCACATTTTCACCTCGTTTTGGGTGAGAAATAATATCAGTATCGCCTTGGTGAGAAGCTTCCCTTTAGGATCGAAACGTTACCTAAATGCTTTGATTACATTGGTGACCAGTTCTTCATAACCATATATATCCAAACCTTCATTTTCTCCTATCCCCTTCCATCTTTCCATTTTTTATGCCTGACAAGTTTTAAATATAATTTCCAAATAAATATATGTCATGGTCCCACTAGCTCCACGCAACTGAAACTCTTGGTGTCGTGTCACAAAAAACATTAATAATTTGGTTAAAAGCGTCACATCCTAATTTTCCCTTAGAAAATAAGATGATCATCCTTGGGAGGGTATAACCAAGGAATCAAAATTATGATATGCGAATTGTATAGTAACTACATACCTAGTTTTAAAGTTTTTACACGATGAGATTTAAAAATTAATTTCAAAAGCTTGTGCATTGTAAAGTATTCAAAACTCTACCAGTTACCTAAAAAATGCAAAAGAGATTAAGATATTTGTATTAAATACGAGCTGTATTATTACCCCGCCATGCATTGTTGTGGCTCAGTCTGCCTTTGAAGATAGAGATACATATTGAGCGCGTATTGCTTTTACTTCAAACGGATGGCGCTGTTTAAACTTATGTTTTTACCTGTCACAGGCGACATCTATATAATATAAAATGTACACCTATTCGAATGCAACGTTGTATCAAAATGTACACCTATTTGAATGCAACGTTGTATCAAAATTTACACCTATTCGAATGCAACGTTGTATCAAAATGTACACCTATTCGAATGCAACGTTGTATCAAAATGTACACCTATTCGAATGCAACGTTCTATCAAAATGTACACCTATTCGAATGCAACGTTGTATCAAAATGTACACCTATTCGAATGCAACGTTGTATCAAAATTTACACCTATTCGAATGCAACGTTGTATCAAAATGTACACCTATTCGAATGCAACGTTGTATCAAAATGTACACCTATTCGAATGCAACGTTCTATCAAAATGTACACCTATTCGAATGCAACGTTGTATCAAAATGTACACCTATTCGAATGCAACGTTGTATCAAAATGTACACCTATTCGAATGCAACGTTGTATCAAAATTTCAAAGCAATCGGTGAAGAACTTTCTCAGATTTAATATTTTGAATTTATGCATTAAAATTTACACAAAAATATATATTTCGGCACGTCGAACAAGAATTAGATAAAAAAATATATATTTCGGCACGTCGAACAAGAATTAGATAAAAAAATATATATTTCGGCACGTCGAACAAGAATTAGATAAAAAAATATATATTTCGGCACGTCGAACAAGAATTAGATAAAAAAATATATATTTCGGCACGTCGAACAAGAATTAGATAAAAAAATATATATTTCGGCACGTCGAACATGAATTAGATAAAAAAATATATATTTCGGCACGTCGAACAAGAATTAGATAAAAAAAATGTACGTCCTTTTACAACTTCTGATTTACATGGTGCAAGCCCAAACAATATGCATGACCATGATTATTAAAACACGAATACAAATCCCGTAACTCTTTTGATGATAATTATTTTCTAATGCTATTCCCAGACATTGAAAGCTATTTAAAATGCAATGTGCAAAGTACTGCAGCCCGTTATTACCGGGAGATCTTCATTAAGCGATGGCACATCCGAGCCATGAATGCTGAAACACTCCAAGTCACAATTAAATGGCAGCCCATCCAAAACACAGCGCAATAAACATGCCTTTTGATTCGAGCCTTTCAGCTCGGGTTTGCACAAAGAAAGCAGCGTCTTTCTGCAGCTGACGACCGGAGGAGAAAAGTAAAGGAAAACATTGTAAAAAATGAATAATCAGACTCTTTATCTATCAATTTTGCAGTCTGTTATTTTTATCTTTCGGGATAATATGCTACTAAAAAAATATTTTTAAACTAAATTCTTGTGCTTTCTTTCTTTCTTGAAATTGAGAGGGCATGCACAAGTTACGGTAATTTGGGCCAGCCACAATATGCTGCAGTTTAAAAGTGTCAAATATTGTAAACAGTCGATGGCAGGAAAGTATTCAATTTTAATTAAAAACATTCGCAAAAACTTTGCCGTTAAAATGTTGACCTGTTACGAATATTATCAGTTTTTAAAATTATTTTAGATATATGGTAAGACGTAATTTAACACAGGAGTATTTTTATTGAATAACTATGTCCATGTATTGTTATAATTAAAACACTCACCTGGTAATTAAGGAATAAACATACCACTTAGCAGACATTACAAGGAATATATCATAGGTACTCAACATGAATATCTAATTCCTGTATATTGTTTCATCACTGTAAATCATGTACTGTGTGTTTCTATAATATAAAATAAAATAAAATAAATAAGATAAGCATCATGAGAGAAAACAGAAGCAATACTGATTTGTGTGTTCTTGTTTGCCAACGAATTTATTATTATTGGATTTGTAATTAAACCTACAAAATAAATATGCAAAAAATTATTTATTCGAAGTGCATAATGTCTCAAACGAGATATTTATAATGCTAATGCCAAGTTATTGTGAGAAAAATCTCTACAAATATTAAATATTTAAATCCCTTCTTTCGCGCTGGTCTTTCTATTTTCCCTGCGTTTATTCAACGCATCCCCGCGGTGCATTTCATATTACAGATATGACAAAAAGTGCGTTGCATTTGAAACATCTGGATGCATAAAAATGCAGTTGGAGTGTTTTTCAGATCTGCATACAAAGGATAGAGGGGGCGAGATGCCAACATTGAAAATTCAGCACCGGAGCCAGAAGAATACGTGCCGTATTTGATTTTGCCAATTACACGAGAAAGTACTTTACCCTTGTCATACAGGTGACAAGTAAATTACTCCCAGGAAGTAAAATGGAATATTATAGAGCAGTTTACGACATATAGTTAAGTAGTTATATACCCATACTATTGAAAATAATAGATAACCATGGCAGCAGTATTATTCCGATTGATAATATTGTTCTCTATATCTGTTATGTTACTGTTCGTACTTTATTTATGAAGTAAATGAATTGTTATTGCAAGGAATGAAGGTTGGAAATTACACTTAGTTTACGTAACGAAATGTAGATTCACTACATTATCTAACGATAGAAAAATGTTCTGGGCTGTTTGAGAGTGTTGATAGGTACTGATTAGCTGTTTAAAGATAAGGAGAGAGAATTTCAAAAGAAACGAAAATATAAATTTAGGTAATGTTAAAAGAAACCAGTCAAGAGGACAGGATTGCGGCCAGAGTCATGGACCCAGCCCAGTAACAACGAATGCCTCCATACATAATTTGAGAGGCAGGTATGGGTACCGCCGCCCCGGGAACAATTCTTTAGATAACCAAAACATCTGCTATAGGTCACCCTATGACTTAGCAGGAATGCCCGGGTTCATGGGGTGAGGTTTGTTTAGTTCTTGGCAGCGCATGCGTCTGGTTCAGGAGTCGTGAAGGACTGCTTGAGTGAGACTTTTGACCTCTCCAGCAAAACTCTCTTGACCCATTCCTTGCACCGTAGTGCGAGGGATGTATTCATACGTCCGTCACTCCTAGACACACTAATTCCTACCCACCCCTTATACCCTTCTCCTTCCCAGAATTTTCTCTTTCTTTCCTTAAAAAGACCGTCCAAACAGCATCACTAAAGATGACATAGGCCTTGAGGGGAATCGTTTTCCTCAGGGCCTGTGGAGCTAATGTAAAAAAAAACAACACGAAGGATAAGGTTAAGTTTATCTAAAAAAATAGTTAAATCAAACATGAGACGTGCAGACTACAGTCATAGCGGCCCTGAACGAACAGACAGGTACTACTTCCACTACCACAGAAGGTTTGGTCAAAAAAACTGGAGAAATCATGACAAGAGTACATTCAGAGTCATAAAGCCCTATGTCAATTTATTAATAAAATGTACACATCCCCGAAGTGTTAGTTTTGGAAAGTGCGTTCAGAGTCACGAGACCGGCCCTGCACCCACTAATACGTCCACCGCCACAGGAGGTTACGTATATTTCCGAGAACAAACTGAACCGCTAAAATATGCATAATTTACGCTTATGCGGCGAACCTACCATCGGGAACGTGGATACTTACACTTACTTGCGATGTGTACTGGAGGTGGTCCCTGCCTTGTGCCGACCTGCTAAGTGCATAGCGGCAAGGAATCAAAGACGACCTAATGGATACTTATGGATATGCTTGAACCGTAGAGATCTTAATATTTTTATTAACACAATGTTTGCGGGGGGTTTTTTAATCAATCTACGCCGTAAAGCGGGCAATTTTTATCATGTTCGCGCGCAAAATTCCGTTTCATGTAAAATAGCTATAACTTCTGAACTATTGATCACATTTAAATAAAATTTTCAGTATTTTACCTTATTCAAATTTTTTTATTATGATCTGGTCAAAAATTTTTATATTTTTGAAGAAACAATTACGATATATAAGTTTAAATTTAAAAAAAACTGCACTTTTGTCGTATTGTCTATTTAGTCATTTTATGCACATTCAACATAGTATATATATATTTTTAAATACACACCACTAAACACTAATATTGTTTGAAAGTATGAAATCGTTGGAAACAATTCCCTTCATGTAAAGGTACATCATAGAATTTACACATGTACCGGGTTTCGCTAAGTATTTTGTGTACCGCGCACACACGACATCGCTTTCGCAGATTCTTATTTTTACCAGGGCCTTCAATCTTTTCCAATATATGTTTTCGCATATCCATCGATAGTCTTCCTGGAGGATCAGATTTTGAAGATTTTTTTCGGATACCAGATGTTTATGGTGTTGGTTCCGGGTCTTGACTATTATCTGACGAAATCTGATCGGCCACCCAGTGCTCTGCGATTTCCTTAAAAAATTGTTTATATTTTATTTTCCTTTCTTTTACGGAGTTGTACACAACAAATGAGTTGAATAATGCACAATTTATTATATACATCGCTAGCCTTTTTGTCCATTTGGTGGTTTTTCGTAAAATAGAATAATACGAAAGATATTGGTCTGCTAGGTCAATGCCTTTCTTATATTTATTGTAATCGATTATCATTACCGTAGTCCATTTTATAGGGTATTTTTTATGAAAAATATCCCTATATTATGTAACAAATAAATTTTCGAGCACAGCACACAAATACTTTGTACGAAATTTTTAAAGCGGAATGTAGACAGAAAAGAAAATAGAGAACGTCTTGAACGAAACAATATCGCTTTAAAACTGAAGAAATATAAAGATTTTAAAAAAAACGAAACATTTATCATACAGTTATTTTATTTCAAGTGCATGTTTTATGACCACAGTCGGCCGGCTACCCGACCCAATTCCACGAATTGCCAGGTACCTAGTACACGTGTCACGAGAGCTGACGCATAATTTTTACTTCACAGAGTAACCAACATCATACGTTACTCGTAATATATTGTTACTCTAAGTGTGCCTACAACGCATTTTGGCGTCTCCCGCGCTTTACCAATAGTGTACAAATACGAAAAACGCTTTTAAGCGTCTCCCGCTCTCTACCGAAAGTACGCAAAAGACGCTTTTAAGCGTCTCCCGCAAACAATGTGTTAACACTACCTTCGCTTACGGCGCAACTCTTACACCATTCCAACGATATGCAAACAAATAAATTGAAAAATAACTGATAAATTCATAAGTCACAAGATTATGGAAAGAGTCACCGATTTTTTTTACTGTCCGTTTGATATTACCACAACAGCACTTCGCAATGTTATAAAATATCTTGGTAAATATATAGATAAGCCCTTAATTCTTAATATGCACGATATTTTAATTACAACGAGAAACAACCGAACAACTATTTCACTCACGGGAGAAGTTCAGGCGTATTTTACCGAAACTAAATTTAATCTTGAAATATCAGAATAAACACACCCACATAAATATTTGTAAAAACATATCATTCGCAATTAACATGCGTACAGTAATTGTCGCTGATATATAATATACGATTATATGCTATTAAAAAAGAATTCTTCTTATTCCTTACGCTCAGCGTGATATTGACAGTGACTTTAATGAAAAACACACATGCCATTGCACTGTCGCACACTCACGAGACTTGGGTAAAGTAACTATGTAGGAGGCAGTTCGTTACGAAATAATATTACAGTATTAATAACTAGAAATTAAGCGTCAGAAAATACTTGGTTTAAATGATATTTGACCCCTCTAGATATCACAGGGAAACTTTTTCAATACTTTGAATTAGTACATCTATTAAAACGGATTTTATTATTGCAATTTATATTTCTGCTGCTGACTTATCGTAACGCCTTGAAATTACAAAATATTGACTCGCATAAAACGAGAACAAAGTAGAAAGGTTCGTCATCGTTTTACGACATTTATTTAAATTACCTATCGGAGTATTATTATGCTAATGATGTGTCATTTACTGACACATTGTTGTGGGATTATTAGCAGCGGATGTAGCGACAATAAAATGTAAAAATAATTATGGCCACTATTCGAGGAATTATTGTACGGTTATTGCACTTTGGAGCAGTGCACGATTTTCAAACAAGTCGGTACTGTATGATATGTTCTTGCCGTATTGGAAAAATATTATCGATAATGTGACAATGTAATTATTCTGTAATAATATGACAATAGAGCATTACGTGTGTTTGGGTGACACAATTGTGTTGGCAGTAGATGTTCAATATCACACACTGACTCCCAGATTATTACCCACCCCTCATCCTTTTTTTCTTTCCCAGAACTTTCTCTCCTTCCTTTCCTAAAAAAGATCCTCTATACAGCGTCCCCAAAGATGACATAGGCCCGAGGAGAGTTAATTTTCTCAGGGTCTCTTGTCTAGAACTAATGTAAAAAAATATTATTTTGAACGAAAATAGAAATAGTATAAATATATTTAAATATAAGTAAATATATTTTTTAAATATTTATGTTGAGGGATCAGTAGGATTTATAGGCCCTGTTAGGAGTTCTACCGAGCCGAACCCTCTGATATGAAAATATCTGGAGTCGGTGAATTATTTTCCCATTTGATCTCTGGTGAGTTGACGTGTTGTTCTTGTATTGTTTTGTATTTATTTTGCTTATATAATGCACTTGCATAGTGTTGATTGACTAGATGATCATTTGTGGAAAAGTGTGTGAAAGGGTTTAGTTTTTTCTATGGGGAAGATTTAACCCGGACATAAAATCGGAAGTTTGAAAAAAAAAAAAAATTAAAAAAAATATCTTATGTAATATTGCAAAATACGAGTAGTTCAAACTGTCTATTGAATCATTGAGGTATGTTATAAGTTCGGAGGGAATGGGGGGAAAGGAGATGAGGAATCCATCTATCATGTATCCACAATCAAATTTGATCTCCTAAAATACCTATACATATGATCAGAAGGAATAAAAAAAGAGTTTTATTAAATCAGGGAAAAAGTCTCTATTTTAAAATATTATTATGAAATCATTTTCTTCGTATCTTATAAAAAAACGTCCGCGACGTTTTCGTCTGTTGTTGATTTTCAAGGCGGATTTAACATTATTTTTGTATATAACTCGAAAATAAATATGTAGTTTATTTCGACAGTTATAATTCCCGTTACTTTTTATGCAACGGATCAGTTGGATAGTGTTGGTTTGGATGTTTATAATTTGGAAAGAATCTTAAAATAAATTTGTAATGGCATTACCGTACTAGCTCTCCGTTTTCAAAATAAAAATATTATTTCATTGAATTGACCAAAAGTCTTGTAATGTTGTGTAGTCTTGTATGTGTTTTTAAATTATTTTTGCCAATAAATTTTGTGTGCAATAAATTAGAAATAGATACAAATAATTATAGCATTGTGTGAAAGCACGTCATTTGAATTGTATGTAGTGAATGTGTTTAAAGGGAGTCTATTTTACAGGTGTAACAAAGGAGCCTGCTTGCAGAAACTAGCACATATTGATTTTACCTATGCACCAGCGCGAAAATCGGCCAACACAAAAAGCTCAGAGAAAGTGAAAGAGACATTATCAATAAATCGACTTATTTTGGCAACGGAGAACGAGTCGTTTTTCCATCTCTATAAAACGGTCTTATTGGGTATGTGCATTCTTCTTTACGCATTTTCAAATCTCTACATTCTGAGATATAATTCCCCCAGCTTCTCAGTGTTCAAAATATATATCTAAGAGAGATGCGACATGAAAAGAACTAAAACATTATTGGTGCTCGTGATAGTTATAAGAACATGATATTATTTTGTTATTCGAGTCTTAGCTTTACAATGAAATTGGTGAATTTAAAAGGATAGAGTAGGTAGATAGTAAAAAAAAAATAATAAATAAAAGTTAACTTTAATGGATAAAGTTAACCACTCAATCTTTATGGTCAAACTACATGCCATCGGGATAAGAAATCCATTATTATCCTTCTTTAATTCTTACTTGAGAGAAAGGAAGCAAAGATTTAAAATAAATAACTTTGAATCTGTTAATATTGATGTAACGTCTGGCGTGCCCCAAGGGGCTCGTCTAGCTCCGCTTCTTTTTAACTTATTTACTAATGATATTTTTTGTGTTTTTTCTCATACGCGTATTGGCTTTTCGCAGATAATAATAAGATCCTCAAATTAACTATGTCCTATTAAGATTGTTTTATTTGATTGTTAACATTTGTTTAAAAGCAACAGCTTATAATTAAATGTTGACAAATCCAAAATTATGTCATTTTACCGAGCGAAGAAACCAATTATTTTTTATTATAAACTAAATGATCTTTGCTTATCCACTGTTAGTCTATTAAGTACTTTGGTGTCACTTTAGATTACAAGCTGTCTTTTTGTGATCACATCAACAACGTGGTTAATAAATCTTTACGTGGCTTCACCATTAGAATCATCTCTGATTTCAATAATATTATCACCTTAAAACTCTTTACTGTTATTTGGTTCTCCCTAATCTAGAATATGCCTGCGTTATTTGGTCTCCATTCTACGGTGTTCACGTTAATCATATCGAATCCGTACAGCTTCGAGGTTAGGGCTTGAAAGAGGCGATTACTCATACATACTTGAAGTAAAATTAAATTTTTCTTCTTTAGAAAAACGTAGGAAAGACTTTGATCTCATCTGCATTTTCAAAATTATTAATAGTATAATTGACTCACCTACTTTGTTGCAACTTGTTCCTTTCATTATCCCTTCCCGTAGACTCGAAATAATGATTTGCTTTTCCTCAATCAACACTTCAAAAATTATGGATACCATTCACCAATGTTCAGACTTGTTATTATTGATTAATTAAATTAATTTAATCAAGTCAGGACCGTGAATTTTTTGGAGTAATCCTAACTGATTTTTATCAGTCTTTACGCAAGAAAACTGAAGTCGTGAACTCCGTCAAAACCTTGAACCTGTTATATCTATTGTTTTTGTGCTCTATTTTTGTCATCGCATCTTTTATTGTAACATTTCTGTTGTATTAACTTCGTGTAATATGCAATGTGTTAATTGGACTTGGTCCGTTAGTAAAGAATTCAATAAATAAATAATAATAAAAATTGTTGATTCTATAGTCTTGTTTTTGTGGAATATCACCCCAAGCCTTGTGGTTTATTCCTAAGCTTAGCATGCTTGTGTTTTTTTTTTTTAATTTAAATAACAGGGTGGTCAAATTAACAAATGAAATTATATAAATGTATTAATTATTAGTTCAATTATGAATTAATATTTGGTTTTGATCCAATTTATTATTTAATTTTACAAATATTCAACTGGTTTTGTTAATAACCTGAATACCCTTTACACTCACAGTTAGACACACTTGACTCACTTTAACCAGTAATTTGGATTAAAAAATGTTGTTCATGAAATTTTTTTCGTTTTTTTTTTAAATAAAAACATATAAAATCAGTAGGAATTGGAAAGCTAATGTCGATATGAGGGGTTGGATTAGGTTAGGTTATGTTAGGTTAGTCGATATGAGGGGTTGGGTGGTTACTCGGCTGAGTGACCAGTGACCTCAAGCAAAGGATTTTTTCAAAAATTGTTCTGAAAAATTGAAAAAAAACGTCTCTTAACATCTTGTATCTTGTAACACATTATAATATATTAGGAAGGTACATTATAACCGAAACTAGTTGACTATTTGTAAAATTGTATAATAAATTGGTTTAAAACAACGTAATTTTTCATTTAAAATATTCTTATACGCTGCTGAAATATCATAATTCAATTAAATTATCAAATCATCATGTTAAGAGTATTATAAAATATTACACTGTTAATGTATTATTTCTATTTATTTAAAAATAAAAGACTTCTACAGTGCCACCGCGCCTCGGCCATTATAACTTGGGCTTGAAATGACAAATGACATCGCGGGAACATCTGACTTTTATGGTTTGATTTTTAAATTATTGTGCTTTTGAAAATAAATTTTTATTTGTGCACGCCCCGATTATCAAAATTCTTACTTTCTTCGATATGGATAGATGCGGATAATTGTGTTGCTTACTCGCTAAAATAATTATCTACAAATCAAAATAAATAGATATTAGTTAATGAACTGATAGCATAATTTTTTTACGAAATTTTTCCAGGAATGTAGTTTTGATGTGTTGTTGTTATTGTTGATTTTGAGTCCTTTGGGTTCACGAATTTTCATTGGTGTATATAAAACACAATTCAGAATTATATTAATTGAAATAATAAATTATTAAAAAGCTGGTTTCTCGTCGAGTTCACGGGAGTACAGAAAAGATCGTGGGATCAGCGGAAATGCGGAGAACATTAAATGACACAATATCTGTCACATGTGTCAGCCATTTCTTGTATCTTACGAGTATCGACCATTACCATAATAATGCTTAGATAGCATTCCATTTGTATACTCATCCAAAGGATATATTATTTTATATTGTGATTCGAAAAACAGACCATTGACTGGAATATTAGTTTACTCCATAAAAATATCTGAACACGGCCCAGCAAACCCCATTAACAATAATTAACCATTAATTTAACTCAATTAAATTTCCAGACACATCAATTTGACGATCTGAAATACGAACTTCCCAAACTCCTAAAGGACATGTAGACGACTGAAAAAATAACTTAAAAGACAACATAAACGTTGTAATAACATAGATCATTGTAGAAATGTATTATATATTTGTACAGCGCCCTTGGGGTGATTTTGCACCAAAACGGCGCTATAAAAATCATCCAAATATAAATATATCCGGATTTATCGTAAATCTCGACGTAATTAGAATTATTTGTACGTCACAGATCCCAAACAACTACCTCCAGTAGCGGCAACATAGTAGATTGTTGCTGATTGATTATTTATTGTCTGCCGGACCAAACTATCGGCAAAAGCGAAACCTTACTTCATTAATTGGCTTTGCATAACGAATTAATATGAGATAAGCCTCATAGACCATTGCAAAGATATTAGCGATTAGTGAAATTCACCTGTATTCTGAAATCACTCGCAAAGCACAGGACAAAAATGGTTTTTAATAGTGCATCTCAAGAAATAAATAAGCGACATTTTAAGCGACAGGGCAGCTATTCAAAACATTATATTGGAAAAGAGTTATTGTTAGGCTTTATAATTTTATAACCCAATTACGTCAAATATTAACTTCCCAATTGTAACCAAACTCTACATAAATTATAATAAAAAAACATGTTAGCACGAATTATTAACTTTTTAATGATCTTATAAATGTGGTTCGCCTACTCTCTTTTGCTTTTTTAAGAGTCAATAATATTATCCAGATACAGCCTCTTGTGCCTCTTGTGCCTCTTTATCCGTTAATCCCAGGTTCGTGCGGGCTAACCCTTTGAATGCCTCCTTTTGATTTGGTCGAGGGACACGAAAGGACTTTGTAGTAATGACGTGCTGCCTGGATTTTTATGGCAAAGGCCTTTTAATGACAGGGTAATCCAATATTCATTCATGCAAGCCAGCAATAACAAAAAAAAGTTTTATTATTGCCGTTTGCGAGCTCCAGGGCGAAGCACTACGAAGCAAAGTCATGTGTTTTTGATTTGAAAATTTGAAAATTTGATCACTTTCAAATGCTTTAATTAAATACTGCACGGAGAAAACAGCTGATACAAAATATTGCTAATTTATTAAGAATCTCTTCAAATTATTCGTAATCTGGTTAATATCGGGACTGCAGGCCCCTAACGAATGAATTAACAGGTTTATTAAAAGAGGAATGTATTGTTGCGATGTAGGAACATGTGTTCATAAAAATCATAATCTTTTCGCATTTCGTCATCACATATTATCATGGCATGGTGCGGGTGCATGAACACGTGTAAAAATATTTGGAATGTACTCAGACTTTAACAAGAAACGGCCTGCAATCCTGCTTTTAACCGGATTACGAATAATTTGAAGAGATTTTTAAATAAATCAGCAATACTCATTTTACTCCGTGTGCGAGTAGAGCTTTTTTTGGCCTTAGAGGTTCTTAATATATTAACAATACTCATTTTTCTCCGTGTAGGAGTAAATACAAGGTCGTACATTGTTTGTATCGGTTTACAGTTAACAATCGTGTATGTACATAAATTAATGTTTATTGCCTAATGGTAATTGTTATTCGGGGTTGATTGGAAAGAGGGGTGAAATAAACCAACCACCTCCACCGCTTCCTCTATGCTCCTGTTCAGTTCGGAGTATGGACGAGTTGCACGTGAGCCAGCCGTAAACGTCGATTTAACTGCCCTGTCTGTAATTTACTACCATTTTAAATATTCAATCCCCTCGCTTCGATATTCATGACTTTACATTTTACTACCCCTGTCGAAGGGAGTTCTTTTTCACTCTCAATAGACTAAGTTTGCTAGTAGATGTTCATATGAAATTAGAGTGTTAACGGCGACGTAGAAAAATAGACATGCAGGGATGATAAATTGTATCTGCTTTTATTATGATAAAGTTTGGAACATCGCTATGAGATGCATGTTATCGATAAATTCTAAAAATATCAATGTCGTACATTTGCTAACATGCACACACATGTACCAATAGCACGCTGGCCAACGAATATACTTTTACCTCTAAATAATTGATATTTAAAAAATATATAAGACCCACTATAATTATATCATTCATCTTTCTTTTTTTCGTAATGGGTTCCATGATAAGTCAACACGATGACAATTCAACACATCTTTAAAATTACTCAAGGCTAACCTATAAACCTAACCTAAGAACCCTGCTTAACCCACTTTTTATTTCATCACTTTTCATGACTTTATATCATCTTTTAAAGGTGTGTTGAGTTGTCTGGTTACTCTTGTATATTATGACTGGACAAATTAGGTTCCTATACGGTAAGTACTTCAAAAAAGCCTGTTGTATTCGATCATACATTTAATTCAGCAGTTTTTAACTCGGGGTTTGGGGTTCGGGGTTAGTGACTAGAAAATCAGCTATGACGGATCGGGGAATTTAGGTTGAACTCAAAATAATATCATTCCGCACGCGATACTAGCTTTTCCCCGGAGCGCGGATAAACGCTTCAAACTTAATTTTTTGTCGAATCTTGCAGCCACCACACTGCAATACTTTTTTCCCCAGATCACGTCGGCATGTGATTTTACAAATTGAATTTCTTAATACAAATAATTATTGTATTCAGAGTACGTTAGTGATTTTCCTGCTGAGTGTGTCATCATTGTCATCATATGTCTACTTTTGACAGTCTCTGAATAACTGTAAAAGGAAAATGTTTCTTTTTTTATCTTTTGCCGCATACGCATGCACTCCAGAAAGAAACCATTCTAGTGATCCGACGGCAACCATTCAATTACTTTTCCCGTCAATTTATAAAATACTTAAGAATATTTGTGGATGTATAAAACACGTTGTCCAAAAACTAAGGGTACATCTTTATCACATATATGCTAGCTATAAAATATATAAAAGCTTATGTATCTAGAAAATCAAATAGAAAAAACTCAGTAATATCTTCTACGCAAAATTTGTAACTTTTCAGATACTTTTATTCTGAATGAAAGATAAAGCAATTATAATTAAGATTGAAGATAAGAAGGGCTAAACACACTAAGGAATATTGTGATGGGCTGTTTTATTTTCCTTTGAGCAAAGCCGGTCCTTCCGTCGCCCTATTTCAGGAAAGTTAATTGCTTTCGCTTCCAATTATCATAACTAACAGCTTCCTCCGCTTTGATCCGAGTGTCATACATTTTAAGGTGAATGTTATCAATAATAATAAATTGTGCCACCTTTATTGAAGAGAATGCAATCCTGATTTGAATACAAATATCAGGTTATTTTGTCCGGTATCATGTGCCCACACGAAATTATTATTTGAATGGTTTCCTTACTTTTTATTATGAATATTAGATTTTCCCGTGCGCACAATGGTACCTACTCCCTAATTAATTAATATAAACTTGATTTTCATTAACAAATAACTACCTCAGTAATAACTAATAACAATAAAAAGTAAAAACCAACGGTGTTCCCAAGCGGTCACACATCAAGGTACCGACTGCTGCCAGTGTAGATTGGACAAGATCGTGTGTCTAAGGCCCCGTAGTAAGCGTTCAAAGATGGTTTGAAAGTGATATATGTAAATACGAATGTTAGAGAGAGCGCGTTAATATTTAAAAAATGATAATAATTAAACGAAAATGGGGAAAATATTTAATAAAATACAACTCGTTTGAAATAGAGCAAAAATTTATCGATAAATGCTTTAGTGGCCTTTTATTTATCATGCTTTTAATATATTAAATAACAGAATAAAAAGTGTTTTTACTAATTTTTGGAGCTTACTTTGTGATTTTTTCTAATTGAGGGAATTTCATATAATTAACTTTTCGGTAAAACAAATGTATGGATATTATCTTCATAATCAGATATTTTTTTTTGGATCTTAAAAACATAAAGAGTTAATGAGAAACTTGTTATAAAGTGGGTATGCGGGGGCTTAAACAATTTTTTTTTGGTCATAAACGCTAAAAATGTTTTGCGTTTTGCAGTGTAATAATTTGCAAAAAAAAACTTATTGAAAATTATTTTTTTATTTATTTTATATTCTATTGTTTTAATAGCTAGGTTTTAGATATGCAAGGTAAGATAAAGTGAATGCACAGCAAACACTTTTCTTTGCACGAAGAATCAAACCAACATTTATACTGCTTTGAAACGCATTAATTAATATTATAGAAGCATTAATCATATTAAAAGCTTTTTTATCACGGCGACACTCGGCATTTCAAAATGCTTCCAACGGTGACCTTTATTCATCGTTTCCATTTCAGACTGTGAATGTACATAGATGTACATAACAAAGTTAGACCTGAAGATAATGAGATGACGTAATCCTCATAAAAAGCTATACACTTTATAACTAACATTACGGCATTGTGTCTTACCGCTAATCGAATAAGGCTTAAACTTTTTGCACTTTATTAAAAAACCTCCTCCGTAAAATTTACATAGACAACATTTCCAAAAACTTTTACGGTTAAATATGGGAACGTTTTACGAAAACAGCGTTTTTACAATAATGTTGAATTCGACAAACTGACATTCTCATGGTCACCTCTTTGACAGATCCAATCAAATGTTGACACAGTTTAAAGTAAAGTTTTTAGAGTAAATATAGTACACCCCTTATATAAATGTGAATTTTAGTAGGTGCAATTTTTATTTAATTTTGCTCTATTACTCTCTCGAGTGGTTATACCAGTGGAAACGTAGATGCAAGACCGGTGAAAAAGAAGACAGATTACATTGACTTAAATTTTAGGGGGTGAAAAGGTCCTAGAGTAGATAAGATTCGCAGAAAAGGTCACTTCAAAGAATTCAAATAGGAATAGGCACCTACTGTAATGAATGATTGAGGATATTATTGTTATGAATGTCAGATCGCGTTTTCTTTGCCCGACCAGGGATAAATCGTGGGCATTCGTATTGTAAATAATTTCTATTTATCATCCATCAAAAATAATGCTAATCCTCAAAAGTAGTGATGTTAATCCTCAATTTAGCGCGAAAAAGTCAACAGCCGTCTTTGATTGAAAGCTCATCGAAGAAACTTCGGTCCATCAAACATCAACGTAATTAATTTCAAGATTAGGTTTATTACACACGTAATAACAAATCATCAAAACTTCAGTTGAATTCGGCAATTTTCCCGACTCTAAATGCATAATTTTAATGGGGTAGCGTGACGTGGTCTAAAATAATGTTAATTTTGAAAATGGTCGGAAGGGCGATGGTGTTAGTGCACGCGATTAAAGAGGCGTGCAGTTTTTTTGTTTGTTTTTAAATCATGGATACTCTCAAACACTTCTCTCTAGTATCGTATGACCGATAAAATATTTGAGACTATTTTCTTCGTCATATCAAATAAAATTAAAGAATTTCTATCCCGGTGTAAAGACATCTTTTTTAAAGTATTTATTTATTTAATATCCACGGTATAAATTTACCATAAATAATAATTGCATGTCACAGTATACAAGCATAATCAAATACTTATAATATATATTTTTATAACAATCTCAGGCGAAATTACGTAATGACATTTTATGGACATACGTAATAGGTACTACAACTATGTAATAACTAAAAAAATTCTAACTGTATCTTATTGTACTGTGTATGTCTTAACAAATAAATAAATAAAAAAAAATAAAAAATAAAAAATATATGTTTTTTAAATAATAATTAACTGTGAATTTGAAGGTAAAATAATGACAGAAAGTATAAAATTAATTACTCTAGAAGGACATTAAAGTAGGTGATAAAAGTACATAAATAATATAATATACAAGTATAAGTAGACTAAATTTGAATTAATATTATTTGAAAAAATTGTATAGTATAGCCTTCTTGTACCTTCCTTAAGTGCAGTTAAATAATTTCGGCACCTGCGTATCTATTACTAACTTCATGTAATCTAGGTTCAAGCGAGTGTTTGAAATACTCAGTACTGATACTGTTCCATTTAAGCAGGATTTTTGTAGATAGATTTAATCTTAAACAGTTTTAATTATTTTAATCGTCTTTAAAAAGTAATACATTTATATAATTATCTAGTTTATTAACAATATCGTTTATAAACAAGTAACAAGGTTGTCTTTGTTTGTTTATACCGGAAACATCATGGCTACGATAGCAACTCGTACTTATAATAATAATAAAAATACTTGGATGACTTGTATAGCGCCGTTTTTGTGCAAAAACACCTCAAGGGCTCGATACATCCTATAAATTTACAATTGCAATTTTTTCTCAATTTTGACCCGAAAAATGAATTATATTTAGGAATTTTTTTAAATAAAACACAACAACAATTGCAAAATATATATTTTTGCCGACGAAAAAACCAATGGATATTTATATTAAAATTTCACCAATATTCTTCTTTGCATCTTCCTCTCCCCATCTACTTCCCTTCTTCACTGTCTTCAACCTTAAAACATACTCCAATGCAGGATACCAAAATCTCCCTTCCTCCAGATGATTGGGAGCCATAGGAACTCCTGTACGGTAGGTACTAGCATAAAAAATATATTTAAAAAAATTCATAATCCAATAAAACTTCTGTAGTTGCCAGGTCATTTTGTTAAGCTAATAAAATAATAAATCATTAACTTGGGGTTAACATATATATTTAGAATTGCTCTTAATTATGATTCAGTAATATTTGTAAGACATGTTACCCTCTCATTTATCTGATTGGCTCCAACCCAGATTTAGAATTTACTTCAGGGATATCAAATCCCTGAGACGGTACTAAAATTAAAATCGATTATACATCCAACTTCCTTTGAAATTCTAATATATGGTAATACTGTTCCTAGAAGAGAAGAATGCTTTGCTTTCTTGCAATATACCTAATAAAGAAGTAAATCTAAGAACAATTCTTTTCTTGTTGGACAAAATAAAGTCAACTTAAATGTCACAGAACAGTAAAATATATAGATGGGGGTTTAGTCTGTGGTCGGCTGCTCAATTTGTTCTGTGGAACGTGATTTGAATGTAGAGAAAGGAAATCTCAACATTACAACGAGGATTTCAAGGGTGAGATTGGAAATTCCGTATTATACGAATGCCAACAATTTGTATAAAATATTTTATATTACTGAGATAATGTGATGACTGTAAATATAGTAGTGATATTTTATAATTTTTACTGTTTCCACAGTCATTATTTAAATGCATAAGTTGATAATAATTTTTTCGTAAACGTTTTTCAATGACCAATTTCTTATGACAACCATACAGCGAATACGAATAATCTCAATATAATAATATACGAGTATGTTCTTGTGAAATGTTTTAGTTCAGTAGCTCCTTTAATAAAACATACGAAATGAACAAATGGTTCAAATTGTTACATTTATGTAGTACATTTGAGATCCACTGCAAATTCTACCTTAACGCCCAAAATAAATTATGCAAAATAAACACTGTTGCAATCTATTCATTCTCCGGGCCATGTTTATTGGAAAAGCCTTAGATTAGCATAGAAAACGCTTTCGGTGCACGTCTTAGTCGGTAAAATTGAATCTACTTCCACATAGCACCCGTTTCCACATCGGTAGTAAAGCTCTAGTTAAAGTAGCAGGAAACTGTACAGAGCGGAGCGACAGAATAATTGAGTTAAGCTTTAAGTTTCATTAGTGAAACTCCACTCTGCTAGCTTTGCATGCTCTTATCTGTAATTAATCGCGCAAATTACACCAAAAAACACACACATATATTTATATATTTGATCGTTTGACAGTGAATTGCCAACTGACAGATTACTCAGAAAATAAAATTAATCACGAATATAAACACATCAGCACGTTTTAATAATCGGTTTTTATTATTAGAAATATCGTCCGTTTAGCCTTTTTTAGTGAAGTAGCAAACGTATAAAATCGGTACCTATTATTGATTGTAGCTAACCGCAGAAACCAAAAGCTTTTTATTTTTTTGTCGATTATTTGCATACTTCGATTACAGTGATATTATGGAGCTTTATTTACACTGACAAGTCCATTAACAAAGATTGAATTATCAAACAATATCAAGACCGCAAATGCAAGCTCTACGAAACCTTTTAATATTTTAAAAGTTCAAACACCGTAACCTTGTGAATATTTCAAGTGTAAGGTTTATAAATAGTGCATCCACTTGTTGCTTTGTGCAGTGTCAGATTTTGAATAAGCGCCGTGAAAGTGCATCGATAATATCCCTACGCGTCATGTTGCGGATCTGGGTGACTTTGAACAAAGGCGTCACGGCGCCCGCCTAGTGCCCCGCCAGGCGTCGCGACGCTGCATTAAAGGCTTGCTGACTTGTCGACATAATCTTTTATAGCGCGAAGAATCCATTGTTAATCCTAATTTTATTTACCTGGCATTTTGCTAAATAAGCATTTCATTTTACTTTTCAATTTTGAATTACCAAAGTACATAACCGATATTTTATTGTGCAATTATTATTGTGAAATTCGCATTCTAGCATTTTTATAATTTCGTTTCACTCCCCTTTGCATAGTCGAGTTGGGAAAGCCTTTTTATTTTATTGTGAAATTGATTATATTTATTTCTTTAATAATAGATAACTCAATCATTTCTAAAAAAAATTTGTAAAACATATTAACAAATTTTGATTTCAAATTCGAATGCCTTTTAAGGAAACCTTGAATAGGACGAAAATTTATTTATAAATAAAACGTTGGTGTGAGCATGTCGCCAGTTTCGGCATTGCGTTTTTGTCATTTCCCCTCAATTTCAAAACTTAATAATTGTGGCATATATGAATTAAAATGTGACCACGCCGAGTGCAACGCTACTTATATCAGACAGAATATGAAATCTATTGTCACAATTATTTTATCAGTAAATCGGTTTAACCGGTAATAAATAATTGGAAGGGGGTAAAATAGAATCATATAAATAAGTCGTATTAACGTGGCTGAAACCACAGTTTGAAAATGGCATTGAAAGCCGAAACAGCTGTTACAATAACAAAAACCAAATAAATACTTGCAGAACTTAATAATTATGTATTAAATTTGATCTAAATTAAATAAAAAAGAAAAAAAGTATTTTTCCTTACTTTTTATTTGACTTTATTGGCAATTCCGAGTAAATATACTCGTAACAAGTTGTTTCAATGCATATATTATGATACGATATTCTATGCTTGCTCACAAATCACGCGTTATTATATTGTTAGAATTTTAAAATTATATTTTGTAGTTCATCAAGGCTTGTTGCTGTAAAAAATTTACTAAACTGCTTATACATAAATATTGCAAATGCGCAATATATTTGTTAAATTTAAAAATGATGACTACGTTTAGTTCACAGATTGCGATCAATGCTTTTATGTGGCTAGCAGTTGGTCATACTTCATGGTTGTTTCCCGTGACACCCCATGGACGCCGGTAGCAGAGAATCGATTCTTATCAAGCCTCTACATAGTCTGCTATATAAGGGATGTAAACAGTAAAAACAACAACAAAAATACGCGAACACGAGTACAATTATTATCTACCAAGAGCGAGGTTTCTTTATTGTATTTAAGTGTTCGGCAAAATGTGACTATATGGTATCTTAAATATTAGAGAACTTTGAAAAGAGGATAAAGGAAGTTTGACAGAGCCGGGCTTTTCAAATCTGGTTGTTCGTAGTAGCCATAAGGAATAGACTACATAATATATAATAGGCAACTAGACAAGTTACAAATAAATTCATAAATAAATCTAATATAATTTTTCTAATTAATACCAGTCAATTAGGAGACCTGGTTTCTGATATTTCGGCTTTCTAAGTCCAGACGGAAGCGAGTGACAGTTGGCAACTGTTTCTAAATCCATATGAATTTTATAAAAAGTCTCTCTAGTGTAGCGTCACCTTGTGTGCGCACGACAATTTTATAACGTAATGGAATTTGATGCAGCGACCCATCTATATTGCCCGCAACTTGAGTTACTTACTAAAAAAATATCAAGCGCCAAGTCGCTTTGTTTCACTATCTCTATCCTACTAAAAACTCTAAAAGGGCGAGCCTCGTAAAGTTTGAGGTTTTCTACCTATAATTTCTTGGTTAAAGTATATTATACATCAGATCACAACGTCATTTCCGTCACACGAAGAAACCTTCCTGATAAAAGTTATTGCTAATTCATTAAGATTCTCTTCAAATTATTCGTATTTCTGTGAAAAAAGGCATTGTAGGCCATTAACGAAGGAATTGATAGGTATCCAGATAAACTTTAAGAAAAATTCCAAAGTTTTGTATCACGTGTACATAAAAAATCTAACATATTTGCATTTCACCATGATATATTATTAAAACAAACGCAGGTGCGTGAACACGTGTTCCGAAATGTTTTTTGAATTTAAGAAAGCGAGTTGCAGTCCCGTTTTTAAAAGCATTATCTAAGATTTGACGAGATTTTTAATAAATCAGCATTACTCATTTTTCTCCTTGCATAAGCCGTGAAGTTCTAACTCTCCATATAACTATAACGAATATAAAATATTGCATTTATTCATTTGTTCAATAAGAAAAAAGGCCGTCAAATACTAGGACGAAACTAGTAAATACTGGTTAGTAAATGTATTCCTCGTTTGATATATGAAAACCCCTCCCGCAGATGGGATTATTACTGTTCGTCAGATTCAATCCCCGGGGGCAGGGAGGGGGTGGTAGGGGATTGTGAGGGACTGTAAATGTATACCGCACCTACCTCACACCACATCTACCTGAATATCCTGTTATCCTGGCTCGAACACGTTATAAACTATGTCTACAGAGAGACCAATATTCTGGCTGTTTATTCCAAAAATGTCATTCGTATTCATTATGCAGGTTCAGATTATGACAATACCACCATTCGAATTAATTTCCCAATTCAAATTCAATGCGCAGTTACGAATTTGTGGCGTAAAATATTAATAATAATAGCACTTTATCCGGCGCAATTCAACGAAATTTTTACCTTCGTGTGCTTTTGTCAATATTTCTACAACAACTACGGCAAAGTGAGTTTCATTTAATACGTTTCGTATAATATACGCATTACTGCGTCCTTAATATCAAAAATATATACAAATAATTATCCAATAATTTATTTTCCTAGTCTACCTTTTTTTAGATTATTATATTATAGAGAAACAGTATTATAAACTTTATATTTAAAAGTGCCAACAACCATTAGAACAACCGTATTGAAGACAAAAAAGAGGATAAACAATTTAAAATAAACAGTTCTGATAAATTGCATCTACTAAGGGCTATAAAAAGTGAATTCAAAAGCAAATAACAAGAACAGATGATGAAAAAATACCTACTGGTAAAAGTAAAAGTTTGGTATATTTAATTTAAAAGAATGAAACATTCACACAAAACCTAATTCCATGTGACTATATACTTCTTGAAGCTCTTCAGATATTAATTTTCCAACGGCTTTTTTTCTTTATTTGTGTTATTTCACTTCAAATATTTACCCATTAAAGAAAAAAATACGATTAGGTATGAATCTCAAAAACGATTGAATGGGCACATGAAAAATAAGATTCATATTTTTCTCGTGCCCAATGCCTCCAAATAGGCGAAACCACTTGGAATCGGCTGCAGCTTGTAAGGTTGTTATCACTTTCATCTAGTCTCAGGCGCATTCCCGCTGACGCGGTCTTCAAAGTCGTGCTTTGAATTCGTTTACGTGCCTAGGCCCGCATCCCTCTTTCAAAGAAGTATTCGGTTTGCAATTATGCTAACTTGCTTTTAGACTCTACGTGTCTTTCTTCTTGAAGTTCATCCACAAAGACTCCATAATATACGATTATAAAACATACTCCATAATATATATATACCTAATGGTGGCGTCTTTTACCATGCATTGAATCGTCAAAAACGACAAACGTGATGGTCATGAAACATTCTTCTCATGAAATGTCTTCTTTTCCACAATTCTTTAACAGTTCTACCTCAAATTTCCCCAGTTTTGACGGTCCATCTAGAAACTATATGAACAAAATGCTTTAATGACTCGTAGAATACTTTATACGCTATTTCAATTTTGGAGGCGGGTACGAGTGCGGATTTATTGGATAACCAACAGCTCTACCATACCCAAGTGGTTTGCTACGCTTTGCAACTTAGCAGGGGTGCCCGGGCTCACGGGATGAGGTTTGTCCGCAGGCCGGATCAGGAGAGACTCGTTGAGGGAAACCTTATGGCCTATCCAGCAGGATTCTTTTAGAAAATCGCCTTACACCGCAGTGGGAGGGATGGATCAAAAATAAAAATAAGGCCTTTACCGGTGCCCTCACCCAAATTCGAAATTATTGATAAAAACACTATTGAGCGATTGTATTGTAATATAAGTGTATTTAAATTAGCTTTAAAATGACTGCCTCAGCACAGGCTAGCCTAGTGAGGCAGATTATAAGAAACCTTAACTTTTCTATTTGTTATATACTACCTATTATTTTTACATTATTATTTTCTGTTGTTAATTTTATTTACTACCTAATTTTTAAACAAATGTATATTTGGAACACTTAACATGTCTCATGTCATCACTTAGCATGTATGTTATAGTTGCAATTTTTTTCAAATAAAGATATATTATTGTACATTCATCACTTCTGGATAGACTGACCTCCAGATTCCTGCCCAACACTCATACAATTTTCCTTCCCTGACTTTCCACCCCTTCCTTTAAAAAAAAAACCCTTCCCACAGCATTCCTAAAGATGACATAGGCCCTGAGGAGAATTATTTTCCACGGGGTCTTGTGTGTGGAGTGAATGTAAAAAATGCTGTGCTATATTTTTAATCATTCGCTTGATTAATTGCATATTTAACTGCAGTGACTTTCACCTTTGCTGTATAATAATGAACTCTGTGCTTGTGACACGTCACCGCCACTTTACATTATGCTGTGGCCAGCGTGTAATATGTGCGATATTAACTATGAGCCACGCTTATAAGCAGGGAGCGAGAACTATGAACTACGAACCACCCATATAATATAGGTATATGTGATATAGAGGAATAGCGCACCCACGCCTGTCGTGTACATAGGTGTGTATGGATAGGTATATTAATTTGCAGGGGCGAATAAATCACGCCCGCAGGTAAATCGGGAAACGTACCATCAAGCGCCAAACCAAATAATGCCGGTTTTACCTACCAAGGATGAAGGCTTTGTGATAAGGGTGGTGCTTGTGGTTGATTCGCGCGAGGGTGCGTGATGCTTGTTTTGCATATTAATTTAAATGAAAAAGGTTTTTGTGTCGTGTTTTTAATAGTACTTATTAATATTTGTATTAGATTTCGTATGAGCGAGACGTGCATGCACATATTATAATGGTTTATTTACTTTATTAGTGGGTTATACAACATTTAGTACGGTTAATAAACCGTTACTCTAAAGATATGCGTAGGCATAAAAAAATACATCCTAAGGGATGATTATTTTTGGAAAGTTATTTTTTTTTATTTACGTTACAAGATGAATATGATAGAATATTTAACTAATGGGTTATTTTTAGCACCAGTTTTACACAATTTACTATTGAAGAAAGGCCTCTCAGAGCTTTTACAGTCATATGCCGTGGGGGGAATTGGACCTTCTACACTACACTTTTCAGGTAAGCTTTTGTTTTAATTTGTTTAATTCAATTAGATTCATACTTGATACAGATACCCCAATTCAAATTCGGTGCTAATTATTAATTAGTTCCTAGTAGGAGAACTAGATTGTTTTAGATTGTTATCAAGTTCAATTTGTAGATCCATTATAATTTTAAGTTTTTCTTTCATTTATTGAATAATATTATTATTCAATTTAAAAAATATTAATTAATGAAAAAGTTCTACTGTTAAACTAAAAAATAAAAACTAGGTTGCTATTTGTTTGATGGTAAAAAAATTAAGGTTTTAAGAGTATTTGTTAGCAGCCAGGTGTAATGCAAATATGTATATTGTGGTCCAAACATTTAACGTAAATACATTTGCGATCGAACAATGATGCAAAGATATTTATCGAATAAAACATGAGTCGATATACGAATGTAAATAATGCAATGAATGTGTGCCAAAAGTATAAATTTGTGGGGAGTTCTTTTTTCTCTACCTACTCCTGCGTGAAAATTGCGTTATGTTAGGTTAGTTAACCAAAATTTATCGAACGCGAATCGCCCTTTTTATGTTGTTTTTCTTTATTTTCGACATTTTCACCCTTATCTAAAACCTACTCAACCCTCTTCTTGGGCAAACTTAAGAAATTTCCCAAATGACTTCACTCCCATATCATTCAACAACCAACTAGGAAACAATCACTGTTAAAAATCATTTATTCATCCAATTACATATCGAGTGGTTTTGTTTGAAAGTAATCAATACACAAAGGATTTTAAAATATCAATCTGCACCAATTAGTGCCTACATGACCGCATGGAAACATTGGTTGCTGCACTGGAATGTTATTTCCTGAAGTTTATATAAATATTTTAAATATAATTCAAGTTCCATTTTATGTTATGTAGTTTGAATGGTAATATAATTACAATTTGAGAGGCGGGTGTGGGTACCGCCGCTTCGGGAACCACTTATAGGAAAACCAACACCCCTGCCATAGGTCACCACAAGTGGTTCGCTACTTTGGCGACTTAGCGGGGGTGCTCGGGTTCACGAGTTGAGGTTTGTCCACTTCTTGTGAGATCTTTTGACTGTCCGACTCTCCAGCCGGACTCTCTCTCGGCCCGTGGCCTTGCACCGCAGTGAGAGGGATGGATTCATACGTTCGCCACTCCTGGAAACTACCCACCCCCCACCATACCTTTTTCCATCCGGGTATTTTCTCTCCTTCCTTTCCCTAAATTGAAGATGATATAGGCTCTAAGGATTTTTTTTACCTCAGCTCCTCCTGTGTGGAGCTAATTTAAAATAAAAAAATAAATGTCATTTATATTATCTTTCTTGAATTACCGTACATATATGTATGATTAAGTTTATGTCTAAGTTTCTTTCAAACCGATGTGTTTGACGGTTTTGTATAGTTATGGTATATGCGTTCGAATTTGAGTCGAAGTGTTGCATGTTCAATTCCCAACGCAGTCATCACTAAGATTTATTTATTTATTAACGGACATATTCCAAATTACAAAATATTAACACGAATACAGTAAAATGAAAAATACAGGAGTAGACAAAGGTACATGAAAGCAAATACATAAGGCAGATATAATATAAGAAAATAAAGTGACAAGTCGAATCAAGTCAAGACTACGCCGTGGATCAGGACCACGGGACACTTATAATATTCCGTCACTTGTTTAGCGACTGGCAAAAATCATTCAGACTTATCCCAAAAAAGTTAAGGTTTTGACTTGAGTTGACCAGTCTACACATTCTGGTCAATGGTGAATAATATCCATAATTTTTCGAATGATGGTTGAGGAAGAGCAGTTCATTATTTCTGAATCTGTGCGAGGGGATATTGAAGAAAATGAGTTGCAGTAGAGAGGTGAATCAATAATACCATTTATAATTTTGAAGAAGCAAATGAGGTCATTTCTTTCCGATTTATTAACGATTGCAGTTATGTGATCGCGAAAAGAAAGCTTGCTATCAAGAGAGACACCAAGGTCTTTGATAGATGTAACAGCAAATATTATTTGTATTCGAAGATAATCGGTTTTTTTGATCTATAGAAGGACATAATTTTGCATTTATCGACATTTAGTTTTAAACAATTAATTTTACACCAATCATAGATGTTAAATCTTTATTTTATCTAGTTCATTGGTTCGTTTAATCGAGTTTCGATTTCGATTTTTATTATGGACACTGGACAGGGTCACTTTTTATAATTAAAATAAAAACTTATTGCTCATCTAAAAGTTTTCGACACAGCAGTTTTAAATTAAAATTTACCCTCGCTTCATCCTTCGTGAAGTGTGATTTTATTAAATTCGTCATTTTTCAATTTCATATTTAAATTACAAACCATAACATGAAGGTCTTCAACATTTTCAGCCAAAATTAATTAAAAATAAATTACGAGTGGATTTTCCTAGATCGGGAGTATGACGTCACTAGACCGTGGTCGGGTACGGGAAGCGGATAGGAGGGGGGGGATTAGAGCAGAGGTCCTCAAACTTTATTATTTTATATAAACCTATCGCTTATTAAATAGATTTAATTTTATAAATTTTTATATTGTGTAATAAGTCTTCACGTCTGTCTGCAAGTGCTTATATCTTTCTCTCAATTTATAAATTGTCCGTTTTCATTTAAATCCCTAACAATGAATGGCAAATGATAAAGTTATTTTTGTTATCTTCAGCGTGTACCCGAATACGTATACATAAAACTTCTAATTCTCTAATTTCTAATAAGCATCAATTCTAATTTTCAAAAATATGTAATTTGGCCTGATATTTTTTCCTTGGCTTTTGGGATGTCCGAACTCAACCTCATGGAAGATACATAAAGGAATGCGATGAACACAGGAAGACTGTGTGGTATGTTGGCTTTCGGGATATCCGAACTCAACCTCATGGAAGATACATAAAGGAATGCGATGAACCACAGGAAGACTGTGTGGAATGTTTGCTTTTGGGATGTCCCAATGCAACCTCATGGAAGATACATAAAGGGAGACGATGAACACAGGAAAACTGGGTGAAATGTGTCTTTTGGTATGTCCGAACTCAACCTCATCCAAGATACATAAAGGGATGCGATAAACATAGGAAGAATGTGTGGAATGTTGGCTCAAGAAAGATGAAGAAGCGCAATACGTTCCAGTACTGTAAAAGTCTAAATAATACAGAAGTAGAGTTGGCATCCAAAAAACATGTTTCTAATATTTTCTTATTTATTAAATCAAAACCAAAACTTTCCCTGAAATCATAAGATTTGAAAGTAGGTACTTAAATTCCCACCTAATGAATTATTAACGAAATATCGTATGCAATGTAGGTACTATAGTATTGAAAAAAAATGCGAAAAAAAGAATCTTTAGTGAACCACTGAAACGGCCACCATCTTGAAATAGAAATGGAGCGTACAAACAAAATTACAGTAATGCAAAACGGTTAACTTAAAATTGGACTTTGCTTCTCTCAGTCAATAATAGCATTTAATTATATTGTATCTTATTATTCACCTACCATAGTTTTCGCGCCTCTGCGTGAAAGATTTGGAAGTTCTCCAGCAGAGCTTGGGATCTATTCCTGGACCGCAACAGATCTGACGAGTAAATCATCTGCTGGAATAGAAGCTGCTAGTGGAGCAGATATATGTATGTTCATATGTTGTATGTGTAATGCCGTGTTTCTGTAAGGGTGTCGGATATGGGCAGCCGCTAGAGATGGTGACGAACCTCACCTTGAAACAATAATCTATTTTGAAAATGTTGTCATAAAAGAGTATTTTTATTTGGCTCACTCACTGTTACGTTTGAGATGATATAATTTTTATTGGAGAAATGGTGCATCAACTTACAGAGTGATTTCTTAACGAGGTTATTTACCTCTACATCTAAGGAGCACTTATTTCGATGAAAATGATATAGCTACCGAATTACTACCTACATGTAGTTTTTACTAGCGTATGATGCTTCACTAACAAGTTTTCGTCGGTTCGCTAATTGCCATCAATTTGAAAAACATGGCTCCCAGTCCAGGGTTTCATCATTAGAAAAATGTATCTTTTTAAACCATTCTATATTATATATTATATACGGTATCCGGAAACTCGTAGAATACATCACAGAAAACAAAAATCGATTTTTGATTATTTCATTTTTTTAACGCTTTTCCATTTATTCGGGGACTAAAGGTTTGAAAAAACTTTCGGAGGCGGGTCTACTCGTCAACGCATTTTAAATGACATTAACATTAACCCCTTGACGACCGATTTTTTTCAAATTCGTCCTAAAAAATTCCAAGTTCGGACTAGATTTACTTGTAAACGAATGCTCATTTCAAAAAGTTATACTACAAAATTGACGACTGATTCCATAAAGTTTCACCAGTTTCCAGCGTGTTAAAAACAAAATCGTTAATTTTTTAACAAGAAAAGAAAAGTGTTGTCAGACATTATTTACTTATGGTACATAAGTAATGTAACATGTAGAAATGATTTTTTTAAGGCGTTTTCAAAAATGATGATACCCACTATTATATTATAATACAACGTATGAAATAGTTAAGAATTTAATAATTATTTATCGCAAAGCCTAATAAACTAGCTCTAACTCACCTGAAAGAATCCAAAAGGATTCTTATTTGTACAAAGGTATTGCTAAATATATAAATTTATAATTTATAATTATACAACGAAAAAGTAAATCATGCATACAACAATAAATTTAGTCAAAATAAAGTATGTCCATTAAAAAAATTAAGAATAAATACGCGCAATGAACATTCACTTATCTTGTACATTTGGATATTGTTTCTAATACATATATGAATATGTCTATGATATTGGATGCCTATGAGTATGATGCCTGTGTTATATATATCATGCCTTTGTATTGCAGTCAATTGAAATGTTATTCTTCTATACATGCAATATATTATTGTCCAAAAACAAAATGAAGGAAACAGAAATAGTATAATATGAACAATTCAAAGAGAAAATTAACTCCCTGAAATGGGATAATGATGTGGCCTTAATATCCGCATACAATCTAGCAATTTTTTTAAATTTAAGCTATTGTTATAATACTAATTCTAAAAATTGTGTACATTGAATTATGTTTGTGGTTAATTTGAAGATTGAATTATGTTTGTAGCAAATTTAAAGATTGAATTATGTTCATTTTTATGTTGGATTACGTTTGTAGTTTTTTAATAAGAATTTGAATTCTGTTCAGACTTAACCTTTTGAACATTATTTGCTCTTTGTATTTACTTACTCCTCCCATAAACACGGGCTCCTGGAGCTCACCTTATAGAGTAGTAGAATAATTAGGAAAAATAAATATTTATTTTGCATTCTGTTAATTATTTATTTTGTAATCTTGTACTATTTTGTAATATAATTTTTTTTAAATATATTTATTTTCCATATTGCAGTTTCTCGTTATATATGTGCTTTAGTGTAATAATAAATATTATGAAGTTGACATGCTGACAAACTACTTTGGCGTTCGATAAATGAAGAATGAAAAATAAAGGTTTTAATAACTATAGCCATTTAATAATCAAGTTAGTAAAACAGATCGGAATTTCGCCCAAAATTCAATCTGGGAAACATAATCCCCAAGTACGTGGGTATCTGTATTTTTAAAAATCCATTCCAACTTCGTAATCGGCTTATCAATTCCGTTTCAATTATTTATTAGACATTTTAATTGATTCCGACTTATCCGGCAGAGCTTTCAAAGCTCGGCTAATCGAATAAAGCTTTAAATTGTTAAATGGGTGGACTAACGTAATCAGCTGGTCAAATAGGTCAACGTGTAATGAAAACCGGTGCTAAAATATACAAAATGATGAATTCACAGTTAATTCTGTAAAGGAAACCTTTGTCGAAAGCTATAAATAAGTAAACATCAATAAAACATTTTAAAACTAGATGGTTTGGGTCATCGTGTATATTTTTCATCACAGAACAGCTGTCTTTGAAATTGTTTGAAAAGTTAAAGTTTCGTATTCAAATAGGACGGATTCAGCTCTAACTTAGAGGAATAGATGTTTGATCATACGGTTTGAAATATGCTTCGTATAAACAGGAGAAATTAATAATAATTATAAAAATATCAAGGGTGCTTATAAACAAGACAAAATTTTGCGCGAGCTGAGCCACAAATTACGGATAAGGCACAAAGCAACCGCAAACGGCAATTCGCGCCATTATTAAACTGTATGTGTCTACAAAGACTCTTGAAGTTTCTTAGCAGACTTATTTTATAATTCTGTTTTTATTCTTGATCTAATCTAATTCGATGGTATGATCAGATCTGAATGTGCAGTAATCCGAACTGTTTCGCTGCATCTGTGATTCATAGTTAAATCCCAAGTGATGCAGTTAAAGTTAGAGGTTGGCAATAAAACGAAAGCACTCACCATGACACTAAAGTACAAGTACAGTAATGAAACAAAGCAAACCCAGTACAGGACCGATCCGTATCTCGAATATCTTTGTGATGACACCAATCTCTTCTCTACGCATAATGCGAGTTCAGTTGATAGCTCTTTTATAACCAGTCCCTCTTTTTTATAAACGACTTATATATAAGAAATAGGTGAAGTTAGCTCGCAGCATAAATACCATTTAACGTTAATGACCTACGAACGAGTTAAAAATAGTCTAGAGTACTTTGTAACCAGTAATACTAAATGCTGTCTTAATGAAACCTCTCTGCGCCGTCCAATCGACTCTTTTTATCACTACAGGAAGCAAGGGTTTAATAAGATTCGCAGTTAATACAAAATTACTTGTATACAGAAATCTTCTACTTCACCTGTCAATTTTGATTCCCATTTTTAGAATGAATAGAATTATAATTTTGGAGGTACGAGGTAAATTACAATTTAGAACATTGCGCAATGTACGAGTATGTGTCCAAATGATAGAGCTCACCATCAAAATCATAATATAAATTTTCATGTTAGTGATACATTTAAAAAAATCAGAAAACCTTTCCCAGAAATCAAATAAAAATGCACATGGCTGACAGTTTTGTCTTTAATATAAATTATTTGGCGTATACGCGTTCATAGGTCATTAACTGAATGTTCAAAAAAATTATAAGTTTTAATTGATGTCTAATAAAAGTCATAGTCGATTATAGCACTACATAGGTAGGCATGAACAAGAGACCCAATTGTTGTATTCGTTTGGAACCAGTGACATTATGATATACTCAATTGCGGTATATTATGTGGCAGAAGGGTAGTGGGAAGGAGATGGGGAGAACGAAGGTGTGGAAGTACCTGACTAAAGCCATTTCAACCTATTTCGATTATGAATGGCGGTATTTTATTATTGGTTATTTTTTTGGCTATACTGAGAGTATCTTCCACTCTGGAACGTGCCGAACATAGGTATTACATATTATTCTAAATGAAAGAATTGTGTAATAATATCAATTAATTAAGCAAATTTTGACTCCAAGCTATTTGAACATCTCAACCACGGAGGTCTTCAAGTTGACCATAATAAAAAGTTTTTTTTTGTATTAGGCAATTCACCCTAAAAAGAGTGCTATGTGTAATAAAAAGTTTAAAAGTCTTTACTTCTTACTATCTCGCACTCTCTGAGAGACAAATATCAAGTATTACAAGACTCTTCGTCGTTGTGATGAACGATGAACGTTTTTCTCAAAAACTCAGGTGCAATGTATGCATACATTCACTGAATAATGCAGGATTTGTTCTAAAAATATTTTTCTTTGTGCAGATTCATTAAAATTAATTTATTTCGACTTTACTAATTTGACATGACCGTGTGCTTGTGAGTCAATATTATAAATATTTTGTGACTGCGCTAAAAAATCTTAATCACGTGTTTTGCTCGTCTCTCTCAATACTCTTATAATTCATATTTTCTGTTTCTATTTGTGTAGTTATAGATATATTATAAATATACTAACTGTCTATATTAGTGTAATAATTTTTCTTTAAATATGTATTTAAAAATGTACTGAAATGAACAATTTTCTAATGTTTTTAGAATAATACAATGAATTGAGATGAATTAAATTGAATATTGAAACAGACAAAACCTAAATATATTAAGAGAGTACAGGTTTGTGTGAGACTAGCATTACGTAACAGTAGTGAATTTATCGTATTTGTCGTAAGTCCCAACATATTTAGGGATTGAAGAAAGCTCAGGAATTTTCTATGAACATCCTTGAAATCCTTTCTACGAATTCCTTTCGAGTCTTATTTATCAAATAACGACCAATTCGTGTATTTCCAAGTAATCGCATCCACTAGAAAAACCTCTATATCACGGGAAATCAACAAATGTCGAGTAGTATATTGTTTACTTGAAGTTATAACACTATTATTTTTCTTTTCAACAGTATTCATTACGGGCAGGATGGATAACCGTATATAACGAAAGACTACAACTATTTAAACATCTATTAGAGGTGTCTGCATGTTTCTGGAGAGAATGCAGAATGAGTGGAGAAATCGGCGGAGCAGTAATTAAAGACAAGGGGAATGCGCTTAAATTATTGTACCCATTTCCAATGATTGTTCCAACGTAAAAATACCTACACAATCATAAAATTTATTTATAGGTTTATAATATCATCAAAAATATTATCGTAATTTTCGTTGTATGTCTGTCCTGCATAACTTTAGTTAATGAACTCAGATTTGTTTTGAATTAAAGTGTCGTTATCAAAATTAAAACCGATTTTTTGAAGAATTAAGACAACTTTATAAAATGGTGTCATATATTTTTAGCAAAATTTTTTTTAATTCTTTTTTTGAAATGTGCGTTTCTTTTTTATTTCTACGTGATTAATAAAGGGTCTGAACTTTTGAGTTATTTGCAATTTATTACGAATCCTAAAATTATTATCTTTCGTCTGTGTTAGTAGTATAATAATATTATATTTCATTGTGAGGAATTGCTTCGGTAATCTTATGTATAAAGCCATTAATATGCAACTACTTTTTTTCGGCAATATTAGGGGTTCCATAATCCTACTGTCTCTCGTGAAAAGTTATGCTTTTGTATAAATAAATTCATTCGAAATTCAACAAGGGGTTTTTTAAATATGTCAAAATTGAGTGCTTAGTGAATTGACCTAAATGTCAAAATATATAATGCTTTTTCTTAATAAATGTTTACCATAACAAAGTCAACTATCGTAAGGTACTTATAAAAAACCGACATATCAAATTCAGAGCCATCAATAATGATAAGCTTCATAAAAATTAATTTGGACGTGAAGCTAAAGAATCGATAAATTTAAGCTTTTCATTTTTCATCTCCCGAAGTTCATTGAATTTTTTCAACGTCTTATCGTATTTTTGCATGAGTGCCATAATTTCTTTCAGTTTTTCTTTTAAAAGACGATGAACGATGTCAATCATCTACGCATGAGATGCCACGACTTCATCCATGACTTGCCTTTAAAACTTTCTTAAAAAATAAGTTAAGATTTTCATACGTATATACGTATTATTGTGTTCTGTACGCACACAGGTACACGAAAAGCACAAAATTTATTTTATGAAAATGCTCATCCGATATCTTCAATTTCTTACCGCCAGATGGCAATCAACAGGTTATATTATAAGCGTTAGATATTATTTTGATTAATCATTCGAACGCAGGTGTCGCTCGTAGTCTCCTACAAAACAATTTTACAATTATTCACAAAGTTTTTGTTTGATAATTTAAAGTAAAACATTTAAATTTATTGTAATACATGTGTATTGTAATAGGATTATGTAAATCTCTAATATAAATAAAAATAATAATAATAATTGAATCACGCAATTATGTGAAAATGTCTAATTTATTTTTAACTAGCTGACGTGTAGGTACCCGGCGTTGGTCGGGGTTGTGAATGGTTTGGAGTAAATTTCTGATATTGTTAATTCTAGTGTACCTGAAAATATTTTTATTTGACATTTTTAAGGTGGTCAAGTCAACTAAACAGATTTTCTGTTTTATACTTTTACCAGTTAAGTAAGTAATTAATGTTTAGTAACTGTAATTTGTTATAAAAATATTAGAGGGGTTGGAAGAGGAAATTAATGTTTGGTGTCTTTTCTTTTGTTTGGGAAAACACTATCAAACAATTTTAAATTGTAATGTTGTGTTACATATTTATTTGAAAGTTAGAGAGCTTCTAAAGCCCTGTGATCCTGTTGAAATATTTGAGTGAAAGGATACACAAAAGCTTGTTATTCAGGAGAGTTAAAAAAGGAACACCGATGTTTCTGTTTCTACTATTCTAAAGATATCTTCAAAAGAAGCATAGCGACTAAGGGAGTATCACGCTCGTCCAACCGTCCGACGACCGCTGCCAGCAACAGCTAGTCGGTGATTTGTTTAGTGTTAAGTTAGACGAAAGGGATGCATGAGGAGAGTCACCCAGCTCACTACAGAATTAGATAAAGTGATTGAAGCCCATTTAACATGGAACAGAAAATTCATCAAAAAGAGTACTGAATGAAAAATTTTACACTATAGTGGGGTTAAAACAAAAGGCAGAAATGTCCTCGTTTTTGGTGGTTGTCTATTTATTGCATGGCTTCATTGAGTTTTAAGTTTAAAAATGTATCTTCTAAACAATGCTAATTTCCAATCAAACTTATCAAATTAAAATAATGTATCTTCACCAAAAACACAAGAGCTTTGTCTTTTTATAGTGGGGTAAAGCAATTATTATTTTGCTTAATAATATACTGTTTAAAATATACAACTAATACACTATTTAACATGTTAAAATAAAATGCTGCTTAACATGTAAAAATAATTTGTATATGGATATGTTTCTGATAACTTTTTTAATTAAGCTTAGGTAAAGTTTGTTGGTGGGTGATGTCCTGATTTATTCTCCATAATCTCCTTAAATTAAATTAAATTAAATTAAATTAGAGCTTCTGTTATGTGTACCTACTTATTATGTCTTTCTCTTAATACTTAGGATTATACTCCAATTGTCCTGATGAACCAGGCTTTCCACATACTATTGTCGTGGTTCGATGTTTCAGGATCAGTCCTGAGGTATTCTCCCTTCCACATAACAAATGAATGCTCGAATCATATACACTTTTTTAGACGCTATATCGAGTATCTAATGGTATTTTCTATATTGGCTGTCAGCTTGCAAACTCTCGGTAACTTGTTATCAAGACCCTTGTTCTTGTTCTTGCATGGTTTAGCACTCAATTCAGAGAGTAGCTACGAGCATTAAAATATTAATTACATAGATGCCATCCTTAGATGTCTTCACCAAACCTATTTATCCATAAATTTCGTGGCTTTTTGACTAATCTTTGTCTTCTTAACTCAAATTCTATTAATTCGAATTATTACTTATAGTTTAAATTCTTCCAAAATGCTTCAATTTATTTGCCTCATGTAATAATGGGGGCTTAATCACATGAACAGATGTAGATGAAATGATTGTAGACAAATAAACCAAGTCACGGCAAGTGCAGTGGCACCGTGTTTAGGCTTTAAATCACTTGGAATGATCTTGTTGTGAAAATGAAGCTCGTCTCTGAGCTTTTGAGAACTCTGCATAGTTTGTTGTTTTCTTCGAGGTTGTAAGTGCTCCAGTTATTTTGATATTAAAACCAGATTATTGATAAATTAATGTATTTTTTATCAAATATTATTTGGTGATTTAAGCCTCATGGGTGACTCTTGTGCATCCTTATAAAAAATACACACACAATATTATTACAGATTAACGAGGGTGGATCCTGAAAACTAAATATTTTCAACAACATTATAATGTTATTTTTTTATGATAAACTAATGTTTATAAGACAAGGTTTAATGCACAGCAAAAAGGATAACAAATACTTATAAGCAATAATTAGTCGCCTGAAATATCAATACAAATTAAAAATATCTCTCGAGTAAAAATAAATGACGCCAACGGGAATTGAACCCGTGAAATATTGGGCTCGATTCCTAGTTGTGACCGTTATCTTTTTATTTTCCTGTGTCTTGTTCTGTTGCATGTTTCGTTTGGATTGTTTAGTATTGTCTTCTTCTTTAGACTGTCGCCTAGTTGCGACCAAGAAAAGCTTCTCTCTCTGCTTGAAAACTTGCTTTGTCAATAACTTCTTAATGAAGTTCTTCACGCTAAAATAATATTAATTTTAAACACATAACCTGCCTTGATGTACAATTTTTAAAAGATTTTAACAATAATGCCTCCCACTTGACAAATGTGCTAGTGACGGCTGTCAATTTTCGCCTTGTAGTCGCCGATGGTAAGATCCATGTGGCATCAGTTTAGAGTTATGGGGTACCCGGCATTTTGGGCAACTACCCCGTTAATAGCAACTTTACTCTACAGTTATATATTCATTTTACATTTAATGGTGAATATTTATAATAAACCAGTTAAGTTCAATCTACAATATGGTTTTGTTTCCAGTTTAAGCAAAAAAATAATAAAAAATAATACGTAGGATTTGTCGAAATAACAAAAATATTAAAAGCTATCTCTGATAGAGCCAGAGAGGATTAACTACTATATTCCCATTGGTCATTTTAGATAATTTGAATTTGTGATAGTTTGAATAAATTTAAAATTTGAGGAGTGAGTTTATTTTTACGGATATTATAATAACAACTTCAGTTAAATTATTCCGACAGGACAAAGCTTTCCATCCTTAATCCCGGACTTGAGCCAAACGTGTGGATGGCATTAAGATGTCCTCCGAGGATCGGGAATGAGAAACCATTAGAATATATCTCACACCTGCCGGCCACTGTTAAAACAAAGTAAGATTAATGTTATTTTGGGAAACTGTTATGTGAGAATATCAAAAATAATTGTTTTCTTCTTGATTTGAGGAAGGTCTTAATCAGTGGAGGTTAAGAATATCAAGAGATGACCTATTTATATACCTATTTCATCAAATATTAGGAAATATTAGATTTCCGTCATGTTTATTTTCAATCCCCTTTTTATGAAAAATAATATTTTTTTTTATGTAAACAACACTATATTTCGCAGGACAAAATTAGGTATAAGTACCCAGAAAACTGCGAAAAATCAATATTGCAGTTGCTTTCTAGTCAAAACCGAAACCAAACTAGAGAATTCGCAACACAATATTGCATTATTAAGACAAAATCAGAATCGCCATGGTGTAAGACCACAATTCAGAATTGAAAAGTTGCTTGAAATGGCTTTGGCCGTGTTTAGTGACCAGATCTGAATAGCCAGGTAATTCCCCCACCTTCCTCTTGCCCATCTCCTTCTCCACCCCGCTACCTTCAGCCTACTCTTCAGGCTCCAGACGGTTGGGAGCAGTTGGGGCTCTTGTGCGGTTTCACAAAAACATATTCTAGTATTATTATTTTAAGTGTTTTAAGAGTTTGTTTTTTTTAAATTTTTAGTGCATTTGACTTATATCTAGCGTTAATTAATTTATCAAACCATCTCGATTGTAATAAAAAAATTTGCTCCAATAGCTTAGCATTTAGAGCAGCGAAAGATCCCGGCGTTTAAATCCCGATCCGCTGCTAGCATTTTTTATCCCGTTTTTCTAATGCATGTGATTTATTGCACGTGTATACCTGTTATTAAATTACATAGCTGGGTTCTTACAACAAAGCTGAGACTGAGAAAAAAATGGTTTAAAAAGAATGGACTTCAAACGGTTAAAATGATCAGAAGGCAATTCAGTTGACCGGAAATGCCAATCAATGACTAACTCCTTTACCTGTTCAAAGCGCCCAATATCTGTACTAATTTATTGCATAGATCCAATGATTCTCATACTAAGCAACCATCACCATTCATTATTATTATTAATCTTCATTATTATTATTTTTATCTTAACTCGTAATCTAATCTCGAACTTTTACAATATGACAATAAAAACAATAACAGACACCGTAAAAAAAATTCAACAAATCATGCACACGATATAAAAGTGGACAAATGAAACAATATGCTATCTTCACAGCTGTAATTTTCAGATAGAGTTTTTGATGAAGTGCCTTCTATTATATTGGAAGCAGCCACAAGGTATCCCAGCCACTCTTCAGTAGGCTGATTGGATCACGAACCTGTCGTCAATGTGTTTCAACTGGAACTAGTTTGATGTTAAGTAATTTGACAAGTTTTGATTTGTTTATTAATAGACGTGCTCAATAATTCGTGACATGAAACCATGTAGCATAATCTAAATTAATCACTCTATATATCAAATTACTATAATCCACTCTCTACATAAAAAACATTATAAAGTATTTGTTTTGACAACTTATTAAAACAGCTTAGATAGGTTACTAACGTCATAAAATATATAAATCTATCCGTACAATTTCTTGTACATTTTCCAAAATGAAAGGTACACAATACAAGTAATATTCTATACGCATACAATAGGCAAAGAATAACTTTAATGTAATGCCGATTTTACAATTCTACCAATGTCGTTTCAGCTTTATAGCGGTTGGGTTGTATTTTTTTTTATATGAAAGAGCTTTTATTTCTAAGGACGGGGAATAATAAAAAGCTTTCACCTGAACCCCGCCAGAACCTACTTTCATGTACATTAGGTAAAAAGCAAAAACTATCTGAAAGGCTCTATCGAAATTTTAATACCATATTTTGGATATTTCAGACTTTGCTGTCGTGATACTAATTTCGAAGGCTTTCAATGTTTTTAAAATTAAAAATACAAAATCTAACTACGGTTCAATGAACTCTTAAGCTTGGATTTGCTTTGAATTATTCAAAAATTCTTATTTCAAAATAGGAACAATTCAGACGAGCAATAGAGAAGGTTTGTTTTAATTATTTAATTTTTTTTTTTTTTATATTATTGAAACAAACAGTACATAATTTACAGAGATGAAACAATATACAGGAATAAGATACTTCATGTTGTGTACCTATGAAATATTTCCTTGTAATGTCTGCTAAGTGGTATGTTTAGTCCTTAATTACCAGGTGACTTGTGTAGTTTATAGGTGTGTTTGTGACGTGTGTAATGTGTGTGTGAGTGTTTGTGTATGTGTGTGTGTCTGTATGTATGCGCATTGAATTCTTTAAATTATTGACATGATGCCACGTTTGAATTTGGGCAGTGAATCCCAAAAAATGTCAATGTTAGAGTTAATACAAATATTATTTAGAGTATGAAGAGCTCGGTTAATTGTTTAATTAGATGCTGCATTTGTTTTATAATTTAGCGTGTGGAATAGCACTGTATGTCGTGTACGTCTCAAAGGTATGTTAAAGTTAATAAGGGACAAAAGTTCAGAACAGTCAATCTCATTGTTTAAAATTCTGTGTATAAATATTGAGTCAGCTAATGAATTATTATTGATTTTAAAAGTTTAATTCTACTGTTGAAATTCTTGCAGATGTGGTAATTTTTCAAGGCTGTGGCAAATATATTTGTATACAAATATTTTCAGCCTCACAAATCTCTCAAATATAATATCCCCTGATAATAAACGGGTCTGCGCTAATATTATATAATATGGATAAAATGGCTCTCAAATTTTTCACAATTTTCGATTACTTATTATCGTTTTTTGTATTTGCGCGCTCGCTCTACTATTCGTTTTTACAAATCTCTAATTTCAAACTATCTTCTTCTTTTTAAACTTCACGAAATTTAATAAGGCAAATAACATCATGTCTCTAATAAGTACGAGAAAGCATTTTATTTTAAATCGTACGCGCTATTTAATGTTATGTATTCAAATTCAGCTAAAAAATGTTTAACTTTCCTGTTCACTGTACATCTACTGTACACGACTACACACTCCCCGAAAACACTTCACCCGGCTGCTATATATAGCGCAAAATAATTAACCCTCTGGTTTACATCCCCGATATACCCGCCGACCCACCTTTAAACCTAACCTACCCCTCTCAGCCCAAAGCCGGCCTGCGGTCTAAAGGGTTGAAAGAGGATATTATAACCCAGCCTGTGGTTGGCCTAATGATATTCATTAAATGGTTAAAAACAATGATGGATCATGCACAAATTTGGGGAGTGGATAAGGGGATGAAACATGATAAATGATTCTTATGTATATTGGACACATATTTTTAATTTTCGCCATTTTCACTGGAAATATATTTTCAATGTATTTAACACTTTAGTACAATACAAATAAGAGTCACATGTGAAATTTCATCAAAGACCAAAACAGTTATTCTATGCCGGGACACGGAGAAAACTTACTGATAAAAAATTTTCCTATTTTATTAAGAAAATTTTTCGTAATTTGGTTAAAACCGGGATTTTATGCCTTTAGCGAATGAATTGATAGGTTTCCTGTTAAGCTTTTAATAATATAAGAATATATTTTCACTATGTCAGAACACGTATTCATGAAAATCCTAAGATTTCGTCATTACAAATTATCAAGACAAATCCAGGTGAACGAAAACTTATTCCCAAAATATTAGAAATTTACATAAACATCGGGAAGCGGCCTGCAATCCCGTTTTTAAACGGATTACAAACAATTTGAAAAGATTCTTAGTGAATTAGAAATACTATTTTTTAAGCAACAAACGGTTATTATCTTTTCGTTGGTAATGTACTTGTCATGGTATGCCACTATATAGAATTGAACATTCTGATTCGTGTTCTAATATACCAAAAATTCTAAGCATAGATCTTCTTAAAGCCTTAGACACATTTCGCTATGCTTCTATTATGCCCGCATAATTACTGTGGCATATACCTATTATATGTTGGGGTGACACACTACGCTATAATCTTCCTCAGGTGAGGGGGTCAGATCAATTGGGAGACTGCCCCAGAATATCATTTTTTGTATGGGATCTGTCACTTTGACAGATGACAGTGGCGTAATTACCCCTTCTCCTGCCGTAGGTAGGAGATGGGGTCGCATAATTTTCAAATTTAGCCTGGCTAGCAGATCACAACGCGTATTGTCGCCACGCCCACACTTATAACACATCTTTTTAGGTGTGACAGGTCTGTATGGGATTGTATGGCGAGCAATAACGAGTTATAAAAAACGCTTTGAACTTATAGCGTAATCTGTTATCCTCTTTATGAACTTAAGTCTGGGAGTAATTAAACAAATAAATGATACTTTGAATCATTTAGAGAAAAGAAATTCTTTATCGTCAGCCGTTGAAGTCTTTCGACAGAGATAACAACATACGTGAGTCAATAATAATAAGTTTTCCTAATCACTTACTATAAAAACCTATGCCTCATTTTCGACCCGTAACCTGCGCTACTCACGACTCACGACAACGTAATTAGTGTCATTGTCATAAATAAATGCCACCAATATATCCTAATGTTTGTACGATTCCCCGAACCGGCATGGATTCAATTAATTTATCCGGCATGTTCCTCGGTGTATATCGATGTCATTACCCGTATCCGAATCACTTGGAATGGGACATTCGGAAGTCGCGTTAAACATAACCTTTGTGATGAGATCGCAATGGATTTCCGATAATACTTTCTTTGCGATAAATGCCGGTTTCGACCATTTCACGTATGTATCGCATGTCGTAGAGTGGAAAGAGAAAATAGGAAATGGAAGTTAAGCGATAAACCTACATAACACGTGTCCGATACAAATGAATAATTTGATTAGAGCTTCAGCTATTGAAATTATGTTGTATGAATTCAGGTTGAAATTCACAGATTTTTTATCGAAATGTGCCAGTACATGAAACAAAGGAAAAATCTTGACAAGAACAATATATAAATAAATCTTAAGAAACAAGGGACTACGAAAGAGAAAAATCAGACAATCGCTCAATATTAAATTTCTAGACAAAAAAAAACTATGCAAATTTGCAGGATAGTTTTTGCTGCTTCAGGAAACAATTTTTTTTTCTATTGCTTTGTTTTGAAAACTTCATTACTTAATTTTTTTCCTACTACATGCTAAGCGAGCATTCTGTTTGATTCTTGTGAGTAAGTACTGGTCGACCATGTTGAACCCTAAATTCTTTGCTTAAAATAATTTCTAGTGTTAAATTTTATGTTAAAAATGCCTGATGAAAAAATATTACGTTAAAATGCCTGGCGTAAATTAATTATTCTTTTTTATTTTTTTAAAAAGAAAGACAAACATTCCCGGGTTTAACGAATAACCTGACAATATTTGAAAATCTCCTATTACCACCACAGTAAGCTGAAAATGTTGCTTGTGTTGTGATGGAGAACTTAGCCAGCCGAGGAATTGAACACACTACGCCTGAGTGGGACCCAAGCGCGATGTCAACTCGGCCACCGACCAGTCCTCAAAACTATTACGTTAAAAATGTCTGCAAAAATACTGCAGTTGCAGCGTATTATTACTCTCGGTACTCGGTAGGGTATTAATTGAACTGGGAGTAATAATAATTATGTCAACAAGTGAATTGCCAGACCGGATATGCGCTAAATGAGCTCCAACTCAGTGGAGGGAGGCATCAGTGTGGTCCGGACAGTTGGCATTCATATTATTATTATATATAATTTACGTTTATTTGTGGAAATAGTTGTATTTTGTAGTTTTGACAATTCGAACATGATTAATATTGAAATGACATAACCAATTAGTTTTAAATTGAATTTGTATTGAAAGCAAGCTTTTATGTTAGTGAATTATGTATTACCTGATCCGCTTATCAGAAGACGCATTAGGATTAAAATGATTTTGCTTTAGCTATTTTAAACATTAATCATTATAATTATTTACGTAAATTTTCACTCGGTCTTATTATTTGTTATAATAATGAAAAAATACTGCAAAACAGTCCAGTTTCGGTGGTCGATATGACAAAAGAAGCAATTATACATTCGTGAGCTAACAACAATTAAAAATGCTTAGTTAATTAATTTCATTTATACCGTGTTATAAAAGAATAAGTAAATCACGAATCTCTACATTTTTATGAACTTTCGTCTGGTGTTAATTATTAATTTGCCTGTTTTATTCGTTAGTTTTCCAAATCCTGTAGAAAGGGTGTACTGGTCTCATTTAAAATGGTAATAAAAGCTTTCTTTTTATGCCAAGGCCGACGAAAAGGCTTTCTGGAATTATATTCGAAGAAAGATGAACACGGAATTTACACATTTCATAAACAGCTGATAAACCCTAGAACGCTTTGGCCTTTGTTTGCTAAAGCTGGCGGGCCTGGTTTTTATTAGTTTAGTGAGGCTACGCCGGAATCCAGGCCGTTAACAGAGTTCGTTAGGACCAAACATCGTTTTTATTGGATTAAAAAAGACGAACACAGCTCAACCTGGTGCCTACTTTCAAATTACAGCGAGGATTAAGCCAGGCAAAGAAATTTACTTCCTTCCAACGTTATCGGGTTAAATTCAATTTATAAAGTTAAATTGAACAGATTATAATCTTCGGCGATGGAATCAATAAAAAGGCAATTTATTAAGTTCGCCTAATGGGATCATGAGGTTGCTAGAAAGCGGAGGTTTATTATTATTTAAATTGAATGTTGGGTCGTTTAATATGGGTTTATTGGATATTCTAATGTGCGGGGAGACCATTTCATTTAAATGGATAGGAAGTTGGTGAATACTAAAATACTAATGTCCAAATGACTACGGTGATAAGATATTATCGGGTTACAGTAAGAAATTCCTTTCAAGAGAAAACATTATGAGGTTGAAACAATGGCAATTAATCCTATTTCTAAATTCAAATTGGTATACTTTTCAATGGCACTTAGTATGTAACTTGGTTATATCCTTATGACCAATGAACGTTTTCAATATACAACTATATGCAGAGATCTACAGTCAGTAAAGTTCTTAGAATTCAGTAGTTTGTTCCAGACTATTTTCAGGCATATCCGCTGTAGCGTCATAACTTACTGAAAACAGCAGAAAGTTTGGGATTATTTCCGACTTGGCTGACGTCGGACTGTGGTTACGAATTAGTGAATTGCCCAACAAGGTAATACTCAGACTCGAGCTTTTATACATAGTTAATACTTGGTGGAGGTCAAAGCGAAATGCCGAGGTTATTCAGCCAGTCGACGGCATTTGGAGTCACTTATGTGTTCATCACATCACACTGACGACACATTCTTCCACGATGTGTTCTGTTGTTTGAATTATGTCTACAATCTGACAAATCCTTTAGACCCAATTATGTTGTGGCTACAACAAATACAGATACAGTGGTTCAATGAGGTCCACGACTTTCGAGTGAGAAAGAACCCTGATAGTTGAATAATTGAGTTCATAACAAAGTGTTTTTTTCACTTATTTATTGTTATTAAGTTTAATTTGTAGAACTCCATTTTAATTTTTACTTTTTATATATTCAATAATATGGTTATTGGGTTCATAAAAACAGTTTATTTTTAAACAAGTTCTGCTGTGTAATCATTATTACGCGTGACAGCTGTTTCGCCCTCTGAAGGTAGTTTGATAATGCCTTCAGAGGGCGAAACAGCTGTCACGCGTAATAATAATTACACAGCAGAACTTGTTTAAAAATAAACTGTTTTTTTCACCTCCGAAGTTACTGCGTTCACCACGACTCTTCATCTTGTCGTGATAAAAACAGAGTTTTGCCTTTAGTAGACTTTAACAGTACAGTTAAGGCGATGTTTTCTGTATTACAGTTAAGGCGATGTGTGTTAAGCTTTGGTTCCACAATACCATTTAATCTGAGAATTTAAAGAATCAGTTCGAGCATGTGACTTTTTTCCAGAAAAGAGGTTTTTTGTGTCGTTGTTTTACTTTTATAGATTCCTGTAAATATATTTATTGGGAATAACAGTTGTGTGAAAATGGGTCCACAGAGTAAAATATTGATGTGTTTCTGTTATCCCATCTGATCTGCCAATATCAACAAGTCTTTCTAAAAATAAGCCATAAACTGGAGCACCGCTAGCTATTTGTTTATTTAGATAACTACATACAAAGTTAGACGGTATCCCAATAAAAAACAAAGAATTTTTAAAATAATTTTACAGAGAAAGACGTACGCTGAAATAAAAAGAGTGCATTACTTAGCGTATTAAAACATACAACAGTCAGATATTTAAGTAAAAGTGTGTCATAGAATCTTCAAATGATTTTTAAAAGCATAAACTCTTTGTTAATTTAAATATTTTATTCCTGAGTTTCTCACCGCTTTTACCCGTAGTTATTGTCCTCATTTTGAAGATCATTTGATAAATATTTTTCATTGATAAATTACTCTCCATATTGAAATTTGCTCGATTGATGGACGTTACAATTTATTCAGATGGTAAACATTGAAATAATTTAAGACTTCAGTGTCCGACAATGCATGAAAACAATGTTGATTTGAAAAATTGAAGTATTAAATAACCGAAGTATACGGTATTTATATAAAAATCGTTTTATTTATAATATAGTTTTCTTGCGGGAAGGATTTCTTTTCGGAAAAGAAGACTGTTGCTGAAAATCATTCAGAAGGGATATGATATGAATATATATATATTTTTTGTTACAGTAATCATTAAAACACTATTCAATCCTGTTGCTTACAATGTTCCAATTACATGCTTTGAGTGGTTTTTGTTTGGTCACTGTGTGTATAAATTTATTATCCTATGAAACGGGGTAAATCCGGTGAGCGAAACAACGTCACTATCCGCAATCTATTATAAGTACAACGCTATTTCTGTCCGTCCTGGGGTTAACCACCCCCGGCTTCGGCATCCAGCTATAGGTTATAGGCAACTGAGATTTCGGGATGTTGTCCTACAATGTACACTATACCAGTGGCGGCTCGTGACTTTTGGGTTACTTTTTTTTTTCGAAATATTGATTTTTTGTATAAAGATTTTCATGTAATCCACGCGGTGCAATGCTAAACTGAAACTTCCTTAAATTATTCATACAAAAAAATCATTTTCTACTACAACAACATCAGAAATACCATTTTTATAATATAATATTAGCACTCTAGTACACCCAAAAGTCACGAGATGCAACTGCAGTATACACTGAACATCTTTACCCAGATTTTAACAAAGTTGTGCTTTGCTAAGTAAAACTTTCACTCCTAGTACTCCCATACTGGAACTTGTGTAGAATTTGTTTGGTGCGATAGTTGGAGACTTTTCTAAAATTGCATAGCGGCCATGGTTTGAACGGTTTTTGGTTTAAAAGATTTATACTCTGAAGGGTTGGCAGTATACTTTGAACCATCTAATGAAGGCTTTAGGTGGCTTCCGCTTTCTTTACTATAATGCACGGAGAAGAATGAGTATTGCTGATTTATTAAAATCCGGAAACGGAATTGCAGGATGTTTCTATTAAACTTTTAGTACATTTCTAATATATCGGAACACATGTTCATGCATCTTTATTAGTCCTAATTGACAAAGATGAAATGCGAAAATATTTGAATTTTTATGAACACATGTTCCGACATTGCGATAACACATTTGTGTTTTAACTGAAAAGTTTATTAGGAAACCTATCAATTTATTCGTTAAAGGCCTACAATCCCGTTTTTAACATAATTATGAATAATGTGAAGAGATTCTTTTTAAATTAGCAATATATTATATCAGGAAGTTTTCTCCATGTGGATTTAGACTTAACACAATTCGCTGACCATTTACTCAGTTGAATATTACAATGACAGTACCCAGAATATCTTCTTATCTACATTTAGGTATGATGAAAATCTGAAGACACATTTAGATAAATCGAAAGTCTGAAGACACTTTTAGATAAGACGAAAGTCTGAAGACATATTTAGATAATACGAAATTCAGAAGACATATTTTAAAAATAATTATAACACACTTTGTGCAGTTGGTTATGTGTTTATAAAAAGACATAAACCGATTTTGGCACAAGCGTAAGGGTGACGAAAAGTAAGGTAGACGAAGACGCGGTCACGCTGAAACCGGTTGGCGTGTTGCTATAAATAATTTGACTTTTTTCTCTCTTCGTTGATTGGCTCAGATTCAAAGCTATCCAACGCAACAATATTCTTTATTATTAATTAAATCTAAGGACTTTATAAAAACACCAAGAGACAATGGACATTGATGTCATACCAATTTATAAAATTAGAAATGAGTATTAAATAAAAATGAATTCGTTCACACACCTGTCAAATGTGACTTCCTAGAATGAATGCCATATTTTTTTCATTGAAGTTTTTATTAATAATATGCAATAGGCGAAAAACATCAAAATTTTGTAAAAATCACTACCGAATTGGTACCTACCCGTCTTTTGCTTCGTGTTTCTGCAATCTTTCGATAAACGTACTTGTAAAAATTTAGAACAATCTATTTCAATTTTTTTATTATTTTATTGCATCGCGTTCATAAATCAAATGCATTATACATATGGCTTTGTATTGGTGATCAACAAACCGGTGGATGCAATTCTGCTAGCCATAAATTGATATTAGTTTGACTTATCTGTAGTTAGTAATAAGACAGATATTTGTAGAAATGTATCATATGTTTGTACAGCGCCCTTGGCGTGATTTTGCACAAATCATCTATTATTGATGTTTTTATTGATTTTTTTATTGACCTATAAATACAGAAGAGAACCAGTGAAAACGCTACGATACGCCCGATATGACCGAACTCAACTCTCACTAGTGAAACTGAGAATTTTTTTATTTAAGATTGCTCATTTACCTCTATTATAATAACATTAGTAGCTACATAGATTATATAATAATATTCGGTACCAGCAAAAGGCAAAAATTTACCGATAAAAATAATCTTGTGACAAATTTTAGTAATTATTTTAAAATAGTAAGATAGTCATAAGTTAAAAAATATGACTAAAATTAAAGAGCAGATGACTCTATTTCGATTGACAGCCAAAACTAAGCCTCGACTGAACCAAACTCCTCTGACACGCGCTGGACCCACGCCGAGATTTATTTACGGCTTTTTTTATGAAAGCCAAGAACTCAAATGAGTTATGGCTTTCAAGTCAAACACATTTTGGAGTAAATTAGGCTATTTATGGCACGGAGGGATAATCTGGCAACATCAATGCCAACGATAAATAATATTTTTTTCTCAATGTTAACCTATTAAACTTTATTGACTTGTCTATAATAAATTTTGTTTGCAAATTCAACAAAATTGGCCAAAAATAAATTATAAAATATGTTTATCAATTTATTGATGTCCTCACTAAACAATACTGTTAGATATATTTTTTATTATTGATGAAATGAACATTTTTCGTTTTAAATCGCATAATTGAACTTTGTTAGAGATTCTGCAATATATAAATGAATATTTAATTCAAAGGTTTACAAAATAAAATCCTCTTCACTAATTGAGAAACATCGTGTAACAAGCCTTACATTTTATAAAATATTTATATTATAAAACGTCATTAGTACTCATAATAGGTCCAAATACCACTGAAAACACGTTGAGCTGTGCAAATTTCATGACTCCAGATCTTAATTTAAGATAATTTTTCGGTTTATTCTTCAGATTTTATACGCGTGCATGTAATTTAAAGATAGTCACTGGCTTCGTTTGAAAACAAAATTTTTGTTAGGCACGGTTATTTTTCTGTAAAGTACATTCTTTACCTACACAGGTACTCACTTAGTTCAATAATAATTTCACTTTGCCATAAAGCCATATCTAAAAGCAAACCAAAAGTTTGTCGAAACTTTTAACGCCAGGAGAAATTGCTAAAGTTCAAAGCAGATTTTTGTAAAACTATTTCACCTTGGATAAAAGGGAGCTTTTATAGTTTATAATAAAAGTATGAAGAAAGAAAAACGAAGAAAATGGGGATAGTTCTGTAGTTGAGAAAGGTTGTGATGATAATATCTACGACGAGTTCACCAAGTCAAAAAGTACAGTCAACTCAAAATGGAACTAAATCAAAATACATTTTTCTTCTTTTAAATTCGAAGGTACATTGTAGAGAAGTCTAGTTAAAATCACGGCGTAGAAATACACATAGCATGCTTGGCTACCATTTTTCTGAATGCTGATAAAATCATAATGATGTTTTATATTATGGAATTGAAACAAAGGAGGTCAATTTTGTGTTTGTCCCCATAAAACTACATTAATCTATATAAATTAAAATATTCGTTTGTTCGAAATTTTTAACCCCCGGAAATTCTTCACCGATTGCTATGAAATTTTGACAGAACGTTGCATACGAATAGACGTGTGTTTTTATATACCTATATTATATAGATGTCACCTGTGACATGTAAACCATGTTTTTTTAAACAGCGCCATCTGTTGGACTAACATGCTTTTTTTAAACAGCGCTCTCTTTTGAACGTAAAAGCAACACGCGCTATTGTTTCTCTATCTGCACAGACAGACTGAGTGACAACAACGCGTGGCGGGGTATATCTAGTTATAATAATAATATTGCATGTATAGGGTGAACGGTGGTTTTACGGGGTGGATTGATATCACAAAAGGTGTTAAACAAGGCTGCGTATTAGTATTAGTCAATCTATACATGGATAATTGTGTGCAAAAAATGAAAGAGGTGGGATTGGGCGCGAATTTGAGTAATCTGAAAGTATGTTGCCTGTTATATGCTGATGATGCGGTGCTGATTGCTAATAGTATGGATGATCTGCAGTCTCTCGTGCCTAGGATGAACAAAGTATGCATTAAGAATGAGTTAATGATGAATGTAAGTAAGTCTAAAGTAATGGTGTTTGAAAGAGAGAGTACGAAAACAGTGTGCAATATAGCTGTGAATGATGAATACTTGGAGCAGGTAGATCAGTTTGTGTATTTAGAAAGCATTTTTTTTTTTTATTGTTATTAAGTTTAATTTGTAGAACTCCATTTTATTTTTTTATTTTTTTATATATACAATAATATTATTATTGAGTTTATAAAAACAGTTTATTTTTAAACAAGTTCTGCTGTGTAATTATTATTACGCGTGACAGCTGTTTCGCCCTCTGAAGGCATTATCAAACTGTGGGTAGCCCACTTACAGACGATACATTTATATTATTTCTAGGTAGGTATTTTAATTTCAATTACTGATTTCTTAATTGATTTCTGTGTAAAAATGTTAGAAATTATTGATGGTTATTACCCTAGTAAAGTTTCCCCAATTAGTGTAATGTTTAAATTTGACTGAATGTCTTAATGTTAGTTATTCCCAAACGATGACTCATAGGGTTATTTTAATAGTATAATTAAGTACTTCAATGTGCACTCGTATTTGCACTAGGTTTGAAGATATCTAGTAGGGGTGAACGAATTATATTGGTTTGTTCATTAATTAGAATAGCTTTCGGATTATTAGAATTTTTGTTAATTTCTAACTGCTCTAAAAGATTCAGTTTACGGCCTTTATTTTGTACGTGTAACGGAGTTGGTTTATTATTATCATTAAGTGAGTGATTTTCATCTAGGAGATGTTTGGCAAATTGAGATTGTATTTTATTATTATTTTTAAAAGATCTTATATGTTCTTTGAACCTAGTGTTAAAGGACCGGCCCGTTTGTCCAACATAAACAGCGTTGCATTTGTTTTTTATGGATGCATAAATCCACAACCTCACAAATTGACCAAAACAATTGGTTTTCTATCAATTCTGCATTTGGCATTGATCGGTGTAACTGGTTGCACGAGTTTATGACTATTCCCAAAGATATTAGAAGAATATCTTTGACTATTCCGAATAACCGCTGGACTGGATTTGTTCATGTTCCCGGAGATAACTCATCCAGCGGGTAATTTGTTCACCGGGGCAATTTACCGCGTGGCCTGTTTTCAACAAGCGCCACTGCCTTCAGGGTTACCGAGCAAACCAGGCTGCAAAACTAAACTCTACTCAACATTGAATTAATAATAAAAAACTAACTGTCTGGCTACAAGAGTAACTATCATTGCCTTCGTTAATATTAATGGCATATCTATTACAATTACCGCTAATAACAGTCAATTGATGATTCGGGAGGTTGAAGGTTCGATTCCCGCTGCACCACAAGAATATTTTGAAAAATGTCTCAAAGAAATCAAACTGATTTGATTTTACAATAAATATTATTAACTTGGACGTTTGCTTGAAAACCGGCTTTTAAAGTGCATAAGAATGATTAATATGATGTTCTTAGATATTTTATTTAGTCATTGAGTTATTAAGTCATTTTAAACATAGTTTCATGATGTCATCTTGATATCTTTTAAAAATTATTTTATAATATTCCTCTATTATTTGGCCACAATATGAATTATTGTACTTTGCAATTTAGCAGGCGGGTATGGTTACCGCCGCCCGGGAACCATATATTGGATAACCAACACCTCTGCCATAGGTCACCCCAAGCGGTTCGCTACGTTTGGTGATTTAGCAGGGGTGCCAGGGTTCATCAGGTGAGGTTTGTCTACGTCTTGGCGGCGGATGCGTTTACCCACCTCCTGCATGACGGGCCGAATCGGGAGAGACTGGTTTTGGGATACTTTTTGATCTCCCCAGCCGGACTATCTCGACCCATCGTCTTGCACCGCAGTTGGAGGGATGGATTCGCAGGTCCATCGCTCTTGAACACGTTGATTCCCAGAGTCCTACCCACCCCTCATAAATTGTCTGCTTTCCTACTGCGTGGCGGACCGGATCGGAAGGCAGTGGTTGAGAGAGACCCTTTGACCTCTACAGCAGTACTCTTCGTACATCCGTCACTCTTGGAAACAATGATCTCTAGATTCCTACCCACCCCTCATACCTGTTTCGTAACCAGAGCTTCCTTTCCTTCGTTTCCTTAAAATACCGTCCACACAGCTTCCCCAAAGATGACATAGGCCACGACGGAATTTTTTTCGTCAGGGTCTTCCTATGTGGAAACAATGTTAAAAAAATAACGGTTTTTTTCATGATTATTATTACATGATGAAAAGAAGTGGAAACACTTTAATACGTTATATAAAGTTGATACTGGTACTGAATCTAATCTGGTACTGAATCTAGTGAAAAACTTTATAGAACTCTGTTCATTGTAAGAACATGTTGAAATATATGATATTTTGTTTAATGCACCGTCAAACGCTTATCACAAATGATTTTATAATGTAATCAATGACCATTGATGATGCATTCAACGAATCTACAAAAGGCTGAAAGGGAATGTTCACATTGAAACATGAATTCCTTACTATGATTCAGAGTTTGAAGATATTCAATGATGCTGCTATAAGCCGCAAGTACCTGGTACCTGCGCAGCCACAGTTAGTATTGAAGCGAGACCCTTGAACCCGGAGAGAGAGAATGGAAGGAAAGAATCTCGTGCATCTGAAGAGATGATTCATGGAGCCAGATGCGATGCTGCGATAACGACAGTTATTATTATTGTTAGTTTTGTGGTTCGTGGCTGGATTTATGGACACTTTGGGCGGATGGGGGGACTGGGGACATCCCACAGAGGATGAAAGGGATTTTTAAACGGATTTCTGGATACTTTCTGGGGATCATAATAAAGTTTTAATACTGTCTGCCGGGTGAAAGTGTAGTATAAGGCCACTCATACACGGAGATGCTTACAAGAGACAAAAGTTTGTGCATATTTTTATGCTTATAATAAAGGTAGAGAATAACAGGATTGTCTTCATCGCTTGACATCTTATTAGTTCTACTATTGCACGTGAAAAGTTATCAAGTTCAATATAATTCGGGTAGCGCCGTGTAAGGAAACCGGCTTTAAAGAGTAGCATATCAGTATGCGACTTGTGGTTGCATCACAGTCACGTAGCTTACAAATATCGCGAAGGGCCTAAGATCAATAAGAGAGAGAAAAGTTTTTTTTTTACGGATAAAATTTTTAAAAGATTTTGATGACTTAACCCTTCGATAAACAAAACGAATATCTGCTGATCTCGCAATATACATATCTGATATAAAGTAACCTCGTTATAACTTATAACTTTATTCAATTCGAAGGGTGGATTATCCAATTTCTGAAATGAGATATCTGGGGGTAAACCATCATCCCGGTTGGTGGAAGTTTACGACGAAATAAACAAATTACAAATTCTTGTTACGAAAAGTTACATCATCCCGAGTATAACCATTAAAGAACTGAAGTTCGCCGAACTTTTGTGGCCCATATTTGATATGTACATTGTACCTACATGCCATTTCCCTAAAGCCCCCGTTTAAATACACTTATTTTAAGTGATTAACTTATAAAATTAAATCGACCGATATCATTTTATCCAAATGAACGCCTATTTTTTTAAATTTATAAAATATATAAACTATTCAAAAAATTATTATTATTTTTATATTCATTCATAACTGAAAACTGTACTAGACTTAATATATATTTGCATGTCCTAAACTAAAAATTTCTATCGCACAATACCACTATATCAATGAAAATGTGTTATTAATGAATTACCAGAAGAAATCAGAAGCGTTAATGATAGAATAAAAATATTAAACACTGTTAAGTAATATACACATAGTTAAAAAACAAATGCTTCCACTTTTTCCTAGAAATTATATTTCTCCCGCAATTGTTTCTTCTTTCTGAAGACGTAAACATGTACTCTATTTTTAATTTTTTTATCATTGTTACTACTTTACTAACTTACTTACCATATTGTCTTGTCAAACTATTATTTATGTTTGTATTAATGTCACTCTTCTTCCATCTACAAAGAAAAAGTTTGTAAGTACAAAATAGTATTAATTACCCACTTAAAGGTAATTAATAAAAAATAATCATCCAATCAAAAATTACTTTTTTAATGTTATTCTCCCACCACTACACGTGATTTACTGTCTAACCATTGCATGTATTTATTAAATTAATAATGAAGGTACATTTTATTATAATGTATTAATTTTAATAGGTAATATTAATAATTAATAAACGCAAAAGTAATTCTTATTTTTCTGAATTACGTGGCTAATCAACGTTTCGTTTTTCTTTGCTAAGCTGTTTTTTCATTGTTTTCTTTGGGCAAGACTAAATCATTTATAAATCTTCTGGCATATTGCTGGTATAAATAAATAATTTAAATAACGTGTGGGTTACAGCTAATTTTAAACTCAACTACCAATTATTATTATCGTGTTTATGAAGTAAGGAAGTACTCCCTCGTCCCTCGTTGAAACCGGCAGTGCTACGAGAATATTTTAAATGTAATGCTCTTTTGTGGAAATGTGTGCACCGGAATATATTTACCGAACCAACAAAGTTTTAACTAGTTGTCAGACCCTTTGCATTCACCCAGGGGTAAAATTGTGCTTCCAAATATATGATTTGAACGAATTTTAAACATTTGTTCAGAGAAGGAATGCATTTCTAGATTTGAAATTCCACAAACATTTGTTATGCATAAAGCTCCTAATATCGCAAACATTCTTGTGGAAAACCCTTCATTCCTTCGGATATGCGTATGCAAATAATCGCTCTTCTATTTGCTGATATATAATGTTTGTGGAATGAATGATTTTGCTATTTACCCATCATCCCGGGGCAGTTGTTCAAGTGCCGGTATCTAATTTCTTTTATACATTTCAAATTCTTCGCATAGCATCAAGATTGTTATACTCGCAGAATAATTGAATATTTGAAGATGTTATATTATTTTTATAGGCATCTTAAACGAACATTTAAAGATTGGACGACGAATACTACACAAAGAAGGTGTTATATAATCATTTTATATTGGATTCGCGATGGTATTTGTTCTTACCTACTGTATAATCGTTATTGATACTGCATACCCATTTATGGAATCATTTTAAAGAGCGCATGTTTGAATGTGTAAGCAATAGTGGTTCAAATTGATTCGAATTAGTTTGGAACACCCGCCCACGGTCCCCTCTTACCCTGCAGTAGTCCTGCGATCGGAGCCGGCCCTACGCGGGCGCACTTGGAGCAGTCCGCTCCGGGCGCCGAATTTCCAAGGCACCTAGGCGCTGATAATATCTAACCTAACACATCACCTACTACCTACTACCTACTACCTACTACCTACTACCTACTACTTAGGGCCTAAATCTTACTCGCGCCAGACGCCGTTTGGTCTTCCGTATAGATGGAAAAGTTAAGTATTAATTTTTTAACATTTTGGTACAAATACAATTCCGTTTCTTTCAGTATTTTAATTAATATAATATAACTTATTATTCTCTTATATAATTCACATTTTTTATTAATTTGTCACCAAAGGGGTTTCACCGTGCATCAACATCGACAAATTAGAAGATTTTACGATATTTAAAATGGAAATCGAGCATAAAATAATAATATTTCATAAATTGAGAAATAATATCGTGTTCCTGATTAGTTTATCGATGTTTCGGAAGCTGTTTATAATTTTGAAAACCTACGTAAGTTGGTAGGTACATTGATTTTAAGGGAAGAAATATTTTCGCAACATTTTCAATTTGCATCAAATTTAATTTGCCGAATCGGCGTTTCGGTCAATTTTTGATGAATTGATCGACGTTTTGAAAATTTCATTTCCTTTCGGGGAGAAATATTTTATGGGGCTGAAGAGGGTGGAAGGGTAATATTTTACACCCTTATTTAATATGCCGTTGAAATTGTTCATCCACATAAAAGATTTATTCCCATTTATTCGTAGACTTTTCAAATCTCTGAGAAAGAGGGGAAAAGCAATGATTACATATTGGTTATTATATTAATAAATATAAGGTTGAGCTTTGTGATATTTAAAATACATTTTCTGAACAGAAGGATCTTCACTGATGTCTTTTCTATATAAAATTCTAAATTATGCATTTGGTAGTCCAGAATTACTTGCATTAATAAGCTATCGGATTACACTAAGCCATACTAGAAGTCGGGTTTTATTTCAGCTCAAAAATCCTAGGACTAACTACCTTATGTATTCCTCGTTGCCCTGAATACTAACGGAGGGAAAAATTATACCGAGTCAGTGGAATATTTAATTTATCACCGAACAAATACAAAGGACTGTTACTGAGACATTTCAGTTACAAATAATAAATACTGTTTATTTTTCACTACTCATATGTAATAAATCATAAGCCCTAAATTTGAGGATATATTTTAAAGAATTTTTTTTAGATAAAGAAAATTTATTTGAAAAAAAAACATATTTATTTTCAGATTTGTTAATATTATAATAGAACGGGTAGCGGGTAAGTTTTACAAAACAGAAGTGATATTTACAATAAGAGGTAAGGTCAGGTTAGGTTATTTTTTTTCTTAGTTTTTCGTAACTTTTCTTCAATATTCTTTTTTATCATGGTACCAAAAGAAGTGATTGTTTTTATTTATTTCTAAAGAATTACTATTTCCTATACTAATTTAATCTATATTTGCGAGAAATTACGTGATGTTTAATTAGTTCGTATATGATATTATTTTATATGATCTCAATATTTTTTACTGAAACTCAATACTAACTATTTATAACTGTAAAATAAGTTAACAGTTTAATGTTAGAGAATTATGCCGCCTTTAAGTGTATTTATTTTCCAATGCTTTAGCGATCCTGCTCTTCATCTGTTTATTTTCACAAAATATCATTCTTTCACAAGGATAGTCGTCGAACATTATTTTAGCGGCTGCTTCCACCGATAAAGTTATAAAACTCAAAGTGGCTACTAGGAGTCGAGAAAGCATAAGAGACCTGGAGAATATCAAGAGAAGCAATTGAACTTTATCGAGAGCAGTAAGAGATGGAAGTGCAGAAACGCGGCGGGAATGGACATAGGTATGAGATTACCGCTGTTGGAGCTAATTCAGGACTCAACTGGCTGACTGGCCCGACTCGCTGCAATCCGACTTAACTTAACTAATAACCCCTATTTCTCAAGACAAGCGCTCCGACACTTGTAACATTACGTGATCGCTCGACTTTATGCTGAACTAGTGCACTGCTCCAGTTTTTCTACTACACGGTTATCATAAACATTGCTTGTTTTTGTAACTAACCATTTGGGTGAGAGCTTCGTTTCTAAACTCATTACTAGGTACTGCGTCCATAACTAGGAAAAGTGTAAAAAAAAATTACTATCCGTATTAAAAAATTCTACATTTAACATCCCAACAATTAAACGGTATTTTCATTTCACATTGAATAAATACTGTACCATTTCAATTTCGAATTATTACTAAAAAAAAAAAAAAATTCTTCGAAAGATCGGGCACCATTGCATTTTGGCAGACTGACGCATACACCACGTGCGTGAGTTTCTCGGCAAAATGACAGTTTTGGTTTGTGATTAAAATCATGTTTTTGTATATAATTTCTGTTCTAATGACCAATTCACTATTATATTAGTATATTTCATTATTTGTTTTTATCTGAAATTTTGCGACATTTTGATCAAAAATATTTGTGGTAAGCTTTTTTCATGTTTGAAATTAAAAATATTGCACTTTTTAAATATTAAAGTATATTCCAAATACATAATTTGATTAGATCAATTTATCTAGTTTCTAAAATAGTTTTTATTTTTACGACATCTTCAACAAGAAGAAATATGTATAACATTGAAAATACCTTGGAAAAATTCCGAAATTCGATGTGAAATCATTATTATGACATCAAGTTTATACAACAGATAAACAACCCCCCGTCACTGGATAAGCAATGATACATAATCTTATGTATCTTTTCATGAACTATTTTATGGCAGTTTCTATTTTATGTTTCAATTAGTAAGGTTTTCATACACAGTCGTTTATAAGTTGAATAAAATTTTCACCATATTTATTGTAAGGCTGTGATTATAAAAATATATATAAAATTTAAAAAATCAAATTATTATTGTATTTTATTAATTAGAGCATGCTGAGGTTATAATTTTTTTAATACATACTTGGAAATACCGAATAGTACCGAATATATTAGCCGTCAAAATGTTGACTTTGCGCGCCCAAAAAGCTTGTGACGTCACGGGATACTACAGCACTGCCATTCAAATTATGAAATTGTACTGCGGGATACTTTTGCATACATTTTACCAATGTTTACTTTGACAGCTCATAACTTCGTCATTTTTGGAGACATCGGAAAACTGATGGTACGTTCGTTACTAAATCTTTAAATATACATATACACATTTTCTTCATAAAAAATAGCAGACTACCTTCGATAAATGGTCTCGGTGTGAAACCATCATTCAGAATCGAGCGATGCTTTGATAGAAATCGCTTCAGCAAATTTTAGATTATTTAATAACCAAATCTGAAATGCCATGTACTCGTACCAAAATCCCTTTTCATTCTCTTCAAATCTTATTTATTCTCAAAACATTTTTGGAATCCATAATACCTCTGGCCCCGGGCAGTGGGCAGTTGTGCGATGTTTCAAAATAAAACGATTACTACGATTCTTATAAAAGTCAATATTTTTAGTAAAATTTTACAAGGTAGGTGCGCGTCACTAAAGCTTTTTAAATTACGTGCAAATATTCCAGTACGATCATTTCAACTAACTAAACCTTCTTAACCGGTTTTAAAACGCCTTTAAGTACCTACTTTTCCCTTTTCATAATTAATTGCCTTAATGTTCAAAAAGCTAATCAGTATTATTAACTCTGATTTAATGTAACTTCTTACAGCATTTCACTCATTTACTTTATACTTCATTCCTTGCCTTTACCACACGTTAGTAAAGCTTTCAAGTTGCACATTGTAATATTACATACAATTTCCAAAAATTATGTTGTGTTAGCTATAATTAATTTGGTAACACGTGTTCTTGGCGCTCTTAATGAACAACATGCAAATATGTAGGTACCTCCACGCAGGTGAAGCTGAACTAATTAAACAGACATATGTTTTGATTAGACAGTTTTACGGTAATTACTTGCAGGAGAGAGCCGGCGAGTCGTGTGAAAAGGTAAAATATAGGTAGCCCCCGCAAAGTGGCTTCGGTAAAGTGGCGCCTGGAAAATGGAGCCTGGAAAATGGCGCCCGCCGTATGGTGTTGGGAAAATAGGCATTGTTAATCAATGGCGGGGGAGTGAACGGGGCTAGATTATCCCTTCGATACTACGAATAATAATACTTGCTGATGTTGATTTGAATTTAGCCTGCGCAGTCTTGTGGTTAAAAATCTTTTTAAAAACTAAAAGGTTACATATTTTTTCAGGAAACTAGTTACTTTTTGTAAGTCAGTTCTCTCATACGGACAGTCAATCGGTTTAGTTAAATACGTGCATTGTGCAGAACCTCCCCACTCAAAGTTAAATGCAATGCATTTTATAGGAATTTACTAATATAACCCTATCAAGTTTTTTGTTAGTGTGATGAAATACCAAGAATTTTATTAGTAAATGTTATAATATGTGGCACATTCTATTATTAACTTTCAAGTTTTGCCAGGTGTAGGTGCGTAGGTGCGTAGGTGCGTAGGTACTTATTTTTTAATAGGATCATTTTCCTCATTTTCCTTCCGGAAGTTTTGCCAAAGTCTGTGACGAACGATCAATTTATTTAACGTCAGAATGCTATTCTTTTAAAATAAAGTAAAATCTTGTAATAGATCTTCGTCTGTAAGATTCACATTTAAAAAATATAATTAATTTTATTATTATTATTGAAGAAACGTGATATTTATTGTTTTCTATTGTTTTTCTATACTTTCTGCTACAATTTTAAGAATTAAAACATTGTTTAAATAAGATTTATTATTACTTTTGATAAACTGTTTACGTTAGGTCTCCCGTGGGTTATTTTCCGTCCCTCCAGAAGAGAAATGGAACATGAATTGGGTTTAGTAGGATAAGATGCTATTTGTGTGTAGTACGAGCGTTATATTTAGAGAGCAATTTTCTGTGGGAAACGCAATCTGTGAACATAACAGTCTTGATAAAACATACCATTAAGCTGTTCCATGGAATACTACAACCTAGGTTGTAATGTTTATGTGGCCTTTCCCCACGTGGGCTAAACTTGAAGAAATTTATATTGTATTTTGGAATTAAATCGTTGAAATGTGAAATTCTGTTAATATTATTTTTACTCGTTATTTTGCTATGCAATTCGAACATTCTGAATAGATATTTTGTATGTACCAGAACCGAGTGCATGACAAAGGAAACCAACATAGTCAGGAATATTTTGAAGAAAATATAGTTATTTATTTTGGAAAAAGCGCAGTCCCAGAATTCTTGACACATCAGTTCCAATTTTGAAAATTACACTTAAATTCAAAGCAAAATTGAGTTCATTGACCCAGAAGTAAAACCGATTTTATTATTTTTATTAAGTTTAATTTGTAGAACTCCATTTTATTTTTTATTTTTTATATATTCAATAATATTGTTATTGGGTTTATAAAAACAGTTCTCATGTGTAATTATTATTACGCGTGACAGCTGTTTCGCCCTCTGAAGGCATTATCAAACTGTGGGTAGCCCACTTACACTTAGCCCACTTAAAAAAAAAAAAAAAGCTACAAATTATAGTAACATGTAATTTTGTTTGGTTTAAAAAAGTTTTTAAAAAATTGGATGCTTGCAAGAATGAAAAAAGGAAAAAGTCGTGGTGATGTCAGCAGGTATATTATTTATTTCAAACAAACTTTATAGAAACTTGTTTATTTTTTGACAGTTAAATAAAAAAAATTTTGCTCATTATGATTGAAAAGACGTCGCTAGCTAAAATTGTTTCCTTTACCTAGAAATTCTAAACGTATGCAATCATGCAAATTTTATGACGCCAATGCTCTCATTTCGTTTATGTCGCTTCTGCGCACAGAAATGTTGTTTCAGAGCTAAAGTATATCAATTGTAAATAAAGTTTAATTTGGAGGTGAAAAAATATAAGAACTAGTGTTGGCAAAATCTTTTGAATGTTTTACAATTGTATTTTTCAATCGGACGACCACAACCGTCTCCTATTCTCAGCCGTTTAACAATGACGCTTTGGAAAGACGAATGCAAAACGGTTTTTTTAACCAAAGATATTCGTGATTTTTTTTTAAATCAAAACATGGCTCGTTATCGGTCTATAATAAATTTGCCCTTGGCTTGCCTTTAACTGTCTGAAAAGCAATCCATCATCGCTTTATTCAAAATATTTCAATGACAGCAATAGTTAAATACCTACCTTCAGAATAAAATTACATAATTTAAAAAATCTACAAAATCAACTCACTATCTCACAAAATGCATAAAATTAATAATAATAATTTGTTTTTGCATTAATATGCTTCTCCGAAAACTCTAAAATCATGACAATATGGTGATGGAATATTAATGAGATAAATATATTGTCAATAATATTTCACTTCTTTGAAATGTCAAACAAATTGATTGATCACCGATTCAATGGCATCGCAATAATTGTTATTTCTAAATCATTTGATTTAAATACTTTTAAACAATATCCGTGCATGGAGTTTATGAATATGTCAGTCATAAACGTTGAGAAAAGTTTAATGTACCTAATTTGTTAATGAAATACTCAGCGAACGATAAATACATGTTTGCGTTTTGTTCAGTTATTATTTGTACAGTAGTTCATGCATATTACAATCTCTCATTGCAATATAATCGTATGTTTATTCGGACTTTAAAGGGGGTTTTAAGGTAAATAATACGTGGGTCACACATCGGTATTACTCGGTTGATAAAAATAAGTAAGTATTATTTTAATGTTGCAATTAGTTCTTGTAATTTGGTAAAAAAATCAAAGTGTTTACAATTTGGGATGCGGGTTTGGGTACCGTGGCCCCAGGAACAATTTGTTGGATACCAAGGTCACAACAAGTGGTTCGCAAAGTTGGTGAATTAGGAGCAGAGATGTGCAAAATGGGTACCCAAAACCATTTGAAATGCAAAATGGAAATGGGTCAAAACTTTTCCATATGAAAATGCAAAATGGTTTTTAGAAAAGCATTTCAAATGCAAAATGCAAAATACCTATTTTCAAAATGCATTGAAAATGCAAAATGGTTTCTCATGTCAAACAATTAAAATAATTATAGAATTTTTAAACAATTTTGTCATTTAATAATGGATATCAATGTAGAAAAAACATATTACATGATGGTAAATCCAAAAACACCACGACTACATATTATGAAACAATATAATATTACAGCGTCAATATAATATTACAGCGTCATGGCCCCATGTTCAGTATTTGAATCAGTATTTTTTGTAATGGTATCACTCAATTGCCAGGGCTCCTACCAGGGAGCAACTTGACAAATGTAAATTATCTCTCTGGTTTATTTATGTATCTCTCATAGCGAGGTTGAGGACCGACTGATATTTGGGGCTAATGAAAAAAAGATGAGTGGAGATGGTAGGAAGAATGTTGCAAAAAAGCATTTAAAATGGAAAATGCATTGAGAAAAGCATTTAAAATGCAAAATGGTTTTTAGAACGACGGCCGGCGTGGTCTAGTGGTATACGCTTTTGACTACAGATCCGAAGGTCGCGGGTTCGAACCCGGCGTGCGCAAATAAATTTTATTTGATTAATTTATGTTATTTCACATTTAATTAATTTAAAATAATATATAGTATATTTGCGGCACGTTCCAGAGTGGAAGATACTCTCAGTATCGCCCTGGTGTAAGACCACCATTCAGAATTGAAACGTTGCTTGAAATGGCTTTAGCCGTGTTTGGTGACCAGATCTGAATAGCCAGGTACTTCCCCACCTTCCTCTTCCCCATCTTCCTTCCCCTCCCCAATACCCTCAGCCTCACAACATACCCCAATTGGGGATGCCATAGTCTCACTGGCTCCAGACGGGAGCAGTTGGGACTCTTGTGCGGTAATACTGTAAAAAAAAAAAAAAGAAAAGCATTTAAAATGCAAAATGGAAAATACCCATTTTGCATTTTGCATTTCCATTTGCCAGTTCGGGAGAGGCTGGTTTGGGGAGACCCTTTGATCTCTCTCACTGGTCTCTCTACCCATCGCCTTGCGCCGCATTGGGAGAGATACATTTATTTCATCCTTCCACTTCACACAAAGATATTAGAAGAACGAGATGTGCTATGAGCAGTTCATACTGTGTGGAATTGTTTGGCCGAGTGTCGCCGGTTTTGTTCACCAATACTACTGCAAATCTTCGCTTACGCTAAGGTATCCGCACTAATACATAGAACAGATTTCTGTACGTACACGTTCCGATACCGTTCAAAGTACCCTAATTAGGTAGTACTCCGGCTACGGTCCGGCGGCCAACATAGCATATCTCGTTCTTCTAATATCTTTGACTTCACACTACCTTCATCCTCACAACATACCCCAATTCGAGATGCCATAGTCTCACTGGCTCGAAACGGTTGGGACTCAATATGAATTATTTTATTAACAGTCAAAATGTAATTTACTAAGTATACATGATATATGTCTTATTAGTAGTTTTAACCGACAAAACAGGGTTCTCGTAAAACAATTTAGCTCCCAAAATAAATCGAGATTGCCGTAGGTACTGATGATTTTAGGGTCGGCAAACTCAGTAGTCAAAAGAGTGTGGTGCAGGTAGTACGTCTTGATTGAGCTAGAAAATAGTACTAAAAACTGCAGAAATTCCCGGTTACATTGGAACATTTTATCGGAAGAGTTTCGACGTGAAAAAAATTGCGTGTGTGTAGTGTGTAGTTCATAATATCAATTACTATCACTATGGTGTCGAGTCGATATTATTATCGATTCAGAAATAAGAGGGAAATAAAACTTTACTTTTAAGTCCCTTCCAAGGATGATTTATTAAATTTTATTTTCATTGTTATAACACTGTTTTACGTCTTGTTACAACTTTTGTAGTACCTCAAATATTTATTAATTCGTTATTTAAATTTTAAGGCGACAAAAACTCACACGAACTTCAACCTTAGTTCACTAATTACACTTACACGCAATACACGAATGGCTTAAAATTGAAAGTTAAATAAGTAAACTTCATAAATTGAACAAAAATACACTTTTATATTTCAGAACATATTGCTTTGAATTCCATCAAAACCGGAAACCTTATCGTGTCTTTTTACATTTTTTTAATAATTGAAAACCAATCAAATTTAATATTGTTTTCATTTTCTCATTGAAGATAATATTAACAACTGTCAAATAAAAATGTGAAACGGAAAAGGATTCGTTCGAAGAATTCGTTAGGAATTGAACCCTACAAATCAGCCTTGCCGGGGCTTTGATCTACCACTGAACTACTCATACCCTATCCCGTAAACTAAAAACGACAAACATTAAAGCATATTTTTTGGCTGAAATTTTTTTATGTGATTGCAAGATTCTAACCTTTTTTCATTTCTATTTAATTGCAATCAAAATAAGGTCTTGGTTAAATATTTCCAATTTTATTTTTAGTGTGCGACATCTATTGACTTTGTTACAAGTCTGTGATAACTATTCAATTTAATAAAATGTAGTGGAATAACTCATTGAGTAAAACTTCAAATTGTAATATTTAATCATTGAAGATTAGCAACTCTGTAACGAAAAATCGTAAAAGGATTTGGTCGCATCTAGGAAGCCTTTTCCATAAAGCATTTCCTAGATATGGCCGAATAAGTTTCTGATTCACATTTGTCATTTGAGAGTTGTAAGTAATATCTTCAATGATTAAATATTACAATTTGATATTTTACTCAATAAGGTATTCCACTTTAAAAAAAAGAATCTATTTTCAAACTTCTTTTTTTTTCGGAGTTCTATAAATTAAACACGGTAAAAAGAATACTCTACTGCGATTTAGTATCTTCTTCTACGTAGAATTTATTCAGAACGTGCGTAATATTAATACTGCAGGATCATGAGAACATTATCATCCACTTGTCAGATTCATCGTGGCTCAAATCGGGAGTCATTCATCAATGTCATTTCGGTCCGTAAACCGCCGCGCCGCTAGGTAGGCACAGGTAGACGGTAATGTAGCTACTCGAGAGTAAACATTTACCGGTGTGTTGGAACAAGAACAAAGGCAGAGCTACTGACACCTGGTGGTAATTTGTGAAACAAATGGATTTATAAACACCAGACGTACTTCTGAAGCGAGCCAGGAAATGTTGATCACCAAAGACCACAGGTTAATGGGAGACAATATTGACATTTCAAATAAAATATATTTTCTTGAAAGACGAGAATTTGTGTAAATGCTGGATTTATTACCAGCCTTTGCCCGTAAAATCAATCTTTTTTAGAAATCTTAACTTCAAATTGAAAAAAAAATCCATAAGGCGTATTGACTTTTGAGAGCAAACTATATTTATGAATGTTAGAATTAAGGCCCCGCAGTAAGCGTTCAAAGGTGGTTAGAAAGAGAGATATGTAAATACGAATGTTAGAGGGAGCGCGCTAATATTAAACAACGATAATAATTAAGCGAACTGTTGAAAATATTTAATAAAACACGCTTCGTTTGAAATAGAGCATAAATCTCTTGAAAGATTATTTATTTGCATTTAAAGATACGCTGTAAATTTTTTCGTGCCTATAACATATGACGTAACAAAACAAAACGTCTTTTTAATAATTTTCGTAGCTCACTTTGCGATTTTTTTTCTGTGGAGGTTAAAGTTTCAGCATAACAAACGATTAGATAATCTTCAAAAATCACTTTTATTTTGGAAATTAGGATGATTTTTTCCGAGAATTTGAACATTTCTAGAAAAATTTAAGCTTATTTTTAAGTTCTGTGAAAGATTTTTTCAACATCTGTTATTATTCCAGTTCTGTCAAGCAAATAGCCTACAATGATATAATAACAGAACTTGAATAGAACATTCACAAAACCTGAAAATGAACGTTAAAATTTGATGAATTGTTCAAATTTTCCAAAACAACCCGTCCTTAAAGAGTTGACGAGAAACTTGTTATGAATACAGTATGATCTGGTATTATGCCGTGTTGCGCTACCTCCTTCTTTAGCCAACGTTTCGGACAGCATTGCAGTGTCCAAAATCAGGGCAGATGTGTAATCAGATTATAGATACAGATTACCAAAAAAACGAATCACTATAATAGTTATAAATCTGTAGAAATTTGGTATGTGGTGCCTTAAGGATGCGAGCTACAATTAAATACTTAAACGGACGTAAAAATAAAGTGTTCAAGTTTCAGGAGGTCAAAGATTTGTTCGTAAACTTTTTCCGCTTCTATTTGAAATGATTCATTTTTATACTAGAATAAACATCCAAATTTCTGAATAAATGTTTGCAAATTTCCTTACTCTATTAAACAATAGTTGTACGATGAAAACGATATGAGGGAATGCTTTTTGTTAAGACTGCTTAGTGCTTATACCCTATCACGTTTAGTCTCATGAAAGATTACTTTTAGAAGTCTCTTAGTAATATCACTTAGAACAATCCGTCATCCTATTTCGCGGAACACTAAACTAAAGGTCCTAAATACTAAACACATAACCCTTGTAAAAGTCACCACATCCTCTCTGCTTATCAAATTAGTCGCATTAATCCGAGCATGTAAACTTTTTGACTCCGCCCGGCGGGTGGCTGGCGCTCTGAAAGCTTTTAGGCAGTTTATTTGTCCACTTTTCTCCGCACGTCTCTTCAGCCCTTATCCGCCCCTGTGACTGAAGGTGGACGCGGGTCAGAGTATTCCCTTAAACGAGAATCCGGGTTCATCTTGCTACAATCTTAATGCTCTCGGGACCGAGGGTTTCAGATGGATTAAAATACCCTTGGAAGTACATAATATGTGAAATGGGGAACGATAAAATACACTTATCAAAATGTGTCCTATTTTTATGCTTTGGACGTTTTTGATTGCACGTAACAAGATACCTAGAGAACATATTAACTCTTAAATTGAATAAAAGTATTGTGTGAAGAGGGCTGGTTTATAGTTTCATCATATAAAAAAATTAAATTAAAAAGATTTAACGGTAACTACCAACTTTTGCGCCTTGTTGTTTTCACAAAAATGATGTAAAATCCGCCATTTCTACACGAATGACCCAAACTTTAAAATATCGGTTTTAATAGAGACCTGCAAATTTCGTAATTTTGACCACCGTTTTTTATCGTATCCCTTGAATCCGTGTTTTTTTAGGAATAATATTGCTTTACGTACCATTAAGGGCTGGTATTTCAGTTACTTTCCTTGTTACCAAGTTTAAGCTTATCAAGAAACCTACTCCATAGAAACTTGACGAATGTATTCGTAAATATCTTACAAGCCGAGCTTAAAAATCAACCGAAATGCCCATACCTAATAGTCGTACAAAGGAATTATTTTTAAGATATAATCAATTTTATTTTGCGCAGTGCACCTTATGGTAAGAACACTTCCATTCTGGTCTCACCGCAGGCTTTGATAGTCCTTGAAAGGGCACTGTATTGATTTCTCATCAAAGCAACCACAAACTGCAAACCTTGAAAATTAAATCACACATACCTGTACAATTGTACAATTATTGTACATTTCATTATCTATTGTCAATGTTAGGAATTTATTGAAGAATATACAGTTATGCTTTCACATTACAGCATTACACGAAACCCGATACATGAAATCTTGTCTTGACAGTGAAATGTGTTGATTAATGACGATGACGACATCTGTGGCAGAGCGGAAAGATCCTTGGCACTGAACCAAAAGGTAGTGGGTTCGAAAAACAAATTGGAAAAATTGAAATGTGTGTTTTTATTTCACATTTAGAATAAATAAGAACATAAAATTCCAACCTAAGTACAGGTATTTCAGTTCTGTCCACCGAGCTACATAATACCCACTGTTAGTACCTATCTTGCTAAGAGATAAGAGACAGACGAAAATGTGTAAAAAAAGTGTGTTACTTCAATTCAGACTGTTTATAAAACTAGCGCAAACCCGTGAAAAATCAGGGAATAGTATGAATTATTAACAAATCAGTTATAATTTTGGAAAAGACAATTAAAATAATATTCTGTCAAAATTAGTGTATTGATAGGTAGTAACTTTATCGCTTGTCTAATTCTTCACATAAACAGTTCCAATTTTGAAAATAACACTTAAATTCGAAGAAAATTTGAGTTCATTGAACCACAATTACGGAGGACGCACAGACAACCGAAATTAGTATTGTTGATGAGAATATCTGTATGGCATTATTGCACCTGGTACCAAAGTTAAAAATATTATCAGAAACGCATTGGTGAAATAATCTTTAGAATCAAAATTTTGGTTGCTTGAAATAGTATTAACTTCCCGACCTTAATCTTTCCCATAAGGATAACCTTCCATTTATTTTATTTTACTCTCAGAACATGGAAATGTCAATTGCGACTCGCATATTTCGATTATGCTCTACTGTAAAAAAAAATCACTGTTTGCAGATGATACCCTGATTTACATTGTAAAAGATAAGTATGAAAAAACAATCAAAAAGATAAATAGTGACTGGGATACTGTGTCAAAGTAACTAAAATAAAACAAAACTTTAATAAAACAAAATACATGAAAATAGGCAGAAAATCACACACGAGGACCCAAATGTTTAAATTGATGAAGCAAAAATAAAAAAGTACAAAATATTAAATATCTAGGTGTCATTAATGACTCAAAGCTGAATTTAAAAAAAATGTAGACTGCACAATTATAAAAAATGAATATTTTTTATTTTCTTGGCAGAGTCAGAAACAAAGTAAATAAAGAAACATGTCAGATAATATATAATACAGTCATTGCACCACACCTCAAATACTATTAAAAATATTTTTTTTCTCTACAATGAAGATAAAATGAAAAAAAATGCAAATACTGCAAAATAAAGCAACGAAAATAGTACTGAAACGAAATATATACACAGGGATAAGAGACATGTTTATGACAGTGAAGCAAAGCATATATTTGAATGTATTTTTATACATAAGATAAAAATAGATATGTTGTATAAAGAAATGAAAGGAAAAATAATTTACTATCACAAGATACACGAACACGGGACAACACATTCAAAGCAAATTAGATTGCCCACAAGGAAAAAATCAAGCACCCAGAAATCTCTGATGTACCAGAACGTCCAACTTTACATTTGCTTGGCATTTTCCAAATAATGTTAATTTTCCCGGGCAGACGTTGTCCAGCTATGGACCGCCTTCTATGTAGGGAAGTTAAAATTAAAGATAGTTTTTATTCATCAACGATAAATCTGAAAAAAAAATAGATCTTCACAACACCGCCATCTATCGGAGATAAGCGTATACGAACGCAATTACACGTGATTTGTACGAATATATATTAAAAAGATATCTGTTTCTAAAATTATTAGCACACACGACGATAAAAGCTAACATAAGATTAATTAATATATAAAATAAAATAATTGACACACTAAAGTCAGCTTCAAAAGCATTTAATTTGAAAGTAACTCCCACTGCGATACGGAGAAAAATTACTGATATAAAATATTGCTAATTTATTACAAATTTCTTCAAATGATTGGTAATCCGGTTAAACACGGGACTGCAGGTTCTTAACGAATGAATTGTTAAGTTTCCCGTTAAAATTTTATTAAAATGGAATGTATTATCATGATGTCAGAACAAGTGTTCATAAAAAGCATTATATTTTTGCATTTCGTCATTATATATATTATCAGGGCAAATGCAGGTGCAAAAACACTTATTTCGATACATTAGCAATAAACACAAGTTTACGAAAAAACGGCTTGCAATCCCGTTTCTAACCGGATTTTAAATCAGCAATACTCTTTTTTCTCCGTGCAGCGGTATTTTGTGGTTCAATGCTTTGCTGACATTGACAGGATTCCAATTCCCTATTCTGAAACCGCACCCCAACTTTCAGAGCCTTTCTTTTATTTCAACTTGAACTTTCTACATGTTTCGATTATTCCGTGTTTGATCTACCCAGCTTAAATCACCTCACATGTCAGTTTACTTTTAAAAGTGGAACTGAAATCTTTCCAAACTGGAACTGAAGTCCAATTCAAGCCATTTTATTACCATATTTAATATTCAGTTTTTTAAAAAAATTATTAAACTAGTGTTTGCAATAATGAAGAAATAGATTATTTATACTCTTCTGCGGATTTCTTAAACGAAATAACATTTCAATAAAATGTTTGATCTAATTTTGATCTTTTATACGCGCCAAATGTGATCAAATTAGTAGTACGATGTAAGAAATTTACAGCCAAATACGCAACAATAAATACATTGTTACTTATCGTGTGAAGAAAGATTGTGCAGAAGATTTCTTGGTACGCGTTCATTAACTTTAAACAGAATAATTTAAAATCTAACGCAATATACAGCGTAAATTGTATACGTAGGTACTTATATTATAAACAGTGTAATTTAAATACATTACACAGAAAGCTCATTCATAATTTCGGCTGTTATGTAAACATTTTTTTAACATTATTTCCAGACAGGAGGCCCTGAGGAAAAAAATCCTCAGGGCCTATAGGGATGCTGTGTGGAGGGTATTTTTAGGAAAGGGAAGGAAAAAATGTTCTGGGAAGGAAAAGCGTATGAGGGGTGAGTAGGACTCTGGGGGTCATTGTGTACAGGAGTGACCGACGAATAAATCCATCCCTCGCACTGCGGTGGAAGACGATGGGTCAAGAGTCCGGCTGGAAAGTTAAAACGTCTCTCTCAACCAGTCTCTCCCGATCCGGCCCTTCATGCAGTATTCACCCCATCAATCCGGAAACCCCTGCTAAGTCACCAAACGGAGCGAACCACTTGGGGTGACCTATGGTAGGAGTTTTGGTTATCCAATGAATGGTTCCCGGGACGGCGGTACCCATACCCGCCTACCAAATTGAACATTTTGCTGCCATATTAGAGTATAAGCTCTATTTTAAGATACCAAATACACTTAATTCATATGTGTGGAGATAACGAATGCGATATGCACGCATCATCACCCATTACCCATACTTAGCACAGAAACGGTCTACTCGTAACTAGCTCGAGATGAGTACAGATTGTGGCTTTTAGCATAACATATATTATTACAGGTATTATAGTAGAATGCTGCGATTCGATATGCTTTATACTTCCTGCCTTTCAGAGCTGTCATTAATGACGATCAAACCACAAGTAACCTGAATGCAATGTGTCGATTGTGAAGATAACACGTCTCGATGAGATCCATTACAGGCTAATACTATTTATACAAGCAATGTACATGTTATATTTAGTTATTAATTAACACTTTTGCTTAGCACAAGCGCGTTGAAAAACACGTGATGAAAATGGGGTTTTGTTGTGAAGAGAACTTGAAATCTTGAATTCGTATGACCTTCAGATTCAAACTCACCGTCATCATTTAGTACACACAATTTAATTAAATTAAAATTTAACATTATAATACCATAAATTTTAAATTAATTAAAGAGATTTTTAAGTAATTTGAATCATATTACTGTACCTATTTTTACACTATTTGTAATTGTTTGTAATCATTTTTACAATTTATTCTGTGTATTTAAAGGTAAATACCGGTGACCGGATAAATCATCACATCTTTAAAAAGTTATATAAAGTCATGGAAAGTGATGAAACTAAAACTTTAAAAACTGGGTTAAGTAGGTTAGGTTAGGTTAAAAAAAATTTCATCGTCACTAATGACTTTATATCACTTTTTAAAAGTGTGTTGAATTGTCACTGTGTTGAGTTATCATGGAACCGTAAATACCATATATACATGTTATTGTAAATTATGTTTCATGTTTAATCCGCTAAGTGGGTTTTGTGCCATTTTGACCGGTCGGTGGCCGAGTTGACATCGCGTTTGGGTCCCACCCAGGCTTAGTGTGTTCAATTCCTCGGCTGGCTAAGTCCTCCATCACAACACAAGCAACAATTTCAGCTTGCTGTGGTGGTAGTAGGAGATTTTCAAATATTCTCAGGTTATTCGTAACCCGGGAATGTTTGTCTTTCTTTTTAAAAAAAAATGATATTGTAGTTTTAAGAAAATTACTGAGCGGCATTTGAAGGCATTAAAATTCTTGAAAACTTTTAGAAATATGAAACAATTTGTTTATTTCTTAGACATGTAAGTTTCTGACAGCAAATATTGGCTTTTATTATTTTCCGATGAAACCGTGCGTAAAAATGTTTTGGTATCAGAAATAACCAACTTTTCCGCGGAAGAATTTTATTTTATTCCAAGGTTACGTTACCCGTTTCCGTATTGCACGCATCAAGAACCTTAACAACTCCACTGCTAATGTTCAATTAAAATATTCTTTAACAAGGAATTATTCTTTATGCGAAACAGAACCTAATGGTTCGAATCTTAACATATATCAGTCTACTTCTTCTAGGATTGAACTAGCTACTTGAGAAATATTTCTCGTTGTTATCCCATTATGCTAGCTGAAAGCTAGAAAACTAGGTATGTAACTCAGGATCTTAAGCTGTACAAAAATACAGTGTGTTCTCTTTCAAATGATACATAAAAAACTTGCATTTGAAATTCTTTTAAATATAGCAGGAGATTTGATTAAATAATTAAGAATCATAAAGTCGGCTTTTGGATAGCGAATCATCAAGCGTTAATTATTTTTCATAAGTTCCTTGTTGAAAAACTTCGTTTTTCCAATTTCGTTATTATTTGTCTTGTGTATCTAAGTATCTACATCCTGTAAATCAACGCTTAATATAATACTGAGGAACCTCGTGGACGTCATATTGGCGATAGATAAATCATCGAGTACCTACCTGAAGCGGAATTAATCTCCGGTCACGAATCTTCCTATAGAAAGCAATTAATTCCCACCCCTTGATGTTTTGACTGTTTTTGCTCAAACCTTTTAATTAATAATTTGATAGGGGATGACCTCAACTCAAGACAACACACAGTAGTTAAAGTCTTCGAGAAACCTTTAAGTTTTTTAATGTATAGATTTTAAGCCCTCCGAGTTAAAAACAAACCATAAATCAACCCTAAATGTTTTTTAAAAGTTAGAAAAATCTACATAAAATCATTGGTTTCTTTTTAAAGTGTTTTGCTGGGTAAAGTTCAACATTTGACACGGAGTGATTTTCTTGTAAGTAATTATTTACTGTAGTAAATTGCGAACGTGTACTGCCATACAAAAAAGGGAGCTAGAAAATTTCAGTATTCTCATTCTCGTACATCAGAATGTGAACGTTGAAAATTTCCCGCTGCTTTTTTGCTTATGATAGCAGTTTAGGTGTTTTTGGTATGATAAAATTGCGAAGAAGCTTTCATTTTTCAACTCTTTCTAGTCAATTCTTTATATGGAAATATGTTTCATATTTCCCAGAGAGCGCGTCCATTCCTGTCACATATTTTAATAATAGTAATACTAATACCTCAATAACAATATATGGGTAGTTTATATAGCAGGGTTTTCTTGAAAAAATAGGTAGGTATAAATTTTAAAAAGTCATGGTTATGCCATGTGTAATGGCTACGTGCAAGAATTTACGATACTACTGTTCAGTTTTAGGCATCTCATAGCATCCAGCAATCGTGGGACTGACGTGTAATTTGTAAGCAATAATAGTCAGCGCTTAATCGTTTTCCTTGACTTGAACATATCTTGCCCATAATTCACATTACAACTGCATACTTGTAATCAGACGACCCACTCGCGTTTGGATATGAATCCAATATGTACATGTAGGTACACTTCTCCATTAATCGAATATAATTTATGGAAGCATTTCGTTTGTGGTTGTGTAAAAACAAGTATTTAATCGAATTGAATAATCGGTTTCACATTTCCGTAACTCTTTCAATAAAAGTCAATCCTTTTTTACAATGGGGTATTTTCACAATCTATGAATATCATTGAAATGTGTGGAAGATTTAATAAATATTAAAGAGTGCGTAGTTACAATATTTTCAATCGTAATTTTATTGTTGATTATAAAACGCGAAAATGCGACATCATCAACGCCATATACACAAAAATGGCACATTTTAAATTTTAACAGAAAATTTATTCGTAAAATAAAATTTTAAAAATGCGTAAAATACTCTATTATTCCTATTTCAACTTACATACTTCTCATCAAACTTTTTTTCGACCTTAAAAGATCGCAGAAACCTTTTTTTTTTATAGAACCTGATTTTGGAAATTCAAAAAAAACTGAAACCAAGTAAGTACCTAGGTACATTAAAATATTAAAATGTGGATTATTTTTGACCAATTATTATCTCCTCATTTGTGATTTTTATTTGTCGCATTCCAATCATTTTTCTTCGTCTAGTCACGTATTGACTAACCCTATAGATAAAGAGCCGGTCAAAGCATTTTTTTGATAAAATTTACCTACGTTAGTTAAAACAGATCTTTAAAAGTAACGTTATTAGTACCAAACATAAAAATCAGCTTTTCCACCCCCAGATTGACAGTCCCAACAGCGCGAACACTAACAAAAGACGTCTGTAGGGAAAACCACAACAGCATGATTTATATTGAATTATAATATTCGATATATCATAATGATAGAAGTATGTAAACATAATGTCAACGAATGCCCGCTCCATTCATTCCCCGGCGGGATTGATGAGGTCCACATAGCGACGCCTGAAGCCCTAGACTGACTCGCAGACCTAGATGTCCCCCTCTGACCCCCCCACCATACGAAAGGAGAATTGACTCACTCTGGTATAATACTACATTTATACGTTCATAAATAAACATAATATACTTATCCACCTGTCAATTATTCGATATCCTGTTCTTGAACTTTTGTTTAAGCTTTGTTTAAGCTAACTCATTTACTTCAACATTATTTCGAGAATTTTACTTAGAGTAATTTTAATGATAATGTGCATTTTGTTCCTGTAGAGCAATCATACTAACAACGTAACTAGTTGGTAAGGTAACTAAAAAATAGATAATTGATTTTATGTTGCCCTTCTAAATGTTTCCGCACTTTACCCTGTGCCTACGGCAAAATAAATTATAATGTAATTTTATACACAAAAATATTTTAATCTAGGAGATTTATGCGCGAATATTAAATAGACACTTCCTTGTAATGTGCTTGAACTTGCTTCAAAATGTCAGCGTTCAGCAATAATCGCCAATTTTAACCCTTGTTCATCCTGTTCGTCAGTGCTGTTCTAATTACATTATATTTATCATTTACCTTAGCACGGATTGTTTCTGAGAATTAGAACAATTCTTCAATAATTTTCAAAGTTAATTTTCATTTTCTGTCAAAGATTTTTGTTATTATTTCAGTTCTGTCAAGCAACTAACCTATAATGATATAATAAGGAAACTTGAAAAGGACTTTTAAAGAACCCGAAAATAAATGTTGAAATTTGATGAATTGTTCAAATTCTCCGAAAGAGTTGAGTTAAAAATAGAGTTGTTTTTTATGCATTTATTTGAATTTTGAACCAAGTAGTTTCGGACATAAGAGTAGCAATTATAAATTGTTAATTAATTAATTAACAATTAATCAACAATACGACATTGCTGACAGTACTCCTAAGAGAAGTGTATTGTAAAATGTCAGAGGCTTTACGACTTAAGCTACTTAATATACACATGTATATGCACATATACAAGTAATATTATTACGTGCACTAACCATTCTTTACTAATATCATATCAGCTTTGGGCGGTCCTGTATGGAACTAATGTAATGATAGGACGACGGCTTTATGGCAATATTAAGCGTTAAGCACGACCAACTGATCCTCGGGGCGAACAGATGTGAGCGGTCTAAACATATCTGCATGCATTTACCTTTCTAATAACTAATAACTATTCAGACTTTGAGATTGAACTTTAGATTCCATGCGACCCTGGCAGGTCAATTTGTAAAACACATTTGTGGAATGTCATGTTATTATGATTTACAATTACTGAACCATAAGTTATGATTAACACTTTAACAGTAACTATACACTTGAACCTGCCAGTACTCGTATTGTATCCACTGTGATCATAATAGTACGGTATCAAGTGGTGTTTTGTGATTTTTGAAGATTTGCAAAATTCAGGAAAAATATTGGCTCTAGAAAAATCGATTTTCGACAAAGGTCACAAGTGTTAAATTCAAACATTACGTAATGATTACGTATATGTATACATCTTATATGGAATAACATCATAATATGGAATAAGTAAATTAAATTTGTTTACAATACAGTACATTTATAGCCTATATATAATGTTATCATTGCTAAGATAATGCTGAGAATAAACGGGAGAAAAAAATGGGCGAGCCGAACTACGAATTATGCGAAAGGATACGGCGCGGAACGCCGCTTGCGGTTGCTTCGTTCCTTTCTCACAATTCATGGTCGGGCTAACGCATTTTTCTCTTATACATACGCAGCCTAAGAGTGCGTATAAACGTATGAGCCAAACTGCTGAGCTGGCGTTCCTTTCCCATAATTTGTGGTTCGGCTCGCGCGTTTTTCTCGTGTCTATACGCAGCATAAGAAGTCAAGTCATTTGTTAAAAACTAAAGTTTGTAATTTTACATTGATAGGGATCATGCAAGGTAGATTGTATTTTTTCAACAAAATTTAATGGTGTATTATTTTATTTTTAAGTACAAAGTAAACACCAAGAGGGCGGTGCTACATAATATTATGTAACAAGTATTAAGAGGAGATGAAGGATGATAATATCCGGGTGGTGCAGGAAAATCTGCGATGATTTCCAGTAGCGTTGCAGTGACACAGGAAATCATCTTGGCTCTCGTCTGAAAAAGTGCAGTGACGAGATATTCATTTGGCTAATTAATACCTACTCGGTACACAAGCAAAGGCTGTGGGTATATTCTCTCAATTATTTCACCGGATGTATCCTTACCACCTACTCTTTCATTTTTATTTTTAAAAAGTACACGACGCCTACGTGAAAAAAGATTATGGGCAATATTGTATTGAATTTAAGAAGGTGAAAACAAGGGTTCCTTCGTACTTCTGTTGGAGAGTGATCGGAGGTCAATTTGTAATTTAGAATTTGAATTCTATCATTGTTGCTGATTTGCATTCTCGATTAAGATAATAAAATAGTGACAATAACTGGTAATACTATCTTTATTTTTCAGGATCGGTAAGTTTTACGATACGCCACTGACCAATATGATGAATCGAGACTAAAAGACGACAACGCAATTTCAGACGGAGATTGGTTTCAGTTGTGCATTTTGTGCCAGAACCAAGAATATTCCAATGCCTTTCAACAATTCAGTAGTGAGAACGTTTATAGTATTTCGATGTACCTAACCTTATGGTACCTTCACAATGCTACTAGTAGCACTTCGCAAAGGATATGAGTTTGCAGTGGTGTCATCCAATATCCGTAACAACAGGTATCCAACAAACAATTCATAACATACAAAAGATGTAGATTTTTAAATTGTATGCTTTCTAAAACTGCCTTTTATGCTAGAAATACGCATGATGCTGCAGAGAAAAATAACAAATATAAAATATTCGTATTCCTTTTAAAACTGGGACTACAGGCCTTTAACGAATGTATTGACAGATTTCCTAAAAAAGTATCAGTAAAACGCGATTGTGTTATAAGGACGGCGGAACACGTGTTCATAATACAAAAATTGTCGCATTTCGTCATTATATTTATTAGGAAAAGCACAGCTGCAAAAACACGTGTTCCGATATATTTTGAATGGACTAACATTTTATCAGGAAATGTATCCTATCACGTTTTTAACAAAATTTCAATAAATTTATCTCGTTAAATAATTCGTACATTTATACACTCGTATTATGAAGGCTCTATGAAAATTACTATGGAACAAGTTCAACTATGGAACAAGGAACAAGAATCAATTCTTAAATGATGGTAATTAAAATATCCGATTCGATATTTCGATTATTATAATTGAGTTGAATGAAAAGGATGTATCATAAATGGTATAGGTACCTGCAAACATAAAGATTTTTTCCTACAAAGTTCTGAAATGACCCTGTTCATGTTTAGGTTAGACTTTCACTGATTGTAATCCATCATCACCCACAGAAGATTTTCCCATTATAACATAGTAATTCCATTTAACCATTTGAAAAAAAACTTAAACAATGATAAGAAAAAACAATATATTCTACTTACAGAACAAACAGACGCTTATCATGCGTATATCTCTATTTGTACATACTTTCGGTAAGAGTAACATTTCAGGAAGTGGGAAAACGGATTTTGTCATTTCGTGGGAACTTCCTTTGTTTTCCGGCAGCCAATGAGGGACACCATTATTGCAACAGCGGAACAACGAGTTGCTGCAAACTCTTTCATCGTGAGATTGATTAGACATCGATGTATGGAATCTCAGGTTTCAATTTTCAATTGTCACAAAAAGCCTTCAGTAAATACCAAAAATCTACATTAATTAATTATGTTTCGTAACGTCTTTTAAAACTGCTTTCAATGTATATTTTGTATTTTTTTAATAATAGTAAATTGATTGAAACATATTGTAATTTTCCAGAAAACACTTATTTAAGTAGAAAATTGAACCAATTGATAATCATATTCTTAAATTACCTTTTCACCAATCTTCGACTTTATTATGGGATTGGAACTTCATTGATTAGAATATAGCCTTCATAATTTTGATTTTGTTATCGATGTAAACATTGATTTATAATAATTAATATGGTAACATTGATTATCCAATGTTTACGTCTTTATATATCATACGTACATGAACACATGTTCGTAAAATACTAATAATAACTTTCTATTTTTGGATTAGATGTATTAACAAACTAACGTGGGTTTAACGATACGTTTCATGTAAAGTCTAGTACACGCCTAGTAAAGCGATGTTGATAATCACTTGGTGATTAAATAACAGATTATAAATTATGGTAATATTTACAGTTACGATATAGCAATAGGCATGGGACGACTGTATACGTTGGTGCATAATAATACAGCATGTAAAAAATTATTAATACTATATTGGCTTACTGTATTTAATATTACTTAAAAATATTTATTTATTATTTAAGATATCCTCGATTCTACCACTCACAAATTTTGAATTCTTCTAAGAACTGTTCGTATTCAAAACAATTTGCTTCGAAATATTTAAAATTTTCCCTCCAGTTTCACAACAATATTATCAAATATTTTCGTCTCTTATCGCATTGAAAAGATTTCTTTTCAGTTTTATTTGTGTCTGATGCGAAATGAAACGTTCTGGAAAGATTCTCGGAGGAAATAGCAACAGAGGAAATAATAAGGGAAAGAACAAGGTACGCTGTTTTTGTCTTGCTTAATGGTGTCTGAAAGAAAATGAAAGAAACATGGAGTCGACTAGACTAGACTGCAGACTTTAGATACGACCTAGTCAATCAGCATTTTGTATTATTTTTTAATAATAAAATTGTGAATTGCGAAAATGTGAAATTGGAAACAGTGCATTATCTGGTAAACTAATTAATAATAAAATTATTAAGGGATGATTTGGTTACATTGAAGAAATTCGGAAGTTATATAGTTGTGAGTAATATATTGAGATTTAACATTTTGCCATAGAGGTTTGAAAATTTCACTGCCAATCACTGTTTAATATCTTTATTTAGTTACTCTCATATTTTAGAGATTCTTTTCTTTGTTGGAATAATACTTTAACGAAGTAAAGCTTTCATTAGATATACGAATAAACCTTTTGGTTCTAATCTTTCAATTTACAGGAAAACTGAAAACTGATTAATAATATATTATGTCTTAATAATTAAAATGAAACGTACCTTTAATCATCATAAACTTATAAAAATTTTCTACTTTCGAAATTTAGATTAATATATAAAAAAGGGATTAATAAATATTTGAGTATTCATTTATTTTTCAAACGGAAAGAAAAAATCAGGAAGTGTTAAAGTTTAATATTATAATATAGTAGAACCTGCAGAGATTCTGCAATGTTGCAGCTTTAAATGACTGCAACATTTTATCGTTTTGTCACGCCAAAGCTTGTCCAATGCCAAAGTTTCGTGACATTTTTTGAAGATTTGGTCATTATTTGATTGATTAAGACTTAGCACTAACTAATAAATAATTGTAGGTTTTTGTCTTCGGTGATATTATGTGTTTGAGTAAGGCCATATTGCTGTTTGAACAAACATATAATAACCATTTTCCGATATATTTTTTATTTAACCAAACAATATTTTCGATTATTTCCTCCTCAGCAAATACTCAACCGAGCAGAAACTTCTCCAAGGATCGTTTGGGGTGGCTTCCGATGGGATCTTGTGGGCAAACGCTTCGGAGGCAGGATTAATATCCTTCAATTTCCATGACGTTTTCTCAATAACTGAAGTGATCTTGACAAATATTAAGTCATAGAATTATTATTCGTGACATCGTGAACTTACTTAATAAAAAAATACACAACCATTTCGGATCAAATTTTTTTGATTGGCTCCAAAATGGTTTTGTATTTTTTTATTAGAAACTTGTAAATCTTATTTATACTCTCCCTTGTTACTTGCTTATTGCTAATTGTCCTTTCTTTTGAGATTAGCAACTAAAAATAAAGCACAAGCTGAAGATACAACATTCTAAAAACGTTATTAAAGCGCTGCAATAACGCGGGAGCACAAATAATAATGTATACTATTTTAAAAAATTAAATATATAAAATAAAAAACGAACAAAAATTTAAAAATTAAACAAATAATACCTCATCCCATACACACAAACTTAGCAAGCTTATTATGGAAGAACATTGAAAAATAATAATAATATCATAATATCTTTTTTCTTATTACTAGTGAAATGTATATGTATATCACACATTGTAAAAAAAATTCTTGAATAAATATAATTTAAAAAAAATCTGATAGTATTAATACGCTTGCGTCTTGACGATGTAGGCCCTCTGATTGGTCAAATTTAAATTGTTTGTTTCGGTTAAATTCCGCTAACTTGAAAATTAAGACCCGATTTCATACTAAAATAGGATCACCAGATTTCTTCAAAACCATCTTTTCTGATCATATAATTTTTGGATAATATCGAAGAAAATATGTTTTAGAAAGTTCACAATCCATTGGATTAATTACATTACAGTAAAAATTATCCACAATTACGTATTGAAAGTTGACGTTTATCATTATTCACGCGAAAGACACATTGTTCAGTGTTGCCAGCGTATATCGATTTCCAATCAATGTAAAAAGCTTCTATAGCCAGTTAGTGTCAAGCAATGTACAATGTCAGTGTGATTTTTTAAAGTGAGATATATATATACAAATATATAATTATAAATAATAAATATAATATATAATTATAAATCCACCATTATAAAGCCGGCTGCAAAAATAACCAGTTCCAGTCGATACTTAAATACGTAATTAATTTTTTTTTATATTACAACACCGACCCCATGCGCTGTCACCAGCCGTCATGTTTAATATGTGATAATTACAGAATTATTATTGACGTGATAACCGTAGATATTTCTTTTAAAAACTATCGCTGTGAATCGCTAAAAAGAAATATTTTGTTTTCAGATTATTATTTCAATTTAATTACTATGGCTAAAAGGAATGTGGACAATATTTTACCAGAATTGGTCGAATTTCGGAATGTTCGAATGAGAGGAAAATTTACCAAGCGATCGAAGTGCCATAGTAATGTATTCTTGAAGTGTGCTCAATAATCCTAATTATGTGCTTCCAGAACAGAATTATATCGGCGTCATATCAAAAGAGTGTCATATAAAAAGGTAAACTGTTACATTCTTGCTGTCATACTGGAAAAATAATACCACAAATTTTAGCTTATCCTCCAGCACTTAACGAATTATTGACAGGAGATTGTAGTCAATCTAAAAACTATAGGAATTTTATTTGTCAATACAAGAGTGCTAATAGATTTGCCTCATTTGGAGCGCAAATAGCTAATATCCCAGGTAATGGTCCATATTGTTTAAAAATTTCTGGTTAGGTTTATCATTTGACTTCCAGAAGTATACAAGTTGCAGGTGAAATACCTTCCTATGCTCAGCTTTATCTATACGATCCTGATGAGGCTGTTAGAGTGCGTATGAGTCATCCATCTAATGCCGATTGCTATAAAAATATAATGCAAATAATTGATAGTGAAATACGCCAAATAAGCCCTCATCAGTATAAGAAACTAAAAGAATCTGTCGAGGAAGAAGAAATACGCATTGCGGCTGAGGGTGGGCAGGTGAGAGATATACGTCTATTATTTATACGTTCATCAGAGGTAAAATGCTCCAACCAGTTCTCACGATATCGCCATGGTATACGTAACAGACAGACGGGAATTTGCTATCGGGTATAGATATCGCTGTTTAACCTAAAAATGTTAAGGACTTCAAAGGATGGCAACTTTATCAAAGCATTTAGATCCTATGGTTTTCTCACTACTATTTCTATCAGGTGAATGTGGTTGGACCCCAGGCTTTAAGCATCATGCTGATTTCTGTACTGCTCAATGTCATACTGTAACTGCTATGTAGTTTTATGCAAGTTAATTAGCAGTGCGAAGAAACATATTTAATCCAATCCATTATGCGGGTAAACTTTTTCAACAGTATTTAATTCATGCTTACATTATTTATCTATTATCATTATTTATGAATCTGGTCGCCTAGATTACATTAGGAAAAACCAACGACACCTCAGAGTGGAATGCTATCAAGGTTTGCAAAACCATGTAAGAAATTTAGCCACTGATAGAGGAGTATGTGCAGGTAATACAGTCATTCTTCCATCTTCATTTACTGGTGGACCACGCCATGTGAATAAACTTTATCAAGTTTCAATGGCAATGGTACGTAAATTTGGTCGTCCTGATCTATTCATAACTTTTACATGCAATCCCAAATGGCCAGAAATACCAACCGAATTGGAACATTATCAATCGGCCGCGGACAGGCCTGATATAGTAGCCAAGGTTTTCCATCTAAAAGTCAAGAAATTTATTCATGATATGACTGAGAAACATGTTTTTGGAAAGGTAATTTGTTGGGTGTATACAATTGAACAGCAAAAAGAGGACTCCCTCATCTACATGGTGTGTTTACACTTTGCAGCCAAGATAAGTTGTATACAGCTTCTGATATTGATAATGCCGTATCTGCAGAACTACCCCATCCGAAGAATTCGGCTTTGTACCGTATTATTTTAAAAAAATAACATTCATGGACCATGTGGCGTACTTAATCCAAGGTCAGTCTGCATGGTAGACGGTAAGTGCTCTAAAAAATTCCCCAAATCATTTAAAGATGCTACTGATAATAATTCCGCAGGCTACCCAGAGTACAGGAGACGTGATAATTTTTCTGAAAATCACGTTGTTCGGGATATACGTATCGACAATCGATTTGTTGTTCCATATAATGCATCCCTTAGCAAAAAATATGATGCTCATATTAATGTTAAAATTTTTTCCTCTTTGGATAGTATTTATTTATTTATACTGGGTTTTTAGAGATGTTCTCACTTATCTATACATGATCAATCTCACTCAATTTTACTTCTGGCCTTACATTTACCCGACAGCCTGTCTGTTTATTTTGTCTTTACAAAATAAACCTGTTCCTCCCGCCCAGAAGGGCGGGAGGAACAGGCTCTCAGGGAAGCATCTACGAGGAACACCTCTTTAACAGCGTGGTTCCAATTGAATCTTCAAGATATTGAGGGACGCTCTATTCTGTATCAAGATGTACCAAATAACTATGTCTTTTCAGCTGGTAAAAAGTGGACGAGGCGACAGCGGGGAGGCGGCAAAATCATTGGATGAATACCTTCAATTTCTTCTAGAAATATAGAACTGTATCATTTACGGCTGATTCTTATAAAGGTAGCTGGAGCTACATCCTTTGAATCTTTGCGAACTGTTGATGGCAATTTACTATGTAGCTACTTTTCATGATGCAGCGCGTGAACTGAAGCTCAATGATGACATACGAGAATGGTCGCAGTGCATGACGGAGGCTTCATTGTATTTGACGCCTAAAATTCTTAGACATCTATTCGTTTTAATTTTAATACAATGTATCCCTTCAATCTTCGGCTGAAGATTTTTTTTCATCATGGTGTTGCTGAAGAAACAGCTATTAATCTTTGTATTTTAAACATACAGGATATTCTTATGAAGGAGAATTCATCTTGCTGAATGCAGGGCTTACCTAAACCTGATGAAAGTTGCAGTTTTGGACAAGTATCTGATTTTAATGTAATTTCTAAAAACACTTTAGGTGAATTGATGGCTGCCAAACTCAACGACGTACAACTTCAAGCATATAATTCTATTTTGAATAAGTTTTTTTCACATGAAAGTGATGACAATAAATTTTTCTTGATGACCCAGGTGAAACAGGGAAAACATACCTTTACTAAACTTTAATTCACACTCTAAGACGAAAAGGTAAAAGTGTTTTATCAGTCGCTTGGACAGGCATTGCAGCACTCTTGCTTCCAGGTGGGGTAACGTGTCATACTGCTTTTAATTTACCCCTCAATTTACAGGACAATACAACATGTAAGGTCACATCAAAGAATGGGAAAATTATAACGGAAGCAGATATTATAATATGGGATGAAGCACCGATGGCCCCAGGTGTAGCTTTAGAAGTAATTGATCGTACTATACGTGATATCATGGGAAGTGATTCTGTCTTTGGTAACAAAGTTATTGTTTTGGGCGGAGACTTTCGTCAGATTCTTCCAGTGTGTCGATGTGCTTCACGAGGACAATTAATTGCCGCTTGCATAAAAGGCAGCACACTTTGGTACCATTTGAAAACTTTTCAATTAAAAACAAATGTCAAAGCTTTAGAAAGTGAAAATATATTTTCTAAATGGCTTTTGGACTTGGAAGATGGCAAACTTCCTTCGGTAGAAGGAACATTAGAGTCATCTGTGCTTATTCCCAATGTAAATATTTGTCAAGATGCCTTAGTGATGAGTCAACGTACCATATTGTGCCCTAAAAATAGTCATGTTTATGCAATCAATAAGGATGTACTTCAACGGAAAGCGCCCCTGAGGTGATATCTCACAAAAGCGGTGCTATAAAAATTTCAGCTGTAACTTAATTCAAGCCAAAATCATTACGGGGAACAGAAAAGGTACAGTACATTTCATTGTTACAATATAATTCAATATGTGCAGGAAACAGTTTCCAGTCAAATTAGCTTATGCAATGACCATCAATAAATCTCAACGACAAACTGAACGGGGTGGACTGTTACTTCCTGAACCAGTATTTTCTCATGGACAGTTTGAGCGCAGTCATCGTTATTTATACAAATTCTGACTGATTGGTATACGGATAATATTGTTTATAAAGAGATTTTTTCCTAATGAAAGTGTATAATATTATGTTGTAGATTGTAAAAAATAAAAGTATAATAAATTGTACTTGCTTAAAAAGTTTTGTTTTTTGTGTCCTTTGAAATGAAAATGACTCAATTTATTCCACCTGTAAGGTTTTCCGCCTAAGAATTAAGAGAGTTTTGGTGTATTTACTTTGAAAATCGTTAGGTAAGAGCGTAATATTATTTCACCCAAATATGTAGATTTTTAGGACTTATCCCAATAAAATAATTCTTAATATATTTAAAAAAAATGTAATTACTTTGACAGTCTTTTGGTAAGAGTATATTATTTTACCAAAGTTATATGTAATATGTTGATATTTTTTTAATTTTCGAATTACATATAAATATTTTGCAATTTAATTTCGATTTAAAAATTAAATCATTTCGGTGGTATGGAAGAGGAAACATTTTTCTCATTGACGAGATTTATGTTGGGGTGAGGGGTGTTTAATGGTTCAGAATGTCTTTCTATTATATATCTACCCATTGATCTAATATCTACCTATTAAATGTAACTGTTAGTATCATTTAAACTGGGCGAAGCCCAACGAAGTGCCGCCCGCAGGGCCTAGCAGCAAAAACCCGCGGAGCGGGTTTTTAACTGCTAGTAACAAAGAAATACGCGTAATAACAGTTTACTCGTATTTGGTTGATGTGGCTTGGTTAAATTTAGATAATTGTATATTGTTATCTCCGAGGTGTACCTACATGTCTTACGAAACATATTTTAACTTAGTTACTCAGATGCACTACGGAAAGACCAGGAAACCGTGATAGTGTCGTATGAATGTTTAGCATTCTCCTCTGACGCTCAATATTGTCGTTATCCCTGAAGATATTGCCCAAGAATTTGTCCTGTTTCTGTACTGCTAATGCCATTCTATTGATCCGCGGAGAAGGAAATTGGTGGAGTTTCAGTTCTCCCGAATTACATAAATACAGATGCTTATACGCAATTCATTATATTGTCTTTCTTTCCTTCATTAATATAACATAACATAACGTGAACACTGCAACATTATCTAACTATATTATGTGCGCATCTATTTTATATTTTTGCCAATAAAACTGTCGAATGTATTCACCCACTTTGCTGACATTTAAAATCATGAATTTTTGATGGAATCTGGAGACCGCCGACGATGTTTTTTCTTTCTATTCGATGCTTCCTCGTCTTTTTCCCATATCCGCCCTAAAGATTGAGTCTCCGCCCGAAGGGAAGTAGTCGCAAAGGAAATGAGTTGCCAAGTGCCTGCTGCTTGGTACCTAAGGCCGACTTGTCGCTTGAGTACCTATCTAAGAATAAAACCGCCCAAGGAAAATAGCACAAGTATATAATTCAAATGTAAGTATAAAATGGTAAATATATTATTAAATTATTTTAAAATCTTTGCTATTTATCGCGCGCATTCTTCGGTTCTTACTGTCTCCATGGAAGAATTAAAAAAATATATGACGACATCATAAATCTGAAAAAATATATATTTGTCGGAGATTTAAATTTAAACATTGCTAATGGCTACATCTCTAATGAAAAATATAAATATCTAACTATGTTTTCAGCGAAATTAATTACATTTCATGTGTTCATTCTTCCATTATTTACATTTTTATTTATTTTGTATATCAGAGATATACAAAATATAACACTTGCCGTAACAAAAACATCTACAACGTATAATTTTGCGTGTATATTTAAATACGACTAGAAACTTTACCAACTGCAATTACCCTAAATACTGATATACACAAGCTTTGTATTAATATAAATTCTCTCACAAAAATATCAAGTAATAATTAAGAATGGCAAGGTGTATATCAACGTAGAAGAATACTGCAAAATATTCGATAAAAAATTAAGTTTACACAAAAATTCCTGTAGAAATATTACATCTCATAAAATAGCATCAAAGCTAAAACCAATTAAACCATGGACCACCCACCCAAAAACACCCAAGATATAATTACTATAAACAAAAAACTGGAACTAACTAAAAATTATACTAAAACGACTTGGTCCATCATGAATAAAATTATCGACCAAACACTTTTCTAAAATAAAACAATCAACAACATTAACCTAAGCAATTCTAAAAAATTTTGTAAAGAAAAACCCTTTGAAGCCGCAGATGTATTTAACGATTTTTTTTTCAAATGCATGGAAAAACCTTACTAGCAAAATACAACATAACTCAAGTCTCAATTAACCCAACTCTATAGTAAATAATGAGAATAAAATTGAAATACTTCAACCAACAACACCAAAAGACATCTAACAAATCATCACAAGTTTGAAAGGAAGTTCTGCCCCTGATTTTGACGGGGTTACAGTACTAAAATGAATAAAATCACAAGTAACAAAACCTTTAACTCCTTATCAATTCAAGTTTTCAAAGTGGAATATTTCCATTCTGATACAAAAATCTGTAATTATACCTATATTTAAAACCATAAATATGGAAGAAACAACCAATTACCGTCCAATTTCTTTAATGTCGAATATCGCAAAAATCTTTGATAAAAGTGGTAAAAAAAATGACTTCGTTCATAAAGTCTAATCCACTTATTCATGAAAATCAGTTTCGATTCATGAAGAACAAAAGCACAAAAGATGCCATTGCTAAATTATCTAATACAGTACGAGACGCTTTAGATAAGTCTTTGAAGTGTATTGGTATATTTGTTAATCTTCAAAGACCTTTCGACAGCATATCTCATGTCAAACGATTATAAAAGTTACATGTTGTGGGTTTTAATAACAGAGCATTAAATTGGCTTTAATGAAAATATCTTCAGTTCAATAGTATACACGTTGTAATACTTTATGTCTACCCCTTACCAGTGATTTTGGAACACCGCAGGGTACTGTATTGGGTCCATTACTTTTCATATTGCATGTTATCGATATTCTAAAGAAAAACGTGAGTGGAAACATTATTTCTTACGCGGATGACACTTTGGAGGCTTGGTTATCATCGCCAGTTTAAATGGGTTGTTGGCTAAATGATTCTGCGGTTCTCCAATCCGCAGAATCCAAGGTTGCGTGATTACTCTCAGTGTGAAATAATGAGAATTTGAATAATTCTAATTTAGTTTTTTTATTTTAACAAAACTCACTTATAATAATTTTATGAACAAATAGATCGCGTACGCTAGAGGAGGTTTAGGGCTAATCCGACGGCTAGACTGCTGGAGACAGAATAATATTATTTGCCGCGCGAGGTACCGCGCGCAGGTTTACAATGATACCAGCCTCACAAGAATGTAGGTAAAAATAATTTTGTAATATTTTCGGGAGATGTAAACTCCCTATAATTTACCCTACAACACTTTCGTCATAGTAAAGGGTCAAGACTGGAATATTGAAAAGGAAAATGCAAATAATGACTTGTAAATCTTAAAATACTGGTTTGATGCAAACCTTCTCTCAATTAATGCCAGAAGAAATTCTTTATATTCCCTTCTCAATAAATAAACTCAACACTTACCTTAACATTGAAATAACTATACACATAAAAATGTAACAAAACTAAATGTAATAGCTCATGTACAATTTTAAACCAAACAACTGAAATAAAGTACCTCGGTGTAATAATAGACCAATATATGAAATGGAACAAACATATACGTGAACTTCTAAACGCTTTAAGAAATGTATTTATATATTTATTAAATAAAGAAATATTCTTATGTTAGATAATTAAAAAAAGTATATTACGCGCTAGTCCAGTCATTAATTCAGTGTGAAATTATTGGATGGGGAAGTGCATATGAAAAAATTGTAATCAATGTAAAGGTGGTACAAAGACGAATTGTTAAAGTTATTTTGAAAAAACAACCTACACTCTTCTGAAATATTTTTCAAAATTTTCCAAGTGCCAAAAGTTTAAGACATCTATAAAAAAGACGCAATATTACACGTATTTAAAAATAATACATTGAAACAATTAAATCCTAATTCATCATTAAGACATAAATAAAGCAACCAAATTCCTCTATTTTCTACTCAACAAATGCACATTAACTATGTTTTCAAAAGGAAAAAGTATTTTAATTGTCTTCCCGAAGAATTAAAAAAAAATAACAGATTTGGTAGTATTCAAGAACAAGGAAAATTATTTTTAAAAAACTGAACACTCGTAACATCATTAACAAAATGCAGTAAGTTTCGAACCATGTTTATGTTTTATAATATTACCACATCCTGTATTATCAAACACTGTATGATGTTACTTTTTACTCCTACACCAAACTCAAGAGCTAGTTCTCTTCATTGGTGTAGAAATACTAGAAAACATATTTTTCACTTTTTGTTTTATGAAATTCATTATTGTAGCAATATTAGAAAAATTAAAATGTTTTGTAAATGAATAAATTGTGAAAATACTTATTCTAAATATAAATCAAACAAGCTGATTTAAATCAAGCTGTCTGAAAAGAAAATAACAGACTTGTTGGGACGGGTTGTTTCGGAGAATTTGAACAATTCATCAAATTTCAACGTTCATTTTCGGGTTCTGTAAAAGACTTATTCAAGTTCTGTTTTTATATCATTGTAGGCTAGTTGCTTGAAAAAACTGAAATAAAAACAGAACTTGAAAAAATCTTTCACAGAACTTGAAAATGAACGTTGAAATTTGATGAATTGTTCAGATTCTCCGAAACAACCCGTCCATTTAATAAACTATTATTGCTTCTTCTCATCTTGGTACGTGCAAACACCTACGACGTTTCAAACATAAATGGAGGTTCTAAAAATAAGTTTGTTCGATTCGAGGCTATTCAATTTGTCGGAGGCTTTATCCCCAGGTATTTGATTATTGCTATTTTTTACATCACTTTATCAACTTTTCGGAGACTAAGCACGGGTTGAATCACAGAATTTGAACAATTCCTCAAATTTCAGTTGATTTTCAAGTTCTGTGAAGATTCTATTCAAATTCTTTCATCATTTCAATTTTGTTAAACAACTGGCCAATAATGATATAATCTAGAACTTCAGTAAAACCATAACAGAACTTTAATCAATTTTTAAAATTCTGAGAAAATAACCCGTCTTAAGAGACCATCCCTATGACAAAAAGTTTTAAAAAAACATCCAATGTAAGATGAAATACAGGGTGAGAAAAATACTTGATGCGAAAAGTTGAACAGCGAACAGTTAAAGGAAACTTGCAAACAAATTTTTAAAACAATTTTCAAATCAACCGTCCAAGCAGGATTCGGGACCCCACTTTCTCATATATTTCGTCCAATATTTCTCATTAAGTAGTCTGAATAAAGATAAGCAAAAAAATAAAACTCATAATATTGCTTCTACATAGAATATAGTACAACAATTTTACGTTGTGTATGAAGTGTAAGTATCCCTTGCGTTGAAAAAACCCTTTTTAATAAATCCAAACAAATTGCTGAGTGATCTTATTTTAGTCGTGTACGCAAATCAGACCATCAAAATCTTGCTCATCACTTATTCATGCTTGTTAGTAGGTGAGCACCTACCGAGTAGGTACATTTATATATACTAATGCATTCATGAATAGTGTACGTTGATGTATAATAATACATTCATGAATAGTATACGTTGATGTATAATAATGCATTCATGAATAGTGTACATGGATGTATAATAATGCATCCATGAACAATGCACATTTATGTTTAGTAATATTGTACAATATTACTAAATTAATATTACACTACTTACATCTACTAATATTACACTACTTACATCTACAAGTAATATTGTTTAAATCTTGTGTTAATTTATTTACCTTAATACTAACATGCACATAATTTGAATCAGAATTCCCCCACCAAACACAATAGCATTGTCTCTTTATGGTGAGGAAAGGCTACTTTAATTTTTATTGTTTTAAATCTTGTTAATATCCTGTATTTATCTATGTAAAAAAAAATTATTTTTTTCAAATATAAAAAAAAAATAATAATAAAATTGCATCCATGAATGGTGTACATTAATGTAGGTATAATAATGCATCCATGAATAGCGTACATTGAAGTATAATAATGCATCCACTAATAGTGTACATTGATATACAATAGTGTACATAGATGTATAATAATGCATCCACGAATAGTGTCCATTGATATACAACAGTGTACATTGATGTTTAATATTGCATCCATGAATAACGTACATTGAAGTATAATAATGCATCCACGAATAGTGTGCATTGATGTATAATAATGCATCCATGAATAGTGTATATTGAAGTATAATAATGCTTCCACTAATAGTGTACATTGATATACAATAGTGTACATTGATGTATAATAATGCATCCATGAATAGTGTACATTGATGTATAATAATGCTTCTATGAATAGTGTACATTGATGTATAATAATGCTTCTATGAATAGTTTACATTGATGTATAATAATGCTTCTATGAATAGTGTACATTGATGTATAATAATGCTTCTATGAATAGTGTACATTGATGTATAATAATTCATCCATGAATAACTGGCGATTCCAAAGGACACCACATTATTTGCTACCTACGTGGGTTTGGACGTTCATTTATTATTCAAATGGTTTTCCTTTGTGAAATATGTGCTGTATTTTTTACGTGTAGCGTGACCCTGGTGGTACTTTTGGTAGTTTTTTTACTTCGTGACCTTTCTGAATCGCTTCCTGCTGAGGAAATTGGTAAACTGTACAAGTGTTACTTCGCCTAACCATGTGGGAGTCTTCATTGCCGGCTCTGACCGGTGATCGACTGTTATTGCAATTATTACAATTAAAATAACTTTGTATTAACATTTATTGCGTAAATACTTTGGTACGCCGAAAATATTTGACATCGAAAGTGATTTAGAAACCAATCTAACTGTGCCGTATAACATTTGTGAATAAAATGAAAGTCGACTGCTTATAATATTGTACAACAATTTTATTTACATGATATTTTAATTTTCATGTTCAATATTAAATAAACTCTAATTTGTACACATCTTAAAATAATAATCAGCTCATGTAATAAAACGACAAAGATAAAGATAGCCTTCGCCGTGATAACGTTATTGTATTATATTTTTTTAGAATGTAGATTTACTTCCCTGATTCTTGTTACAACAATCTTGGAACTATTTTGTACGGGTTAATTTTTTTTTTCTTTTTCAGTTTAAAAAATGTTCATCGTGGTAGAAAAGACGTATCACTTTGAAAATAGATGAGCTGACGTTGACATTGATCTATGGAGATGAGTAGTTTTTAAGTTCGGTTAAGAAATGCGCATCGATATTGTACAATTTATTTACGATAATCAATGCACATTTATTTTCCGAACCCGAAAAAATTATAATAAAAAAATACTTTCCTTACCTATTATATGATTTTTCATTCGTTCGTTTTGCTTAGGGTAGACACAACTTTTCATCCTTTATGAATTGCTCGCCACTGGTTAACCTAGATAATCCAAACTTAAAAGGGTGTGTAATTTTCATAACGTTTGCTGACCGTTTGAAAATTTTTGCTGCACAGATTTTCTGCTTCAGGTGGTGTTTCTTCTACATGTATTATGCTCGTGGGTTTGTGGGTACAGCATGCTAACATATGCCAAGTACCTACCAAAATAGAGCTTCACGTAAAAATTGATCCTAGCTGTTATTTTAGCAATGTAGCCCAATAAACCTAGTCAATCATAATATACTAAATCCAAAAAAAAATTAACGACCATTAATGATACATTGTAATGCTTTGATCACTCTATAAATAACAGCAATTCAATGGCGTTCCTAAAAAGTTACGTAGGTTTAACGTTTATTTATAATGTTTTATAAGGTCTTCATTTTTCCTGCGGCACAAATGACTGTACTAAATTCAACAATGAGGTCAGCACCGAGGATTTGTTGAATGAGAGACATTCATCAACTTCAGGAGAACAGGGAATGTCATCCTTAGCTGGACAATGAGTTCCTCGTACTACTTTCCATTCAACACCGAGTGATATAAATTAAACTCAATCCTTAGCAGGAAATAAGAGAAATCATCACAATATACTTACATTGTATCTGTTCGTTTTTATCACTAGTCGTTCTCCACGTAACTTATTGTGAGTAGTCCCTTTCCATTCCAAATTATTTTTTTAACGTTATTAACGATACTTTGGAACGATTAAACCATATACGATATTAAGTTTTTGCGGTTTTGCTTGTAATACGTTAGAATGTATATTTCTCTGTAACTATAATTAATAAAACATATGAAATAACCATAAATATGTGCCTTTTACTCTTTTACTCTTGTGGTAACAGAGCGGTCAAATCATGAAGTGTATATTAAGAATTATTGTTGGGACCAGAGGGTACAGACCGAAGCACAAATAGTAATCATAGGTAACACTGCATATTAAATGACCTTCTACATCAATCGATGCTGCAGCATCCGCAATTCAATATAAAAATAAGAAAACCCTAGTATCGTGGTAAGGTTGTGAGGGTCTACAATCTACAATAATTACAAGTTAACCCCTGACTGAATGTGAATGTAAGGATGTAAGATGCAGTTCCACAAGTATCCGCGAGTCTCTGCAAGGTGATTGATTGCCTTGGTAACCCCCAACCTCCGATCCATTTGAAAAAGAAGTAGACGCGATGATCAGTATTTTAAATACATTATTATAATTCATTTGAAAATATCGTGAGTTCTTTCCCAAAGCCTTATCTTTCGTAGACAAGGAATGAGTGGATTTATTTATAAAATTTCTGTATTTTTTTATTTTATTTTTATTTTTATAGTGAATACCTCACAAGAGTCCCAACTGACCCCGTCTGGAGCCAGTGAGACTATGGCATCCCCAATTGGGGGATGTTGTCAGGCTGAAGGTAAGTGGGGAAGGGAAAGAGGAAGGTGGGGAAGTACCTGACTATTCAGATCTAGTCACTAAACACGGCTAAAGCCATTTGGAGCAACGTTTCAATTCTGAATGGTGGTCTTACACCAGGGCGATACTGGTAGTATCTTCCACTCCGGAACGTGCCGCAAATATACTTTATATTATTTTAATTAATTAATTGTGAAATAACACAAATTAATCAAATAAAATTTATTTGCGCACGCCGGGTTCGAACCCGCGACCTTCGGAATGGCAGTCCAATGCGTTACCACTGGACTATGCCGGCCGTCAATTTGAATCGTGTCCTCATCCTTTGTGGCCTCACGCGTCTCAAAACAAGAAATTATACTAATTATAGAACGATTAATTATTATTAGATATGATTATAATTAAACTTTCGTAACTTATGTAAACATCCAACATTCTGAATCTATGTTGAAATATTATACAATATTGGTATGATGTGAAATTGTTTAATAGAACTCTTTGAACTTGGCATAATCAGTAATTATAGGTTACAGTATCTTGCGTCCATAAATTGAGTCTGTGAATGGAATTGAACCTGCAATTTAAAAAGTCTTCCTCACGAAATAAACATCTGTTTGTTGACCTTTGACTATTTCCGCCAACACCTATACTAAAGTATACAATGACCTGTGGCGTAGCGTAAAATCTCCGAGCCCTAGGGCAAACTTGTCAGGACGTTTGCGTTTCCACGAATAATGAAGCGATACAATTTTTACTAACTCTAAATTTTTTTTCAAAGGTACAGGCATATTATTTTATAGAGCCACGTTTGAGTGTGTTAGTGCTCACCGATAATATTGAAAATTTGGAAAAATTGTTTGTAACTAGTTTGGAACAAACCCCCGCAATCCCCTCTCACTCCGCAAATTCCATTAAAATTTATCGCGATTCAATTCGGCAATGTTATTGGTTTTTTGTTTCATTATATGAGCTTCATAACAATAACAAAATTACTATTAAATTTAACTAATTATTTATTGATCCGTCCAGTCGTCCAGTAGGTACGTACCCAACTACATAAGCAAATATTACGCTTAATAAATAGGTCCCAATGGTCAGATCCCTCCGTGGTCGAGAGGTAAGGCTCTTGACTAGCAATCCGGAAGTCGCAAATTTTATTTGATTAATGTGTGTCATTTCATAAATTTATTAATTTCAAATAATATATAGTATATTTGCGACACGTTCTACAGTGAAAGATATGTTCAGTATCGCCCTAGTATGAGACCGCCAATGAGCATTGAAACGTTGCTCTGAATGGCTTTAGCCGTGTTCAGATCTTAATCGCAAGGTCCTTCCCCACCTTTATCTTCCCCTTATACTTGGCCTCACCACATACCCCAATTGGGGATGCCATAGTGTCTCTGGTTACAGTCGGTTGGGAGCAGTTAGGACTCCTGTGCGATATTCAATAAAAAAATATATATTTGGAATTTTTTTTGACGACGTAATAAAACTACTCGGTAATTATTTTTTTTTAATCAAACAGGAGGCCATTTGGAAATCATTTCCCTCGTGGATAATCTTTGGGAATGTCGTGTGCAGTCATAATGTTGTCTCTTCTCAATGTCCTTTCAAGGACCGGGCCCCATAAACGCGCCACTGCATTCAGTATCTAATCTCATCCCATGATAAAGACAATACGGCAAATGTCATCGACACTTTTCCCTATAGTTTCCGTTGCTAGGCAAATGTAAGAGGAGTCTGTTGTTTGAATGTTAGAAGTTACATGAGAATCAATGTGTACATTCTAAGACAAAGGCTATAAAATCGCTTGGCACGCGAATCGATAGTAAAAAAATAGAATTTGCAGATAAACTACATTTAATTGGATAATAAGAAGAAAACGTGTGAGATTGAGATAATACCATGTAATTAAGGTTTTTCTATATCATCAGACTTAATACTGATTGGTAATTAAGTAATTAAGATAATGATTAAATAATGGAAAATGAGGAGAAAGAAAGAAAAACTTGTTTTCAATATATTATGAAGATGATTTTTTTGTATTTATTTCAGCGTACATAAATCATAATATTCATTATTTGACTTTGTACAAAACTTATGGGCTTTAAAATAAAATACATTTTTTAGCAACAAAACCTCTCGCTTACATCGATGCGAAAACTCGACAATATCTATCTTACTCGTTTACCGCGACCAGTACCGATTAGATAAAAACTATTGTATGACTATATACCTACTATACATAGCACTCATATTATTATATGTTTTTAACATCCTGTATATTTGGTTGAGCTCATGGATTTCTTATTCCATTTAAATGCTGTAAATGCTAACGGCTTGAAAAGTTAAGCCTTACAAGTATGCCGGTTCCAGAACCTATACTAGTTCCTATCTCCTGGCTTTGTTCCTTTTCCCTTTGGCTATGTATTGACAAAGAACAATTCTCACGGCAAAGCGGTAGTCTGCTGTCTATTTGCTCTGCTTCCTTTGAAGTTTTCTCATTTTCTTTAAGTCCATTCTTCGGTGTCTGTTCTAGGCTTAGTGCTAATTCATAATGCTCGGGACGCGAACAGAAAATCGGCAGTGAAATGATAAAAACGTTTTGAGGTTACAGCGCTCAGTTCCACCCGCCACTAGAGTACCTTGGCCCTTTTAGTAAAAGAGTGTTTGGAGATCTGTATCACTCTTAGATTTTGATCCGATTGTGGACTAGACTGAAAAGCCCGACTGAAATCAGTGAAAGCTTCACTCATCCTTTTGAAGGACGGTATGTACACTCAATAAAAAAACCAATGCTTGGAAACGTTTTGTATTATACATTTACTTTGACATTTTCACATCCGGAAAAAATTTGTGTTCATATTACTCCAATCATAAATATTGTTCAAAAAACTAATATTTGAATTTCAAAATTTCCTGTTTTAATTGCCTCAAAACAGAGCTAAATCTTATATTTTAAACTTCAGACAGAATATTATTTCTTTGGTTTTAGGAGGTGGTTTTGAGAAAATCAGCTTTTGTTAGGGAAAACGTAGAATACTTTTTTGATTTAATTGAAAAACTTTCTAGCCGTGGAGTCTTTGTAAAAGTTTTTGGAATGCAAGAAGGTGACTTATTCCAGAAAATTTAATAAAACCATAATTTCTCATCTCGGTTGGGAATTCCACATCACGTATTACGAACACATTTCACGGAAATGTTTTCATGAAATCAAATAAGCATCTCGCACGATTTTTATTTTGTCAACAATATTAAATATGATTTACTCAAAATTAACAAAGGAAAATTTATGGGCAAATATTTTTATCATTTTAGTAAAGAAGAATTGCGACGTGGGCATGTTTCGTGATCCAAAAGTTTGACCATTCAGGCCTTAAATGTCAAATTCTGAAATTCGGTTCTGGATACAACTTCAAAATCAAATGGAATGGAATATGCCATGTTTTTTTACACCTTTTTCTTAACGCCACACAGGAAGTCCTGAGGAAAATAGTTTATCTCGGGGCCTTTGTCATCTTTGGGGATGCTGTGTGGAGGGCATTTTTAAGGAAAGGAATGAGAGGAAGTTCTGGGAAGGAAAAAGGAATGAGGGGTGGTTGGGAATCTAGGGTCATCAGTGTGTCCAGGAATGACGGACGAATGAACTATCCCTCCCGCTGCGGCGCAAGGCGATTGGTCAAGAGAGACCAATTTGATGGGTCAAAGGGTCTCCCCAAAGCAGCCTCTCCCGATAACCCGGGTACCCTTACTAAATCACCAAACGAAGCGAAGGAAAACAGTGTATTTTCGTTGACTCTTTCGGGGTGAGAACTAAATGGGGTAGTACTAATCAGGGGTAGGTAAACTTTCTGCCCACGTGGCCATTTCCCGTTTGGCCCGTGAGTACATTTGTTCTGTGCAAAAATATTGTACAAAATGGATATAATATGTCAAAATATACACAATTTTATGATATTTTATACTAAACCGAAATTCGTCCGTCCGCCATAACCGATCTCCGCTTGCCCCCTAAGCCATGAAACCAGTACACCGTAGTAGGCTATCAAACATAATGTGTGTCGAATATAATAATATACAGGTATGTATAATGTCCCGCGGATGTTACACAAAACATCGAAATGCCTTTGGCGACAAAAAGTTTCCACATTCCTGACGTAGGGTTTAAGAAAAAACTTGTAATTATATATTTATTAAATAAAAAAGTACTACTTTCTTTGGCTTGCAGGTAGGCACCTACATTGCCGAATGGAGCTAAAAACTCATAAATTGGTACTATATGTAAAAACTTGACAAATAAAGATTAGATTCAAACATTGAAGAGGAATATCAAACTTTGGCGCTTTGATGTTGCCAGGTGACAAAACAAAATAAATGGAGATCCTATTGGAGCTGTTTAAATGTCTCCTCGTACATTTGCTTCCCTACACTTACAGGTAAATAATCTCAAATCTCATCTCAACTTTGTTTGAAAAGTTTTTAAATAATACATGGATTGGAGCATTAAAATAGGAAAATTAAGTTTTAATGGGACATTTTGTGACTTATCAAAGCTTCGTGGCCCGAGAAATATAGGTAATTCAAGTTTTATTAGTACCTACGAACATGATTCGTCAATCTGCGGTTCATCGTTAAAGCATCATTTTTTTTATTACTGAACATTAAAGTTAATAGAGACCTTTAATAAAACATGAACATTTATGGCAAGTAGTTAATAACTATTTAGTACACCAATGTGTGGAATAGTCGCGTAATAACAAAGTTTTTTCCTTTCTAATCCGTTAAAATAAAATTAACATGACCAGCAAGGTAAACTAAAATATGCTTGCTGCTGAACAAACTATGATAATACAATAAGCCCTGGTATTTTAAGTTATACATAGTTTTTTTCAGTTTTGAATATCTATAACAACGGAATTTTCAACGTTAGGGAACTATGGAATTTTAAATAAGACGAACCACCATGTTGTCGTTTTCAAGTCATATTGTTCTATAAGAAAAATATTTGAAATGGAATACGGGTAGTAGGTAATTTTTTTAACAGTTATTTGAGTTATTATTTTTATTTGATTTGGTGAAACTTTATAAAAAATACTAATGTCTGTGATAACTCTCTTTTTAACTGCGGTTCAATTATCTATAGAACTTCGATTTTCTTCGAATTTAAGTGTCATTTTCAGAATTGGAATCGATTGTGGGAACAATTCAGACAGGGGATAAAGTTGTTACAAAAAATACTTTAATGTATTAATTTATGATTCCATATTTCAAATATGTTTTTCATTTGTTTAAATTTTCGACAAATCTCGGGATTCCGTTTGTCTGATTTTTCCGATTCCGATTTTCTCTAAAATTACCAATGTTTGTTTTTAAAAGGCAACAATCGTGAGGCAAATTTTGTGGTTATAAATACTTTCAGCTCTCAAATCCTACAATTATAATAATATCCCCTGATTTTTCACGGGTCTGCGCTAGTTATTTTTAATTTTGAACGCGATTATTTCATCACTTATAGTGTTTCCATTCAAGCAGCATCCAAAGCATTTGAAACAATTATCCAAATGAAAATACTCACTTTGTCCGACTTAATGATCTATAAACATTTAATTGTCTTACGATTTAAACAAAGGCCTCGTTTAAAGCGTCTAAGTGAAAAGATTAACAAGGATTCATTCAAACCTGAACGGAGGCAGCCATCAAATTAAAAAGTGACCACTAAGATACACTAAAAGCTTTTCGTTTGAAGTTCAGGGCACTACGATAATGTGAATACTTCAAACTTGTGCAAGTAACGAAGTTACCAGTGAGGGGTGTCAGGACGAAATTACACAGACGTGAATTTTACATTTCACTTACCAATTTCAAACACTTCCATAATTACACACGGCTGGAGTTACAAACGAAAGTACTTAAATTACACCTACTGTTTAAGGCTCCGTAGTAAGCGGTCAAAAATAAGGAGAAAATTACTGAAGATGGTTTGAAAGGAAGATGTGTAAAGAATGTATTAAAAAAACTATTATAATCAATAGCCTTAAGTTCCGAAATAAAAATATATTTTTTAAATATAATATCTACTCATTTATAGAGCCCAAACGGTAATTATATAAAATTTCCTTGATAGAAAAAAATAGCAAAGCGTGCTCCGAAAATTATTAAAAACACATTTTGTTCTAATATTTTATATGTTATAGGTATGAAAAAATTCAAAGTGCGTCTTTAAATGCAAGTTAGGCATTTGTTGAGGGATTTTTACTCTATTTTAAAGGACTCGTGTTCTATTAAATATTTTCAAAATTTTGCTTTTTACGCTTACTAAAATAAAACACGACTTTAATAAAGCAAAAATCTTTCGACAAATATCTTAACTAGCATTTATATAAATACTAGGATTTTTACTTAATTAATTATAAATAACAGATGAGTTATTAATAATTTTTTGAGCTTACTTAGTGATTGCATTCTATCGAAGGAATTTCATGTACCTAATTAATTTCCAACTCGGAGATTAACTTTAAAAATTAACACATATATTTTTTAAAGCTTGAAGTGTTCAAGGAAAGCATGTTATATTTCGGTAGAAGTTTGGAAGGCAGGGTTTTTAATATAATTTTATTGTTTAAAACTCAAATGTTCAAACTGTTCGTGCGGTAATATCTCAAAACCAAACAAAAGTAAAATAAAAATATATTAAATGGCAGCAATATATTCCTTATTGTGATTTCTATACCATACTTCTTCAAGGTGTGGATATCAAACCCATGCTCTAATATCTGTTGTTCGGGTGATAGGACAAAATTATAGAAGAGTCAATAATTTTGTGTTCCAATATTAATTACACTACGAAAATTACACACGAACGGATTTACGCATGGAAGAAATTACACATGAAAAGCATTATACCTACTGGAATTGCACATTTAAAAAATCCTCTTTTTAATAGGTTTAAATTTTAGTATGTCTAAGTGTGTGCCAAATAAATTAAAACCTGAAAAAATCTTTTGAGGTGTGTTATTTAATTTGGTGTAATTTAAGTAGATGTATTCCTCCCTATGTGTAATTTCGTCCATGTATAATTCCGTTCCTGTGTAATTCTGACAGTGGCAATTGGCACGTAAAATTCACGCCCGTGTAATTTCATCGTGTAACCCCAGTAAGGTATATTTGTTTTAAGTCTGAGATCGTAATGAATTCACTTAACACTGTCGTACTAATTTATCAGACAAAGCGTTCATTGTCTCAACACTCATTCATAGAGTTATGTTCTTGGTTCAAGGGAAGAAGATTTGAAGTTAAATTAATTCATTTAGTGACAATAATTGTCTTTTCAGTGTTTCAAGAACTCTTATTTAGCGTCTTCTGGATTAGTAATTATTACCACTAGCAAATAATATATGACCTACTTACTCGTATTTGTTTAATTGCAATCTACGAGAAGAAAGAGGTCTCGGAGAACTTTCGCTAACCGAGCGACCACTCTAAACTATTTTACTAGTGAAAACCTCACACAGGTAAATATTGGTTTATTCTTTAGAGGGTGTAACTTCAATTTTTGTCAGATGAAAATATGATTAATGACACAAAATCGCTGAGAGATTTGCCTTAAATTTGTCGGGGTAGAGACGTTTTTTGCAAGTATATTCAGGTTTATATTCTGCTACTTGTGACTTCGTTATTTGAAGAAAGATATATCGCAGATATATATCATGATAGGCTTAGGATATATTTATATATTTTGTAAAAGTTGTTCGTAACAAGTGAACTATGAATCCGCCACTTGAAATATGATCTTTAATCGAACTAACGAATTTATTTAAAAAATTTATTAAAAAAAATAAAAATGTTAAAATAAACTTAAGCTAGTATGCTGCCGAGGCGAGCTGTAAGCCGTAAGGTTCAAATGATTAACACGGTGAACAGGGAATTAACGGGAGCACTTAACGTTTTATGACCTTTGGAAAACATCCTCGTTAAATAACAAGACTTCTGTTAATCCCCTTTCGCTGGTGCATTGACTGCTGCACAGAGTTCTGTCATCTGTACCTACTCAGTCTGTTCATGAACGTCAAATCCCAAATCTATTTACTTTCTTTTACATTCAAACCTGGTGGAATCAATAGATTTACTTTCTATGTGATTCCTTTCTAAAGTGTAATAGCTAAGTTTCTCTCTTAACTTTTACGTATAAGCACGTTAAACTACACAATAAACTTTTTTCATGCAAAATTATGTGAAGATTACATCCCGTTGTGCACTTTTAATAACAACAAAAAAAAACGATTCTCGAGCGACGACGAGACGTGAGATCATATTAAAAGTCCGATAGTAAAAATTTTAAATTGCAATGTGAGAAATATAAGAAAGTAATGTAAAACCGTTTTTTATACCTATTCATTGTAGGAATATACTACAACAGGCCCGTGAAAAATCAAGGAATATTATAAATGTATGATTTCTTAAGCTAAAAAATAACATGTTTGCCTCAGGATAATGTTGTATTCCAAAAACAAATGTTTCCAATTTTATGTACAGAATAATAATTATTCTTTTTTGCTGACAAATTAGAGAGACGTCAGAAATTTATGTTTCAGATGAACACCGTTAGTAAACTAGAAAAATCATCAGTCAAAAATGTTTCAAATATAAAATTATTCATAAATAAAAATAAAGTATTTTCTGATTATACGTAGGTACCTACTTTCATGTCTACTTTAATTCACACAATCACTAGTTCCAATTTCGAAAATATTAATTAATATTTGAGTTCATTACGCATGAATATTTCACATCATAGACAACCGAAATTAGTAAGTTTAGTAATTCATTTAGGAAATTGTTTTAATCAAAAAATTTGGTTTTGTGCCAAAGTAAAACTTAAGTCTAAGTCCTTTTTCATTATTTTTACTCCATGGTGACATAAGAAGGGAAACCCCATAATTTGTGGTTATGAATTTATCATTTTCTAATAGTGTAAACAGGACCACTGCAGCAGTATTTGACTCTTAATATAAACAGAAGGTAACGTCTCTGCTACGAAGTATTTTCCCTTCCGTATTTTCCGTTCATTTAACATTTTATCGAATTTTTAAATAAAAGAAACAAGTTATTGGAACATGGACAAAAACCTTCGTACTTTAATAAATTATATCCATTAAAATCGCCTTAGCGTAATTAGTTCAAGCAATCAAATTTTACGATATTAAATTTTGTCGTCCAAAGTGACAAATCAATAAGTCGCACTCGGAAAGTTGGTTAATGGCTGTTGTTATTGCATTATTAAATAAAGTAGGAATTATAAAATGTACCTACACATTCAGAAATGTGTGGGTGTTTCTCGAAATCGATTTGATCGTTTGCTGTTATATAACTCAAGGGCACTGATTTAAATATTCATTTTAATATATTCCAAGATTGATGTAACTCTCACAGGAGTAACAAATCTTTTTTTTTGTGTATTTAAGTTTGAGCAACTTGAGAAAAGTCTCGTTCTATTGCAACACATAGTGAGAGGTGCTGAAAGGAATTTGCCATAATCATACTATTATAAGCGGTTGCAATGAAGTGCTCATACCAACCCTGATGTATAGCGATAAGGCATGGAACTGGCTGATGGCATGGAAAATCTGATGTGAGCGTTGTGAGGTTTAAATTAAAAAAGGAGAAAAATGGATGGTTTGGGCATGTGGAGCAGATGAACTAAGAAAGGAGTGTAAGTGACGACCGTCAAAAAATGGCACGATCAAGTGAATCAAATGTACTTTTTAAATTGTTAATTGAATTATAGACAGCCCTGATGTATTGAGCTTTAGGACCTTCAACATACCAACTAGAACTACTTGATCGAAAATTCTTTTTAATTGCAACAACAATATCAGTCCTGAGTTATTTAGGTACTCGATTGTAGTTCCAGTAGGCAACGCTTTCGCAAAAACAGTAGATGTGTTCAACTACACGGAATATAGTTACAAGAAGTCTATTGTAACATACCTCAAAAATATTAATAATTTAACTAATAATGCTATTGTTCTGCATTATCTTGCTATTGATTATATTAGTATCTAGATAACTAATAGCAAGCAAATTTTACTTCTTGATTACTGTTCTACTAAACTATTATGTATTTCAAATTTTATTAAATATGGGCGTAGAATGTAAATAAATATTCGAGTCAGGTCATGTCAAGATTCAGAATAAAAGAAGAGTTTGCATGAGACATCATACGAATACACATGAAGCAAGGAATATGTACCGAAACAGAGTTGTGTGGCGGCCTAATCTTTCTCCCTACATCGTCTGTAAGTAGGTATGTATGTAGGAAATGACATGTATTATCACTGAAAATAAACTGAAGGAAAACCAAAATTCTTTTGATACTTTTTTATTCATACGCTTGCCACTTCCTTTCGAGGTTTTGTACTATCGAAAACGATGCCTTAGAATTTAACCTTCCTGGTAATTCCACAATAGAAAACTAATCTTAACCAAACAGCTGGTCGATAGTCGATAGCCTGCGAACGGAACGAGTTTCTTATGAAGTTATCATGCTATGTTTGACCGGACAGTGGCTGAGTTGCCATCGCGTTTGGGTCCTACACAGGCATAGTGTGTTCAATTCTTCAGCGGGCCAAGTCCTCCATCACAACACTAGCAACATTTTCTGCTTACTTTCGTGGTATTAGGAGATTTTCAAATGTTGTTAGGTTATTCGTAACCCGGAAATGTTTGCATTTCTTAAAAAAAATGTTAAATTTACCCACGTCTGTTGTATTACAATTGTTCAGTTTGAGAAAAAAAAATGGAATTTAACTTTTAGAAAGTGAAATTGGAAAAGGCATTTTCAAGGAAAGGCAAAGCCACTCGTGGATTATGGAGCTTTGAAATATCAATTTATTTGTTAAAAATTTGGCGAGACGCCATATTTACGGTTGATTCCATACTAAAATTTATCAATTGAAAAAAAAAAGTTTTGATAATCGCTCGAAGATACATAGTTAAACTGCAAGGTGATTCTGTATCTTTTGCGTTAGCTTAACATAGGTTGTTCGGCATTAAATCAGTCGCATGTAATGTACCTAACAAGGAGTTCTGATGAAGATAGATCGAGCGAGGATAAGACCCCAAATAAATTTCTATGATGTAATTACACGCGACTGATTTACCGCAATTTAACGCAAAAGATACAAAATATCAAAAAAGAGTACATTTAAAAAGTTTTTCATTAAATCATTTCCATCGGAGTCTTTATCATCTTTCGTGTGGCCTTGTCTTCAAATAGGGGTACCCCGAAAACGAACATCGTAAAACGTGCACTTTTAATTCAATTGTTGCATTTTTCAAATGTTAAATTAATGATAAGTTCTCCATCCATGGCCGGTCAGGACTTAAGCCTTAAGACCTGAAGCGTTTAATTAGTGTTAATATGCGCGGCGTTGCAGGTTACAGAACACAGTGCCAGGGCCTCCCAATCTTCCTAATATGGTCGCGACCGCTTTTGGGCGATTAATAACCCATGCTGGTGTTCCCAAAAGGGCTTATCCAAATTTATTCATTATTGATACGACGTGTTATAATTTATTATTTAAACAGATATTTCAATATAAAAAGCGATGCAAATCAAACGACGCACCGCTTTACCCTTCTTGCTCAAGTAGGTATGATGAATACATAAAAATTCATGTGAGTTATAGGTATGCGTTTATATAGGTAGGTTTACATAAATAATCCATTACTACCAACTTCTTCAAAATATCAATATAACATTAAAAAACAAAAACCTTACTTAAATTTTTTATTCTTACAAAAAAATTATTTAGCCATTTTTATAATAAAAAGCTAGATAGCTCGTGAAAATGACATTACAAACTGAAATTTTTGCTGTTGACCTAGATATTCCAAATATCATGAGCTCACCGTTCGTTAGTTTTCAGCACAATACAAATATTTTTCGCTTTAATGGTCGAATAAATTTCCTGTTTAATTAATTTCCCTTTTGATTCCCATTTGATGTCAGGCAGAATAAACCTAATTGACGGCAGCACGAACCTAAATGACGTCCGGCAGCATGAACCTAATTGACACTAGGCAACAAGAACCCAAATGACGTTCGGCAGCATGAACCTAAATGATGTCCGGCAGCATGAACCTAAATGACGTCCGGCAGCATGAACCTAATTGACACTAGGCAACATGAACCCAAATGACGTTCGGCAGCATGAACCTAAATGACGTCCGGCAGCATGAACCTAATTGACACTAGGCAACATGAACCCAAATGACGTTCGGCAGCATGAACCTAAATGACGTCCGGCAGCATGAACAATGAACCTAAATCATGTCTGGCAGCATGAACTTAAATTAGTAATGTTAAATTATTTTGTTTTTAAATCGGATTATTTATCCAGTAACTTTATAATTTCAATAAAAGATTTAACAATACGTTCATCGTAGGTATATGTTTTTTATGAATAAAATATTGCCAAAGATACATACTTTCCTTAATGTATAAAAACTGCTTAAATCTTCACCTAACGCGACTTGCATTTCATGTACCCAAGTTGTATTATTTTGTAATAATGTATTCCTTTTAGTGTCATCTATACATTGTATAGAGTATAGATGACACTAAAAGGAATACATTATTACAAAATAATACAACTTGGGTACATGAAATGCAAGTCGCGTTAGGTGAAGATTTAAGCAGTTTTTATAAAGTTTTAAAAATATCGTTACTAAGTGTTATCTAACCTTAACACGCCTTGTAATTTGTTTTGTAATGTAGATAATGGTGCTACGATAACTATTACTAATATTATATACCCTATCGCGTTGGTCACAAAATACGGCTCTTCGGCGAATGACGTTTAAAACACATTTTATTTTGGCAATTATTAATAATATTTCACAAATCAAAATTATTTTTCCATCGAAAATAAAAAAAAAATACTTAAGGTAGGTACTAAGTCAAAACATTCCTGTGGAGAACGGTATTGTTCTCGTCCGCTAAGATGCGCTGTCGGCGGTTACTCTGAAGTTACGCTGAAGTGTCGTATCTATCTTTATCTATGGGTAGGCGTTTGGAATTTGGCATTTCTTTATTCTCGAGATTTTTTTCAAGACATTTTAAATAGTGCGTGGTTTGCTATCTTAATAATTTTTTTATTGATGTTTACAAATTGTCGTTATTTTTTCTTATCCCTATAAGTGTGCATAAGCATTTCGATTTGTAATTAAAAAATGTAAGTTAGTTAATTGAAAATTTTTCGTCATTTTGATAGTACGATATAAACGTAGTTTTATTAAATATACCTAGCTTAAACCGACTTCTAAAATCAGGTTTCTTGTGAAGAAATGAATTTGTCTCTAAAAGAAAACATATATCAATGTACTGCGGATATTTGCCTTTTTTGACTATTGAGTTTGAACTATTGGGAACCATATTAGCCGTTGAATAGACCTTATTCTGAAATCGACGAGTCGTAGTTAACAACATTGAAAATATAATTTTTCAGTCACTAGATCGAGGTTTCTCTCTCATTTTGTAATTATGTACCTTATTTAAATGTTTCTAACTATTGATTACTATGAATATAAATTTAATGGATACTTAATTGGATTTGATATCCATGCGCCCTTGGCGTGATTTCCACAAAAACGACGCTGCTGTTTAAATTAATCCAATTAATATAATGAATATTTGGGAGGCCAGACACGCGACCTGACAACTGCTTCCTCTACGTGTGGCACTTTGATCCATCGACCACCGGGCAATCCTAATTAACTACGATGACCAGACAAAATTCAATCACTTTTATAATCATTTGACCAAAAGTGATCTTGCAGTGGGTACCTATTTGATTTAATCGATAAACATTCGGTTATCAATTCACCTCGAACAGGCCCGCATCAAAGAAGATGGAACACAGAATTTGATGATGTGTACATTAGTACTTATCTCACATAATCCTTATTTGAGACCCCTCCTAAATTATCAATAAATATGGGTCAACCTATTTGTACATCGCCGTCGTCTTGTTCAATCCCGTTTCTCTAAACATTTTCGACTGATAATAATAATGGCAATGTATTATTGAAATTAATGTACAAGAAAAATTAGCTATTAATGTGTTCATCTGTTTAAAGCGGGTCTGCAGCCCTTTAACGAATGATTCGAAAGAGTTCCTAACAAAGTATCAGTTAAAAGCGAATTTTTTATGAAGACTGCGCAACACGATTTCATCACTGTTCATAAAAATAATATAGATATTGATAATGACATACTGATAATGTTGCATTCTGTCGAGATTATTTATTGGGAAAAGTAGACTTCGATATTTTCTGAATGACTAATATTATATGAGGAAATTGACAGAATCGTTTTTCTCCATGTCTGAACCGGCAAAAACAATCAAACAGTGACCTATGGCGTCGTTAAATTTGCAAAGGTTTTCCATCTGGAATTTCGATATCCACACAGGTTTTTTTAGCTAGCAACGTGAGTTTAATATTATGATCTAACATCCTCTTGACTGTCAAAAATTGAAACCAGAAGGATTGTTTCCCAATATATAACTTGAAAGGAGACCGACACATTTTTGCAAAGGAAAATCGGCGAAAACCAATTAATAGGTACAATGTAACTTTCCATTTGCAATTCCAGCTTCTAATGAGCTTACTGTGTTGGGAAATTGATAAAACATCGAATCAGCAATATTCCTATTGGACTCTCTTTAATCTCCGCAATCTGTATATATTATATTATAAATATACATTTATCCAACATTCTGAAAAATCTAACATCTTGGAATAAAAATTTGAGGTTTAAGATATACAATTCCGTAGTATATTATTTTGATATATCTCATAAAGTTTAGCCAACGTTAGCAATGTAAGCGCACGAAAATATTTTTTCCGACTTGATTACAAAACATCGACATTTTTTACTTTCTATAAATATAATTTGCATGTATGACATATATATCAACCTTTCGCATACAATTCTCTAAATGATTGTTAAAAAGTCTATCAAAATCCGTTGCGTAGTTTAGAAGAACTATGCGCATAAACAGACAAACACGGATAGCGACCTTGTTTTATACTATTTATAGATACTAATGCTTAAACTTAACCAAATTCCGCCCCAAAGAAGAACAAAAGCACCTTCAAAAGTCTTAAATTAAAACAACAGACAAAAATAAAGGTAGAATTCAACCTTATTGGTGTTCCGTTCGGGTTTCATTCAATTTTCACCGAGCTCTCATTGTGTTATTAAATAATAAAAAGCAGACTTGATTGCGTTGGAATAACCGTCGTTCTAATGCTCCAGACATAAAGTAAAGCGAAGTGGAACTGAAACAAGATGGAATACTTCACAATATAGATGTTTCTGAAATTCAATTTCATACCGCATTATAAAATGAAACGGCGATAACTACGAAACGATACGCAAAACAATGTTTGTAGTTTTGCTTTATCAAGTTTTACACTATTTTTTTCTTCCCTCGCCTAATGTCAGCACAATTAACAGGCCGAACAAGAATGTCCTAACTGCCTAATTGAATCCAGTGGAATTATGACATACTTTGAAGAATGGTCATAATGGGGAGGGCAAATTGGAGGGAGATAAGAAAGAAAGAAGTACTTGACTACAAATGACTACTGACAACTAATTACCAAATCTAGCTAACCCATTTAAAGTAAGTTTTCGATTCTGAAAGTTCGTTTTTAATTCATCCTTATTAATTACATTTACATTGATGATGTGCTTAATGTGTCTGTCTCACAAGGAACTCCTGTATTGAAAGCAGGTGCAGTATATAACATAAGCATTTTACAACAGAAATTAAAATAGTAACGAAATATTTCATTTAAAATAAAAGTCAGCCATCATCATACCATATAAATATGTTCTAATAATTAGGTTTCAATAAAATCGTTAATGTTTGATCTGTCTTGGCTGATGATCCAAGACTGTCTGATTTATTTTTCAAATAATTTGTGTTCTGTCTAATGGCCAGTGGAAGTGCACTATATAGCTTTGTTACAAAGTATAGGGTTTTCCAATAAGAGGTGTTATTTTGATATTCAATCGTAAAAGATCAATGGTTTCGTTGCTTGTGTGGCACGTAGCGCCGTCTTGTTGAAAGTAAACGTTGTCTAAATTATTATCATTCAATTTTGGCTACAAAAAAATCATCAATCATCTCTCGATAGCGTAATCCATTCACCGTAACTGTTGCTCCAGCCTCATTTTCGAAAAGTAAGGTCCAATGACTCCGCCGGACCATGAACCGCACCAAATAGTCACACGTTGAGAATAGAGAGGCTTTTCAACAATAACTCTTGGGTTTTCCGAGCCCCAGATGCGACAATTTTGCTTGTTGACGAAGCCACCGAGGTGGAAATGGGCCTCATCACTCAAGATGATTTGCATTTGATTCACTCAAGTGAATTTTAATAATTTCAATGCGTTTTTGAAACGTGTATTGTTCCATTTTTATTAATGGCATAGTTTTTACTTGTCAAATATTAAAAAATGACAGCTTTAAAAGTAACATCTACCGAAATAGCGGGCTATTCAAAATAACACCTCTTATTGGAAAATCCTTTATTTTACATTTCAAAAGTTGTTTTAGCGAAAGGGATAAGTAATAGGTTATGGCTTTTGGTTCTAGTATCACGAGAAGTTTGGACATTGTCAAAAATATTTCTGCATTTATATAGGTGTTTGCTTTTGGTTAAATTTTCCTATTGTCGGAAACACAGAATATCCTTACAGAATGTCCAAAACAAAGAATAAGATTTCAACCGAACTAATGCAGTTATGGTAGTTTTAGAATAATCTTTATAATTAGTTTCTGAGCAACATCCGATTAAACATCCGATCAATAGCGGCAGCGGTTCCTCCTCCGCAGACTTTAATACCGTACTCGATTAAAGATTTCCCGAGTGCATAGTAAATTGTTTTCAGTTGATTCAAGTCAAGAAAGTTGCCAGTATGTCTAAAGAAGTATGTCGATTTTCTAAACTTGTTTTCTATAGTGATAATATGTTATTTCCACAAAGCACTCTTTTTAGGGTGAATTGCCTAATACAAAAAAATGTTATTTCCATATTATATTACTGTCAAAAATAAAACTCAAGTATTTGATTTTAGTCACCAGTTCTAAGTAAAGGCAATCACATATATAAGCATTTGTCAGGGTAGCACGTATTTTAATCAGATTTTCTGGGACACTTAAGGAAAGATTAATACCAAACTCAATGCATTTAGTTTCTCTCTCATTTATTGTTAGTGTATTATTGTTTAACCAACTTATAATAGCAGTTATGCGCTTCTTTTTTTCAATAAACATCATTCCAGATACGTGTTTTGAAAGGGAGAATCTTGGAATATATAGACAGATTACACAATTCATTTATATAAATTAAGAATAAAGTGGGACCCAAAACGCTTCCTTGAGGCACGCCAAAACTAAATTACAATTGATCGCTGGGAAAATTATTGATTTTTATATTTTAATGTTTTAGGTTTGACAGGTAATTTCAAATATTGCCTTTCATAGTCCGGCATTGAGAGTATATTGTATCGTAATATAATTCGTAAAAACATTTTTTATTGCTGACGTCGAGTTGTATATTATAAACCCTTTAAATATCTTTATGTAATATTACTCCATTTAAACGTACCCTTTTAGAACGAAACAGCACACAAAAACATTTATAATATCATAATTTTTTACTTAAAAAGCTTTCACCGGCGAACTCATCCACTCAAAGCTAGTTTAGAAAATATGCTGAACCCTGGAATTGGAGGGGGGAGAGTTAAGTATTTTATTACAGTCTTTTATATTATTAAAAGCACCAATAAGATTCTAGATTTTCTAGACAAAATAAAGCAGTTAAATTAAGTGCACCGTAAAAGCTCAATCAAAAAGGTATTATTTCGCTTCATCAGCTTGAATTCCAATTTATTGGCTTTAACACGTTTAATTGATTTATAAGTGATCGTAACAATATTCTTTTAAATGCATGTATTCGTTAGAATTTCTGGACTTATTGGCATTTTGTGAAATACATTTCAACTAATCAGCAAAATATGGAGCAATGCAACCTAACACTCTATGATCTCATCAATTTAATTACGAAAATATTTTTTATGTTAAATCAGACATAAATGTTAAAATAAAGCCAATTAATTTAACTGACGTTCATTTTTAAATCCTATTGGGTACTCCATAAAATTCGCGTCGCTTTTTTTAACATCGCACAAGCCGTTGAATAAGAGTTCAGTTTAATTAAGGCGAAGTGTTGATTTAATTCGGGGACTGAAGGAGTTGCCGTCTGAGTGACTCCATTGGATGGCAAAGGGCTGTAAAAAAGTTTGAGTGGGTGGTAACTTCGTAACTGGTAACCCCTTCAGACTTAATGCTAAGCCACAAGGAGATATTTGGATGGATTGTAAGTAAGTACCGACTTAAATTAATAATTCAGTTCGTTCCTAGACCGAAGCAGTAACATTTTGTGGGTTACTTAGGATCAGTAGCTTAATATAATACCGTTTAACTTTATTGGGGCACAAAACTCATTATTTATTTTAATATCAACGGTATAAAATATACCATATACAGTAAATTACAAACAGTGACATCAGAAAATATACAATTAACAGAAACTATAGATGGATATAAAAAGTTAGAGATACAAGTACACGCAAAACTTATAGGTAGACTAGGTTAGATTAGTATTGATTGAAATATATGATAGTATTGATACATGATATAATATATTACAATAGCTAAAATGTATGCATTTATATTCAGGTTTTGGTTGAAAGTAGTTAAGTTCCAATCAAGCTGTTGGTTCACCTTATTGACTATTTTTATTGACGCAAGTTTCCTCAGTTGTCCCAGGCAGTTCATTTTATATACATGTTTATTTGAAATTTTACGTAAGTATGAGTAGACTTACATTTTATTGGCCATGATTTAAAAGATATGATACTAAAGATTTTTTGTACCTAGCTTCTGTGCAGTTAAACAGATCCGCTACATCTGCGTACCTATTAATAATTTCATGTAATCTAGGTACAAGCGAGTGTTTGAAATGTTCAGTCTTAGAATTGTTACAATTAAAGAGGTTTTTAGAGCGAGTAGCTCTTATGGGTACATGAAATTCAATGAGGTTAATTAAATCAAGGCTGTCTACACTACCATTTACAATTTTGAACATAAATATTAAGTCGGATATAATTCTTCGATCTGAGAGTTTTAGTAAATTAAATTTTTTCATTAAGTAATTATAGTTTATACTTTCAATGGGAATACCGAGTTTAAAGTTAATATGTCTTAGGAATTTGTGTTGAATTTTTTCTATTGAATCTGAATGTATTTTATAATGTGGGGACCAGATCGAGGAGTTATATTCGACTTGACTTCGAACTAAAGATGTATACAAAATTTTCAAGGTTGAAATATTTCTGAAGCCTCTGGAGTTTCTAAGAATGAATCCAAGCATTTTCATTCCCTTATTGTTAATTGAGTTTATGTGAGATATAAAGTTTAATTTAGAGTCGAAAATGATGCCCAGGTCATTAATTTCTTTAACAAAGGTAAGGGTTGAGTTATTAAGTTCATATGAATAAATAATTGGTTGACTTATTTTGTAAAATCTTATTGAATGGCACTTATTTATATTCAGATATAGTTTATTTTGAGTTCACCAATTAATTAACCTGTTTAAGTTATTTTGTAGATCTTCTGCGGTTTTTACTTTTTTAAATATTTTTGAATCGTCTGCAAAAAGTAATACATTTATATCGTTATCAAATATATTAACAATATCGTTTATAAACAGTAAAAACAATATTGGGCCTAAATGAGACCCCTGCGGTATACCACTTGTAGCTATAAATTGGTTGGAAAGGAATGAATTGATTTTTAATAGTAGAACTCTATCAGTTATATAGCTTTCAAACCAGTCTAAAAGTTTTCCTTAGAGTTTGACGAGGAGAATTTTATGGCAAACTTTGTCAAATGCCTTAATAAAGTCCGTATATATGGAATCGACTTGAGTTCTATTAGCTAATGCGTTTGATATATAGTTTTCATATAATGAGAGATTTGTCAAAGTTAATCTGCCCGACAAAAATCCATGTTGATTCGGAAAAATGAGGTGGTTACTATAAGGTGAAATTTTATCAAGTAATAGTTTTTCAAAAAGTTTCGGTATTACGGATAGCTTACATATTGGTCTATAGTTGGTTATATCACATTTATTGACTTTTTTGAATATAGGTGTCAGATAACAACGTTTCCAAATGTCAAGGAAGCAACTTGTATCAAGGGAATGATTAAACAATAAGCAAATCGGCTCAGCCAGTGAATCAATACAATTTATAAGGATACTGGGATACACATTATCAGGTCCGGCCTTTTTGTTTTTGTCTAGGGATTTAATCTTAGTTTTTACTTCGTTTATATTGATATGTATGGCAGGAATATGTATGGTCTCGTTAATGGATGAAGGTGGGATGTAATTGTCTGGGATATCTTCGTCATAAACACTTTTGAAACAGTCAGCAAAATGGTTAACCTTTACCTTCATATCAGTACTACTCTTTTCTTTGAAATGCATTGAGATGGGTAAGCCTTGTTTGTTTTTTCTTAGAGAGTTAACATGATTGAAAAAGTTCTGAATGTTGGAAGGTATAAAATTTTCGATTCCATTTATGTAATTAATATACGATATTTTAGACATTTTTTTACATTGAGATCTATAGTTTTGAAATATCTTGTAGTCGCTTAGGGATTTCGTTTCTTTAAAGTTTTTGTGGGCAATTTTTTTTACATATTACTAAGTTAATTAACTCTCCCGTGAACCATTTTGGGAACTTTGCTTCTTTGAAGTGTGAAAGTGGTACATATTTTTCAATGGCCCTATTAATAATTGTTTAAAATAATATTGTGATTAATATTATTGTTATTGTTGAGGTGAAGAAATGACCAGTCTTCATTAGCAAGATAATGTTTCATGTTAGGATAGTCAGCTTTAGAAAAATTATAAGTAAGGTTAGGCAGAATAGTTGTGTCGTCTAGTGAGTTACTTGTCATAATGTTTATGCTTACAGCGGGGTGGTGGCAGTCTAGGGGGAGGAGCTCATCAACTGATTTAACAACATGAATTGAGAGATCACTGGAGAACACTAAATCCAACAGTCGATTATTGTTATTGTAGACTTGATTGACTTGATGTAGCGAGAGTAAGTTCTTCATATCAATTAATTCGCGAGCGTTTTCTGGCAGGCTAAAGTTATTACAAGAGTCTTTATTCGTCCAATCAATGCTAGGGGTATTATAGTCGCCAAATAAAATTGTTCTGGCATCCGGATATTTATTTTTAAAGGTTTCGACGTCATCAATGTGGTTTCTGTAAACTGTGATGTTGGATCCAGGAGGAATGTAGACACATCCCTGGAGAATTTTACTTGATTTATTTTTCAATAATACGAATACCTGTTCCACGTCTAAATGTTTACATAGCAATCGAGTGGATGGCATTGATTTTGAAATGGATATGAGAACTCCTCCTCCTCTGGTTTTAGTACTAGTTGCTGGATTTCTATCAAGGCGGTAGGTGTTGTAAGATGAAAATCCAAGTTCCTCAGTATGAATATCAGGATCAAGCCAGGTTTCAGTTAGAAGAAAAACATCAATATTTTGGAGTAATGGAAGAGAAGTTTGCAATTCTAAGAGTTTGGTACGGCAGCCTCTGATGTTTTGGCCGTATCCTTTGATGGGTTTGAGTTTTTTGGATTAATCTTCACTATTTTCGGCTTGTTATTGATAAATTTTATTGTTAGCCCGACTTCACCCGCCTGTATCCGACTTTTGGTTTGGTGTTTGATCGGAAAAAATTTTGATAGAGGAGTTGGTTAAAAAAAAGTTTTTTTTACGGAGAATATTCATTGCCTCTGACGAACTTCTTAAGATAACTTTTATGGGTCTTGATTTATCAGGCCTCAGTGCTCTAAGACGGAAAGTGTTAATGGAGTTTGATTAAATGTTGTTATCTATTTTGTTCAGAATTTGAGTTATTTGTAGATTATCATCCTTGATTTTATCAATTTGGTTTACTTTTGAGCTTTCTGGTACGTTTATTATTATAAGGTTTTTAGCTCTGTTTTTTCTCTCTTTGAGCTCGTCGGCCGCTTCACATGTAGAAACTATTGAATTGAACTCAAAGTTTGGTTTGTTTATTATACATACTTAAAATGATAAGTGTGTGATTTGATAGCACTTTGCTGGTCGTATGAGCTCATTTAGATCACTAATAGATAGGTACTACTTTTTTTAGCAATATGTTATTTTTGATGTTATATTTATACATGTTGCCCTGTGGGATCTTCAAAATGTGACCACATCGAGTTTTAAATGTGAAGCGGTTTCCTTAGTACATTAGTTCGCAGTTACGAGTATAAAAAAGTATTTTAAAAGGAGGTTGTTTGTTTTTAGATACGTGGTTCTTGAAGGTAGTTGGAATTTTTTATTTTCTTCTAAATTATATATTCTTTTTTTGGACCTTAAAAATAAATTATATCTATCATGAACCTTCCTGGCTAGTACGTAAGAAGATAGTTTTTAAAAAAATTAATGTACGTAAAAGCATGTGTTTTTTGGGGAAAATTTTGAATATCTAACAATTTACTAAAGATATTTACTTCCCCACATCTTCGGTAGGTACCAATACTTGTCTGGAAGCTGCCCAAGTATTCAGGGAATGCCAACCGTTCGCCATAAAAAAGGGCTTTGTTATAAATATTTTGATGGGTCATCTACCTGCCAAGGGCCAATGGTATCTTTAGTAGTGGTACAGCTAGGGTTGCCAGACGTCCTTTATTTTAAAGGACGTCCTCTATTTCAGACCCAAAAATTGATCTTGTCCTCTAATTTAAAATCTTCAATAGAGGACAATACTTTGTCGTTTAATAGATACCCAATATTAACCTTGATGCATTGTATGAAGAGTTCTGTATATTAAAGCCTCTCCTGACGAAAATTATAGACGGTAAGAAATGTGAAAATGTTCTTGAAATTTGGATTCAGATTCTCAAATCTACGGATGAAAATAAGAATCTGCTAAAAATAATACAATACGTATTTTCCATCCCCGTTTCTAATGCCCAAGCCCAAAGGATTTTTTCCTTGTGTACGAATACGTGGACCAAAAACCAAAATAAGTTAAATATTGATACTGTAAAAGCAGAACTGCAAATAAAGTCGAACTTCAACATGAAATGCAAACAATTTTATGATTTCATTATAGAAAACGAAGAAGCTCTTAGAGCAGCCAAAAGTAATACATACCAAGTATTAACTTGATTTATTATACAGGTCAGTTACAACCAGTCAAACGCAGTATATTTGTTGATAATACTGCCAATAATTATTTCGTTAGCTTTCTAACTCAAAGGCCTCATACACTATGTGTCGTATTGTATCATGTTACCTCTGCCACTACCTAGCATTTACATATAAACTTTACATTTCTTACTAATTTAAGTCTGTATAACTTAGGAGTAGGAATATTCTTATTTTTGTACTATTTACTTGCTGTTATAATATGTCAAATGGATATGGTTATATGTATTTTTACTATTACTTTTGTGAACTTGCAATTTTCAGAATATTATTTTTCTATTAATTATGTATGTAAAAGCCCAATGGGCGTATAAATAAATAAATTACTTTAAATTCAAAATGACTAATTAAGGTCGTACTACTTACTTGGCTTCGATTTACATTGTTTTTTTTTTATTAATAAATGTAACAACTGATACCATAACAGCATTTTATTAAAAAATATTGATGTCCTTTATTTTCATCACATGTCCTTTATTTAATCGTATCAAATCCTCTAATTCATAAAACGGAAGCTGGCATCCCTAGGTACAGCCCACCTAAACAACTACACATTCACGTGAGTCAACTGAATTTAACGGATGGGAAAATGAAGGAACTGAGTAAATAGGAAAGAATTAAAAAAAACATTACATGCACGCATTTTTTAAACTCACAAAAAGTAAATGAAGAAGTAATGCTTTAACTTTGATCTTCACAAACATATTTATAGCCCATTTAATTTGGGCTTTAAATTTTTATTCCAATGCGTTCAACAATATTCGCCATTCTTTATGATAATAAGCATTACAAAAAAATAAACTATTTAACAATGGTGAATGGTCTTGCCTTTTTGAAAGATTATTGATTATTTTAAAGCTTTATTGGTCATGGTGGAAATAACGTTGCGAGCTGAAAACAAAGTTCCAATCCAAAGTTATGAAAGTAATCATGACGCACAGGTTCAAAGTTGAAGAGATTTTTCTTCTTCGGATAATAATAATTATACGTTTTGTGAAAAATCACGTCTAGGGTGCTGTACAAGTTTTTTTTTCAATGCTCTACTGGTAACAATTAGGATTATTCTTCAAATTTCTGAGTTGATTTTCAAGTTTTGTGAAAGATTATTTCAGTTCTGTCAAGCAACTAGCCTATAATGATATAATAACAAAATTTGAAAAGGACTTTCACTGAACCCGAAAATGAACGTAGAAATTTGATGAATTGTTTAAATTCTCTGAAACAACCCGTCCTTAGACTATGACTATAGACACTGCCGTCTCTATTACAAGCCGTGCTGTAGATTTGGCGGGAAGTCAAATTTCAAAGTAAAGAGGCCTATTTCCCCAAGAAGCAAAAACATCATTCCAGCTCTGATTTTAAAGGTTCTAATGAATTTAATTTAAAGTGAAGGCATGGATATTTCATATTTATAAATACTTACCTATTTTACCTATGCAAATCGTTTTGATTCATATTAATGAATACATACTCACCTAAATCCTATGGGTAAAAAAATATATTTTTTTTGTGGGAAGTAGATATTTTAGAATTTCATGGATAAATAGTAAAAGATTTTTTTGTACAAGTATATATTTTATTACATTATACACAATACAATACAATTTTTGATGGATAAATAGTAAAAGAATTTTTTGTACAAGTATATATTTTATTACATTATACACAATACAATACAATTTTTCATGGATAAATAGTAAAAGAATTTTTTGTACAAGTATATATTTTATTACATTATACACAATACAATGCAATTTTTCATGGATAAATAGTAAAAGAATTTTTTGTACAAGTATATATTTTATTACATTATACACAATACAATACAATTTTTCATGGATAAATAGGAAAATAATTTTTTGTACAAGTATATATTTTATTACATTATACATAATACAATACAATTTTTCATGGATAAATAGGAAAAGAATTTTTCGTACAAGTATATATTTTATTACATTATACATAATACAATACAATTTTTCATGGATAAATAGGAAAAGAATTTTTCGTACAAGTATATATTTTATTACACTATACACAATACAATTATTTTCAATATTTGTATTATAATATATGGATAGGAACATTGGAGGGGACCCACCATACAAATATCCGAGTCCATAAAAATAAAGAAACAAAACACAGGTTACATAAAATGTTACAAAAGTAGGCAACGTAGAATATAACTTATTAAGTAAGATAGATAAACTGCTAATATCCTTCAAATCAACAATAATATTGATAAAAAATAAAGATGAACACTAACTATAATATTAACTAATTACAATATGTTTTAAGTTTTCTTGTATTACTTTTTTTATTTGAAGAGATACGATTGTTTTGCATTTTGCTATAATTATTAAGCAAAATATTTGATAGAGTTTTCACAATCATAGTGTAAATTCTGTGATTTGTCATCCCACAAATACATTTTGAATCTAAATCTACATAAAAAGAACCAGATCTTAGGCTTAAAAATGTTAATGTTAATAATATGTCCTTTTGGTGTCCATGTTCCAAAAATTTATGATGTAACTCTTTTTCATTGACAATGAATTCAAATATGGAACATAAATGAAAATATACAAACCTTACAGACTCAGATGGGACAATCAAACCTCCTCTTTGTAAAAAATCAAAATATTTATCGTTAATTTTAGTACCTTTGCTATCGGACACCAAATTCATACATGCGTTACAATTACTCGCTATCTTTTTTCTAACACCAAGGGCTGCATAACCACAAACATAAATCTGTGACGATTCGTCATTTTCGTATGTTTCAAGGTAATTAGATTTCAATATATGTATAAATTCAGTTACATCTATTTCTAAATTAGTTTCTTTTTCCAAAGGTGTAAGCGAGTTTTTAATATCGGTTAACGTCTCAGATATATTTTTAAACCTAAACAATTTTCTGACTCTAATTTTTTTCTCTGACTCTACAATTTGTGAATATGAAATATGGTAATTTGTACCCGATAATCTTCTATACAAACTAAATCGCTCTTCGAGCTTGTCGGTTTGAAATTTTCCTGACAAAACATAGGAAATTGGAAAATTGGCAAACGAAAATTCTATTAATTTTATGAAAGTTAAAACACTGCCATATAAGGCATTAAAAGTGTCCCTTGAAAATAAAGTACCACCTGGCAAATTGTTCCATTTATCTAACCAAACAGCAAATTTTTTTAAATGCAACAGTTTCTCATCATTTACCCCCAGTATGGGTGTACAAAATTCATTTCGTTTTATTTTACCCTTCATTGTAGTTTTAACATTCAAAATATCCCACCAATTTCTTATTATTTGTAAAAACATAGCCGTTTCTTTAAATTCGTCAATATTATGCAAAGCAGCAATAGTGGTACAATGAAATATATTATCAACTAAAATCACCTTCTGCCTTTCGAAGCATGTTGGATAAAGAGATTTATAATTTAATTTGAATGCCTTTTTAATTGTACTGTTGCTTTCTATGGTATATATATCTCTCAGATCTTGAAATTGGGCATGTCTTATTATGGAGTTGTCGTCAAAATCTGGATATGAGAATGATTTCTTAAAATCTTTTAAATTGATCCAATTATTTCTAATATTTTTAAATATGTGCACAAAATCATAAAACATAAAAATTGGCAGATTAGTGTGTAAAGGATTAACAAAATTATCCAAGGGAGATATTTGTTTGAACATATTTTGGTTCACCCGATTATTGTCAGTAATAATGCAAGTGACCGTAAAACCAAGTTTTTGAACAAAATTTAAAACATTTAAGGTGATTGTTTTCAAATCACTGCCAGAAATAGAACTAACTGGCATCAGTCGAACGACTTCTTTTAAACCACCAAAACATGAAGTGATCATAAAACATTGCACTGTTTTTGCTATTTTTGAGGAATCATTTGATGCATAACCTGTAAGTTTATTGGATTTATAAGTAATACAACTACTTATGTAAATTTCATCAATCAATAAGGAAACAAACTTTTCACGCTCCGAAAGCTCCTTTACTATATTTTTAAAATATAAATTATTTGAAGAATCAGGTGAAACATCAAACGACGAAGAAATGCTTTGTAAATACCTTTTATGTGGCAAAATAAAAAAATCTTTAATTAATCTGTAACATGTAGGAGACCTCGAGTAAATCATGAAAGCAAAGATTAAAGTGGTAGTACTATATCGTCTCCTTTTTGATGTTAATAAACTAACCTGATCTAAAAGTAGTTCTAAAGAGTTTTTAAATTCATATTCAAGACTACTGGCAGCGTCTAGTGCGGACTTTAAATAAATATGAGCTTTTAATAAATGATTATTTACAGTATTCTGACTCTTGTCTTCATAATTAACATTGTCATCTATATTAATATTATGATATCGTACCAACAAATTTTCTAATTGTGACCATAAACTCAATATCATAGTTTTGGGGAATAACCACTTCAATTCACTATGAGAAAGTTCATTTGTTCCGACAAATACTTTGATATTCAGATTATGGTCAACTACAACTTGAGAACTTAAATATAAATGTTTATCTACATTGTCAAAGTTTGTGGTGTATAAATATGTTATGTCATTTATAGTTTTTACATTCCACTCACCGAGTTTAATTTTTATTTGCATATTTCTAACAAAATCACTATAATTCACTATTGTGTCACTTTGAAAGAAAAGTTCAACTTGTTCCTCGTGTCGGTGTTTTATTTTTAACTTCCTATTTTCGGGATTCACTCTATCCAGTGCCTTTTTCTTTGTTAAATAACTTGGCAAACCTTTAAAAATACTTGGTGTAGCTCCGATGGCCAATTTTGGTTTTTTAGGGTGCGATATAATATCCTTTTTGTCAAAATGATTGATGCAAACGGCAGCGAAAGCACCTGGAATCCAATTTTTGCGAGGAATGGCCCTGATCCATGACTGTCTGCGTTCTTCCTCCGCTGGAAATTTGAAGATGGTAACCGCTCCTTCCTTCTTCAGAGAACTGGTGTAATTTGCTTTGCATCCGGGAACACAGCACTTATGAGGCATCTGAAAATAATATCCACTAATAAATATATTACGTATTTTCAAAACAAATCAAATTTCACTTTGAAAACAAATCAACAATCGAGTTGAAACGAAGTATCAATTCCAAGTGCCTACTAAAAACGTGGCGGCTTATGAATTACCCTATTTTTCTCTCAGAAAGCTCTACACATGTTATTACATAGTACTATTATGAAGATTATATTATATTATGTAGATTATATTATATTATCTAGTAAATTACACCATTTCTAATGATAATCTGTACAGATCCAAAGCTAAGCGTCATCCGCCATTATGTAAGTTGTTGAAAACATTATTTACTACGTTAAAATTGTAAATATATTTAAAATTTCTTACCTTGACGATCGTATATAACCACCAACCTATTGTTTTACAAAAATGAAGTATAAATATTGCAGAAACGTGATGTAAAATGTAAAATAACTGCTTAAATCAGTTGCACACACTTTCCAGACGCCTACAAAATCCATACTGGCGCATAGAAAAAAGCTACCACGAAGGCCGAAAAACAGGACTCTTTGAATGTCAGTTGGTTTTCTACAGCACGGCCTGTGTACAGATGGCAGTGCTATAGATAATCTAAATCTACCATAACTTCAGGTTAATACATTGCATCCACCAGCTCATTAGTCAATAACATAAAAAATTTAAAGATATCAAGGGACGTACTTGACTTACGTTAACTTGTGATTCTTGATATTATTTGAAGTAAAAAAATATGATATTTTGATCTCCGAGGACCTTTTTGACTTTTTTTCTTCAAAACCAACAAAAAATTATTCCACAGGCCATCACTTCTCACTTAGCCGACTAACCGCGGAATCCCTCACCCGACCCTAACTGTCCAATACCTACTGTTTTTTGTATGTTTAAAGTTGAAGACTTAAAACATTGACATAAAAATTGACTACGCAGACTATTGTTTCTACTGGTAATACAAATAAAATATTTTTTAACTTTTCTATGAATGTAATATGTACAATTCTGCTCCTTATTCTTATTAATTAAGATAAAACGTTAAGGTAGAACCGGCAAACCTGTATTAACTAGTATGTATTGTTATTAAATTGAATTAAAAAAAAATAAAAACAAGTGAAAAGACACAATACTCCATTTACGTCCTCATTTATAATATTCGATGATAACTTGACATTCGCTGCACACATAACTAATAAGGCTTTAAAGATGCTTGGCTTCCTTTGCAGAACTTTAACTGATTTTAAGTCCTTAGATTTTATGAGAACCCTCTTTATTTCATTAGTCAGAAATCAAGTAGAATATAATTCATATTTGGTCCCCTTTATATAAAGTTCACTTTAACAATATGGAAAGATTTCAGCACAAATTTCTTATGTACGTAAATTTTAAGCTCGGAATTCCTATTGATTATATTCATTATGTCAGTTTAATGAATCAATTGCATCTAATAATACTGACTGACAGGAGGGTTACATCAGACCTAGTTGTGTTACACATCTAGGTCTGAAATAATTCAGACTATCAAAATGATCATTCATCACATCTTTAAAAAATTATATAAAGTCATGGAAAGTGATGAAATTAATAAAAAATGTATTAACTGGGTTATGTAGGTTAGGTTAGGTTAGGTTTAATTTTTTTTTCATCGTTTCTAATGACTTTATATCACTTTTTAAATGTGTGTTGAATTGTCACTGTGTTGAGTTATCATGGAACCATCAAAAGTACCCCCATACTTGTTGATACTTGCCCAATCATGCATCCTATTGGTCAGTGCATGTGTCTGATAGTTGGTTGTGTGTATGTATTGAAGAATAATGTTATATTTTGTCTTGTATTCCTAGTCGGCACATGGAATTTAATAGTGGCAACGATGGCAGGACTTTCAATTAAGTTGTTATTGACTCTATGTATAGTTTCCATGTGCCGACTAGGAATACAAGACAAAATATAACATTATTCTCAATACATACACACAACCAGAGATGTGCAAAATGGGTACCCAAAACCATTTGAAATGCAAAATGGAAATGATTCAAAACTTATCCATTTGAAAATGCAAAATGCAAAATGGTTTTTAGAAAAGCATTTCAAATGCAAAATGCAAAATACCTATTTTCAAAATGCATTGAAAATGCAAAATGGTTTTTTAGGTCAAACAATTAAAATAATTATAGAATTTTTAAACAATTTTGTCATTTAATAATGGACATCAATGTAGAACAAACATATTACATTATGGTAAATCCAAAAACACCACGACTACAGATTATGAAACCACAAAAAATTTGCTCGGGACTAATGTTGCTAACGTAAAAACATAGAAACTGCTATCTAACATTTAATATTACAGCTTCATGGCCCCATGTTCAGTATTTGAATCAGTGTTTTTTGTAATGGTATCACTCAATTGCCAGGGCTCCTACCAGGGAGCAACTTGACAAATGTAAATTATCTTTCATAGCGAGGTTGAGGACCGACTGATGTTTGGGGCTTACAAAAGATGAGTGGAGAAAGTAGGAAGAATGTTGCAAAAAGGAATTTAAAATGGAAAATGCATTGAGAAAAGCATTTAAAATGCAAAATGGAAAATACCCATTTTGCATTTTCATTTGAAATGGATTTATTTGAAATAAAGCACATCTCTGCACACAACCAACTATCAGACACACGCACTGGATAATAGGATGCATGATCTGGGCAACAAGTATGGGGGTATTTTTGATATATATGTAGTCAATATAAATGGACTTCGAATTAAGCATAATCTATACCAGCACTTTGCCGAATCCTACAAATTAGAGTTGCGTTGGTAATGTAGTTTTAGTGTTTTGTCTTATATGTAATGTTGTTCTAATTTCTATTTTATTTTATGTTACTCGTACGTTTTACTAATATTGTTTCATATTTAGTTTTTTTTAATTATTTTTTAATATATTTTCATTTATACTTGTTATCACTGTTTTACATTTGTGTATTTATAGATTTATTTTGTACCTACTTTATAATGGATTACATCTATATACTGTTAGTATTTCCTATATAATACAGATATTCTCCTAAAAGCTTGTTTAGGTGTATAAATAAATAAATTACTCCAAATAATGACAGAGTCACTGGTTAAATCAAGGGCGTCCCTTAACACCTTGTATGTGTACAATTTATTACCAATGAGCGTGATGCTGCCTTAAAATATTGTAAATAATAATGTACTTGGCACCCTGGCAGGTCACTAGTGTTTATGTCTTCCAACGTTACTATTTTGCACGCTGTATGTTATAGGAAATGCTATATGATATTTATTTTAAAAAGGCAAATAAAGTTTTTCTTCTTTGGTTGTTTCGTAAATCCTCACCTTGTCGGCAAAATCTTTTACTAAGAAGCTACATATTAAAGATTTTGTTCGTAATCTACTGAAATATTTTAAAAACACTAACATCATTGACATTCTTACTATGTTTACAATAACCAACAAAGAAAGCAGGATGCCCCGAAACCCGTCAATTAACAAAGACACACATTAAAGCATTAACCAAGATCCCATGAAACATCCGATAACAGACTTTCAACTGTTCCGAGACTTGTTAGAAAGTGTGGATGATTCAGCCGACCGGAAAGAATTCCTAAAAATATTAAGTTACTGGAATCGAACAATGTCTGAGGTTCTGGTAACACAGACGTCTGACCCTTTGACTATAGGTACTATCGAGTTCCAAGTTACGAGTACATTTTTATGTCGAAAAAATAAGAAGTTTTTGCTGCTGGGTAGGTATTTAAGATCAAACGACGCGATGTGCTGTGAGACCATTGCTCTTTAAATGCTTAGGTTTTGGTATTTTATTTTAGAAATGAGATTGAGAGATCATTGACTGGAGTTATAACGTTGAACCAACTAATATTCATAACAGCCCAGGTCTATAATAAAATAAGTGTGTGGTGAAGCAGCGGAAGACCTTAGTCATAAATTCGGGAATCATAATGCACTATAAGTAGGTAATACAATGTGTCTTTGAAGAATCTTGGGTAACTGCATATCTACCGAGTGTAAAAGTTGTCATGGTAAAAATCCTACCATTAAATCAGGAAAAAATGAGGTGATTCGACAGAAGAAACGATCTTTTTTATTTACCCTAATAAATTACCTGGAGAATAGATAGAACACGGCATTTTAGCTATCATAAAAATCAGGCATCGAATATATTTCAAATCAAATCAAGTGTCTACCAACAAAACAGATTTTTATTTCGTTTTAGTTGTGAATGAAACAAGGACCGACGAAGTGGCGCCTTTTTAGGAAAGAGGAAGCCGAAAACCATAAAAGATTAAAAGCCGATTCCGACAAGGATTTGGGGTTTGAATTCATAATTTTGTTAAATTAAGCCACAAAGTCAAAAGAGTTACCTTTTTAATCCAAAAAATAATTGCCGATTCCTCACGAAAACCAATATTCGATGTTATTAGTAAGAAATTAAAGGCTTTTTACAACAAAAGATACCCCTGTGCTTCTTAAACATCATCGTTATGATAATTTATTTTTCTTTAAGTGCCTCTGCTTCCGTCAATGGTTGTGTAAAGCTCAGAATTAATTCGTCTTCTTTAGACGTGACAAAAAACTCCTGAATGAACTTAGTCAATGGGTCCATTATGTTTCATCCTCGTAATCCTCCCTTACAAACCTCATAAATTGGGTGCGGCCGGAGATATTCGGTGGCGGTGCTTAATGAACTGTTTCATTTTACTGAGGTTCCATTGAAAAGAAATATAAAAGAACGGGAAAGCCCAAACAAAGAAAGCTTGAAGTGCGTACTCCCTCCCCCCACCCACTCCTTCCCAATCCTTCTCAAATGCGACGTTTTTGGGTAAATTCAATTTATTGAGAACACCATACATTCAAACGTCTGTTCAGATTGAAGTGGGTGGGAAAACAAAAAAAATAAGGAAAAACAAAATTATTTTGTGTTTAAATGAACTGACAGAAGACGAAATAAGGGATGAATAAAGAAGCTGTAGATTTCTACCAAACATTTTTTTGGTGTTCACATAGATTGCAAAAAAGTTAATTTTGTTCGATTGACATTTTTTTATGTGAATATCGCACAATAGTCCCACTGCTCCCAACCGTCTAGACTCTAGAGAGAGTGAGACAACGACATCCCCAATTGGTGTAGATTGTGAGGCTGAAGGTAGTGGGGAAGGGGAAAAGAAGGGAAAGAGGAAGGTGGGGAAGTATCTAGGTATTCAGATATGGTAAAAAAAACACGGTTAAAGCCATTTCAAGCAACGTTTCAATTCTGAATGAACCAGGGTGATAGTAAGAGTAAATTACACTCTAGAGTGCCGCAAATAAACGAGTATGTCATATTTTTAATGAATAAATTGTGAAATAACAAAAATGAATCAAATAAAATTTAATTGTGCACGCCGGGATTTGAACCCGCGACCTCCGGATTGCTAGAAAATGTAAGTTTACAAATTACATGCTAGACGTTATTATATTACACGCAATGTGGCTTGATTAGAAACCCATCCTTTCTTTGTCTTTTACAACACAACTCTACCCGCACGCTCTTACTATCACTACTACTGTCATGTGTAGATATAATTTATCTATATCTTTATTTATATTTGTGTAGCTTGTTATAATTTCCTAATTATTTTTATCAGTTAATGTGCCTACAACAATTATCTTCATTTATAAATTTAATATCAATGAAAAATAACAAACTTTCTAATCTACTACTTTTATCTTTTAGATTATTATAGACTATTTACCATTTAATTAACCCAGGTTCGGAACATAATTAATTTGTTATTTGTTTAAACACTCAGTAAATAATATTTACAATGTCTACGTGCCCAAAAAATTAAATTTCATGAAACATTGACAATTTCAACTGGGAATATTTTGGTGTTCGGTTGCTTACCTATGTACATTATGTAAACAAACTAATGGAACTTAAGGCGATGCACGACGTAGTAATGCATAATCATGTGTTTTTGGTTTGAATAGGTCGCCTAGAAATGTTTCAGATGCTTTAATTAAATACTGCGAGTAGAATACATCTTGGCCTTTAAAATAATCGTGTATTTTTAGTTAAGTCTTTTTATAAGCCCAGAAAAAAATAATGTATAAGGCCTATAAAAACTGCTTTAAAGATCAAAATCTCCTACTTACGAAATCATTCTCGGTTATGATTTTATTGTATAATGTGGCAAATTAAGTTATTTATAAATTGATCGGAAAAAAATTAAATATTTATGCCTGAACATCCATAAAATAAAATAAAATAAAAAAATAAAACAAAAAACTTTTTTGCCATGTTTTTTTCTTGCATAAATCATTACAGGCGGATGGTGTTAGGCGGGAATTTAAACCTTATCGCCATGTACGTAAGGGGTTTTATTGATAGCGGCTCGATTTAAAATATTGCACGACGTAGTGCATCGCCTTAACTGGAAATATACTGATGTTAGGTAGCTTACCTATAGTAAAAGTAATAATAATAATAATTGGATAATTTGTAGAGCGCCGTTTTTGTGAAAAATCACCTCAAGGGCGCTGTACAATTTATTTCCTACCAAAGATACCAAAACATACTTACCTGGCTTCCGACAAGCACACTTATATTAAAAACATTGTACTATGTACATTATGTAAACAAACTAATGGAACTAAACTGTGGATATTCTGATGTTAGGCTGCTTACCCATGTACATTATGTAAACAAACTAATGGGACTTAACTGGTTTATTTTATACTCACCATTAAATGTAAAATTAATTTATGTATATAACTACATATTTTCTGAATCAACTTACTTTAAAAATAAAACGTAGGTAGATAGTAATACTCTAAGGTAGTAATTTTAAATACCTCAACCAGTATCTATATAAATAATGTGTGTACTTGATTGCTTGTATGGTATAAATGAAGTCTCACTTAATTTCTAAATAATAATTAAATGTTATTATAAATTTTTGTACGGACTACGCGATGAAGATGAGAATAAATGAATATTGTAGTTAAAATACTAGTGGTGATGCACGGAGAAAAAATGAGTATTGCTCATTGATTAATTTGGGAGGCGGTTATCAGTACTTCCGCCCCGGGAATCATTTATTGGATAACCAAAATCCCTGCCATAGGTCATCCCAAGTTGTTCGCTACGTTTGGTGACTTACCAGGGCTGCCCGGGTTCATGGGGTAAGGTTTGTCTAGGTCTTGGCGGCAGATGCATTTTCCAACCTAGTACGTGGCGGGCCGAATCGGGAGAGACTGGTTGAGGGAGACTTTTAACCTCTCCAGCACGACTGTGGAAACATCGTAGTGGAAGGGATGGATTCATACGTCCGTCACTCCTGGACAAACTGACCCGCAGATTCTTAACCACTCCTCATACATTTTTCCTTCCCAGAACTTCCTCTTCTTCCTTTCCATAAAAGACCATCCACACAGCATCCCCAAAGATAACATACACCCTGAGCGATTTTATTTCTCAGGCCCACATTTGGGGAACTAATTTAAAAAAATAAAATAAAAAGTTAAAAACGGGATAGCAGGCCATTTCCTAATAAAATTTTAATACTTTCAGAATATATCGGAAGACGTGTTCATGCACCTGCGTTTGCCTTGTAAATATATAGTGACGAAATGTGGTAGTTTTTAGCAGGATTACGAATTATTTTGAAGTGATTTTTAATAAAATTAGCAATATTTTATATCAGTATCTTTCTCCGTGTACAAAACGTGCGATCTGTGCATCTGTTAAATAAAAATCACCGCACAGTAAAAAAATGTGTGACAAATTAATAATATAAATAATATAATAATAATATATAAAAATAATGTATACACTCCGACAAGTGGGAAATTACATGATATAATAATACTTTTTTCAAAGATTTTTTTCAATGTCAGGCCTCAAAGTATCTTTCTTCGATAATTTAAAAACTTTATCTCATCCCTACAAAAGTAAACATGTTTTTTCAATGTTTCTAGCTTCCGGGCTCGGAGACTTCGGTCCGTAAGTTCCGTCCATCCCGACAGACTATACACGTGGCACGCCATACCACGTGATGTTTGTGTGATGTCATGGCGCCGCATGCTTTTGTCAGACAAATTCAGTCGCCCGAAGGAAGCTTTGTCGGTCACTTCTCAATTCACTCTCCCATTGTGATTCTATCCGACGGCAACGACAATCTGCCGCTACTGGTAGATAATGTTTCTTGGTTGCTTCTTGCTTCCACTCACAGATTGTTTTTATTTTACCAGCAACGTGTCATTTAAGGTCATTTCCTGTTATCTTCACACGGTATTTTATTTCAAGATAGATCAGGGCAGTGGCGTGTGGAGATTTTTGTCATGGCTAACAAAGGATGATATAAAATTCTGATTTATTGTTTTGCAGAAACTCTTCAAAATTCACAATGTTTTTAAAAATATATAATACCGGTCAAATAATATATTTCCAAACGTAACAAACAATAATAAGGTGGTCCATCTATAACATTTAAAACACAACAATTTCTGTTATATCTGCCTTTACCTAAGCAGACTTCGGGTGTTGGGAACTCTTATAACACTGGTCAACACATTTTTTGTCCCTCTAACGAAAGTAAAATCCATAAAGCCAAATCTGACAGGAAATTTCACGCTGATTTCAGATATGTGATTAGTTTTTTTCTATCACGTCAGGTTTTTATGGGTTTTAAGTTTTACTAAAATGTGTATTTATTCATATTTATTCGTGAGTTATCATTGATTTTTCTATAATATGGCAACACTAGGCTCGAATGTCATTTGAATGTCACAAACATGAAAGAGAACTATGACAACATGAAGCTGCTGCTAACAAAAATTAAATATGTAAAATACGAATGGAAAATATGTGGTGATCTAAAAGTAATAGGGCTCCTACTAGGACTGCAAGCGGGATACACAAAGTATTGTTGTTTTCTATGCGAATGGGACAACAGAGACAGGAAAGACCAAGGACTGGCCTACTAGAAAGCACCTTAAACCTGGCACGAAGAATGTTCAACATGCTCCCTTAGTAAAATCTAAAGATATCTTACTTCCACCCTTAGACAATAAATTGGGTTTGATGAAAAAATTTTAAAGGGCTTGTCTAAAGATGGAAATGGCATGATTTACTTAAACCAAAAGTTTCCTAAGATCAGCCACGCAAAAATGAAAGAAGGAATATTCGTGGGACCACAAATATGGGAGGTCTTGACCGATCCGAATTTCATAACAGTGTTGAGAACAGTCGAGCTAGCCGCTTGGTCAGCCTTCAAGAATGTTGTCGAGAACTTTCTTGGAAGTCATAAAAGTGAAGACTATATCAGCATTGTGTCTGAAATGCTCTTGGCCTATAAAAATATGGGATGTAACGTGTCACTAAAAATACACTTTCTTCACTCTTATTTGAACTTTTTCCCCGAAAATATGGGAGATGTCAGTAACGAGCACGGCGAACGATTTCACCAGGACATTGCGGCTATGGAAAAGCGATACCAAGGAAAGTGGAGTCCACCTATGATAGCAGACTATTGCTGGACCCTGCAGAGAGACTCTCAAGATACTCACAAGGGCAAATCAGGAGCAAAAAAAAATAAATTGAATTAGTTTTGAAATTTTGTTAAGTAAGTACCCGTCATACTATGGAAGAATTATGTAAAAAAACATTGTTAAATAATAAAAAAACCTGACCTATAAAATTTTTTTTTGTTTCATTTCGTGTTTATGGATACTAAATACATATGAAAAAATTAGCTATGCTTAAGGGACTGCACTTAAAAAAATAAATGTCGACCAGTGTAATCAGTAAAAGGTTCTTAACCTCTTAAGGACCACGCCCGAGTATACTCGGGCGGCTATTGTGTGCCAGAATTCGGAATTCATACTAAAGAAAAATTTCAATTATTTTTTCACACTATGCACCACAACATCAATATTCAGTCCCATTTCGGGCCCGAAATGGCTTTTATATGAGGATATATATTTTGAGTAAATAAAATTCATTGATAAAAAAAAGTTGTTTTTTCTCCATTTTTAAATTTACATGATTACTGAAGGGTTAATATAATAATGTTTATTTACGTTACAATAACCTGTCTGGCTAGCTACAACTGTTCGTTACCCGAAGGTAGGTAAATTGGTAGGTAGTGCTAACTCTCTCACTTACAATGCCTTCGCGGGTAAGAGATAAGCCGCCATAGCTCAGTGGTCAGAGCTGTCGACCGGAAATCGAAGGGACACGGGTTCGAGTCCCGTTGGCGTCATGTATCTTTTATCAGGAGATTTTTCAATGGATGAGTGTTTCAGGCGAATAATTATTGCTTGTAAAATAATTGTTACCCTTTGTGCTATGCATAAAAAAAATCTTGTCTTAAAAACATTAGTTTACCAAAAAATTAATAATTAATATTTGACAAGTTCAAGTATTTCACCTAAAAATGTAGACAATTTGTCTCGACGCCATCTAGTGAGAGAGTTAGCACTTACAATGCCTTTCTCATATAAAATAAAGTTGGTTGTTTTCAGGTGAAAAATGTAACAAGCAGTAATTGTTGAATGAAACACTAGTATATATTGAATAATTTCGCGGGTAAGAGATAAGCCGCCATAGCTCAGTGGTCAGAGCTGTCGACCGGAAATCGAAGGGACACGGGTTCGAGTCCCGTTGGCGTCATGTATCTTTTATCAGGAGATTTTTCAATGTGGATGAGTGTTTCAGGCGAATAATTATTGCTTGTAAAATAATTGTTACCCTTTGTGCTATGCATAAAAAAAAATCTTGTCTTAAAAACATTAGTTTACCAAAAAAATAATAATCATTATAATATTGAAACGTTGAAGTCTTTCTTTGAGATATTATCATGAAGGATTACAAATTCAACTAAAAGACCATCATAGTGGCGCAATTCGCATAAAATTGTCTCGAAACACTTCAGACTGTTTATAATAATGTTTCTGCTTACCCTTCATAATAATAATAATAGTAAGATTTTTCGCAATCTCAGCCCTTTGTTACAAAAAAGGTTAACTTCATTTAGAACCTAATTGATATTTTATGGCCTTTTATGTTGCATAGATTTATTGACCCGTTAATTATAATTTTATGTGCGTGATAACTTTTACGCAATAAAATAAGAGTTCATATGAACAATAATATATTGTTTTTCTAATAAAAACAACTGATAACTGATACTAAGTATTCTGTACGTTATTTACATAAGTCAATAGCAGTGGCGTGCATTGGGCTTCGGTCTTTTCGATTATAATTGCGTAATTGAATATGTTGGTAGCCTTAGAAAGGCCGTTTTAATTTGTATCTTCTTGGATGGTTGTGGCCAGGTTAACGAAAAATACTTAGTAGTATATATGTATATACGAAAACATAATAATCTCTTTCCTGAAATGTTTACGACTCCACTTCATAAAATCGTATCTCATATATAATACAACGTCTTTAATATTTTTTTAATCTCGTGTGTTACATCCTTATATGAGTTTCTGAACGGTTTTCCTAGTATTTTTGTATGGCATCAGTAAGAATAACGGTTACTTACCTACTTGCGAAAACAATGCGCTGACAGTATATTATTTAATGTGTATATCCTAGCATTTTTCCATTTTTACGGAAGATTGGATATTTCCAACATCAAGATAGAGATAGGGTTTTCAGCCGAAAATAGATTAAATGAAACAATATTACTTTTTTTGAATCCATAAAAATGCCATGAAACCCACGAACCGGTTTTTGTCTTTTTGGGATTGTTTAAAACAAATTATCTTGTATTTTTACTTTTATGAGAACAGTTCCATCAAACATATATCAAAAACTTTAATTAGTTTTTTCAATATTTATTTTAAATGGCTTTAGCCGTGGTTGGTGACCAGATCTGAATATCCAGGCGGTTTTCCCACCTTCTCCACCCTATCTCCTTCCCATACCCACTACCTTCAGCTTCACAATATATCCCCAATTAAGGATGCCATAGTCTCACTTAATCAAAACGGATTGGAGCATTTGGGACCATCTTAAGTTAATTGCATAATTGAAAAAAAACTACTGTCACCTTACATTGATGGTTTCGGTACAGTAATGAATAATCCTGTCGAAACGTAAACACAAATTTAAAATATTTTCTATCTCATCTTACATTGATGGTTTCGGTATAATAATGTATAATCCTGTCAAAACGTAAACACAAATTAAAAATATTTTCTATCTCATCATACATTGATGGTTTCGGTATAGTAATGTATAATCCTGTAGAAAAGTAAAAACAAATTTAAAATATTTCTATCTCATCTTACATTGATGGTTTCGGTATAGTAATGTATAATCCTGTCGAAACGTAAAAAGAAATTTAAAATATTTCTTTCTCATCTTACATTGATTGTTTCGGTATAGTAATGTATAATCCTGTCGAAACGTAAACACAAATTTAAAATATTTTCTATCTCATCTTGCATTGATAGTTTCGGTATAGTAATGTATAATCCTGTCGAAACGTAAACACAAATTGACAATATTATCTATCTCATCTTACCAATTTATTCATAATATTTTTGTTTACTTGTATACAGATGAGACATCAAATAATTTTACGAATACATAATAATCTCCTTTCCTGAAATGTTTATGACCCTACTTTGTAAAATCATATCTCAATCGGATAACATTACTAGGAACGTTTTATCTCCCTTTGTCCTAAATACCACTTCCTTGTTTGAGTGCCCCTTCCTCGGTGACTAAATAGTACCATGTCGTCGTAAAATATATAATTTCTCTAATCTATTCACGCTCATTATGTATAATAATGATTTTTTATTTCTCTAATGTCTGCTCAACTACTGACTCAGTTACAGTGACGCAGAGTAATCTGTAGACATACATAGATAGCCTTGTTTGTGTATTTGTTCTAAAGATGTACCATTTCTTTTACAGACTAAAATATTTACTTTGTCTCTTGAGAGTTACCCGGAGAACATTAATTTATTATTAAGGTTATAAAAATGTTATTGAAATTTATTATACTTATAAGTTTTATTAAAATATGAATATAGCAAACCGCAAAAAAACTCTCGAACGGTGAGCTCTGGGGATATGAAATTTGCACTTTTTTTCTGTCCGGAGATCAGAGATTTTTTTTTTTTTCAGCTCGTCTTTTCTGTCATGAGTTACGAAGCTTTTAACTATAAGCTTACATTAAGCTGATAAATTTAAAAAAAAAGTCCATATTGCTTGTTCTATGCTTTAATCTCGTGCGAATCCAGGTATAAGCCTAGTGTTTTTCGTTTTGGTAATATAGGTGTAAATTTCCAAATGATATTCCAAAGATTTTAAATAATTATTCTAATATATTTTTTACACTTATAGATTTATTTTATTTTTTTATTACAGCCATAGACTGACTAGACTGTTGCTAATGTATTAAGATTCAAATTATTCGTAACCCGTCTAAAAACTGGATTGCAAACTTTTAGTAAAATAAGAATCACGATGTCGGAACACGTGTTCATAAAAAGTCTAATATTTTCGCATTTATACAATAAAAGGATAAACGCAGCTGTATGATCAGGTATTCCGATATATTTTGAAAGTACTAATAGTTTATTAGGAAATGGCCTACAGGCTTTTAATAAATCAGAAATACTCATTTCCTGTATGGATGACAAACCTCGTGCTGGCACTGTTGGTGGACGCGGTAGTCTCTCTCGCTGCAGCAGCTGGTCCAATTTCTTCACACCTAGGATTCTTGCTGCAGAGTCACCATTGTCTATCTTCGTCGAACGTCACAGCGGTGCTGCCAAGGTCTGTTATCTATGTGGGGATATTGTGTCAGCGCTTTATTAGCAGCAGACACATACCAGGATGGATGACAAACCTCGTGTTGACATTGTTGGTGGACTCTCTCGCTGCAGCAGCTGGTCCAGTTTCTTCACCACCTAGGATTCTTGCTGCAGAGTATCCATCTTCTATCTTCATGTCACCTGTTTCTGTTCTTCATTCTACTTTACTTAACTTCACTTTATATTGGTAATATTTATATTTTTTGTAATACCTGCATCAACTGTAAAGCGCCCCGAGGTGATAACTCACAAAAGCGGCGCTATAAAAATTGTCCAATTATTATTATTATTATTATTACATTTGTCCTTTTTTCAAATATTTTTCCAGTCGCAATACTTACATTGACTTACCTTTACCGCTTGAATGGACTAATGCTATGACTATGTCTCTTTACGCATACCATTTACGTCACAGCCTAGTAATTTGCTCCAACCCCTCCATTCACGTAGGCATCTAATTATAATTACATTACCTTTACTTTTACGTTTCGTGTGTATTAGTATTGGCTGTATGACGCACGAGTTTCCACCCGACTGGTCGCACCAGCCAGTCTAATGATATTATTATACACAAATTGCTTGGTAGCCGTGAAAAATCACGGAAATTTTTCATTCAGTCTTGCTGAGAATTACATTAAATTTACAAATCATATTTTGCGGACATTAAACAAGTTTGATTTGAAAAATTACACTTTCTTCTTTGTGTCTCTTAAGTGTATTTTTTAAACCTTTTCCAACAGCTATCAAAATACGAATTAATGATTACACCGACAAGTCGTTCACCTAAGAATCAGCGTGCATATAATTTCAACAGAAAAATTTATCTTTATTACATGCCACTAGCAGGTATCTACTCTCTAACAACGAGTAGGTCTTTAATTTTATCAATATAATATATTTTTAAAAATCATTGGATTTTTATCAGCAGTCAGTTGGAATAATGTACTATTTGGTTTTTAATGCGTACATATTATGTTGATATAATTGTCATAATGTGTAAATTAATGTGATTTATTTTTAGGGTATTATGCCTTTTTACGCTACCTCTTTCCTTACCCAACGTGTATGTGACATATCTGCCCTGATATGGACACTGCAATACTGTCCGAAAAGTTGGCTTAAGAAGGAGGTAACAGAACACGGCATAATACCCCCATAAATAAATCACTATAAGTCTTTTGGCAGTGAAAATCATAATGTCATATTTTTAGTCTAGGAGACATCCTAAAATTATATTATTTAAAGGTCGGCCATAGTGTCATTAATGGAATCAGTCAAATTAAACTTTATTACTGAATGTTATAGAAACATTAAAAAAACTAATCCGACCATAGGTATACCTCTTGATAAATTACAAGCCAAGACAGACCGCCCACCTCATCAATAATACTGGAGATGATGAGAGAAGTTTAGTCCCTTTTTTAATGTTAATTGTATAGCCCTTCATGGTAGATTATTTTTTAAGGGGGGGGGGGGTTATAGGGAGGAACAAGAAATTACGGTAAGTTGTTATAGTAGTATGTCTGTGTACATATCGCTTGTTGGTTGCACCAGACTAAAGGTCACTTTGTTTATATGGACTAACTTTTTTAATTGACTGACCAAAACGACCACAGATCACGTGAACAATAAATAGAATGATGATACCCAATCCTATTATTCATCTATATCCTATATATTTGTTGTATGTTGATGTGTTTTATTATATTTCGCAAAACATTTCGTATTTAAGTATCTAACTTTTAATTTTAATAATAAAATTAACATATAATACTATCTAGTTCAAAGATTACTATACTTACTTCATATTATTAGTTTTAGGTCAGTAGTCACAAGCATTAGTCGTAAGTCACTAGTTTTAAGTTAGAAGTATTAGCCTTAGTCATAAGTCAGTAGATGTACGTCACTAGTTATTATTTTAAATCTTAGTTGGAAGCCATTAATATTTATTATGCAATATATAATATATTCGTACAGCGCCCTTGAGGTGATTTTTCACGAAATCGGCCAAATGTTATTATTAGAGTAAATTGCATATCATCGTATTACAAGATAGCAGAAAATAGACGATCGATACCTGAACTTTATCTAAGATTTTATTCATATTTGGTAATTCTTACATTTGAAATTTTACTATCGAATAATCAAACAAAACATTTAGCAACATTCACGACCTTACAATACAGAAACAGTATTTTTAAATGCAAGTAAATGTCAGTTTCGTGGTATACCTATATAATTATTATTTATTGCAAAGTCATAATTTGGCTGTCACTCGGGGTAACCTATAAAATGTTAAAGCATTGGCAAAAGGTACCTTCACCTTTTTTTCAATAAAATGTAGGAATGACTGATTTGAAAATTCTGCGGTGTTATAAGAAACCAAGAAAACTTTTTCAATAACCGTACTAGATAATAATTTCTGTCTTGATGTCATCGAGTGCTCAATTAGCGAATCGATTAGTTTAAAGATGTCAATCATCAAATTATACGTAATTGTTACTAACAATCACCGAAAATAAAAGTCTTTGTTGCCAAATAAAAGTGAAGCCAGCTCGAGTCATAAGTGAAAACCAATTAACACAGAAACGGAACAGTTCATGCTCCGCAATCGAACAATGACTATACTTTATACTGACAGCGTTTGTCCGTGACCAATATTCAGTTCAATAGCTTATTCAAAGGAGGAACCCAATCGATGGATGACTCATTGCAATAGAATAAGATACAGAATTATCTAAACTTAAGTATTTCGATGTCTTCAGTGCGTGCAGGTATTCAAATCAGGTGTTTTTGTCAGACGAGTGAGAAATAAAATAATTTTGTGCACAAGTGGAAGAAGCTCTGAAAACTCTGAGCTGTGTTCTCTATTATGTGTTTGCGTATTTTCTTTTTCATGATAGCTCAGATGACCTCTATGGCAGATTGTTTAGCTCCTTTCTGCAGATTTTGAAAAACACGTGTTCCGTTTTCCTCAGAACATATTCGTGCTTTACTGATAGTTTGTTATGAAATTTGTGAAATCATTGGTAGAACCTACAGACAAGCTGATTGTCACAGCTTTGTGGGACTACCCATATCTTATATTGTATAAAATGTAACTATATTAAATTTAATAAATAAATAAAAATAAAAAAAAATAAAAAAAATAAAAAAAAAAATTCTTTATAGAACTGCAGTCGCATCTTTAACAGAAAAACGAATAATTTCATTAAAAATAACTTTGAATAATTAACAATATTTCATATCAGCAAGTTTTCACCGTGCAGAGGTTGCAGAATCGAAATCTAACATGAACAAAATATAAATGTATGCACACGGGCACACATAAAATTTTATTAAAATAATACGCAAATTTCACTTGGTTCCAGTGTGGAATATTCTCTCATTCTCAGAGAACAGCATTCAGAATCAAAAAGCTACTTTAAAAAATGACAAAATAGTCACATCTGTCAACAGTCAGGAACATCCCAACCCAATTTCGTTTTGCCCATCTTCTCCAGCTTCGCAACAGTCCCCAAGTTATAATACAGTGAGGCCTACATTACCGAATAATATATTTTCAATTTCTAAATAGTATAAAATAAAGTCGTTATTCGCGTCCGTCTGTTTGTGCGCTTAGTTCTTCTAAACTACGCAACTGATGTTGATAGGGTTTAAACTTTAATTTAAAGAATTTCTTCTGAAGGGTTGGTACATATAATACATGCTTATTGTATTTATAGAAAGTAGAGAAAAGTCGATGTTTTGTAATCAAGTCGTAAAAAAATATTTTCGGGCACTTATATTGTTAACGCTGGCTAAATCTTATGAGATACATCAAAATTATGTACAACGGAATGATATATCTTAATTAAAATATATATCTTAATAGAAAAGTCCGAGATGGACTTCTCTGTAGGCTGTTTATATCTCCTAACCCAAGCATAACCCCCAGCAACGCCGGGTAACGTATTTCAGCCACCGCCCTTTTCTTAAGTTAAAAACTAACTAACAAAGTAGCGAATATCCAGTAGTGTTATTAAAAAAATGTTTTGTTGTAGGAAGTAAAACAAACTATTATTATTTAATTCAGCTATATTTCGTAGGATTTTTATAAATAGAATTTGTCTTCCGTCAGGGTCTAGATATCCTTAACGCCCCCGTGATTTTACTTGGGCCTTCTACTGCCTCCCTGAAAGCCTCCAGCGCCCGAAAGGGGGCGTTATCGCGCACTTTGAGAAAGACTGCTCTAATATATTAATAATAATAATAACAAAACGACAGTTTGAACTCTTGTTCGGTATCACATACGGGAATAGTGTGCAGATGATGACCCCAATGCCAGTTGTCCTGATTTTCAGTACCTCTCTTCTTTTCATAGTTCTATCCCCTGCATGGACAGTTTTAGAGGACACAAATTTTAAAAGTCCAGTTTTCATTAGTTTCTCCTGCATTTTTTTAGTAAGAAAAGAAGAAAAATCGTAGACAGAACTTAAAAATAAAGACCATTGATTAAGGTTTGTCATCGTTTTTCTAGAGAAGTATCCTCAATTATTTGTTCTAGAAGTAGGGTGAGAGCCTGTTTTCGATGGTTAACTCTTCCAGCCTTCGTTTTAATGTCTGATTCCTAGGACAAAAGGAAATTCCTTTGAATGTCTTTGATTATACTAAAACTCGTCGAAAGTTAGAATATTGTATTTATGAAACTATCAAATTTATAGGCAGCGAGCATACTTAATAGTAATTATTATTATTAATTGTAAGCCCACCTTTTTCCTGTATGCCCAAGAATGCCGGCTATTCAGTCCGTAGATGATTACCTATGAATCGCCGAGCTAGACCGTAAATATAAAACAAACGTACAACACTACATAAAAATGCTTTCTTATCGAATAAATTTGATCTTAACTTTCTAGCACTTCGGTAGAGACCGCCTCATCATCACGTTTTCTAACACTTTTAGTTCTTCAGCTATTCACAGCTTATTTTGAGTAGTAGTTAATGAAAAAAATGTTGTAATATGCAAATTTATAATAAGAATTAGTTTTGAAGCCCTCCACTCAATTCAATGACAGACTTTACGGAGCGATTGTCTGAAACCAAGGAGTTTAAATATAATATATTTGAAACAGTTCTTCTCAAATTGCTGAAAAGCAAAAGAGTAATGTATGGTTAATAAGCAATCTTGATATGAAAGGGGCTTTTAAAGCTATAATGTCCTATAAAGGCGAAAAATAATTAAAATTCAGTTAAATATATCAGTCTAATTTAATTCAAATATGTTTTAATTGTACTTACTTTATAAGCTCGGAAAATTAAGCTTATTTTTTTTAAATAACTAATTATATAAATTATTAATTGTGAGAGTAATTGATTTACCAGTTTACAAAAATGTTATCTATAAATCTATATGTTTTAAATACGTCTATTTGTATCTCACCCACCTACTTCCCGATATCCCTCGTTGTTGATTTCAATGCAACATATTATCAAAAAATAATCAAACCAAAAAATATTGAAAATAGATGTACTTATTATATAAAAAAAAAAGTTTTTTAGCGGTTAATTTTTTCGTATTATGGTGACGATGAGAGCAGAAGACTTATATGTGTAATATATAGAGGAGTAATTGAATTAGTAAAATCTTGTTAATGGGCTTACAAAATAGTGTTTCATAACATTAAGTAACTATACGCCATTATAATAGTAATGAAATTTGTGAAATGCCTTCATAATGTTTACTAGGCAATTAGATTCAACGTTTCACCCACCCGATAATTATGATAAAAGAGAAGATTCTCACAGTTACAAATAGGATAAACAGGAAATCATTTAGAAAAGTGCCAACTCCTAAAAAGAGCTTTAAAGCACCTTGAAGTACACATTGAAACCAAGATATTACTTTCCCTTTTTTACTATTCTGGAAAATATTTCACTTTCGAATGAGAAGCTCGTAGATATGAAATAATAGGTAAGTTCTTAATACCAGAGAAACATAAGGCAAGGCCGGCGATCCACCCACACGGGCTTAAAAATGCTTATATAATGTTTCTATCAAACTTCAAATGTTAGAAGTCACCTTTTCCGCCTGCCTTTTATGGAAGTTTTACACGCGTCGGAGTATTCAAGCTTCGGTAATGACTTTGCGTAATGAAATGTGAGCATTTGAATGGATCTTTAGTGGCGCTGGTTTACTAAGTCTATTGAAAACGTTTTGTCAACAGATTGAATAAAAATTACAATCATACCTTTATGGGCCATTCCATGGGTGTAATATTCACATAATTTGAGAGATTTGTTTAGTGTTGGAAGTGACAAATCCCTTTTGAATTATTGTTGATGATGGAATTTCACAAAATTACTGAATAAATTTACCACCCACTTCAGTCAATTGCCTAGGTGCAATTGGGCAAGCTGTTCTGGTGAGAAATAACAAATAAGTGTATACTTACTCGAATTTTTATGAAATCACAAATATAATATTATAATCTAGGGATGTTTTCATCAACAGTAGATAGATCAGACAAATTTTCTCTCATGAATATAAATATACGTCGACAAAATTTTAAAATGTGAATTGTCTTAAAACTTATTATAAGAGATGCCCTGTAACATTTACAAAAGTTTTAATTTCCTCACAAACCTTGCCAAAATCTCTTCCAAGTAGATACGCCCAGATACGAGGCTTTTCTGCGTGGGGCTGCCAGCTGCTAATAAGTAAAACTTCTATATTTTTTCTAGGAGGTTTTACTCTATTCACTTAGATTAATATTCTCCAAATAATGGAGTCTCCTATTAGGGGCTGATATGCTGATAATAATATAACTACTCATAATTAAATCTATAATATCATGTAGTGAAATTTCTTAAAACGATCCCGTTGACAATGCAAGTGACTATATCCTAAAACTCATTAAAACCCAAAAAGCCATAATTAAAATTATTATTAAGTCCCTTAAGAACTGAACTGACGAATTTCTTCAACAAATTTATTTATTTATTTATTTAGACGCCGTAAAAGGCTTTTACAATATACATGATTTATGTTTACAGTGGTTCACAGGAGCGAAACAGTATTATGTTAAACAGAATAATTACTGAGAAATTATGTTGAAAATTAAACAAGAATAACATCTGGTATACATAGGTACAATAGCATTTTTATTTTCAATCCGCACAGTAGTTTAGTATTGAGGTTATTGTTACCTTCAATATTGAATTTGGTTGAATTTGCTGAGAACTAAGAGTTAGCTCTATTGAAACAGGGCTGTCAGTAAGACATCTCATAACAATTTTGGGAAAAATTATAGTTTTGATTAAGTATATAAAATTATTAGATAACACTCTTCTGTCTGATATCTGATGTAAGTGCATAGTTTAGGTTCTGTGATAACTTATGAATAGAATGGTATTATGCCTAATAACATTGATAATTACGACAGAGGTATGTTATTATAGCCTTCTTATAACTATATTCCGTGCAGTTGAACACATCTAGTTGATCAAATATTTCGTGCAGTTGAACACATCTAGTTGATCGTGCAGTTGATCAAATTTAGAATCATATCACTTAAACAACTCTATTCTAAAACAACACTCCTTTAACTCCAAAACACAAGCAATAACAACTAACACATATATTAGAAACACTAAATCTCAGGGTCAAAAAAATATTCAACAAGCAACTACTAATACAACATTTGGGCAAAAAAGCTTCATATACTATGGTACTAAACTCGACAACAAAACTCACAACAATATTTTAACATTTAAATCTTAAATAAAAAGCTGGATACAAACCATAGGGAATTCATAAATAGATAATATACTGACACCTAATACAGACTGAAACTGGAACCATTAAATTTAAAAAAAAAACAGCTGTAATAATATATATTTATAATTAATACTTTATACTATTGAATTGGGCAGTTACGTTAAAAAGAAAACATTTTTATTGTAATTAGTTTTTTTTTTAGTTTAACATGTTTATGTTTTTATATAAAAGAAATATATTTTGAAATAAAAAATAAATAAATAAAATAATAAAAATTTATTTATTTATTTATTTAATTCAAAAAACAGTTTTTACATAAAAAGCATACTCTGCACATCTTACTAGGGCATTCCTGTATCAAGATGTGCAGCTTTACAATAATATCATTTAAAAAAATACATATATGTAAATTTAAAATAATAACAACATTAAATTAAATTTAAACAAAAAAAGAAAAGTTTATGACACGGACGTTTCGAGACCGGTAGACAAAAATAAACAAAATTTTAGTAACAAATGTATGAAAAAAAAATAAAAACAAAAAACAAAAAAGTCAACAAAAGAAAAGAAAAGAAAAGAAGCATTATTAAGTAAGTTGGCAACAATAATATTCTTCTGTTAACTAAAGTACAAGGTACCTGACCTGTGCTGGCTTATCAGACACAAGCATAGGGAAACCATACTGACAATTACAACATGGATAGTATGAATAATAGATTATAAGAAAAAATAAAAAATAACTAAATAAAAAAAGGTAAATAATAACCGATAGGTAAGTAGATAATATTATAATAAAAAGTAAGTAAGTAAATATTTTAGCTAGACAATAATTAAAGTAAATATTAATACGATAATTAAGTAGATAATAATAATAATAAGTAACATAATAATAAATAACCAAAAGTTATTTTAGAAGTAAATAAGTGCATGCGCAGTAAGTAAATAAGGATTGTATCGAAACAGAGCTTCCACAAGGAATTATGATATAAGCGACAACATGGGTGATCCAAAATCATCATTCTCAGCTAGTACGGAGATTTTGACCATTTTCTTGAATGAATTTAACGTACCTATAGTTTTTATATTTTCTCCAAGCATATTATATAGCAACGGAGCTTTATATGAAAAACTCCTTTGTCCGAAGGATGTTCTGGTATACACCGGCTGATACATTAAAGAAGAACCCATTCTAGTGCTGCGCACTTGTTGAGATCTTTTGGCAGTAATAGTGTTGTTGAAAAATTTACAGAGAGCCTGTATTATGTACAACTGCCTTATTGTCATAATTTTGCTTTCACTATATAATAACTTTGATGGATACATAAAATTTCTCTTATACATTATTTTTAAAATTAATTTTTGCGCAACATTCAAAGGCTCTAAGGTAGTCTTGTTACAAGAACCCCAACAGACAACATTATATGAAAGCATTGATTGAACTAGAGCATAATATACAGTTTTTAATGTAACTTTGTCCAATATGTTTCTTAGATTTTTGAAAATGTAGGCTAGCCTTCTTATTTTGTTTCTTAATGTAGTAATGTGATTGTTCCATTTTAAATTTTTATCAATAATTAAACCCAGGTATTTGATGTTGTCTACTCTTTCCAAAGATTGACAGTTACACTCCTGCACACAACAATGTATTTTTAATGAACGTTCCAAAGATGGTTGATTTACAGAGGAAATGCTAAAAGTAATATATTTAGTTTTGTTCATGTTTAAGGTTAACAAGTTTTGATCAAGCCAATTTTTGACTGCCCTTAATCCTGCCTCGCACTTAGCATACGTTTCGTTCCACGTGTCAGCAGCAAACACCAAGACAGTGTCATCTGCAAATACAATTGAAGATCCAGAAAATTTCAGTTTACAGAGGTCGTTAATATATAACAAAAATAGAATTGGACCCAGAACACTACCTTGAGGAACACCATATACAATTGATTTATTTGAGCTAATGTGATCATTAATTATTACTCTCTGTGTTCTATTTTCAAGATATGATCTGAACCAATCTAAAGATTTATTAACAATACCCATTGAACTGAGTTTTTTTAAGAGTAAACCGTGGGATACGGTATCAAATGCCTTAGACAAGTCTAAAAAGACGGCCATTGCTTTATTGCCAGTATCAAGAGCTTCTACGACTGTGGTGATCATTTTTAATGCAGCATCACTTGTTCCCATGTTCTCTCGGAAGCCAAATTGATTATCTGAGAGAATTTCATATCTTTTTACATAAGACATCAACCTAATACTATCAATACTACTAAATTTGAAACACGCGTAAACGAAATTCTCAGCACGGGAGAAGCCAGTGAGGATATCATTATATCTATTTATTACAACAACAAAATAGGTAATAAAACACTTATTATTATTACATTGTTTACTCTGATAATCTCGTATAATTATTTTTACATAAATCCATGTTATTTCTTGTAATTTATAAATGGGTATCATGATATTGTTTGACTTTCTATATGAAATTCATAAAAAGTTGGCATCACTATCCAGCTTAGTGATTTTTTGTATTCGCTTATGAATTTCTTTATAGGAACCTTATAACTATCTCATAATCATTACGATTTTCAATTCTTCTGAAACCATGCCATCGTTTGTATGCCACACATTTCTGATGCCAAAAAGCTCATAAATGTTCTACAACATTGTTTATTGTAGTACGTGTACACATCTTGCACACCCCTGTCATAGATAATAAGGTGAAGGTCGGCCGGCAGGTACTGTATTGTATACTACTGTTCCTGATGATTCAACTCCAGCTGCTATCACCTGCCCCATCACCTCACCGTGGGCAGCGCTAACGCTCTAGCCGCCCCCGCCGCGGTCCAGTCTCACCGTACCTGGTTACTGCACTATACCTGTATTATACTGTACTGTACTGACTGTTCTAGTGGTAGGGATGTGGTGTCTGCTTCCACACCGCACTGCGATATACCGGTGATTACATCGCAGCTCGGGGCTGTTCGGTCTTTGTTTGTTGTGGACGCAGGCGAGAGGAAAGCTACACAAGTAGGAAGTTCAGTCAAATCAGTTAGATTGAGCTTATGTATAAATTGCTACGTGCTACTTAATTAATTCCTTTGTATAATTCATGGCAAAATCGTACAAGTATTTTATTAAATTTGACTAAATTTTTAAATCGACCTCAATCGGCCTCAGCACGAGTAAAGCACCCAGTGAGGCCCACATATTCAAAGAATGCATTCAAATATATTAAGTATTGTATACAATTAAAATAAAAAAGATTTAAAAAAATTACTAGGAAATTCTTGAAATTATTCAAAAGTATTGTTATTGTTTTAATATTTAATACAAGTTTGTGTAACCACATTCTCAGGCAGTAAATAATAATTGAGGTCTCTAACGTATCTACTTGAAATGTACAAAGCTATCGAGATCTGGCCACTAAACATAGCTAAAACCATGGTGATCTCTCTTCAGTGCGATTTTGAGAGTTTCTTCCACTAAGGTTTGATTTGGTTTTTAAAGAAACGTGATTCTTTCCTTACCTTGATAGAGATGATATTACCTCTTACTAATAAAAAACGCGTTTTAAATTTTACATAACTGATGAACAACAATTTTTCTCTGCATTAATGGTTGTTTATAAGGTGTGTAAATTTTAAAACACGTTTATTAGTAAATTCCTTTATTATTGAAACCTACTTCCTGCGTACTGCTCTACTGAAAATTGAAGAAATGCAAATATAATGATTGCAACAAATCAATATATTGTGACTAATGGACTCCACAAATCATGTTTACTCAGACGTTAAAATAGTTCAATGAATAATATAATGAACCCTCTTGATCATTATAAACTCTCGAAAGCAGCTGTTTTTCCGATGATTAAATGACAAAGTCCCGCCAGTAACGTGAGGTAAGAAGTAATTCCAAGTGTTTTCGCGTTAATCTAAGTGCTCACTTTAGCCTGAAATGATAAAAGTTTTCTAATATTTCTCACGCTTATCACAAGGTCGAAAAAGTAACTTAACTATAATAACGACGAAAGACTGGATAATTCAAATACTAAATATGTAAGAAATAATAAATTGTGATTTTTTTGGTACACGGATAAAAATGAGTATTGAGAATTATTAAGAATCTCTTCAACTTTTTGGTAATCCGGCTAAAAACTGGATTGCAGGCGAATGAATTGACAGGTTTCCTGTTAAAATTGTAGTAAATCAACGCGTTTTCATGAAAATCCGAACATTTCCGACGTGCATTTTCATTAGTAATATATCTAGACGAAATGCGGAAATATTCGAAAAACTCTGATGTTGTTATATTTTTTAGTTTATTTTAACGGAGTAGGCAGAGCAAAATCTCTTTTTAATGATTATAATTAACTCACGAAAAAATGCCAAAGATGCCTCTAAAATCACACAAAAATTGTATTTCTTTTATGGCCTACTATGTATTATAATTTAAAACACAAATAAATAAAATAGTACTACGCTACACTTTTTGATAAGAGTAATTATTCAGTCTAGTTGGGTATTTTGTTCTCAAATCCAAATTAAAGTATTGAATTAAAGGCTGCTCATCCGTTCCTCTTAAGCCCCCGCGTTCCAAATTTATACCGATTTATAACATATTTTTCATTTCTTTTAAGTTCCAAAAAATTTAATTTTTTTAATATAATATCTACACATATGTAATGCCGAAACGGTAATTATATGAAATTTCCTCGATAGAAAAAAATCGCAAAGTAAGCCTCAAAAATTATTAAACACGTTTTGTTTTGTTATTTCTTTATTCTGATATTTCGATATGATGTATTAAGTGATTTTTTTCATAATAATAACCTTTCATCTTCATATTCGTACAGATTTTATCACGGATATTAAAAATAATGCAATGATTTCTTGCGCTCCTTACCTATAGTATTTATTATACTGTTTTGTTTTGTAAAATATTTGCGCTACATGCATTGTGAAAACTATTCTTCGTTTTTAAATATTTTTTTTAGAATTCTTTAGCCGCAAAATAAAATCCTACGTATTAAAATCTTCGAAAACAAAAATAATACACAGGAGAAATGATCTATACCTTCCTAATTCGTTTGTTAGCTGCTGTTATTACCTTGGCAGCCTGCTTGGCATCTCTTCCCTGCACTTGTATATTGACCTTCCAGTGTGTAATCTTTCCATTCCTCCCATCTAATCACCTCCTACACCCTCCAAAACCCAGTCTATTCCACGTTTAATAACAAGATGCAGCAAAAGGGCGGAGTCAAACCTAATTGCACTTGGGTAATATAACTAATGGATACTAAGAAATACTGTACAAAAATAATATGGGGTGTTTCTGTTTATCGGGTTTTGAAATATTCCTGAATGCTTGCTCTATTATTATAAGTATTTTGACACTTGACTTCATCAGAGTGAAAGATACAGAAAGGTCATCACATCTGTGGAAATAATTGGATCAGTATCAAGAAAAATTTCTAAATCACCGTCTAGGGACGCTACACACCTAAGACATAAATAAGCCTTCCTGTATTACACTATCCACCGTATTTGCTGTCGAAGATTTCAGTGAGAAGCACTTGCCTTTATAGAAGTAATGAACCGATTGAATTATCTTCGTATTAGTATAGCACTTAGAGCTTATAATGAGCTGATACTCGCAATATGCAATTTCATTTATGATATAACCTGCATCAATACCAAAAAGCATGAACGCAATAATAATCTTAAACTTCGGGTAAGAGGTTGGGTTGTTGGGTACAAGCTCAGATTGTAAATATATGGATTGTTTCTTTTATCTATAGGCACATGGCAAAAGTAAATGAATCGGGAAATTTCAGTTAATATCATTATAATAATTAGAATAAAATAACGTTGTTTTTAATACCACTTTATTGGATACATTTTTAATATATAAAACCAACCGGTTTCGGATCACCGTGAACCTTCATCAGTCTCTCTCTTTTAATATATCCTCGGGTATAGTATAGATGTGCTGCACTGAAATGGGATATGTTTACGTTTGAACAATCTAGAAGCTCTGGAAATAAATTTTAAAAAAATTCTGAAAAAAAATAAAACCAATTTACTCAATAAACAATTAGACTTGTCAAACAGCCCCATTTTGAACATATTCCCCTCTTCTCCACCTACTTTCACCCCAACCTCCCCCCCCCCCCCCCAAAGCCAAAGTTAATGTTCTCCCTCCCTATGTTATTTTACCTATAAATACACTGTAACTCTGTTATTGATTTAATATGTTTTTATATAATCCTGATGAAGATTCAGGGTGAACCGAAACCGGTTTATATTATATATTAAAAATGCATACAATAAAGTAAATAAAGATTGTAGGTAATCGCGCCAATTTATTTTTGACATTAGCCCCACATAGGAGTCCCACAGGAAAATAATTCCCCTCAGGGCCTCTGTCATATTTCGGGATGCTGTGTGAAGGGTGTTTTTAGGAAAGGAATGAGGAAGTTCCGGAAAAGTATCGGTGGGTAAGGATCTGAGGATCAGAATGTCCAGGAGTGAAGAACTTACAAATCCATCCTTCCCACTGCGGTGCAAGGCGATATTCTGAATCCTGCTGGAGAGGTCAAAGGGTCTCCCGCATCTGTCACCAAAACCCGGATAAACCTCACCCCATGAACCCGGGCAAGTCTGCTCACCAAACACCAAACGTAGCGAACCACTCGAGGTGACCTTTGTCAGAGGTGTCGGTTACTCAATAAATGATTCCCAGGGCGGCGGTACCCATACCCGCCTCCCAAATTGAAAATAGCCAATTGATGCTTACAATATATTATGCATTTACCGAACCTAACAGAATTTGATGTATTAATTTTTTCAATTTTTTTTTTCGAAAAAATATATATTCGCACACTTTAATTTATTAGGGTCGAAACGCAACGTGTACATTATTCAAAATTCCAAATACGATGGCTTGATGTCATTCTTCGGTAATTTATGACCGGGAAACCAATAAATCTATTTAGGCCGATAATGCCAAAGAGGACTAATGCAACCGTTTTAGATTATATATTTCTTTTTCAAATAAAGGCCACAAAAAGGCAATAACTCGAAAAAATAAGACGTCCCAGGGGAGATAAAACTGTTACAAGGGTAGAAAACCTCCGAATTTTCTTTATGTGCTTGTTTTCTATGTAGGGAAGTAATATGGCTAGTTTTGTTTTTCACAAATGCTACGTGAAATATTAAACTTTCTTGGAAAATATAACGAAATATTTATTTTATTGAAGCTTGGGAAGGTCACAGATCATCATTGAAAAGGGTAGGACACTAACACCACAAACAACGGAAATAAAAACTTTCGCTGGTCGTGCCTTTCAGTCTACAGCCTCGTTTATCAAGGATATTGTATTAAATTACAGTAGAAATAAAGATAATAATAATAAAATTAAGTTATTGCTTCACCAACTTTAAAGCAGAAAATGAATAGAATATTTGTCGGCATGAATTTGCGCAGCTTTTCTTTTCTAAGTCTAACAGGCTACATATTTCCAGGCTACATCTTGAGCTAAGAATCTTTCAAATATTAACTAAATTGTTTTAGTAGGGGTAGGCTGTACAAAAAGATACACTGTTTTTTATGGCAAGATCAATGCCTACACATATTATTTATTAATTAAATATTTTTCATTTGAAAATGACATTATTTATACACATTTTTACACCTTTGTAATAAAAAATATTTAAAACAAAAGGCACAAAAAATAATTTAAAACAAGTAACAAAAATCATTTTCCATACCGGGTGTATAAAATGATTAAATGAAAGGATTAGTGTTCAAAAATACCATAGTGTAGGAACTTGAGATTTGAATTTAAGGCCAAAATACCCAACCAAAGTGAGTATTTTTTTTATCTAAAGTTATAGCTAATATCTTGTAAGGATATTTGTGTTTTAAATTATAGGCTATTAAAGAAGTCATTTTTGCATGCAAGAGGCTAATTTCTCCTTGCCCTACATAAAATGTGACAAAGTATTTAAATCTGTCGATAAAAAAAAATCCATTCGAATTGAAAGTACTTTTTGAAATATCTCTGCCTACCCATTTCGGTTTAACCCAAAATATAAAATTTATCTAGAATTCTAGATACAGAAGAATCCTAATGACAAAATTCTTCAATAATTTTTTAGTTTTGTGCAGATGGGTTTTATTTCAAATTTAACATCAAACCACATCGTGATTATTTATATTCTACAGAAAACTGATAACTACGTATTTAATTATTGTCAAGTATGTCCCGGGCGAAACCGGGCAGTAAAGTTGCTTATAATCGTTGTTATATGATTTTTAACGCTCTGTCATCGTTCAAGAGATATATCAATCGACATCTAGCCGTCAATTATCATCATCACGTCTCTAACACCACCTGTCAGTCCGAGCACCTCTACAAATGATTATTTTCTACATCATCACCCGGTGATCGCCTGCGCTATTCCGACCAACCACCGAATATGTAATCCCTAGAAGTGAGATCTGTACCTGTACCGATTTGAAAAAAATGGTTGTCGTCAATAAAAAAGACGTTTCGACTTCGAGGCCCCTATACAGGCTAATGAAATTGATTTATTTGTTCAAGAAAGAATGGGGTTTTTCACAGATGAGATGTTTTTAAATACGTGGAATATTCAACTGAATATTTGTGTCGAATTTTAATATTTTAATTTTTTTAATTTGTTAACACGACCTCAACATGCTACACTCTTCGAATTTGGCTATGATGAGTTATTGGCTGGTAACAGATCAACGGGACCCGGGACTGCCTCCACAAACGTTGACCGGTGTGACGTCACAGACGCCTCCGCACGAACATATCATTTTGATGACAGTCAAAAATGAGAAAAAAGAGTTTTTCTTCAATAGATGCAAAATTACTTTGTCGCTCATTTTTAAATAAAAAAAAAACTATTTTTAATATATCGATGTGTTTCGGAACCGATAGTCCTTCCTCAGGATACAAGACGTACTAAAATCAAAATTTATGTTTTATTTTTTTTATACAACAATGACGTATTTCAAATGGTTATTGAAAATTTATTCGCCAATATAAAAATGCCATTACACATTGTCGATATTCAAATACATTTTTTTTGACACCAGAAAAAAAACCATGAAAATTACATATTCTTGATATTTGAAAAGGCGGAACCAATTTTTAAAAATTGAGTTTAAATCGGGCGATTGGACATGGATACGCCCCCAACAAACTTGTATCGGTTTAACTGTTCGGTGTGACCGACAGACAGACAGACTGAAGAGTTGCAGTGTTCTAGTGCCGCCGCTAGGGCTCGAATGCATTGTTTGACTGCGCCGGACAGCTTGACATGTTTACACACCAATTCATTACGCTGCGTATGCTCCGTGTTTGGAAAATGCCGGGAAAACGCATAAAACAACACGCGGGGTGACAGATCGTTGAACTTCACATAAATCTAGAATAACCGTAGCCTATAAACGTAGATGTTACGTGGGTGTTTGCCCTTCCAGTATTCAAATGGAATTTACCCCAATTAACTAGCGTTATTGATCCCTGAGGCACCTGTTCCTTTATGCACGGGTGATTTTTTCTTTACGAGAATGGATAGTTTTCACGACTTGCTCTTAGACTCAAGACACAAGTTAACTCAAATTCAAATAATATCATCAAAAAACTATCCACATAACATTCCAATTCCAAGTTGATTTTTCTGTCTACTTTATGATGCACATAATAGGTACTCCAACGCATAGCCAATGGTACATGGAAATATGTTATTCCAAATACCCTACAATATTTATAATACCTTCAAGTTTACCCCATACAGTCTGATGGCAACATGCTACTTTAAGAATATTTGTAAAAACGAGTGTTTTTGTTGTTTGTAATTACTACATCCGTAAACTGCACACCCGTAACCTACTTTTTGGAAAATTTTTGCATATTTTTTTTATCGATGTTAAAAGTATTAATTAGAAAGCGCAAAACACCGCCACTAAGTAGTAAAAAAATAAAATTGCTGCCATTGAAAGGAATGTCAACATCAATATGCTACACTAACGTCTCTAACGGCCACGGTTTTTTCACGGAGTTGGACGTATAATTAATGTTATAGGATATTTGGTTATTCTCCCAATTGAGAACAAAAACACTGTCCTTATCTTCTTGAGTGTTTTTTTAAGAAAAAATATCTATATGATCATTGAGCTGCAATTTAACTGCATATTATATCTAATTCCCCTAGTAAAACCCTTCAGCGTCCTCATTGAACCCGCTTTAAAAAGGTCGTATGTTTTGTGATTTGAATTTTATACTCGTACCTACCGTAGGTGGTTCCATGATAACTCAACACAGTGACAATTCAACACACTTTTAAAGTGATATAAAGTTATTAGAACGATGAAAAAAAAATTAACCCAACCTAACCTACTTAACCCAGTTAATAAAGTTTTTGTTTCATTACTTTCCATGACTTTATATGACTTTTCAAAGATGTGATGAATTATCATTGTGATGATTTATCCGGTTACCACCGTAGGTATATCGTATTTGTATATCGAAATGTAGGTAGGTACCAAATAAACGCCAAAGCTCGAATACAATGCACGAATCCTTAAAGGGAAAATACTTACTCACACGCAAAAAAAACGGTATATTAAATGAATCTTTCACTTTACCTAGAATCATTTTAACATAGTGCCTGCTTACTATTTTTTTATCTGTCTAGAGATCTATTGACATTTTTAGAGATGGGTATTGCTATCCATTCGTTCCATAGGTATCTACTATTTATTGATGGCAGTAATATTTTTATCAATGCTTGTTACAACAGCTACAAGGTCGTTTTTATAAGGTTTATCAAACATGAAAATCTGCATTAAAATGCCCAGACAGACAAAACGAACGGACAAACTTGCAAAGCCAAATACAAGTCAACATACAATGCTGCTAGTGAAGTTAAAATAACACAAATGCTGGACAAAATATAGGTTATTGCAAATTCTTTGCACGCTCTTGTAATGAATCAAGATATCTGACGCAAAAACATCCATAAGGTTCCACTTCCACTCTAAGGTCTCGACGATTAGTCATACTTGTCTATAGGCTTGATCTACTGTGCCAATTACCTGCTACTGCGAACTTTGCGACCGTCGCTGATGCAATAAGACAAGACATAACTAATTACCCAAGCAGACGAACATGAGAGCAAGCAACCAGCATTGCACATGCACAGTGATCAACCAACCCTGCCCTGCAGATGCATCTCCAGACGAAGTTTGAACGAGACGAACGTTTGACCGTCGCTGATGCAATAAGACAAGACATAACTAATTACCCAAGCAGACGAACATGAGAGCAAGCAACCAGCATTGCACATGCACAGTGATCAACCAACCCTGCCCTGCAGATGCATCTCCAGACGAAGTTTGAACGAGACGAACAAATTATGCACGACACACAAATAACGCGAGATTCCCGACATATTAAATGTAACAATATACCCGGTTCGCAGAAGTGCGAGGGTGTTGGTATTAAGTATAAAGAGGATATTATTATGGAGAGGTGAAGTCAGACACCCACTCATGAAGCCCTGGTGAGTTCGTTCATTCACCTCTGCCAAGGAGATCCTTGCAGATAAAGACCAGTAACTTTGCTACGTTTCGGGGGATTTCTTCTTGGTTGCGCTTGTGATAAATCCGAATCACTCGAGACTTCAGTCAGAAAGCTTCAATTTTATTACATTATTATCTTCTCAATTGTAAATAGTATGGAAAGCATGAAATTAGAAACTTTATTTTATATTGAGCGCGTTTAGAATGAAATTGTATTTAATGAACTTAATACGGGAGCTATTCGTTTTACATCTCAGAGATTTAACCAATAAAACAAAAATATGTCCATGTTTTTACACTTGACAACATTTAAAAGAAATATTTATCGTGAAACTTTCAAACTTCTCAATTAATATAAAGATACTTTTTTTTTGTCGTACTTAAGTTAGTGTTAGGAGATACACAAGTTAGTCGTAAGTCGTAAGAAAATAGTGATGTTTACTATCTGTATATGTTTAGGCTTTACTTGTAAATCACTAGATTTTATTTTATCCAATTATAATTTTTTTTTATTATTTAGTTCCACAGGAAAATAATTTCCCTCATGGCGTGTGTCTTCTTTGGGGATGCTGTGCGGAGAGTTTTTTTAAGGAGAGTTAGAAGAGGAAGATCTAGGAAAAAAAAATGAGGGGTGGGTACGAATTTGGGGGTTAGTTTTTCCAAGAGTAATAGATGTTCAAATTCATCCCTCCCACTGCAGTGTAAGGCGATGAGTCTGCTGGAGAGGTAAAAAAATCTCACTCAACCAGTATCTCACAACCTGACGCTTCCGCGGCCAAGACCTAGACAATCCTCACCCCAGGAACACGGGCACACCTAATAAGTCACCAAACGAAGGGTGACCTATGGTAGAGGTGTTAGTTAACAAAAAGTTACTATCCGTCGCCCTAGAGTTATAAAGCTGTTAAACTACTTCAAATAGTCCTGTCGTCCACAGACCGCGGAGACATTACTGTTAGGGAATATTACAGAGCCAATGGCATTGTCTCTCCGCATACTTGTATATAATTCTCTTCCGTACGCTGCTGTAGACTGTAGGTATACAGGTTGAATGCAAATGGCCCGGGTCTCTGCCCCGTGGTGATTATGTCAAGTGATCAATATTCCACCGGGATACAATATCCCAATGAAGGTAGGAAGGAAGCTAGGGTGAAGCAAGGAGGAAGGTGTTGTATATTGTAGATAATGTACGTGCATTGCTTTTCCGGCTTCTGTTGTGCTGTTTTGATACCATAATAATATTATGTTATTGTATTAAATGAATAGGAAACGAAGTATGGTTCATTATCTCTCCCGATTGGTGTCAGTATCCTTGAAGAATTTTAACTTCGTGATTATTATCTTAGTAGAGTTTGAAGTCCTCGTTCATCGACCCACCTAACACAGGTATTCTTTTCGAATAAAAAATGGTCAGGTAATTGAAAATGGGATCCAGAGATGTTTTCAGGTATTGGGAAAGGTTCCTCTGATAACCTGTTTTAATACCAATCCTTTAAATTGCTTGGTTTAAATAAGCATCGGTTCATATATACCAATGCTTATTTAAACTACATTTATTCTTAAAAAAATCATAAATTTACATAATATATATATATATATTTTTTTTTAATTTATTTTTTTTCATTTCTTTACACATATTTTACATATTAATAGATAGTATATAATAACATAATATATAATAACATAATATATAATACCAAATAGTATACACAAGAAATGAAAACCCACTAAGGCACTGCCTGAGTGTGGGTAATATAAAACGATTACTATATTTCAAGTACCTAAGTATAATATATATAAACAGAAAAAGTTTTTTTTTAGTTTATAGTTATTATAAACAGTAAAGAGAAAACATTTTGTATAATAGTTTATAAAGTTTCAGCAAGTGAGTTGTAGAAAGGATCAATAAATATATAGAAAAAGAATATTATATTTATGTTTGGCATAGGTATGGTCAACGATCATCTTTCAAGAAGGTACCTACACCAAAACATTAACATACCTATTTTAATTATACGCTTTGAAACCAGTAACCAACGAAATATTATCTATAACCATGAATTTTTATCTATGACCATGAATGACCACAGATTTTCGATTGCTCACTATGTATATTCTGTTCCTATAATCCACGTAAAAGTCCAGCTGGGCGTAAAACCAAATAAAATAAATATTAAAAGGTTGGAACGCTTTCGAAAATTACTTATTTTTATTTCAGCCAAAAGTGATAATTTTCAATCGGTATGTAAATCTATGTATTTATTAAGTGTTAAATTCAGTCGACGACCATTTTTAGTATATACATGGATAGCTCATTGATAATAATAACTGCCACATTATTTCTTATTCTAATGTCATCCAGATTTTAGTCGTAAAATTTTTAAACGTTGCCTTATTGGTAGGTTGAACGGAATCGAATGTGCCTATTACTTTTTATTACCTAGCCGATTAACGGTTTGACGTAGATCGTGAAATATGAAATCATCAGAATTATTATTATTTTTATTTTTATTAAATTATAATTATTATTATTCATTAAATAAAAAAATAAAATAAAAAATAAAAAAAATCATCAGAAGATAATCTCGCTGCTTCTAAGAATGAATCAAATATTGAAGCGCGAAAATGAAGTAACATGTTTTATTATGACCGTCCTGCAGTTCAGTTAACAAGAATAATAATTAAAAAAAACTCTTTTCCAGCTCTTGGTAATACTAGTACTATTTGCACCTAGCACACCGGAAAACGATGAATTATATAGACATAGCAGTAGTTAGTAAAAACTTACATCTAATGGTGTCATCTCATTTCCGTTGCAACGGGGTTCGAACAAGAAATCTTCCATTTAATTTAATTGGTTTAAAAAAAAAACTCCCAATTCTTAGATTAGTTACAAGCGCCATTTGCATTCGGAAACATAAAATAATAAGATCAATTAATAGTTATAAAATTTACATTTTAAAATTGCATGCTTATTTAATAATTATTTAATTTGTAGGGAGGTACATCCGTAGATTCCCGAGCAACTTATTTTTTCGGATGATGCTTGATGGTGTATTCATCGAGATCAATTTATTCTTCATAACTGTATGTTATGTATGGTCATTATGGCTGTGTAGAGATGGCTTTAACAAAAAGTTGTTTGTGAGGCAATAAAAGATTGAATGAACACAAAAGATCCAAACCCCCCATTGGGAGCCAAGATCGCGCTACTCTTTAACTTGCATATTAAAATAAAGTAGGAAAATATTTCATCACAAATATTTAAGAAGCTCAAAAAAATGCTTCAAAGTAAAATTTACATGTAGTTATATGTACAGTTAGATGCTTATTGTAATTCGTCTGTTCTTTGGTTCCTCTTTCACTGAAAGAGAAGCCGAGCTGTAAACGCGTTTTGGGGGTTAGTTGGATTTTTCAAATTAGGATTAATTTTTACGTAGATTTTTCCAGTAACAAAAAGAAATGAAAAACTAAAATGGAAATACAGATTAGAAGAAAAACAGTAAGTAAATAGAGCGGTCAGAGACAGGTTTGAGAT